>NC_056680.1:93373205-94627133 GCF_018350215.1 Panthera leo
AAACCCACAAAGAACAAATGGGGCAATCTTTTGTGGGTACATATATAATGTGTTACCCAAACCTTTCATTTGCTGCCATGTTATTGTACATATTGCTGTACTTGGAGCAAATATATGACCAGAGAAATATGTGGGCATATTATTTCAATGATTTGATAAAACTGGGTATTGCTTTTGGGCTTCATAAAGCATCTTGGCAAATCCTTAAGTCTGGTGATTTATTGCTTTGGTTGGTGCATGGAGTTGTTAGTGGAAGCTTTTATGTGTCATTGGAGGGCAGTATATGGTCTCTTATATTTTAGAGATGAAGTATAATGCAAAAGCAAATTTGAGATGACAGTCAAGAGCTGAGATTTTCAAACCCAAAGACTGTTGTTTTGAAGAATGTTTATTTTTCTTTGTTTACAAGAATAACTGAAGTGATTTGTTATGCATATGTGACTCACAGGGTATCTAGCAAGCTTTTTTTAATGTTCATATTTTCAGGATACAGTTCTTTCTGTACACATGCACATAAATATATACACTGATATCTCTGAAAATTAAAAGCTTATTTTAGATAACTCATGTTTAATAAGTGCAATTCATGTTTTTCATTTCCCTGATGAGTGTGATTTCTTTTAATTTCATAGAAATAAACATGTAGGAAACTGTCTTCTTTCTAATTGCTGTGGGCCCCCTGAGTTCATGTAATCACTCTAAGCAATTTGTAGCCTTTAGAAAAAAGAGAAAAGACATTTCTTTAAGGTTTTATATGGTCATTTATAATGCATATAATAATGTAGCAAACCAGTCTTTTGAGAGCTTCCAGCTTTTTGAGGAATGTTAAATTCCCTCAGTAGGAAGAGGGGGACTTCTCATGTTGAACATTTGCCCTCTCTCTTAAGAGGCAATGAAATTACCCCCTTTGAGATAATTTTGTTAAAAGAGTAATTTAATCAGAAGTCACATTACGTTTAGAAAGCATGCATGGTATTTCAAACATAGAAATCAATTAATCTTTTATAGAATTTTTCAAATTAAAAACTAGAATGTTTTCCCTTAAAGGTTATCTATCAGTGACCTTCACTGAACAAAAACTTACTACCTTTTCAAATTTTGGGTCATCTTTAACACCATTTTTTAATTTGACACTGTTTGCTGCTACCACTGAAGAACTGTACGACCCATGCAGTATTTAAGTAGGCACCTCGTGTTGTGTGTTTATTTGCTAAATCTGACATCTTGAAGTCCCTTCTCTTCTCTTGGGAGGTCTTCTCCTGTTGCTGCTTCATGTGGGCATCCTGCACACATATGGACTTGACTCTCCTCACATCCTCATGAAAGCTCATCTACCCTCATGGTATCAGCTGCCACCTCTTCATGCTGATTTCCCAAATCCACATCTCTAGCCTCGACTATTTCATCCCCCAAATTCAGACAACCTTCTATAACTCTTATTGAATGTACTGCTACCGTCTCCAACTCAACATGACCAAATCAAACTCTGTTTTGAATGCCACGGGTCAATGATCCCATTGCATTCAGGGTTAGCATTGATTTCATTGACTGAAAGAAATCAGGCTGTCTCCACCAGGGTCATGTTATGTTAGACTCCTCTCTCTCTTCCTAAGTAATCTGTACAGTGTTCACCAGAATGGCCACCATTTACATCCCTTTCCTTTTCATCTTCTTTGCTCTTTTTATCTAGATATAAAGTGTAAAGGTCCCGAAATAATTTCCTTTCTGGGGCTCTCTGATTCATTTTCCCTTTTTTCAGTATTTCTTACCTTGTGCTGCCGGATTAGTCCTCTTTAACCACGGGTCCCTGGAAACAGGCTCAGGGGCAGAGCTGCATGCAGGTTAATGGGGGCGTGCTTCAGGAGATAAACCTGCAAGGATGTGAGGAAGGCACAGTTGGGTAGAGAGAGAAGTTGACTACAGGGAAATTGTACCAGAAGCCTCAGCTGAGCCTCCAGAGTGCTCCAGAGTTGAGATGGGTCTCCAGAGTTGTGGCAAATTGAGAAAAAGGGCCAGACCCTTAAACCCCCTTAACTCTTCCAGGGAGCCCCTGATATGCTCCACTTCTAAGGCCTCCAATTTCATCTCCTTTGTGGCTATCCTTTGCTCTGCAACCACCATGTTAGTGTCTTCCTTTCTGCCTTCTCAAATGCCAGTCTCTGAGCAAGTCACACCCTGAAAAGAGGCATGAACTGGGGGGTAGGCAGTTCCTGCTGTTAAAGACTCTTCTCAACAAAGGACACAGCTGTGGAGCGGCAGCTGAGGAATGGGTGAGCTGGTACTGACAGGGCTGTGAGCCCCCCCAGGTGCACTGTGGTCACACTGAGCATTTCATTTTCTTCTAGGAACCTGAAGTGCTTCCCTTACTGGCTGCTTCCTTGAGGTAAATGTCTTTGCCTGACTTCAAGGGCCCCTCCATGACCCATTATGTGGCCTCCCCCTAGCAGTTACTAAACGCAGTTTCTCACCATCTGGCCTCCCTACCCTCCAGTTTAGGAAGGGTTCTTGGCCCCGCCAGTGAAGTCTGCTCTGTAGCCACCTTGGCATCCCTGCCTACCCACTGTCTGTCTATTCCACATCTTCCTTCAGGCCTGTGCTTCTGGGGTCCTACACCCGCTACGTCCCTCTCCTCCAGGTCTTCTGTTCTGTTTTTAAACTCAGTTTATGAGTCCTGCATACAGTTAGTACTATTCTGTACTACTCTGCATCTCATTGTACACTTCTTATATTTCTTCAGTAGCTTTGTGTGTGGGTGCTATTTGTGTCTTTAACATTAATTATTTTGGAAGGTGAGACTTCTTCTTTAAAATTAATTATTTTGGAAGGTGAGACTTCTATTTGATTTCTTTGGTATTCTTGACAGAATCTAGTAGAATGCTAGTCTCATATGAGAGGCTTATTGGGTGGCTATTTTATTTCCCAGTTGTTTTTGTAAGCAGCACAGAGAAAATACTCCAAAACCAAAAAAACAAACATAAACAAAAAACAGAAAACAAGAAAACAACTAATATTGAGAGTGATGAGATAAGATGGAGGGATAGAGGGAGCTTTCTGGAAAGATTGTATGTGAGCTCAAGGGATGACCTTTTCTGGGTTTCAGCATTACATGTTTGTACGGGGTTTGTGTGGCTCCTGCATGGATGACTTGAAGTAAACTTATGAGTTAATAGCAGTTTCCTCACCCTCTTGTCCCAGTTCACTCCCTCATACTGTGCTGGGACCAGTGAATCCTGGTGTTCCTTCCCTGTGATTCCAATTTCCTTTTAGGAATTTTCTTCCTGTCATGATAACTGAGATCTAAGTATGATGCTCCCCTCTATACCTTCCTCCCTCAGCTACACTTCTTCCTTTACCCACAGAACAGCCTCCCCAGGGCAACACCATTGAGCATCCTTTTGGCCAACTCTCCCCTTCAAAACTTACCTGTATCAGTGAATGAACAACATTTACATACAACGGAATAATGCTGGCTAAAAATAGTCAGACACAAAAGAGCATGTGATAATTGTTACAAAACCCAGCAAAACTAATCTACGGTGTTATTTATAATCAGGATAGTGCTAACTCCTGGAGGAATTGTCTTTAGAAGAGCACACAAGGAAGTTTCTAGAATGCTAGGAATTCTTCATTTCTTCATCTGGTGCTGATTACATGGATGTGAGCCTTGCACTTATCATTGGTACTTATTTATATGTATGTTAATATTTTCTGATAGAAAGTTTTAAAAAATTAACTCTCTTCTTGGCCAAGCGGATCACTTTATAAGCTCTTCTGTGGATAGGGGCATATGGTGCTCTTCCCAGAAGTACTGATTTAGAGGTAACAGAAAGGGGGGAGTCATAAACATGGCCCTCTTTGTTCACCCACATCCATGGTGGCTCTAGGGAAGAGTGTGAGGTCATTGAACCCATCCATCTGCTGCTGGACATCATTGTATATTAATAATAAAGAACCTTTTGTTTTAAGTCTTGAATTTTCCTTTTAATAGAGCCTAGTTATCAGATTATTTTTCCTTATGTCTTATTAATTCCTCCTACCCCAAAGGAAATGTCTTTTTTTAAAAAAATTTTTTTTTTTCAACGTTTATTTATTTTTGGGACAGAGAGAGACAGAGCATGAACGGGGGAGGGACAGAGAGAGAGGGAGACACAGAATCGGAAACAGGCTCCAGGCTCCGAGCCATCAGCCCAGAGCCTGACGCGGGGCTCGAACTCACGGACCGTGAGATCGTGACCTGGCTGAAGTCGGACGCTTAACCGACTGCGCCACCCAGGCGCCTCCCCAAAGGAAATGTCTTTACTTTTGTTTTACATTCACGACGAGAGGACAGTTGATCATAACTTTCCTTCGGTGTTGTAGATAGAATAATAATTAATCTTTTGAAAAGACATCTCCCACTGAACTCTTCAAAATATCTGGACAGGGAAGGTTAAAGTAGAGGAAACTACTATTATTTGGGGTTTTTTTTGGCTATATCATTCAACATGGATGCCCTCTTTTTGTGGTACAAAGACTTCCAGCAACAGAGGAAAGAGACTCTGTTGGACTTTTTCACTTTTCCTTCAGTGGTGTAAGTTAATGTAACAAAATTGGAAAGGAAAACCAGGAGAAGTGCAGGTAGCAAGCCGTAGAGTGAAAGAGTAGGTTTGGATCAGCCAAATCTAATCTCCAGTCTAGAGTCTGGCACTTAGTAAGTATGGGAACTTGGGCAAATTGTTTAGGCTTTCTCTGAAAGGGTGGTAACAATGGTCTCTTCATATGCAAGATTCTTGTGAGGACAGACATAATGATTGTAAAATTCAGATCCAGTAAGTGTTCGATTAAAGGCTGTGATGATGTGGGACTGGAACAGAGAGGACATGCATTTCCATATTGTTTTCTTGAATGCACAGTATTTCATTAAAGGTATCACATACTAAGCACTTCTTGTCTGTTGGGAGATAAAAGTAAATAGAAGGAAGAAATCCTTCCTCTTCGAATAGTGACGCAAAATTTTGTGAAAGAACTAAACAACTTTGTGGCTATATATTAGCAAGTATTACAAAGCTTTCATAAATAAATGGAGAGTCCAAAGTAAATGAAGATCCTTGTGAGATGGGCTTTGTCAGGGAAGGCTGATATTCACAGAGGAAGGTATGCCTAGAGCAGAGTTCTGGAAAATCAATCATAATGATGACAACATTGGTTCTGCGTAGGTTCTGAGCTGGGCACTTGACTTCCGGCTTTGTATGTATTATTTCATCTAGTCTATACAACTACCCTGTGAGGTATAACTGGCGTTATCTCCATTTGATAAGTGAGAAAAGCCAAAGCTTCCAGGAAGGGTCACAGTCTACCCACAACCACACAATTAGTGAAGGAGTGGGGCCTGTGTCCAAAACCCTCGTAGCTATCTCGATTATCCTAAGAGTGAACACAGTATGCATATGGGATAGTACCAGAATTGTTTTGGAAACAGTTGCTACCTGTGATTCAGTTGGGGAATCAGTAATTCTACCTTTTTTCTCTTAAATCCCAACAGGACAATAACTAATGAAAGGTAGCTTGGTAGTGGAAAGAATGTGGTTATGGAGTGGGATGAACTGGTTTTAAGCCCTTGCCTCTTGTTAGCTGCTGTGTGTCTGTGGACAAGTTACTCAACAAAGCTGGGCATTTGTTTCTTAGAGTATCTTTAAAGAGGATCAAGAAATAATGTACTTTGTCATTTTGCTCTAGGGGCTATTGTAATCATCTCCAGGGTTTATGAAATTGTAAAGTGCTACAAAGTAAGTTATTTTTGTTAATAGCATAAGTAATAGACTTGATGATGATGATAATAATGATAATGGTGATGATGATATAATAATATATATAGCAACAATAATAATTTAAAATAGTATTAAAAATAGCCAGTGATCGCATTGCATCAGATGGCCACAAGGATGGAAATGCTCTTGCTGGCCATATTTCAAATATTTGCTGATTAAGTTGTTTTGGTAGATTTGCAGTTTATGCCCTTCTTGGCTCAAACAAGCAATTAAATTCTCCTCAGGAAATCATGAAAGGTTACCTTTAGTTGTACAGCCTATGCTGTTGGAATTTTGGCTTCAGTTCAGGACTCATGGCCAAATTAACATCTGAATTACTTGAAGCCTATTCATAAAGAATGGGATTATGTACATAACTGAAGTTTATGTACTCAGCTAAAGTGACTTGAGTTTCACAGTGTAGCCAGGAGATAGAGACTGTACTCCCATGCTTTGTGCTCTAATTCGCAGACTGAAATGCAGCCAGCTGTGGGTCTGTGATTGTGTTTCTATGTAAGCATGCATCCGACTTGGGCCGGAGCTTGCTAATTTAATGGAGGATGCCTCCAATTTAGCAATTGAGGTTCATAAAAGGCCTCTGGGGCCCTCCTGGAAAATTTTTGTGAAGATGAGAGATAATGGCACTATTTAGTTCTTCTCAAATCATCTCTTTAAGTAAAATGCCTTATGAAAACCACTAAAACCATAGTGTAATTATTTCTAAAAATTAAATTCAAGTACTCTTAGAGGGACTTCTTCAGAGCTAGATAACATTTATTTCATGCTCACAGTAGTTGTTGCCCTGGACTTTTTTGCTGTGGTATTAGTAGCAGAGACAAGGGTATACAAACTGATCTTGGAAGTGATTATTTTTAGATCAAATTGTTTTGAATGACTGTTGTTTCTTTGTTTTGTTTTTTGTTTGTTTGTTTGTTTTTAGAGATAGCCTGATACGGAAATCATAGCAAATATATTTCTTTCTCAGATAGTATGAACTGTTAATATTAGGGACTTTATAAATAACTGAATATTTTTAATAAGCTGTTTTATTAATAGGACTAATTCTGTTTGACAGAATTTCTGTATCATAAATTTATTTATCATTGTTTAAAAATTTTAATAGTCACATTTTGGAAAGGACCCTTCGAGGGTAGGTTAACATAAAACTCATACAGAATGGAGTAGTTATGCTTCTGTTAGTCAAAACTCCTAGCAGTTTTGTCTTTTCAATTAAAGACTTGATTAGTCATATAGATAGAAATGTCAAGACATTGCCTTTGCAATCATAGCTATCTTAGAAGAATGCCTTCCAGAAAAGTTAGGCAAGGATGCCAATTGATTCCAGTTATTGGAGTGGATTGTATGTAAATTTCTGAGTTCAACCTCCAGAAATTTAGAGGGAAGCTCTTAAATGCTATAATTTAACAACCAAAAAACTTTGTAGGCTGTTAGTCCACTCCTTTGACCGAATTCTTGAATGAAGCATTGATTTCTTCATTTCCTTTTTCATAGGTTCAGTATTCCTGGCACTGTTGGCCATCTCTATGGAGATGCTAGTTCCAATAGGAAGGCAAGGTTGGGGACGTTTAAAACCAAAGGGTTAATTTCTAATTTTGAAACTAGCATTCTTTTTAAGATTTCTTTTTTTCTAAACTGGAATACTTGGTTGTGTATGTGTGGTTTAAAAAAAATTAACACACTTTGTTTTTTTAGGTCACAGAAAATGTGAATAGAAAGAACAGTGTTCCTATATACCCCTCCTCCCTGGAAACCAGATTTATTCCAACTGATAAGTGAATATTGATACATTATTATTTTTTAATGTTTATTTATTTTTGAGAGAGAGAGAGAGAGAGAGCGAACGAGAGACAGAGATAGAGAGAGAGAACGCAGGAGCAGGGGAAGGGGCAGAGAGAGAGGAAGACAGAGAATTCCAAGCAGGCTCTGCACCATTAGCATAGAGCCCGACATGGGGCTCGAACTCATGAACTGTGAGATCATGACCTGAGCCAAAATCAAGAGTCAGACACTTAACCAGCTGAGCCACCCAGACACCCCTTGATACAATGTTATTAAGTCCTTGGCTTACATTAGGTTTGCTCCGTGTTGCATAGTTTTATGGGTTTTGCCAAATATATAAGGACATGTACCCATCATTACAGTCTCACAGACAACAGTTTTATCCTAAAAAATCCCCTGTTCTTCATTTGTTCATCTTCCCAATCCCTTCACTCCCTGTCCCAACTGCTGGCACTGACTGATGTTTTGCTGTCTGTATAATTTGCCTTCTCAAGAATATTGAATAGTTGGAACCAGAGAGTATTCAGCCTTTTCAGAGTGACTTGTTTCACTTGCTAATATGCATTTAAGGTCCCTCTAGGTCTTTTCAGGTCTTGATAGCTCATTTCATTTTAGCACTGAGTAATATTCAGTGAATGTGACACAGTTTAGTTATCCATTCATCTACTGAAGGACATTTTATTTGCATCCAACTTCTGGCAACTATGAGTAAAGCTACTCTAAACGTTCTTGTGCAGGATTTTGTGATGACATAAATTTTCAGTTCCTTTGAGTACTTCAGTTCTTTTTACCTAGACAGCAAGTAGAGCCTGAGTGTATAGATGAGGGTCAAGATAAACTCATCACTTCCTATGGAAGTAAGAGGTAGGAGGTTGGGAGTGGGGAAGATTGACTATAGTTTAAAGTATGGATTATTGGGGAGAAAAATTTTATTCTACCCTTCAAGACTCTTTTGGCTGGTGTAAGAATTAAATTGACTTGAGACATGGGGCGCCTGGGCAGGTCAGTTGGTTAAGTGTCTGACTTTGGCTCAGGTCATGATCTCATGGTTCATGGGTTTGAGCTCCACTTCAGGCTCTGTGCTGACAGCTCAGAGCCTGGAGCATGCTTCAGATTCTGTGTCGGGCTCCCCCTACCCCTCTTCTGCTCACACACTCTCTCTCAAAAATAAATAAACATAAAAAAAAAATTTAAATTGAGACAGATTAGCAAGAGAAAATAAAATTTAATTATGTATGTATGGGACCACCATAAGAATATGAGGCCCACTGGCAGTCAAGCAGTTGAGGCTTTTATGCCATCCACAGTTGAGGAGAAGGTGGTAGGGGTCTAGGATTTCTAAGGGAAGGAAAACAATTCACAGGAAGATGAAAAAGAGTAAATGTTTGGTAAACAAATGTTTTCTGGGCCATACAGAAGCAATAGGACACAGAGAAGAATTTTAACACACGGACTTCAGTAAATTCCTCCCTATCTACCACACCAGTTCATATTGTACGGGAGTTACCTATGGTGATACCTCCCTTCCTGGAGCAGATCTTCCCTCTAAATTCTTTTACATAGTTGGGAGAGGGTCAAAGGTTGTCCCTGAGCCTTTTGTTTTTTAAAAATAATCACCTAAAATAATCTACAGGCCAAAGAGTCACATTTTGGGTTGGCAAATATTTCTTTCCTACAGTGTCCAGCAAAAGTTTGCAAATGTCAGCCTGTCTCTTGCCAGTGGGTAAAAAGTCTATGGGGAGTAGCCAGAAGGATGTTTTTCTGTTCGGTTATAGTTGAAAACAATTCAGAGGAGTAACAATAGACAGCTTTAATCAGGCCCAATTACAGGTCTGGTTAATTAAATTCCCATAAATACTTTTAAACTGCATTTATAAATCTACTATAATTAGTTCTTTTTAGACATTCATATGCCTTGATCTAACAACCAGAACTTCTCCAAGTACTTAAATTACTCCTGTAAACCTAATAAAACCACATTTATAAATACAATTCATCTTAAGAATTCTGATGCTGGTCAGACTGTAGTAAAAACTCTTACACCTTTCAATTTAAATTCATAAATTTGAAATAGATTAAATTTAAATTACAAGCATAGTTTGTTAATATATCAAACTATCTTAAACATGATAAAAACTCTATCAACTAAATATCAAACTTTGTCCAATTGATTACACATTGATTCCTAAAGTTAACATCATAGGTTTTAATACTGTGGATTTGATTTGATCTTTGTGTCTCTATTTAAAGCGAAACATTCCCAGAGTTCTTATCACCTTGAGTAATTTAGAATTATCATCACAGGAAGAGCAGGCTTGTTATATAAAGCAAATTAAGTGACTTACCGGCCAGAGATCTGAGACCTGGTGGAGCGCTGCGAGTTAGACACACAGGGACACTCTCCCCCAGCCACTCATGGACCTGCTGCACCATTTTCTACGGTTCATATCACAACTGAAGGATTCCAGAGCTCTACTCTTAAGTAATTCTTTTATCTCATTTGAATCTGTAATCTTAAAATTAGGAGACCCTTAACTTCCTTCAGCTAATCTCTTCACCTTGTCATGGAATTTTGTGTTCTTTTCATTTTGCCTGTCTTGTTAAGTCAGAACTCTTAAAGCTCTTTTAATCTAATTCTACTTCAATTCCTCTGTCTCTCACACCGCCATCTGTCTCTAGCCACAACGACACCTTGCTTGTGACAGCTATGTTGACTGAGTTTCCAGCTATCTCTCATAGAGATACTCATCTGCTTGTTGAATGACGCACTGAGAGAACAGTGATCATGAATCAAACTTATTAAGAAAAGGTGAAGAACTAGTGTCTCTTTAGAAGTCAGATAGTTGAGGTTTCATGTGACATTTATATCGGATATAAATGTATTGTCCTGTAAGTGGCAGAGTGAGTTCCAAATACAACTCTGCCTTTTACAAAAGATTCGTTACGAAGTACAGTTTTTAGATTAGGTTATTAGGATTGACTTGTCTCTTTCTCTCAGCCCTTGACATCTAGTCCATCAATAAATTCTGTTGGCTCCACCTGTAGATTAGATCCGGAATCTAACAATTTCTCACCACATTCTTGGCTGCCATTATCTCTCCAGCTTGGGATTTACTGTTAAATAAATAGCCTCTTGATTTTTCTTTTCTTCCACAGTAAACCCCACCTCCATCCACAGTTTATCTTCTGTACACAGTTGGCATTGTATTAAAACATCAATTACATAGTTATTACACCACTATCAACCATCCAGTGGTTTTAATGGTGATAGACTGAAATAAAGATTCTTTTCCTGTATGTTAGATGCTGGCTTCTTTCCAACCTCATATCTGCTCTGTGTCCTTAACTAGACTGGCCTCCTTGTTGTTCCTTGACCACATAGCACACATGAAGTTTCCACCTTAGGATCTTCGGACTTATTCTGCCTCTTGCTGCAGCTCCAAATATTAGCATGCCCTTCACATCTAACATTACTTCCTCAGAGACATACTCAGAGAGTACCTCTGATCACCTTTTCAAATGTAAACTCCTTCTCTTTCTCTCCCTCCTACTCCCAACACACACACTGTACCCTAGTCCCTGTCAATCTGTGGTCTTTTGCTGATTAATTTTTATTCATAGTCTTTACCAATAGCTGGCATTGTCCTGTATATTTCTTTATCATTACAAGTTCTTCACTATATCCCCAGCACCTATCAAATAATTCCTAGCACCAGTCAGTAAGTGTTCAGTAACACTTACAATACAACATACTTGCTGAATGAATGAATGAATGAATGAATGAATTTCTTCCTCATTGGGATGAAAGCCCAGTAAAAACAGGGCACTGCTTGCCTAGTTTACAGCTTTATCCTGTGTTTGACCCTTAGCAAGTACTCAATAAATACTTATTGAATGAATGATGGCCTGATGGAGGTTTAAGTCTCTGAGGCATTTTAATTCTTTCAGATTCATTTTGATTCCCTTGACCTTGTCTTACTCACTGTAACCCTCCTACTTACCTCCCAGCTGTTTGTACCCCTCTTCAGTGATGAAGTGGCCAAGGGGAGTCTGCTGTAAGTTATATATAAGAGGGTCTGATTACCACACTGTCATTGGGCCCTTAACTGATTGATTTAGTTTCCCTCATATCCCACATATGTTATGTAAACCCAGAAGTAAAATTAGTAATATAAGCACAAAGCTGAGAATAAAATGGAATGCTTGAAATTATTTGCAGACTTAGGGTTGCTAAAGTAACCTGTCATCTTTAGCATGGAATTTACATTAGACATTGCCATTTAAAGTGTTTTTTTTTTAAGCCACTTGATATTGCAGAGTGATTTATGGTAAAATACTCAGTATTTAAAAGATAAAAGTGTTTAAAAAAACATACCTGAAAATCCCTTAAATCAGTTTGAATTTTTAAAATATCCAGGATGAAAAAAAAAGAATATATTGCTAAATATTAAAGTATCATTACAGTTGAAATAAGCACTTATGTTTGAACAGTGCCATAAAGTATACAAAATATTTCCCCTACCTTATCTTAAGCAGCTCTAGGCCTGAGATCAGGTTTGATAAAAACACTTTAGTTTGAGAACATAGGTCATGAAGAGGAGCTTATGTAAAAGGCTTTGAAGAAGTTCTTTAAGAGAAAGGCACTCAGGGTTATGGGTTACTGTCCCTAGGGTGGATCAGTGGAGATGAGAAAGGTCATATGGGTTAGGACTTAGAGGATGTTTCTAGAGCTGTCAGTGGTGCCTGTGCAGTTCTTTTCACGCTTGCAGCCATCTGCTACCCACACCTCCAGCCCTCACCTTGTCATCCACCGTGTCAGTGCTTAGCTCTTGACTCTGCCCTTGTCTTTTCTCAGGAGGAGTAGCAGAGTAGTGAGATTGTGGGATTCAGCATTACCAGGCCTGGGTATAGCTTTTGATCTGCCACTTACTGTTTTACGGGCTTATTTCAGATCTCATGCATGTTCTACAAACACTCTTTGTTGACTGATATTGGAAACTACATTTCTAAAATTTTTGAAACCATTAGTTCAGCAATGACTGATATGAATACCATGTAAGGGCTCTGGGCCATGATTCTCAA
Source organism: Panthera leo (assembly GCF_018350215.1). Taxonomy (NCBI): domain Eukaryota; kingdom Metazoa; phylum Chordata; class Mammalia; order Carnivora; family Felidae; genus Panthera; species Panthera leo. Next base: position 93,385,874 of record NC_056680.1, read on the forward strand.
ACATTGTGGACATCAGATCCCTTGAGTAGCATTGGGAGCACGATTCCACACAGATTCTAGGGCACATGCCACGTATGCTGAATCAGAATCGTTGATGCTTAGGTACAGGGATCTCATGTTTTAATTTTGATATTTGCAGCCACTGTTATGAGAGTCCAACAGGAATTATAAGACATAGTCTCTGTCTTTAAGATGCTTGTGTCTAGTTAGAATATGAATGTGAACATGAGTGGCACAATTAGACAATATGATGGAGTTGATTTTTTGTTTATTTGGTTGATGTGAGTAGAGAGGAGTCTAGTTATGATAGCATGGGGGTTGGTTTTGCTTGATTTCTGCTTGGGTTAGAGAGTTTGGATAGGAAAATATCAGTATGACTGGATGATGGCAAGATGTATTTTAGTGTATCATTAGAATGGCTTCAAAACCTACATAATATTAAATAGCATTTTATGTATTAATATCTCTCCAACCCCCCTTCCCCCCCCCCCCCCCCCCCCCCCCCCGCCAAGCTGGTAAGATTTTCCTAGAAGGATATAAAAATAGATCCAGCCATTTTGGTTAAATTTGTTTTTGTTGTGGAGATAAACAAAAACCTTATACCTTTTATAAATTTGAGTTACATCTTCTTTCAAATTCCCTTAAAAATGTAAACTTTGGAGACTGCATGATAGTTGTCATGATCTTAACAATTTAAAACCATTAGATGAGGGGCACCTGTGTAGCTCAGTTAATTGAATGTCTGACTCTTGATTTCCGCTCAGGTCCTGATCTCACAACTCGTGAGATCAAGCCCCAAGTCGGACTCTGAAATGACAATGTGGAGCCTATGTGGGATTCTCTCTCTGTCCCTCCCTGCTTGTTCTCTTGCTCTCGCTCTCAAAATAAACAAACATTAAAAAAAAAGAAACATTTAGACCAACTTACCCAATTGCCTCCTCGCAAAATTGTTCAGGCAGTGAACTTGATGGTGATTAAATCATTATAAGCTTTTGATGGTTGTCCTTTTATAGTCTTATGGTCAAAAAAGATGAATGGCTTTCTGAAACTTTATTGTAAGGACCTGTGTAAGTAAATGATCCAAAAATAAGATGGAATCAATTAGTGGGAATTGTGTCTCTATTTTCTATCCCTTAGCATACACAATTATTATATCTTCCTGGAAATTACTTAAAAAAATATTAACAATACAAATAGGTGTTCTTTGAGAACAAAGTTGTAATTATCACATAGATTTGTTGAAACAATGGGAAAATGTCTTACGTGGAAATTGACTTTTTTGAAGACTAGTGAAAAACAAGTGAGGCTGGAGGCTAAAGTGTAGAGACCAAGGCAGGGGGAGCAGTTAGGTAAAGTAGGACCTTGTGTATGAAAAGTTGTGATTTTATTATGAGTGTAATGGGAAGCCGTTGGTTAAGTGAGAAGAAATTAAAGGGTTTGTTTGCTTATTTTTAAGGGAATGATATAACCTGATTTAAGTTTTAAAGGACTACTTTGCATTTTTATTTTTAGTAGGCCTGAAAGAGAGATGTTGGTAAGGTGATAGTATGGAGATAGGAAAGAAAGTATGGAGTGTGAATATATTTTTGTGGTACCACTAATGTGCCTTACTGCTGGATTGATTCAGCAGATAAGAGTAAAATAGGAATCAAGGCCAGCTCCTAGGTTTTGTTTGTATAGCATTTCACTGTGGGAATAACAGGTTTGAGGGCAGATCTGGGGGAAATCCAGGATTTGTCAGTCATGTAAGTTGAGATGTCTAGTTGGCAGTTGGATGTATAAAGCTACCGGTGCTCAAGGAGACACATAAGGCAAAGGGAAAAACCAGAATAGCTGGTCTTTAAAACCACAGAAATAGATGAGATCATTCGAGGATTGAATGTAACCAGAAAGGATGGCCCAGGATGGAGCCCAGTGTTTAGACATCAGTCATAGGAGGAAGAAGAGATGTAGGAGGAGAAGGAGGAAGAGGTGGCAAAGGTGACTGAGGAGAGTGTTAGGTTAATGAGAGATAAAAAAAAAGAATAAAGATATTGAAGGAGAGAGTAGTCACATTTGTCAAGCATTTTTAAAGAGTCAGAAATTGACTAGAAATAATGAAAAAGATGGAAGCCAAATTAGAATAGGTTGTGGACCAAGCAAAAGATGGTCAAAGGAATCAGCAAGGATTGGCATCTCTCTGAAGAGTAACCTCTTGTTGGTGGTTGTTAAGAGTGGCAGGTGGGGGATGGAGAACCTGAAGCCAAGGAAGAATGTTTTAAGATGATGCTAAGGTATGTGTAATGGCCATGATCTGGTAGGAAGAGAGCAAGTGTGGAGCGCCTGGGTGGCTCAATTGGTTAAGCGTCCCACTCTTGATTACAGCTCAGGTCATAATCTAGCAGTTCATGAGTTTGAGCCCCGCATCAGGCTCTGTGCTGACAGTGCAGAACCTGCTTGGGATTCTCTCTCTCTGCCTCTCTGTCTGTCCCTCCCCTGCTTGTGCTGTCTCTCTGTCTCTCAAAATAAATAAATAAACAAACAAAAAGATAGCAAGTGTAAATTGTGAGAGAGAACAGATCATTGCTGGAAGTGAAAGGAAAGGTGATTGAGTTTGCCTTTGACAAGAGCAGTAGATGATGGAGACAATGAACATAGGTGCACCTACTGTATGAAAGAAAGACTGTACAAGACAATGATAATGAAAGTCAAAGTTTGTTAACAGTCAAGTGCTGTATAAATGGGAGATAATCCTATTATTTCACAAGTACTTCCACTATTATTATTTACTTTCCTTATCTCCTCTTGCCTCTTTCTCACCTCCTACTAGGCCACATACAGTAATACAGTACTAGTACAGTACTTGTGTGTGTGTGTGTGTGTGTGTGTGTTTATGTATGTAGTGTTTCTCCAGCTATGAACAGCAAGTACAGTAGTAACCTCTTTTAGATTGCAGACTTTTGAAATATGAGGTAAGCAATCAACCATCTCTCATCAGGAAAATACAAAGTGATAAAAGAATTGGCATCAGGGTTTTCTGGAACACCTGGTATTTTCTTGTGGTACCCAGATTAAGACTCTGTTCTTGAGTTTAATGAAACAACTGAGCCATTTTTCTTCCCTTCTGTGGAATATAGAGCAGTGATTATGCTTGGGCGCTGTGATCAAGTGCAAAGTTTATGTGAGAGAAATTTCTATGCCATGGAGAGTTTGTTTTAAGATGTGGTATGCTTCTGCAAATATATTTTTTAAGTAATACTTACAAATGAAATAAAATTCTAAAATGCAGAATGATAACCTTCGTATCTTAGAACATGATACCAGAGGCATCACAGATTACAAAGAGGGGAATGGAGGTGGACCAACTGCCACTGCCCCATAAAAGCTTCTATCTTTTTTGTTGCCCTCTGGATTATACTCAGAGGCTGGATGTTATTTCTGCACAGAAGGGCATGTTGGACCCAAAAGAACATGGCCAGAATATCAAAGATGAATTTAGAAGTCCAAAGAGCCTGTCTTTCTTTGAATTTTTCTACTGGCTTCTGCTTGCCCTAGTCAGGGCAGTTGGACAGACAGATTCACAGGGATGTGTAGACACCACATGTCTCTGGCCTGAGGTGTGCCTGGGTTTTGTAGAAAGAACCTTATATTTACAGATTCTCAAAACATTAGTGTCAGAAGGCATATCGAACATCTTTTTCTAGAGTGATTTTCAAGGGGGTGCCTGGGTGGCTCAGTCAGTTAAGTGTCTGATTTCGGCTCAGGTCGTGATCTCATGGTTCGTGAGTTCAAGCCCAGTGTTGGGCTCTTTGCTGACAGCTCAGAGCCTGGAGCCTGCTTCAGATTCTGTGTCTCCCTCCTTCTGCCCCTCCCCTGCTCACACTCTGTCTGTCTCTGTTTCTCAAAATAAATAAACATTAGAGTGTTTTTCAAGCCTGTAGTAGGTTGCATTATCAGAAGTGTGATAGGTAGGGAAAACGTGTTATTTGAAAAAGCTTGCATAGTATACCTGTTGTTTCCATAACACAAATTCTATAACATCCATTGATCCTAATTTTATTGACTGTGGCAGATAGGCTGGTGATCAAATAAGAAAATTTATAGAAAGTTTGGGTGAAAAAAAATGTTGACATTTGGTCTCATTCATTCATTTAAGAGTTGAGGAAGTGAATCCAGTCTCAGAGGTTAATTAATTCATTTACTCAGGGTTGCATAGTTTATGGTGTCAAATGGAGACTATAGCTTGATCTCCACAGTTCTAATTCTGTGCTTTTCTGGCTATCCTTATGTCCCTTGCCTCTCTACAAAGAAGTTCATTAGTCATAATGAATAGTCTTGCTGTTGCAGTGTGGCGGGAATTCATAGAAAGATAGCTTTCTAGTAGCAAAGGTTGTAAGCAGGGGAGCCCATTTGCTTATTGCCTCCTATCCTGTCTGTTCTTTTCCCTGCAATATAGGACTTCAGTGGTATCTACTTACTGTGATGTGTTTTTCAAGATTCAGAAATGAATGGAGGATTTGTGCCTCAGGAATCTTACAAACGTCTTATAGAAACCACATACTACATGTAAGAAACAAATACTTGTATTTTCTGGTTATTTTTCAGACTTCTTCCCAACAGCATCACTGAACTCTGTGTTTACCTTTACTCATCTAGGATAAATCATTGTTTTTAGTGAAATATAATTGCAGATAATAGAGTTTTATTCATAGTTTTTGTTGAGAACCAAAGTGGAATGTGTTATGAATGCTTTTGAATAGTGAATTTATTCTTTTTGAAATTGTTTCTTAGCATGATAATGATTCTTCATCCTTCCTTTCTGTACTGACACACAGGTTTGCTTGCTGGGACATTCAGTTCAGTGCAACCAAAATTTATAGACATCTGGAAATAAAAGGAATGAAGGGTGAGAGTTAAGCTATCATTTAAACTTAAGGATGGATGGATGAAAGGCTGGAAATAACTTGATTCTGAGGATGGGCTATATCTGTTTCCTTCTAAGAGGGACTGGCTGTCTCATTACCTTGTCACTGTCACCGGAAGCTGTCAGCCTTTCAAGCCAAAATGTTCTTTTCTCCTCTGTCTTTTCTGGCCTAGCAACTCCCTATCTTTCTTTCAAAGCCTCTTTGTATTTTAAATGACTAAAAAAGATAGTGGGGGTAGTTATTCCCATTAGGGAGACTGGCAGAATGATTTTCAAGACACAGGATGACTGGAGTTCAAGTCTTACCTATCATTTGAACCATAAAGTTTCGAAAGTACATGGTAATTAAACATAAAAATATTAGAAAGCTTTTAATTTTCTTTGAAGCCTGATAGTGACCTGCCAAAAGTATCCAACAGAACAACCAGAATGGGATATTCTCTTAAAATTAATCATAAACGCCTTTTGATATTTTGAGACTTGGGGAGGCAGGAAATAGGTCTCCTAACTTGGTCTCTCCCACCCCTCGCTTTCCTGGGGCAGGGCTACTGGGTGGAGAATGGAAACATACGGGCACATTTGTAGTCTGAATTCAATGTAGAGCAATGCAGAAGCTCTGAAGAGTTGTATGAATTCGTACGGAGTCAAATTACTCAACCATTGGGTTCTCATATACTGAGGAGCTACAGGTGGACTGCATTGAGAAGTTTAATCAATACTGCATTTGTAGAAATTCTGAGGGATTTTTCCTTTACTTTTTCATTGACCCTATGTCTTTAAATGAAAATGCAAGTGAATAAAAAGATACAAGACACACACACACACACACACACACACACACACACACAACATATGTGTTGATACATACATATATGATGATACGGTGGCATATGTATAGGAAAAAAAAGAAGGAAAGGCAACAAATTGTGGTTATCTACCAGCTGAGGTTATGATAGATCTTTTTGCTTTTTAACTTTTGAAATTGTTTCAAAAGATTTTTTTTTGGCAATGACTATTTTTTTAATTTCATAGTTACAGTGAAACACAGTATTCCTATTTAAAAAATAAAAGGGGCACTGATGTGGCTCAGTTGGTTAAGCATCAGACTCTTGATCTTGGCTCAAGGTCATGATCTTATGGTTCATAAGATCAAGCCCTGTGTCAGGCTCCACACTTGGAGCCTGCTTGGGATTCTCTCTCTCTGTCTCTCTCTGCCCCTTCCCCATGCTCTCTCGCCCTTTCTCTCTCTCAAAAATAAATAAATAAACTTTAAAAAAACTACAAAATAAAAGTCGGAATTTTTAGGGTAGTGATACTACTAATCTGTTTAATAATGTAATAGTAGACACATTTGTCAGAACCCATAACATGAAGAGTGAATGTGATCTATGGACCTTAATTAACAACAATGATTAATAGTAATCTAGCAGTTGCAACAAATGTAGCACACTAATGCATGGTGTTAATAGGAGAAACTGGGGAGTTGGGGAAGAAGAAGGAGTGTATGGGAACCCTTTGAACTTGCTGCTCAATTTTTCCATAAACCTAAAACCACTCTAAAAAATAAGGCCTATGATTTAAAAATAAAAGCAATACAGAATATTGTTAGAGTTTTGAGAGTGACTCAACATATTTCTTAGTTGCCTCTGTAGGAAACTTCACCTACAGCAGCACCTGCATATAAAGTTGCTGGCTGAATGATGGTGTTTGTATTGTACATACCCAGCTGTTGGCTTTCCTCAGAGAAACTAAGGGAGGTGGCAGGATTAGAAGATATGGTTGATATAGGGTACTTCTTATATTATTTTATTTTATTTATTTTATTTTTTAAAGTTTATTTTGAAAGAGAGAGTGTGTGCTAGTGGAGGAGGGACAGAGAGAGGGAGAGAGAGAATATCAAGCAGGCTCTGTGCTGACAGCAGGGCTTGAACTCACGAACTGTGAGAACACGACCTGGGCCAAAATCAAGGTGGCCCTACAGGGTACTTCTTTTGTTTTTTAATTTTTTTTATGTTTATTTATTTTTGAGAGAGAGAGAGACAGAGTGTGAGCAGGGGAGAAGCAGAGAGAGAGGGATAAAGAATCCGAAGTAGACTCCAGGCTCTAAGCTGTCAGCACAGAGCCCAGTGCGGGGCTTGAACCCACGAACCGTGAGATCATGACCTGAGCTGAAGTTGGACACTTAACCAACTGAGCCACCCAGACGCCCTGAGAAATCTTTACTTAATAGTGAGCTGTGCAAAAGAAGGCAGTGAGAGTCTGGGTCAGAAAAGTAATTTGGTGATACAGCTTTAGGAAGACAAAAGCAGCACGGAAGTGGGTTAGGAGCAAGCAGCACAGATTGGAGAAAGCAGCTGCTAGAACTGGCTTCTGAAACAGGAGACATCTTTCTCTTGGAAGAACTAGAGTGTGTTGGATACAATCTGGCAGTTAAACGCACACACTTCAGTGCATCTGAGCATGCACACACATACACACACACCCACAGTTGGCAGTGTTGGTTGTAAAACTTGATATCATAATTAACAAGTGGCTAGCACCGAGCACTCTTTTAACCAGAAGATAACGATTAGGACCTGAAATCCTACTTTGTAAACCTTGTTAATCCTTCTGCTAGTGTCTGAGTTGGATTGGGGGTGCGATCCTACTAGGTAAGAGGTGTCATGCCATTTGTGGAGAGCCATAGTGCAGCTTTGTCGTATGAATACCAAACAGCCTTATTGCTAATGTTGCTTTTAATGGAAAGGTTTGCAAAGTGATTATGATATTCCCACTTGGTTTTATTGGGACCAAGGTATTATTTTTGTATTATAAAAAGTGTTCTGTTAATTGTCGAGTTTGCTTATTTTAAGTAGACGAGAGAAATTGTAGTATCTCCTTAAATTCCCATCTTCTTCACTAAGAACGACATCTACTGATTTTTGTTTAGAGGTTATATGATTTTGATATAAGCCAAAAATTTACATCAAATAATGCTATTTCTCTTTCAGCTCTAATATTTTGGCATGTTAATCATTAGTTTCAGTCCTTTTTGTTTCCCTTTAAAAAGCACAGATTTGTGGTTTAATGTATTAAACCATTAATACAAGTAAGTTATATGTATTTATCACACAGATGCAAGTTTCAGTTTTAAAAGTAGTTATTCATCTTGATATTTTTAGATTAATTTTGCAGCTTTATCAGAAAAAAATGACTAATGAGTTGATTATTTTTTGCATGAAAGTTAATTGATGCTCATCTTCTTAAACCACTGGGAATTAACTATTTCCATCTTAGTAGGCTGACCTTCTATATTTGAGAGATATTTGTATAGCTCTGAATTTTAAGCATGATGTTTGTTAGGAAAAACCACATATCTAGTCATATTCTTGAATGAAAAGCATTCTGGGTATAAAAGCTACCTGTGGCTCTGGCTCAGTGCTAGGATGGTGGCAGGGGATCCTTTGGCCTTAGACCTTCTTGGGGAGGTTGCCTGAAACAGTTCCCTGGACATGAAGGGAGTTCCCCTGTGCATAAGAGTGCCAGGAGCAGTCTCTTGGGAACTTTCTGTTCCGGAAGCCAAAGTCTACCTCCTGGTTGGAGGGAGGAAAATCCTTGTAAGGGCATTGTATAAGGGGATCCAATAGCCTGAAACCAGTCTGGATAGAGAAAGTTCCTTATTTGAATATCTTTTGTAATCCATTTTTTCCCCTCATAATGAAGTGGTAATTTAAAACTAGCAGGAAATAAAATGTCCAGTTTCAAATGTGCAGTGTGTGGGCAAGCAGTGATTGTTTCTGCTAGCTCTCTTTCCTGATCATTCATTTGCACTCACTCCCAACAAACCTCCTCATAAGATTTGTTATAGTAAATGAGATTATTTATATGACAAGTAACAGGCACCACTCAGTGCTAACCTCTTATTAGACATGTACGTTTTCATTACCTCTGGTAATGAAGTTTTTGTCTATGATGTGTAGAGGGTAGCATAATTTCTACTGAACTATATGCCATCACCAATCTTCTATTGATGTGACATTCTTGGAAACTTTTACTAAGGAAAAGGTAAGCATTTCCATCCTGTTTTCACAGAGCTAACAAGTTATGACTATGGCTTTGTAGTTAAAATCTAATGGATTTTTCAAAATATTCCCATTGCTCCCTGGACTGCCCTTAGCAACAGGTATATAACAGAGCAAGAGAGCAGTAAGTTCAGCCAGAAAGATTTTGAAAAATTTAAACAGCATCTTAATCACTAATTGGATAGACAATCAATAGCAGGGCCTCAAGAGAGTCATCCTGTGGAAGTATAGTCAGGATCAGGAGTGAGGAGAGGTGAGTTCAAAATCTACTTTCAGTAAACCCTGACCTTGGTGAAGGGGGTTAACTTCCCAGGATCTCAAGCTTTAATCTACAAAATGAGGGGTTTGGTTGAGAAGATCTGAAAACTCCCTGTCAACCAGCATTGTTTTTATCTAGATTAGGTGGTGAAAGGGCAGTGGGATTAGGGGTTAGCGTTAGGAAACGGAGCTTCCAAATGTCTGTGCTGGGTTTTGGTCTTTCCTTGAAAATGAAGGATGAAGCTAAATTATCTTCTCAGAACTTCTAGGTAGAAAATTCTCTGTTTTCTGGCTTTCGTTCGTAGTCTGTTGGCACAGTTTTTCCCAGAAAAGATGGTAAGAATGGTCAGGTTTCATTTCTAAACTCCAGATCTGCGGTTTATGTGATCACAACCCTCTCTGAAGTCAACAAATGACAGATAAGAAAGTGTCACTGCCAGGATTTTTCTACTGCATATCACAGACCACCTTCACTCAAATAGTTTAAATGAAAACGAAAGATACATTATCTCACACAATTAGAAGTCCAGAGGAAATGTTGCGCTCCCGATGTTGTGTGGTAATTCCTGCTCCCCCATCTCTGAGTAGCTCCCTCCTTAGTGTTAGCTTCATTCTAAAATGGTAAGCCTTTCGTCAGTCCCAACATGGCAGCCTCTGGCTAAATGCTCCCTTGTTCGTGTCCAGCAAGGAAAGAGAAACCGCCAGCATGGAGTCCCTTATTTTTCTTTTTATTACTTTTCACACTGTAACAACTACATATGTTACGCCTTCTCCCCTCTCCCCCTGCTTTTTTTCTTTCTTTTTTGTTTTGGTTATCTCTCCTCACAAAAATATAAGCACGTTGAGAGCAGGATCTTTGCTTATTTTTGTCTTTTGTTCACTGTTATCTCTGGCCCAGTGCCTCTCACATAAGAGTCACTCAGTAAACACTTATTGATGAATATTCTTAACATCTTATAAGCAAGTGTGGCATTACATATTCCTCTGAGGTTTTAAGTGATATCTTCTATATTTTTGAAGGTATTGAAATGATAGAAATAACATAAATGTGTTTAAACATTTTTGGACATTTTTGTTTTTATGCCACCTATTTTAAAGATTTTGGTTTACTCTTCATCTTTTAAAATAATTAAATGGAAACATCATTTTCTAGGAGAAATTTCCATCAGAAAATTGAATAAGTTCCTTATTTGAATCCTTTTTGTAATTCATTTTTCCTTCAAAATGAAGTGGTAATTTAAAACTAGCAGGAAACAAAATGTCCAATTTCAAATATACAACATGTAGGCAAGGGGAGATTGTTTCTGCTAGCTTCCTTTTCTGGTGTCATTCATTTGAATAATACATTCTCAACAAACCTCCTCATAAGACTTGTTATAGTAAATTATATTACTTATATGACAGGTAACAGGCACTACTCAATGCTAACCTTTTATTAGACACGTACTTTTTTCATTTCAGTTATTATAATACTTACATGAGTTTTTCTGAAAAAATAAAATGACATTTGTTTTTCTCCCATGGCGACACTATTATGTCACTGAGCTAGGATGGCAGTTGGTAATCTTGTTTCTGTCTATCAACAGCTGTTCTGTCAAGTTGTCACTAGAATAGTACATTCAGATAGTTAGTCATATATGAAAGGACTCCTTCCTTTTGGGCAGCAATCTATTCAATTCCTGTTGGATGAACCTTCTAGAAGTTTATTCGGGTCCTGATCAACCCTTTGTTCTTAGTTGTATATAATAATGACTGAATTCCATGCGAACCTGAGCAGTGGGGACACAACCTTCGTCTCAACCGTTGTCCCCATTACTTCTCTTCAGACATTTTGTTTTCAGCCAAAATAAACTACATAATATTTCTTCATTTATGATTCTTGTTCTTTTCCCACAATCAAGTTTCTTGAACTTAGAATACTCTATCTCCATGTAGCATATCTGTACTTTTTTCTAGAGCAATTACAAGATTTGGTCCAATTGGGAATTATTTCTTTTTCCTCTTCTTTGCCTCAGTATTTCAGTCATTCAGTTGCTACTCCCTATAGCATGTATAGAGATCTGTGATAGCAGAGTTACTAGTGTGTCCGTTCTTACCCACTTGAGTGTAAAAGTTTTGCCTCACGTGAGGATCTAGGTAAGATTCTTCTCTGAGTTGCCACAGTCTGTGCTTTTGATGGCCATTCTCTGCATTAGCTCCAGGAACATTTACAGGAGGTCATCTCAGCTTGCCAAAAGTAGCTCATTTGCACATTTCCATCAAACTGAGCGGTACTTCAGGTATTAAAATGGGACAAAGAAATCTATTTATTTGTTGAAGTAGCAGGAAAAGAGGAAAAACATACCAACAGTCAGTTGCCCAGTTCACCATGCCAGCATAGGTTAGTTGTAATCAGGGCAGAGGATAAGAATGGCCAGCTGTGGGTGTGATCAATCGTCACCTGGTTGTGGCTCAATCGCTTGTCTTGGTTTTATGAGGTGATTCATATGAGCATCATCTAACCAAAATGGAACCCCACAGTCTCACATTGGGGCTCAGCCTCCATAGAGATTCCTGATCTTTCATTTCCCCTTATCCTTGTCAGAGAGCCCTTTCACTTTCTGGCTGGTCCATTTCCCCATAGCTGTTATATATGAATGGATGGAGGGTAAGTAGAACTTTATTTCTCCTTACCTTCTCTCCTCCCAAGACTTCCATCAGAAGATTTGGAGGGGGGGGATGTAGGGTGTGGCAAGGAAACTTACTAATTTTTGTTCCGTTGCTTTATCTTGGGAAAGCAGGGCTGGTAATCGTACTCATCAAACATTTCTCTAGGCAGTTCATACCAAGCAATATGAAGTTGTTCTTGGATGCTTGTCTGCTCCATAGCTAATGCAAGCACAGTATGATTTTGGCTTGTATTGCTAGAAGAGTAAGATCTTAAAAGTCCTCCAGCACTTGCAGTACTTTTCCACATCTTCCAAGGTTAGACAGTCACAAACAGATCATAGGTGTTTGATAAATGTTAGTTGAATGAATGAATAATTATTTGGTTAAATAGATACCTATAAAGAATGGAAGAATTTTGAATTTTTTTCATTAATTTTTTATTAGCTATACTTATAATATTAAATAATAGATGACCTAAGTAAAAAACATTAAACTTAATAGTGAATGTAAGAGAAAAAGTAAACTAACACTCCACCCGTACTTTATCTCCTGAGCCCAGTGTCATTCAGCACAGAGCTCTCTGTTCATAGCTTCTGGAGTATTACTACTCCCTCTTACTTCCCTTTTAAATACATACTGCTTTCAAGTTGATGTCCCCCCCTCAGTATATCTTAGACATGTTTTGTTGTTAGTACTTATAGAAGTATTGCATTCCTTTTAATAGCTAAACAGTTTTTATTTGTTATATGAATTTTATTTAGCCAGGACACAGTGAGCAGTTTAGAATATTTCAAATTTTACTGTTTACTAAGAACAAAACAAAACATTCTTATTAATGTGTCTTTGCTTATTTCTGCATCTATGTCTATAAATTCCCAGGAAAAATGCTGATTTAAGGCCTATGAGAAGTATTTTAATTTTTAATGGTGTTGACCAGTCTTCTCTCCCCCCTCAGTAACATCTGGCTTCAAATAGTGTCTGAGTGTATTTATTTCCTTACATCCTTGTCAGTGTTAAATATTATTTGGATTAATTTGCTCTGAGTTTCATGCTTTAGGTTTCCTCCCTGATGATTGCCTTCCTCCCAGTTCAGTCCTTTGTTCGTGTGTTGGGGGATGGGGTCTGCCAGGCCATCACAAACATCGTGTGTAGTTCTCTCAGACTTTAAACTCCTCAGTTTTACAGGTATAATGGTTTGTAAATTAGAGATCTGGCTCTTGGCCCAGTTCGGCCGTTGGCTACTGTTGCTACCTTGAATATGTCCGTTTTGTTTCTTTATTTCTCATTTCCAAGGATGTAAATATCAGATTTTTAATGCCTACCTGTCATTTTCCCCTCAATCTCTGAGAATGAATTGGGAAAAAAGAGGGCTAGAAAGAAGAAGTGATGTACCAAATTGTATGACTTTTGACAATGTCTCTGGGCTATAATATTCTCATCTAAAACTGCGTCAGTTGCACTGAAGGTCCTCCAAGACCTGTTTGGATCTATCAGTCAATGAATCTGTATTCAAGATGACATATAAAAAAAGTCCTGTGCTAAAAGTCCCAAGGGGTTCCTATTCTACCTAGTGGGTCTCAGTGGGGCTTTGAGATGAGCGATTTAAAAATGGATATAATTTCATTTCTGTCTATTCTTCTTTGGTAGAAATTGTGATCTTGCTGTAATAACATTTTCCTTGTTCTCTTTCTAGTCCCCTTTCTTACTCTGTGGTTTGTGGGACTCATAAAACCCACTTTGAATTGGCAGCTTCCAATTTCTTCATAATTGTTACTTTAGCTTATGCAATCAAGGTAATGGACTCTTACATGTGACAGTCAGATATTGATTCAGAGACCTCAAACTTAAAGGTCCATCAGGTATCAGACTATAGGAGCCTCTGCCACTCTTGGGGGACAAGGAGGGTAGGGAAGCGTAGCAGTGATGTCTTATATAAGGGGCCAGCTGTGTAGCTCTGGACACACAGCTTTTATCTACATTGGGCTTTTCTAGAAAAGCCAAAGTGTGGGGCACTTTATGTGAAATCCTTCAGTTTTAAAATACCTAATAAAGTTCTAAAACAACGCACAAGCCAATAAACCAAGTCTGTGGGTTGGATTTCACTCTACTGTAAACCCATGTATGACAACCTTTTCTTTTGTCATTGATGTTGCCTTATTGTTTATTGAGCTTATCTCATTCCTGGTAAAATGTTAGGATATAATAGTAGTTTCTAACATGAGCTTTTTGAAATACAATTTCAAGCAAATCTTTTACCATCTCTCCATAATCTGAAATGTGAATGGAAATAAAATAATGAATTTTTAGTTATAGCATTAGTTATAGCATTAGTACACAGCATTTCACCTACTTACAAAAGGGAAGCTGCTAATGGCATCCTATAGGATGCTTCTTTGCTTCTTTTTAAAATTCAGTGAAATGTATAGCCTCAGTGTGTTTGTCAGTTATTACACGATGAGAACACATTTATTTCGATCAACACATCCAGGCTGAACTAAACACATTATCATAAGATAACCAACCCACAGCAGAGTGCAATACTAGGAAGTGTGCCGCTTGCGGCAATTTAAGGAAGATCATTTAAGGATTTTATTTTTCTTATTTATGCATGCATTATTCATTCTGCACTTAACAGGCATCTTCTCTAAACTCAGCACTGAATTGCATGCTATGAGCACAGCTGGAGTAAAAGCAAATAAGGAGTGATGGGGGATACAGGCAGGTAGAAATAGGGAATCAGGTAATTCTAACACTGGGACAGGATGCCTCACAGTGTGGAGGGGCTCATCGAAAATACCCCTAATTTGAGCCTTGGGGGTCAGCAGAGACTTCCAAAGGAAGTGATAGCCAGGGTGAGATCTGAAGAGTTGGTAGGACCGTGTGGCTCTAAGGCTATGGGAGAGAGGATGGAAGACAGAGGAACATCCCAGAGACGTGAGAGCACGTGGAGACCCCAGCTCTTCAGGCACGCTGTGCGGCTGCAGTTCAGAGTGTGGTGAAGGGTTGGGGGAGCAGAGGAGAGCTCCACTGAGGGCCCTATTATGCCCATGAGTCCTGCTAAGTGGCCATTGAAAGGTTTTAAGAAGAGAAGAGCCTTGATCTGACGGACAATTTGAATAGCAGTCTCCCCTTTAGCTCTCTTCTTAATACTATCTTTTTAAACCTCTTTAGTCCAGGTGGTGATGCCTCAGCTGAACACCTGCACAGGTACCTCTGGTGGCCTCCAGTCTTCGCAGCTTCAGGGTTTTTTGGTTTTTTTTGGAGGGGGTTGCCCTCAACACCTGGTTAGATATGAAGATAAAGAGAAACCATGACCACAGCAAAGCACTAGGAAAGAAGACAAGAAACCCAAGACAGTGAGAGAAGTAAATGATGCTTATTTTGATTCAGAAAGAGCGTTGTACTGTAGTGGGAGTCAGGAACCCTGTGGCCATACTTCTGTATATTTGGTTTCCTCAATTTTCACACAAAGGGTTGGATTATACACCTGGAGGTGACGCTTAGCTTCACTGTTCTGTGCAAACTGCTTCTGGTGTGCATGATGGGTCAGTCCCCCTGTGCATAAGTCAGATCATACATATATTTAACGCACTAAGGTTTTACATGTATGTGTATGTACATGTGTATAATGTGCAGGAAGCAAGATGAATTTTTATTAGGGAAATGGGGGTTAGTAGGGGTTAGAATACATTTGAGAAAATGATGGTGAAGCCAACGACGATGTGCTTGCCAGAGTTCTCAGGTGCTGCCTTCTTCTAGAGAAAGGCAGGTCATATGAGCAGAAACTGTTGTCAGTACCAGGTACAAGTGTACCTTAGAGAGACACTAAGAAAAACCCCTGCATGGTCACAGTATCTGAGGCTCAAGTGTCAAGAGTCCAGCAGTTTCCTGCCGAGATGATTGCATGATCACATTCCTCTGGTGGAGATAGAGGTGCAAAACTTGAGACCATAGTGGAGTATAGTTTTCTTCCCCTTTTTAATTTTCTCAAATGGCATTTAAAAAAATGTTTATTTATTTTTGAGGGAGAGAGAGAGAGAGACAGAACATGAGTGGGGGAGGGGCAGAGAGAGAGGGAGACATAATCCAAAGCAGGCTCCAGGCTCTGAGTTGTCAGTACAGAGCCCTGTGGGGCTCGAACCTGCAAACTGTGACATCATGACCTGAGCCGAGGTCAGATATGTAACCGACTGAGCCACCCAGGTGCTCCATCAAAGAAAAAATGGCAATTTTTTTTAAACTGCCATGACAATCTGAAGTAACCTTGCAAATTTAGAAACATAAAGTGTATAATATACAACTTACTTGTCTTTCACTTCATTCATATAGCTCTCCTCGTAGAGAAATGTTTTATGTCAAGCAAGTGTGTAATACGGTACATGAAAGCAACCACTTCTAAGATGTTGCCAGGTTTGAACAAGTAGATAGTGACTTTAAAGAAGACAATCTGAGACTCTATTAAGATTTTAAAAAGCTGTTCTTACTGTTTTTGTATTGAAGTGGCTTCTGTAGTGCAGAGATTTAGGAAGTCCTTACTTTCAGAAAAGGTTGGGAGGACACCCTCCTCAAATTCATCCAATAACATGTTGCCTGTGGAACTTTGTATAAACAATTTTATTTTCCCCATCATATACTTTTGAATACTGAACACATGAGATACCACTCCAACCGTTATAGGTATATTGGTTTTCCTGTCTTGCGTTTGTATACTTCCACATATAGAAAAGTCTCCTTCAAATGCTGCAGTTGCCAGGAGAGGAATGAGAGCACTCAGAGACTGGGACTTGTCAGAGACTGGGACTTGCTGGTCATGCGTCTGTACGATCGGAAGGCATTCCCTGACTGAACCCTTGATTACCTTTCTTGCATTAAATGTCGTGTACAGCCCCTGACCATGTGAGTGGTGCTGGAGTGGACCAGGTGCTGTGTCATCAGTGCTCAAGCATCACTGCACACTGAGAGGGAGGAAGCACTGGTGGGAGGGGAGCAGAGTATCAGGGACCTTCCCATCAGTGACGGAGCTCACTCAGCAGAGCCCAGGCGAACTTGGGTCCCCATCAGGGCCACTGCTGATTAGAGGCAGGATGAAGGATTTCAAGGCCTTATCCAGGCCCAGGAACAGTTCACTGAGTTTTGTCATGGGAAGGTTGGAGGTCGTTGCCTGCCAGAAGGTTAACCGATGCTATGGGACTGTGCACTTGCTACTGAATTAAGCTGTAATTCGAAATTTTTATAGCTTTGACTATGTTATTAAGTCAAATCAAGTAGTGGTATGTTTGAAATTTCAATTCAGGGGATATTCAAGGGTAAGAATAACCAAAATTCATATTCATTTTTTTACAGTCTTTCCTTTCTTCTTCCTTCTGTGCTCATCATCAGTTTATAGTATTTCTATTATATTTGCTTCTCGAAGCACTGGTTCTGATGCGATGCTTATTGCAAGAATTTTGCACAAAACCTTATTCTTTCACAGATTTCAAAAATTGTTGTGGGATTGAAAGGTCCATATAATGATGACTTTATCAACATTTGATTTATATTAAAAAGCTTTATGAGTTGACGTTTTTATTTTTTTTAACTGAACAGGAAAAAATACATATCAAAATACCATCAAATTTTCAGAATAAAGAATTCTCTCTACTTCTAGCCCAAGACCTTTATCTTTCAGTGGCATCTATTTCAGCATGCGTGTGTGTGTGTGTGTGTGTGTGTGTGTGAAAGAGAGAGAAAGAGAGTGAGAGAGAAAAATAGATACTAACTAGGTATACAAACTGTCTTGCTGTTTCTTTTGATTTGCCTGTGGAACAGTGAGTTGATTGCAGTGAAACTAAGTGCATAAACACATGCATAGGCATGTGCATGCACACACACACACACACACACACACCATAAACATGCTACCCATTCCTCCATATCAGAACCATAGCACAGTGATGTTTAAGCTTGATGCATAAGCATTGAATAGAAAGCTGGGTAAAATATAGAATGAAGGCTTCACAGGGATAGGAGTTTTGTCTGTGTTTCTCCTGTGTCTATTGATTGGCACACAGTAGATATTAAATAAATATCTCTTGGATGATTCTTAGGTCCCATCCTCCATTGATTTGGATTTGGTAGCTGTGGGATAGAGCCTAATGAATTTGCCTCAGTAGCAGTTGATGTGAGTCATTGAATCATTGAAGGACCACACTTTTAGAAACATCCCATGATGGGCCTGTAGCAGTGGCTCTGGTCATACAAACAGCCTAATTCCTAACGAAGGGTGGTTGAGTCCATTGTGTCTGGAAATAAGCTGCAACATTACCCTACTTTGTGAAGGAATCTGTGTTCCACTCTTTGAGTGGTATCTTGCAAACTCGAATGTCGTATGTGCTGGCCCCTATGTACTGGCCCCTATGTACTTGAAGCAATGGCAAAGAAAATATTTTCTTACTTTAGACTTCTGTTTATTTTTGTGAACTATATGAGAGCTATTCACATATTTTCATGTAAGGAGAGGTTAAGTCTAGTCACATAGTGATAGCTATTATGATATCAATATTTGTTCTTCTTAACCAGGAGACATAAAGTGGCCCAACCACATATCTTTTTTTATTGCATACTTTGTGGTATTCTTGCTGACTATACATGTAGCCCACATGTAATAAAGTATAAAGGGGCAAACCACCTAATAGCTTGTAAACTTAGTTGTTATAGCCAGATGGAAACCAGCTCTTCTGTTAAGTCTTCCAGAAACCCTCAGTTCCTGCGTTGTCTCTTTTCTGCCTTAAGATGGTAGTACGTGGAGCATGACTGCCACTATTCCCAAACCTGTCACTTAGCAAGATTTGTTTCTGTGGAAGTTACTACCAAGATGTTTACATCTGAGAAAACCACACGTCTGCTTTCACATACATGTGTGGATCTTTCTAGTGGCATATAGGAACAAGATGAGCTAGAGCATGGAAAGGCAGCTGGTGGGTCATTTACAGGTTCATCTGGGAGTAATTGGAGACAAGAAAACCAGGAATCTTTTTTGGTGAGTACGTTAATCTTCATTCAGGGATATAGTCTTTAGACAAGAAACAGTTTTAACAGTTTGGATTATCATGTGATATGCGAACAAATTGGAGGCTGATATGGGGCCTGCAGTGTTCCAAGATAGGAAAACGGACCCTAATAATGCAAGGATTTACACCAATACCCTAGTGAGGAGGGATTAGTAATGAGGAGGGATTCATAGTGCAGAATCACATTGCACTAATGATTCATTAATGTAGTTGTATTGTAGTTGCATATTAATTGTGTAGTTAAGCATCTGTATGCCATTTTTAGTGCTATGGCAATGCTCTGTAGCCAATCCACTTGTAATAAAGAACTTTTCAAGATCTCTTTTTTACTATAAAAAGAGTGTATCTGTCTCATCAACAATTCAAATGATATAGAAAGGTACATGTAGAAAATGAAATTGTTTCTGTATTCCTGCCTTCAGCTGTAACCATAGTTTGATAAGCAGAGACTTTTTTCTTTTTTCCTATGCAGAGTGGGTTCTTAGCCATTTGGTGGCAGATTAATTGGTTTGAAAGTTTGCAGTGGTAAAAGTAACAGTGCATTTGTGGAAAAGTTAAAATTGTTTTGAGCCAGGTAAACTCTTAGGTTGAACCATGTGAAATTGCTGTGCTAGTAGGTCAAAAATGTCAAATATTGGCAGTTTTACGTGGTTCAGCTATACTTTTAGAGGAATCTGTTCTTTGAAGTGATTTAGTAAACATTCGATGTGGATGTGAGGCTGCAGTGTGAAAATAGCCCCCCACTGACTGCTCTTTGCCAGTAGTCAAGTGGTGGGTAAAGACATATTGATGGCAAGGGGGAATGGTGGAGTCTGTCATTTCTAGTATCGTGCTTCAGGTTTGTGATGGTGGGGAAATTAGGAGTGGAGCAAAGCAGGAGGAATATGCAGTGTGCTTGAATTTCGGTCTGTCCCCAAATAGAAAAACTTAGTTCTGGAGCAAGTAAAAACAGTAGACTTTTTGATGGATAGGAAACAATTTATGTGATATTTATAAAGTATTCCTAATGTGTTGTATTACCTTTGCATGTTTGGATGATACCGGTGGTCAAGAAACAGGTCTCCAAATCTCGAATGTAATTTTAGCTAAATTAAGTTTGTGTGGTATCACATTTTGACTTTGTGTTTTGGGTTTTCCATGACCTCTTTTCCCCATAAGAGAGTTGACTCTCTGTATATGTGTGTGTATAAAAGTATAAAAAGCAAAAAATGGAATCAAAGATACAGTTCCATTTTTTAACTTAATTCTTTTACTTTTTCATTTGTTAGTTTATGAGTGTGTGTGTGTGTGTGTGTGTGTGTGTGTGTGTGTGTGTGTATTTTTCATATTAAAACATCATTAGAGGAAAGGTCTGAAACTAGTAAAACCATAGTATTTCTCCTGCTATGTAGCTGACCTAGCCAGCATACCTTGCAGAACTGTGTACAAGTTTACCTGGGAGCTGCATATCTGTTCCTTTCTCTGTCTAGATCATCTGGTCTTCTGAGACACAGTTACACAAGCAATCTTGTCTTTTCTCTGCATGTATTGTTTTATTTTTTGTTTCTTTGTGTTTTTTTTCCACTCTTCACCCTGGAGATTTTCCCACTCAGAATATTTCAGCTATGAAAATATTTAGAATGCACTGGCAAGTAACATCTCATTGAAAGTAAGTAGTCTTATTGTTTCTAGTATAAAGTGAATTTCAGCAGCCCACAGAGCTATCTAGCTGTGAGCTTAAAGAAAAAAGTTCATGTCTATTTTAGTTGTAGCTTGAGATATGGTTGGCTCCTTAGGTTTAATTAGTAGTAATTTTTGTCTTTTAGAAACGTCAGGTTCTCCATCTACCCCCCTGGAAAAGAACAACACATTTTAAAAAAAGAGAGAGAGGGGCGCCTGGGTGGCTTGGTCGGTTAAGCGTCCGACTTCGGCTCAGGTCATGATCTCGCGGCCCGTGAGTTCAAGCCCCGCGTCGGGCTCTGTGCTGACTGCTCAGAGCCTGGAGCCTGTTTCAGATTCTGTGTCTCCCTCTCTCTCTGCCCCTCCCCTGTTCATGCTCTGTCTCTCTCTGTCTCAAAAATAAATAAACGTTAAAAAAAGAGAGAGAGAAATGTGAATATACTATTTCTTTCCAGAGGCTAAAGGGGGAGTGAGAAAGGATAGGTTGTGTTTGTTTGTGGTCTTTTCTTTTCTGGTAGGGTATCAAATAATGATCTACAAAACTTATATATTAAAGAAAGGTTTTGTCCTTTTCTCCATTAACATTGCTTTTTAAAATAGCCACTATAGTGGGAGCTTGATGAAATGAACATACTCTGAACTCTTCTATTAAATCAGAATTTATTTAATCATGATAAATCAGAATATAGGTGATATTTATCTCTTCCAAGTCAGAGTGGAAATTGAAAAGGTTTATTCTCAAAGTGGGAGGTGAAGGTTTCAATATGGCTGATAAGCGGGTATCTGAATCCTGCTACCAGACTCAGGGAGGCTCCTTGTGTCCTTCTTCCTACTGGGATTTTGTCAGAGGCACAATTATTTTTATAAGCAGCAGTGTTTTTCTGTTTTTGTATTGTTTCAACATCACACTCTTTAAACTGTTGTTAGAATTTTGCCCTCAGCCCTAAATTACAAGTCTTGTACATCAGGTACAATTGAACTGTTTCAAACCTCACTGATGAAATGAATTTAAAATGTTGCCATATGTTTAAAATTTGTGGAGAAACCAAGCATGCTGGAATTACTAATGCTAACGTTGCAGGATTTGTTTGTCAGCAAACGATGGGAAAATAACATGTGGTATACCCGTGATATTATTAGGATTACATGGGGTATTATTTTGACAGTGTT
Organism: Panthera leo; assembly: GCF_018350215.1. Classification (NCBI taxonomy): domain Eukaryota; kingdom Metazoa; phylum Chordata; class Mammalia; order Carnivora; family Felidae; genus Panthera; species Panthera leo. The sequence goes on from NC_056680.1 coordinate 93,407,623, forward strand.
TGTCTTGAAAAGGGAGACATATTGGTTTTAGAACTTGTAGGTGCTAATCACTGGTCTGACTTGGCAGCCCAGGAGACTTACTTGCCTTGATAACAGCAGGAGTTACAGTTTCTGGCAACTCGCTGGGAGCAGTGGCTGCTGCATTGGCAGCCTCAGAGCTAGTCAGGTCTGTCACCTTCCCTGATGTTGATAGATATCATAGACTGGTTTCTGCCCTTCAATGCTGTTTGTCTGCCATCAGCTATGAAATTAGTGGCTCTATCCTTTTTTAAATGCAAATTAGCTATGTAAATCCGAAAAGAAAGAGAGTTTGCTTTCAAATACAGATATTGGTACTTATTTAAGTGATAGCGTACTTTAAAAGTGTATATAAATGTATTTAGAAATCTAAAATCTGTAGGGTACCTGGGCGTTTCAGTCGGTTAAGCATCTGACTTCCACTCAGGTAGAAGTTTGTGTGTTTGGGCCCCGCGTCAGGCTGCTGGAGCCTGAAGCCTGCTTTGGATTCTGTGTCTCCCTCTCTCTCTGCCTTTCCCCCATTCACACTCTGTTTCTCTCTCTGTCTCTCTCTCTCTCTCTCAAAAATAATAAATACACATTAAAAAAAGAGAAATCTAAAATTTGTAATAATTGAGACTTATTAAAAAGAAATGTAGAGACTTTGAGTCTTCATGTAGAAGTGGTCAAAATATATGAAACATAACATGACTCTTTTATTAGTCACTGTCAGGAGGAAAAAAAAAAACATTTTTCCCCCAAGATGAATGATGGCAGGAATTCAGTTTTACTGAAATTGTGGGGGAAATGCCATGGGAAATGACGAGTGTGGAGACATTACTTTGAGAAATGTGCAACAATTTAGGTGTAAGTGGTGAGAGAAAGGCAGTAAGCAATATGGTGGAGGTGCATGGAGGGGTGGTTAAAAAAAATCCTAAGGCAAAGAATCCTCAAGGCATGGGATTCTTAATTTAGTGGAAATTTCAGTACCTTTCTGGAGTTGTTGCTGATAAGGATGGATCATTACTGAATTTGACAGGCTAAGAGGATAAGTTGAAAAATGAAATTGGACAAGGTTGTACAGATCCTATTGTATGATGTATTTACAAAACTTGCCTCACAAAGCCAGGTTCCTTTCAGGCAACATGTTTTCTTTAAGTCCTTGATTCATTTCACATGTATGCATTCTGCACTGGATAGGTATGAAGTACCATATCTGACCATCATTTTCAAATACCCTCTTGTGGTTTGAAATATTGATCTCTGAGGATCAATCAGCCTCAGAGGACTAGTGCAGGGGCAAGTATCCTTTTTAAAATGAGCAAATGTGAAATTGGCCCCCAGATTAATATCTGAAAGCTAGCTATTTAATAAAGTTTTAATTGTTAAAGGCTGATGAGCTAGTTGAATAATTAAAAGAAAGATTATAAATTACTGAAATTAATAATACAAAACTATCGTAAGTCTATATAATGGTTGTTCCTTCACTGTTCGTGTACTGTGATTTTATTGTTGTAATTATTTTCTCAGGTGTGCTAATTTACAAAACTCGGGTAGAATAAATTTGTAGATGTTATTTCTATAAGGTTTATTTTCAGTGTTTATTATGAGGGAGAGAGAGTGTATGCAAGCACACGCACGAGCTGGGGAGAGGAAGAGAGAGAGGGAGAGAGAGAATCCCAAGCAGGCTCCATGCTCAGTGCAGAGCCGGTCTTGGGGCATGATCCCACGATCCTGGGATCATGACCTGAGCCAATATCAAGAGTCGTACACTTAACCGACTAAGCCACCCAGGCACCCCAAGGTTTTTAGCGTGTAAAGCTAACCTGCCCATGGTGGACACATGTGAGAGGAAGAAGGTCTTTCCATGGTGGCTTGGACTTCTCTGGTCTTGGCCTACATGCTGCTGCTACTAACCCAGTTTCAGAGGGAACACACCTCTTGTTGTCTTCCAATGTTGGACCAGCCACACGAGTTAATTCTCTTTCTGAATGGCCTTCTTTGGACCAAATATATGGTTATTCAAGTTTATCTTGGGATTAAGGATATATTATATGGTCCTGAAACAGTTTTGCATGGAGAAATCTATAGAAATTCATAGCGATAACAATAGCTCTCATAACTGCTCGCATTCATTGAGGTCATCCTAGAACTTGGTCTGTATGCCTTCTCTGCCATTCAGGGAGATGCCTACTGCAGCCCGTTTTGTATGGTGATTACATCTCTAAAATATCATTTTTCTTCTGAATAAAAATAGTAAATACTCCAGACTTGCTTTTTTTAAGTATGTTGGAACATGGGTACATCTCTTTATTTTTATTTTTTAATAGATTTTATTATTTTTTTAATGTTTATTTATTTATTTATTTATTTATTTATTTATTTATTTAGAGAGAGAGAGAAATAGAGCCTGAGCAAGGGAGGGGCAGGGAGATTGGGAGAGAGAGAATCCTAAGCAGGCTCTGCACTGTCAGTGCAGAACCAGATGTGGGGATACAACTCATGAGCCGTAAGATCATGACCTGAGCCTAAACCAAGAGTCAGACACTTAACCAACTGAGCCACCCAGGCACCCCAATAGACTTTATTTATTTTAAAAAATGTTTTAATTTTAATTTTAGTTTTTGAGAGAGAGTGACAGAGACAGAGTGTGAGCAGGGGAGGGGTGGAGAGAGAGGAATACACAGAAATCTGAAGCAGGCTCTAGGTTCTAAGCTTTAAGCACAGAGCCTAATGCAGAGCTTGAACTCAACAGACTATGAGATCATGACCAGAGTCCATGGCCTGAGCTGAAGTCAGATGCTTAACCGACTGAACCACCCAGGTGCCCCTAGACTTTATTTTTTTAATACAGGTTTAGGTTCACAGCAAAATTGAATGGCAAGTGCAGAGAGTTCTCATACAACCCCTGCCCACCACCACTTACCTCTTCCCCACTGCTGCCCCTATGCCTCCCCTGATATCAACATCTCTCACCAGAGCGGTACATTCATTACAACTGATGAACCTACACTAACACGTCATTATCACCCAAAGTCCAAGGTTTAAATTAGGATTTATGCTTGGTGTTAGAAATCTTTTTTAAAAGATGTGGTTTTGCAGTATTATTGGGTATCAAGAATTTATCCAGGGGCCACCAGTGTCAGGAACTAGGTTCTTAATAAATTCTTGATGAATAAATGAATGATTACAAGTTCTTGACAGAACACATGCAAAATATTTTTTTTGTTTTTCTCTTCAGTTTGTATACCAAAAACAAAAATTGAAGATTAATTAAAATAAATAATGATAGAGGGAAACTCCTGTTCTTTGAGTATCGTGCTCGAATGGTCACTGATCTAGGGGGAAATAATTCCGTTTATTTCTGGTCTTACTGAGGGATGAAAAAGAGTTTATCCTTAAATTAATACTTGTGCTTATAGTATATAAAATTCTCATATACCTACTTAATAGGGGTTTTGGTTATTTGATAAGATTGGTTACTTCCATGGTGCATTATTATGTGCATATTTTTTTTCCTGTCTTCCATGGTTCTTTTATTCTTAACAGGGTTTGAAAGATGTGAGACTAAATCCACTTATTATTTAATTAATAAGTAATGTCTTGTAAATATTTCATGTCTTTTTACTCTGCAGTTCCATTTTTCACGATTCATTATAGGGAGATAATTCTAAAGGAATATATATAACCCGGTTATGTCCTTTGTGGTATTATTTATAAAAAGGGAAATCTAAAGGTATTCATTTATTTGTGGTAAGCAGTGTTGCAGTGAGTCTGATTATGGGGGGAGTGGAGTTGTCTCATTCCCTTTTTTAATTAAGAAAAAAAAAAGAGGAGCCTTGTGTGGAGGAAGGAATGGAATTTAAGAGGTAGAATCAGCTATTCCTTGCCCAGGTCTTGAAATTGACAACAGTGTTAGCCAGTCTTCTCTGAATTTTTGGAACGGTCGATATCAAAGGGCCTTGTGTTGAAAATGAGTGTTGCCAAAAAAAAAAAAAAAAAAAAAAAAAGAAAGAAAGAAAATGAGTGTTATCTGTTAATAGACTGAGATCTGGGGCTAGTGCTGGTCGTATAGTAAAAGGAAGATAAATCGAAGGAGGAGGAGCTGCCAGATGGTAGCAGACTCTTCAAGGAATATTCAAAGTGTGTGTGTGTGTGTGTGTGTGTGTGTGTGTGTGTCCCCACTGGGGAACCTAAATGAATGACAATCAGTAAATTTATTGAGTTGCTACTATGTATCAGGCTTTGATCTTGGACATGAAGTTTAGAGGACAGTGAATGATGGCTGCCTAGTCTTGAATCCTTCCACTCCCACTTCTCCAAAAGTTATAAATCCAACAGAGAGACCAAATAAAAGTGCACATGACCCACATCTTTAAAAACATTAGGAGATGCCACAAGTCTGTGGTTGCAGAATGGGACAAGGGAAGCTTTAGACAGGTTTAAGAGACTGTGAAAAAGAATAGAGGGATGTGGAGAGCTGAGATGAAAGCACAGACAGAATCAGTCTGGAAAGAGAAAACTGGGTCTCCATGTAGTTCACAGCAGTGACTATAGAAAAGATCAAGACTGAATGGGATTGGAACTGGCAGGCATTGGAAAGTATTGCCTATGGGAGAGATTCAGATATATAGCAAAAGGGTAGTACCCCTTGAAGACATGGCAGTGAAAGTAAAGAAGGAAAGACAAGGGAGAAATTAAGGATCCTATAGAAATGAAAAAGAAACAAAACACCCCAAACTCTTTCCCTTTCTCCCACCTGTACCATCCGTAATAACTACATAGCAGAGAGAAGAGAGGACTCTCAAACTAAGAGCACAGCACTTTGGATGAATAGAAATAGATCAAATACATCTGTATAAAACTGCTGCAAAAACTCAGAAAATATAAAACAATGCATTTCAGCTCATAAAAATGCTTTTCAAAAAACAACCATAGGGGCTCTTGGGCAAGTCAGTTGGTTAAGTGTCCAACTCTTGATTTTGGCTCAAGTCATGATCTTAGGGTTTTGGGATTATGGGCTCTGCATTGAGCTCCATGCTGAGCCTGCTTAAGATTCCCTCTCCCTCTCCCTCTCCCTCTCCCTCTCCCTCTCCCTCTCCCTCTCCCTCTCCCTCTCCCTCTCCCTCTCCCTCTCCCTCTCCTTTTCCCTCTCCCTCCCTCCCTCTGCCCCTCTCCCCCACTCATGTGCTCGCTCTCTCTCTCAAATAAAAAAAAACCATAAATTGAAGAAAACTGTACACAATATGGTAATCTAAATTAAATTTTCTCATTCAGGCTCTTGGGTGTATGAAACCTAAAAATCCCACCTTGACTTGGTAATATAAAAGCTCAGAAGAAAAATGTACAAAAACCAAAATGAAATGAAGTAAGTTATTTGAACTCCCAGGAAATATAAAAGAAAAGTCAAATTGGAAATGAAGTGTAAATTACATGATGTCCAAGGGAAAATAGATTCAAATGTCAGGTGACCCAGTATACTAATATTTACATTAGATATAAATGGCCTAAATATCACTTAAAAGAGATTGGCAAAATGGATTTAAATTTTTTTTTTAACATTTATTTATTTTTGAGAGACAGAAACAGCATGAGTGGGGGAGGAGCAGAGAGAGAGGGTGGGTGACACAGAATCTTAAGCAGGCTCCAGGCTCTGAGCTGTCAGCACAGAGCCCGACATGGGGCTTGAACTCACAGACTGCAAAATCATGACCTCAGCTGAAGTCAGATACTTAACCGACTAAGCCACTCAGGCACCCCATGACAGAATGGATTTAAAAAACACATGGCCCAATGATATGTTGTCTATAAAACACTTATATATTCAAATATAATGATTTTGGTAGGTTAAAAGATGTAAACAGATACACCATCAAAAGTAAGCTGAAGTGGTTATATTAATATCTGACAAAACAGGCACAGAGGTAAGAAAATTACCAAAGACAAAAAGAGACATTATATGTGGATATAAGAGCCAGTTCACAAAGAAAACATAGCAATTCCAAATGTATATCTAGTAAACACCAGAGCTTCAAAATACACAAAGCAAAAACTGGCAGAATTCAAATGAGAAATTGACAAATCCCCAATTACAATTCTCTTAGTCACTAATAGAACCATTATGCAGAAAATAGCAAGTGTATAGAAGAATTGAAGGACACGATCAACCAACAGAATCTAATTGGCATTTATAGAACTTTCCACCCAAGTTCAGCAGAATATATATTCTCTATACATCTGGCGTGTATACCAAGATCAAGCATATCCTTATAATAAAACAAACCTTAACAATTTTCAAACAATTGAAATCATACCAAGTATGTCCTCTGCTTATAGTGGACTCTACCTAGAGGTTATTAACAAATAACAAGTGAAATAATTGGGGGATCTTCATCTAAATGAAAACCCTGTTCCTCTGTCCTTGATTCTGAATAGTTTTCGGCTTGGAAAATGGAAAAATAGATATTGATATGGAAAAATGATGATGAAATATATCAGTTGATTGTTACGCATTGTCTCTTTTTCTATTTTGTTTTATAGCCTCTCTGTTAAAAGGACTAAAACATGCTAACATAGTTCTGCTTCATGACATCATCCACACCAAGGAGACGCTGACACTTGTGTTTGAATATGTGGTGAGTAAAATAAGAATTCAGATTTTACAAATATAAATAAAATTCTTGTAATATTATCATAGAGTTTCTTATTTAGGTTGCTATATACTGAAGTGAGTATTTCATCCAGTAAGTTTGCATAGTTTTGAAAAATCCAGAAAAATGTTAAGATATATTATTTATAGATATAGATATATATTTATAAGCATAAATATATAATGGATATATTATCTCTTTATAACCTGTTGTTACTTTGATGTGCTGTAATTTTTTGGTTTATCAAATAGGATTAAACAGCACAGTGGTGATCATTCCATCAAAGGAAGTTCACAGACAATTTATTTTTCCTTTGGACTTGTAACCTGGTTTCTCAGAAGCATCCTTATTAAGGCTGTGGTTTTTTTAATTGTTGTTGTTTTCATGGAGGAAAGCCTGATACTTACAATTTAAACTTCATAGTTTTCCCCCTCAGTTGGTATTTCAGCTATTAATTAAAACTTCCAATTTGCATAGCACACAATGTAATGATCTTATTGTGCTGAGAGTATTACTGCTGGAAGACTTGGACTTGAACTCATAATTAATCTTTCTCCATTTCTCTTAGAAAAACATATGGTATTTATGTAGCACCACTTCAGCATTTAACTGTGGAATCATGAAATGTAACCATGATAATTAACATCCCAATTTTCACAGATGGATCTGAGAACATGTAATTTATAAGATACAAATGACATCGGTGGAGACTTTTATTGAGAAGAGTAGCTGTTGGTATTGTGAATGTATTAGTATCCCATTTTGTAATTATCACACTACTTTTTTAAAAATTTGAAATAGTTTCCTTTTTTAAAAATATATAATAGAATGCATATTTGCAGCATTTTTATCTTGCTAATGTCTGCCTGTGTCTGTTTATCATTTGAAAATTGTTGTCTTATGAAGAAGCCATTTCTCTTCTCTATTTACATATAAATGATAGATACATTTGAATAATATGGTAATGCAACTACAAGGACGGCTAAAGCTGAGCAGTTGAATATATTACATGCTACCAAGAATGGATGCAGATTCACACATCAATGCAAATATAATTTCTTTTGTTTAATCAGTGATTTTGGAGTCAATAACATATTCAGTTGGTTTAGAATTGGAATTTTTGTTTCCTATTTTCCAGTAGGTCTAGTTGCAATATTGCAATTAAATCTAGATTTTTATTAGTATACTTGACTAACTTTTATATTTTATGGAAAATAGATTTCAAAATGTACTTATTCCCTCCTCCAAAATTAGATAATTAAGCTAAAAGGAATAAAAGTAGTTTGGCCTCTAAAATCATTTACATTAATAGAGAAACTAACAGAAATAATATGAAAGTATGTCCTCCAAATCTTAAAAGAAAACTAAATATATTTGTGAGGCTAAAAATGTGTGTTTCAGATCACATGTCATTTGATGATTTTCTATTCTGTGGACGTTGCCACATGAAAGAAATTCACTGTCCTGAAATATTTGCTAATTGATTAAGGCTGACTTTTAAACATGTCCTGCAGTATTTGCTAACTGATTAAGACTGACTTTTAAACAATCACTCCTCTTTGTGTGAGGGAAATTTTCCCTGGTCCCAATTCTTTTGGAGCATCCCTGGTCAATCAACCACATAGTATAGTGTGGACATATACGGTACTTTTCAAGCAACATTTTTCTTCCTGACTTCTCTGGGGGAGATAAGCTTAACCTGTTCACTTTCAGAGAATAGGGCAAGTATGTGTCATTTATGGTTTAGGACTGCCCTGCCTTGCCTCTGCTTGGTTCCCCACTCCACCATTTCCTCACTTCCCCATTGTCCTTTGTCTTCTTCCTTTCCTTTCTTTGTCTTTTTCTGCTTTCATCTCCTATCCTTTGGCTTTCTTGGGTGAAGTACTTTTCGTTGCTACAGCTGAAGTTTGTTTGGGCTTTGTTTATTTTAAGTAAAATGTTTCAGTGGATCTCTGAAATCAGAATTGGGGTAGGGGTGGGGAAGAGCTCCAGGCTGTAGAAATATCTTACAGGAGTCTTCCCAGTTAGAGTGGAGGAGATGTCGATTCCTTGGCAGCTTTGGTCTATGTGGCAAGTATCCAGTATAAAAATAACTCCCTTGAATATTTCCTACGGGTTTTATTTTTTATACTGTTTTTGTTGTTGTTGTTGGTTGTTGTTTATACACATACTGATATCTCAAGAAGATTAAAGCTAGTACATATTTTAATGGATTAATCAGATTGCTTTCCTCACAGTATCTAGCAGAAATAAATTCTGCTCTTTTCTGGTGTGTTTCATAGCAGTAGAAAGGCAATAGTAATTTCAAAGCACGAAATGCCTTGGGAATTAGAGCAGATCTAGGTGAGGGATGTAGGCTAGGAAACAGGAGGGCACTGAGGGCCTGGGATGATGAGTGATAGATCAGAAAGGGAGGTGAAAGAATATTTCAGACAATTATGACCACAATACTAAAAATCAGCAACTAAAATTTATTGAGTTCTAGGCCAAGCATTGTGCTGGGGGTTTTACATTCATTATCATTTTTTATATTCTCAACAGCCTCATGGAAGTATGAATATCAGCACTTTACAAAGGAGAAAACTAAGGATTAGGGAGATTAGGTACTTTTCCAGGATCTTGTAACATGCATGTAAAACAGACTCAGACCCATATTATTCTGATTCCCAATTGTAATGTTGTATCTCCTATTTATTTTTACAACTTTACTTAGATTGAGCTTTTGGTCAGAGGAGGAAAAGAAGAAATTTTCTTTTTCTTTCCACCACCCTCCCTTATCCTGCTCTTAAGATCCTGAGGGCAGTTAAATCCTAAATATACAGATAAACTGCTTTGTTGTTTAAATGACTTTTATGGACTGGTCAAAAGCCTAGTTATTTAAGATTTTATTTTAATTATGAAATGTTTTAAGTTTCCATAAAACAAACTTACAGGGGTGCCTGGGTGGCTCAGTTGGTTAAGCGTCTGACTCTTGGTTTTGACTCAGGTCATGATCTCACAGTTGTGGGTTCAAGTCCCACATTGGGTTCTATGTTCACAGTGCAAAGCCTGCTTGGCATTTCTTTTTCTCCCTCTCTCTCTGCTCCTCCCCAGCTCTCTCTCTCTCTCTCAAAAAATAAATAAATAAACATTAAAAAATAGTTTAAAAAGCAAACTTATAAATTATATTATTACCCTTAAAACACTTGCGCGCGCGCGCGCACACACACACACACACACAGAACCTTGTTATTTAGCAAGCCCTAAAATCAATACCAAACATTTTAATGTATACTTTCCTAAACTTAGTAATATTACCGTATTTAAAAATTGTTAACTTCAAAGTTGTTTTTCTAAAAAGTGTTGATTTTATACTCCATGTAATTAATAGTACCTTTTTTTTTTTTTTTGAGGAAGAGAAATGAGGAAGTTAAACTGTGTAAGAAAAATCCATATACTATGACCATTGAAACCCTAGATATGAAAGAAAGGAAAAATTATTTAAGATTAACTAGGTACTATTGGATTTTTTCTTTGGATTTTAGTTAAGTGTTCAAGGTTTTTTTTTTAAGATTCCTATGTAATTTGAGTTCCACGAAGTGGAAGATTCTTATTTATGATAGTGTACAAACTGTGTATGTGTATTTCTGTTCTTTGCTTTAAAAGAGAACTCAAAGCCTAGCTACTTTGTGTTATTCCCATGAATGACATTCTAGGTTACACAAAAGCCTGGCGAGGGGGCCAGAATAATGGAATAAATGATGAGCTGTTAGTGATGTGAAAGAATACTGGAAGAAATGACTTTGGAGGTCATTATGAAAACTGTTAAGTGGATAATTAGATATTGCTAGTGTAGGCTGTCTCTTATGTACTGTGGAAAGCTCCTAAAATGTCCAAAATTTAGATTCTTATACACTTTCAAAATGTGTAGATATAATCTGTGAGCTGCAAGGTTGGCAACATCCTGGGAAACATGCTGCTCAATTTGCCCATGTCTCAGTCAAGTAGCACATGGACCCCGGTAATGTGTGCTGTTTTGAGTACTACCTTCATGTCATTATTGTCAAATGTGAAAGAGCATTTTCACCAAGGAATGACTCAGTTAGCTTGAAAAATAGATCTTATTATACAGTGGTGTAAGACATTGTTATAGCTCTCTTTCTTCCTACATGCATTAGAAGGTTGGAAGAGAATTCCTATAGAAAATAGTGAAAGTGCAAACAATTTTTTTCTACTTAAATAGAAAGTTAAGCAACTACGGTCTGTCCCTCCTTCCCTCCCACCCTCCTTCCCTCCCTTTCTCCTCCCTTCCTCCCTCCCTGCTTCTTTCTTTCTTTTTCTTTCTTTCTTTCTTTCTTTCTTTCTTTCTTTCTTTCTTTCTTTCTTTCTTTTCCTTCCTTCCTTCCTTCCTTCCTTCCTTCCTTCTTTCCTTCCCTCCTTTCCCAAAGACAAGTGCCACATTAACCTATTTAACACTATGCTGAAAATTTTATTTTTTTTTATTAACAAAATTTTTTTACATTTATTTATTTTTGAGAGACATAGCACAAGTTGGGGAGGGGCAGAGAGAGAGAAGGAGACACAGAATCCGAAGTAGGCTCCAGGCTCTGAGCTATCAGCACAGAGCCCCACATGGGGCTCAAACTCACAAACCGCGAGATCATGACCTGAGCTGAAGTCGGACGCTCAACCGACTGAGCCACCCAGGCACCCCCATGCTGAACATTTTAAAACAGATTCCATCAGTGGAAATATGAATACTAATAATACATGTGATCATGTAAATATATATTACTATTAAAGTGCATAACTGTTCTGTTGTGGTTTTTATAACATGAGATCAAAGTATGTGTAGCAGAACTCTTCATTGCATATTTATTATATATAAGAAGAAAAGCAACAAACATTATATTCATTGGAACAATCACTTTATTTTTTTTTTGCTGTGCTGTAAAACTAGTAAAATACTCAAAACTAATGTGTAACATTATGTAAAAACAATCTATATTACATATGAAAAAAGCTGTCTCCAAAAATTATGTAAAGTGATTGATGTATCATCAAAATTCACATAAGTTATTCTTATAGTACTTTTATTCTACAAAATACTCTCTTATACATGTTATTCTATGAGATTCCATCTTTAGCCCTTTAAGATACTTAAATCACATATTGTTATTACTCAGTTTTGGCTTTTTGTTACCCAGTTTTTTATTGATGAGGAAAAATAATGCTTAGAGACTTTCAAGTAAAATCACTCAGGTAAGTTATAAGGGTAAAAGCTAAGGCTTCTGTGCCAAGACCCTTGTTATCCCATCTCATCTTGTAAATAGCTGGTGTTAGGATAAAGAACCATCTTCACATTTTTATATGATGGTCTGAGATGTGGGTGATGTTCAAATATGGGAACGGCAGCTGAGAGTTACATTCTGTCTTTCCCCCCTGCCACACAATTTACCTCATTATTTGGTTTCTCTACCTCATACATTTTGATTTCTAAATCTATGAGGAATGCTTTAATTTGCATGATTTTAAACCACATCTGTTCTCAAAAACTGTAGCTCTCCCTCACTGTTCTGGTTTCCAGATTAAACTATCTTGGAGAAGTTGAATATGTTTCTGCTTCCTATGAGATAAAATACATGTGCACATGTGCATGCACGTACAACTTTAAATGGGAGTATTTAGGGGAGGCCTTGCTGAGAAGGTGAGAAGTATTTAGGGACAAAATCTGAAGGAGATATAGGAGGAACACACATATATTTGAGGCAAGTGGTTGGATTCAGGATCTGTTTTCATGGATGAGCCGATAGAATTTGATGTGGTATTTGAGAGATGAAGAGCAGTCAGGAATGACCCCACGGATCTGGACTTGAGCAACTCTAATTGTGGAGCTGCTGTGAGGAAAGATGGGACAGACTGCAGAAGAAGCAGTGTGGGGAAGAACACAGTTCACATTCAGACAGGTTGACATGTGTATTGCATATGCAAGTGAACATGTCACAAGGCAGTTGGGTGCATGAGTCTGGAATTTTGGAAAGAGATCCAGGGTAGAAATTTGGAAGTTGCCTGGGCTGTAGATATTATTTGAAAGGTGATTGTATGGGATCACCGAGTATGGTGACTGTTTCCCTAGTGACCCTAAGTGAACCATGTCTTTGTATACTCACACCCTTGTGCAATCCTTACCCCTTAATCTAGACTGGGCTTGTGGCTTGCTCTAGCCAATAAAGCAATATGGTGGAAGTGACACTGTGCCAGTTGTAGTCCTGACAGCTTCTCTTTTGTGCTCTGGAGCAAACTGACCAGCTGTGTTAGAATTCCAGTTGTCCTGCTGAAGAGGCTAGATGGAGAGCCAGAGGCTCTGGATGGTGTGGAAGAAAACTGAGTACCTGAAACACAGTGTGAAGTTAGGCTCTAGGTACAAGACTCTAACCAAGCCATTTGCCCAGCCAGCCTAGCTGCTGGCTGCCAGATCTGTGATTGAATAAGCCATTTGGGGAGTGGGAGGGGGCCGTATTCCAGGCTCACAAGTATCACATGGTGATTGTCCCTGCTATGCCTTTTCTGAATTTGCAACTCAAGAATTGTGAGAAATGATAAGATGGTTGTTGTTTTAAACCATTAAGTTTAGGGTTAGTTTGTTGTATATACTCAGTAATTAAAACACCATATGTTTTAATGAATGAGCAGAGAAAGTGGAAGAGAATCTTATGGACTGAATACTGGGACATTCTACCATTAAGGGTCATAATGATGAAGAACTATCAACGAAAGGATACTGAAAAGAAAACACCAGTAAGAAAGGAAACTATTCATGAACTCAGATAAAGCTGTTTCATCTGAGACTGAACGCAAGAGCAGAGCAGGGGCTGCCTCTCCAGTGCCTAGCAGCGTGTCTGGTGATAGGTACTTAGCAAATGTTTTTGATATGAATGAGTGAGTGACATTTGAAGCGGGAAGAACAAAAGATTATAATAGTTTCACCAGTTAAGGCAGACAACTGAGAGAAAGCAGAACTACTAATTCATGTTTCAAAATATTTCTTTATTAAGAAAATTTTTTTCTTTATTTTTCTTTACTTTTATCTACATTGCATCTTCAGTTTCCATCTAGAGTCTTTTTTTTTTTCTCTCAAAGCAAATATTCTTCCAAGCAGAAGACTTAGAGCAAATCTGACTCCATAGCAATGAGAGTGGGCCTCAGACAATGGGATAGTCAGAAGCCACCTAGTTGTGTCAGAGGAATTAAAGGGTCTGGCTGCTCTGAACAAATGTACCAGTCAGAGTTCTCTCTTGCAAGCAACAGAAATTCTCTTTGGCTGAATTAAACAGAAAAGTTATTGAGAGGCTATCATGTGGCTGACAGACCTGCTGGGAAGAATTTAAAAATCAGCAGGAGCAGTGAGAAGCTGGATAGCCAGACCAGAGCCAAAACCATGCTGGGGGACTGTTGCCACTAGGAATGTTGACTCCAGACATGGTCTCTTATTTCACTGTCCTGACTGTCGTGGGTAACTGGATGTTATTACCTCTGCTGACGATGGCAAAACAGCATGGATATTCTCCCTGATTCTATGGGTTGTTAGCTCTTACTGCTGAGTTAGAGTTGGTTGTGTTTGGTTAAGTGACACTAGGTCTCATGTCCATGTTTTGACTGCACACACCCCTCAGAGAGTGGCTTTTGCAACAGCAGCTGGGCCTTGCCTTCCACCAAAAGCCATAAAGCAGGGGATCTTCAAACATAGGTAATACATTTGTGTACAGAAGACACTTCACTCCCGTGCTCTTTCCAATCCCCTCTCCCCAAAAAACACCTCATGAACATCCACCAGAATAAGCTTATGATGTAGTCCTGGATAAATTGCATCTAGAATGTGAAAAGAATCACAGGTGGTGTATTCATAGAACTATTGTGTATAATCTTTGAACAATCAAGAATGAAGGTGGTTTTTAACAGGTGGTGGGGAACTAAGCTCTTGAATCTATAGAGGTGTAAGCACCCTATAGAGCATTAATGAAATTCAAAACTAGATTTTTGTACATTAAAGTCTAATAATCTTCATTCCCTTTTAGTAAGTAGCAGTGTTATTTCCTGATTTCAGTAAAGCTTGTGGCAAGGACTCATGACATCCTTAGAATAAAATTGAAATCCAGATGTTAGATTATTATTCTTTCAGTTTATTACTGGATAAACAACTTCACCCAAAGCCTATTGATTAATGAATTGACATCGGGGTGGAGAAAAGTTTATGAGGGTATGCTGGAGGGCACTGTCTTTGACCTTGTTCTGTTTGAAATTTTTATTAATGACTCAGATGAAGACATGGTGATGATGTGCTTGACCTATTTGTGGGCTTCATAGCTGGGAGCCATAATTAACACTTGGGGTGATGGAATCAGGGGTCAAAACAGAATCTGACAAAAGAATCTGACAAAATGATGAGTAGAAACTACAGTCTGAATTGCTGTAGGATAAGTAAAACAATGTTTTTGGTTAAAAAAAAATAAACAAGCCCAAGCTAATATGGAAAAACAGGATGGAGGAAAGTTAACTTCAAAATAGTTCATATGAAAAAGACTAGTAATTTCTTTGCCTTAGCGAAGGGAAGCAAACAGGAGCATGCACCTAGGATGGCAGGAGGTCTGTGAACCATGTATATCACCAGTTATGGTGCCAGGAAGACTTATTCTGGAGGATTAGGCATACTAGAGAGTAGAAGAAAGGTAATGTGTGTATTCCAGACAGGATAGGAAAGCCAAGTATGAGAATTCTGGGGAGGCTAGTCTTGGCTTAATCCTGGGAAAGATTTGCTAATGTTTTGTGTTACTCGTAAGTTAACTTCAGTGTCTCAAAGTGTAATGAATGTCTTACCACTAAAAGTATTCAAATAGAGGGTAGGTGGATCCATATCAGAAATACTGTAGGAAGGGTTCCTAACCTGTACGCTATGTAGGGCAATTGAAATAACGTAATTTAGGTATGTTATTTCATGTTGTCCCAATCAAAACCATGAAGTAAGTAGAAGGTTTCTCCATTTTGCAGATGAGGAATTTCATGCTAAGATGTCAGATACTCCATGTATGCCCTTTCCGGTGACTACATAATACTATCTCCTGTGTGAAGTGTGAATCCAGGTGGCTTAAACTTTATATAGCAAAGGATTGACCCAAGTTTTTGCAACTGTTATGTGAACTCATTTCATTTGGCATAATTTTTGGAAGGAGAAACACAACTTGTTATGATCATTCACTTATTCATTCATTCATTCGTTCCTTCATTCCTTCATTCATTTTTCTCCTCCAACATGTAAGAACTGTCTTCCAGGGATTATCCTTGAGCTCTAGAGATACAAATATATATCCGTTGCTTTTAATGAGGCTGAAGTCTTGTCAAGGACTGTGATGTTAGGCTAGATAGTGTCTGTGTGCCATTTGGGTAATAAGTTGCTGTCACAGATCTTCCTGTATTGTGGGACTGGAACACATTTGTGTTTTAGGGAAAACAGTAAGAAAACCAAATTTGACTCATGGACTTTTCTTTATGGAAGAATTTCAAGAATGTTTTAGTTTCATGTATGGAGAACTGGTTATGCAGTGTCATACTGTGATCTTATATTCTGAAGAGGGGTGAGTTGTCATTCAGATCTGAGCAGCAAACATGAACAGATGTAAACATTGTGGATGACTGAACGTGCAGGCGGTGTAAGATAGAAGAATTCTGAAGCATAAGGATGAACTAAAGAAAGGAAAACGAAACAAGCTTGCTTTCAATCAGTGCTCTGTTATAAACTTCTCATTTTGTCTAATTGGTAGGACAAAGTCAATTAACTTCTTTTCTATCCTTTACCCTAATGGCTTTTTCTCATGTCACAGAGAATCCCGATCTTTTTGAGTCATTTTCCACTATGTTTTTTCACTATCATGTTGGGTGCTGGGATTTCAGTTTATTTTTTCAGTTGATATCATATCTATCTTCTCTGTGTTCTAGTTTTATTTCATATCGTTGCCGTCCATATTAGGAAGTCCTAATCATAGTTTAGTATTTTAATTTGCACGATTTAAGATGGAAGTGTATACGGTCTCTAAATGTTGCTATAGTAAAAGCCTGGTTATCCACAAGAACATACAGTTATGAGTACCTTTCTATAGATGTGACTGCTTTTATGAGAACTCACTTCATGTCTATGGGCTTTTTAATTTTTTTAATTATTTTTCTTATTTTAATTTTGAATTTCATCATTTAAGCTATAAGCATATATTGGGGAAGCTGAAATAATATGTGATATGTGAAGAGAGTACACTGAAAAAGAGACTTTACTGTTGGAAGGAGAGCATAGGGAAAGTAAGAACAGAAATAAAAAGAGAATTCCTTTGAAAAGGAAAGAACGTATTTTGCATATTACTTTTTTGGATTTTTTTTCCTCACAGGAATTATTTCAATTTTTCTTAAGTTAAGAAAACAATAATATTGAAAAAACTGAACATGTTTCGGGGGGCAGGCGGAGGCAGGAGACTGATGCATTAGATGTAATAAGACTGACAATAATGGTCGACTCAGAGAGAGTGGAGTAACATTCCAGCTAAGGTACTAAAGTTGCCATCTGATGAAGGTACCCAAGATCAATAATTCCAGTTACCTTCACATTATGTTTGATTAGAGCATGAAGTAGTTGAAGAAAAAATTATTAGCAAATTTATCTCTCAGTGAGAAAATATACATTATTTTATATCATACAATATGAAGTGTCTGCAGCTTCTCACTAGTGTTCAGGATCAGTAATTTGATAAATACATTGCAGTATAATGACCGCTTAGGATTTTCTCCTCATTTTATTTTGTTGGTGTTGTTGCTGCCATTATTTCTTGCATTTCAAGAATATTTAATTAACATCATATAATGTTTTAATCTAATATGTGTTTTGTGCTTTGTTAAAGGGGGTGAAATCCACTCCAGGTTTGAATCATTATTTTTGTTGATGTGACTGCTGTTTTTATGTGAGTTATACATCATATGCATATAAAGAGTCAATTAGTTTCATGGTTTACTATAAAAAACAGCAGTTTTTACTCTCCAGTCTTTTAGGTGATCCTTGTGGATTTTCCTCTGAAAATCTAGTAAGACTTTCTTTTATTATCACCTCTTGTTATTCACCTTTTGGCATCATCCATTGACTCCTACAGTGGAAAACCTGAACTTGGTGGGGTTTTTTTTCATTATTCCATTTTCAACAAGTGAACCCATCTGTCCTGCCATTCTCCCATCATCTTTTGCTTCCGGTGTAGGGCCATTATAATTTTGATAAGATCAGAAGTTTGGCATTTACATTATTATGCCAATATAATTTTTTTTTTTATTATTTTAGAGAAAGAGTGAGAGAGCATGAAGAGGGGAGGGGGCAGAGGGAGAGAGAGAGAGAGAGAGAGAATCCCCAAGCAGGCTTCATGCTCAGCATGGAGCCTGATGCAGGGCTCAATCCCATGACCCTGGGATCATGACCTGAGCCAAAATCAAGAGTCAGACGCCCAACCGATTGAGCCACCCAGGCGCCCCAGTATAAATCTTGTTTGTAGCTGAGGCATGTAGGCTTCCCTGAAATTAATAATAATTTCCCATTTTTCATTTCTACCATCAATTTAAGACCTTTTCAAATCTTGCCTGGTGCATCTCTCTTCTCTGGTTTTTTGGGATGCCCTACCACTCTCTTCTGGGGTGGAGATGTTTCGCCCTCCATCTCATGTTGTTTTATTTTGTGAGAACACAGTTTCTAATAGCTTCCTGGACAAGAGTGTGTGGAAGATTTGTGTTTTTTGTTTTGTTTGTTTTGTTTTGTTTTTTTCAGATGTTGCATTTCTGAAAATGTCTTTATTCTGCACTCATGTTTGATTGACATTTTGACTAGATACAGAATTCTTAGTTGGAAATAATTTCATTAGAATTCAATACAGTTGCTTTATTATTGCCTAGTTTTCACTATTTCTGTTAAAACAGTTTTCTTTATTTGCAGTGTTCTAAAGTTTCATAATGAAGCAAAAAAATAGACCAGCATACAACTTTTCATTTGCACCTTTTCAGTCTGGAAACTCATGTCTTTACATTCCTCTCTTTCTCCTATTTCTTCTTCTTCTTCTTCTTCTTCTTCTTCTTCTTCTTCTTCTTCTTCTTCTTCTTCTTCTTCTTCTTCTTTTGTTTTTTACAGTTTTATTGAGAAATAATTCACATAACAGAATTCACTCTTTTACAGTGTGTATAATTCGTTTGTTTTCAGTATATTCACAGATTTTGGGACCATCATTACGATCTAATTTTAGAAAATTTTATCAACCTACCCAGAAGCCCCCTACCCATTAGCAGTCCCTTTGAAATGTCTACCTTTCCAACCCCTGGAAAACACTAATCTACTTCATGTCTCTTTGGGTTTTCCTGGACATTTCATATAAATGGAATCCTTCATATGTGACTTTCTGTGATAGGCTTCTTTCACTTAGCATAATGTTTTGATGCTCATCTGTTTTAGCATGTATCAGTACTTCGTTCTTTTTTATGTAATATTCCATGATATGAATGTACCACATTAATCATCTGATGACTCTGTATGTTTTTAAAAAACTGTCCAGCTATTTTTCAAAGTGGATACCCCATCTTACAATCTGACCAGCAGGGTTTGGGGGTTCCAGTTTTCCCACAACCTCAACAATACTTGGTATTGTCTTTCTTATTACAAGTGGATATTTGGTGGTTTCTTATTGTCATTTTCTTTGAATTTCCCTCCCAAATAATGACAGTGAGCATTTTTTAGTGCACATATGTCTTTCTGTTTCAAGAAATTATCGGAAATTATTTTGTTATGATTTCCCCTTCATGTTCTCTTTCTTCTTTGGGTCTCTCATTATTTAACTGTTGAACCTCCTGTGTTGCTCTTCTAATTTTCTTGTCTTTTCTTTCCTATTTTCTAATTATTTTTCTTTCAGTCAAGCTTTAAGGAACATTTTCTCACCTTAGTATTTCATCTGTGCTGTTGAGGGTTTTAAATTTTAATATTATTTCTAAGATAGCTTTCTGTTCTCAGAATATTCCATTTTGTAATATCCTTATCTTGTTTCAAGGTGGCAGTATCTTTTCTTACCTCCTGAAAATATTAATAATAGCCTTTTTAAAAAATTTTTTTAACGTTTATTTATTTTTGAGACAGAGAGAGACACAGCACGAACGGGGGAGGGTCAGAGAGAGAGGGAGACACAGAATCTGAAACAGGCTCTAGGCTCTGAGCTGTCAGCACAGAGCCCGACGCAGGGCTCGAACTCACGGACCGCGAGATCATGACCTGAGCCGAAGTCGGACACATAACCGACTGAGCCACCCAGGCGCCCCAATAATAGCCTTTTTGAAGCTTTCCTAACAGTATTTTCTCTGTTTCAACCAAGCTATTACTATTTTTCTTTCACTTTGTTCTGGTCTCTGTCTTCAATATGAGAAGCTTTGGTTTGATAGCTGGTGACCCTTGGCTGTCTGGTCATAATTAAAGGTGGTACAGTGGGGTGGCTGGGTGGTTCAGTAGGTTGTGCATCTGACTCTTGATTTTGGCTCAGGTCATGATTCCATGGTCGTGGGACTGAGCGCTGTGTTGGGCTCCATGCTAAGCATGGAACTTGCTTAAAATACTCTCTCTCTCCCTGCGCTTGCTCTCTCTAAAATAAAATAAATTAAATAAAAAATTTAAAAAAATAAAGGTGGTACAGTAACAGTCTTAAGGATGGGAGCTTCATGTGTGTGGGTGGCTGGTTCCCCATTCATTTCACTGTAGGAACTGACTAAGCCCTGTTGTTGTGAAATCCTTGATATTAGTATGAATCTTTCCTGCAGTGCTGAAAGATTCCCACTGAAGATTCTTCTGAACTCCTGCCTGGAGGAGAGAGGCCTAGCTGCCAATGTTCTGGAAGCAGAGTGGGGTATAGGACCTTACGTGATTTTCCTGTTTCAGGACGGTATCCCTGTCCTTAACCCATTGTGTTTTCCAGTTTAGACACTTTGTTTTACCCTCTCTAGGATTGAGAGAGGCAGTTTTATACATAAGCCAAGTGGGAAGGGGATCTAAAGATTAAAAAACTACTGGAAAGACTTTCAGCCAACCGGTCTTTCACATTGTAGACCTCCATGTATAGACCTTCCATTCATTCCCACATCCTGGTGCCACTAACCCCTGAGCCTTTCGGTTATTCTGTTGTACAGATAGGGCTGCTTCTAGGGTTTTGCCTCTGCCAGTTTAATAAATAATCTGTTTGTTTGTTTGTTTGTTTGTGTTTTCTATGCTAAATATGCTACCATCTGTTTTGGAGCTTTTGAAATTTGGTGTGGGATTCAAGAGGGTATAAAGGAGGTGTGTATGTTCAGTTTTCCATCTTTACCTGGGAATCTCATAAGTTCTTACTAAGTTTAAATATGAACAAATGTGTTCAGGCTTGTCGTTGTGTAAATCACTGTGTAATTAAATTTTTTTCACATTGATGTTTGCAAAGCATATAAATCTTTGCTATTTATCAATTGTCAGAGTTTATCAAATGTGACAAGGCTAGTGGTGGAAGTGAAGATATTTTAATTAACTGTTATTAGATTATTGTCCTATCAGTAAAATTTTAGGCACATGAGCAGTGTGTAAAGTGTAAGTGTTCCTTTATTAGGATGTCCTGTCTTGACCGAAAGTATTTTTGCTTGTTAATTGGTCAGTTAGTCATTATTTTGTTTGTTCGTTTTTTGTTATAATTTGTTATGATGATCGTGGATGTTGATATACTGTATAAGTGTAAATTCATACGTTTGATAATATTTTATTTATTTTTTTAACATTTATTCATTTTTTGAGAGACAGAGCGAGAGTGGGGGGAGGGGCAAAGAGAGAGGGAGACACAGAATCTGAAGCAAGCTGCAGGCTCTGAACTGACAGCACAGAGCCTGATGCAGGGCTTGAACTCACAAACCGTGAGATCATGACTTGAGCCAAAGCTGGACACTTAACCGACTAAGCCACCCAGGTGCCCCAATTTGATAATATTTTAAAGCCAATAAGCACGTTTTCACAATGTATGTATAAGAAAATAAATAATTGTGAAAGGTTCTGATTTTTAAATTTAGTTATTAACATATAGCTTACTTGTTTAGCCACACTCATTATGTTTTTGATTGCTGTTTATAATTAGAAACCCTTCTTTTGAGAAAATGAACTTTTTTAATGGTCTAAGTTGAAGTGATCCAACTTCAAGGGAGTGACTTTTTTCTCACTGGCAGATACAAGTCCAGTTATAAATCCCCAACAGATACTTATTCAGAAACTGAGAAACTAATTTGTCATGGAAGCTATTTGCTAAGTAAGAATTTTCCATCTTCTGAGTTTTCCCTTTTCTCTTGATTATGCAATCTTTGTTTTAAGGCTCTTTGGATCTCAGTCATTAGTTTTCATTTCAGCCATCATGAAGGACATTTGGAAGATCAAGTTGGTTCTCTCTTTTCTTTCTTGTATTACTCTACCCTTTTGACTTGGATAATGGAGTTAAAAGCATCAATGGAAAGATAAAATTTTGAGTAGTTCTTAGCTGGAACTTTAGGAAGTATACTAAGGAAAGATATCTAAGTCTAACAATAGGATAGAAAGTCAACAATGCTAGGGAGAAGAGGCATGGGGAGAGATGATTAGTAACAATATTTATTAGAAGAAAAGAAAGGACTAAGGTTTTGGGGGGTTTTTTTTGTTTTGTTTCGTTTCATTTGTAATAAGATTTAGTCCAAGTAAAAATACCATGAACTGGATTGTATCTTGTAAAGGGTAAAAAAGGGCAACATGATCATTCTTGTTTGTCATCATGACATCCATGTAAGATGAATGGGCAGCTAGTCTCCCTGAAGGCAGGGGCTGGTTCTCGTAGTAAAATTACAGTGGGATTTCTATAAATCTTTGCCAAATTGATATGGTTATTTCTGTAGAGTAGATGCATCAGACACGTGTGTGTGTGTGTGTGTGTGTGTGAGAGAGAGAGAGAGAGACAGAGACAGAGAGACAGAGAGAGACAGAGAAATGTAGAGGTTTTTTTTAAAGTTTTTCATTAAAACACACTTACAGACTATGACAGACTCAGAGACATGGGGTCTATATCCTCCTTTAAAGGAAGACTTGCTTCCTAGTGATAGGAAATATGGCCACTGGAATGCCTGCTGACAGTGCCTAATGCCTAATGACAGTGCCCTGTCAGCCGCTCCTGGATCTGCAGAGACCCATCTCAAATGAGGCCACGTCTTCCTCCAAGCATCCTGCATCTGGTGACTGTGTGAGTTGGGAGTATAAAGACCTGGTCATTTCTGCTCAATGCAGTATGGCTCTGATGCTACCTTGGCCAAGGCTTTATTGGCCTGCATCACACTTTGACTTCCTTTGTCTAATCCTACTTCCTGATCCTTCCTTCCACCTAATAAACATACTTCTTTTATATAATAAGCATATTACCCCCAAACTCTATCTGAAGAACCCAGCCTATGACACAGAGTCATAAAGATTACTTAGAAAAAAATTAACCCTTCAATTTAACAGGGATTTGTTCTCTTTTAGGGAAGTTACAGTTTGAATATGGGGTTCTGACGTAAGTATCCAAGTGTACCAGACATTATATCAGAAAATCAAAAGATGTTCAGAGGGGGAAAAAATACACATTATAGCAGAAATTTCTAGAAAAAGTAACTTTAGATGAGAAATAATTAAGTTCATAAAACTGTATCATGCCTTTGAAGTTAGTAAATCCTTGACACAGGTTCTTTTAAAACTCAGTGCAATGGTAAGCACCAGGTGTTGTATGAAAGTGTTGGATCACTATATTGTACACCTGAAACTAACATAACATTGTGTGTTAACTACACTGGAATTAAAGTATTTAATAGTCTTACCATATTATCAGAGGAAAAGTTTGAGTATTTTTTGCCTCATGTTGAATACTATATTATTCTTCTTTAATAGTTGGATCCCAATACCTGTAGGACATACTTCCTTTGCATTTTGAACTTATGTCTGGTAATATGGATTTCTTTGGCCAGTAAATTGTGAGAAAAAGTGATTATCGCAGCATATGTAATCTGTCCTATCCTGACTGATACACCCCAAGTTACTTAGTATCCAGCCACCCCAGAGAAAGCCAGTACTATCAAGACTTTTTTTTATGACTCATACTCCAAATCATGTTGTGTGTGTGTGTGTGTATGTGTGTATGTTTATTTGTAAGTATACTATACCGAAATACTGCATATGCTGTTGTTAACCTTTTAAAAAAACTTGCGGAAGTTCTACCATTTTCCCAAATCAATAAATGTAGCTATGTATCAGTGTTTATCCACGTTTTAAAATTCATGTGCCCTTTGTCTTAATATAAAAATCCCATGCTTTTCTTTGATATAATTTTAAATCTTGGATAAATTTATAATTCTTAATAAAACAAATTCAAATTATTGAATACTTGGCTCTGGCCTTTTAACTTTTAAAAGCCACATGTTTTATCAGTGAGGGCACTAAATCACCTTGCTTACCATGAGCTTTTATATCATAAATAGTGTCAAGGATCAAGGACAAATGTGGTCACCTTCCATGTCATGTATTGTTCCTGCTCTGTTTTTCTTCTTTTTTTAATGTTCATTTATTTTTGAGAGAGGGACAGAGTGCAAGTTGGGGATAGGCAGAGAGAGAGAGAGAGAGAGAGAGAGAAAGAGAGGGAGACACAGAATCTGAAGAAGGCTTCAGGTTCAGAGCTGTCAGCACAGAGCCGGATGCAGGGCTCGAACCCACAACCCAGGAGATCATGACCTGAGCCAAAGTTGGACACTCAACTGACTGAGCCACCCAGGCGCCCCTCTGCTCTGTTTTTCTTGATAGAAATCATTATAACCACCTTCCTGTGTTGAGTATGATAATTCCTGCTAATTTATTTGGAAGTAAACATTTAGATATTTTGTCCAAAATTTTTCCAGTATGATTTTCTGATTTTTTCATAATTGTTTTAAATTTGAGCACCATTATCTTCCCTGACATTTTGCTAAGACTGTCTTTCAAATGGTGTTTTCAACCACAACATCAGGAAACCACCACCTAGACAGACTTGGTGAGAGTTTATTCTTTCTCTTGAAATTTCTTTCCAGTAACCCTTTTATGGCAAATTGCACTAAGTCAAGAGATTGAAAAGATATTTTTAGCTCTGATTCACTGAATACATAACTAGATTTTGGCATAAAAGCTTAAAACATATCATGAGGAGCAGTAATGTTGGTCTTTGCTTCTTGAAGTTTCAGGATTCATATTCAAAACATCAACTATATCTGCCAAATATGTCAGGCTCCTGGGGAAGTTATTATCTTGGCAAGTCTGCAAGTGTATAATGACTAAGAAAAAAAGTAAAAGTTCTTTTTTAGGGTATCTTTAATTTCATGCTATGCATAGCAAAGAATTAAGCACATTTTCTTTGTCCATGAATTGAGCAAAGCCAGTAACAAAAAAGACGAAAAAAATAAAATGATGATCAGATCTTTGACAGAGTTTTTTATGAAAGATAAATCAGCAGTTTGACTTTTGGCTATAGATCCTGAAAAAAAGAAATACTTTAGAATTTGTGTTCCATTTTAACTTTCGGCAGTGCTCAGAATACGAGGATTCATGAATTTGGGATTTCCCCCCATTCCTTCGGTGATCTGAGGTCTTATTCTTTGCTATTAAAAGAGCAATATCAAAAATAATGAAAGTCAGTCAAAGATAAATATCATGATTTCATTCATATGTGGGATTTAAGAAAACAAAGCAGATGAACAGAGAAGAAGGCAAGGAAAAAATAAGTTAAATAGAGGGAGGCAAACTGTTAGAGACTCTTAAGTACAGAGAACAAACTGAGGGTTTTGGAGGGAAGGTGAGTGGGTGAATGGGCTAAATGGGTGGTGGTCATTAAGGAGGGCACTTTAAAAAAAAATTCAATGTTTATTTATTTTTGAGAGGGAGAGATGGAGTGTGAGCAGGCAAAGGGAGACATAGAATCCGAAGCAGGCTCCAGGCTCTGGGCTGTCAGCATAGAGCCAGACACGGGGTTCGAACTCACAGACTGCGAGATCATGACCTGAGCCGAAAGTGGGCGCTTAACCGACGGAGCCACCCAGGCCCCCAAGGAGGGCACTTTTAAGAATGAGCACTGGGTGTTACATGTAAATGATGAATCATTGGGTTCTATTCCTGAAACCAATGCTACACTGTGTGTTAACCAACTTGAATTTAAATAAATACATTAAAAATAATTAAAAAAAAAAATAAAAGAGCCACCTGAAACCAAGCTTTTACAATTTTCAGGATTTTTAACGATATATTTTACTACTCCTCAGTTTCTTGCATTTCAGAGCATCATACTCTTCAGGTAAAAACTTGCATTTAAAAAATAATGTTGGTGTGATTCTTGTACTCACTGAGCTTGAGAAATCTAAATTACTTTGCTCCTTTATGTACCATATTGAAATAATTACAGTTGTGCTTAATAATTATATAAGCACGCAAATGTGCGCATGCTTCAGGTGTGCTACAAGAATAGCAATATAAATTACCTTCCCTATCATATATAACCAATAGACATTTCAGATACTTCATTGTTTACCAGGACTTTCTCTGAAAGCTTTGTCCTTTTATACTCTGTGTATTTCCACCAACCAAGAAGATTTAAATGAGCTCTAGCTTTGTAATATACATTTATTTGTAAAACCATTTGTCTAATTCAAGGGTTTTTTATGTATCCCTATTTGAGACTCTGTAGCCCACAACCCTTGCTTCATAAATAAGTAGATATTTAAGAACCACATTTAAGAACTCCAAAGTATTTTGCATTATAAAATCTTAATAGCATTACTTCTAATATATCCCTCTGCGTTTCCATAGGGGAGAAAACCTCCTAATATTTTTACTACTGGATCAAGTGATATGAACAAGGTTATAAATGTTTCATTTTAGGTAAGAAAAAGAAGAGTATTATTCACATTTATTTGACTGTCATTCTTATTTCCCTCAAAGTCATCACTGAGCTCCTAAATAGTGAATAGCTTTTATTTGTTATTATACATTTTATAATACTTTACTCATTCTAAGATTTGGAAAATGTATATTTTATTTTCATTTGTTATGCCAAAAAGACAGGTGACAATTTAGCAAATTATAATTGTTTAATATTTTCATTGAATTATGTGCTCCAGAATTACTATTTTTAAAATTAGAAAAACATGTACCTGAAGCTTATTACAGTATAATTTCTAAAGTTTTTTGAACCATACATCTGGTATGATCAGTACTCTTACCTCTTAGAACCAATATTATTAAAAAACAAAAAACTAAGACAAAAATCCCTTTTCCTGCTTTGTAGCTAGCAAAGGTCTCAGACCTGCACCTTTGATGCTTTTACCTCCATTCCCTCTTTATTGCCCTTTTTCTGTCCTCTTTTCCATTTTAGTTCTCTGTTTCTAACTTTTCTCCCTCATGTTGCTTTTATCCTATAATTTCAGCATCTCCCTATTTCTAGCAGGGCAGCTCCAGAAGGTGTTTTCAGAGCTGATACTCCTGAAAACTATTTCACTTCTTTTCTCTTTGATCTCATGCTTTGACTCCAAAACATTTTATGTGGCCCACTTTGTTAACCTCTTTTTCTTTCCCCAAAGTTTGGAGGATGTTGGATGATGAGAGCATTCCATTCTTTATACCCATTGGCTTTTTATTTTTCCTTTTGAAAATCAAACTGGCTTCAAAATAATATGAACATCTTTTCAAAGTGTCTATTTGACTCCATTAAAATTTATTATATGGTTTAGTCTTGTGAATGGTTTCCCAGAGGACATATAAACCATACTGGTAGCTCTTTCCTTTACTGTTGGAAGAGAAAACATTTTACACATTCTTCTGATGCAGGAATAACATATCCTTCTGTAGAACCACAATGCTCTACTTCTGGAAGATCTCACCCCCTCTGCCCCAAGTTTCTTGAAACTTTCCAAATTTATACTTTGAATTTATTTAATTTTAAGAGGAAAATAATGTATACATTCTAGAAGTTTTATAAACTAAATACATTATAGATTTAGAGATATGGATATAGATATTTATTCCGTGTATGAATAGGCCATTACAATATTGAAACTACTTCAGACACTTGAATTATTTCTTAGAGCATGAATGTCTGCATTCTTTTTATCAGAGAAGAATGGCTCACAACAGTCTTACTGCCTGGATAGAGCTATATAATCTGTCCATCCATAGTGTCATTGCCAGAAGTCAAATAGTAAGTTTTTTGTTTTAATGGAAAAGATCTTTCAGGTTGCTGGTTTTACATGATGGGAATGTGGTTGGAAATGCTTCCTATTCCAGTCACCAGCCTCGGGCTGCCCATGCAATTTGGAATCAGAAATGCCAACTGAAACCAGTTAGGCAGAATTATGGGATAGCAAAGTCCAATATAGGTTTATTATGACCGGAAAGGAGAAGGAGAAGGCATTATATGATTTTTTAAATAGGGAACTTAATTAGGAATGAACCACAGCACCGTGATAGCTGTGGGAGGATTTTTATGTAGTTTGAACTACTGTGTGTGTGAGCCATCTCTGCCCTCCCCAGGGAATACGTGTGGTTTACTGGATAGAATTTAAAACATTTCCTAAGTGGCTCAAAACCAAGTAAAAATAACCCAGAAACAGGCTTTGTAATATGTAAAATAATTCTGTGCAGGAACAATTGAATATTTGAGAGTATTCTACTTGAGAACTTATCTTTAGGTGATGATGGAATAGATTGAAAGACCATATTGCCTCTTTTGTCATACCGTGTCCCATGATGCAACTCGAGGCACAATAAACTAGTAGTAATTAGAATTTCTACTTCAGAAGGAAGAGATAGCACTTTTGTACTTGTTCATGAATGTCTTGTTTTTTGTAGTTAAAGATAAGGGATTTCAGCGTATTAGCATAAAGGCTAAATAGCATTTGAGAGAATACTGACAGTTTTATATTTTAACCACTGTTTTAAAAATGGGCCCCTTGGGTATATACTGACTTCCTCTATAAAGCATCTTAAATGGCTGTGATTTTGTTTTAAAGGTAAAGTTGGTTAATGTTTTTATTTTTTTTCCCACTAATGAATGATACTCACATGTTGGAACTAGCAGCATTAAAATTTCATTAATTATGATTTGGGAATGAAATAGATGAGTACTATAAAGCTTAATGGGAAGAAAATGCAATTTCAAAGTCAATTTAAACCTGTGGACTTCATATCAGAGCAGTTTGAAACTACCTGCTCAGTAATTTGATGTATTAATTCTTACAGCAATGTAGGCTGATTAAAACAGAGATTATAGCTAGAGGAGAATGGCATTGATTGCTGTAGAAGAAAGGAGGGTTCAACTTCTCTGTTTTCTTCAGTTGCCTCCAGCAGCAACTATTCCCCAGTGAATTACGTGACGTTAATGAGCTGCAGGTGAAATAGATTAAAAACTAAAATGACAGTGAGTTCTACCAAAGTTCACAGCTACCCTTCAAGTGTGGTTTTAGTTAGAATGCCTGTGGTGTGTTTAAGATACGGGACAATGGTAATGAAGGTGACATTAGCCAGTAATAGAGTAAGCATCACAAGTAAACATCTGCCATAGTCATTGTCTTGGTCACACTGGCAGTTACTGTTGTAGCCATTAATTTGGGGACCACATGCACTATCACCAAAGAGTGGAAATAATTGCTCTTGTTCTTTGAAATTTGCGGTTTTTTTTAATGTGACCTCTTACCAGTCAGTATTATTTAAAGGTTCTTTATAATGAGTCACTTACATGGAAGAAATTGGAGTGTCTAGAATCAGACTGATGAGGACGAGAGAGCTTCGTAAATAATCAACAGTCAGGGAGAGGAGAGCTCTATCTATATTTTTATGCTTCCAACTTGCACATGTTTATCAACTAGTTGTTAACAAATCCCATCTTTTTTCTTTATCATCTTCTCACTTTTTTTTGTTTTGTAAAATCAAATTTTCATTAATTTCAAAATGCAACTATAGCTGAACCTTGGCATTTAAACATAAAGTAAGCCTATCCCTGAAGAATAAAGAAATTCAGAAGTTGTCTCATTATCTTATGGAATCTTTTCATATTCTTACTCTTGTGAAGTAGGTTTTTTTTTTAATGTTGTAAAAATTATACCAGGCTTAAATATACTGACTCTCCTCTCACTGTGAAATGGAAAAGTAAAGGAAACAGAAGCAGAGGCTGTGGAGGCTAAACTTAACATAACTTAAAAATGAGGATTTCTGTTGGTTATCCCCGTGGAAAAACTTCCTTATTTTTAGCCTAGGTTCTAAAAATAGGGTTGTGCTATTTTCAACGTCATATTTTGGCAGTGCTTCTGAAGAACATCAAAATTAGCTGCCAAATATAGTGGACACTATACTTAACATTATAGGAAAATGAAAACAAATGCATGTGTTTGGGAAGGGGCTTTATTTGGATTCCTTTTTGAGGAGGAAAGCTCAGTATGAAAGCCAGTGCTAATGCAAAAACATAATTTCTCTGAAGGACTTGATGTCTTGATCATTTGAGAATCTAGCAATTGGAAGACCCCACTCCATGGCTAATATGTTGTTTAAAAAGAAACGTAAGCACATACCGAATGGTGAAGCCTACTTCACAGTTGACTTGTACTTGTTTCTGCCCTGGAATAGGTAACATTTCATGTGCAAGAAGTGTCTGAGTTTGTGGTTTCCAGAGAACCTTTTTCCCAGTAGATCTCAGTGGAGGGATAGTGCTGCTTTCTCCTGAGCCAAAGTCAGTTTCAAACAGAGTAAGGGCTGGAGAGTGGAAAATATGAAGAGCTGAGTTTCATACTCTAGCTTGTTTCTCGTCTTTTCTGCTGGCTGGCCTCTCTTCCCTGTCCTCTTTTAAAGGTCTCTTCTCCACTTGGGCCTGTTTTGAAATGGTCATTATATCCATAATTTATCTTTGTAGTTTTCTTTCATGTCTTTCCCTTTAAATCTCATGGCTGCTAGTGATGCAGTTCCCAGGTCTACATATGATTGAAATTAATAGAGGCTCTACTGTGTCAAAGTGCTTATGAATAAAAAGTCTTTCCAATTTGTTGTGGTCTTCCTATATCCTGCCTTTTTATAAAAGGAGATTTTTCTCCTGCCTTCTAAAGTGATCCAGCCACCAAGTAATCAAATCAGTATGGGAAAACCCAAATTACAAAAATGGCAAATTCCTTTACAGAGAGCATTTATTGTTCAGGGTGTTAGGATTTCAGGTATATTTTCCCAGAGACGCCTATGTTAATAACCAAGTAAATGGTACCTGATGGGTAATTGACAGTGAGGAAGGAGGAAACTCATTTTGAAAGAAATATATGCTAGTGTGAGGACTGAGCCTTTGGAGCCTTTTCTGCTCTCACTCTGTCTCCTGCTTGGTCTGTAAGTCTAGTCATACTTTGTAGCTTCATTTAAAACCATCCACTACATGGCAGATTGATGAAGTGTTCTTAGGTATTCAGGTATACACCTATCAAACACAAGTGCTTCTAAAGGGATTACCCTGAAGAACAGCAGCAGTGATGGATTGAATAGAGGGAGGTGTTGCAACATGAGGTGAGGCATAATATAGTGAGGGAAAGAGGAGTGTCAGCCAAGAGCCAAGATAGAGATGGGAGGATGAAGAGGAATTTGTGTGATCTTCATTCACCAGGAATCTAGTCTAAGTGACCTGCTCCTTTTAGTATCAGAATAAGAAATAGCCAGAGATCAAGCCAGATGAATCTGAGATTATCCGTGTCTCATCAGGGGATACTGATCTGTTGGTCATATGCCATAGGAGCCTTCTCTTTAAACCTAGGATGACTTTAAAAAATGGAATGACAAAGAAGTACCTTCTAGCATTATTGTTAACTTTAGTATTGTATTTCTGGACCAGTGCAAAGATACGAGTCCTATAATCCAAT
Source organism: Panthera leo (assembly GCF_018350215.1). Lineage (NCBI taxonomy): Eukaryota > Metazoa > Chordata > Mammalia > Carnivora > Felidae > Panthera > Panthera leo. Next base: position 93,439,251 of record NC_056680.1, read on the forward strand.
GGGTGGAACTAAAGAGAGAAATGAGAAAGAAGAGATGTGATTAAATTTGTAAGTTAGGCACATCTAATGAAGATCCAAACATGATACTATGTATTAAAACAGAGAGAGGGAGGGAGGGAGGGGTAGAGAGAGAGAGAGGGAGAGAGAGAAGAAACCATTTTTTCTTTTTTCTTTGTTTTAAATTTTCTTTTTTCTTTTTTAAAATTTACATCCAAATTAGCATATAGTGAAACAATGATTTCAGGAGTAGATTCCTTAATGCCCCTTACCCATTTAGCCCACCCCTCTCCTATAACCCCTCCAGCAACCCTCAGTTTGTTCTCCATATTTATGAGTCTCTTCTGTTTTGTCCCCCTCCCTGTTTTTATATTATTTTTATTTCCGTTCCCTTACGTTCATCTGTTTTGTCTCTTAAAGTCCTCATATGAGTGAAGTCATATGATATGTGTCTTTCTCTGACTAATTTCACTTAGCATAACACCCTCCAGTTCCATCCATGTAGTTGCAAATGGCAAGATTTCATTCTTTTTGACTGTAATACTCCACTGTATGTATATACCACATTTTCTTTATCCATTCATCCACTGATGGACATTTGGGCTCTTTCCATACTTTGGCTATTGTTGATAGTGCTGCTATAAACATGGGGTGCATGTGTCCCTTCGAAACAGCACACCTGTATCCCGTGGATAAACCATTTTTAATGCAGGTAGAACAGAAGTTTGCTAAGGTACAAAGTGGTACCTTGTACTATCTCTTCTTTCTTTTTCCATCCGAGATTCTGCAGAGTCTTGCCCCTGATCACCCAGAGCAGTCTGAGGTTCATTGCATATTGGCTAGATGTAGTCTCACTGGCTGTGTATAGAGAGTGGTGGAGTGTGAATAGGAATGTCTGGTTAAATAGACAGGAAGAACATAATAAGGATGCAGTGCTACCCCTAGGAGTTCCAGTTTTCTGACCGTATTTATCATTCCATTTTTAATTGTAATCCTCCCCAAACCCCCACTATTGTAAACACACCACATAAAATCATCATCATCATCATCATCATCATCATCATCATCATCACCATCTGTATCATCTACTATGTGCTGGGTAGTATTCTGAAACCATTATGATTTTTAATCATTAATTTTCATATTATCCATTTGAGGTAGGTGTATTAGGATAATTCTCATTATACACAAGAAGATTCTGATATATAGAGGTTATCTAACCTGCCCAAGGTTATACAGCTAGACAGCCATGTGTATATGCATGTGATATATATGCACACACACACACATTTTGATGCCATACATCTAAGGAAATATGAGTTTTTGAAATTTAGAAGGTTTGGAAAATTCTTTATGAAACCAATACTACACTGCATGTTAACTAAGTTGAATTTAAATGAATAAATGTAAAAAGTTTCCCAACATTTCATTTTGGAGAAGCCTCCTTCCTGCAATTCATAATGCTAATGTCATTGGTTATATACTTAGAAGGATATCTGTGTATGTTGAGGATCAGGAATATTTTCCCCCCACTTCTGATATGTTTCCTTCCTCATAGGTTGGTTTGTTTGTTTTTTAGCTTTATTTATTTATTTTTATTCCAAGTTTTTATTTAAATTCCCATTGGTTAACATACAGTATAATATTAGTTTCAGGTATAGATTTTAGTGATTCATCATGTACTTATTATACCCAGTGCTCATCCTTGATCCCCATCACCTCTTTTACCCATCTTCCCACCCACCTCCCTTTCAGCAACCCTCAGGTCGTTCTCCATAGGTAAGAGTCTGTTTTATGATTTGCCTCTCTCTGTTGTTTCCCACTATGTTCATGTTTTGTTTCTTAAATTCCATCTACTGATGAATGGATAAAGAAGTTGTAAGATACATATATCTATTGTGAGATATAGTTGGCCGTTTGCAACTACATGGAAGGAGCTAGAGAGTATTATGCTAACCAAAATAAGTCAGAGAAAAACAAATACTGTATGATTTCACTCATGTGGAATTTTAAAAATTTTAAGCAACAAGCTTGAATATGTCTTTTGGAAAAAAATTAAAATAATTCACAAGTATGTACAATCCACAGAATATAAGCTTTATTGAGAGCAGAGACCTTGTCTTATTTATTATGCAAAATCAGCATGTAATAAATCTTATTTATACAAAATTAGCATTAAATCTAAATGTCAGATATATAATACTGTGAAAATTTTGTACCCTACACTATTCCACTTCTTTGTTAATTTTAGAAGTTCACATTAGTAGATTTACTTATGTTGTATTTCCCAGATGATGAGTGATGTTGAGCGTTTTTTCATGTGTCTGTTGGCCATCTGTATGTCTTCTTTGGAGAAGTGTCTATTCATGTATTTTGTCCATTTCTTCACTAGATTATTTTTTTTGGGGGGTGTTGAGTTTGATAAGTTCTTTATAGATTTTTGATACTAACCCTTTATCTGATATGTCATTTGCAAATATCTTCTTCCATTCTGTCAGTTGCCTTTTAGTTTTGCTGATTGTTTCCTTTGCTGTGTAGAAGCTTTTTAGTTTGATGAGGTCCCAATAGTTCATTTTTGCTTTTGTTTCCCTTGCCTCCGGAGACATGTTGAATAAGAAGTTGCTGCGGCCAAGGTCAAAGAGATTGTTGCCTTCTTTCTCCTCAAGGATTTTGATTTTTCCTGTCTTGGGTTTAGGTCTTTCATCCATTTTGAGTATTTTTGTATATGGTGTAAGAAAGTGGTCCAGGTTCATTCTTCTGCATGTCGTCGTCCAGTTTTCCCAGCACCGGTTGCTGAAGAGATTGCCTTTATTCCATTGGATATTCTTTTCTGCTTTGTCAAAGATGAGTTGACCATACGTTTCGTTTGTGGGTCCATTTCTGGATTCTCTATTCTGTTCCATTGATCTGAGTGTCTGTTTTTGTGCCAGTACATACTGTCTGGACGATTACAGCTTTGTAATACAGCTTGAAGTCTAGGATTGTGATGCCTCCAGCTTTGGTTTTCTTTTCCAAGATTGCTTTGGCTGTTCGGGGTCTTTTTTGGTTCCATATAAATTTTAGGATTGTTCCTTTTAGCTCTGTGAAGAATACTGGTGTTATTTTGATAAGGATTGCATTGAATATGTAGATTGCATTCCTTTGGCTGTTTTGAGGGTCTTTTCTGGTTCCATATAAATTTTAGGATTGTTCCTTTTAGCTCTGTGAAGAATAACGGTGTTATTTTGATAGGGATTGCATTGATATGTAGATTGCTTTGGGCAAAGGTTTAAATGTCCCTGACCCTGTTCAGTAATACTCTGGCCATTTTCCATTGCTTTGAAATTTATGTTGTATCTATCTTTCATTTTTAAATAATTTAAACATTTTGGGGTTTTTAAATTTTTTTTTAGTTCCTAGAAAAATAGATTTTCTTTGTTCCTCCTTTTCTTATTCTCTCCCTTTAACTGATTTTCTCCATTTTTATTTTATCCCTGCTGTCATGGAACTTAAGACCCCATTGACTAGAAGAAACATTCCTTGATGTACTAGTAAGAAAGATAAAAATGCTCAATTAAACTGTGATTTAGTGTTTTCTTATCAGAGTGTTTCATGCCCACTAAAAGAGCCCTACAGATATTAATTTTGGCACTTTTCATAAAATCTTACCTGAAATTTTTTAATAAATGGTTTACAAAAAATGTAAGGACCATCCGAGGATAACAGTTACATCTCATGCTTCCATATTTTACCCTCAGATGGTCCTTACATTTCTTGTTGATGACGCATGCCATCAGAGTTACAAATAATTCCTCAAATAAAGCAAACTAAAAAGTTTGCTCTAACACAGGCAATGACAACTGTAGTCCAAATACTGCCTGGAAAATAGGAGATTCATGCTATTGTTCCAATGTCAAAGATAAAAAAGAATTGTAGGTCGTAGGGTTGATGAAATACAGTACATTTTGATGTTAATTTTATTTAGTTGTGGGAAGAGAATATGACTTCTGCTTTCTAACTGTTAAGTCTTTATCTGTGTCTAATACATTAAGTTTTTGAGTGTGCCATTCTTATTTAAAAAACGTGTAGCATGAGTTTACTGGGCACAAAAGTAAACACGCTATTTAATTGTGTTATTCATATTCCTTATAACCTTCCTTTTTTTTTTCTGGTAAATTCTGTTTGTTGATCCTTGAACTAAGTAAGCTAAGCCCCTGAAGATTTTGTGAAATTATCAGTTTCTTCTTTTATTTTTACCAACTTTTGGTATATATTGGTATGCCATGTTGTTAAGTACATAATGTTTAATACATTTTCCTTGAATTCTATTATGTCTGATATTTACATTGATATGATTATTATTTTTTATTAATATTATCCATATAAATAACAATATAAATATGTAAGTATGAAGTATAAAATAAAATATAACATTTTTTATTTTCAAAGTTTTTGTTGCTTATGGTTTCTAGATTATATCTTGGAAATAACATGAATTAGATTTTCTTGTTTTGTAAACTGGGATTTTACATTTAAAAAAATGTTTAATGTTTATTTATTTTTGAAGGAGAGAGAGACAGAGTATGAGCGAGGGAGGAGCAGAGAGAGAGGGAGACAGAATCCAAAGCAGGCTCCAGGCTCCAAGCTGTCAGCACAGAGCCTGATGCGAGGCTCAAACTCATGAGCTGTGAAATCATGACCTGAGCGGAAGTCAGATGCCCAACTGACTGAGCCACCCAGGCGCCTGAGATTTTATATTTTTTATTAGGAATTTTTAACATGTCATGGATATATAATTATTGATATACTTTCTATTTATCATTTTATTTGTTGTGTGTGAAGCAGTGAACAAATTAGATACAGTTCTTCCTCTGTGGATTCTGTTATATAACGGGCAATATTTTAAATGATATTTTTGTATATCATGTTATAGGTGAAAAGTACTTTCTCATGTACTATTTTTTTTAATGTTTATTTATTTCTGAGACAGGGAGAGACAGAGCATGAGTAGGGGAGGGGCAGAGAGAGAGAGGGAGACACAGAATCCGAAGCAGGCTCCAGTCTCTGAGCTGTCAGCACAGAGTCCGACGAGGGGCTCAAACTCACAAACCGTGAGATCATGACCTGAGCTGAAGTCAGTCGCTCAACCAGCTGAGCCACCCAGGTGCCCCTATCTCATGTACTATTTTATTCGTTCTTCAGAAGTCTTCTTTAAGGGAGGTGTTAGCCATACTCGAAAGGAGAGAGGAATTAACAATATGGAGTTACAGAATGGCAATTTGGGAACCAGAATTCATTCCTCAGTTTGGTAAATGCATGATATCAAACTTTTATATAGTCACTCAGGAAAAACTCCATGGAACTCATAATTATCTTTTAGAGTATTTTTTAAGTAAGCTATACTATATGTAAAACTATTTCCACCTGTATTAAGCTCTTCTCTGTGTTTGACATTTTGTTGGGCCAAAGAGGCAATAATTTCCAAATTAAACATAGTTTCTGTCCTCATGGAGTTTGACTTTGATTTGGAAGCTAAACACTTTTGGTGTGGTCTAAGATAAAGGCAATATTGTCTTAGAACATATCTAAGAGCATTTCTTCTGTCCTGTTGCCCGTCAGTTGGCTTCTTTCATTCTCTATTCAAGTGTAACTTCTTTGAGAGACTTTTCCAAAGTCTCTACACCACAATAAATTCCCCTTACTATGCCCTCAAACATTACCCAGTACTGTTCTTAAAATAATATATAACATACTTTATTATAATTATCGGCATGTCTGGGGTTTTTTGTTTTGTTTTGTTTTTTGTTTGTTTGTTTGTTTGCTTTTGCTTTTGTTTTTGTTTTTTCTTTTTGCAACTGTTTAATTCTGTGTCTTTAGTGACTAGTGTAGTGCCTGGAACACAAGAAAGGCTCAAGAAGTGCACAGTGAATAATCAATGCATGCTAAATTTTGTTCTGTATCCTCAGCAGTACCAACCTGGCATGCAGTAAAGGAGTCTGACCTGTTACCATGACTGTAGCAAGATTCTTGAATATAACATAAACTCTAAATTCTTCAATAATTGAAGCTTGATAATAGGGCATAAATACTCATGTTCAGTGGCTTTTCCAAAATGATAAAATGTTTCAATGTTATAAATCTTATAGTACCCTCTAATAAGAGAAGAAAAATTGGAATAGCAACTCTACATGTTTTTTCAAATTTCTATATAATTCATTATGTAAACATAAGAAGCATTAAGATGAAAATAAATACAGCTGTAGGCAAATTGAGCTGGGGATATTTTTAAAAGAGTAACAGCAAAAAAATGTTACTTAGAGATATTCCTTTTCAGTTACATGCTGTGATAAGCATGGCTGTTTTATGTAAAGGTTGAATCACTAAACTCTACACCTGAGACTAATACTACCCTCTATGTTAACTAAGTGGAATTTAAATAAAAACTTTTAAAAAAGTTATACCTGATATATTTGTCTTAATTTATAATTTTGAAAGTGTTTCTATTCATTTAAAAATATATTTTGGCAGATACATTCGGGAGTTCTGGAAACCTGAAAATTATTTTTTAATGAATATAGTTATGAGAATTTTAAATAAGTAGTGATTAATTTTGCTAGAATGATATATTTGTAGTATTCTCATCTCATACAAAATAAATAATCATAACCTGCATTTGCACTTGAAAAATACAAGATAATTGGCAATGTAATTGGTTTAGTGTGTGTTATGTGTATGTGTTTTGGTTTAGTTTTTTTCAGGTATGGTACCCATATTTACAGTTAAGTTTTGTTTTGTTTTGTTTTGTTTTGCTAAAAAATATATTTTCAATGAGGAGGAAATTAGGCACTTAAATTATGGACATGGATACCTTCTAATACACAGATATGTGTAATACAAAACAGAGCCTAAAGATAAAGGTAATGATTCAATTGTGGTTAAAAACGAGAGGGCGGAGAAGCATTCGGCTACATACAAAGAAAAAATCCACCCACTTGTCTTATATTTGCTTTGTTCAGAAGGCAATAGTGACTTTGAAGTAGAAAAATATTGATTCATCATGTTATAGCCAGAGGGATGTTAATACATTTTCCCCTTTTTCTTCCAGCACACTGATTTATGTCAGTACATGGACAAGCACCCTGGGGGGCTGCATCCAGATAATGTGAAGGTAGGAAAAGATCTTTTTAAGCCAGCGGCTAGCATTCTTCATGTGTATTTTTTTTTCATCAAAGTCTAATCTCTCTACCATAACTTAAAAAAATTGTTGTGTAAAGAGAAGTGATATTGAAGTAAACCATGGTTAGTGCTCTCTTGAGTGATTGGAAACTATGTTTAAACATTAAGTCTTTTCACTGGAATATTATTTAGATTTAATTCTATTTTTGTTTCATGCTAATAATAAGTGAGATCCACTGGAATGCTGTTTTAACACTGTTTTTAAGAGAAGAGAGTTTCAGGTAGCTCTCCCTTAGAACTTCATACTAAAGTATCAGTAAGTTTCAGTACAAAATACTATGATCCAAAACGTTATGGTACGTTCATAGTACATATTTTTTTATTTGTATGTACAAACAGATAACAGTTTCCTACTGCTCTCCTTCATTTCTTTTATTACAAATTGGATTGCTGTGTGTCAAAAGAACTAAGTTTTTCTAACATCTGACCTAGCACCCATCTTGGAAATTGTTTCAAAATTTCATGCTTCAAATAGGAGATTCTTTTTTGACATCTGTGAGAGCGTCAGAAGATACCAAAGTTATATATGAAGGTTTAATGATGTGCTCACATTCTGTAATTCAAATGACTACCTTTCATGATCCTGAGAATCAATTGAGTGCTATGGATGTATGTAAAGAAAAATTCTGCCCGTTTCTTCCTAGGCATTATCTATTGACACCATTCTTTGCAGCAGGCATGTTTCTTTTGTACTTTTCTCTTTGCTTATAAAAATATATATGCACATATGGTATTTTGTGTGTGTTTATTTTGCTCTATAAAAATAACATGCTATTGTATGTCTTTTTAAAATATGTATCATGGATATCCTTTAAAATCAATATATGATTGTAGTTTAATCTTCCTGAAAACTGCATATGAGTCCATAGTATGAAAAAACCATAGTTTTCAACTGTTTCTTATTCATGGATCTTGGCTTGTTTCTAGAATGTTGCTATTGTAATGAATTCTAGGCTAAATAATAGTATGAAACCTTTACATTCTTATTTCTTTTATATATCTAGTTAATGGATTTTCTTTACTAAGAGACAAGATTTCAGTTTTAATGAATTTGACTGGAACATTTGCCCACAAGTTTGTAAATTATAGGAGGACTGTTTTTCTTTACTCTCATGAGCATTGACCATAACCAATCATTTTAAATTTTGCCATTCTGATAAGTAAAATTGGAATACCTTTTATGTTAGTGTTTTCTTGGCTGCTAGTGACAAGTATCTTTTCACATGTTAAGATCTTGACTATTTGTAATTACGTTGCCTGTTCTTATATATTACCTATTTTTCTAATGTTGATTTTCTTATTTTTAATAAGTTGTAGGTGATTGTTAATATTTGTGGTATTAATGATGATTTTTATGGTGGCCAGTTATGTTGTATAACTTTTTTAATTAAAAAAATTTTTTAACGTTTGTTCATTTTTGAGAGACAGTGGGAGACAGAGTGCAACTGGGGGAGGGGCAGAGAGAGAGGGAGAATCTGAAGCAGGCTCCAGGCTCTGAACTGTCAGCACAGAGCCCAATGTAAGCTCTGATTGTGAGATCATGACCTGAGCCGAAGGTAGACGCTCATCTCTGAGCCATCCAGGCACCCCTATGTTGTATAATTTTAAAATGCAGGAACTTGTAGCAATTCTGAAATAGCATTGTGTTTTAGACAAATAATAGAATCAATATGGTTTTAGACAAATAATAGAATCAATAATAGAATCAATATAGTCTGTTGTTTCATATAGCTCTTTTTTTGTTGTTTTTTTGTTTTATTGATAGATAAATAATTTATCTTAGATATTTATGATAGATAAATAATTTAAATTCTTTGTTCATTTTTCTTCAAAATCAGTTTCCGTTGACATAAACAATTATTTAGTCTTAAATTGGGGAAGAAATTTTAACAGATGGAAAGACTCGTTTCGTCAATCTTGGCCATGTTTAAGTCTAACTCCAAACATTAATATCATAACATGAACTTAATTTTGGTTTTTTTCCTAAACATTGAAACATTTTAAGTTCTCTTATTTACACATTAAATGTTCTCTTCTTAGGGTTGATTAGGTTCAAAACCAATAGTACAACATATCCTTACTCTTGTTTCCTACTTTAACCCTGGGGATCTGTAGAGAACCCAATTAGTGAGACCTTCAGCTCTAGGGGACCCAGGGGGCTCAGCTCTAGGGGGCTGAGCCTGCCAATCTCAGTGAAAATCAACAGCTACTCTGAGCACTTTGACTTCTTGACTTCCAAGTTCAGTGACAAGATTGAGATTAAAGAGCTGACTGAACCTTTTCAAAAAGAACCATGACACCACTGGATTTTTATTATTCTTGCTTGGTTTTCTTATCAACCCTCTGTGTGTCATTAGACATGAGCTAAGTATTGGTGGAAATTTTTGTTGGTGAAACAAAGAAAAAAGCTTATTCCACAAAGCATCACCATGTTCACCATACTCAGGCCAGTGTCACTGGTGATTTTTGTGGCATTTGTAAGTTCTGCTTCTTCCATTACATTTTATTTTTCCTTTATCTCCTAGTGGTCTTGAGGAACTTGACTTCTAGGTTGCCGTTTTTCAGCAACTAGTATGTACTTGAAATCATGTTTCAACAACTCTTATCCAAGTTTTGCAAGCTTTTCTTTTATTCCATGGTCATTCGTTGTTCTTCAAATACCTAGTGTTTGCTACCTATTCCCAGCCCTTGTTGTGCCATGGCAGTAAACATGGTTTAATAGTTAGTGCCTTCCTAGGCTGTGGTGAGAAACGTCATGGTGAATTCATTGTGCAGTCAGAATAGAAATAATGTCACAGAAATTGGACGGAACATACACAGTGAGTCTGGAGATTAGTCATATAGAGCAGGAATTATATATACTCAGAAGTTGCTTGATGTGATCACAGATTGATGCCTTACTACATTTTTGCCTTTAAAAGAGAGTGATGTGATTTACCTCTTCTTATACCATTTTGAATAACTGAAAGTCAGCAAAATGTATTGATGTATAGTACCCCTTTACACATAGCTATTGAAATCTCAGCTCCTTCAAAGCATAAGAGACTCTTAAAAACTGAGAACAAACTGAGGGTTGATGGGGGGTGGGAGGGAGGGAAGGGTGGGTGATGGGTATTGAGGAGGGCACCTTTTGGGATGAGCACTGGGTGTTGTATGGAAACCAATTTGACTCGGCTCCTTGAGGATTTGCCAAAATGTATTGGACAGTCTTCTCGAAATATTTACGTGTACAGGAAACCTCAGTAGTCATTTAAAGGTCTTCAAACGTGGCTCCATGGCAGAGTCACCTGCAAAGCTTTAAATGTATATATATTCTCTCCTCTCTTCCAAATTCAGAATAATATTTAAAAATTCCTTTAAGTAGGAAGAGGTGGGCATTTGCTCAGACCCAGTGCTGAGAGCCCAGGTTGCCTCCCATGATCCACAGTGTCACCTTGCTCTCCCTGTGACCCTGCATGGCTTTACCTGTGGAGGACATGTGTGCTTGCTAACAACCCTGGCCTGTCACCCTCTCACAGACTTAAAGCCTGCCTCTGCTGCTCTTCACTCTGCCGGTGGGGTGATCACTGTGGACAGGGGCTGGGCCAGTAGGTGGGGATGGGGAAGAGCATGAGAGACAGGGTCTGGCCTGTGGTGCTTCAAAAAATAGGTGTCAGACCCATGCTTCAAGGTTGAAAATTGGAAGTGTCTTTTGTGAAGAATCTGATCAGTCCAAGAGAACAGACCTAAAGAATCCAGGCAACTCTACAGCAAAGACCTCCTTTGACATAAGTAACTTGGAGGGAGCAAAGTTGTGTGCATTAAATTAGAGAAAGATTGTAAAGAAGACATCAAAAAATTATCAATACTCTCAAAGATGTAGAAGAACTATAGTATATCTATAAAATAAGAATGATAAGTTATTTTTTTAAAAAAGGAACTTAGTGAACAGAAGGTTGCTTTAGAAATTAACAATATGATGACAGAGTGGTGCCTGAGTGGTTCCGTCAGCTGAGCGTCTGCCTCTTGATTTTGGCTCAGGTCATGATCTCACAGTTTATGAGTTTGAGCCCTGTGTTGCACTCTGTGCTGGTAGTGCAGAACCAGCTTTGGATCCTGTCTCCCTCTGTTTCTGCCCCTCCTCCACTTGCATGCATGCACGCACTCTCTCTGAGGCCTCTCAAAAATAAGCCTTAAACAAATATGATGAAAGACATAAAAAAATAACAAAAAAACATGGGTGATAAAAGTAAAGAAGTTTTCCAGAAAATAGAGTATAAAGCACAGATCTGAAAAATGAGAAAGAAAGTATCAAAAAAAAATTTGAGGTCCAGTCCAGGGGATCCAACCTCTGAATAATTGGAGAAAATGTGCAGGAGGAATCATCAAAGTAATAGTCATTCAACTACACTTTTTCCAGCTGTGGAGGATGTGAATTTCAAGATTAAGAGGGTCCATTAAATGCCCATAATATTTAATGAAAATAGACTGACAATAAGATTCCTTATTGCAAAATTTTAGAACGCTGGTTTTGAAGAAAAATCCTACAAAAGGAAACGGCTTTACTGTGATAGAATTATAGTGGCCTTAGCCTTTTCAGCAGCAACACTGGAAGGGAGACAGCAGTGGGACAGTGGCTTGAAAGTTCGTATTTAAAATTATTCCCTCAGGGAGCCTGGCTGGCTCAGTCAGTAGAGCATGTGACTCTTGATCTCATGATCATGATTTCAAGCCCTATATTGAGTTTAGAGCTTACTTAAAAAAAATAAATAAATAAAATTATTCTCTCAACCTAGTATTCTATACAAAATATCAATTGTGAAGGTAAAGTAATTATTTTCAGATGTTCAAAAAGTTGAACATAATGCCCACTGTGCATCCTTTCTCAGGAAGCTACTTGAGGATGTACTCCACTAGAATTCAGGGTATAAACCAAGGCAGAGAAGACAAAGAAACCAAGAAACAAAGGCTGCCACGGAGAGAGATGCAGGAGGTTTTCAGGACAATGCTGAAAAGAATCCCATGATGACAGTTATGCATTAGTCTGGGAGAGTAATCCACTGGTCCAGTTGGAGCAGGTCAGGGGTTTCCAGGAGAGATTTCCAAGAAGAGGAAATTGTTAGGTAAAATACGTAATGTGTTTGAGAAGATTTATGAGATGGGAAAAGAGTTTGGTGTTGAATTAGCACTAACTGCAAAGAAAACTAACCAAAGGAAAACAAACCAATAAACAAAAGAACTAGATCATCAGTAACACCAGGAAAACCAAATTATTGTGTGGGGGTGGGGGTGGGGGTAAAAGTATTCATAGTAAACTAAATGGCTCAGGTCTAAATAATATTTACATAGTCATAATAATTTAAATGTTAATGTTGGTAAAATTAAAAAGGAAAAATACCTCTGAGTGATTCTGCTATAACCAGGCAAGCTCCTTCCAGGATTAGTATCCTAGAAAAGGTTTTTTGACTCTGTCCAATATTCTTCTCCCTACACTACATGATTAATACATTAAATTACTGTAAGTAGCTTATTATTTAACTTTATATGCACTCAGTCACATAGTTTTATCATCATTTTCATATTGAAGATAGTACTCTTATCTTCTCTGAGGGTGTGGGAAGTTAAAAAATAGAATGCAGCTTGTTAATGCCTGTGTTTTGGCATCTGAATTGCCATGCACGGAAGCAGACGGCCCTTATTACCATGTTGGTTTCCATGGGAGGCCACTCACCTAATTATGCACTGGCTTTTCTTCACCTGCTTAGACACAATGCCCTCCTCCAGGGTTACATTTAGGATCTGCACTGCAGGTGAAATTATTCTCAAAGTAGTCTGACTGTGACATAGTGACAGATGTCCCACAGGTATTTCTGTTTGATATATTAATGCATTTTTTTCACGTTGTGGTATTTATTGTCACTTAAATCTATAAATGCAAAATGAAGAGCATAAGAATAATATTTACTAAGTTAACAGCTGTTCATAAGGCTGAGATGTTAATTTAAAAAAAAACAGTTGAGCTAAAATAAGACCTTGTAATGGTTCTTTATAAATTTAAGGAGATGGGAAAACCAGGTGAGATCCACTTTTATGTTAAAAGAGCATATTCTTTAGTAACTCCAAAGCTCTGTGTTTACCTAAATAGCTTGTAGATCATTAAATGTTTGGAATGTTGTAGATACTGAATATTCATTGTAGGGAACAGAAGGAAAGTACAGTGATCAGACTTTTTTGTTTCTAAATCTGGCAATTTTGACTTTTAGTTTGATTATTGGGCAGCATAAAAATATATGTAAAGCATTTGTCTTGGATTCTAAAAATGTGAATATTTTTGTTTAGATTTCATATATCCTTGTTTACAGTAATACTGTGGGATGCCATGTACCTAAGAATTGAGATTGTTCTTTAATGTGAATCAGATAGAATTTTAAGCATTGCAAACATGATAGGTCATTGAAAAATGAAAGAGAAAAGAACAACTGGAATGATACATAATTTGTGATTTCATAATAAGGCATGGAATTCTACAGCAATTTTATGCTAATTCTCAGCAAAACATCTGTTAAAGTTTATCTTTCTTGATGTATATTCCTGGTAAATACTGAAATAAACTCATAACAAAAAAATAATAGTAAACTCACAACAAAAAATAAACTCATAACAAAAACTGTCAATGTTAACTAAATTTCTAGAATCATTTGCTATTTTGCCCACAAAGTATATCTGTTCTCAACATGACATTGTGAAATAAATATTCACTATTAACTAATGGTTTGTTTCTTAGCATAATATCAATTTTAGACAAATGGGTAATTTTAGCAGTTAATTACTTAGAGGGCAATTTAAAATCTCAATCAAAAGCCTGAGGACATTGTCCTTGTTATAAATATTTATGATGATTAAAGGTATAGCAAGCAATTGCTAGAACATAATTGGTATGTCAGAAACTAGTTAGAATTTGGGGGGAAGGATAGTTTATTTTTTCCCCCTTTTAAGCCATTCACTATAAATATTATTAGGTTTTGGCTATTATCGTTGAGTTGAATGCAGAACTTGTGTTAGTTCTTCAATTTATAATTTTCAGTGATTTACAGGTTGATCATTGAGGTAAAGAAAATGACCATAACAGCCTAAATTTTACCCTTCATTCAATGTTTCATGTGTTCTTTAAAAATGGATAATCACGAGAGACTAAAAAAAATTAAGGTTCATAAAAAAGATTAATTGATGCTGTCTCCAGGTGATATCTAGAAATGTAGATGCATGAATCTTATTGATGACATTGGATCTTCCTGTATTTTTCTGTAATGCACCTTCATATCCATGTTATCTTAATGGCTTTGCAAGAAGATTCCTTTCAAAAAAAAGCATTTGCATTTTTTCAACAAAATTGTTTTGGATAATCCAAAATAATCCAAGTGGTTATGAATACTGTACCTTATTCTCTGAAATATCTGACATGCTACTGGCATATAGCTGAGTTTTATTTTTTTAATTTCAATATCTATATTAATTAAAAAGATATTAGGTTTATTATGCTTGAAAAATTGCTATTTTCCTTTCATAGTCCAGGGAACAAGCAGGTGTATAACAGACAGAATAATGTTATGCCAAATTAAGACTGTCTTATACAGATGGCACCGAGAATTGATTCCTAAATGAGACTTTCTAATGTTCAGATAGAAAATCAGATAGCACCTGATTTTCTCCATATTCTACATTAGAGCTCTCATTTAGCTGGTAATGATTTCCTACTATGCATTACTGTGACTATATAGAGGCTTTTCTCATTCTGTATTTTGAGAAATAGGATTATTTC
Organism: Panthera leo; assembly: GCF_018350215.1. Classification (NCBI taxonomy): domain Eukaryota; kingdom Metazoa; phylum Chordata; class Mammalia; order Carnivora; family Felidae; genus Panthera; species Panthera leo. The sequence goes on from NC_056680.1 coordinate 93,454,261, forward strand.
ATGAAGTCATTAATGAGTGCTTTAGTCTCAGCACCTGTCCAGGTTTCTTTTGAACATTTTTATCCTATTTTTGCTATAACAAAATAATCTTCCCTATCTAGAAAGTGAAGGATTAACAATAAAAGAAAGTGAAGCTTCATGTGTTGATTCATATTGTGCTCGACGTTCACAGGGGCTCTAAGCAGTGAATTTCTGGTTAAGATGTGGGGCCCACTTTCCGCCGTTCAGATCATGTCTTTTGTATCTTTGGCATCATATGCTTGCTTATCTGCTTGTAACAGTTTGGATCAGACAAAGGAATCAAGGCAGGTAATTAAACAACAGACTCTTTCTTAGAAGTGCTTTGAAACCTGGATTTAAAAGAAATCACCCCAAAGATTTATGAAGTACAACCATCAGAAGTATGCCATATGATATTTTGTTGAGATGGAAGATGATTGTAAATGGAATCACCCAGCTTGGGGAGTACCCAGTGGGAATACACCTTCCTGGGTTTTAAGCTTAAGCCATTCACCTTGCCTCTCTCCCCTTTAAGGGTTAAGATGGATCCTGCACTTGACCTCTTTGTTTGCATGTTTTCCAAGACAAGAGGACCCAGGAGAGAAATAAGGCTGAGTAATAGAGTTATGTACACACTACCAAAGATATTTGTAATTTTTTTGCACAGGTACAGCCTTCATGTGACTAGCCAGTACATCTCATTAATGTTTTGTCATAATGTATCCATTCCTATTATTTGAGACCTATCTGAGAGGATGTAAAGAGAGGTCTTTTGATCACTGTATCCAAATTCAAAGTGTTTCCTGCATTCCATTTGAAATTTATTTTTCTCAGTGCTACAGCTTATACAATAGAAGCTTTCTCTAAGACCCTTAGACTCAAGGTTTATCACCTTTGCCAGTTTTTCAGTCTGCATCTCTCTCACATACACACTTTTTTTTTTTTGTAATTTTATTGCGTTTTTATCTGAAAGTCTGGACCTCTCACTCCCCTTCAGCCATTTTGCCCATCTCCCTATTCCCCTCTTCTCGGGCAACCACCAATTTCCTGTTTATGGGTCTATTTCTACTTTTTTTGCTTGCTCATTTGTTTTGTTTTTAGATTCCACATGTAAGTGAATCATATGGTATTTGTCTTTCACTTAGCATAATACCCTCTAGGTCCATCCATGTTGTCACAGATGCCAAGATCTCATTTTTTTATGCCTGAGTAATATCCCATTGTATGTATGTATGTATACCTCTTCATCCATTCATCTGTCAGTGGACACTTGGTTTGCTTCCATATCTTGGCTATTGTAAATAACACTGCAATAAAACATACGGGTCCATATATCTTTTTTAATTAGTATTTTCATTTTCTTTAGATAAATACCCAGTAGTAGAATTACTGGATTACATGATATTTGTATTTTCAATTTTTTTTGAGTGCATCCATACTATTTTCCATAGTGGTTCCATCAGTTAGCACTCCCACCAACAGTGTACAAAGGTTTCTTTTTCTCCAGTTCTTGCCAATACTTGTTATTTCTTGTCTTTTTGATTCTAGCCATTCTGACAGGTATAAGTTGATATCTCATTGTGGTTTTGATTTGCCTTTCCCTGATGATGAGTGATGTCGAACCTTATGTATCTGTTGGCCATCTGTATGTCTTCTTTTGAAAAATGTCTATTTAAGTCCTCTGCTCACTTCTTAATTGGGTTAATTGGGTTTTTTGGTATTATATAAATTCTACATATATTTTGGATATAAAACCCTTATCAGATCATTTTCAAATATCTTTCATTTCAGTAGGTTGCCTTTTTGTTTCATTGATGGTTTCCTTTGCTGTGCAGAAGCTTTTTATTTTGGTGTAGTCCAAATAGTTTATTTTTGCTTTTGTTTCCCTTGCCTGAAGAGACATGTCTAGAAAAATGTTTCTGTACAACAATGTCAAAGATTACTGTTTGTGTTCTCTTCTAGGAGTTTCATGGTTTCAGGTCTCACATTTAGGTCTTTAATCCATTTTGAGTTTATTTTTGTTTATGGTGTAAGGAAGTAGTCCAGCTTCGTTCTTTTGCATGTAGTTGTCCAGTTTTTCCTGGATCATTTATTTAAGACACTGTCTTTTTAAAAAAAATTATTATTATTTTTAATTTTTTTTAATTTACATCCAAGTTAGTTAGCATATAGTGCAACAATGATTACAGGAGTAGATTGATTCCTTAATGCCCCTTACCCATATAGCCCATCCCCCCTCCCACCACCGCTCCAGCAACCTTCTGTTTGTTCTCTATATTTAAGAGTCTCTTATGTTTTGTCCCCCTCCCTGTTTTTATATTATTTTTGCTTCCCTTCCCTTATGTTCATCTGTTTTGTTTCTTAAAGTCCTCATATGAGTGAAGTTATATGATATTTGTCTTGCTCTGACTGACTAATTTTGCTTAGCATAATACCCTCTAGTTCCATCCATGTAATTGTTAATGGAAAGATTTCATTCTTTTTGATTGCTGAGTAATACTCCATTGTATATATATACCATATCTTCTTATATTTTTTTTTCATATCTTCTTTATCTGTTCATCCATCGATGGACATTTGGGCTCTTTCCATACTTTGGCTATTGTTGATAGTGCTGTTATAAACACTGGGATGCATGTGTCCTTTTGAAACAGCACACCTGTATCCCTTGGATAAATACCTAGTAGTGCAGTTGCTGGGTCAGAGGGTAGTTCTGTTTTTAATTTTTTGAGGAACTTCCATACCGTTTTCCAGAGTGGCTGCACCAGTTTGCATTCCCACCAGCAGTGCAAAAGAGATCCTGTTTCTCTGCATCCTCACCAACATCTGTTGTTGCCTGAGTTTTTCATGTTAGCCATTGTGACAGGCGTAAGGTGGTATCTCATTGTGGTTCTGATTTGTATTTCCCTGATGATGAGTGATGGTGAGCATTTTTGCATGTGTCAGTTGGCCATCTGGATGTCTTCTTTGGAGAAGTGTCTATTTATGTCTTTGTCCATTTCTTCACTGGATTATTTGTTTTTTGGGTGTTGAGTTTGATAAGTTCTTTGTAAATTTTGGATACTAACCCTTTATCTGATATGTCATTTGCAAATATCTTCTCCCATTCTGTCGGTTGTCTTTTAGTTTTGCTGATTGTTTCCTTCACTGTGTATAAGCTTTTTATTTTGAGAGGTCCTAATAGTTCATTTTTGCTTTTGTTTCCCTTGCCTCTGGAGACATGTTGAGTAAGAAGTTGCTGCGGCCAAGATCAAAGAGGCTGTTGCCTGCTTTCTCCTCGAGGATTTTGATGGCTTCCTCTCTCATGTTTAGGTCTTTCATCCATTTCGAGTTTATTTTTGTGTCTGGTGTAAGAAAGTGGTCCAGGTTCTTTTTTCTGCATGTTGCTGTCCAGTTTTCCCAGCATCACTTGCTGAACAGACTGTCTTTATTCCACTGGATATTTTCTGCTTTGTCAAAGATGAGTTGGCCATACGTTTGTGGGTCCATTTCTGGGTTCTCTATTCTGTTCCATTGATCTGAGTGTAAGACACTGTCATTTTTTTCATTGTATACTCTTGCCTCTTCTGTCATAGATTAATTGACCATATAAGCATAGATTTATTTCTCAGCCATCCCCCTATCTTTTTTAAAAAGTTGTATTCATATCTTATCAATTGATATTAAGACAATTCATGTAGACTTAGTGTCTAGGATGTTACTTTAGGCATTAAAATCATTTTAAACTTCATTTATTACTATTCATTGTGTGTAAAAAAAAAGAAAGACCCTTTAGTTAGGGGAGAGTAGCAAGCATACATTCACAAATGTAGTTGAGAAAAACTTGTGTTTCATGCAATTTCTTTTAGTTCTAAAAAGTACATATCAATGAGGTCAGTTTTATAACTCTGAACTGTATTGACAAATAGAAACCTCATAACAACAGGTCTTAAGAAGATTATATGATCCAAATTCCTTGAAACAACTGTTTCAGTTTTTTTCTTGGAAACTTATGTTGGATAACTATTAAAGCCAATAGCTTAAGTTTGACTATCTTGTTTCTAGTTATCTGGGGAATATTTCTAGTACTAATTTTAGGGTTTTGACCAACTTTATTAAAGGGAAAATTCTCACCCTCAGCCTTACCAGCTTGCTTCATTATATACACAAACCCTAATAATGTGGAAACCTACTTACTATATTAGAACTTCTTTCAGGGAACTTGGCAAAACAAAGATCTGTCTTTCAATCCCTTTTGACTCCTTTTAAATATCCCAGGTCTGGTTCCCAAGGCTTCAATCTGCCTGCTTAAGGCGGGTGTCTCTGTGTCTTGAACAACACCTTGCTTGATATCTACCATTGCCCTGAGGCTAGAAGAGAAGACAGAGTGGGTGGCCAATTTACCTGGTATGCTCAAAAATCACAGAAAGTGTGTAAAATCTTTCCCCCAAGAGCTTGCCCAAGTCCCAGCAGTTCTCATTTTTGGAGTTCTTCCTCTCCAGAAATACATCCTCTTTAGGAATAAGATATTAATGTTTAAATATTTTAGACAATGTGTATTAAATAGTTGTTACATTTTCTTGAAATGATAAAATGTTATGTATCTCAGTACCTTGAAGGAGTAGAGCAAAGGAGACCATTGAATGAAAGATCTCAAAAAGGGCAAAAAGTGGCAAGACAAGTTCCCCCTGCTACTCAGATATTCCAAAAGCTGCACCTGTCTGTAGTACGTGGCAAAAAAGTACATACCTACAACCTGATGCCTGGGCATGAATATCTGTGTTTTACACCATCCAGTAATACATTTCACACCATCAAGTGTGTCTAAAGTGACACAAATTATACCATAATATTTATTTCTGTCTCCCTTACATCTCTATGTAACATTCTAATTATTCTTTTTAAAAACTTTAACACATCAAACTGCAATGATGTTTTATAAAATAGAAACTGTTTGGCATGAGTTCTGTATATTGTATTCGAAATTAGGATTTGGTATTTGCATCAGGTATTTGCACATTTGAACGTCACCTAAGTGAAATGAATCATGATGAATCATATTGTGGCCTTTAAAAATTGAAGAAGACCTACTCATGTAATGAAACCATTCTCTGATGTATATTATAAAATATTTTGACATTTATCAGATAAACTCAAAGTTTCTAATTATTTTTCATCTCCATAAAGCTTGATGTCTGCATAATTTCATGTTTACATAGCCTATGGGTTTTTAAACAATACAGTTGTTAAACATATTATTTGAAGTATTTATTGCCCATGTACAACTTTGGTTTATTTGCCATTGTCATATTTTCTGGCCTTAGATTCACGCAATATATAGCTATTCAAATAATATACATACTGAAAAAAAAATCAAACAGTACATAAGCAGTACTCTTAATTTTGAGTGTCAGAGCAAGACAACAATAGGTTCAAATATTAGTATTACCTCTTACTTGCTAGGTGTCCCTTTGGCCAATTCATTTAATTTCTCTGAGCCTTTGTTTCTTTATCTGTGAAATAGGGATAATAGCATCTATCTGGCGGAAGTGTTGGGAGGATTAAATTACCTAAATGAGTGTAAAACACTTAGTGCAATGTCTGTCATAGTAATCACTTAATAAGTGGCAGTTATTATGCTCTTCTGTTATTCGTAAAATTATTAAATGATACAATATCCCAATGTGAATGACTGTTAAAGATAACTAAGACTCAACCAGTTATTTAAGTTACAGAGATGAGAGATTTAAGATACAGAGATGTTAAACTTGGTCCCCAGAAGGCAAAAAAAGTATGTGAACTAAATGTCTTTGTAAGAACTAGTTGTATACCATAAGACATAGGGTCCATTGCTAATAGTTCTAATAAGCTTTCTGTAAGCCCCGAGAGACTCTAGACATTCCTCAAAGAAAGTTGACCCATGACAATCTGTAAGATGTTCACTGTGCTTCGTCTCACATTAAGTGGAACCACATATATTAAATAATGCATGCGTTTCAGACCATTCGCAAAACCTAATGACTGTAAACATTGAGATAAAGAACATCTGGGATTGGAGGAGGGGAAGATGGTGGCGTAGGAGGACGCTGGGCTCACCGCGTCCTACTGATCACTTAGATTCCACCTACACCTGCCTAAATAACCCAGAAAACTGCCAGAAGACTAGCAGAACGGAGTCTCCGGAGACAAGCGCAGACAAGAGGCCCACGGAAGAGGGTAGGAAGGGCAACAAGGCAGTACGCGCTGCACGGACTGGCGGGAGGGAGTTGGGGCGGAGGGGCAGCCCGCGGGCCAAGCAGAGCCCCCGAGTCTGGCTTGCAAAAGCAGAGGGGCCGGAAGGAGTGTGTTCCTACAGCAAGAGGGACTTGACATCTGGAAGGTTATAAGCTAACATCTCTGCTCGGAGAGCAGGAAGGCTGGAGGACAACGGGAGGGAGAGTTGCTGAGCCCCGGGATGACAGAGCTCAGGTTGGGGAGGAACAAAGGCATTCGCCAGCGCCATCTCCCTCGCCCATCCCCCAGCCAAAATCTCAAAGGGAACCAGTTCCTGCCAGGGAACTTGCTTGCACCTCGCAAACACCCAACATTGTGCTTCTGCGGATCCATCCCTCCACAGCAAGTCTGACTCCCTCCCCATGCCGCAGGGCCCCTCCCTAAGTGGATCACCGAAGGATAAGCAAGCTGAGCCTGCCCCTCCCACCCCTGTGCACCTTGCCGATCCACCCCAGCTAATATGCCAGATCCCCAGCACCACAAGCCTGGCAGTATGCAAGTAGCCCAGACGGGCCATGCCACCCCACAGTGAATCCCACCCCTAGGAGAGGGGGAGAGAAGGCACACACAGTCTGACTGTGGCCCCAGCAGTGGGCTGGGGGCAGACATCAGGTCTGACTGCGGCCCCGCCCACCAACACAAGTTATTCAAGACAGCACAGGGGAAGTGCCCCCCAGTTCCGCACCACTCCAGGGACTATCCAAAATGACGAAACGGAAGAATTCCCCTCAAAACAAACTCCAGGAAATAACAACAGCTAACGAACTGATCAAAAAGGATTTAAACAATATAACAGAAAGTGAATTTAGAATAATAGTCATAAAATTAATCGCTGGGCTTGAAAACAGTATAGAGGACAGCAGAGAATCTATTGCTACAGAAATCAAGGGACTAAGGGACAGTCAGGAGGAGCTAAAAAATGCTATAAATGAACTGCAAAATAAAATGGAAACGACCACAGCTCGGATTGAAGAGGCAGAGGAGAGAATAGGTGAACTGGAAGAAAAAATTATGGAAAAAGAGGAAGCTGAGAAAAAGAGAGATAAAAAAATCCAGGAGTATGAGGGGAAAATTAGAGAACTAAGTGATGCACTAAAGAGAAATAATATACGCATAATTGGTATTCCAGAGGAGGAAGAGAGAGGGAAAGGTGCTGAAGGTGCACTTGAAGAAATAATAGCTGAGAACTTCCCTGAACTGGGGAAGGAAAAAGGCATTGAAATCCAAGAGGCACAGAGAACTCCCTTCAGATGTCACTTGAATCAATCTTCTGCAAGACATATCATAGTGAAACTGGCAAAATACAAGGATAAAGAGAAAATTCTGAAAGCAGCTAGGGATAAACGTGCTCTAACATATAAAGGGAGACCTATACGACTCATGACCGATCTCTCTACTGAAACTTGGCAGGCCAGAAAGGAATGGCAGGAAATCTTCAATGTGATGAACAGAAAAAAATAGGCAGCCGAGAATCGTTTATCCAGCAAATCTGTCATTTAAAATAGAAGGAGAGATAAAGGTCTTCCTAAACAAACAAAAACTGAAGGAATTCGTCACCACTAAACCAGCCCTACAAGAGATCCTAAGGGGGATCCTGTGAGACAAAGTACCAGAGATATCACTACAAGCATGAAATCTACAGACATCACAATGACTCTAAACTCATATCTTTCTATAATAACACTGAATGTAAATGGACTAAATGCGCCAACCAAAAGACATAGGGTATCAGAATGGATAAAAAACAAGACCCATCTATTTGCTGTCTACAAGAGACTCATTTTAGACCTGAGGACACCTTCAGATTGAAAGTGAGGGGATGGAGAACTATTTATCATGCTACTGAAGTCAAAAGAGAGCTGGAGTAGCCATACTTATATCAGACAAACTAGACTTTAAATTAAATTCTTTCACAAAAGATGAAGAAGGGCATTATATAATAATTACAGGGTTTATCTATCAGGAAGAGCATAACAATTATAAATGTCTATGCGCCGAATACGAGAGCCCCCAAATATATAAAACAATTACTCACAAACATAAGCAACCTTATTGGTAAGAATGTGGTAATTGTAGGGGACTTTAACACCCCACTTACAACAATGAATAGATCATCTAGACATATGGTCAATAAAGAAACAAGGGCCCTGAATGATACATTGGATCAGATGGACTTGACAGATATATTATAAGTCTGCATCCCAAAGCAACAAATATACTTTCTTCTCGAGTGCACAGGAACATTCTCCAAGATAGATCACATACTGGGTCACAAAACAGCCCTTCATAAGTATACAAGAATTGAGATCATACCATGCATACTTTCAGACCACAATGCTATGAAGCTTGAAATCAACCACAGGAAAAAGTCTGGAAAACCTCCAAAAGCATGGAGGTTAAAGAACACCGTACTAAAGAATGAGTGGGTCAACCAGGCAATTAGAGAAGAAATTAAAAAATATATGGAAACAAATGAAAATGAAAATGCAACAATCCAAACATTTTGGGATGCAGCGAAGGCAGTCCTGAGAGGAAAATATATCGCAATCCAGGCCTATCTCAAGAAACAAGAAAAATCCCAAATACAAAATCTAACAGCACACCTAAAGGAAATAGAAGCAGAGCAGCAAAGACAGCCGAAATCCAGCAGAAGAAGAGAAATAATAAAGATCAGAGCAGAAATAAACAATATAGAACGTAAAAAAACTGTAGAGCAGATCAATGAAACTAAGAGTTGGTTTTTTGAAAAAATAAACAAAATTGATAAACCTCTAGCCAGGCGTCTCAAAAAAGAAAAGGGAGATGACCCAAATAGATAAAATCATGAATGAAAATGGAATTATTACAACCAATCCTTCAGAGATACAAGCAATTATCAGGGAATACTATGAAAAATTATATCCCAAAAAACTGGACAACCTGGAAGAAATGGACAAATTCCTAAACACCCACACACTTCCAAAACTCAATCAGGAGGAAATAGAAAGCTTGAACAGACCCATAACCAGCGAAGAAATTGAATCAGTCATCAAAAATCTCCCAACACATAAGAGTCCAGGACCAGATGGCTTCCCAGGAGAGTTCTACCAGACGTTTAAAGCAGAGATAATACCTACCCTTCTCAAGCTATTCCAAAAAATGGAACAGGAAGGAAAACTTCCAGACTCATTCTATGAAGCCAGTATTACTTTGATTCCTAAACCAGACAGAGACCCAGTAAAAAGAACTACAGTCCAATATCTCTGATGAATATGGATGCAAAAATTCTCAATAAGATACTAGCAAATCGAATTCAACAGCATATAAAAAGAATTATTCACCATGATCAAGTGGGATTCATTCCTGGGATGCAGGGCTGGTTCAACATTTGCAAATCGATCAATGTGATACATCACATTAATAAGAGAAAAGAGAAGAACCATATGATCCTGTCAATCGATGCAGAAAAGGCCTTTGACAAAATCCAGCATCCTTTCTTAATAAAAACCCTTGAGAAAGTTGGGATAGAAGGAACATACTTAAAGATCATAAAAGCCATTTATGAAAAGCCCACAGCTAACATCATCCTCAATGGGGAAAAACTGAGAGCTTTTTCCCTGAGATCAGGAACATGACAGGGATGTCCACTCTCACTGCTATTGTTTATCATAGTGTTGGAAGTTCTAGCATCAGCAACCAGACAACAAAAGGAAATCAAAGGCATCAAAATTGGCAAAGATGAAGTTAAGCTTTCACTTTTTGCAGATGACATGATATTATACATGGAAAATCCGATAGACTCCACCAGAAGTCTGGTAGAACTGATACATGAATTTAGCAAAGTTGCAGGATACAAAATCAATGTACAGAAATCAGTTGGATTCTTATACACTAATAATGAAGCAACAGAAAGACAAGTAAAGAAACTGATCCCATTCACGATTGCACCAAGAAGCATAAAATACCTAGGGATAAATCTAACCAACGATGTAACAGATCTGTATGCTGAAAACTATAGAAAGCTTATGAAGGAAATTAAAGAAGATATAAAGAAATGGAAAGACATTCCATGCTCATGGATTGGAAGAATAAATATTGTCAAAATGTCAATACTACCCAAAGCAATCTACACATTCAATGCAATCCCAATCAAAATTGCACCAGCATTCTTCTCAAAGGTAGAACAAGCAATCCTAAAATTCATATGGAACCACAAAAGGCCCCGAATAGCCAAAGTAATTTTGAAGAAGAAGACCAAAGCAGGAGGCATCACAATCCCAGACTTTAGCCTCTACTACAAAGCTGTCATCATCAAGACAGCATGGTATTGGCACAAAAACAGACACATAGACCAATGGAGTAGAATAGAAACCCCAGAACTAGACCCACAAACGTATGGCCAACTCATCTTTGACAAAGCAGGAAAGAACATCCAATGGAAAAAAGACAGTCTCTTTAACAAATGGTGCTGGGAGAACTGGACAGCAACATGCAGAAGGTTGAAACTAGACCACTTTCTCACACCATTCACAAAAATAAACTCAAAATGGATAAAGGACCTGAATGTGAGACAGGAAACCATCAAAACCCTAGAGGAGAAAGCAGGAAAAGACCTCTCTGACCTCAGTCGTAGCAATTTCTTACTTGACACATCCCCAAAGTCAAGGGAATTAAAAGCAAAAATGAACTACTGGGACCTTATGAAGATAAAAACCTTCTGCACAGCAAAGGAAACAACCAACAAAACTAAAAGGCAACCAACGGAATGGGAAAAGATATTTGCAAATGACATTTTGGATAAAGGGCTAGTATCCAAAATCTATAAAGAGCTCACCAAACTCCATACCCGAAAAACAAATAATCCAGTGAAGAAATGGGCAGAAAACATGAATAGACACTTCTCTAAAGAAGACATCCGGATGGCCAAGAGGCACATGAAAAGATGCTAAACATCGCTCCTCATCAGGGAAATACAAATCAAAACCACCCTCAGATATCACCTCACGCCAGTCAGAGTGGCCAAAATGAACAAATCAGGAGACTATAGATGCTGGAGAGGATGTGGAGAAATGGGAACCCTCTTGCACTGTTGGTGGGAATGCAAAGTGGTGCAGCCACTCTGGAAAACAGTGTGGAGGTTCCTCAAAAATTAAAAATAGACCTACCCTATGACCCAGCAGGAGCACTGCTAGAAATTTACCCAAGGGATACAGGAGTACTGATGCACAGGGGCACTTATACCCCAATGTTTATAGCAGCACTCTCAACAATAGCCAAATTATGGAAAGACCCTAAATGTCCATCCACTGATGAATGGATAAAGAAATTGTGGTTTATATACACAATGGAGTACTACGTGGCAATGAGAAGGAATGAAATATGGCCCTTTGTATCAACATGGATGGAACTGGAGAGTGTTATGCTAAGTGAAATAAGCCATACAGAGAAAGACAGATACCATATGTTTTCACTCTTATGTGGATCCTGAGAAACTTAACAGAAACCCATGGGGGAGGGGAAGGAAAAAAAAAGAGGTTAGAGTGGGAGAGAGCCAAAGCATAAGAGACTCTTAAAAACTGAGAACAAACTGAGGGTTGATGGGGTGTGGGAGGGAGCAGAGGGTGGGTGATGGGTATTGAGGAGGGCACCTTTTGGGATGAGCACTGGGTGTTGTATGGACACCAATTTGACAATAAATTTCAAAAAAAAAAAAGAACATCTGATCACACATCTTTAGACTTTGAAAGATAGGGGTGGGGAGTATAAATCTTGTTGCTCACTGCCAGCGCCAGGAATTCTTCTGAGTAATAAAACATATCGAGTCCAATAATGTGTGCTTTTTCCTGACTTAAAAAGTTTTGATAAAAGGCCTATCTTGTTTGTTTTTTGTTTTTGTTTTTGTTTTTTTTAACCTGCTTAAACCCTAAAGAGTTCCATAAGGGAATGGATGAAGTATTCGAAGTATTCCTGAGAAGTATATACCATGGCACTGAGAATATGAGCTGTTTCCTGCTGGGGATGACAAGACAACTGAGCTATAGATAGATCTGCTGCTGGCAGAAGTGTCCCTGTTCATCAGATCATTGCTATTTAAGGCATTTTCCCATTGGGGTTTGTACTGCAGAAAGTGAACATATTCAAACTAGAGTATAAATCCTCAGTGATCATATTGAAGAATTTGGAGGAATCTCCTTTTATAAAGTTGAAGAGAATATCCTGAGGTGACAAAGTATTCTTAGGAAGGCCTTATGGCTACTACATAGAAAGATGCGAAGAGAGTTTCACATCTGTTGGTAATACTTATCAACTTCAGTACCTAAAGTTATGTTATTAATTGCTGAGAGGATTTTAAATAGCAGAAACAAATCCAGGAATCATATGCTCATTACATAATATGCTAATTGAGACTTCTACAAACTTGGGTTCACTTATTAAAGCACTTTCATTATATTGGGCATATGTCTGTATTCATCCATGCATTTACCAAGCATCAACCTCATTTAAGATGAGGAGGTGTAATGGAAAGTTCACAGGCGCTGTGTGATGGTTTGGATGATTTTGAGTAAGTTTCTTGTGCATTTAGAGCTACAGCTTTCTTATTTAAGAGAAAAGAAAAAATACAGGATTATTGATGAAAAGGATTAAATGTTATATGCAAGAGTGCTTGAAACGGCTTTTAAACTAGAATTTGCCCTCAATTATTATTAGGCCCCTTCTTTTTGGTATCTGAGATTACATCCACATTTACCAAGTTTTATTAGCAAATACCCACAATGACTTTTACTCTTTGGTGGTCGTCCTTCTTCTCACAGTGTCCTCTGGTTTTCAGAATGATCAAGTGTAGCTTATTGTGCAATGATTTATACAATCAAGTCAAGTGGCTTTCTCAAAAATTTATGTGGTGAAGTTAGGTATTTGCCTGCTTGCCTAACGGAAGAGATTCCCTAACATGTGAATTCTCAAGACATTTCCAAAGAGCGTAGCCTTGTGTTTAACTGAGCATGGCCACTGCTACCCACAGCCTTCCCCTGGCTGGCAGTGCATACTCTCTTAAGCCCATTAAGTTATGGACTTTTAACCCATATTTTTCTAATGTTTTTAGTGAAGTCTGCTGTGGTCCCTATTGCCACCATTACTTTTGTGATGGTGAGTTGGTAGGTTTATGGTTTAATATATTGTCTTTTCATTTATATGGGTTTTTCTTCTTAATTTATCTAGTGATCTGCTTGTTTGGTCGTTTCACCTTGTGCATCTAGTGACTGTTCAATTTGATTTCCTATTAAAATTTTATGTGTGATGAATTCTCTTTTCAGAGTGACAAGTTTCCTGTGATTTATCCCTTCCATAGCCTGCTATTCATATTATGGCAGGATTAATTCTACTTTTTTTTTTTTTTTTAATTTTAGCTAGACCCTCCCTCCTCTGTGCCTACGGTACACTCAGTTTGCTTTACTGTTGCAGTGCAGACTAAACTTTAAGTGGTAGCCATCTGTTTATGTGTCTCTCATACCTAGTGGGTTGTGAACTTCTGGAGTCCAGGGACTACATCTAATACTTTATTCATCTTTGCATCCCTCTTGCTTGACAGCACCTGACATGGCACAGGGTTGGCCCTTAGTAAATCCTGAATGAATTTATTCTATGGAGATTTGTTCTGACTTAACTTGTGCATTGCTCAAAGAGCTAAAATACGTTTGGGGCTATAACAATGTTTGAGGCGGCATGTCATGTCTGGGCTTAGTTTATCATGTACACAATTGTAATTGGAGTGTGTAGTTGCATCCTTCCCTGACACCAGTTTTCTTAATCTCCTTTAATATGATATTCCATTTTAATAGCTTCCATATTAGCATGAGGATTATATATTTTCACTAATTAGTAAAGGTATTAAAAGAAGAGCCCTTTGGGACTGCCTAATTTACCCACTTCTACACTTAGCATGGTTTCCTGTCCGTTGTTTTTGTATATGCTTCATCCAGATCTCTCTAAATTCAGTTCTGTATTCACATTACTGGTATAGGAGTGTCATCTGTGTCCCCAGGTTAGGAGGATGGTTAAAGCACACAGTCTGCGAGGCAGGAAAATACCATATACTGTAGACACAGGCAAAGGCTGCCCCTGAAGCACAGAGGGGGAGCACCTTACATGCACCTGTAGAGGAAGTGAAGGCCTGGGGAGGTGGTCAAGGAGGAGCAGTTCTTGAGGTGAGACTTAAGAAATGCATGGAGAATAACAGACAAAGGGGAAAGGGAGCTTTTTTGTCAGAAGAGAGGCAGGAATAAAGGTAAAGGTTTGAAGAGCAGTGTGCTCAGAGTGTGGGGTTGGGCAAGATTGCTTGAAGTCAGGGAGCATGGAGTGATGACTCCTGGGCACCCAGCTGTAGCCAGCCTTGAAGGCTGTGCTATTACACACCCAGACCTCATTCTGTCAGTGGGAGGAAGCAGCTTCTATGCCAACATTTTGCCTACCTGTGTTGATTTCTGGCCAAGATTCCTGTAGTGAAGTGGTTAAGATTGTGAACTTTGGAATCAAACTGCCTGGGTTTGAGTCCTGGCTCCAGCACTTACTGCTGTACAACTTTGAGAAACTGTGCTTAGTTTCCTCATCACTAATACAGAGATAATAGTAGTACCTCTTTCACTAGAATTGTTGCAGCGATTAAATGAGGTTGTATTCTATGACACATACATAGAATGGCACCTGGTACTTGCTCTCTGTTAAATTAAAACTCATTGCCACAGTTAAATGGACAATCACATTCTGGTAAGTGTCTAGTAGGCCCCTAAGGTCAGTTAGCACCTTGCGGAAGGCCAAACTTCCTTTTTAAAATCAGTTTATTTTTGAAATCAAATGTATTTGTTATGTGGCCTGCTTTTGCCTTTTTGTGTAAAGCTTTTGAAAACACAAAGTAACTTTATTTGCTCACTTTCTCCCTTGTAAAACTGAGAGTATGGATTTTCTTCAAAATTGAAAGTATTAGGCTTCAGGATGCAGGGGTTATTAGGAGTGAAAAGTGAAGCTGGAAGCTGCTGGTGATGGTGTTAAGTCTTTCCATCTGCTACACAGGAAGGGTTGAGAGGAGGAGTCTAGAGAGATGTTTGCTTCCTGAGGTTCTCGAGCCACTAATTCAATCTAGGCTAACACAGAACAGACTTTTCCTTTCTGATGCTTAGATTCTGGAAAGACTGATCATAGGCCTTCACTGCTCCATAGCATATGTCATCAATACAAAGATATTGAAATGAATTTGTCTCACTGTGATTTCAAGGTATCCACCCTGTAGAAAATATACCTGGCTTTTCTAGCCCCCAGTTAGGTGGAAAATATTCCAGAAATGCTAGCTTCCAGGGGCTCTCAAGGAGTTGCTAATCCTTTCCATTTAAATATTCTGGAATCCTTCTATCATCAATCTTTGACAACCAACTCATTTAAAATTTCCCTGAGACAGCTTTTTGTTACTAGCTAAATATATAGACTGGAATACTATTTTTATTTTTGTTTTAAAAGAGCAGTTTTTAAAAACTAGAAATTATTAGGATTATTTGTTAGGTGAGTTATTTTAAAATATTTCCTTTTTC
Source organism: Panthera leo (assembly GCF_018350215.1). Taxonomy (NCBI): domain Eukaryota; kingdom Metazoa; phylum Chordata; class Mammalia; order Carnivora; family Felidae; genus Panthera; species Panthera leo. Next base: position 93,470,070 of record NC_056680.1, read on the forward strand.
ATAAATAGGATTTTGGAAACCCTCGCAAATCACATTTTGTTATTATCAAAATAGAAACATTTGATGTGATCCAGTGTGAAACCAGAGAAGGCCATAAGTCAGTTTTTAAAATTATTTCCTACAAAAGTATTGCTCTTGAATTCTTGGTTTCTCTGTTTTCTGTTTCCTTAGGATAGGTCTGCTTTGTAATTAGTGAAGGTGCATGTCTGTCTTTAGGCAACAGCCTAATCTCTATGGCCATATGTGCAAAAGCAGTATAATTACAATGTAGTATTAATTGGGCCATGTGACTTTCGCTTTAATTATTTGAAATTATCTTATCTTTCCATTGCTTAAAGCATGTCAGTGGGTGAATCATTGGATAACATGTTTATGTCATTTTTGTAGAATTAAATATGTGCACATTTACATAAACTAGGTAAAAAATTCTACATCTTTTGATAATGTTATGGATAGATCTTTTTCTCTGTCTCCAGCATCAATATAAGCCTGAGGAAATCAGATGTTACAAAGAATTGATTCTTTACATTTTGCTTAATTCATAGAGTGCCGATTGGATTCTCGATTTCTGGCTGAGGAGGGTATCACTCTGGGTTGACATAAGTTGGTAGCAATTTTCAGATTTACTTGTTAACGAATTAGAGATTCCCAGACTTTTATGCATGTTCTCTAAATAATTTGGGTAGGAAATTTAGTGGTCGGTACCCATTTTTACTAAATACAAGTAGTTGGCAGACTGTGTAGAAACTGGCATTTATCCGTGTTCAGATTTTAACTTTTGTCTCCCTGTTTTTTCAGTTGTTTTTATTTCAGTTGCTGCGAGGGCTGTCTTACATCCACCAGCGTTATATTTTGCACAGAGACCTGAAACCACAGAACCTTCTGATCAGTGACACGGGGGAGTTAAAGCTGGCAGATTTCGGTAGGAAAGCAGTTAATTACCAGTCTATTTTGTCACACTGTAAGAATGCCAGGCAGATGGTGGCACTCCATTTGTTTAGGTGTGCTTCTTCTATCATTATAGATCATGGTAAAATATTATCAGGAGTGAAGGATTTTTTTTTTATGATCAACATCATGCTTAGTGGATTTTTAAAACATTCACACTGCTTTTTAGAGTCTTGAATAATCATAAACATAAATCAGATCTCATATATTTCCAAAGGAGAAGGCAGTAAAATTTTGAGCATAAACTATATTAAAAGAAATCTATTTTTTTTCACTTTTTCTTATAAAAATGTCAAACACATTCAAAAGTAGAAGGATAGTATAAGGACCCCTCATTACCCATCACCCAGCTTCAACAATTATCAATATATTGTCAGACCTGAAGAAACCTTAATTTAAGCCTCTGGACTTTGGCGGGGGGCATTCCAAAATATATTCAGTAGTATATGTTGCCCCCAGTTTTAGTAATTTAAAAATCTAGGGCCAGTGTTAAGCTTTCCAGAAATGACTGTTTCAAGATTTCTCAATAATTTTATAAAAGCAGACACAGATTCTGATTTAAAAGCTGTGGTTTTAAGTCATTATAAGTCATCCCTTCCTTAAAGTTTTAAGCTTGGTCTCTTGCAGCTTAGAAGCTTTCTCCAAACTCTGTGTTGAGCACACAAAAGGGAGCAGAACCTTTGTGTCATCCATGCTGGCTCCCCTCCCTTCATCAAGGGTGACATTCCTGCGTTACCCTGGCTCTGTCACAGCAGAGAGGGTGCTGAGTTGATTCCCGGCACCAGGGGATGCTGATGGCAGCATGATATGTTGACAGTGCATTGCCTCAATTATTTTGGAATACATATTCTGATTAGAAATTTGTTCCATTAAGAGTGGAATGGAAATATTACCCTCGGGACATAAACATGCCTGAGGTTGAAATATACGCTTTTGCTGAAAAATGATTATCTTTTCCCACCCCACCTTTCGATAAATAAAAGAGCAAGAAATGTTTATTTCTTATTTCAAGGTTAGTAGACCATTCAGTACCTTTGGAACGAATCTACTCTGTTGGGTTTTATATATCCTTTCCTTCTAAAATTGAAATAGAACAAAAGTTAGTATTTAACGAGTGATATATTGCACAACTGTCATTTATCTTCATCTAGTTGGTAGAAATGATAAAACTCCGCTTGTGTGTGTGTGTGTGTGTGTGTGTGTGTGTGTGTATGTGTGTGTGGTTTATTGCCAAATTTTAGCATCAAAATAATAAATGTTCAATGCAATTTCATACTCCAGATATAAAGTGGCCAGATGTAAAGGCTTTCTATTACGGAGTAGAAAACAATGGGAGAGTTGGTGGGTGGAGGAGAGATTTGTAGTTCCTCAAATTTAGAGTTATTGGATTTGCTGTAAACATATTTTGTAGTTTATCATTGTCGGTGAATTAATAAGGATTTATAGTGATTTTCTTCTGGTGTGTTAATATACTATAAGGTATATGTAGGAGTATGAAATTGCATTGAACATTTAAGTCTATTGAACATAGTTTTCCTGTATATTTATAAAACACATTTTACAAAGTTGATTTTGTCTGTATAATTAAGGGTATAATGATTATATGTAAGTGCTTACTGGGTATTATTTTTGAATTTTATGACAACGTTTTTATTATAACTGTCAGGTAAGTTCATCTTAAAAGATTCTTATGGATCTTTAAAATGGACATTTTATAATATCAGATTCAGAAATAAATTGAAATGCAATTTTGAACAATTTAGAAAGTGACTTAGAAAATTAGGAAATTTAGGGATGCTCAAAGCAAGCATTAATATTTTCATTTTCTCTTTTCCAAGTACCTTTCCCCTCATCCTCTGCACTTTTCTTTCTCAAAACATATTGTTTTGTAAACAATTTTCACCTATGAAATATGTCGTGAACATTTTCTCATGTTATTAAATGTGAAAAACTCATTTATAACAGCTTAGGTCTTAGATATTTCCTTTAATGGCCAAAACCTAGTCTCTTTCTTCAGTCCCTTATTCATTGAACATTATAGTGCTTGCTACATTTCACTGTTGGGTACAGTCCTGTGCTGAACGTGTTTATAGGCTTGTAGGAAGCCTCGTGTGGTGCAGTTGCAGTGTTGAGTATTCTAAAGCACTTGAATCTTTGTACCAGACTGCTCTGCAGAAAGGTTGTGCCGTGCAGCACCTCACCTCAGTGTCACGGATTCAGTCTCCCTTGCCAGGAACACACACTTGGCGTGCATCCTGTGTGCAAAGTGTAATGAGCGAGACTCAGCCACCAACTGACAATTTCCCCCCAATTAATTGTGCATTATTTTTGTCTTTTAACTTAAGACATACAATTAACTGTGATTTACTGCACTTGGGCACGTGTTTATGTCTGAGATGAAGGAAGCACAGTAAAAACTGTGGAGAAGCTAGGCAGTCAAAATGGGATGCTTCCAGGCGCAGAACAATTAGAAACACTAGGCCTTCATTCAGACTTTGATGTATAAAGAGCTTTAGAAGCAGTTCCTTTGTCCTAACTTTTTTTTTTTTCCTATGTGAAAATGATTAAACGAGACAAATGAAATCTGAATATAGGTCCTATATTGTAAATACTATTTTTATTAGAAGAAATACTTGGCATAGGTTGGGGGGGGGACGACACTGAAATTTATTGAATTTATTCTGTGCACTAGACACTTAGAAATTCTTGTTTTATTCTCTTCAACCTAGTATGGTATAGTAACATATTTTTGAGAGAGACCTGAACAGAGAGGTAACTGATTGCAAAACTGGGATTCAGAAGCTTGATTCATAGCCTTCAGTCTCAGGTAGCCCCAAGGTCTTCTTTGTATTTATACATATAGATGCTTTACCTTAAAGAGCTTCCTATTTTTCTAGTAAATTATTGATCGGTGTATGTACATAGTTCAATAATTCTAGCAAACCATTGTATATATTTTCTCTATACAACAAATATGACACCCATGCTGTAATAGAAATAGATTGCACTGATATTAAAAAGAAAGCACATTACATGGTTTAAAGAACACTTTGTCATTTGACGAATTCAGTAGTAACAAGTGAGGTCAGCAATAGTATTGAAGAGATTTTACTTGCTGGACAAAGTAAACCAGACAATCATGTATTTGTAGACCCATTCAGATTTAAGTGGATTGTAATTCTGAAGTCCAGCTACACACAAAAAAATGCTGTGTCTACTTTTTCTTGTTAGCAAAGTTGTATTTAAGTGTTTATCTGGGCCTTGTTTTCTATATGCATTTTGAATGAGTAAATTATACATGATTTAGAATCACTATGGCTTTCCTAATGCAGAAGTTTGTCCTACCCATATAAATAAAATAATAAAATTGTATAGATTTCTAAATTTCTAAAAAAAAAGTTCATCTTTCCATTACCTATATGAAAAAAATATTTCAAATCTCTCATCCAACCTGTGTCTTCACCACCTTGTGCTCTGCGCCTCTGGTGGTACAACCAAACCGCAAACCCATTCACACATCAGAGAGCCTCTTTGACTCCATCTTTCCCTTTGCATGGAATACTCTTCTTCCTGCTTGCCACGTGGCTACCTCTTTCTAATCAAACAGGTCATAGATCATATATCCCCTATTTATAAAGAGGCCACCTTTCTAAAAATAGAACATTTCCCATCACTATTATCCAGTTTAACTTCTTCAATAGCACTTATAGTGCACTGTAATTATTTTATTTGTGTATCTGTTTCATTTTTTTTATCCACTACTTGATTTAAGTTCTATAAGGTCATGGACTCAGCTTGTCTTTCTCACTCTTGTCTGCGTTATGTCTATAACCACACTTAACACATAGTAGGCCCTCAGTAATTATTGGTTGCATGAATTAAAAATATGCGTGACTAAATAGAGTATTAGTGTGAAGATTTGCTTTGGTAAACCAGCAGTTTACGAACTAATTTTCTCTTCATCGGTGCTTTCTTGGCTGGGCATAGTCAAAAGTTAAATCAGTTTGATAGTATTGGAGCCTCAGGATTGCTTTGAAGCTCTTACACATAGGCCCTACATACCCACTTGCATTTACTATGTTTGTAACCTTGGACTGCAGAAATAAGTCACTGAGTGAGTGTAAAACATACACAAAAAGGTGTGTAAGATTTGAAGTTCCTACTCTGTAGGCCTTAAGTGGTCGTCTAGTTACACTGTTGTTGAGGGCAAAATGTACTGATTATTGAATTAGGGGAGCAGGCTCTGTCTATAACTAGCCTGTGACTTTCAAGAAGTCATTTATTCCTTCTGGTCCTTAGGCTCCTCAACTGAAAAATAAGAGCATTGAACAAGTACTTTCCAAGATCCTTTCCTGTGCTGTTTTTTTTTTTTTTTATGTTATTCATTTCTGAAATTATTAATTTATTTTCTAATAACCAGATATTTGCTCGTGATTAAAAATCAGTCCATTGAATCTGGAATCAGTGCTACACCATCCTCTCTTGAATCTAATGTTTTTATTCTATCTTCTGGAAATTCCAATAGATGAGAGCCACACTTTTATAATATGCACTGAGATCACATTAAAAGAAAATTATTGAAGTATGACAAGTAAATGCATAAATAAATTCACCGAGAAATTGATGTTCATTTGCAGTATAATAGTATGAAACTTAAGGGTGTATTTCCATGTAAATGAGATTAAAACAAAATAGATGAGTCTGTAGAATTGTGGTTTCCTGCAGTCCCTTCAAGGTGATGATGGTGTCATCCACATTTTCTGGGTAGTCTCCCACTGTTATAAAGGGTCATGCCTAACTACATGGAAAGACAGCTGGGCTGAATTTGCCCCTGTAAAAAAGAAACAGTGAGAACTCTGTAATATAAGCACGTAAGCTTTCACTTATGTTTTTTTACTGGCTTTCCCAACCCAGGAACCATGTTAAACAGCTCTGTGGTTTTAATCAAGTAAAATTGGACAGGTCTCTTTCCCACCAGAGGTCTAAAATACTACCTTCCTAGTGTTGGTAGTTTCCCCCTCCAGGCTGTTCCTCATCTCGATTTAAGAAAGGAAATTATTGTAAATCACATTTTAGATTAATCTGCGGAACACACCAGAGATATAACTCTGCAGAGGCCATGGTCAGTGCAGAGTTTGTTTGTAATGTGCCTCTCAGAATTCACGTAGGGAATAGTTGAAAACAGGAGGAAATCAGCCGCTTTCAGATGCAGAGTAGAGTCTGTCAGTTTGATAAATAGAAAGCCTCTGAATAAATGCCTGTTAGTCCCAAAAGTATAGACCTTTAACTATTTTTTTATCATTAGCATATAAAATTCACCGTGGAAGCCATAGTTACAAATTCAAGGTTAGGTATAACTTAGCCCATTTGTTATGGCCTGTAGGCTTCCATTTTACTGTATCTTTGTTTCAGAATATATTTTCTATTAGCAGAATTAACCATATTTTCCAGTGAGGTGTCACTCTGCTTTTAAAAGGCTTTCTCAGCAGTTTAATGCATGAGTAGTTTTAATGCAAAGTTCAGATGCTTGTTTTCATATACATCTGAAAACCGGAGACTATTTTTAGAGCAATTGATGCTGCAGTATGTACCAAAGGAAGATCAGCTTTTCCATAATTTTTCTAGACTTCATTAAAACTCGAAATGAGAATGTGCACATCTAAAATCTATCAAAGAGATGATCAAGATTGCATGTTAGAAATAATTTTGATTGACATGTGAACAAGACAGTTATTTTCCCCGACTCACTCTTTTAAGGATGTGGTTACCCTTTTGAAAAAGAAATGTTGATTTAAAAATTGCCTTCTCTCTGATCATAAAATTCTCATTCAGCTCCATTATTTAAATCTTATTTAATATCCCACTCATCCCTTTGAAAAGTTTTCTGACATTCAAGGGGAATAATGACAATGAGGGTAACATTTAATTACATTGTTTTTCTGTTTTGTTCTATCACAATGTAACTTCTCCCTATCACAGGTATGCTAACATGCTACATATTTGAGACAACTTTTTTTCCTTTTAAATAGTCTATATCTTTTAGAGTGGTTTTAGATGCACAGTAGAATTGAGCAGAAAGTATACAGAATTCACATGTACTCCCCATCCCCACAGAGGCATATAGTTATCAACATCCCCCACCAGACTGGTACATTTGTGACCCTTGATGAACCTACACAGATATGTCAGTATCACCCAGAGTCTATAGTTTACATTAGGGTTACTCTTGGTGTCATACGTTCTTTGGGTTTTGACAAATTATAATGATGTATTTGCCATTATAGTATCGTACAGAAGAATTTCACTGCCCTAAAAATCCTCTAAAAATCTCATCTATATGGGGTTTTTACAAGCTGTAAATGGGAAGAAGAGGAAATATACGAATTCTAACTCATATGTATATTCTACTCTATGAGACACTATGAGTGTCTATGAGACACTTCTCTGTTCAGTCACCATAAAGCAGATTGAAGCAGTGTGGATGGGGGTTGATTGCTAAGAATGGCAGCTTCCAACTCCATGGAAATGAGGAAATTCAAAAGAGTGCTAGTTCATTCTTAGCCAAATCATGCATGTGAGGTAATGAGACATCTTAAAATGCAGAACAGACTGCTCCAAATTGGGCTGATCATCTCATTCTCCACCATGGATGGAAACCTTCTGGGCACAGGGATTTCAATATGCAAAACTATTATATATTTTTACTATACAATATGAGGGCAGAATTGTTGGCAGTAAATCAGATAAGTGATGAAGGATCTGAGTTGAAATATACCAGTGTGTTCTTAGAAAAAAACCCGCATGGGGGGGGGGGGCTGGACACTGAGTGATGGTGGTGATGACCAGAGTGGAAGAATTGTAGGTGATGTTAGCAAGTGGGGCAGGGAAACAAACCTTAGAATCATGTAACACTCACACGCTATTCAGGACAATGATTACACTTGAACATGAGGTTTGTTAACCTATAGGTAAGTGTAAAAGTTGCTTAGAGTTTAACAATTCACTAATGTCCCTTAATTATGGATCTTCCCATGTCTCCTGTGCTTTACCGTCTAAAAAGCCACATTTTAAAATGAAGCCAACACCAAGCTCCACTGATACAATGTCAATAGACCTGATTTATAATAGAATCTTGGATGATAGTGTTTCATTGTAGTCTAAAGCATGTGTTTTCAGAAATTTTTACTGGAAGCTAGAAAAACTGGCTACTATGGAAGATCTGAGATACATTGTAAATTCTGAAAGTTAGACATACTTAAAAAAATTTGTCATCTTGATATTTTTTTTACTCACTTTAATACTATCATTTCAGTATTAGTTGCTTTCCCTCTTGTGTTTTCTAAGGTTTCTAAAATGCCATATGTGTTTGTTTACTTACTTTTGGAATAGTGCATATTTATATTAATATTAAAAATTTTCTTCTTACCTTGAATAATATCTTCTGTTGTAATAGGTAAACATAAGAAGCTAGGACTTTTCTTTTTTCATTTTAATAAAGGAAAGTACTATAGGGCACCTGGGTGGCTCAGTTGGTTAAGCATCCAACTCTTGATTTCAGCTTAGGTCATGATCTCACAGTTTGTGAGTTCCAGCCCCATGTCAGGCTCTGCGCTGACAGCATGGAGCCTACTTGTAATTCTTGCTCTCCCTCTCTGTCTCTGCCCCTCCCTGCTTGTACACACACTCTCTCTCTCTCAAAATAAATAAACATTAAAAAATGAATTAAAAAATTAAGAGAAAGTACTAGAAAATTAAAGAATTAAAAAAATAAGAACTAGTGATCTGTGTTGCTTAGGAATTTTAGATACATGTCTGAAAAAAGTCTATTTTACCATATACTATAAAAATAACCTTGATGTGTATAATCAAGTTTGTATTTCTAAAATAATATGACTTTTTGCTAAAATTCAAACCTTAAAAATGGAACGTCTCTCAGTTAAATGTCTGTCAAGTTATTTGACGTTCTGATTTTTAATCTGGAAGGATATTGGTGTAAAATGCAGTTTGGAGTGCTTGGGTTTTCTTTCCAGTTTCGGAGTTGGAACTGCCAGCTAAGAAATCTATTGTGTGAAACAACAACCAGCTAACGTTAGCTGTGAAAATTGTGCTCAGAACCAGCCCAGGAGCAGTGGGTGAAAGGGGTCAATGAGTTGGCTAAATTGAGTGCTCTCCACACGAGAATGGGACAAGAAAGGTATAAAGAGAGGCATGAGAAAAATCAAAGATTGCAAGATTATAAGGCTGTGATGGTTTCTGAAAAGTTGCTGGTAAGCTCTCAACCTATTTGAAATAAATTGGGAGCATTTAATAAGAATCACTACTATTGATGTTAAAAGAACAATAAAAAATAAATATATGATGTGGCAACTTTTCGCTCAAAGAGTTGGAAGCAGAATGTATGTTTTCAAAGTCTTTATCCAATTGTTGATAGAGACATATCACTGGGAAAGTTTTGTTATTTTTGTTTTTTGATAAAAGCAGCAAATCTATGAGAGGAAAGTTGACATAAATCTGTTATAATTGTGTAAGAAAATCCACTACATTCACATTTCCAGAATTTTTAATTTCAGATTTTCTCTGGATTTTGAAGGAAACTCAGAGATTGTCTTGTCCAAATTGATGTATACACTTGGGGCACCTGGATGTCTCAGTCAGTTAAGTATCTGACTCTTGATCTTGGCTCAGATCATAATTTCACAGTTCATGAGATTGAGCCCTGCGTCAGGCTCTGTGCTGACAGCATGGAGCCTGCCTCTGATTCTCTCTCCCCCTGTTTCTCTGCCCCTTCCCTGCTTGTGCACACTCTATCAAAATAAAGAAGTAAACATTTTTTTAAAATGTGTACACTTTGGCCCGGCAATGGAAAATAAATTAACATTGTGCCCGTTACTTAGTAAGTGATGTGTTAAATTATTATTATTGTTGCTTGTGTCTCTAGAGCCCTAGTGTGGTACCCAATAAACTTTTGTTAACTTACTTAACGCATACACATGTTTTTCCCCCAAACTTATAAGAAAGCTAACCAGATGTCTTGTTCAAAAGAGCCTCTCCTGTTCTAAGAATCTGTGTCAGATGAACAGTGTGATCCTTGTCAGGAATCCATCAGTCCTAACATTAGAATTAGCATGCACATCTTGGGGGAACTGCTAAAAACAATATAAAGAACGATTCTCACAGTAGACCTGCAGGAAACCTCCTTGGAAATACAAGTTGGAATGGAGCCTTGTTAATTTATGAATTAGAAGGAACCACTCTCTTTAATTATATTCCTGGGAGAAATTAAAGCATTGAGAAGTCCTGTGGACAGAAGAAGGCTGAGTTGGCTTTAACAATGTTCCCCTTATGACTCAGCCATGCTGGGCAGTAGTTGAAAAATGCCCCTGATGCCTCCCAGTGGGAGAAATCATCTGTTCAAATCTTGCCTTTTCCACAGGTTGGGAATAAATAATGCACAACTCCAGGCCAGGTGGAGCCATAACAGAAGTACTATGTAAAACCATTTAGATCTGAAATAGAAAATGTTTTACATGGAAGTAAATATATCCAAGTGAAAAGATAAGATGAAATAAAATGTTCCGGAATGGTTAGGGTGCAGATTCTGGAGCCACATGCCTGAGTTTGAATCTTGCCTCTGCGGTTTACAAATCATGTGTCCTTGGATGAATTACTTAAATTCTCTGTGCCTTAGTTTACCTGTTTGAAAATAAGGGTGATGATAGTTATACTGGGTACCTCACAAAATTGTTAGAAGACTTGAATAAATTAATGCTTACAAATCACTGAAGGACAGTGCCTGGCTTATGAGACAATCCGTACAAATGTCTGTTGTTACCCTTTCAGGGTTTAGGGTTTACGTGTTCAAAATGTTATTTGTTTTTAATGTGTAACATAGGATATAATATGGGATATTATTCAACAGTTCATTCAACAGATTTTTCCTGAGTGCCTCTCATGTACCCCACACTGCTCATGGCTGGTTTACAGTGGAGAGTCATGGCCACACGGTTCCTGCAACTCTGCTCTCAGCTTTCTTTACCATCTTGCGGTTACCATTTTGAATATTAGTTACTGTATTATGTGGAGATGCCCCAAGGGCTAACTTTTTTAAATGATCTGATTTTTACATCATTGTCTTGTATATTTTATGGAAATTGTCATTTGTCTATATTAAAGTATAATTACTGGCCAAGGTAGAATGTTCAAAGTAATTCTCTACAAATCACTATTAAAAACTTACTGTGGTTTGTAGTTCAGATTTTAAAGTATATCTATCACATTGTGACTCAGTTTAGCTTCCTTGGTAAAGGGACTAAGATAATTGAATAAGAGGGACTAATTCTTGTGACAAAAATTTTTATGATAGATTTGTACCATTAGTGTCATACTTTGAGAATAAGATTATACATCATGTAAGTTCTTTTATGAGGCAGACACTTTGTTAATTAACCAAGAATCTGCTGGTATGATACATTTTCTCCTCATAAACAATACCTGAGTGCTTCTGCCAAATGTTTCAGCAGGAAAGACCTGTGAGATAAGAAAATTTTGTGAACCACAAGAAAAATCAGCCCCAATGAAAAGTATAATTATCCCTTACTACACACTTAATAAAGAAATGACTACATCCTTGAATACTATGAGAACACTACTCGTGTGCAGTGTCAGTGTCCGAAGTCTCTCAGGGGTAGATCTTGCTGCAGGACTTACTTTTACATGGTCAGGTAATGCAGAAATCTCAATGAAAAGTGGCATATTGATTTTTAAGAGTCTTCAGAGGTTCAGTGCTTTGTAAAACAGAGTTTATAAGAAAACAGTGGAGGACCATTATACCTTGTGTTCTAAGACTTGTGGCCGTTTTTTCTTTCTCGTTTTCTTTTTTTTTTTTTAATTAGATTTGATGTCAAAGTTCATTTGACAAGTCTGTAAAATCTCAAGAGGAAAAACATACAGCTAGGAAAATGCATAAATTAAGGGACACACTTGTAGTCTCCAAGAAAAGTTGTGCATAGGTTGCCAAAACAAATGATTTAAGGTTATGGTAGATGCCTTAGCAAATTCATAAATCAAGGTCTTGGTAGCATGTATCCATTCCAGTAAAAATACCAGTACACTGCATTTTGTCAGCATTGGCTATGACAGCAAACTTAGTCACTTCTTAAATTTTAGAATTGCTTGTTTTACCATCTTTTTTTGTTAAGTGACAAGTCTGTGACCTTCTCTGGATCTGGGTGTCTGTGCTGCTTGTTGTACAGTGTTGATGCAAAAGATGAGTTTTTTGCCAGGTACACAATGTAGAAGTCGTTCCAGTGGCAGGAGGCATTTTCATTTTTGAATATTGAATTCAACATTGGGAACACTGTAGTCCTTGAATCATTGAAACATTGTATCAGAAGCACTTGACATTAGATTGCTTTTAGGAAATGACATTGATTCAAACTCTATCATTTCTAATAATAATAATAGCAGCCCTTTATAAGTTCATGAAGTGATTTTGTAGATCTTATTTTATGTTACCCTTATTACCCTGTGAAGTGGGCACTACAAGTCTCATTACCCCCTTTTTAATGTGAGAACATTGATTTGTGCTTCTAATATTAGCTCAGTGTGGGTATTCGATTGACTGATATTTTAACTTTGGCATTTCTGTTCAGTCTGTAGGCTTGAAAACAGTTCATCCTGAAGTCATCTTGGAAGATCCTGACTTCTTTCATGTCTTTTAAATAACAACATGAAGAATGTTCAAGTAGTTCTGATTTTTTTACTATGACCAGTGATCTTTTAAATATGAAAATTATAGGGGTGCCTGGGTGGCTCAGTCAGTTAAGCATCCAGCCCTGGATTTTGGCTCAGGTCATGATCTCATAGTTGATGAGATCAAGTCTTGCATCGGGCTCTGAGCTGACAATGCAGAGCCTGCTTGGGATTCTCTTTCTCTCTCTGTCTCTGCCCCTGCTCCACATGTGCTCTCTTTCTCTCTCACATTCTCTCTTTCCCTCTCTCTCCTTCTTTCTCTCCCCCTCTCCCCCCCCAATCAAAATAAATGAAAAAACATTTTTATAAATTTTTAATGAAAATTACAGGTAAATGTGTTTTGCTGTCCAGCACTTTATCAATGGGAATAGCTATAAATGAGCTTTTTGATCTCCCTCCAAAACATAGAGAAATTTGGATGCAAATTTGAAATTGTCTTTGAATCACTAAGTGAATGCCAAAATAAACAGTACTTTTACCATCCAGCTCTAAGGCGCTATCTGTTCATTGAAAGCTTAGACATTGAAGGTAGCAAAACATTCTAATACATGCCAACTTGCCCTTTCATTGCCATAGATAAAAATCTCTGGAAATCAGGAAGATATTAAAAAACAGAGCTCAAAACCCTTTTTCACATGACATGTGACCCCAAACAAGACATTCATTATTAGACTTTATTTTCCCACTTAACCTTTCATTCTCCAAGCTGCCCCTCCCCACCTCTGGCCCAAGGGCAGTCACTGTCGATGCTGGTGACAGGTGATGTGCATCACTGGTCTGATGGGGGAAGGAAGAGGGAAGAATGAATGACAACTATTGTTTTGTCTTCTCCGCAGTCATAAATGGTTTTGTTGAGAAACCCAAGTAGGTAATTTGTTTTGCTCATACAAGCATCATGCTTTGTATATTTAGAGGCTTAATGACTATGGAAGCGTTGGAAGTGAAACTTTTTCATCTCTGTTATTTTTAGGAGGAGCCTGTCAGTTCCCCCATCCCTGTTAGGTGGATGCCTATTGTCCCCTTTACACACTTATCCTGCCCTCTTAACAGAGGCATTCAGAGCCAGCTTTTGGTTGTTCTTTCTTTTACTGCTACTATAAATCCAAAAAGGCATTTCTGAAACTGTGGTCCATATATTAATGAAAGATCATTTGTAAAATTAATTAATTTTCCTTGGTCAAATCAGTTTAGGGTAAGCTTCATATATGTCTTTCCCTCCTCCCCAGACCCAGTGAATTTGCAGTGTATATTAACCTAGTGATTAAAGGCCCTTGACCTTCCTACAGTTAAAATAAAATCTGGTGTCACATCTCTCAGATCTTTTTGATTAAGGACACATTTTTGACTCTCTGGAATATAAGTTGGGAAAATGTTGGTAAATTAATTATATATTAGTGTTTAACAAATTGCCACAAACTAAGTTGCTTAAAACAACCCATGTTTATGATCTCCTAGTTTCTGTGGGTTAGGAATGTGGGCGTGGCTCAGCTGGATGACTCTGCCTCCACGTCTCTCACCTGGCTGCAATCAAGGTGTCATCTAAAGGTTCTACTGGGAAAGGATCTCTTCCAAGTTTACATGGTTGTTGGCAGAATTCAGTTCCTTGCAGTCTGTTGGACTCAGGGCTGTTGGCCCGAGGCCACCCTCAGTTCCTTGCCACGTGGACCTCTCCAACATGACCACTTGCTTCATCAGAGTATGCAAACCAAGAAGGCAATAAAGTGAGTCTGCAGCAAGACAGAACTTACAGCCTCTGCCATATTCTGTTTTTTAGAAACAAGTAACAGGTCCCATCCACACTCAACACAGAGGCGGAAGGGATTCCACAAAAGCATGGATATTAGGAGGCGGGGGTGTCGGGAACTACATTAGAATCTGCCAGCTACTGTTGGTATAAAAACTACTATCCAGTTATCTCATGGTAGTTACACTGTGTGATATGACTTTTCTTAAGACATAGCAGTTAACCAAGTATGTAAAGCCTTATGGGAGGGTGTAGAGATGTCTAAAGGATATTGGTAATGATGCTGCTGATGACAAATAGTGATGAGAAGTCAGCCTTATTGGCTGGTACTTGAGTCAGATGCTGGGTGAGCACTCTGCCTTACATAATCTTACATATAGAATCTTTGCATAAGCCTTCTTTTCCAGATAACAAAATGGAAGGTTGAGAAGTTAAGTGAGTCTGTAAGTTGTTTTCAAGTGGCTCACTGAGAAATTAGACAAGTTATGCCACTAATTATACTATTTTCCAATGGATGACTTCTCTGTGCATAATTGGAAGCCCACAAAAGGGTGCCACACTGTTTTGCTTGGGAGAGTTAGAGGAGTCAGCCTAAAGAAGTCTTTTCAAAGGAAGAGTAGGATTTCATGAGGTTTCTGAGACAAGGACAGGAATAGGGTCCCATTTAAGTAAAGGTAGGTTAGTTTCTATAATGGTAATTAGTTACAATCCCTCTACAATAACATGACAAAGAATAGAGCTTTTACTGTTTAGCCAGGGTCAAATATATTGGTGGACATGTGGGCAGCAAACCAGAGAGTTGGTTAAATGTCAATTAGGTAGTGGCAACAGTAGCAGATGGCAGCTGTTTGGTTATATTTTTTTATTATTTATTTATCCCCAGCCTCTTTCCAAAATGGCCTTGAAGCAGCTGCTGATCTGATGGTCCACTTGCTTTATTCTTATTTAGCCCACAGGCTATTCTAGGCAGACTTGTTTCCATCTAACACTTGCTTGTCCTCCAGTTTCAGTCTCTGAGTTCCACCTTAGGCACATGCATCTGGGAAGGCACTTGGTGCCAGTGCCTGGCAGGCCTCGGGGTTGCAGGACAAGAGTTTCAGCACTCATTTTGTTGGCCTCCTACCAGCTAGAACCTGCTGCCATTTGGGCACAACCTGGGCCAGGCCCAGTCCCTGCACAGATAGGCCCCTGGGATGGGGACAGGGTACTGAGCCAGGTGTCTGCAACATACAGTTTGTCATCCAGAGCCTGTTGACAGATCTGGGGAGGCCAAAGCTGTGAGAGTAAGTCCTGGTCCACTTTCCCAATCCTCTAGGCTAGAACAGTGGCAGAAGCCAAGGTTCGCAGCAAAGTCCAGGGGTGAGAAGCCAGGAAACACATGTCTTCTCTGGAAGCCCTTTCCTTGGGCAGAGATGGCAGCAAAAAGGCCGGCTCTTTAATAAAAAGAATGGATAGGAGAAGTTCACGTGCTTGTTCTAAGATGTTCACTAATTAGCTATTGCACCTTGGACTAAAGATTTAAATAGTCAGTTTTATTTTCTGTAAATTAAAAAAATAAGACAAGATTTAATGGCCTTTAAGCTCTAAATTCCATATTTCAATATTTTTAAATGTCCCTTAAAAACTATTCTCCTAAGTAAGTCAACTGTATTTTCTACCATATGTTTATACAGTTGGTGGCCATTTCTTTAAAAATACTTCTGCTAATTGCAAAGTAAACTTCTGCTTTGACCATGAAAAAATTAAAAAACCCAACAAATACAGAACTATTATGACTGTCAGCCTTATCTGGAATGAAGATTTATTACCTTTCTTATTGTAAGCATCCCAAGAACTGCGACTAGATAGTAAGGAAGACGAATGGTGAAAATTTTTAATGCTTTCAGAAAGTCTAATATATATATTTTTTGCAATCCTGTACATTTCTCTGTGCTTATCAAGATAATGTGTTCTAATCCCCTTTATCTATTTCGTATTTCTACCCCACGTCTCCTTTGATAACCACCAGTTTGTTCTCTGTATTTAAGAGTCTGAGCTTTTTGTTTGTCTTTTTTTCTTAGCTTGTTTTTTTGCTTTGTTTCTTAAATTCTACATATGAGTGAAGTCATATGGTATTTATCTTTTTCTGACTGACTTATTTCACTTAGCATTATACCTTCCAGGTCCATTCATATTGTTACAAGTGGCAGGATTTCATTTTTCATGGCTGACTAATATTCCATTTATATATTCCAGTTCTTTATCCATTCATCTATAAATGGACACTTGGGTTGCTTCCATATATTGGCTACTGTAAATAAGCTGCAGTTAAAATAGGGGTGTATATATCTTTTTAAATTAATGTTTTTATTTTCTTTGGGTAAATACCCAGCAGTGGAATTACTAGATCATCTGTTAATTCTATTTTTAATTACAAATTTTTTTAATGTTTATTTATTTTTGAGAGAGAGAGACACAGCATGAGTGGGGAAGGGGCAGAGAGAGAGGGAGACACAGAATCCGAAGCAGCCTCCTTCTTTGAGCTGTCCACACAAAGCCTAATGTGGGGCTTGAACCCACAAACCATGAGATCATGACCTGAGCTGAAGGTGGGGCGCTTAACTGACTGAGCCACCCAGGTACCCCACTGAGCCATGCAGGCGCCTTTATTTTTAATTTTTTGAAGAACCTCCAAACTGTTTAGCGCTGTGGTTGTACTAATTTGCATTCCTATCAACAGTGCACAAGGTTTCTTTGTCTCCACATCCTCTCCAACATTTGTTATTTCTTGTGTTTTTTATTTTCCCAACTCTGATAGGTGAAGTGATACCTCATTGTGGATTTAATTTGCATTTTCCTAATGATGGATAATGTTGAGCATTTTTTCATGTGTCTGTTGTCCATCTGTATATCTTCTTTAGAAAAATACCTATCCTTCTCAAACTATTCCAAAAAAAGAAGAGGCAGGAAAACTTCCAAATTCATTCAATTCAGGCAGCATGACTCTGCTACCAAAACCAGAGAAAGACACTACCAAAAAAGAAAACAAGCCAATATTTCTGATGAACATAGACATAAAATCCTCAACAAGTATTAGCAAACCAAATCCAACAATACTTTTAAAAAATCATTCACCACAATCAAGTAGTATGTATTCCTGGAATACAAGGGTGATTCAGTATTCGTGAATCAATCAACATGATATGTCACATTAACAAGAGAAAGGCTAAAAACCATATGATTATCTCAATAGACACAGAAAAGCATTTGACAACGTACAGTATCCATTCATAGTAAAAACTCCCAGCAAAATAAGATTAGAAGAACATACCTCAATGAAATAAAGGTCATATATGGAAAACCCACAGCCAACACCCTACTCAATGATAAAAAGATAAGAGTTTTTCCTTTAAGATCAGGAACAAGACAGAGATTTCTCTTTCATAACTTTTATTCAACATAGTACCGCATTCCTAGCCACAGCAATAAGACAAGAAAAAGAAAAAGCATTCAGATTGACAAAGAAGAAGTAAAACTTTAACTATTTTCAGATGACATACTATATGTAGACAACCCTAAAGACTCCACCAAAAAAACTGTTAGAACTAATAAATGATTTCCATAAAGTTGTAGGATACAAAATTAATATACAGAAATCTGCTGCATTTCTATATACTAATAATGAAGTAGCAGAATGAGAAATTAAGAAAACAACTCCATTTACAATTGCACCAAAAATAATACAATACTTAGAAATAACCAAGGAGGTAAAAGATCTGTACTTCAAAGTATAACATTGATGAAAGAAATTGAAGATGACACAAACAAATGGGAAGGTGTTCCATGCTCATGGATATGATTCCCAAAACAATCTACAGATTTAATGCAAAATACCAATAACATTTTTCACAGAACTAGGACATATAATCCTAATATTGTATGGAACCACAAAAGACCCTGAATAGCCAAAGCAATCTTGAAAAAGAAAAAGAAAGCTGGAGATGTCCCAATCCCAGATTTCAAGGTCTACTACAAAGCTATAGTAACCAAAACAGTATGGTACTGGCACAAAAATAGACATATAGATCAATGGAACAGAACAGAGTCCAGAAATAAAACCCCACTTATGAGGTCAATAAATCCATGGCAGATCTTGACAAGTATCTTTTCATTACACAAGAAGAAAATGCACAATCCTTTCCCTATTACTCTTTCTATGTTCTTCTAAACATTGAGAATAACAATGCCAAATAAAAAAAAAAAACTAAAAACATTTACTGATGGTCTTGTGACCTTAATCACAGTAGCTATTTTAAAATTTTCTAAATACCTTCAGTTCCTCAATTACATGAATACATATTTTCATACGGTACCAATTATATCATTGTTAACATGAATTCTGTTTTTACCACTAACATAGCATGATTTTTTGTATTTTTATATGTTAACCTTTATAGTTATAAATGATATGTTCTTTCTTTTAAAATAGGTGTCATAGACAGCTTTAGAGGAAAATAAACATTACTGATTATCCTTTTTTGCTAATATAGTACTTGTTTACATATCTCACAGCTTTCAATGTATATTTACATAATGACATTTTTCTTTAAAAAAACATACTATAGTTTTTAACAGTACATACATTGCTTTTTAGGGCCATATAATTTTATTGACTTGGTGAATTTTCTCATCAAGCCATCATTAGTTTATCAGTTGTCCCAGTTGATGAACATATTTAATGAAATAACACAGTTTAATTTAATAACACAGTTAATGAAATATTTAATGAAAAAAACAATGAGATCAATTAAAAAGAAAGATAGCGGGGCACCTGGGTGGCTCAGTCGGTTGGGCTTCCAACTTCGTCTCAGGTCATGATCTCACTGTCCATGGGTTCAAGCCCCTCATCGGGCTCTATGCTGACAGCTCGGAGCCTGGAGCCTGCTTAGGATTCTGTGTCTCCCTCTCTCTCTGACCTTCCCCTGCTCAAGGTCTGTTTCTGTCTCTCTCAAAAATATATAAACATTAAAGAAAAAATTTTAAAAAAAGAAAGCAAACTGAAGAGCACCTTATGATTTTGGAACTCACATTTGGTTTGAAGATAGTTTCTAAATTTAGGGGCACCTGGGTGACTCAGTTAAACGTCCAACTTTGGCTCAGGTCATGATGTCCTGGTTCATGGAATCGAGCCCCATGTTGGGCTCTGTGCTGACAGCTTAGAGCCTGGTGCCTGCTTTGGATTCTGTCTCCTTCTCTCTCTGCCCCTCCCCCACTTGCGCTCTATCTCTCTCTCAAAAATAAATAAACATGAAAAAAAATTTAAATAAAAAAGATAGTCTCTAAATTTAAAGCTACAGTTAAAGATTCCAAGTAAAGCTTTACTGATGAAGATAAATGCCTGGAAGAACAAGCTATTTGGACTGACAAGAGGGGAATATTTAAAGTATATATAACAGATTCTGACAAGGACATGTGCTTCAAATGTTAGGTTTCTGTCTGTAATTCTTGAAGGATAAGATGAGTTTATGTTGTATTGCTGACAGCTCTTTTAAAACTGTGGCAGGCTTCTGGGAACATTCTTGGTCCTCTCAAATGTAGCATGTGCGATGTTTGCTGACAAATGAAGATATATAGATTGTCAGGTTGCTAATTCTGAGTTCGAACTTCTTAAAATCTACCAAACTATATTCTTACATCCATTATTTCTGGTTATTTCAAGCAGCATGCCTTCCTGTGGTTAAATTAGATGTAGAAATGAAAACTCCATTGTATGAATTATAAAAAAAATTAATACTAGATGCTTTGGGCAGTTTTGACACTTTCATCCTAAGGAAATCTACTTTAAGTATTATACTTGCGAGTAAATTTCCCTTCAAGGAAGATTTTTTTTTTTAAACTTCAGAATTGCTTGATGATTCAAATTGCTCATGCAAGTTTATCCTAGGTCTTCGTAGCTAAACTGGCTATTAGGCAGACAAGCCTGCGCTTTAGAAGACAACTTGGTTTGGAGTGGTGAGAATATTTAAATAATAGTTTATTTCAACTTGTTCTACCCAGTCATTAGCTCATTGCTGCCAGCCATGAGTTTCCCTGCCATACCAGGAAAGCCTGTCATTTACATCGGATCACTATTTTAGGACTCACATTATAAAGTATAAAGAAATACACTAGAATCTGAGGGTGGAGGCAGGAAGGGGCTGCTATGAATACACATGGCTTGGTGAGGACTCATTTGACCTTTTTCTTTCTCTCCTCTAAAAGCAAGTTTGTTTGTTTGTTTGTAAGTAACGTGCACACGGTAATACACATTAAAAAATTTTTTTTAATGTTTATTTTTGAGGGAGAGAGAGAGAGAGCGTGAGTGGGGGAGGAGCAGATAGAGAGGGAGTCACAGAATCCAAAGCAGGGTCCAGGCTCCCAGCTGTCAGCACAGAGCCTGACGCGGGGCTCAAACCCATGAACTGTGAGATCATGACCTGAGCTGAAGTCGGACGCTTAACCGACTGAGCCACCCAGACACCCCAGTAATACACATTTTAGAGAACAAAAGGGGGGTAGAGTGAAAATTAAGTTTTCTTCTCCCTCCTATTATTTCTCTCCCCATAGGCAGTTGCCTTTACCTATTTCTTGGGTTTCTTTTCCAAGATAGAATACACATGTGTAAGCACATATTTTTTAATGCAAATAGTGTGTGGCATACCCACTGTTCTTTATTTTGCCTTTTTCTCTTAACAATTTATTATCGTTGGCTCCATATAGATTTATTGGCTTCATTGGCTGCATTTTGTAAGCTGTGCCATAATTTATTTACCTACTTTCCTTCCGGAATTTGAGGTTATTTTTAGTCTTTTGCTAGAAACAGTGTCACACGTCTTTGGGTGGATAAATATAGGATAAACACCCAGAATAAAAGGTGCCATTGATCACTCTCTGAAACTTGTGAGACACCCTGAGTGACTTCTAAGTTTAGTTCAATCAGTCAATTCAGTAAACACCTTTCACATTCTAGGTCCCGTGCTGGTCTTAGGGAACTCCAAGAATCAGACATGGCCTCTGCCTTAAATAAGTTAGTGACATTGATACTCAAAGGTAAAGTACAATGTGACAAATCAGAGGTACAGCTGCATCTTGTGGAAGTTCATGGCAAGGAGGAATACCTTCTGACCTTGGGGTTCAGGGAAGAGTTTGGAGGTGGGTCGAAATTAGAATTAGAGGTGGGAAGTAGCAGTGAAGGTCATGCAGGAAATAAGGGTGCAGCAAGTACATGCTAGTGCTTTGCCCCCCACTTCGTGGGCCTCCTCACCACACCTGTGATGTGCCAGGCCTGCTCCTGCCACAGGGCATTTGAACTCATGCCCTCTGCCTAGCATTTCTTTTTCTTTCTTTCTTTCTTTCTTTCTTTCTTTCTTTCTTCTTTCTTTCTTTCTTTCTTTCTTTCTTTCTTAATGTTTATTTATTTTTGAGAGAGGGAGAGAGAGAATTCCAAGCAGGCTCTGCACTGTCAGCACAGAGCCTGATGTGGGGCTCAAACCCACGAACCATAAGGTCATGACCTTAACCAAAGTCAGACACTTAACCAACTGAGTCACCCAGGCACCCTTTCCCCTAGATTTCTTTATGACTTGGTACCTTTATAGTGATGACCACAGCATATTGGAGCTCCTCGGCATGGGCCCTGGTTATTTGCCCGAGTGCTGCAGGTATCCTATTGTTCTGAAACAGGTGCTTCATTTTCCTTCACTCTGCTCTTCCTCTTGATGCCACCATAAAAGTGCCTCTAATGATGGCCTCGTGCCATGGCTGACTCCTCCCTGGCATTTTGCACAACGATGACCGTTCTGGCCTCCTTTAAGTTATGCAGACCCTTCCCATAGGCTACTATAGTGCAGCCAACATCAGGCTATCATCTCCAACAAGGCTTTATGAAAGTTGAGCATCAGGGGATGGGCAGGGCCGGGCCTGGGTAGGGAAGGGGTACCACTTGCTTCTATTTAAAGTTCTCCATTCAGAACCTAGAGGACCCTCCTCAGTGTAGGGGTAAAGGATCCCCTCCCTGTTTATCTCTTCCTCGTTTCCATCTGCCTAAGGCTGGCTTCTCCTTCCCCAAAGTGAGTGTACCCAGGGATGCTACTTGGAAAATCAGGTCCCTAGCCTCCAGAAAGAGGAAGCTCCCAACTCGTGAGAATCTGAGGCCTCTGGTAGATCTAATTTCAGATCTTGGGGTCCACCTTCCACCTCCTAGCCACAGGATTGGTCCTGAGCCTGCAGCCCCAATCAATAATCAGAGCACTTAATATTTATACCAAAACATAACCAACACTCCAATATCAGTACCCATGGTGGCATTTAGACTTAAATGTTACCACATCTCACCACACCCCCTTTCTTCAGTCCTCTGGGTTCCTGAAAACTGCTAATCAAGAACTAGGGGGTCATTGTTGTGTTATCTCTGTGTTCCCCAAGGCAGCAAACATCTTCCTCAGAGAAACCACAGAGCCTCAGAAACCCATTAGCTTTTCCAAAACATGCATCCAGTTTACATTAAACCCTTTGCTCTGTTTGAAACATCAAGATGCAGGTTAATTTCACAGCTTACCCCAGAATAGTAGGTAGGGACTTGCTTTACCTTTATATAACAGAAATTGCCATTAGGTTGGTTTTCTTAGAATAAAGACACAGTCAGCCTCAAAGGTAAATTCAGTTCTCTTCCTTTAGAAAAACTGAACAGCTGGAAGCTTTGAAATGAGTGTTTTTGTACTTCTGCTCATCAAGGGTTTTTTGTTTTTTTTTTTTTTTTAAAGAAACTCTCAGGTCTGGGCACACCTCTTTCTCTGCTTAAATTAAGTCTTTGAGAGGCAGAGAGGGTGCCATCCAGAATCAGAGAAACCTGGTGTTGTAGTTGGGCTCTAAGCTGGTTTAATACATCTGAGTCCTCTAGTTTGTAGTCTGGGATCCTAGTAAGCAAAGGCAAATTGATTCCCTGTCCACATGTGCTTTAGACAGACCGAGTTTTGTTTAATTACTGCATTTTACAGAAGCCTTGGGGTTATGTCAGCATGCAGAAGGGGTGCAGAGTGGTGTTAAGGAAAGGGGCAATTGTAAGAAATGAATCTCACTCATAGAGAACTTATAGATGGAGACATAAACAGAAAGATAAAAAGTTGAATAAAATAGTTTTATATACTTACTGCCAAGTGAGATGAATGGAGAACAACATGTCCTATAAAAATTTAGAGGATAGATTGATTAATTTGTGAGGTTTTATTTATCTAAATTTTAAATATATTAAAGTTTGAGAAATCATACAGTTTGTTAGAGAAGTATATCCATCACTTATTACGAACCAGTAGGTTGTATTTCAATAGCTTTATGATATGATATCTCTTTGTATTTGTATTTAATACAGACTTGAGCATTCTTAAGGAATTAAAGAATCTTATGTATGTTTTGGGTTTACTTCTTAATAACAACCAAAAACAGGATCATGAACTTTTATGTGATTCACTGTTACATTATCATTTTATTTTTTATCTTTTTAAATGTTTATTTTTGAGAGAGAGTGAGAGAGAGAGAGAATGCATGCATGCGAGTGGGGGAGGGGCAGAGAGAGAGAGGCAGTGAGAAAATCTCAAGCAGGCTCCACACCCTCAGCTCAGAGTCTGACATGGGGCTTGAACTCCTGAAATGTGAGATCATGACCTGAGCTGAAACCAAGAGCAGGATGCGTCACTGACTGAGCCACCCAGCCACCCCACTCGCATTATGTTTTTAAACATTTTAAAATCTAGGGACAGGTTTTCTATTGAGATCTGACAAAAAGTCTCAAGGTATAAAACAGGTAAAATAAGAGGTACTCTGGATCAGATGGGTTGGTTCTTTCTCCCTGTTGGTCAGGATGATATACACATGCCACCTGCTATGGGAACAGTGTCTCAGGGGTTTGTGGATAGGTGTCTGTTCCCACCATACATGTCAGTCCAACAACAGACTCACTGTGGGCCAGACACTATTCCAGGAGCTGGTGACAGAAAGGTAAATGACCCATGGTCCTACCTTCAAGAAAACTGCAGCCTGATGTGGGGCAGATGGGATGTGACATGGAAATGAATGACTTGGGAAGTCCATGCAAGCTCAGGGCTTCAGTCAGTCAGAGAAGAGGAAGGCTCATTACCATTACCTGGACCAGGGAGGGGAGGGCAAGTCAGGGAAGCTGCTGGAGGACTTGGCCAGAGTATAGTTTTGAAGGACGTGTAGGAGTTCATTAGCTGAGTTTGGTATTCCAAGATAGGAGACCATGTGGTTCAAAGAAACTGATGTGGAAGCAGATAATTATAGGTAATTTGGCTAGAACATAAAAAGGAAGCAATGGGAAGAAGCAAGACTGGAGTAACAGCAAGGAGATTCTTTGGATTTTGGACATACAGGATAAAGCCCAGAGAATCCATTAAGCTCTTTAGCAGAGAAGTGATGGATCAGATGGTGTTTTAGTTAATGGTGACAGCCAGTATGTTTTGAGTGTTACTATGGACCAAGTGCACTATGAAGCATTTTCCATGCATTTCTCATTTAATTCACACAAACACCCTGAATCAGGTATGGTCGTTGTATCAGGGATCCTAGAGGGGAACAAAGGGCAGCTCAATTGGGGTGATGGAGGAGAGTCTGATGCAGGCACTATTTATGAAACTGTGGGCAGGGTAAAAGATGCAAAACCCCTGTAGGCTAGCGATAGTGTGGAGCCTTTACCACTACTCCCCTGAGGGATTAAGAGAGAAAATGATTCTGGAACCCAATGAGCAAGAGCAGCAGCTTTTCAAGGGAGAACTTAGCCATTGCCATTTACCTGTCAAGTTGGGAAGGAACCAGGGAGCAGGGGGTGGTAAGGGGGAGTACAGATAGACACACCAATCTTGCTGTTTTCCTTCCCTCTGGTCCTCTGATCTTTGGTCAGTGGGCTTCCCACTGGTCAAACCCAATTTGAGGTCAGGGGGCCAAGGATTCTGTAATTCCAGGCCCATTAAGATCAGCCTCTGGGAAGCGTAGAAGGTGGAGGTAGGGGAGAAAGCATCAGGAGAGTTAAATGGAGGATATCCAGCAGAGTTACTACATGGATTTCACAGAGGAAACAGGTGAAACTCAGCTAGGCTAAGCCACTTACCCCAAATCAGATAGCTTGTACATGGTGATCCCACCTGACCACACAGAGGAAGCTCTTACACACTGCAAGGAAATGTCTCTTCCTCAGACTAGGGAAAAGGAATAGGAAGGGCAAACGTGCTGGCTGCATGACCAGTTAGGAGCTCTTCCATAGATTCAAGGCCCAGAAGGGCAAGTTTAAGGAACTAAAGTGGCAGTCAGTGTCAGTGAGGACAGAAAGAAGAGGATGGATTTGATGCAGTGGAGGTCAAATGGACAGAACTGTGAACCTCCCTGTCCTTCTCATAAAAAGTGATAACAATGGGCCACCTGAGTGGCTCAATCGGTTAAGCATCTGATTCTTGATTTTGACTCAGGTCATGATCTCACCAGGTGAGGTTGAGCCCTGTGTCAGGCTCCACACCCAGCTTAAGATTCTCTCTCTCCCTTATCCCTCTACCTCTGCCCTTCCCCTGCTTTCTCTCTCTCTCTCTCTCTCTCTCTCTCTGTCTCTCTCTCTGTCTGTCTCTCTCTCTCTCTCTCTCTCTCAAAAAAAGATAATATTATAGAAGGTACAGCCTGTCTTAGATCCTTTCCAGCATGAAAGCTCCATGACTCATCTCTGCAGTGATTGTGAAACATACTTATTTCATGGAATTAATGTATCTTTGAAAATATTCCCCAAATGCTCCATATACCTTCTTATAGAGATTTGAAGTTTATTTATTTACTGTATTAGTGACACCCAACTCCAATTACATGGCAACTAAGAATGTCACCAGGTATCACAAAACATGTTTTAAAATCATCAAAATAAAGTCAAAGTGTGCATGTCTTTTAGTAGACGTTTTCTTCTAATTATGTCTGGAATCCTGTATTGAGTATAGTATGGAGACCCCAAAGTATAACTCGACCTCTGCTCAAATAATATAAAGAGAAAAGAAAAAAAACTAAAAGCACAGGAGAAAATAGTTCACAAAAATTGGGTAGCAACCATAAAATAAAAAATATATATTCAGTATGACCCAAACCTTTTTTCCCTTCATTTGGCTCAATAATTGCCTCATTAATTTGAACTGATTCATTTGGACACTTATTGTTGTAAACACATAAAAACCTCTCAGTTAAAAAAATCCACATCAGTAAGGATACTTCAGAAGAGCTTTTTCTTGTTTCATTACATATCCTACAGACTAGCTTTAACAACATCCACATCCACCTTTTAAAAAAATTATTTAGCTATTTCTCTCTAAGTTATCACCGTCTCTGGCTAACTGCTCCATTTCTGGGGCTACTGCTTTCTGCCACTTTCCACTTTAAAGCAGACAAACAAAGCAGCACGTGAGAGCTGCTCTCATTCCAGAAGTTAGAATAAAAATTCCAGCAATCAGAACCTAACTGAAGGTTTCTGAGCATTTCTCCAAAGTACTTTCTTTTCAAAGGTCTCTTTTCCTGGAGGGCCCATGGTGTGATTGTTGTCTGAGGCTCCCTACACAACACTGGTCATTTTCTCTCATTTACTCATATTTTTGGAACCTCCTTCCAGTAAAACCAGCTTGTGTTTTCTCCTCACTTCTCTTTCCTGTCCTCACCCTGTTGCTGTTCCTCTCCCAGCAGGCTGACCTTCCACCACTCTGGACTTGGGAGTCACTCAGTCTATGCCACTCCATCTAGATGTATCCCAGGAAAATCTGAGAACATTTGTTCCCAGGTCCCCAGTCTTCCTGAGGATGCAGTGGCACTGCCTGTATTCACATCCTAGCATGGCCACTTATTACTGTGTGACCTGGGGTAAATTGGTTTCCTTTCTGTTAAGTTAGGATATTAATAATCATGCTTCCTTCTAAGTTGTTGCAGTGCGTAAATGAGATCATATATCTAAAAACCTAACAGATTGTAACTTCTCATTAAATTCTCATCAGGTTTGCCTCTTTATTATAAGCACCAGCATATTCACTGATCACTGATTTTTTTTCATATTTTAGTATTATCCTTAGTAAAATCAGGTAAAAATACTGCATTACCCCACCCCTGACTTTTAAAAAAATTTTAGGTGTTTTAGGAAAGAAATGGGAATGATTTTCTTATAGGCCTTCCAGAGGAACACTCACTCTAAATCTTATTCCCCTTAAAAGCTAAAAATTAATGAGAGCTTATGTTGTCATTTCAAATGCTATGTATGTACGATAATGTCATCTTTACATATTGCCTTCTTTCTGTTTAAGCACAAAGGATACATCTGGCATAAAATCATAATTATTTTTACCTAATTTGACCTCGTTATAGTTGTGATTATTTAACAATCTTTCTTTAACACATACCACTGCATACTCATATAATATTTGGGGTATATATTAATACATATTTATAACCACATGGCCTAAAAATTCTGAGTACTATGTCTTTATTTAAAACTGATATTCTTATGATGAACTTAGTATGTTTTTCCTCTAATTTATTGGGAAAGAAAATCAGCATGGATACAGAAATTCATGTAAATTGCCAAATTAGTCCGATTATGAAATTCATTTTCTATATTGTGTTGTCATCTAGCATTGGAATAACTATGAGTCTCACTAAGAGAAGCAGAAACTAGAACATGGAATGTAAGGCACTGAGCTGTGAGAGTGATGATCCACTGTACGGAAAATGACTTTGCATTCTCTGTTAATGCAGATGTGATGGAAGAGGATCACTGAGGTGGAATTATTTACTTGAAAGCCTTTTAAAGAACTTGAACTTATATGATCTTCACACATTTAATGAACAAGGTTTTTAGTAATATTTCCTTAGGATCACTGAGTTTTAGTACTTGAATGGACTCAAAGTTGCTTTGCTCTCACCCATGGGTCAACAAACTTTCTTAAAGTACCAGATATAGCCTATGGGTCATAATCTCTGCCAAATACTCAGCTATGGTGTTGAGCACAAAAACAGCAACAGATAACATTGAATGAATGGGTATACCTGTGTTCTGGCAAAATTTATTTACAAAGACAGGTGGCCGACTCACGGGTGCTTGAGAAATCTGATCTCAGCCCCCTTATTTTACACATAACATAGCAAGAAAGCTTAAGTCACTTAATCAGTGAGACACAACTAAGTAGTTAGTGTCAGGACCACTATAAGGCACTTTGTTTTTTCATTTTGCAAGTCTTCCAGTATGCAGGCTAATGCTCAGACAACAATAGCATATTTCTCATATGGTAGTCAGCCAAAGGATTCTGATTAATTGGTCTTACCATCATCACATCTGTTGGTTTCATATAAAGCAGAATTGCCCAGAGAAGTATATTGTTTTTATCTTCTATATAAAATAGAAAACAAAATTCTCCTATATATGAAATTTAATTATTTGAATAATTTTTCTTGTTTAGAATGTCTGTATTAAAATGTTATGATCATTTTTGTTATTTAAAATGAAAGGTAGCTTTGGATAGTATCTCCATTTTAACAACATTTGTTCTTCCAATCCATGAGCATGGAATGTTTTTCCATTTATTTATGTCTACTTCAAGTCTGTTCATAAGCTTTCTATAGTTTTCAGCATATAGATACTACCCAAAACAATCTACACATTCCATGCAATCCCTATCAAAATAACACCAGCATTCTTCACAGAGGTAGAACAAACAATCCTAAAATTTGTATGGAACCAGAAAAGACCCCAATTAGCTGAAGTATTATTGAAAAGGAAACCAAAACTGGAGGCATCATAATTCCAGACTTCAAGCTATTATTACAAAGCTGTAATCATTAAGACAGTATGGTACTGGCACAAAAACAGATACATAAATCAATGGAATAGAATAGAGAACCCAGAAATGGATCCACAAGTATATGGCCAACTAATCTTCAACAAACAGTAAAGAGTAACCAATGGAAAAAAAGACAGTTTCTGTAGCAAATGGTGCTGGGAAAACTGGACAGCGACATGAAGAAGAATGAACCTGGACCACTTTCTTACACCATACATAAAAACAAATCCAAAATGGATGAAAGAGCCAAATGTGAGATAGGAAACCACCAAAATTCTACAGGAGAAAACAGGCAGCAACCTGTGACCTCGGTCACAGAAACTTCTTACTAGACATTTCTCTGGAGGCAAGAAAAACAAAAGCAAAAATGAACTATTGGGACCTCATCAAGATAAAAAGCTTCTGCACAATGAAGGAAACAACAAAACTAAATGAGAACAGGTATTTGCAAATGACATATCTGATAAAAGATTAGTACCCGAAATCTGTAAAGAACTTACCAAATTCAATGAAGAAATGGGCTAAAGACATAGACACTTTTTCTTTTTCTTTTTTTTTTTTTTTAACATTTATTTATTATTGAGAGACAGAGAGAGACAGAGTACGAGCAGGGGAGGGGCAGAGAGAGAGGGAGACACAGAATCTGAAGCAGTCTCCGGGCTCTGAACTGACAGTACAAAGCCCCATGGTGGGGCTCGAACTCACACTGTGAGATCATGACCTGAGCCGAAGTTGGACGCTTAACCAACTGAGCCACCCAGGTGCCCCTAAATAGACACTTTTTCAAAGAAGACATCCAGATGGCTAACAGACGTATGAAAAGATGGTCAACATCACTCATCATCAGGGAAATACAAATAAAAACCACCATGAGATACCACCTCACGCCTGTCAGAATGGCTAAAATTAACAACTTCGGCAACAACAGATGTTGTCGAAGATGCAGAGAAAGGCGAACCCTTTTGCACTGTTGGTGGGAATGAAAACTGATATAGCCACTCTGGAAAACGGTATGGAGGTTCTTCAAAAAATTAAAAATAAAACTACCCTATGACCCAGAAATTGCCCTAGTAGGTATTTACCCAAAGGATACAAAAATGCTATTTTGAAGGGGCACATACACCCCAGTGTTTATGGTAGCACTATCAACAATAGCCAAATTATGGAAAGAGCTCAAATGTCCATCGACTGATGAATGGATAAAGAAGATGTGGTATATATATGCAATGGAATACTACTGGGTGATCAAAAGAGTGAAATCTTGCTATTTTCAACAATGTGGGTGGAACTAGTGTATTATGCTAAGCAAAATCAGTCAGAGAAAGACATACGATTTCACTCATGTGGAATTTAAGAAACACAACAGATGAACTTAGGGAAAGCGAAGGAAAAATGAGATAAAAACAGAGAGGAAAACAAACCATAAGAGACTCTTAAATACAGAGAATAAACTGAGGTTGCTGGAGGGGAGATGGGTAGGGAGATGGGTTAAATGGGTAATGGGCATTAAAGAGGGCACTCTTAGGGATTAGCACTAGATGTCATACGTAAGAGATGAATCACTGGGTTCTACTGCTGAAACCAAGGCTACATTATATGTTAACTAACTTAAATTTAAATAAAACTAAAAAAATAAAAGGGAAGATAAAAAATCTATGCCCTTTAGGATAGGTAGTAATTAGGCATAATTTATTAGCTTTAAAAAATCAAAGATAATTAAATAAAATCAGAGTAAAATAAAATATTGCATTAACCAGTTAAAATGGCTTTTGAACTTTATTTTATTAGAATTTATTTTCAAAGATTACTCCTATTCAGTTGAAAAACTCTAACAAATGCCAATCAAAACATTCTTAACGGATTTTTGGAATCCTGCAAAGACTAGCTTCTGTTAAAATAGAAATCTGGACAAAAAAGAAAACAAAGATGTTTCATCAAAGGAAAGAAAAGGATATTATAATTGTATCCCAAAACTTTTTTTCCACTTTAAGTAATACCAGGTGATATTAAATGTATGAAAATAACCTCAAATACCCACATTTCGTGCTTCCTATGATGGCAAAAATGGGCAAGGGGATTGGAGAATGTCCAGCTTTCATAGTGCTTATGGGGAAAGATTGGACATTGAAATCTTTTATTAAGTTTCACACTGAAGAGTATTCCAAACAAATTTTAACTTTCAATTAATTAATTTCAACAAATGTAGATTTTTTTTATTGTTTAGAAAGTATTTTGAAATCGATAACTGTTTGCCATGGACAGACTTTCGGTTAGTGTAACAATCCAGCAAAAGATGAGGGGGACCTAAGAAGGAGGAAGAAGAAAAGGGAAATTATAAAGTAAAATCCATTGAGTTCTGTAATTTTGTAAATGGAAGGAGCCTACAATGAAACAAGCCTTCTGGCTTTGTTGAATAATGGATGGTGATGTTTGGTGGTAAATTCTGGAACGTTGGAGGAGATAACATTGGTGGGAGAATTGGAGACAGGAAAAATATTTGTGATACCTACGTAAGATCTAAGTGGGCTTTTTAATATAAAAATATAAAATTTTAGGGGAATATTGATGCTAGAGATATTTATTTGGGATCATTAGCATATAGACAGTAACTGAAGCCATGAGAATAACTCAGATCACCCAGGAAAACTTACCAGGTGCAGAGGGAAGAGGTTAAAGCCAGAACTCTGGAGAACACCAGAAGAAAATACTTCTTATTTTGTTTTGTATGATGGTTGTTTATTGGTACATTCTAAGAGCAGCAGTAAAGAACTTTCAAACTGCTTTAGCACATCATAAGGTATTAATATAAATCCTCTAGGAGGGAGGGGACTCCATTAAAAATTTATATGAGAAAAGAAGTTTCTGACCAGTTCCCAGGACTGTGGAATGGAAAAAAATACATAAAAGCCTTTCTCTGCCCTTACTCTATGGACTGGCACATGGAATAGAGAAGTCTTTCCCTTTCCAGACTAACTGCCAGATGGTAAAAAGTACCCAAGGATTTCATGTCTGTTTGGAATCAAATTGTGAAGAAAAGAGCTGCTGTCCTAGAAATACTGATTTTGTGATTAAGAGCAAGACACTCTTTCTGATTATTTTGTTTGGGAAATGAGATATGTTGAGAGAGGGGTTTGGAGTTGCTCTGATATAAAAACAAAACTACTGACAAGCACATGTCCTCTGGGAAATGGTGGAAGCTATGCTTTTATATCGTGTTTCAGTTGGTTTTTGCAAGTCCATGTAGCTTTTGCCATTCTAAATAATTAGAAAGAAACAAGTCATTGTTGCCAGTTATTTCTCAATTCCTTGGTCAAAGAGTTGAGCAGAGACATGGGAATTGCCATCCTTGTACCCCTATGCTAGGTTTAGCAATTTTATTCATAGAATTAGAGGTTACTCAATCCCTGCCCAATTAAACTGTCTGCACAAGGGACTCACTGGAATTTGTACATGGAACATGAAATCTAATGTATATCTGTGTACAGCTAAAAGAATTTTTTGACTCATTTTTGGAACATGAAGCAGTGAAATGCATTTATTCTTGGACTCATGGCATATTCCCTGCACATGACTGTAGGGACTTGTAGTTGGGTCATGTTGAGTGCCTGTACAATATCTTTATACCTATGCCTAGTAAGGAATTGCATAGCCCCAGATCTGAAACCTGTGGACAAATGTGAGCTGGAGGTAAAATCTTGTGAGAAATCGCCTCTGGATGATGTTAAAACATGGCACTAGCCACAGTTACCTCCATACACTTGGGAAATGACTGGTTTGACTCTATAACCCTAGCCAAAACCAGCAGTTAAGGGCATATAGGGAAAGATCCTAGATGGAGACCAAGACACTCCTGTTAACTTTTCTCTATCCAAAAAGTCAAATGAGTAAATTTAAAAGAGGGGTGGCCAACAGTGTCCACTGCAGATAAGGCCTGATGAGTGTCTATTGATTGATGCTGAACAACTGGTCTGTTTGGCACAAATGTTGGAAGCATTGTCACATGATTTATTCTGTGTCCGTCCCAGAGGAGAGAACCAGGTTCAAGGTGGCAGCAGATGTTGGATAACCATAGAGATATGTAGAGGAATTCTTTCATTGGGTAAGACATTAACTGTAAAGCTTCACTCTTCTGGAAATCTCAGATGCTTCTGTGCTAGGTAGTATCAAGGTTGCCCAACTTTGGATAATTGGCAATAGGACTTAAATATCAGGATTTTTTTTTTTTTTTTTTTTTTTTTTTTTTTTTTTTGCTCTGTCCTAGGGTTTTTCTTTAGTTAGAAATGGTAACCTCTTAAAGTGGGATATGATGAATTGTTATGTAAGCCATTTTAGATGTCCCCTTTCTTATGCACATGCTCCGTCAAAGTGGCAGTGTGCAAATAACCTGTACCCATCTGTTTAGCATTTCACTTTGCTTTTTGACTCTTTAATTCAAACTAAACATTAATATAAGAAGTTTTGATAATAACCCATGAACTTCATCCTTTTTAAAAGGTAGTGTAGCTCTCTTCCTGTAGTGTAACCATAGCAACTGACAAGGAACAGAGAAAGAGAGCTTTCACACATGCTGTGCTAATTAATCCTGTCCTACAGTTTTCCTTCAACTGGAGGATGCGGTTTAATAAATTCTACATGAGTAAGCGTGTTTTGATGCATGACTGTAAATACATAGCAATATCTTTACCAAAAATATGGATTAACAATGTAGTTATATTCCTACTTCAGGGTATACTTTTTTTTTGATTCATTGTTTTAATAATTTGCTCCCTCCCTGAAAAACTTCGGGATTTACTAATCTTTTTAACTGAACAGACATATTTTCAGGGTTTAAGCCTTTTGTTTATCAATATACAGGACCATTTCCACAGGAAAATGTCTTAATTGACTATATCAAAGTAAGAGGATAGAAAAGTTTTTCTCAAGTGATACAGAAGAGTGTTTCTTAAAAATATAGTAACATTCTTCAATATGACACATTAACATGCAAACCATTTTAAGAAACTATCTTAATACATTAAATAGCTAGATACTGCAAATTCATTTTCACTCTTGATTTGAGAAGTTATATGACCCATATGAATGGTGTTTGCGTAGTCCTTGACCTAATAAACATGGGAAGGAGGACAATAATGGAAACAAAGAATTTTTTTCTTTTTATATTTTTCAGATGTATTTAACCAGTTTTACAAACTTACATTCAGAGTGAACATAATGGACCTAAAATCGCATAATTATTTAGATTTATACTATTTCTAGCTTATTTTGAGGTTTTTATTCTCTCTTTGAAATGGGAAATACCACAATTTTCTATAACCAGCCTGGTCTT
This sequence comes from Panthera leo, assembly GCF_018350215.1. Classification (NCBI taxonomy): domain Eukaryota; kingdom Metazoa; phylum Chordata; class Mammalia; order Carnivora; family Felidae; genus Panthera; species Panthera leo. The sequence goes on from NC_056680.1 coordinate 93,504,712, forward strand.
TTGAGCTGTCAAAGAAAATCTCAGATTTTTTTCATTCTCCTATCCCTCTAGCCTAGCTTTCTGTCAGCAGGGCCTCAGAAAAACCAAGGGAATCCAGCCTGAATGTTTTTGGCATCCCATTTCACTTGACAAGAGCATATGGAACGAGTCAGAACCTATTTCAGGACTTGTACTTCTTTGGTCTGTGTATAGAAACATGCTAATTTGAGGAATTAAATCTTCTGATGGGATTATTAAATTCTGGAAACACTTTACCATTCTGATTGTCCTATCTGTTGTTCAGTTTTACCTGAATTGAGATAGGATCAAACTTTGCAGAGAAAAGAAGTAGAGGTTATTATGGAAATCTGTTATTAAAAATAGTTGTTCCACTCATGTATAGAAAAGTTGGAGAACATATATAAATATGTGTGTGTTAGTTTGTACATGTTGATATGGAATACTTATAAACTTGAAACAATTTATAATATACTATTGTTTTATTATAAAACCTGTGTTAGAGAAAAAATTGAGTTACTCTAACCATAGTTGAATTAATTAGAAATTTCTCATCAGCTGTCCTCTTAATTTTAACATTTTCATATAATACAGTTAAGGGACTATCAAGTATTTAATAAACAGGAAAAAAATTATGTCCCTAAGTACTACTTAAAAATTTAAATTGTCAGAACATTAAAATAAATGTTATGGTACATTTATTGTAAAAATGGTACATGTGCTTTGAGCCTCACAGTGATAAATAATACTTTTCACTTGTCATTAATGAACATACCCAGATAGAAAGCTGAATTTTTTTCTTTTAAAAAGAACATTTATAGATTTTGTGATTTTTAAAAGAAATTATATATTTATTGTAGGAAACTTGGGGAAAAAATTGAGAAGAGTGTATTAAGTGAAGAACAAAACTGAGTGATCCCATTTTCCAGAGCTAGCCACTGAAGACATTCAAATATTTTCTGCCATTCTTTTTTTTTTAATGCTGAAGTCTTTATGGTTATGAGGTCAAACTGCACATAATCTAGTACAACATATTACTATGACCATTTTCTCCATTTTTAAATTCTTAGGAAACATTTTTATTTATTATAATATACCTCGTCATCCCATTGTTTCATATTTAAGTATTCCTTTATAATTATTTGTTTAGGTGGTTTTCAGATGATCTTCCTAAATAAATGTTTCCCACAGAGCATTTAACAGAACACTGAAAGAAAAAGAAGCTTTGGAAAAACCCTTTGAGAAAAGCATCATATTCTCTTCTTTCAGATTCACAATACACATTAGAATAATTAAGAACACTGAGAAGTAGTACAGTATGAAGACCTGTTTTAACTTTTAACTTGTTAAACCGTCTTTTCCCAAAATGATTTGACCTTGGAATATTTTTCTGTAGCACTTACTTATAACTCTCAGAACTAGAATTCTATAGAACATTCTTTGGAAAGTCAAAGAGATTTCTAAGCTTCTGTGTAATATCTAATCATTTATGAATTATTTGTTTACTCTTCTAGGATTTTATCAGATGTATGATGCTTCAGTAGGAAAACAATTGATCTATCAGTTATTAGCATTATTTGAAACAGGTAGAACACAATATACCTTCCCCAGCCTTTCTAGTAACCTTGACATGGCATTTGTGATTCTGTATTACAGTGTCATGTTTGACCTTTTAAAACTGTGAACATTCAAATTTAAATTCCCTTGTTCTATTAATGCCTATCAACTTCTTTATGTTTCCTGTATTCCACAGGTCTTGCAAGAGCAAAATCTGTCCCTAGCCACACATACTCCAATGAAGTGGTTACCTTGTGGTACAGACCTCCAGATGTCCTCCTGGGCTCAACAGAATATTCCACCTGCCTTGACATGTGGTGAGAAATGGAAGATTTGCTCTAGCTAATCTATCTGTAATGCCTGGTCTGGGTCATGCCCAGACAAACATTCTAATAGTTTGAATGAAGATTAATGGTGCAGCAGTGTTTGCCTGTGTGTGGCAGTATTGCTGGATTTTTTTTTTAAAGCATGATTGAGAATATTCCTTAATCAGAGGCTCCCTTGCAGATGGTGTCTGGTAATGGTTCTTGAGGGACAAGGGGCAGAAGTATTTTTCTGTCAGTACAATGGTTTTTCTCTCTAAGGGTCTCAATTTGTAGCTCTGTTTTATAACAAGGAGGTATATATCTCTAAACAGTAGTATGGGTTGGAAGTAGTAGGAAACATGTTTAAGTTCAACAACAAAGCTCAAATTAAGTGGTCCGAAAATTTTGGTGTAGGCACTAAATTTGGTGCAGTACACTCTAGAAAGCTGGGTACAAATAACCCAAATGATATAAAACAATTACTTTTTGAAAATATCACAATAAGTTTAATTTCAACAGAGTCTCGGTTTCACACAATGGTTTAGCAAAACTTAAAAACCTGTTTAGGAAGCCCAAAGATTAATAAGTTTTAATGGATAATTATTATTAATTATAAAGTATAATGAGCTCCCAATCCAGTGTGATCTAAATCAAATAATCAAATAAGGGAATATTCTCTTTTTTTAAGTTTACTTATTTATTTTGAGAGAGAGAGCATGAGCAGGGGAGGGGCAGAGAGAGAGAGAGAGAGAGAGAGAGAATCCCAAATAGGTTCTGTGCTTGAGAGCACAGGGCTTGATCCCATGAACTGTGAGATCTTGACCTGAGCTGCAACCAAGAGTTGGATGCTTAACCAACTGAGCCATCCAGGCATCCTGGGAATAATCTTATTTTTAGTACTCAGGAAAGGCTTCTTAGTGACTTGAAAATGTCCTCTATTAGTAGAAAAATCTCTTTTCTAGACTCACAATTGTGTTCAAAGTAAAACAACTCACATAACACTTGTGCTATTTTATCCTAGGAATCATCTTCCATGAATGATTATGCCCCCATATGCAGAATTCAGCTACATGTCCTTATAATGTTTATGACCTCGATAAAACTTCCCCATGTGTTATTTATCTTCCTGCCATGTACTTACTTCATTGTTCTTCTCTCAGTAATCTTGGCTTTCAGTAAATTAGGCTGTAATGAGGGGCCTGGCTTCTTTCCTGATGTTTTTGATCCAAACATTTTACAGTGAGAAAACAATCAAGTTCCTTGTGATGTAGGGCACAATGTAGATTTTCTTAATTTAGGTTCCAGCAACCACCACCCCCCTGCCCAAGAATAGGATTTCAGGATCTGTGAAACCACTGAAAATATATGCAACATTTTACGTACACATGAATATATTTATTTTTATGGGGTGTAGATCTGTAGCTTTCAATAGAGCTATAAAAGAATCTGGATCATCAAACAGGCTAAAATCTAGTGTCATAAATTTTGTGATGCCTTATAATAAATCTAATACCATTGTAATGCATATTCCAAAACCCAGAGAACAAAGGTGACCATCTATTATTAAGGAGCTGAGCTAATTCATTTTTTCATCACAGTTTTCTTTGTTTGTTTGTTTACACAATTACTTTTTTCCCCCAAGGCTAGTCAGGGGCTTGGGCAAAATACATATTTTGATCATTAGTGGTAATGGAGGAAAAGGTTGGAAATAAAGGTCAGTTACTACATCAGGATATCAGTTACTAACTTTCTCATTCCCTTCCTCCTTCTTGCCTCACCGTTGGGAGTTGGATATATAAATTATTTTATATAATAATTAATTATATATTAGTTAATATTCTCGAGTTACGGACTATTTTTCTCTTTTTCAAGTATGAAAATTCTAGGTTGTCTTTCAGTGAGGTCAGTTAAGGACTCTACTAATAGAACATAATTTGGAAATATTTGTGGCTTGGGGCCAGTCTTGTCTTAGTGCTTGGCAGTTCAGTTAAGACTCTACCCTCATAATCAGAAGAAGCTGTTTTTTATACACTAGTGGCTAATTTTTTCCAAACCTTTAAGAGTGCTCTTTAACGTACAAAGAACCACATGGATTATGACTTGCTGATATTTCTGTTTCTGATATGTAGTATTTGATTTCCAGCCTGTGCCCCAACCTGGGGCACCCACCTTTTTTTTCTTTCACATCTGTCTGTGTGTGCGTGTGTTCATCCTCTTGAAGAAGGCTTGGGTGCTTTCTATTAATTTGCTTTACACAGAGACATAATGAAGCATAAGAGGAAGACTATTATTTAAGTGGAAGGGAGGAAAACTGATACAAAGTAGAAGACCCCAAATGCCCTTTTGTCTACATGCCAAGATTATTCATTGCCAAAACCAAATAGTAAATGTGTTGTATTTGAGCAGTTCTCATGCTTAATGGCTTTTCATTTTCAAGCCCTAAAATCTGAGTTATGTCTATGCTATGCCTGTCATTCTCACTCTGATTTCATTCCAAGCCGTTTTCTAAAAGCCATTTTGTTATTATCCTCTAAGTCCAATAAAGTGTATATATTTTTTCAGTTAGAGAGAAGTTCACAGGGCACTGATTTTTGCATAATCAATGACATCAATACTGGGTATTCACAGAACTGGAAATGGGACTGTAATTGAGTCATGGCTCAGCTGCACCAAGGAGAAGTGCAAATATGAATGCATGAACAATAGCGGGGAGGCAGGTGGTAGTGGGTTCAGGCGATTTTTACAGTTCATTTACCATCCTGGGGCAGTAGGGTAGTAACTAAAAACTAACGATCCCTACACAGTGTTACATTTTCCAGTTTTCTGTTTAAATAGCCGCAGGCAGTAAAAATATTAATGAAGACACATACGCATTAACATTGGCAGCAAGTGACGGAAAATCAGAGCTCACCGTGTTGATTTACTGCACTGGGTCTCCAGCACCGTGGCAAGGTATAAACATACTGTGCGATTCCAGAACACAGCAGGAGACACAGGTTTTGATACCTTTGTCTCCCTCCATGAAAGAGGATTTAGGCAGAGGAATCAAATTGGACATTGTCTCGTGTATAACTTCTCTTAATTCTTGGATTTTGTCACTCTTTGAAAGTCAAGGCATAGGAATTCATCTTTAAGCTTCTAAACCAAAAGGCTTACAGACTACTGAGAACCACATTATGAGAAGTGCAGATGTGAAAAGCAGCTTATCTGCGTAGTTCCTCCCCTGTCAGGGAGTTCTGCTCTAGCCGTGGAGGTCATTGCTCTGCATAAGCTTTCTGTTTCTTTAGAGAAGCTCATAAATATGTTTAGAGCGGCCTTTGTTTTCTAAAGTGGAAGGTCACTTGGGATTACTTATAAGGGATTAATTTTTAACAGAAGGTGACTAATGTAGCTAAGAAGTAATAGTATCTCAGCCACATCATGGTGCTTCTGGGGCCACAATATGTAGTGGCCCTACCTTGTGGAATCAGTGACAGCCCTCCCCAACATGATGTGTGAAGAAGGAGAGCCTGCCATTCTCTTCCCGTCATCATCTTTTTAAAAGCTAATTAACATATTAACTATGCTTGTCAAAATGTGGGGCAAATCATTTATAAATAAGCCTGTCAAATGTAATGAGATTGCATATTAAATCACCCTTTTCTCCATTACATCTCTGATTTAAGATTAAAATTAATTTATTTAACATTGTAGCAGCTGGGTGGTTAGAAAAAAACTCCCATACCAGTCTTGATATATAGAAAAATGTCTGCTTCCAAATTGATTTTGCATATATCTGAAAAGAAATTGCCTATTTATTGAATATTATAAGGCCATTTAGCTTTGCTTTTTATTAAATAAGTCTAATCACCATACATATTGGCAACATACAGAGTTCTGTCGTTCTTAACGATCACTCTTGAACCAAGGAAATTTATGTTATAAAATAAGATTTCCTGGGACTCAGGTTTGTTTACCAGTGTTTTATGAGAGAGAATCATAAATGAATTCTACTATCACCCCCACCCTGAAAATAAATTTGTTCTATATGAGGTCCTGCCTTGAGTAACTGAGTGATAGTAGTAATAATAACTGAGTTTTAATAGTAATAATAATAGTACAAATAATAAATACTTTTATTGGACACAAACTGTTTTCTAAGTTTCTCTTATGCATTTTGATTACTAATCTACTGCAGCGTGACACAGTAGAAGGCAAAAAAACACAGAGGGACTAAATAAGATAGTAGAGGTCTTTTAATTAGTAAGTAGAGACAACATGCAAACTTAGGGCTAACTCACTGCAAAGCCTTTTCTTTTTACAACATATTGCATTATCTCTTAAGGTGATTTATAAGAAATTGGTTTTTATTTCACTAGTAAAGTGATTCTAAAACTCAATACATTCAATTCCATTTTTATAATTTAGGTTACGCTCTGAGTCATTTTGGATCCTTTACATGCTTCAAATAAAGTAGGTGGCTTTCACTCGCACTCAGCAGGCTTGTGGACTGCCTTTCTCCCCTCATGTCAGTGTTCTGTATTATGCCGTTTTATTCAAGGAGGAATTTCTTTTAAATAAACTTACAACGTGATTCATTGGATTGAATGCATTTTCATGAGACCAATATCTGTGCTGGCATGTATTTTCCCAACTCTTAACCATTACTCATTTACCACTTCTGCTAAAATGAATGACTCCATTTCAAAAAGAATGGTAGTAAGAATGAGAATTGCACTTCAGGAGTTACATAAAGTCATCTATCTGTCAACATTATTTACACACTTTCTTATTAATCAGTTCATGAGACCAAGGAGGATTCAAATTAATCACTGTCAAAAGTAACAACTCTTTAAGAGCTCTTGAGAACTGTTGAAATAATACATGATCCAAGTGACTCGTTGGCTTAGCCTCTGACAATGCAATAGAACATAACAAAAGAACAGGGTATCATCAGGAATCTGGGTGGTTGAAAGCTGAACTTAAGGGACAGCCATGGTTTCTGAGCCCATTTCTACTACTGAAGTCCCCTAAAATTAGAAAGACCATGTAGAATATCATCCTTACCAGGATATCTTTGAAAGTTAATAGTTATTCTGCTAGGGCAGTGGGTATAAAACAGAGATTTAACTGGGACATCTGGCCATCTTTCTCATAAAGCACTAGAGCAATAATTGGCCAAATACTAGTTGTCAGAAGAGCCTTAATGCATTTGAGTGCTTAATTCAGACCCAAGGACGACGGCTACAAACTCAAGATGCCTAGCAGAAAACTTCTATTACATTGCTTAATAATGAATCATCTCCAAAAGTACAATTCTCTTAGATTATTATGGCATTATAGAGTGGTTACCAAAGTGTTAAATTTAGCTATGGTTTTGGAGTGCAGAAGGAGTCCGTTCTATTTTTTTCTATCGAAAGCTTAGCATGGTTATGATTTTTACATCCCATATTGTTCATCAATGTGTGTTTGTGAGAGAAACAGTGTATGTGTGTTTTTAATGGATATGTTTGGTCATTTATTAGTGATAATTTAGCTAAATACTAACATATAAAATGAGGCATTATATGTAGTCTTCACTACTAAATATTTTTAAAACAAATTAAAATTTCTCTGTTTCTATCAAAGTTGGCACAGTAAATGGCTACCTACAAACTGATTTTTGGATGAGTTTTGAATAGCCAATCACAATGACTACATTTCACAATAGTAAGAAAGCCCTGCATATATTCAACTGCCTCATTAGTTTTTGAGAATTGCAAGAGGTGATTGAATGTGAAATTCTTTAGGAAATATAAGACTCCACAAATGCTGAGAATAGTTTCCTTGTCAGCTCTTAGTATGTTAATCAGCTAACCCAAATATATTGCATTTCTATTGAAGTATAGCATTCAACGGCTACAGGATATATTGGAGAAATGGAGGATTCTATATTTGGTTTTAGGGAGATTAACATACTGTCTGTGTCTAGAGAATTAGAAAGAAATTTTGACCTATGATGTTCTCATCTTACTTTCGTGTGTGTGTGTGTGTGTGTGTGTGTGTGTGTGTTTAATTTGGAAATATATAAATTAAATCCTCCAAATTTAGAGAAAATTGGCTATACACTAGCACCTTTTATGTTTTGATTTGTGTTTTTATTCATGTAGAAATCAGAAATCATTTCTGTAATCATGTAACTAGCAGTGGTTTGCTGTGTTAAGGAGAGGCAAAGTTGTACTAGAAAACACATTAAAAGCCTAAATTAGGTTCTGTCTCTGCCACTCCTTACATGTGATTTTTGTTGACTAAATCCCTTAACTATCCTTCAGTTTCCAAATCAAAAAACTATTTCAGGTATAACTAATAAGCACCACAACAGTAATAATAGCAAAAACAGTAATCTTCTGCCTTACCCATACTTAACCCTCTTATTTCCCAGAGGCAAGTGCTTTCAACTCTTTTCATATCTACCTCCATATGTCTTTAAAAATATTTCAGTTTTATATTTATATTGCTATTTATTGATTTATTATTTTAGATATTAACTACTAAGTAGGTGTTATGGTAGATGAGGATTTAATTTTCTTTCATCACCATTACCCCTCTCCAGCTTCACCTTATGCTCCCAATAAAGAATCTGTATCATATTTTGACATATTAATATGTAAATATTATTCATGGTAAGTCAAGTAGTATTCATGATGATGTATTCTTCTTGTGTAACCTTTTGTTTTGCTTGGACTTTATAATTGTCTGTGATTTCTACAAACTTCGTTGTCTTTGTTATTATTATTCATTATTTATAGGTGTAAAATATTTGTCAATTACGTATGAAAAAAATTTTCAAAATGCTCAATCACATCATCAAATCTATTAATCCCATTTAATTTTCTTGACACCTCCCTCCCTCAGCTTCATTAAAACATTCCTCTCAGCTCTCTGATTCCTTGCTTTAGCAGAGCTGAATATCTGTCACGTTGTGACTTCCATATGATCCTCTACTATTATCATAGGTCCCAAGATAGTCATTTGTTTCTCTCCAAATCTGTGCTCTGTCCATTTGTGCCAGGCCCTATGTCCTGGACAGCTAACCCCTAACTTATCCTCCAAGCTGCCTTGGCTACTGGTTTCCAGCTTGGTTCAGGTAATGGACAGGGAGAAGTAGACTGAATATTCTTCCTTAATTCTTTTCTTTAGTCCATATTTCTGGAAATGACTGACTATAACTTCTGTGGGTATGCCCTTCTTCCATGATTCTAGTTGTTAATAGCTTCCAGTAATACTTGGCCTTCTTAATTCTAGGGAGAATGATGGCTGTTAGCTCTAAAGCAGGTAATGGCTTCCTGCTGTTGCTAGCCTCTTAGTGTTTCACTATGTCTTATTGGTTCCCTTACACCTCTGTAAGTAATCACTTCATTAAGGTCTGTTCTGGGTTAGATTCATTTTCCTTCTGGACCTTTACTGGTTCCAGATCCCATATTTCCTGGACTCCATGTCTTCCTTCTTTAGTACTCAGAAAGAATGCATTAGAGATACAATTTTCAAATTCTAAGTTTTCTGAAAATGTCTTTATTCCACTCTCACATATGATTAATTTTAAACTTTGGCTGGATATATAATTAGTTTTTTCCACCCTCAGAATTTTGAAAGCATTGCTTAATTTCTTTAGCACTTCTACTATTGTTACTGAGAATCTGATTCTATTCTTTCTCGCAGTCATTTGTATGCCCCCTCATACTTTTTCTCTAGAAAATATTAGACTTTTCTCTCTACTCCTGATATACTGAAATTTCATGATTTTGTGCTTTGGTTGTTTTTTTCAACTGGAGCTGGGTAGATTTCTTCAATATAAAGACATACATATATTAGTTTTTAGAAAATCTCTTAATTTTTTAAAATTTATTTCCTTCCATATTCTCCGTCTTCACTTTTTGGAAAATTTATCATAGTTTGGTATTGAAGCTCCTAGCTTAATCCAAAATTTTTAAAAATATTTTTTTATTTAATAACTTTTAAAAAATATTTATTTATTGTTGGGAGAGCACAAGTCAGTGGGCGGTGGGGAGGCACAGAGAGAGGGACAGTGGGTCCAAAGCTGGCTCCTCACTGACAAGCTGACAGCAGTGAACCTGATTTGGGGCTTGAACTCACAAACTTCAAGATCATGACCTGAGCTGAAGTCAGATGCTCAACAGACTGAGTCACTCAGGTGCCCCTTGCTTTACAACTTTTTATCTTCTAAACCTTCTGTTTTTTCTGAAAATTTTCAGTTACCATATATGTAAGCACCCACTTCCTTTTTCTCTGGTTTCTATTAGAAGCTCTCCTCAAATACAGCATTGGGGGAGGAGGGAATCCTGGCCTGTCCATTTACTTTCATAAATGAGGTACTACAAATCTGTATACCTAGGCAGCACCAGCTGACCGATCAGTTTATTACATATCATTGAGTCAAAAAGCTAAACTTTTCATTGGGAGATCCCCAAATGTCAATGTCTGAAATCCTAGCCTTTGTTCTTCCTCAGATGCTGATTCCTGGCATCTGGCATCCTCAAGGCAAGACAGGAGAGGGGAGCTAATGGTTACAGAGACCAGTATACATGTTTTTCACTTAGTTTCCCTCTTTTCAGCTCTGTGCCTCACTCTAGTCTCTTTTATTCTCAATTTGAGGCCTTCTGGATTTAATTTCTCCAGAGAAAAAACACCCAGATGGTCAGAGAAGACCTGTGGGTCAATTTCTTTGCATAAACTTCCAGTTCTCCACTCTACTTCCAGCTGTAGACTCATTTCATGCTTTCTAGAACCTGTATCTCCAAGTCCTGAGTTGTCCTGAGTAAATAGTCTGCCTATAACTTGAAGTAGTAACTGCCTATGGTCAACTTAGATTTGCCACATCTTCATCCACATCTTCTAAAAAAAAAGTTTTTTCTCATCCACTTGTGCTTCTTCATCTATTTACTTTATCCTTCTTTAAAATGTATTCCTTAACTGACACTTTGGTCACTTTGGTGAAGAAGGTCTGCGCACATTTTACCACATGTTCTGCTGTTGTTGATAATTTAATATTTGTGGCTTTAACTATGGACAGTTGACTCCTAAGGTCCTTGCTCTGTAGAATTTTGTGATTTTGCTTGGACACAGATTTGAGTTGTAGGTGCTAATGGGTAGCAGCCAATCAAACAGCATAGTGCAGGCAGCAGCCTCTTGACTGCCGGTATCTTAGTGTGGCAGTGGAAATTTGTCACCTTTACCATCTAACTGTTAGTGAATCATGACAGCTTTATTTATGAAAACAAACTTAAAAAGAAATCCCTACGGCTTTTGATGAGCTAGTGATGAAAGGGAATAGAACGTGAAGTGATAGTTGTTAACAAGATGAAAATTTTACATGAATTTAAAGAATTGACTGCAGAAAGCAGTCCTTTGGATCAATGGTCTGTGTGAATCCAACATAAACTTGCTATTAAAACAAGCAAAAGCAATTAGTGAAACTCTTCCAACAAATGTTTCATTCAGTATAAAGTTTCTAATCCAATGAAGGTGAAAGGGTAGACTGTTAACTTATGTGTACAGGAAGGACATGATTGAATGGAAATCTAATTGGAGGAAAACTAGGAGCTTGTATAAATATCATTGTGTGACTGTGGTTAGTAAAGGGATTGGAATGTCTACTTGATACTGTTCATTGAAGGATGGAAGTAGAGACTTCTATACTGTTATGACATTTGTGAATTAATTCCTCAGGATACTACACTATCTGGAGTGTTCTTTAATTTACTGGTATATTGCCATATGAATTAATACAACTTAATTGTACCAGTAGCTTTCTTGATTTTAGATACTATATTGTATAATTGAGAAATCTTGATGTTTGTAATTTTTTTTCTTCAGTTTTGGTCTTCAAATGTAGTGTCCTTAGATTCGTATTGGTAAAAGATGTCATTTATGGATAGAAAGAAATAATACAATAATTGGAAAAGAATTAAAGTCAAACTTAACTATGAGTGGCCAAAAACAGCCTGCCAAATTCCATTTAAAAAATAAACAAAACTTAATCATAGTCTGTGACAGGCACTTCATTTTTTTTTCATACTCCAAATGCTTTATGGTGTTGTTGGCATGCTTATAATACTGAAAAACAACCAGCCCCAGGTCCAGCAACCATGGCCCAATGCTGGGATGGGGGGCAGGGAGGTAGACTTAGTATTAAGACATGAAGGGCTGAGGCCATACATCTGGTAGTCCTGTCCTCTGAGGCCTGTCAGAGGCCAAAAGGAGAGCAGCGAGATCTCAAGTTCTCTCCTCCTACTCCCTCCCCTTCTTTTCAGGTTTCCCTCGGGTGTCTTAAGGGCCCTCTATCCCTGCTAAAAACTCAGCCTATACAGAACACTTCTAGGTGCCTCTCCTATCCGCTTCCCTGCTCTAGTCTCTAGGTGCCCCGGCTTCATTCCTTCTGGCTCTAACCAAAGTAGGAATAGAAGGGAGAGGACTGGACTGGGGGTCTGGCAGGCTGTGCATCAGGGCCTGGAGACACAGACAGGAGGCCGGGAGGTGGTGAATAGTCCCTTCCCCCCAACATGAGATGCGTGAGGTCTTCGGCTGGAGAGGTTGCTGCACGTACCTTCAGATAGGCCCATAGCTGAAGCATGATGTTACTAAAAACAGAATCTGAGGGGCGCCTGGGTGGCTCAGTTGGTTGAGCATCTGACTTCTGCTCAGGGCATGATCTTGTGGTTCATGGGTTCAAGCACCATGTTGGGCTCAGTGCTGACAGCTCAGAGCCTGGCGCCTGCTTCGGATTCTGTGTCTCCCTGTCTCTCTGCCCCTCCCCGGCTCATGCTCTGTCTCTCTCTCAAAAATTAAAATAATAAAAACATTTAAAACAAAAACCAGAATCTGAGTAGCTCCCTATTTTCTTATACACATGTGAGTTGTTCATCCTTTGCTATGACATTTTATATTTCTCTGTATTTCCATAGACAGTAGATTCTAAGAATGGGATGTTTGCATAATTGCATTTTCTGTAGAGCTTGGCAAGGCTTTTCTATTCTTTCTCATTGATAATTCAGTGGTCTTTTTCCTTGATTACTAGCTTTTACCATGTTTGCTTCTGAAAACAGTATATATTCAGAGCCTAACATAAACTCAACAAATTTTAAAACTTTATTATGTTAACTCTATAAATTTTCATCTATTTGTCGTTTAATCCTAACATGTTTAATTTAGAAACTGTTTCAGAGATTTAGCAACCCAGTAAAATCAATTCATAATTTTGTTGTGTTGTTATTTTATGGCCATTTTAACTCCTTGTGCCCTCTCCCCCAAATCTGAGGGTCCTTGGTTATGTTGCCCACATTAGGTGGTTGGTGGTGGCACAGGGAAAAAACAACAAAAACAAAAAAAGCCTCTGGGGTCCTAGGGCAGCATCCTTCCCACAAAGATCTCCCTTGCACAGGATGGGGTCTCTTTGTTCATTCATTTATTCATTCAACAAAACCTTACAGAATGTCCAGAGTTTCAAGAGTGAAGAAGACCTTGTCCTTGACCTCAAGCAGCACCCACTGGTGCTACCAATTGTCTAATCTGCACAGCCACATTCCAGGGCACATCTTTGAAAATATTCCACAAAACCCACAGACTTCACCCAAAAATGGATGTTTTTGCCTTCAGGTCTTCCTTTTATTTAAGATATCAGATTGTTGTCAAATATTTTACTGTCAGATATCATCCATCCAGTAATATATCTTCGTAGTGCCTATTCCAACATTCTTACCCATGGTCCATCAAAGTTCAACTGTGTCATGTGATGACTGGAACTAACTATAGCAGCTCACCACTCTAAATTGAAGTTCAGAATTCTCCTCATAGAATAATAGAGTAATTTACACGAAGGTTTCCGCAATGATTTCTCTTCGTGATATGCAGATACGGTGGTTTCTCTAAAAAGATTTGAATATGTCATTTGCTTTGATCTTTAAGAGAATACCCATGAACATTTTTTTTTCCTGATTCCTCATTTCACATTATTGCAGGAGGATTAATACAATTGCAAGGAGAAATCTTACAATTTTCTTGTTCTGCATCAGCTGTCATATAAATAAATTAAAGATGTGCAAGGCTTATTAATTTGTTTTCTCTTGTCCTGCCTCGTCTACAGTTATTCCTTCAAAAAGTGCTTTCACTGGTAGCATTTTAAATGACCAATCAAATGGGACTTCTCTCTTCCTGTATTGTTCCATAGTATAAGAAATAAAATGTTTTTGCTATCCAATGCAGTATTTGAGTCTTACATTTTTTTTCCTTATAGTAGTCCTCAGTAAGGGTGTTTCCTGTTTCCATTTTTGTATTAATTGTGACTAGTTTCTCAATGTTCCTAGTCCAAATATTCCCATTTATCTATATAACCATAGCTGTTAAGATTTTTATCTCTGATCTTCATTATCTCTGGGAGTCTGATTTGAATTTTCAAACATTTTTAAATGTTGACAACAGTCTTATTTACAGTATGTGGACAATGGTGATAGACTTTAGTTTTTAAGGATAGTTTAATTGTTTTCTCTGCTTGCACCTTAATTTTGAAGCTTTGATTTTGGGTTTTATTTTTATTCTTGTTAGCATTTGTGTCACCAGTAATAAGAACCAATTTGCCATCTTTATTCCTTCTTTTTCTAATCTGACCTGCCCAACCAAGTAGAAATGTTGTTGTAACTGGGGAGGCAGTCTGACATCATGGAGGGATCATTGGCCCAGGATTCAGTCACAGTTTCAGGTTCTGGGACTGAAATGAAGACATTAAAGATGTAGTACAGTTTCCTTACATGTAAAAATCAAGACATTGTCTTAGGCATCATCTAAAGTTCCTCCAGCATGGGGCGCCTGGGTGGCTCAGTCGGTTGAGTGGCCGACTTCGGCTCAGGTCATGATCTCACGGTCTGTGAGTTCTAGCCCTGCGTCGGGCTCTGTGCTGACAGCTAAGAGCCTGGAGCCTGCTTCAGATTCTGTGTCTCCCTCTCTCTGACCCTCCCCTGTTCATGCTCTGTCTCAAAAATAAATAAATGTTAAAAAAAATTTTTTTAATAAAAATAAAGTTCCTCCAGCTTTAGATTTTAGCATTCAAGTAAATTGTACCACTGAACCAGAGGTTTCCATGGAGATCGCTGGAATTCCTTCAGAGTGACTTACAAATGAAGTTAGGGTTTGGATATTTCGGTGAAATTTGGTTTAGATATTTTGCTGAACTGATTTTTTTGTTGTTGTTGCATTTAATATAATAATATTAGTTCTAAATCAAGTTCGTTTCTACTGCAGTTTAGGTACACTTCTCAGACAGCTTATGCAATTCATTCATTCATTTATTCATTCATTCAATTTAAGGATTTTATTGGACACTTTTCTTCTTTTAAGGAAGCTCCACACCCAACCTGGTGCTTGAACTCACAACCCTGAGATAAAGAGTCAGATGGTTTACCGACTGAGCCAGGCAGGCCTACCTTGAACAGCAATTTTGTACCAGACACTGGATCAGGTCCTCATACTTACAAAGATAGAAAAGATCCATCCATTCCATCAAAGTCAGGGGGAAAGGCAGTGTGGCAAGCTATAACACAGGTATACAGTTAGTACAGTGGCAGCTCAGAGGCAAAGGTGATAAAACTATCCTTGGTGGTTACTTGAGGAGAGGGGGGAGGTCAAAGAAGGGTCACCAAGAAGTAATTACTTGGGCTGACATGTCAAACCCATCTCTCAAAGTTGACAAAACTTTGGGCTGAGGAACACTTAGGCCATGCCATGGACAAAAGTATCCCACTGTGGGGTGAAACAGCAGATATTTGTGGGTAAGGAAGAAGGACAGAGTTTAAGAAGCAGTTGAGAAAAAGGAGGGAATGGAGGGAGGGAGAAAGTGGTTGGAGACCTGAATGGAGAAATATTTAGGAATAGTTAGGATATGACAGCTTGATGATTGAATGAGAGTAATATGGGAAAGGCAAGGGTTTCAGATGATTCCTGAATGTCTACATCAGGTAACTGGACCAGAAAGCAAAAGTGATATGATTAAAAATACACACACACTAGAATATATGTATAATGGAATGTATATACATAGATAGATAGATAGATAGATAGATAGATAGATAGATAGATAGATATTAAATTATTGTAATGTAAGGAGCATTAATGCCATTGGTACTTTAAGATGGGTGGGCTTCCTGATCTTCTTCCTAAGTCTTATTTTAGGTATGGATGCTGGGAAGGTGGCTTCCATTCATCTGCCTGGCTTCTCCTCCCAAGTCAGCAGCAGGTCACCCTGGGCCTTGACCTTACTGAACTATATTAACTACCTGTACTTCATTCTTTGCTTTTGTTTAATTTTTGTTCTGATATGGTTAATTTGTAAGTATAACTTTTTAAGTCGTTTCATAGCTTGAAAAATAGATCTTAAGAGTTTCCCCTTGTATACAAGGTCTATTGTTTTGAATTGAATGTTTTCCAAGATGGGCTTTTACACACAATCTAGGATTTGGCTTGGTTTTGTTTTCATTTCTTGAGAGCCAAGTACTCCACAGAAGTATTTGACTAAGATATATTGTGCCTATCTGTGCCTAATGAACCACTAACCACATAGTAAATGATGAGTGACAGTTTAATCAATTCAGTTCCTTCAATAGTCACCAAGGGCATGTGGAATGTAATTTTTTAATCTTTCACTTTTCAAACACTGCAAATGCCAACATGAAAAGATCACATCTGTTACATGTAATAAGTTTTCTTACAAGTTAAAGCAAAAAAAAATTTTTTTTAAATTTTCATCTTTTAGAAGCTAGCCTCCTAGGGAACAAAACTCTTTGGTCCATTTTATAAAAACATACATTCCAGCAGAGAAAAGTGACATAAATAAATGGCCACCTTGGTGCATCAAATCGTACTAGCTCTAATTGCATAATGGGATATTTCAGTGAACCATGGCTAAATAAAATTACCTACTAGGTTAATTAATGTGGAACCTGTCTGAGTTAGTATTGCATTCCTGTGTGTAAAATTCTGATTGTATCCAGCATTCAATCTAATTTATCTCACCAGTCTGCTGTTTCTTTGTTGTCCCTTTGGCTGGAACCTGAATACACATTCCAAGAATTAACCTGAATTATAAAATTTCTTTCAACCTAGGTTCCTTTAGATTCATGTTCCTCAGTTTCTTGTCCTGTGACCTGTAGCATCTTCATTGCCTCAGAGGCTTGTTAGAAATGCAAGATCTCAGGCCTCAGCCCAGACCTAGTCAGTCAGCATCTTCGTTCTACTAAGATCCCCACGTGATTGGCATACACAGTAAAGGGTGAGAAGCAAAGCTTCAGATGCTTTTTTATTGATGGACACGTAGGCTTTGAGGAGATTTCTGGTACCAGCCTAATGTTGTAAGACAAGGACAAAAGACCTAACTTGCAGTGAATTATGGTCCTGCTCATCTGCTTTCTGCCTGCCAGAAGCAGCTGGGCACTGTCTTTATCTACAGCCTTCTATCCAAATCTTTGATAATGCAGATCATTCTGAATGGTTCTCAATGATTCTCTGAACTTGAGGCCTCCTAACTTTCAATTAGGGAAGTCTGTGTGAGAAGGAACAGATCTCCCTTCAAGGTGATAGTGTGAGCTTGGTGGGTCGCTGTCCTCTGTGCACATACTCAAATGCACAGGCTACATTGTGCCATGATCCTTCGCAAGCCCTGTGTTTAAGCTTTGCTACTTGAGAATGAAACTGTCACCTTCTGCTTACAGCTCTCTATCCTAAGGAATCTCAAGCCTTTGCTAATAAATGGATAACATTAGCTAAAATCCGGCAGAGTTGTTTTTGGTGTTTTTTTTTTTTTTTGAGATTTTAATTGCACTGTATTTTAAAATATTAAAGTCTTTCTGCATTGTGTACTGGGACTGGACCAAACTATTGATTGCTGACCAGAATAAGATTAATGCATAGCAGAAAAATAATAACCTCTAGGTCCTATTTTATACTTCTTCAGGTGAGATAATCATTTATTCAGTTAATTAACATCTCATAATATTAATGTCTTCATGAGAAAATTGAGTATACTCCCCTTGAAATGCCATGTGTCAAATGCAGATATTATTTGAGTATAAGAGCTGATGGATCTAATTAATGCTTATTTTAGTTGAAAGATATAAAGTTATCCAACAGGACTTTAATGAATAGGTACATTACAGTGAATCTTAACTGGTGACTGTAGTGCCCAACCCTATTTTATTCAGGTCTGGGAGGACTGCTCTATTGCCATAACCACTTTGACTCATTTGAACTGTATCTTCAAAAGTAGGAGACCAACTTCTGGTTCTAAGAACCGTGACAGTGGCTAATCCATTTATAAGTATATATATTACAGTTGTAGGAACTAACACAAGAAGCATGGAGTTAGGGGACCTAACCCAGTCTGAGAGATCAGGAAGCCTCCCCAGAGAAGTGGCAGCAAGATTTACTGTTCCCTAATGTGATGGAGAAAAAGTATTTTGCCCCTTCTCTAGGAATCCCATTTTTTCTCTGCGTTCACACTCGCTGCTAATGCTGCAAACTTAGTAATACAGATAAATTTTTCTTCTTGAATTCCTTTGCCAAAGAGTATGTATATCAGTTTTCAAATGCCTTTATATCAAAATTAATCTCTGATTAGTTTGCTGCCCAAGTTATTTTCAGGTTGAACCTTAACTGACGTTTCACAGTCTAGCCTGCAGTTCTAGATGGCTCATGCTGCTTCCAAGGAAGAGTTCATCAAAATGTATAGAGGTTCTTTTTTTCTCATATGGTGAAAACTCAAAATGTTAAGGCTCTTCTATTTAAAGTGACTAATTCTATAAAGTGTCCCAAGGAGATGCAGTCCTTCTTCATTTTGCCTTTTTTCAAAAAATAAACTTTTAATTTAGAATAATTTTAGATTTATAGAAAACAAGAGAATCCCTATATACTCCTCACCTGGTTTCCCCTATTGTTAAAGTCTTACATTATTACTATATGTACTATATGCATTATTACTAAATGTACATATAGTACATTTGTCTCAACTGACTAACCCACGATGTTACATTGCTATTAACTAAAGACCTTTGTTTTGACTTCACTAGTTTTTCCTTAATTTCTTTTTTGTACTTAGTGAGTTTTTTTTTTTTTTAAGTTTATTCATTTAAGTAACCTCTGTACCCAACATGGAGCTTGAACTCACAACCCGGAGGTCGAGAATCACATGCTCTTCCAACTGAGCCAGCCAGGCACCCTGTTTTTTGTATTTTAGGATCCCATCCTGGTTACCGCATTACATGTAGTTGTCAAATGTTATAATAGTTTATCAGATTTTCTTTGTTTTTCATGACCTTGACAGTTTTGAGAAGTACCAGTCAGGCATTTTGTAGAATGACCCTCAATTTGGGTTCATCTAATGGCAAGAAAGACAGAGGTGAAGTGATATTCTCATCACATCACATCACATCACATCACATCACATCACATCAAGGGTTCTCGCTATCAACAAGACTTACCACTGATGATGTTAACCTTGATTACATTGTCAAGGTCTTCTTTGCTGTTTTTCTCCCTTGTCATTATCCACTTCCCTGTTGGCCGTTTTTCTCCAAATTCATTATCTATTTCCCATCCCCACTTCCATACCCTATCTTTGGAAGCAGGTTGCTAAGTTCAGCTCTTACTCAGGAGTAGGGGGAGAGGAGGAAGGGTTGCATTGCTTTTGATTTATTCAGTCAACAAATAGTTTTGAGCCCTTACTGTGTGCTGACATTCTGCTCTTACTCTGGGAGCAAGACAATGAACACAACTTTGTCCCCAGTCTTGGTCTTCCATCTAGAGTAGAGGCCTCCTGACTTGCAATTAGGAAGTCTGTGTGAGAAGGAACAGATCTCCCCTGAAGGTGATAGTGTGACCTGTGTGGGTTGCTGTCCTCTATGCACATACTCAAATGTATAGGCTATGCTGTGCCACAATCTTGCCATGTGCAAAGACAAGTTAACATCCTTTGAATGTTATGAAGGAAACAAACATGGGACCTCGGCAGTAAGGGGAAACCTGCCTTACATATGATGGCTGCAAAAGACATCTGTGAAAGGAGCCATTTGAGCTGAGCCCTAACTAACAAGAAGCACTTCTCCATGCATAGAGTGAGGGGAAATGCATCCTGGGAGGAGGGAACAACAGCTCACACACAGACCCTGAAGTGAGGAGGAGGACGGCGTGTTTCAGGAACAGACAGCAGAGAAACATGACTGGACAGGAGAAATCTCATGGATAGACGTGTGATGTGAAATTGTTGAACATGTGGGGACTTCACTGTCACAGATCTCCGTTCTTAGTTGTAAGGTAGAAAAACCTCAAGATATAATTTTAAAAATCTAATTCCTCTCCTTTTATCAACACAGGGACACAGATGTTAGATGTGGATAGAGAAAGATTAAAAGGAAATAGCTTGAAATCATTTCAGAACACAGCAACCTTATATTTATATCATACTTATTTTCATTTATCAGGTAAAATTTCCTAACGTTTAGAAAAATAAAAGATAGTACTTCCATGCAATAAAATTTGGACAAAACAAAAACTTCTAAAAAAAGTTCATAAAAGTAAATTCTCCTTCCACCCTACCCATTATTCAGATCAACTCACCAAACCCTCTATTTTGAGAAGTCTTTGTGGAACTGGTTGTATAAGCACTGTTATTAAAAACCACCCTACACATTTTCTCCCAGTTTATTTCTCAGTTAAAAATACTGTAAGATGGAAAAAAATATTTTAAGATTAAAATATCCATCTTCAGTTATGTTTTAATAATCTACCAGAGTTTTGGCAAAATGCATGGAAGCATGTAAACCATATCTACCACAGGAAAACTGATGAGGAAAATAGTGAAAAACGAGATCATATTTGAGAGCTTTCTAGTATTATTTTTTTTATTTCTATTAACTTTTTCTATTATTTCTTTATTAACTTTTATTTTTTATTATTAACTTTTTCACAAATTAGCATAATATATAATTTCTCTTATTTTTTTCTGCATAACTGATGAAGGTGATTTCTTCTATTTATAAGTATGCTTTTAGGTAAGTGAAGTGTAACATAGAGCAGGGTTTGGTAAACTTTGTCTGTGAAGGATCAGATAGTACATATCTGGCTTTTCAGGGCATGTGTAGCAGGTTTTCAACTCTGTTGTGAGATTGAGAAGGCAGCACAGACAACACACAAATCAATGTGTGGTAGGGTTCTAATAAAACCTTATTTCTGAACACTGAAATTTGAATTTTGTGTAATGTTCATATATCACCAAATATTCTTCTTTTGATTTTTTTTCAACCACTTAAAAATGCAGAAGCCATTCTTAGCTTATAGGCTGTTATAAAAACAGGCACTGAGCACCATTTGGCTTGTGGTCTGTAGTTTGTGGGCCCCTCTTCATTATTGTATGTGACCCCTCACTGCCCAGTAGGGAGAGGGCTTATACCACCACTAGTCTCATTCATTGGCTGCCATGAGTGGAAAAGAACGAGGTGGCTTTACAACCAATGGTTGTAGTTGCTTCTGTCCTCAAGACTGTTTTATCTCCTAATCTGCCTGTAATCTGGGTTTTTACCTATATATCCAGTTGGTGACCTTCATCCATCATGAATCCTAGGATGCAGAAAAAAGTTGAGTCCTAGCCTAAGAATAGTAGACAGAGTTCTTAGCCTAGTGTATGGAATTCTGCTCTCTTTTAACTTTCTCTTCCATTTTCTAAGCATAGCCATCAGAACAGCATTTGGCTCCCTGAAGATTCCTCATGTATCGGGTCCTGTTTTCTCTGCTGGAATGCCCCATTCCCACTACTGTGCCATCAGCCCTAACCCACCAGGGTCCCCTCTTCTAGTCTAATAAGACTTCAGGAGTGCAAGTTCTTCCTCGCTCTCCACATTGGGCTGAGCATATCCTCCTGTGCTCCTTTGATATTTATCATGGGAATTATGTAGAAAGTTGTAGAATTTTTGTGTTTATAGTATATAGACATACTTGAAGGGAACTTGATAGTTTTCCCCAAATTGACAACAGTCCTAAAAGTTTACGTGACTCTGCCAATTAGAAGTTAAGCTGAAAAAAAAAGAAAACTTTTCTATACTGTCAGAAAAGAAAGTCATCATTATGGTAGAGGAAAGACTAAGTTATCTCCGTATTCTCTTTATACAAAATGATGTTATCGAATTATCCTAGAAGAAGTAATCAAAGATTATGCAGCCAGAATTGGAAAGAAATTTATTAGGGAGGTGTGTCATTTAATATGTTACGTTTTTCTGAATTTAACATTATTTGTCATATTTGTTAGCTTTTAAATATTTGTGATTTCTTTTGATTTATTTTCTCATTCAGAGTTCACTTTTGTACTTAATTTTTTATTCATAATATTGTATTCTTTTTCAAATTAAGAACTCCCAAATTGTTTGACCTTCAACCTTAAAAAGTTTTCCCTCCAGGAGCACCTGGGTGGCTCAGTCGGGTAAGCATCCAACTCTTGATTTTAGCTCAGGTCATGATCTCACAGTTCGTGAGATCGAGCCCTGCATCCGGCTCTGCGCTAACAGTGTGGAGCCTGCTTAGGATTCTCTCCTCCTTCTCTCTGTCTGCCCCTCCCCGACCCATGCTGTCAGTCTCTCTCAAAAAAAAAAAAAAAAAAAATGTCCCTCCTAGTCATAATTACAAAGAATTTTCAATTCTGCTTGAAATCTTATTTTGATTTGTGGTGAAGAAATCACACATCTGCAGCATAAATTAAATTTGGAAATTTTGAGTTGAAAAGAATTAAAGGATATATGAGCATGGGTGGGTGTTTCATATATTACCTTACCTGGTAACTAATCCTGTATGAGAGTTTGAACACACTGCATTTTATGACAGCTTTAATTGTAAGCTTTGTGACCAGTTCTTATTCTTGAAAAATTTAGACTGTGTGGATGATAATTACATAATTATTCAAATTGTTGAAAAAAGCAACAAGCTAAAGGAGGCATTTCCTGAAATAAGATTATATGTCATAAGTATAGAACTTAAGTGGTTGAATTCTTTCTCAGTAAACCTCATGGCAGTCAACTTACTCCATCAGGAGAGAGCATGTAGGGTAATGGAGGGTAGCAAGGGGGTTGGGGGAGGTAAATCAGGCAATAATCCCTTCATATTATACTGAAGGGCTTCTATTGCTGTTTGGCAATAAGACAGCTCCAATAATTAAGTATTTTGCTATGCTCTAATATGTTGATATGTTTGACACTTCTACTTTTTAATTTTCTGGTGCATTCTATCTCCTTTTATAAATCCTTTAAGTATAATTCTCTCAGGCTTATTAGTATGCTCTCACACATCTTTGGCAAGTGATGTCGTCAGAAACATCCATTAGAAGTGATAGTCCATGTCCCTCCACCGGCTAAGCAGATAAGAGCCTATGGAAATGCTATATCATCATATTCCACCTAAGTAAAATTGCAGCTAGATTTATCTCTTAATTGTTCTAAGTATCATATTATGGAGATGCTATGGACCAACACAAGTAGTGATAAAGGCATTTCTGTAAGTGTGTATAATGGTTACCTCACCAGCCAGCTTAGCGGGGTACACAGCGGGCGCAGCTGTGGCTCCTGTTGATGGTCCACATGCTCAGAGTTGCAGCTTATGCTGGGAAAGACTAAAGCCAAATAGTAGTGAATAGAGAGTATATTCTGAATGTTAAAAAAAAAAAAAAAAAAGGAAAGTGCTGGTAGCTATTTAAGAACCAAGATACTTTATGTAAATGTGAATAAGAAGACAGTAGAAATGTAGGTCAATAGTCTTAGGAAAGAATTATTGGCATAAACATTTGGAAAACCACTAAATTGAAATCTGAGACCTAACCAGATGTTGAAGCCCCGATATTTATAAGAATGTCATTGCATTTTAACATGCTAATAAAACGATTCTCAATATGGATGTTGTGTCTCAAATCTTAAGTGAAAACAACTTGTGTTAAACCCAATCTCTGTAGAACACTGATTTTATAATTAATTCTTTACTATTTAAATGGAATTACTTTTATGATATATAAAAAAACATTTGTTTTAAGTCATTTTAACTCTATTTACTGTCAGTGTTTAATTCAGATAGAAATTATGTGCTATAATAGAGAAGAGATTTCTGCAAATGTATTAATTCTTTAGTACATTATTTGTATACAACTTGATAACTGCAGCCATTATAGAGAAGTAGGTCCCTTGTCCATAACTTCTAGGGGATCTGAAATAAGTTAAAGACACAAGGGTTTGGTCACCCTTTATAGAAAATGATATTATCGAATAGCCCTAAAAGACGTAATCAAAGATTATGAAGCTAGAATTGGAGAAAGAAATTTATTAGAGACACATGTCAGCTCATAAATATGTTACTTTTCTGAATTTGACATTGTTTGTCATATTTGTTAGCTTTTAAAAATTTGTGATTTCTTTTGATTTATTTTATCATTTGGAGTTTGCTTTTGTACTTACTTTTTTTTTATTCATAATGTTGTATTCTTTTTCAAATTAAGAACTCCCACATTATTTGACCTTCAACCTTAAAAAGTTGTCCCTCCAGGAGCACCTGGGTGGCTCAGTCAGTTAAGCATCCAACTCTTGATTTTGACTCAGGTCATGATCTCACAGTTCATGAGATGGAACCCTGTACCGGGTTCTGCGCTAACGGCATGGATGGAGCTTGCTTGGGATTCTCTCTCTCTCTCTCTCTCTCTCTCTCTCTCTCTCTCCCTCCCTCCCTCTCTACCCTCCCCAACCCATGTTCTCACACACTCTCTTGAAATAAATACACTTAAAAAAAAGTTGTCCCTCCATAATCATAGTTACAAAGAATCTTCAATTCTGCTTGAAATCTTATTTTGATTTGTGGTGGAGAAATCACACATCTGCAGCATAAATCTGTAAATTTTGAGTTGAAAAGAATTAAAGGATATATGAACATGGGTGGATGTTTCATATATTTTCTTACCTGGTAATTATTCCTGTATGAGAGTTTGAACACATTGCATTTTATGACAGCTTTAATTGTAAGCTTTGTGACCAAACCCTGGTGTCTTCATTAGAGTTACACTGAATTAGATTTATATGTTAAGAACAAATAAATGAAGGAAGGAGTTGTGGGTAGTGAAGCAATTTGGGTCAAGCTGTATAGGTTTATGCTTGGCCCATGGGCAGATCAGTCCAGCTCAGGGAAACTCACGGTAGCTGCCCTGAATCACCCAAGCAGCCTGAGTCAACACCTGGGATCCAACCTAGACTGATTGAAACAGGATCTCTGCCGTTTGTGTTTCGATCATTTGCAGTTTTTAAAAGTTCCCCCCAGATAATTTTGATGCAAAAAGAGGTTTGAGAACCCTTGGACAGCTAGAGAGGACAATATATTATGAATTCATGAAATGGGGTTGGAAAAGGATATTCGAAAAAGACTGGCAGCTTTCTATATTAGGCTAAGGAGTTTCTTGATGGTTTCCTGTAAATAAGGTGGAGCCACCAAGCATTATATTTTACTGGATGCCATGATTGTCTGAGCCCAGGGTAGTTGCATCTGTTTAGAGATTTGAGACCTTTCAGGGCATTAGACATGGAGGGAAAGGAAACATGTAGGATTTAGATGGATGTGGCACAGCCCTTGGTACTCATTAAAGAATGTTACTCCACTGTATATATAAACCACATCTTTATCCATTCATCAGTTGATGGACATTTAGGCTCTTTCCATAATTTGGCTTTTGTTGAAATGAGAAAGTATGAAATCCTGCCATTGTCAGCAATGTGAAATAAGTCAGTCAGAGAAAGACAGATAGATATATGTTTTCATTTGCATGTGGAACTTGAGAAACTTAACAGAAGACCATGAGGGAAGGGAAGGGGAAAAAATAGTTACAAACAGAGAGAGAGGGAGGCAAACCATAAGAGACTCTTAAATACAGAGAACAAACTGAGGGTTGATGGGGGGCAGGGGAGACGGGAAAATGGGTGATGGGCGCTGAGGAGGGCACTTGTTGGGATGAGCGCTGAGTGTTGTATGTAGGCGATGAATCACGGAATCTACCCCCAAAACCAAGAGTACACTGTATACACTGCATGGTAGCCAACTTGACAATAAATTATATTTTTTAAAAAAAGAATGTTATTTATTCATTGTTTCTCCTGGAGTAGATGTTCTAATCCCAGATTTAATTTTCCAGAATACGTTGGAGTTTTTGTACAATGCTTTCTTCTCTCTTTAGGGGTGTTGGCTGCATCTTTGTTGAAATGATCCAAGGAGTTGCTGCTTTTCCAGGAATGAAAGACATTCAGGATCAACTTGAACGAATATTTCTGGTAAGTTCTTTACAGAGTGCTTCTGAGAAAAAATGGTTTCTAATTCATCGCTTCATGACAAATTATACAGTGATAGTGGAAAATAATTTTAAACAAGTTTATTAGTTGTCACATTTAATTCTAATATATATTTGCTTTGAAAAAGCAGGAAATTAGGTAAGTGTTGTGTTTTTAAACTACTGCACATGAATAACATGCCAGAATGGTAGGAAACAATAGGATGTCAGCAGCAACATAGAATAGTTGGTTAAAATTGAGGGCTCTAGCAGAAGAACTTCAGCAATTTATATAGATGCCCCCCCAATTTGTATAGATGGAGCTTAACTCCATCCCATCCCTACCCACTTAAATGTGGGCTTTGGTTGGTAACTTTTTTTCTGTCAAATGGAGCATGGAAAAAGGGGAGTGACTTTAAAATGGAGAACTGGCAAATTACCTTAGCCAGATCTTTAAGGCTAGCATCATCAAAGATTAGTCATGCTGGTAGCACATACCTTTGATATAATGTGCTGAGAATGCCACTTCAGCTCTGTGGCCTTCCTCTCAAAACAGTAACCCCAGTCTAATCACGAAAAACACATCACACAAACCCAAATTGAGGGACATTCTACAAAATTCCTGACTGGTATTCCTCAACACTGTCAAGGTCATCAAAAACAAAGAAAGTCTGAGAAATTGTCATAGCCCAGAGGAGGCTAGGGAGACATGACAACTCATTGTCAGGTGGTATCCTGAATGGAATCCTGGAACAGAGAAAGAACCGTAGGGAAAACTAGTGAAATCCAGGTAAACTGTGCAGTTTAGTAAACATCAGCATACATTTAGTTGTGACAAATGCACCATTTAATTTAAGGTTTGTAATAGTAGAGGAGACTGGTGAGGGGTATACAGGAATTCTCTACCATTTTTCACAACTTTCCTATAAACCTAAAACTGTTCTCAAATGCAAAGCATTTCAATTTTTAAAAATCTGCATAAAGAGAAAATAAAATGTGTTCTGGTGCCAGATGATCTGAGTTTATCACCTGCTCTGGGTTTATCATCTTGGGCAAGGGATGTAGTTATCTGAGCCTTAGTTTTCCTTGGGAGAAATGAAGGCTAATAATAGCACTCACCTCATAGGTTGTTTTGGGGAATAATGGATTTATACACATAAAATGCTTTTAGAGCTATGCCTGGCACATAACTAATACCCCATAAGTTATTATTTTTATTGAATCATTTTATACTGAATATTTTTATTCATTAGAGCTTCCACATTAGCTAATATTCATATAAACCTATTATTTAAAACAGGGAATCAGAACTAGGCAAATTAAGGTCTCTGCTAGAAGGATGCAAGCTATGTGCATTGTAGCAGTCAATCACATTATCATACTTTTCCCTTCTTTAATAAAACTCCTGTATGAACTCACTGGGGCAAATTTCAGTATGGACCATACCAAGAGATGTACTTATTCATTTAGTTATGCAAATGCAGCATTAAATGCAGCTTTCATATTAAGTATAAGGACCCAGGAAGGTGCAGTGATATGAACTGAGACTCCATCACTACTGTGTTCACCTTGACATCAGCAGTAAAATGAATAGAAACAATGGACAATGGAAACTTGGAAATCAAAGCACAAGTGATTCTTCCATGCTGTATCCCATATCCCAGGTGATCCTGTAAATTATAGCAGATGGACAAATATCAGAGTCTCTAATATAGAAACCTTCTAGGTGTTGCCATATTGATTTCTTCTCCCAGAGGCTCTCTGTATCCACTTTCCTTTTAGTTTTACTTAATTATTTTTTATCCATAAATTCCCACACAGAATGTTTAAGTAATGTCTTATGATTATAAAAATAATGCATCTTTGTACAGAAAATTTCCAATACCAGAAAGTATAAAAGATGAAAAATCACCTTTTGTCCTACTAAGCAGAGAAAACTACATGCAGTGTTTTTATATGTAACCTCCATTTCTACGTGTTAAGAAAAACTGAATCATATTTTATATACTTTTTGTAACTTTCTTTTTTCACTTAACAATATGTAATTAACACCTTTCATTGAAAAATGAATCTAGAAATTTATCATTCTTAATGAGAAAGGACTGTTTCATTGTGTGGATGAGACATTATTTGCTTAATGAGTCCCATATTAGTAGCTTGGTGACAGTTTTTAACTATTATAAAGTGCTGCCAGATACATCCGTGCATAGTGATCCTCTTAGTTAAAAATAATTATTAGAATTCAAAGTCCTTAATTCAATAACATTTAATTTTCATAAATGTATTGACTATTCTTAAACTTTGATCCTTTCATCTAAAGTCGCAAAACACTTCGTTCTCTCTGTCCCTAAGAATATCTCTTACTGAGTTGACCTAGGCTGCACTGAGACTGTAGATTAGGACAAAAATGTATAAAATGGAACTTTCCCATCTAAGAATAAATTATATTTATTTATTAATATTTTATGGTCCTTTGCATAAAGGTACAGTTTTTATAAATGTTTTCTTTTCCTATTTTCTACTTAAGCTTTTGTTTTCATTCAAGTATTTTAAAGAATTTTCCAGAACTATTTTCTTAAAAATATAATAAATTTGTTTATTTTTTATCATTGAGAAAAATAGTAAGAGAGGGAATAT
Source organism: Panthera leo (assembly GCF_018350215.1). Lineage (NCBI taxonomy): Eukaryota > Metazoa > Chordata > Mammalia > Carnivora > Felidae > Panthera > Panthera leo. Next base: position 93,533,551 of record NC_056680.1, read on the forward strand.
TAATGGGTTATGGCTTGATCATATAGATTTTTATGCTAAAACATATCTTCAAATATTTAGCCTTTTAATTTATTTGAAGCTCAACTATAACAATAATACCACTTAATTATATTCTGAGATTAATTTCCTAAACTTTACATTCAACCTAACTGTTCACTGTCTGATAATTATTGAGTAATGCTTATATAACCTTGTTAACTTCAAAAGAGAATCATATAGAAAGAAATATCTTCAGGTATACATTATTTCAGGATGAATTTGAAAGAAAAGGAAATGGTTATATAGATGAGATGTACGCTATAGCAACAGAACCAAAAAATGAGTTTCATAAGAGCATTGTTTATTGCTATAGCTTAGTCAAAGTTTTCATTTTTATATATTATTTTTATAATGCAGTGATTTCTAATAGGTACTATCTTGTTGGATTGCTTCCTGTTTGCAGATTTTGCTATTTCTTTTAATTTTATGGCAATAATTTCCTAATTTTATGGGTATTCAGAGATCTTTGAGCTATGACTAGGCTTTTAATAAGTCAAAGAAATAAATCATTGCAGATTTCCCTTAGGAATATTGGTACTATAAACGATTTGCTTTTGTTAGAGCACAGAGACCCTTTAAATGCAGATAAACATCATTATTGATGCTAATAATTTCTTCATTTACTCCAGTTTTTTTTTTTTTTTACATATGTAATGTTTTTAACAAGTGAAACGTCCCTTTGGTAATTAGGAGATAAAGATCATTATCTATATACAATTGCTGCTTTAGAATTAAATAATACTATGTTTTACTCAGAAGAATCAGATATGACCAAAAAGAAAAGAATCTATAAACTTCTTGTGACAGTAAATGTTACCATCTTAAATACTTAGTTTCTCTACCAAATTGTTTAAATTTGCAAAAGTTAGCTCTATGTCCCATGAAACAAGAAGACTCTCTTGGGAGTTGTGCAGTCATTGGAAGAAGAAATTTTGCTCACCCAATATGGTTGAATCACTGGGAAAAAATGCTTTTCTTTGGTGATCTTTTATGTCTGGTCTGAATCAGAATTACTGTTAAAGGGCGATTAAATCCACGTTCACAGGCTTCTCATATAAATTGCCAGAGACTCTTTTCTAAAGTGGCAGTTGTATATCTGGCCTCTGGTAAAGCATGGCCAAAGAGATAATCAACTTTGAGAAGTCATGAAACATGGGATTATTTGGTTTGTTTTGTATTTTAATACAGGGATTAAGTCCATTCATTCGCCTGTGAACTGTGTATAGAAAGGTGGTTGATAACTTTGAAGAACAAAATTAATAGCTTGTTACCCAAGATAACTAATATAATTAACTCCCACACACTGAGTCTTTATAACAAATATGAAAGGCAACAAAGATCAGCCAGTAAAGCCCTTATATTTCTCTTCTGAAGGTTTTCTTTTTCTTGTTTTTCTCTTTCCCTCCTTCAGTGGAAAGGAGCAGTTCACATTTTTAACAAGTCCATTGAGTTTATTTCTGCAACATAATAACTATATTGATATATATTAGGTGAGCTGGCTATGCTACAATCTGAGATTTCACCATTAAATCATCTTCCTTGAAATTGTGATGCTCATATGCAAGAAAGAAGGGAAGTGATGGAGGTTAGACAAATTGTATTCAAGACATTTTGAATTGCCAGGTGAATGGGCACCTACTTCTCTAAGCAGTAACTCTGCTGTTAGGTGAAAAGAGTGATTTATATTCATTTCCTCAGCATTACCTACTTTTTAGTGCAGCATGATGTATTCTATTCACCTCCATTAGCTGCAAAAATAAGCAGTAGATGTATTCATCCTGGTAAATCTATATTCAGAGTGACAAAATGAGAACTAATAAAAAAAATTTGTATTCTAATCACATTGTTCTGAATTGAAAAAGAAATCCACTTGGTGGAACCCTGGGAATATGCGTCTCACTCACTTCACAGCAGCTGAACAAATGGCAGGGAATGCTTGCACAGCTGCCTGGGACCTTTGACAGACGCCTCTGGGTTTGTGTGGCTTGTGGCCCAATGTACAGCAGCCATGACAGAAGCTGGCATGAGTTTGTTGTGGAGACCTGCGCTTGATCTCCCTGCCTTTGAATGTTGATAACCCTGAGGAGGTCACCTTTCCCCATTTTCTAGGTCTTCTGGCTTGCAATGAAATTTCTTCCACCAGTTGTTTGTTAACCTGTTGTACATTATTTGATTGGTACAGTTGCTAAAATGTTCCTCTTCCTCATATATATGCCATTCAGAATTTAAAAGTGTGTGTGTGTGTGTGTGTGTGTGTGTGTAAAAAAGAGCCACTTGAAACTTTAAAAATGATTTACCAGCCTGGCTTTTGAGTCAAAATCTTCCTTAAGCCTCTGTGTTTGGCAGGGGACTAACTGTAGAAATGAAGTCTTTAGATTCAGTTCCAGTCCTTGTTTCCCCATCCTGGCTCTGTTTCCAGGATCTTAGCTAGAACGATAACCCTGTGACTTCTGGACTGGCTAGAACAGCCATATAGAAAGTAAGAGAAAACTGGTGGCCATTAACTTTTGATGGCTGTTCCCATCCGAAGAGATGTAGGAGCCACACTGTTAAGATGGACTGTTGGGATCACAGATTGTATCATTGGCACCATTATTGGATTTGCTTGAGGTCATTTCTGGCATACTTCTTCAGCACTCACTTTGCAGCACTAGACACAATGGAGATGTTAAGGAATTGTACACCATGGTGTCTGCCCTGGGGAAATTGATGACGATCAAGGTGGGCAGGCAAGACATGTTTTTAAGAATATAGTCATGAACTATTGCTCAGCAGCTGGTCAGCCGAAGGGAGACCCAGTAACAGGGGCAGATCCTGTACTACTAGTTAAGATACTGAACTCGAAATGTTAAATATTGGGTGCTAATCCTAATTGTTGTTTTCCATCCCTGAATAAGTCACCTTTTCTAATTGGAGTGTTGTTTCTGCATCTGTAAAGGGAGAAGTTGAACTAACTGATTTCAATAATGTCTTACATATCTAACCTTTCTTAATTACAAAAAAATGCATGGAATTACAGGATTATGCATAAGGGCTATGGGTGTTTAAAGAGAAAATTGCTAAGGAAATTTTTGTCAAGCATTGAATAGAGGATAAGATTTGAAGTGGAATAAGGGAGACAGGGGACATCAGGTAATTGTATAAAAGTGCAGTGGGGACAGTAGGAGTCTGTCCTGTATGGTGGAAGGTGAAATTGGATGTTCAACACTGAACGTTGATAGATTGAGGACTTTTATCCTATTTTATCTATGAAGTAATAAGGAGATAATATATTTTTTTAACCAGAGTAATAATGTTAAAATGACATTTTAGGGAAATTAATACAGTATGATATGATGATTAAACTCAAGCTATATAAACACTTACAGAAGTAGAGAACTAAGCAATATAGGTTGGGGCTGAGGATATTGAAAATATTAAGTAATAATTTTTAAAGTCAATTTTAGAAAAACAAAGTGGAAGAGATAAAACCTCCACCTTGGAACAAATGCTTCTTTTAATTTGTACATGTTTCTTCCAAGCCTTATCAATAGGCATTATCAATGGCTGCAATCTTTTTCACAGTGTTAAGTTTATACAAACAAAAGCAGTTAGAAAAATTAAAAAACAGTATGAAATTAAATAAAAATCATTATCCAAAGATAAGCAGTATTAAGCATTTTTGTATTAAGCAGTATTAAGATAAGCAGTATTAAGCATTTTCTTTTCTAGGTTTTTCCTATTAGGTTAATAATAAATTTATGGGTTTTGTATCCAACTTCTCTTTATTTTCACATTAAATAGTGTGCAGTTTCCAAGCCATTAATATGTACTTGAAAATACTCTTTTAATTATACTGTAATATCTTATAAATGTGTCCAAATGTACTAATGCACTGCCCTGTTACTAAGTAATTTGTTTGCACTTTTTATGCTACACTAGGCATCACATATTATTATCCCATTCAGTTCTTCTTTCAGCAAGGATTATTAGGCACCTATTCTGTGCCAGGCACTGTGCCTATGGGCAGTGGTAAGACACAGTCCCTGCTCACCTCGAAAGTACTGTCATATGGGCTACATTTGAACAGCTTCCAGAAAGTCACATCAGAAGGATATTGTTGCATTCCCACAAATAGCACAAAAGTGTTCCTCTTTCTCTGCATCTTCATCAACATCTGTTGTTTCCTGTGTTAATTTTAGCCACTCTGTCAGGTGTGAGATGGTGTCTCATTGTGATTTGGATTTGTATTTTTCTGATGAAAAGTGATATTGAGTATGTTTTCATGTGTCTGACATCTGGATGTCTTCTTTGGAGAAGTGTCTATTCATGTCTTTTGCCTGTTTCTTCATTGGATTATTTGTTTTTGGGTGTTGAGTTTGATAAGTTCTTCACAGATTTCAGATACAAACCCTTTATCTGATATGTCATTTGCAAATATCTTCTCCCATTCCATTGGTTGCCTTTTAGTTTTGTTGACTATTTCCTTTGCTGTGCAGAAGCTTCTTATCTTGATGAGGTCCCAATAGCTCAGTTTGTTTTTGTGTCCTTGCCTCCAAAGACATGTCTAGTAACAGTATGGAGGTTCCTCAAAAAACTAAAAATAGAACTACCCTACACCTCAACAATTACACTACTAGGTATTTATCCAAAGGATACAAAAATGCTAATTCAAGGGGGTACATGCACCCCAATGGTTATAGCAGCTCTATCAACAATAGCCAAATTACAGAAAGAGCCCAAATGTCCATCGAATAATGATTGGATAAAGAAGATGTGGTATTCATATACAATGAAATACTGCTCGGCCATCAAAAAGCATGAAATCTTGCCATTTGCAACAATGTGGATGGAACTAGAGTGTATTATGCTAATAAGCACAATAAGTCAGTCACAGAAGGACAAGTATCATATGATTTCACTCATCTGTGGAATTTCAGAAACAGATGGACATAGGGGAAGGGAAGGAAAAATAAGATAAAAACAGGGAGGCAAGCCATAAGAGACTCTAAAATACAGAGAACAAACTGAGGGTTGCTGGGGGGGGGTGGGGAGGAGGAATGGGCTAAATGGGTGAAGGGCATTAAGGAGGGCACTTGTTGGTATGAGTACTGGGTATTATGTAAGTGATGAATCACCAGATTCTACTCCTGAAACCAATACTACACTGTATGTCAACTAACTTGAATTTAAATAAGTAAATTTTAAAAAATATTTTAAAAAATAAAAATAATGAAACAAGTAAAAAAAAGAAGGATTTCGTTACAAAACTGTTGTGATATATCTTGGATATAAATGATACAGAAGAAAAAGGAGTCAAAAATAACTTCAGAATTTCAAGCTTGAGAAGCAAAGTGTAGATGGGGACATTGAAAAGGAGTCCCTGTGGAGGGGAAGAAAAAGACAGCTCAAGTTACTGGACTTCATATGGCAGCAGGGGACTCCAGGTGGGGATGTCCACACATCATACAGAACAGAATCAGGAGAAGGATGAAACTCAAGGGATCAGTGTTGGGTCCCAAATGCTACTAGCTCTTGAATAATGAGAAGGTGGAGGGGGAAATGCAGTGAGCACTGCTTAAGCCTTACAGACATGCATGGTTTATGGGGGGTGACAAGTAGGGAGCTAAGCCAGGAGAGAATCAGTGCAGTGACATGAAAGCCAGTGTAAGGGTGAATAGCAAAGAAGTGAAAGATAAGAAAGGCCGGCCGGGGGGAGGGAATCACTCCCTCCAGGGAAACTATAGATCAGTTCAGGTCTGTTTAGCTAGTGGGTGAAGTTAGGAGTGCTTCCTGTCTGTGTTCCCTCCGCGTGTTCCTCACACTGCCTGTATAATATGTGGCACGGTATTTGTTCATTAAATGCTTTTAGACCAAAGACAGGAAGAGTTTCCTGTCAGAGAAATGGAAGAGTCAACACAGAAAATACATCTGGGTTTAATTAGAAAAGTTTAGACTATCCATGGTGTTCAAAGGAGACACGATTCTCCTCAGTGTCTCAGGGGAAAGTGAGGTGGGAGCTCAAGGGAAGCACGGTTTGAGCCCCTCCACTCTCGTCTCTGCTGTCATTAAGATTTTGTGTGTGAAATACATCTCACTGCTGAAAGAAAGGTTGAAAACTCCTGGACGAATGATATCTCAAGATCCTGTCGGGTCAAGGTTCTCTGGGAAAAAAAGACCAATTGGAAGAAAAATGATACAGAGAAATCTGGTGAAAATGAAGATGTTAGAGAAATAACACTTGAGTGATTCATACATGGAGACATTCTCTGGATATTCATAAAAAGAAAAGTTCTGTACTAATTAATAAGGTAATAGAAATTTTGGTAGCAAACTTCAGTAGGGTCATTTGTCATAAGAGAAACGAAGGACAGGAGAACAGATCGCTATAGAATAGTTAATCCGATTAATTTTGCAAAGAAACTTTTATTTGAATATTAGCTGGTTGTTTTGTAGAAATTTGAATTAGCTCACTTGGTGAAAAAGTATGTTTACCATGAGTATTCTGGCATTTGCATTATAGTGTTACAAACTTTCTATAAATGGAAAATTAGAATATTTTCATTAAATCATTCACTTTTTCATGAAGTTATTAATATTTTCAACAAATATTTGTTGTGTGGTTACTATGGGCTACATGCTCTTCCCCATTCTGGGGAGATAGCAGTGCAAAAAACAAAGTCCCTGTTTTCATTTAACCTGTATTCTTATGAAGGAAGATAAATAATAAGCAAATAAATGCATAATGTGTCTCATAAGTGTTGCAGGAGAGATGCTACTTTACATACCGTGTTCTGGGAAGGTCTCTCTTACAAGGTGATACTTGTGCATCCAGTGAAGGTAGTGAAGGCACAAGACATGCAGATATTGGGGATCATTCAGGTGGAGGGAGTATCAATTTGTGTTTCCTTAATGATAGCAGTATCAAAATCAGAGTTCTCAAGCCTGAATTTGGTGAATTAAGTATCCTTGTTTCTAGTGCATTGATATCATTTCTGATGCTCTTGTTACTTCGACCTCCTTCATGTAAAGCATTTCCTTCTGTGAGAAGTCCTCACTGCGTGAAGGACTGTATCTGCTACTATTCAGACATCTGAACGAATCAAGAAAGTGAGTTGGAAGTACATCCCTGTGTATGTTTCAGGTTGGAGTTATGCTGGAGCTAGGGATTTGAGCTTCCCGATTTAGTTCACCAGAAATAGTGGTATAGACAGAAGATAGTGGGAGATGTTCTGTTTTGGAGAGTAGATGATAGCGTAAAGAAGAGAAAAGAGAAGGAATATATAGAGAATTCAGAGAGCCAGAAAGCACTTTTTTTTTTCTTTTTTGGAAAGGCAAAAGTAGAGGAATTTCAAGAAAGAAAGATGTATCAACTGCATCAAATACTACAGTGAGGTCACTGGAAGATGGTACTGAGAAGAGCCCACTCGCTGGTAACTTCTAAGGGAATAGTGCCAACGATGTTGGCTATTTGAAGTCACATTACAGTGGGCTTAAAGAGTGAGTGAAAATTGGGAACACTGAGTATAGACAACTTCTTTGAGAAGTGGCTGAAGGAAGGTGATTAGATGTCAACTTAAGGTCATTTTAAAAATCAAGATTTAGGGGCGCCTGGGTGGCTCAGTCGGTTGAGTGTCCGACTTCGGCTCAGGTCATGATCTCAGGGTCTGTGAGTTCGAGCCCCACGTCGGGCTCTGTGCTGACAGCTCAGAGCCTGGAGCCTGCTTTGGATTCTGTGTCTCCCTCTCTCTCTCCCCCTCCCCTACTCATGCTCTGTCTCTCTCTGTCTCAAAAATAAATTAAAACATTAAAAAAATTTTTTTAAAAATCAAGATTTATAAATTTTATACTATGTCATAAATATTTTTAAAATAATGAAGACTAGGATGTTTGTAAGGTAAAGGACGCCAAAGATACAAGAAAGCACATTTGATGGACCAAAGTATTGGAATAGGCAAGAGCAGATGGGTGCCTTGACAATGTGGATGAAAAGTTAGTTTTGCTGAAGGATAAGAAAGAAGAAAGGAGGATTTAAGTAAATATTGTAGAGAAGTAAAAAGGAATGTAAAGGCATCATGATCTACACGATTGGGAAATGAAGGGGGGGTGACTAACAGTGACACGCATATATGGGAGGGTAGATGTTGAGGGGAATGGATAGTATTTGCAATGTTGGTGTAATGCCAAATGGTTTCTAACTGGCATTAACAAGAGAAGAAGGTAGTTGCTGACAACACTTGTTAATCAGTTGTTAATTTGAGACATTATTATAGAAATAAAAATACTGTATTTCTAGTTTCTCTGATTTGTATCAATTTCCTATTTACACAGGATTGCTTTTAAGTATATCCATCCACCTTTAAATATTTCCAAATTATAGTAGTCTTTACCAAAGACTTTTCTGGAGGTACACATCTGTGGTCTAACACTCTTAAATGTCTTAGAAATGTTTGAACCTAATATCTCCCGTTTTATGTTACCTGTGTAACATTTTTGTTATCTGTGACTTTATTGTCAGTATAGGACTACTCACTGACTACTGCAGTTATCTCTTGTCACGTAACCACTTCAAAACTTTGGGTTAATTCAACAACAATCTTTTTTTTTTTAATTATTTGCCATAGTTTCAGGGTCAGGAATTCAGTAAGGGATAGTCCGGGCAGTTCTGGACTTGGGGTCTCTCAGATGGATGCAGACAGATGGTGACTGGAGCAGAAACAGTCAGGAGCCAGAGCAGTTGGGGATTGGACAAACATCTCTCTTCATTGAGTCTTGAGGTCCTACATGGATTCTCTTCATGTGGGCTAGTTTGAGCTTCCTCATGGTATAAGTTGGGTTCCAAGAATGGGTGTCCTAAGAGGACCAGAATGAAACTGCGTGGTTTCTCTTAACTTAACCTCAGAAGTCACACAATGACTCTCTCTATCCATCAAAGCAGTCACATTCCCCCACCCGGAGCCAAGGGGAAGGGACATAGATGCCAGTTTTAGATGGGAAGAGTGTCAAGAATGCTGGAGCCATGGTTTAAAACTGCAACACTGGTCACATAAATTTTCATTAGGGCATATCACCAAGTCAGGCTGATAAACAGCTTTGTGGGAAAAACAATCTGGGAAAAATTTAATCAAGCTCCTAGATTTTTTTTTTTTTTTTTGGTTGTTTTTCCACTCCCATACTCTTTATAGCCATTACGGTACTGCTTCCTGTGATAAATGAAAGCGTGAATTGTCACAGGGTGTTACTTGGTAGGTCATGAGGGCCCTCATTTGCTCACCCTCCTTTTCTTCGTTACTTGACTAACAGGTTCACAGATGTGTCAGACTAAAAAAGATGGTGAAAAAGAAGCCGTAGTGTGACATATCTGAGGACAAGAGAGGAGGTGGTGACACTTCTTAGCAAATCCTCAGAATGTTATCCACAAAGTAGATTTTTATAACTCAAATTCTGCCATTTTTTTTCCATTTGCAATGTGCTTCAGCATGTAAGTCTTTTATTCTTCACAGTCTCACCTATGTTATCTCTTGTGGTAGGCAGCATCTAAGATGGTTTCTAGTGATCTCCACCTCCTGGTATTTATGCCCTTGTGTAATCCCTTCCCCTTGAGTGTCAGCTGGACCCAGAGATTTGCTTCTTATGGACTATGGCAAAAGTGATGAGATATTTGATGTGATGTTAGTTACAAAAAGATTACTACTTTCTCTGCTCTCTTACTGTCTCACTGACTGACTAGTCTTTTTATTTAATTTTCAAGTTCTTATTTAAATTCTAGTTAGTTAACATATATGGTAAATTTGGTTTTAGGTGTAGAACTTAGTGATTCATCACTTACATGTAATACCCAGTGCTCATCACAAGTGCCTGCCTTAATACCCACCACCCATTTAGCCCATCCCCCACCCATCTCCCTCCTTTAACCCTCAATTTGTTCTGTGTAGTTAAGAGTCTCTTAGGGTTTGCTTCCCTCTCTTTTTTTCCCCTTCTCCTATGTTCATCTGTTTGTTTCTTAAATTCCATATATGAGTAGAATCATATGGTTTGTCTTTCTCTATTTTACTTAACATAATACACTCTAGTTCCATCTATGTTGTTGCAAATGAAAGATTTCATTCTTTTTAATGGTGGAACAATATTCTATTGTGTGTACATGTGATATATATATATAGAGAGAGAGAGATATATATATATAGAGATATATATATATATATATATATATATATAGAGAGAGAGAGAGAGAGAGAGAGAGAGAGAGAGAATGTGATATATATATACACGCACACACACACACACACACACACACATATATACATGTATATATGTGTGTGTGTGTGTGTGTGTGTGTGTGTGTGTGTGTGTATCTTCTTTATCCATTCATCAGTCAATTGACATTTGGGCTGTTTCCATAATTTGGCTATTGTTGATAATGCTGCTGTAAACATTGGGGTGCATGTGCCCCTTCGAATCAATATTTTTGTATCGTTTGGGTAAATACATAGTAGTGCAATTGTTGGGTTATAGGGTAGTTCTATTTTTAACTTTCTGAGGAACTTCCATCCTGTTTTCCACAGTGGTTGCACCAGTTTGCATTCTCACCAAGAGTATAAGAGTGTTCTCCTTTCTCCACATCCTCATCATTGATTGACTCTGAGGGGAACCAGTCCACATCTTATAGGTTGTTCTGTGGAGGAACCCACTAGTCACAAAACTGATGTTTCCAGCCGGCAGCCAGTGAAGACCAAAGGGTTCATAATAGCTTGCAGTAGTTCTGTGAGTGAGCTTGGAAGTAGATCCTCCCCCATTTGAGCTTTCATGTGAGAACACAGTCATAGGTAATAGTTTCCTTGGTGCCTTGTGAGAGACCCTGAGCCAGAGGTACCCAGCTAAGGTGGGCCTGGGTTCCTGACCAACAGAAACTGTGAGATAATAAATGTTTGTTACTTAAAGCCCCTAAGTTTTGGAATGACTTGTTCTACAGCAATATATAACTACTACATCTCCTTTGGTCCCATGACCAAGAAAGGGGAGATACTATTAACTCTAGTTATACAGTTGAGGAAATTGTCTTCAAAGATTATATGAACTTCCCTAAGAAGACATGTTTCATAAGTACCAGAACTGAGCTCAAATTCTAAATCTGATGACTCTTTCACAAAAATACTTTTTTGTTTTGTATTTGTTGTTTTGTTGTTTTTGCTCTGATTCATAACCAGGAGTGTGTGTTAGAGTGACTTGGGAATCATTTCCTGTATATTCATTCTTTGGGCCTCACTCGGGGCCTTCCGAATCAATCTCCAAGGATGGGACCGTATGCATTCTAACAAACAAGAAGGCCTTGGTTGATGAGTCCTCTTGATTAAGAACATCCACTCTAAAAGGTACATGTCCAGGGGTGCCTGGAGGCTCAGTTGGTTAAGCATCCGACTTCGGCTCAGGTCACGATCTCAAGGTCCGTGAGTTTGAGCCCCGAGTCAGGCTGTGTGCTGACAGCTCAGAGCCTGGAGCCTGCTTCAGATTCTGTGTCTCCCTCTCTCTCTGCCCCTCCCCCACTCATACTCTGTCTCTCTCTCTCAAAAAAATATAATAAAATAAACATAAAAAAAAAAGTTCTTTAAGGTACATGTCCTGCCTTGAAACACTATGGATGTTTTAAATTTTCTGGCCTGATAGGACAATCTAAAAACCTCGTTGGTGCAGATACCCTATCCAGAATGTAGAAATCACTATTCAGTCAGACTGAGCCTATGTTTCTTATAGGGGTACTTTTAATATGACCCTCAAGAGACCTGCCCATATAACAAGTATATTTGGGAGTATCTTTCACATGGCTTTGTATTAAGAATATTAGATGTCTGGGGCACCTGGATAGCTCAGTCAGTATAAGCATCCAACTTCAACTCACGTCATCATCTCGCAGTTTGTGAGTTCAATCCCCATGTCAGGCTCTGTGCTGACAGCTCAAAGCCTGGAGCCTGCTTTGATTCTGTGTCTCCCTCTCTCTCTCTGAACCTCCCCTGCTCACATTCTGTCTCTCTCTCTCAAAAATAAACATTAAAAAAATTTAAAAAAGAATATTAGATGACTGTTATTAGAATGTGAACACAAGCAAACAAAGAGTTGTAATCATCATATCCTGGCACTGTAACTTCTGTCTGGCCGGATCACTTGATTAATACGCTGTTTCTCTCCCTCATTTTGCAGCTTACATTTTCTTATGCCTTACAAGACTTTACCCACAAAGATAAATCTGTCCACGCTGTTAATCTTTTTGTGAGGCATGGGTTCATTTAAAATCTGACCTTGTATCATTTCCTGCCCAACTCCCTACAAGGAAAAAACAATTTTTCTAAAACCTTCTCAAAACATTCTATCCTAAATTGATCTCATGTCTCATTATCATATATCTTGATAAAAAGCAATGGCTGTTTGATTAAAATTTATCTTATAAAATAATCTACTCAAGTCATTGGAGCAAGTCCCTTAGAGAACAATTTTATACTAAGTCAAGTTAACAGGTTATCTGACCTTGGAGCTGAATTCGTCCTCTTTCTCACTCATCTCTTCTGACAATAACAGTCATGTTTTCTGTGTAATGTGTAGGCTGTGACATTTTTGTGTTCTTCCTAAAATCTCTTTGTTTGTGAGTTTAGTTGTACTGGAGAAGTATTGAGAACTATCTATTTTAAATGTACCATTCAAGGAATTTTTTCTTATTATAGTGCCTGATGTAACTCAGTCTTCTGTTCATTTTGAATAACTTCTAGATATTAAAATTGTCAGCAAACTTGAGTCTCTGGGAATATATGCTTCTCCAGGACAAGATGAAATGTCACTCTGGCCTTTCATGCTAATCAACCCCTGGTAAAGATGCAAGAATTGGTTTGGGTACACAACCCATGCTACAGAATTCTAGTGCCTTCACACCTGCCAGGAGCTCCTCTTCTCTTACGTCTAATGTCTAAATACGACCCCTCCTTCTAAATACTAGAAATGTTCCCCTCTCCCCCAGTGAATTCTTCTCTGATTTCCCAATTACATATGCTCTTTCCTCCCATTGGACCTTTTGGTCTCTACACAAACCTCTCTGCTGTCTCCTTTCAGTTCTGACCTTGTTGGCCATTGTTTTTGCTCTTCTCCCCCTAATTTTCCCTCAGTACAGTTTAGTATTTGGAAGGATGGGTGGGGAACAGAGGAGAACTTTATGCAAATGAAGCATTAACATGCACTCTGACACTGCAGAGATATTGACTCATGATGATAGAATTATTGTGGATAAATTATTGCATTTCTTAAACTTCACTGTCTTCTTTTCAAAATGTGTCTTTTGGGGAAACTTTACGGGGATGGCTTTAAGAACCACTTTAAAATTTAAACTCAGTTTTTCTCCTTTTCTTTACTTGCTTAAAAATAGATGTACGTTCATATTTTCCTTTAGGTTTTCCTTTTGCAGTTCCTTGTTCTAATAATGTGTAAATCGCTAGCAGCAGATGACATGTAACATTTGAATGCAGAGTCCTTTTTATTGAAGCTCAGTAGAACAAAATACTATCAGTTTGTTGTAAGTAACTTCCAGTATTAAAAATGTTTCCTGTTAGCCAAGTGAAAAGTAAAGAGCTGGAAGGTGTTAATCAAATCTTTTTTGGAAAAAAATATTAGGTTCCTATCTCAGATCCCATTTTATTCCCAATAAGATAAAATATTGTTTATCTATCATATGGAATAGTGATATGTGCACATTTGGATCGTAATATTGACTCTTGGGATGTGATTCAGTTCATTCAGCAGTTGTGAGTGTCCATGATACACCTGACTGTGGGCTTCAGTGAATTTCTGTTTTGAAAAAGTTTGGCAAAATTTTTGTTGAGTTTTCTGTTTATTATTCAGAACTAGGAGTGCCATACTGATGAAGTCAGGAAGCTAAAATCATAAAGGAAATAAATTTGATTGCCAATTCCTTATTAATTTTCTCCCTTATAGTGAAAATTGTTTTTAGACATAAATAATCAACATACAGAGTGGCTTGTCTCATAATTTTGATCTCTTAATATGCCATGATGTCAAATTAGCTATGACACGGGAAATGTGTTAACTTTAATAAAATTATAACTCTCTAGCCAAAAAAAAAATTAAACAAATGTAGTAGTATTTGTATTAAGCTCAATTTTTGCAAGCAATAAAATTGATGCTTTTAAAAACAGAGGAACCCTGTGTATCTTCTGCTCAGTTTTGCTATGAACTTGAATCTACTCTATAAAATAAGGTCTTAGAAAAAAAGATACTCTAGATGCATCAAAGCCTAATACTGTCTGCAAAAATCCATTCTCCTCTTCTGAGTCAAATGTAAGATTCCCCTTTCAGGAGTTTTATCTTCTTTCTGTCAGTGAGCCACTATGTGGAAGGGAAAAGACACTTGGGCAATAACAATATTCATTGCTTGGCAATGTAATGGTAGGTGTGCTGGATGGGGCAGGAGATACCAAGATTAATAAAATCCAGCCACAGAAACAAAGGAGCTAATGGTATAGTAACAAGATCAATGTGAGGCATTAAAAACCTATCCATAATCAGTACTTTGGGAGAAGGAGAGAGGGATGTGGAGCATTGCCAATGATCATTTTTCTTCCTGTGTATTTGAGTTGGTATGAATTGGCTAAAATGGGAGCATTCATTTAGTTGAAAAGACCTGTATCAACATTACTTCTAAAAAGTAAGAGGCGCTATATTATATTATCCATCACACAAAGCTCAGTGACTTTAATAGGAAATAATGACTCTTTGGTTCAGGTCATGACCTCGTGGTTTGTGAGTTCAAGCCCCATGTTGGACTCTGCATGGACAGCATGAAGCCTGCTTGGGATTCTCTCTCTCTCTCTCTCTCTCTCTCTCTCTCTCTCTCTCTCTCCCCCTCTCTTTTTGCCCTTCCCCTGCTCATGCTTTTTCTCTTTCTCTCAAAATAAATAAGCTTAAAAAAGAAAAGAATGAATCTTTTACCTTCGAGTTTTAAGACAGAGAGTGGCTTATTTTTTAAAAACATAAATATTTTCTGACTTACAAATAGTGAATTATTATTTACTGGTAAACCATTTTGTCTCAGCCACCACTTTAGCATTCTTTAACACCAATGTGAAAAAAAAAATGACTGAGGTATTCAATGAAATGCTTTTATTTTCTCTACTAATATTTATATTTCTTTGTCTTCTAGTTTCCAAATAAATGATTTTATTCATAAAAATGATACAAGAAGCAAGCTGAGTTTAAAAAAAAAAATAAGCCAACTGCTTACTAATTCTTTGCTCAGAAAGTTAGAGAGCTGAATGAAACACAACAGAATGCTCATTTCCTCCTGACTTTTGACTTACCATCCACTGGTGGGCCTGACCCAAGAACTGAGTTTGACAAATGCCAGGAATCTAGCCTATAATTTGAGTTTAGTGTTCAAAACCGTCTATTAAAGTAAAAAGATCTACAGACATGTCTTCGACAGGCTACTTCCATTTCACTGCTCAATATTTTACTGTCTCTTCTCATGTGATCTTGCCCCCAAAACAGCTGTGCTTTGCTTCTCGCTGATGTGCACATTTATTCCAGTTTGTTTCCACTGATGTCAGCTGGGCCTGACAAGCCAAGCCTTATGTTTATAGCATTGGGATAGGATCCAAGAAAGTATTAGAAGGACTTGGCTACTCCTGCAGGTATAGAAAAAAATGCTGAGATTCCCATTGGTATAAGTCACTCATTAAGGTGCCGCTCCAATGTCAAACAAGAGTACTCTGACTTTGTTCCTCCCACATACCCCAGGCTGCTCTCTGATAAATTTTTATGCTTTATGGCTGCTTGTGACAATATTTAGGGCATTTTAGAAAATAGAAAAAGACAAAGATAAGAATTCATTTTGAGGCTCTTTCCCAAACCCTCAAAAAAAGGAAGTATTCTATCTAAGTGAGGTCTTCACATTTAGTGGCTTCAAAAGAGCAACTTATAAAGGGAATGATTCAGAGTACTTCGGTGTGCTTCAGGAAACTACCATGAGTTTGACATATTAACTAAGAAGATTACAAATTTTCAAATCAATACATTTCTAAGTCGTTTTATTCATATTTTTTGGTCTTCACTGGAATAGAATATATGAGAGCAAGAGTCATATGGCAGATCAGTTTTCAGAAATATGTAACTAAATGTTGAAATGGGAAGTGAAACCAGCAGGCAAAAATGTTATTCTTTATTTGTTATTGCTTTTAGTTTTTAGTCTCAGAATTTTTGAAAACTCAATATTTACTTTGATGCTCTTCATCAGCTTTTGGTTAGAAATGCTTCCTTTTCTTTTGTTCTGGTTCATCTATTTATGACAGAATTTTATCCCAATGAAATAGGCTTTTAGATATTGTAAAGGAATGGTATTGCACTGTCTAGGATGACAGATTAATTATCTTCTTTTCCCCTTAAGGAGACCAGTAAGAATTTGAAGACATATTGGTGCTGATAGCTTACCCCTAAGGTCTGCATGTTCTACCAAAAATAATGAAAAAAGGAAATTCAGTCCTGCTACTGACTCTCAGGATACACAGCTTTGATAATACCAGCCTGTCGTTTCAGATGATAAGATAAAAAATTCACTCAGAAAAGAAAGAAGAACGCAAATGAAGAGATTTTATCCACAGTGTGTTGCAGCATAACCTGCTGGAGAAATAATAGAGTGATAAGAAAACATAACATCAAGGTACCTTCAGTGGTAGATCTGCTTTTTATTTTTTCCTTTCTTGGGGAAGGCGATACTTTTTTCAAATGTGAATATAAAAAGATGCTTTCTTTTTATCCTATCACTCTGTCCTTTTCTTCTGAGTAGTATTTAATTAATTCCACTGATGCCCCAAGGAGAAATTAGGATACATTGTGGGAATTTGTGTATTCACCTCCTAGTGATGTCTGAGGAACAAAATCAGTTGACCGGAATGCTTTGTACTGCCTCCATTAAAACAACTCACACATAAAGCTTTCCCATAACTGTAGATAGAGAGCTTAAACCCAATTGTTGTCTTCAAATCTTTCTCTTTGCATCACACTGTGTTTAAACCTAGTATATCACTTTACAACCCATAATAATTTTATAGAACTATGACCCTAAGAAGTGATAGGTAATAAATATAAAAGTATGTCAAGGATTTTTTTAGATAAATTCTGGAATGAAATCTCATGATCTCTGGACTGGTTTTGGGAAAACCCAACTTCTCATCCTATTTTTATTTATAATTGGATATGTTTAAGTAGGATTCAGTTTCTTCACCTATGGAATGAGGTTAAAGTATGCATAGCTTTCAAAACATTTTTTTGGTAATATAGTTTTTTTAAATGAAATCTCAGCTATAATCCTGAGGCTCCAAATTGCACCTGCTTAGCTTCTATTCTTCACTTCCACAATAGCCTTGATATGCCTGCAGGAAATTGTAGGATTCCAACGAACATAGTTTGAGAAACACTGGGCTAGATGATCTTTATGGTGTCTCCAAAATTTTTAATTTTCTCCACGTAGTTATTTTATGTGCATAATATCTATATATTTTAACACTAATGTCATAAGGGTTCCTTTATGCCTCAATATTTTAAATATATTGCCTTCATTAAAATATTTATCCTTGTCTTCTTGTTTCCTTTAGTTATTTGGTTATTTTGGTCACTGTGTAATACAGATAAATATTTTAATCCCATAGCAATTTTTTCATAGCTCATAGTATGAATTGCCTTTCAGTAAAACTAAGGATTTGTGGACTAATTAAACCAATATTTATTGAATATCTACTTTCTGACAGATATTGTATTAGAGCCCAGGATGCACAAATAAATAAAGCATTGTCTCTATCTTCAAGAATGTCACAATCTGGCCAGGGAGAAAGACAGGAAACACGTAGTTAACATACCATGGGGTATCAAGAGCTGAGTTCTAGCCTCATACATGCAGTCTCCTGACTGATTCATGTGCTTAGATATCTAAGAACATTCCCCTGACTTTCAAACGGTAGCAAAAATTATTAGTTAGCAGATTGGTTTGGCTACTTCAAAGGAGGCAAAAATAGCATATCCCAAAGAAAAATAGGTGGCTTTCTTTTTTCTCAGTTCAAGCTGGTGTGTCCATAAGTTCATCCATATGATGATCTCACTAGACACAGAAAAATAATTAACTAAAATTCAATACCCATTTATTAGCAGAACTCTCATTAAGCTAGGAATACAAGAGAACGGACTAGAGATATCTACAAAAAAACATTATATGTAATGGTGAAATTCTGAATGCTTTGACTCTGACTTTCAGAACAAAGCAAGTATGTCGTCCACTCCCCTTACTCCCATTCAGCATGTTACTGGAGGCAAGTTCAATAAGACCAAAAAAAAAAAAAAAAAAAAAACAAACCTAAGATACACAAACAACATGCTTAACTATGTAGAAAATCCTAGGAAGCAACAACAACAAAAAAAACCCCAGAAAAAACAGTATGCAAAAATCAATTGCATTTTTACATACTAGCAACAAATAATCTGAAGTTTTAAAATACCATTTAAAATAGCATCAAAATAATGAAATACCTAGAGTTATATATCCAACAAAATATGTTCAGCATTTGTATTCTGCAAATTATAAAATACTATGGAATGAAATTTTAAAAGATTTACATAAATTGAGGGATATACCATGTTCATCAACTAGAAGACTCAATATTATTGTGAAGTCTCCCAAAATTGATCTCCAGATCTGTTGAGACAAAGAAAAGATAAGGCAACAACTGTAAGAAAGGTCCTGATTGATGAAATCTAGAATAAAGAACAAGTGTGTTATGTATCAGACTGAGGGAATGGTGGTATTGGCAAGGAGCAATTTCTACTTTTTCTTTTAAGCTGAATATAAGCAAGATCAATAGTAGGACAATACAAGTTTTTTGTTTTTTGTTTTTTTTAAATTTTTTTTTAATGTTTATTTATTTCTGAGACAGAAAGAGACAGAGCATGAGTGGGGGAGGGGCAGAGAGAGAGGGGGACACAGAATCCGAAGCAGGCCCCAGGCTCTGAGCTGTCAGCACAGAGCCCGATGCGGGGCTCGAACTCACAGACTGCAAGATCATGACCTGAGCCGAAGCCGGACGCTCAACCAAATGAGCCACCCAGGCACCCCTTTTGTTTTTTTTTTTTTAATGGACTTGAAGGAAGACTCTTCCTTAAAGACTATCAGTTGATGTCATCTTCTGGTAGTAAGTTGTTGGTAAGTTAGATGAATTGGAATCTAAAGGACACAAGAGAAGGTCTGAAATAACATGGTGAGCAATGTGCCAGACTGACAATGAGAGATGAATAATGAAATTATTGAACTGCAGTAAGAGCCTATTTGAGGCTTAAAGTTGCTACCTTCTTCAATGGCTGGTTGTTAGTCAGGATCTAATCTGGGGTCAATAATCACACTAATTTGAACAAGGATGGCTTAATATAAGGCATTATTAACTATTTATAAGAAATTTGCTATTAAGAGAGTATAGAAAAGAATTCTAAAGAATATCCTAAAGCTGATGTACAGAACCGAAGGAAGGAACAAACTTGGAAAGGGTTTCTTTCATCAGATTTGGGGTTCAGATCTAATTGGAAAAGGTGTGGCTGCAGCCCACTGGTTGGCAGAAAAGCTCATTGGTTGTCCCAGTCCTGAGCTGGTCCACAACCACAGGATGGGCTGGTGCATGGAACTGATGACCAAGGCTAGCTAGTTGGGAACCTTCCTCTGGGCTGCCTGTGGGCCTAGGCTAGTGGGCAAGGCATTGCAAGCAGGAACTACCCTCTTGGGTTTGGTGGGCAGTTAGGAAACCTCTGGCTAACGTTGGAAAACTAGAAGGGAGCACCATTGGGTGACATGGCAGGTACACTGATGGAAGTCATGTGCCACTGCATGAAGCTAAGATCCTTATTCCTCCAGGGTCTTCAGCGCCATCTACTGACAAAACAGTATTGTGCCAGCTGGCAAGGGAGAAATATTCCAGTATCCTATGCAGGCACTTGAAACGGGGTAGCATTACATTGATAAAGGAAACCGTCCTTCACTTCTGCCCTGAGTACTTATTAACGATTTCAGGGATCTTATTTCCTTTTAAGTCATCTGTGAACACATCTGCTAATTTTATTAAATGGTATTATTATTAAATAAAGGAGAAAAAAAATCTGACACGTTATGAGTCAAAGGAAGAGCAAGAGTACAACTCCAGCACAGTTAGAACTCATGGCCACAGAGCCTCAGAACATAAGCGATTTAAAGCTGAGTTTGCTGCACTTGGATAAAATGACACATTTTGGCAGAATTTTACAGTTTACAATTTCACATTCCAGGGTGTGGCCGCTGTACCATTCTGACACAGAATTAGCATCTCTAATTAATGTTATGTAAAACAGAGTCTTGTGAGGCACAGCCCTAGGAGCCGGTTCTTTATGAGGCAAATAGTATTTTTAGGACCAAACCGGATTTTTCTTTTAGGGTCCACATGGCACTAAACAGATGGTGATGTGGGTGGCTGTGGTTTAAGATCTGAAGCGGTTCATAAAGACACCCAGTCTTGTCCTCGTCCCACCCTAGAGGCGGTGATGGCTATAGGCTGGTCCAGGCAACTCTGCAGCGGGATGGTGTCAGCCATCCCCGTAGGCGGACACTGCTGGACCCCGCAGACAGGCAGCGCCCTATACTACAGGGCCTCTGGGAACTTAGACTGCTCTAGCCTGCTGGCGGTGTTCAGAATTAGCATAACCATGCCTATTTTAATCTGAAAAGGAGCTTAGAACTTTTTTTCCCCCAGAGCTCTCTTTAGCTCTTAAAGGTGTAACAATGTTGAAACTACCTTTCCCCAAAGGTCCCTTCTTTTAATTGTTCTTTAAAATCCCAATGTGTCTGCTGCCTAAGCTGCATTTATCCAGAAACTTGGATTCTGGGTAGTTGATGGGGAAAGGGAGGGAAGGAAAAGTCATTTAACATGTGCTCATTTCTTTTTCTCCAGAAAAAAACGTTATATATATTCTTTGTGATAGAAATTCCTTACTACCAACACCTATAGTACCAAATTTGTTTTCTTAATTTGATCACATCCCATTGTTCTTAGCATTTGTTCTCTGTGTCAATGTCCCATTCCATTTATTTTAAATTTGTTTGATCTTTTTGTCTTTTTTGATTTATTAAATTAAAAAGCACTCTAAATTCCACATACGTTGGAATTATGTAAATTTAGAAGTTAAAATTTCCTCCAGAAGCACTGCAATCCTGTCTCTGGTACTTTTGTTAAAAATATCGAGCATATTCTTTCTCCTGTGCTTATGCAGTCATTCACACAAATAGTATGTATTGTGAGTGATGAGTGTTTCACCAAAAAAATGTTGCAAACATTATTTTCAACTTGCTCCATTTTCTGTTAACCACCTCATCGTGATCCATTCTCCGGCTGTTACATATTTATCCCACCTAGTCCTGAAAATTTAGGTAGTTCCCAGGTTCCTACCATCATGGAAGAAAGTCTGCTGCAGGAACATCCTAGTTTATACCCAGAGCTTTATGCAGTCATACATTATCTCTGCAGAAATGATTCCCTGAAGACTGCTAGGTGCATCTTGAACCTTTTTATAAATTTTGACAAATCATCTCCAAAAATGTTGGTCCATTTAATACTCCCCCTTAACAAGGATGCATGTGCTCTCCTGTCCCACTCTGATGCAAGGATTACTGATTCTCCCCAGAAGCTCCTGTTGGAACTTGTCAGTGTTATCATTCAGCCCATGATTTGTTTTCCTGAGCTACAATTGTAGAGAAGGAGAAATAATTTTCCCTCTACCCTTCTGAGTTCTTAGCTGAAACCCGTGTAATGAAAGACTAACAAGACAAAAAGAAACAAGTTTATTAACATCCATACCCCATGTATATATGGATGATACCCAGGGAAAAATTCCTAACTCTCCTGGGTGGCTTAGAATTCATTCCTAAATACGTCCTTAATAGGGAAAGGAGAGGAGAGATGTAGGCCTCTTAGAGGAGAACAAATTATTTTTAGGAAAGATAAATGGGCCCTTAAAAGAATAGGTGGAAAGTATGATAGTTTGTGATGAAGTTGGTCTCTGTGGTGTCTACTTCTACTGTCCTATGGTAAAAGTCAGACTTTCATGGTTGATGAAGCTTCCTTTCAAGGAGGGAATTTATGACAATTAACTTCCTTTTAGAGGATTTGTCTTTATGCAGATGAGGGGAGTTCAGAGAGAGCCTCTGCTGGCATTTGCTGATTCTCAAGTGGCTCAGCATAAAAGTCATTCTACGAAAGTGTCATACTTTGTAGTGGAATGTTCTGCCACCCTTCAGACAGAGTAAACCCAACAAAAGTTTGTTTCCTGTCTTAGATAATTTACCACAGTAGCATTATTCCCTGGGGACAGTATTCTGACCAGACCTTCTTGGGAGTTACAACAGCACTGTGCTTGTAGTGAGGTATGGGCCATATTGCTAAATTAACGAGGGTCAGATGTCTGTATCCTATGGAACAAGAGATACAGTTATGATCAGTTTTGTTTTGTTTTGTTTTTCTAAACAGTATACATTTCCAGACAGAACACTGCTAGATGCTTTTATAAAATGTGTAACAATCAGATAACTGTTACCAGTAATTGACAGTCAAACAGATCCATGGCAGCTACAGCCACCCACCACAGGAGCAAAATAAACTTGTTATTTTTCCTTTTTTTTCCCAGATGAATAGAAGCCTCAGATTCATTTCAGCTGGATAGAATCAAAAAGCCTTCAAGCTAGCAGCTGTCGATAAACTATTTGGGTTTTTTTCCCTTATAAGACAATATAACACCATTAAAGACAGTGAAAACAGGAGTGGTGGGGGAACCCTAACACCTCCTTTATTTTCTTTTTTATACATGTCCTCATTTTAATCCATCTGTCAGTATTTTTCATGGTTGAAATCCTTTTATGAAAATATACAATTTTACATCCTTATTTTTTTTTTCACTTTAAACACAACCTTTGAAATATTCCATGTAATATTTGCAGCCTGTTGTGGTCACCATGTGTTAGTTCATGTAGGAATGGCGGTGGCCTCCCCAAAAAAGACCTTTGCCTCTTTGAATGTCCTACTGCTGAAATAGCATTGCTCATTCTGGGCACACCAGAGCCTTGCAGAAGGTCTGGGAATGTGAACCAGGGGAGCAAGAAGGCTAGAAAACATGGATAGTGGTTGGTGTCTGCTTTCGCGGCAGTAACTCCACTAGGGAATTTGTTGTTTGACATTTCACGCAACTTAGCTGACTCAAGGTGAAGCCAACTAGCCACCTGAAATTGTGAGTGTAGTGTGGCAGGATGGATGATCAGAGTAATAAAGGGTGAGAGAAAGACAGGCAGGTGAAGGAAAATGAACAAACGGCTACCTGAACAAGGACTGCAGCTTTTGATTCAAGTTTAGAATAAAAGCCAAAATGAAACTTCCTTAAATTCAGACTACGTTTAACAGCATTCATTCTTGTGTGTTTGTTATTAATTTTTCTCTTTCCTTCCTTCGTCCCTCCCTCCCTTGTTTGCATTATATCCTCCAATGCCTATTGGACAGTAGTTTGTTTGTTTGTTTGTTTTTATCTAAACAACATTAAAGCCATAATCTTGAAGGGATTGGAGCCTATCAAAGTGAGTGAAGGAGAATTTGAAGTTTGAAAAAGCAAACTCAGTTACCTTTTCCTTGTTACTGTCAGAATACTTAATTACCTCTGATGTTTTAAATAACATTTTTGGAATGTATGATGATTTTATATTTAAGAGAGAATATTGAATTAACTAAATTCTTAGAAAGTCTACCCTGGAACAAGAGTGCAAAATTTCATTTTATGCCTTATTTTCACTTCTTGAGGCCATATCTCTTTTGAAAGAGTTTAAGTTGCTTTTGAAATATAATGGACATGCGATATTTATATGTGCTGCCGAAGCGAGCACATGACATGCGATATTTAAAGTGTACGATTAAGTGTCGCCATGTATATATACCCATGAAACCATCATCACAATCAGGACAGTGAACATATCCATCATCCGGAGAAGTTTCTTCACACCTGTTTGTTATCTCCCTACCCTTCCCTGTATCCCCACCCCCTTCATTCCCAGACAACCACTTATCTGCTTCCTGTCACAATAGATTCGTTTGCATTTTCTTGAATTTTGTATAAATGGAATATAGAGCATAGACTCTTTTTTGAAGAGAGGGGTTCTGTTTTTGTCAGGGAACTTAACTATTTTTATATTTATCTGTGTTGTTTGTAGTATCAGTAGTTCGTTCTTTTTCTGTTGCTGAATTACCTATATCCCATTGTGTGGATATACCACAATTAGGTTATCCATTCACTTGTTGACATTTTGGTTATTTCCAGTTTTGTTGTGTCTGGTTATTACAAACAAAGCTGCTATTAATAAGTCCTTATATGGCCAGCATTTCCTTTTTCCTTGGCTAAATACCTAAGAATGGAAAGGCTGGATCATCTGGTGGGTGTTTAACTTTTTAAAAACCTGCCAATCCGTTTTCCCAGGTTGTAGCATTTTACACTGCCACCGTCAGCATATGAAAGTTCCATGTCCACATCTTTAATTTTAGACATTTTACTAGGTGTGTATTCTATATAGAAAAATGCTTAGATATATAGAGAATTTATCAGATATATGATTTATGAGAATTTTTTTCCAGTTCCTGGCTTGTCTTTTTGTTCACTTAATAGTTTCTTTTGAAGAGCAGTAGTACATAATTTTGTTGAAGACCAAAGAAATGTTGGGCTTATTTCTTGGTCACAAAAATTTTCTTCTGTGATTTCTAGAAGTTATAGCTTTAGGTTTTATATTTAGGTCTCTGATCTATTGTTAGTTAATTTTTGAATGTGGTGCCAGAGATAGATCAAAGTTTCTTATATAGTTTTACAGCTGTTCAGTACCATTTGCAAAAAGAGTATCCTATCTGCAGAATTGCCTTTGCAACTTTATTGAAAATCAGTTGACCATGTATGTGTAAGTATTAGGTTAGGACTCTTCCATTTTGATGCCAATACCGCATTGTGTTAATTACTGTAATTTTATAATGAGTCATAGTCTGGCTATGTAAGTGCTTCAACTTTGTTCTTTTTAAAAGTTGATTGGCTAGTCTAGATCCTTTGCATTCCCATGTGAATTTTAAAATCTGCTGGTCAGTTTCCACAAAAAGCTTGCTGGGTATTTGGGATTATGTTTAATTTATGGATCATTTTGGAGATAATTGGTATTTTAATAATCTTGAGTCTTCTAATCCATAAGCATAGTATAGCTCCCCATTTATTTAAGTCTTCAGTTTCTCTGAGCAATGTTTTGTAGTTTTCAATGTACAGGTCTTGTGTATCTTTTGGCAGATTTATAGCTATTTAATATTTTTATGCTATTGTAAATTAAAGTTTTTGTTTAAAATTTCTATTGTTTATTGCTAGTATACAAAAATACAATTGATTTTTGTATCTTGATCTTGTATCTTGCAACTTTGTTAAAATCAACTTATTCCAGTAGCTTTTTGGTAGATTCCATAGGTTTTTTTTAATGTAAATAATCATGTTATTTGTGAATACATAGTTTTTCTTTTTCCTTCCCAGCATGTAGTCCTTTTATTTCTTTTTTTCACCCAATTGCATGGGCTAGAACCTCCAGTAAAATATTGAGTAAAAGTGGCAAGAGTGGACATCCTTGTTTTTGATCTTAGGGGGAAAGCATTTAGTCTTTGACCATTATGAATGACACTAGCTTAAGTTTTTTGTTTTTGTATTTTTTTTTTTAACAGACATTCTTTTATTTCTTTTTTAAATGTTTTTATTTATTTTTTATATGTAATTTATTGTCAAATTGGTTTCCATACAATACTCAGTGCTCATCCCAACAGGTGCCCTCCTCAACCCCCAACTCCCCCTCTCCCCGCTCCCCCACCCCCCATCAACCCTCAGTTTGTTTTCAGTGTTTAAGAGTCTCTTATGGTTTGCCTACTTCCCTCTCTGTAACTTCTTTTTTCCCCCCATCCCCTCCCCCCTGGTCTTCTGTTAAGTTTCTCAGGATCCACATAAGAGTGAAAACATATGGTATCTGTCTTTCTCTGCCTGGCTTATTTCACTTAACACTCTCCAGTTCCATCCACGTTGCTACAAATGGCCAGATTTCATTCTTTCTCATTGCCAAGTAGTATTCCATTGGATATATAAACCACATCTTCTTTATCCATTTGTCAGTTGATGGACATTTAGGCTCTTTCCATAATTTGGCTATTGTTGAAAGTGCTGCTGTAAACATTGGGGTTCAAGTGCCCTTATGCATCATTTCCTGTATCCCTATATCCCTTGGGTGAATTCCTAGCAGTGCTATTGCTGGGTCACAGGGTAGATCTATTTTTAATTTTTTGAGGAACCTCCACAAAGGTTTTCCAGAGTGGCTGCACCAGTTTGCATTCCCACCAACAGCACAAGAGGGTTCCTGTTTCTCCACATCCTCTCCAGCATCTATAGTCTCCTGATTTGTTCATTTTAGCCACTCTGACTGGCATGAGGTGGTATCTCAGTTTGGTTTTTATTTGTATTTCCCTGATGAGGAGTGGTGTTTAACAGACATTCTTTATCAGGTTCAGGAAGTTCTTTTTTATTCCTAGCTTGTGGAAAATTGCTATTAAGAGTGGATGTTGGATCTTGTCAAATATTTTTTTGTCATCTATTAAGATGATCATACCATCTTGTATCATCTTGGACAAAATGATATATATATTATTATCTTTATCTGTGTTGCTTTTAAGATTTCTCACCTCTCGTTTCAAATAATTTGATTATGTGGTATTTTGGTGTGCTTTCATCATGCTTTTCTGCTTAGAGTTTATTAAATTTCTTACATGTTAGTTTGTAATTTTCATCAAATTAGGAAAATTTGTTTTAAACATATTTTATTCTGCCTCCCCCCTCACTCCTCTCCTTTGGAGATTACAATTACATGTTTAGTTGGCCACTTGATTCACTGAGTGTCACATGATTCACTGATAATCTTTTTCCTTTTCTCTTTTGTCTCCGTGTTTTAATTCAGAGCATTTCTGTTGCTATGTCTTCAAGTTTACTCATCTTTTCTTCTTCACTGTCTAATCAGTCATTAATCTCATCCAGTGCGTTTATCATCTCACATGTTGTAGATTTTATCTCTAGAAGTTTGGTTTTTTATCTCTTCCCTGTCTTTACTTAACATGTGCAGTCTTTTATCTAGCTTTTTGACATATGGAATGCCTATGTAATAATTTTCTTTTCTACAAATTCTGCAGTATTTGTTATTTCTGGGTCAGTTTGGGGTTTTTTTTAATTGTTTTTTTCATCTCATTATAGTTATATCTTCCTCCTTCTTTGTGTGCCTGGTAATTTTTTACTCAATGCCATACATTGTGAATTTTTTCTTGCCAGATCTTGTATGTTTTTATATTCCAAAACATTCTTCAGCTTGTTCTATGACATGGTCAAATTACTTGAAATAGTTTCATCATTTCAGATCTTGCTTTTAAGTTTTGATAGCAGGACTCAAGCTACATTTAGCCTATGGTGAGTTTTTCTCCAATACTGAAGCAAGGTCATTCTTAGTACTGTAAACATGCCTTGTGAATTTTGAGGTTTTCCTTCTGGCTATCAGAAATATTTCCTTTTTTCAACTTTGCATGAGTTCTGGGCATTGTTTCCTCTAATTGTTTGGGTGATTCTTTCTCTAGCATTGAGTATTTTCCTTAATTTTATGTATTGATCAGTACTTAAAAATTTTTTTAATGTTTATTTTTGAGAGAGAGAGATTGACAGAATGCAAGTATGTTAGAGGCAGAGAGAGAGAGAGAGAGAGAGAGAGAGAGAGATTGACAGAATGCAAGTGTGTTAGGGACAGAGAGAGAGGGAGACACGGAATCTGAAGCAGGCTCCAGGCTCTGAGCTGTCAGCACAGAGACCAACACGGGGCTCGAACTCCCAATCTGTGAGATCATGACCTGAGCTGAAATCAGACACTCAACTGACTGAGCCATTCAGGTGCCCCTGTATTGATCAGTACTTAACTGAAGTTTGCTCTGTTGTTTTTTCCCCCTCTTATCTCCAGGCAATAAATTGGATCAATAATAGATTTCATTGTATTTCCCATCTCTCAGGAATCACTGTCTGTCATTGCCTGATATTTAAATAGTTGAGAATCATTATTTTCATTGGTGTTGTAGTTGTTACAGCCAGGAGGGTAAGTTTGGTCTTTCTTACTTGATCTTGGCTGGAAGCTGTGACTGTTTCTTCATGCCCCCCACCCCCAGCATTCAGCATGCTGCTAGGTATGTAATAAATATTTTTCAAGAATGAATATAGAGTCACGTATGTGCATGTATGTGTGTGTCACACACATACATACAAGTAAATGGGTGGTGTGTAAGTGAAAGAAAAACATACAACTCGCTGAGAGGGTGTGACAGTAAGTAATACATGTCAGACAACAGAGCATTTCTGAGCAGGGCTTTCCTGGGATTTCGTGGTTTGCTACATGCCCTGGCCAGTCACTCAGGGCACCCATGCTTCTGAATTTATCTTCTTCTTGCATTGCCAAATAGCAGCGATTACATGGGCATGAATTGGTTAAATTCTTACTTCTTTTTTTTTTTATTATTTTAATGTTTATTTATTTTAGAGAGAAAGAGAGACACAGTGCAAGCAGGGGAGGGGCAGAGAGAGAGGAAGACACAGAATCTGAAGCAGGCTCCAGGCTCTGAGCTGTCAGCACAGAGCCCAACATGTGCCTCGAACTCCCCAACGGTGTTAAATTCTTACTTCTCAACTTGATATATCAAAGCCAGTAGGAGAGACATCAAGTCTTCACAACCCCAGAAGTTTCCAAACACAGGCTCAGATTTAAATAGTTGACAAAACCCAAATTCCCTTCTTCCTTTACTCCTTTTATTTCCTCTTCCTGGGTTTCTGTCCAGTGCCTCCCTCAGGGAGGTCTTAGCAGAACTCCTGATTTGTTCTGTGGGTAGTTAGATGCCTACACATCAGCTATTGTTGAACAAATCGATTTTTCACCCTTTCTACTTTGAGTCTTGCTTTCTGACAGCGAATTGTTCTTTGCTTACATCTACTGGCTTCCACCATTTATTAAAACTTCTTTGTATTTTATTTTACCTATGCCTCTCAAAATTTTATAAGCCCAGAAACTGAGTCAAGTTTAAAGAACGACATTGTAGAAATCATCAAAGGAAACTGCTAGGTTATTTTCCACAGGAGACCTTTTTTCTTTTTCTTTTAAAATGTTACTCTGGCCTACTCTGAGCTTCTGTTCTTCATAAATAACTCCAGTCTGGTTGAAACCTATTTTCTTATCCTATCAATGTACCAATGTTTTTAAGGAAAGATCTTTATCTAGAGCACAGTCTCATTATCCTTGTGTTTTCGTTCCTGTTTCCTCTCCTTGATTTGCCTTGAGGTAAGAAAAGGTGGTTCTGAGTTAGGAGAATCTTCGTGTCTGACTATAATAATCACAAACTTTATATAACAAAGTTAATTTGAGGTAACATATAATTAAGACTCAATCTAAAGAGGGTTAGCACTGCAAAGTAGAGAATGCTAGAGTGTGTTCAGCCCTGCAAATATCTGTGTGACTAGTGAAATAACTATTCAAAATTGGAAAATTGGACTGGAAAGTAGGTGACCTAATTTTATTTTCTTGTATAGTTACAGATGTGCTGAGAGTATCACACATAAACTCTTCTGGTGTTTAAGCAGATGACATTTTTGTTAGTTGTCAAGATATTAGAACCTTAAGACATCACACTAAATGACATTTCTTGTCTTTCTGCTCGCTCTATCACTAAACTTTATTAGAATCCAACACTGATTTTTGAAGTCACACATGAGGTGAACCAAGTTCTAATACTCATTACCCTGGTATGAGGACAGTTGGGCTTAGGGAAGCAGAGAACATAATTTAACTGCAAAACAAACTTCCTTTGTTTTGTTTATGTGATGCTGTCCACCATTTGGCACTCCTTTCTTCCTCAGATTAGTTTATATTTCAGGGATTTTCCCTTTCATAATTTAACACTTCACCATACACATGGGAAAACTGAAACACAAAGGTAATCTGGAACAGAAATAGAGATTACTTTATGAATTTCTTTTTTTTTTTTTTTGGAGTCAAAAAATAAGATCATGTTTAGATGATGTTTTAGCCCATGTCCTTTTTCCAAGATTTTTAATTTTTTTTTTAATTTTTATATTTTAAGTAGGCTCCACACCCAGCGTGGAGACCATTGTGGGTCTTGAACTCACAACCCTGAGATCAAGGCCTGAGCTGGGATCAAGAGTCAGATGCTTAACCACACTGAGCCACACAAGTGCCCCCTTCCAAGATTTTTTATAAATGTTAACCAACTCTTTAGCATTACATATGCCATTGCATACAATGATGAAAATTTTGTTTTCCTCCTCTTTATTAGAAGACCATATGTTGTCATCAGACTAAAAGTGATATATTAGTGGCAGTTATACTAACCAAGTGTATGGATTTTTAAGCATAAAAGAAACTAATATTTTAGACAAACTTACCTTAGGTTAATTGTCTTAATTAAGCTAAGTTACTACTAATGAAGGTTAGTTGTCATTATGGTTACAAACACAGACATTTGATTTGAGATGTAAATGTTAAATTCCACTGTGGTGTGTGCCCTGGAATGTGTGAGGGGACAGCCTGGCTCAGGTGCTAGTTCCTGAGTGCCCACTTGCCCAGCTGTATAAGTCAACCATGTATAACGATTCACTGTTGACTGGGGCAACTGTGATAGCTCCTTTCAGTTCTCAAAGTCTTCAGTTTGTTTCTTATTCATATTAAAACTCATAATCCTTGAAACTAAGTTTTTGAAGTCCTATTCATTGTCACTAATCTTTATTTATATGCTTAGTGTATTTCCCTTCTAGCATGCTGTCTTCACCCAACAAAGAATGTTCTGTGTCCTGAGTCATTTGACTTTGCCTCAGTCTATTTGTGCTCTTGCTTGTTGTCTTCCTACATTAGGTGAAGTCCCAGCACCTTGATCGCTTCTCATCTTACTCAAACTCACTCGCCCGTTGTTTTTATCAAATCTGGTGTTACTCCTCACCAAGGCCTCCTATTTACCAAGCTCATTCTTTATCTCTTTTTTCTCTCCAGGCCATCACTCCTTCCTCAAGGCACTCCCTGCTTTTTTCACTCCCTTATCCATGTTATGTACATTCCTTGCTGCTATGGGGTCTGCAGCCTCAGGAAGCTCTTCCTTTACTAATTCCTCCTTACTCACTTATTCTATATGCCATCTGCACCCAGTATTGCTCACAATAATTGCAGATACACCCAGCAGCATTTCTCTTCCCAGTGGACAGTTTTATTTATTTATTTTTTTCCAGCCAGATTTTGTATACCTTATTTCATGGAATGTGTAGGTAAGATTCAGTTCTGTGTTTACATACAAAAATACATATGAATATCCTATAAAACATTTGCTTGCTTTTACATGACGTATCCTAAAATAAAAGTTGGTTACATATATTAGCAGATTACTGTGTTTTAAGTACATTTTAAGAAATTGGTGGGGGGTTTGGGTTGACATGTAGCATATAAAAATTTCTCCCATTTAAAGTAATTGGAAATAGGGGCACCTGGGTGGCACAGTTGGTCAAACGTCCAACTCTTGATCTTGGCTCAGGTCATGATCTCATGGTTGGTGAGTTCGAGCCCCGCATCAGGCTCTGTGTTGGTGGTGTGGAACCTGCTTGAGATTCTGTCTCCCCTTCTCTGTGCCCCTCCCCCACTTGTGCTCACTCTCTTTCTCTCTCAAAATAAGTAAATAAACTTAAAAAATTTTTAAGTAACTGGAAATATAGTCAGTGGTATTGCACTAGCATTGCATGGTGACAGATGCTACGCTTGTGGTAAGCATAGCAAAATGTATCGCTTTGTGAAATCATTATATTATACACCTGAAACTAATGTGACATCATGTGTCAACCATACTTCAGTTTAAACAAATAAATAAATTGGGGCACCTGGGTGGCTCAGTCAGTTAAGTGTCCAACTTCAGCTCAGGTCGTGGTCTCACAGCTCGTGGGTTCAAGCCCCACGTTGGGCTCTGTGCTGACAGCTCAGAGCCTGCAGCCTGCCTCTGATTCTGTGTCTCCTTCTCTGCCCCTTTCCCACTCACACTCTGCCTCTTTCTCTCAAATATAAACGTTGAAAAAAAAATTTTTAATAAATTAAGTAAGTACATATGTACTGAGAAATAGGCTCCCAATTAGCATTTTCATGCAGAACTTTGGCTTTTCAGAAATAGATTACTGACCTAAATTGAGCAATGCCTATCCTAACCATCATTAAATAAATAGACCCCTGCTAGTATCACATTGGAGGATCCTGGGAGCCGACTGTGGAAAAAGCAGCCCTCTAGCCAAATCTCCACCTGCAGAACCATGCCTAAAGGTTAGAGTTTCTGTTCTTGTGAACTATAGTTTGGCAGTTATTTGACACCTGATGTGTTTTCTCTGCTGGCAAAAGCATAATACTCTAGCATGTTTCTACCAGTCATTTTTTTACACATGCCTCTCATTTTACCATGATTCCTGGCAGCCCTTCAGGCCTCTAGTACTGAATTTTGTGTATCACTCGTTTTTAAGGCAGACTATTCCAAACATGCTCTCAAGCATTGCTGAAAGTCCATCAAGCCATTATCATAGGTGGTACAGTCACCTAGATGGATATTTACATGTATTAATTTTATTCCTCATAGATTATACTCTAATTGTTTAACATGTGCCACATGACCCCACCTGGACTGTCACCCTCTGTTGAAATGTTGTGCATTTTTGTTGTTCCTCCCAGCCCACCTAACCGAGTCCCCTGTCCTATCAGATCTTCAGTAAGTACTTGCAGAGAGATTTGCAATCCAGGTCAGAAGCAGAATTGCAGGGTGAGTTTGAAACCTGAATAACAAATCGTTTATCTCGGGCCCTGCTGCGGTACATCCTATGTTACTATGTATGCTAGATGCCCGTTATATTCATCATTTATGGCAAGTTTTAAGGTTTTAGAAACTAGATTCTATAGGTGGAATGGGGGGGTGCGCGAATGGCTTTTTTTTTTCTATCTGCCAAACTTTCAAACAAAACTAAACAAAGCATTGTCTGTACTAACTTCACATGCACCAGTACTGTAGAGGCACAGAAAGTGACCTATAAGGGACCTTTGTTAAAGCCTCCCACAAACGTCAATATGCCTATTGTTCCTGTTAAGAAAAAGAGGAAAAGGAAATCAGAAACACAATCCCTATATCAAAGAAGAAGGCAGTCTGAATCCCGATGGGACTCTTGTTTGTCTGTTCTTAGGTCCCCAGTGATGTTTCCTTTCTTCACTTTATCTGCTGGAATCCATTTGTAATGAAAAAAAGTGGTTTAAGGACTCAGGTCTGTTTGCTCTGAAGTTAATAGTTCTGAGTGTGATATATTCTACTTTTCAAAAGAGACTGACCTAAGACTTTATACCCCACTGTTTTCTCCAATATGGAAAGATTTTCAAGATATGTAAAAGGAAAAAGGAAAGTACAAAATAGGCCTAAGTGTCCATTAGTGGAAGGAAGAGAGAATGGCTGAACAAATGGACATGATATGATGTCCAGGTAGTGCACAGAGCATTTGTAGATGGTGTTTTTCCTAAAGAGTTCAGGACTGGGGCTATACTAACAGACTCACTTGTTATCGAATACTCTTATATACTGCATATATGTGTGTGTGTGTGTGTGTGTGTGTGTGTGTGTGTGTGTACATATGTATACACATGCACACACTTTTAATTATTGTTTTGCTATTTGCATATGATATTCTAATAACAATTTTTTCAGTTGAAAGTTAAAGTTTGTAGAGAGAAGTGCCCTTTTAATTTTTTTAATATTTATTTTTGAGAAAGAGAGAGCATGTGTGAGCAGGGGAGGGTCAGAGAGAGAGGGAGACACAGAATCCAAAGCAGGCTCCAGACTCTGAGCTGGGAGCACAGAACCCGATATGGGGCTTGAACTCATGAACTGCGAGATCATGACCTGAGCCAAAGTCGGATGCTTAACTGACTGAGCCACCCCAGGAGCCCAGAGAAGAGCCCTTTTAAAATGAGAAATTAACTACCTGGTGAGCTTTCATGTAAACTTTCCTCTCAGCAGTAGGCTATATGCTTGGTGATGCTTCCTCCAATGCTGGACAGTTGGTCTGTGTATTGCTATTATTGATCACTTCAGCTGCTTGAATACATGTTTCTGCTTGACATAAGCAGGGCACATGGGCAATGTGTTATGATAGGTGAGTGTCAGTGCTTCTGGAAAGGCTCTGCCTTCAAAGAGCTCTGTTAGAAGAGCCAAACTAGTGTATTCTATTATTACTCTTGTTCCGTGAGTAGGTGAATCTGTACACAGAGATAACAGAGCATTTTGAATTACAGGGCCACCAGTGTGCAAAAGCTAGACAGCTTTCCAGATTATTTCCATAACTAAAGAACAGTGCTGCTAACCAACTTCATCTAATCCCAGGGCTTGGATGAAACCAAATTAGATTGGCTTTGTCTCAGCCAGAGGTTTTGCTGACAAAGAGTAAACAAGTAAATATGACAGTGTTTCCTATACAGTGGCAATGGGGACAGTGGTATTTCTGAGTAAATCTATTATATAGTTCATGACATTTTGATGAATAGATACAGACTGGATAAATTTGAAATCCTCATTACAAAAGAAACCAGAAGAAACAGAAAGGAAAGGAAACTGTCTTTGTTCAGAAACCCAAGAAGCACCATGATGTTGCAGAAAGAACCTTGGCCTTGGTGGTCAGAGCTCTCTCTCATCCTCCATTTACTAGCTGTTTGTCTTCTGCAATAAACTTCCCTTTCTGAGCCTTGTCCATATCATGAACACAAGAGTACCTAACTTGTTAGGATCATTATGATCACTGTAGATACTGTATATAAAAAGAGTTTCTGGTAGAAGGAGCCTGGCATATGGTAGCCCCAATAGGTGAGAATAACTCTGCTGTTCTTATTAGCATAGAGGGAGCAGCCTCTGTGCTAAGCCTGCTTCTACCCACATTTTCTGCATCAGTCCCAGGGGGCTGGCTCAACTCTGTGAATGGACAGCTCCATCCAACTAATAGCTTCATGGAACTTCCTCTTTCATGTCGCTGATATTAAGCTTTGACGCTCTTTCTATACTCTTACCCAGGGAAAATTACACCAAATAGACCTGGCTTTGATCTATTTTCAATTTTGACTGAATTATGGACAGTAATACTGTATTTTAAAGTATAGTCAGAGACTGCAGGCTACAAAAATTCAAACCCTTTTTAGTCTTTTCAGATCTTGAAAGTAGATGATTAACCATTGTCAGCTCTATATTGACCTGGGCTTTCTTAGCTATTGAACTTCTGGCTCCAATTCACACCTCCATTCTCCCTTTAATCTTGTATAATTTTTTGTAATGCCTTAATTTCAGGAGTGCATTTATGTGTTGGTTTTGTTATTTTAGCAGAATTATGATCTTTGGTATGTTCTGTCCTAAAAACTGCTTTTAGCATAATAGTTACGAAGCGTCCTATAGTCAACAAAAGGACTATTAAGGCGCTAATTATATCTTTCTCCACTACTTTAGGGATTTCTTCCCCCGAACACCACTGCTGTGAAATTCCATGTTAATAAGACCTCAGGTGGACTAGGACTGCAAAGAACTCTTCCTATTCCATCTTAATGCTATATAGCAAACCACCTCAAAATTCAGCAGCTTACAACAATTGTTTATTCTTTCAAATACTCATGGGTTAGTTGGGGCTGGCTGATATACGCACAGCTCATCATCTATAGGTTGAGTCCACATTTGCTCTACATATTTATCAGTCTCCTTGGACCAGTGGGCTAATCAGGGCATGCTTTTCTCTGGCTTTGACAGAAGAGCAAGAAGGGTGAATGGAAACATGTGCTACCTCCTAAGTTTGCAACCACCCCTTTCGTCCCACCCCATTCCTTGGCCAAACAAGTCAAAGCACCATAAAAGAAGTGCAAAGTCATATGGCAGAGGGTGCAGTTCTAGGAAGGGGTGAAGAATTAAGATTAGTAATATAATCAGCACGTCTGGCTTTGCCACTAACTAATGAGGACTTTTGAGCAAGTCTCCAAGCCACAGCTTCTCCATGATTACATTCATTCATGGCATTCAACAAATAATTTTACCAGGGGTGCCTGGCTGGCTCAGTCAGTGGAGCATGCAACTCGATCTCAGGGTTGTGAGTTCGGGCCCCACATTGGGTGGGGCACCTGGGTGGCTCAGTCAGTTAAGCATCCAACTCTTCATTTCAGCTCAGGCCATGATCTCACGGTTCATGAGTTCAAGCCCTGCGTTGGGCTCTGTGCTGACAGCACAGAGCCTGCTTGGGACTCTGTCTCTTTCTCTACTCCTCCCCTGCTCACTTTCACACACACACTCTCTCTCTCTCTCAAAATAAATAAACATTTTTAAAAATAATAAAATTAAAAAAAAATAATTTTACTATATACTTGGTACCAGGCATTGTTCTAGGTGATGGGACCATAACAGTGAACAAAATTGTTGGAAATCCTTGCCCATACAGATCTCATGTGCTGGTCAGAGATATACAGTAAATATGTGTGTGTGTGTGTGTGTGTGTGTGTGTGTGCACGTGCATTCATGAGTGTGTAATATGTCAGAGTGTAAAAAGTGCAAGGAAGGGAGATTACATAGGGTAAGTAAAATAATTCACCTCTCTCTGCCCCAGAGATTGTCACTATTAATGATCTGTTGTTTGTGGTTATGTTTGTGGGGATGGATAGCAGAGCCTGACCATCAGAGTTTGAATTCTGATCTTGCTTTTATTTGCTTTGTGACCCTGGACATGTCTATCATTTTTCCATGGCTGCATAACAAATTCCCACAAACTTAGTGCCTTCAAACTACATATATCTGTTACCTCACAGTTTGTGTGGGGCAGGAATCCAGGCATGCTTAGCTCTGATCATGGCCTCACAAGGCTGGAGTCTGGGTGTTGGCTCAGACTGTATTCCTTTCTGGAGCTTGGGATCTTCTTTCAATTCCATGTGATAGTTGGCAGAACTCAGTTCCTTATGATGGTAGGAAAGATGTCCTCACTTTCTTGCTGTGAGCCAGGGGCTGCTCTCTGGTAGTAGAGCCCCCCCATAGTTCCTTGCCTTGTGGTTTCCTTATAGTTCCTTGCCTTGTGGTTTCCTTATAGTTCCTCTCACAACATGGCAGCTTGCTTCTTCAAGGCCAGTGGGAGAATCTCTCTCCAGTCTACTCTCTCTCCAGTCTACCAGGATAGTCTTACATAACATAACATAACATAACATAACATAACATAACATAACATAACCATGAGAATGACTCTCCTCCCATCTCCATTGTCACATACCCGTGGACTAGAAGCAAGTCACAGTCTCTGCCTGCATTCAGTCAGAGAGGTTTATACAAGGGCATGATTAATTGAAGGTCATCTTAGAATTCTTTCTGCCAGAACATGTGGCATACTTAATCTCTCTGTGTCTCCATTTCCTCATCAGTAAAATGGGAGTGACTGTAGTGATATCTACATCATCAGATGGTTTTGAGGATTAAAGGCATTAATAGAAGGAAATCACTTAGAACAATACCGACTACAGAGAAATCTGTATCTGAGTAGCTATTTTTATTATCTATAAAATGTGAGGATTTTGTTAGGTGATTTTCAAGATCCCTTTTAGCTCAAACATTTTATGATTTTGTTATAATACAGTATAATGCAAAATTAAACAAGGACAAAAATATCACTGACTAAAAAAAGGAAAGCATAATATCAGGACAAGTTGAAATTAAGCTAAATAGATGATATGGTTCAAGGAGGCAAGAGTCATTCTTCCTTTATGTTGTCATCAGTGCAAAAGCCATGAAGTACTTCATTATTTGAAGTTTTGTGTGTTGCCTTGACAAGGAATCTTTGGAAGGACACAAGACCCTCTAAACAAATACTGATTTGTAAGAAACTTTTCTCCTTTGATCACCATACTGTCCCCTAAATTAATTGAAGCCTGTGGTCTCAAATAAACAATTGGATGGTGTGACCGGATTATAATACAAAGTTTGAATACAGCTGCTAGTTCTGTATTTGAGATGTAGTGTGTGAATGGCTTTTAACCAGACTTGTTTAAACAAGAATAATTGGAACAATGCAGCTCCTGATTGCCCTCTCCCACCCACACAGGCCCATGAAGAGAGGACCTTATGGTCATCTCTCCAAGGTGCTTGATGCAACAGGAAGGGCAGATCTTGCTGTTGCTGCTTACCCTGCCAAGAGCCACTGATGAAAACTGCTTCTCCCCAAGCAGGCAGGAAACTGCTTGAGAGTGGGAGGTGTTGGGTCTGTAGATCAACTCCATGTCCTGTCTCTTTGGATGATATACTCTGTCTGGAGTGATAAGGAGCCAAGAGTCCACTGTAGTAGTTGTTTATGTAATTCATACTCTGAGTGTTTATGTTCTGTATGTAAGGGTCCATCATTTAGAGTTTTCTCAACAGCAGCACTGTTGACCTTTTGAGCTGGATATTCTTGGTTGTAGGGGGCTGTCCTCTACATTGTAGGCTGTTTAACAGCAGACTTGGTCTCCATCTGCTAAGTACCAGTGATGAGCCCTCCCCCAATTGTGACTACAAAAAAATGTGTACAGATGTCACCAAATGTCCCAATACATTTTATATATCTATTTATTTACATAGTTATCATGAATTTTTAAAAAACAATTAAAACATGCATGATTTTTTTTAAAGCTCAAACAGTACATAATGGAAAAAATATAACTACATCTCTTACCCTGGTACCCCAGCACCAGGTTTCACTCTCCAGAGGCAAACATGTTACCATTACTTATGTCATAGGAGATCTCTGGGGATTGCACTGGAATTTATACACATGCAGATATGGATACCTAGTTACTATAAGACACACAGACTTGTGTATTTTTATTGGCAATTTTTTTTAAAATTTGAGTTCAAGATGTAAAGAAGATGACAGGAATGAATCGCTTTTAGTTTGTTTCTGTTGTATTTTTTAAAAAGCTTGTCAGCTTTTTCTGGACTGATATATGGCCTCTTAAGAAGAATTATTTCCTGCACAGTGAGAAGCAGCATCCCCTTAACTTATTCCCTTGGCCTCTGGAGCCTCTCACCATGATCTGTTCTAAGACGGATGCTGTGTGGCAGTAGGGAAGAACTCTTTAGGGCATCAATATTTTAAGGCCTCGAAGTAGACATTTTTCATCTCATGAAACAACCAAATCCTTCAGAAGTGCTAACACCCGGTTTTTTGCTGGGAGTATGCAAACTGTGTTTTTATTGATCCCCTTGTCCTTTTGAGGACACAACGTACTTCATGAGATTGTATTTTTCACATTACAGCACCACCTTCTCACACAGTGGAATACGATGTCCTTATCAAGTCTCATTCATTTATCAGTATGCATGATTTACTGTTTTCATAACAAGTGCATCTGCTCCATGAATCTGCTTCCTGTATTGTTGGGGGCTAAACTTCCGGTTTGATTTTTGTTGGTCACAGTGGTGGTGGTGGTGTTCCCAGACAGCTGATTTTCAGAGCTTCCACAACACTTATAATCATTCAGGGAAAA
The DNA here is from genome assembly GCF_018350215.1 of Panthera leo. Lineage (NCBI taxonomy): Eukaryota > Metazoa > Chordata > Mammalia > Carnivora > Felidae > Panthera > Panthera leo. The sequence goes on from NC_056680.1 coordinate 93,573,320, forward strand.
TTTTTCAAAAGGATCATTCCTACTCCTGGCAAAACTGAACGAGCACTCTCACACTCCTGATGGGATTATAAATGGACAGGATGAGTCTATGGAATAAATCAGAAAAAAATTTAAGTCATATTTTGGCTTAGAAACTAGATTTCTCAAAGATGCTAAATAGTCACAAGGACATAAAGGTTTCTGAATAGAACCCACAATGGGGAAATGCCTAGACAAATTATTTTATTATTATTACTACTGTTACTATTACTGTTAACTAACAAAGCACCATGGTAATTATCTTTTATGCATTACCTCATTTAACTCTCACAGTGTTGTGAAACAGGTGTTGTTACTATCCCATAACTGTAACAGGAAAGTGTATCTGAGAGAAGCAAAGCAACACATCAGGATGATAATGATTATGATGATAGTGATGATAGCAGTAGCAGCTAACATTCACTGTCATGTGTCACATGGTATGCTAAGTACTTTACATGCATTAACCTTATCTCATTTTCTGACCAACAACCCAAAGAGGTAGGCACTGTTATCCCCGTTTAACAGAGGAAACTGAGGCATGGGGAAGTCAACTAGAATAAAAGAGGTTAAAGTACAGCTTCCAAAATATTTCAGTTGGGATTTGAGTGTAGATAGATTGATCTCAGAGGCCACACTCTTGTCATTGTGCCTACCAAGATCCTGTGGTTGGTATGTGAATGGCAGACCAACACCTAAGCCCAGATCTGGTGGACAGTCTGTTAATCACTGAGCAGTATAGCTAATTAGTTAAGCTAATTTCATGTGATGGATTGTCTTGTATCGTGTGGTGTGACTATTTACTATCTTCAGAGGTAAATGGGGTAAACATGTGACACACAGAGGTTATCAAGGATAAGGAAGAAATGAGTTCACTCATCATATTAGGATTATATTCCCAGTTTCTGGCACTCTCCAAATACCTCTTCCTAGTTTAGTAGCAACCTGAGTACTTAATGTTCTCATCTTCCATGTATGCCCTTCTGAAGCCCATACTTGTGCACATTCCTTCTACCCAGCCAGCTAAGAGTTTTCTACCCTCCCTTCACTCCAAACACAGTGTAGCCTGGCCTCAAATGCAATTTTGAATGATTTTAAAGTAAGTTAAGAACTGGGGATATATGTCTTGAGGTGTTTTGGGTGCTCATTTGCATCACCACTGGCATCATCTTCAAAAAGTGAGGTCTTCTTTGTCAGGGGTGGGAGGGTCTGTGTGTTTTCAAAGTATTTGTTTCTAATCTAGTAACTAAGCTTTTCATAGTGCATGTTAATAAGAGGATCAGATTCTGTTACATATTATGAACATACTATAACAAATCTGAATTGCCTTGCACCGTACTCTAGTTGTACCCACCACTTTGTTCAGATCTCTTAATTCCGAATTCAACGACAGAACCACCTAGTAAGGAGGAGATATGGGTATCTACCAAAGGATTGTCCAAAGATAGAAAAATAAATTTTCAGAGGCATCTTGGGGAAACCTTGCTCATCAGTTCAAGTAGGAGGTGGTTTAAGGCTTACACAGTGAATAACTTAGTAGAAGACAGTGAGTGTTAGGACTTCGGTCTCATTAAATTGCACTTATGCAAGCATGGTACATGAGGTGAAAAAAGTGCTGAAGATGATGTATCTGGTTCTTGGACCCAGGGTGGTTCTTTAAGGGACTGCAGATGACCTTGATCATATGGTTGCTGCCTCCTTTTGACAAGGCTAGTAGGCGAAAGAAAGACATAATGGCTCTGTCTGTAAATTACAATGTAGTCTGAAAGACATCTACCAAGGACAACCTTGTCCAATTAAGAGTGAGCTAACTGCCTATACACTATCTTTAAAGCAAAGTAGGAAAATAAGAGTGGCAGTGAGCATTTTTTTCCTTTATGAGTTTTATATATACTAAAAGAATGAGTCCACAGCACTCCAGGTAGCAGTGCCATTGGCCAGAAATCCTAATTCTTTTTTTTTTTTTTTTTTTTTAATTTTTTTTTCAACGTTTTTTATTTATTTTTGGGACAGAGAGAGACAGAGCATGAACGGGGGAGGGGCAGAGAGAGAGGGAGACACAGAATCGGAAACAGGCTCCAGGCTCCGAGCCATCAGCCCAGAGCCCGACGCGGGGCTCGAACTCACAGACCGCGAGATCGTGACCTGGCTGAAGTCGGACGCTCAACCGACTGCGCCACCCAGGCGCCCCCAGAAATCCTAATTCTTTATCTTTCAAAAATGCCTACCACCCTTAGTCTCTGTTCCTCAACTTGTTGCCCTCTGAGCCTATCATAATGATAAGGAACAGTAAGGCAGATGTGGCTGAATATTAAAAAACCTAGGTGAGCTTTTCGAAAGGATTGTTACCTGCCTTTTTAGTGAACATGGCGCCCTGGTTGGACTGGCCTTTTTGCTCCTGTTTGTTGACCAGCAGTCTTGCAAGGCTGTTCTTTGTCCCCTGCAGCCTGTTAGCAGGATGACAGGGGCACAGCACAGAGGGGATGATGGATGAGATGCTGCCTTCTTGAGAGTCTAAGGAGGCCACACCATGTCAATGTCCAGACCCCTAACTTTTAGAAAAATCGATCCTTTGCTGAAAATAATAAGCTATCTTTGCAATGTTTTTTTGATGCATTAATCTAGATGTTTTGAAGGGATAGATGGCACATTTAGTCCATGGCAATAAGTGTTTGAAAAAAAAAAACTGATTAAGGGGTGAGGAGGAATTAGGCATCTATATGCTTTAATATGAATCTTCTGGCTGATTCATATATAACCCACAATGCGTAACTGTTGTAATTTCTAGTTATTGGAAAATAATTGCCAGATATACCATTGATGCATCAGTGCATTAAAATATAATGTGAACTTAACCAGATAGCTCACAATAAGCTAAGCTGGTGCTGATGAGGCTAAATTAACACCAGTTTAAAATTTAAACTTAAGCATAACAGCAATTGAAATTTATAACCAATTTAACATTGGTTAACCATGTGGGTGACCAACCCACAGCTTAGTGTTGTCCAGAGAACCACAGAACCCCCCCTCTCTCAGTGTACCAGTGGTTGTCAGGAAGATCCAGCGTTGTCAGAACTTGAGTAGCAGCCATGCTTCCTGAGACGATGCCTCATTTTCAACTCTAAGTAATTTACTAATTGTAGATTATGAATACCAGATTTTGACCTCAGTATTCTAAATACCGGTTCTTGACCCACTGAATCTGTTACAAGTCAGTAGCCCATTTGTAGGTGAAAGTCTATGGGATTGCATGTCAATTGCCAAGAGAGTAGGAGTGGGACTGCATTCCTGACCAGCAGTAGGCCTGGGGGGCCCAGTGGATATAGGCTGATCATAAACATCACCCTTTATCAGGGATTGTCTTTTCCATAGTTGTATCCTAGCTTCTGGCATAGTCCTTGGCAAAAACAGGTTCCCAGTAACTTTTTAAGAATAATACATAATAATAATAATATATATATATATATATATATATATATATATATATATGTTGAAATCATGGTTAAATTATAGTTCAGTAGTTACATTGTATAGCTATATAGTTAAACTATAGTTAATGATACTTAAATAGTATATATACAGTTGCAAAAACCGTAATAAAATACTGTAAATGCAGCACATTCTATAGAACTATCTTGACCTAAATTTTTTAACAGCCTTCCTGCCAGTAAACTTAGCAGAGGTTTAGTTGTAACTCACACATTCCTGCATACCCCATTCAAAGCTCTAAAAATAACAGCATCTTTTTTTGGAACAGGTAAATGTATAGATTTCCTTTGGTAGGCAGGCTCTGACCTACATACTTCCAATAGAAGCACAGCCTTCACTCCCAGTGCAGCATGTGAGGCTTTGTCCTGCCCTCCTGCTCCCCACCACCGCAGACACAGCAACATGGGAGAGGGGAAACCTCCTTTCAAAGCCCTCCACCATTTCCAGGGGCTCTCTCTCCAGTGCCCCACTCTAAGCGCAGGAAGCCGTCTCCATGAAAGAAGTGAACAGGTAGAGAGGAGAAATGAAATCCAAGCCTGTCCCCCGGCAGAGACACCCTGCGGGCAGCCTGCAAACCCAACCTTGCTGTTGCTCCCCATTAACCCAGTGCTAAAAATGCAGAGAAAATGATTCACTTTCTGGCCACCCCATACCCCTTCCGGTGTTTGTCACTTCTCTCAAGCCACACAGCTCCCTTTCCGTTCTTGGCCTCCATCTCCAGCCATGCACCTCTCTGGGCTCGGAAGCCTCAGGCCAGTCCGTTCTTTCTCCTCTGCCCTGGAGTTGCTGCCTCAAGATAGAGCTTGGGGAGTCTCAGGGACAGGGGCCCTGTCCTGCTTCCTGGCCACCTCCATACGAAGAGTTGCGGCTGCCACGCTGGCTGCATTTTTATTGGAAATGCTGGTGTACGGGCCGGTTCGGCTCTGTAGTGTTTTTTCGATTTCTTATGAATATAACAGCCTTCTGTGCATCAGCCACCACATAGAGAGTCATTTCTTTGGGGAAATATATTGTGAGTCCCAAGCAGCTCTCAAACTATTAGAGAACAATTCCATTTTAGGTGCCGATATTTAATTTTTGCATTCAGGAATTTTATAGTCCTAAAGGGAAAAGATCACTGCTAAGCTTTCACCTTGCCATTTTTACCTAATGCAGTTTTCTTTTCTGAATCCTGGGCAGACTGATCAATAACATAAATGCTCATCAGTAAGAGAGTGGATGAATAACATGCCAGGAACATTATAATTACACAAGAGTCTGGATGAATCTTAGCAATATAATGTTAAGTGAGGGAAGAAATTCCAAAAGATTAGCTATGGGATTATATCCAGAATATAAAATTTTAAATAATTAAAATAAAAATATTCTATAATCCTTATAAGGACAATAGAATGATATAAAAACAAAAGGTAGAGAATAATGAACATGATTCAAAGTGCAGCTTACCTCAGGTGGGAATGGCTGGATGATTGCGTGGGGCCTGAGCTACAGGATTAGATGTGGCTGCTGGTAAATAACCTATAGTCCTTGTCTGAGGTGGTGAGCTCATAGGCGCTTATTACATTAATTAAAACAAAATTCTGTGCACTAGGTTTAAAGAAAGAAAAAATAAATAAATACACCCTTTTTTCCTCAGTGTGAGGAATAAGCAATTCTATTATTTTTGTCAGGTTGGAATAAGAATGGGTGACAAAATCAGTTTTGTTAGTAAATAGCTGTGTGGAAATATCTTTGACTTTGAAACCAATCTAGGTATGCCCAGTGGGTTAGCAGGAGCACAGCAGCGCTTCGTTAGTGAGGATGCTTGGCTGAGCACCCAGCTTTGGTCTGTTGGTCTTTGCTGGTCTTGCATACATAAATTGCTTTTAGAGTCAACAGAGATGAATTAACCTATTAATAATGTGCTGGCATCTGAGTGATGATGTGCGAAGGGCACCAGATACAAATCCAGATTGTGTCCTGGTGCTGTTTTTCTCTTCTAGGGGACCTATCCAGATCAACCTTCTTTGCAGTATAGTTTTCTCATCTGTGAAGCAGCTAATATTGTCTATTGGGTTGGTCATAACTCATCAAATAATAGGTGTGAAATTGCAAATAGTACAGCAACTTACGTGAGGGTATTATTGCTGAAAGTAGACATGTTCCCATAGCTTGTTCTTTTACTATGTGTCTTGTTTATATAAAATACCCATTTTGAGTATCAGGTATAACTAATATTTTGTAAATGATAATTTTACTCTGGAGTAGGCTGAATACGGAACACCTAAAAATATCAGACCCTAATCTCTGTACCTGTAATTTTGCCTTATTTGGAAAATAGGTTTTTATATATGGGATTATATTAAGGATCTTGAAATACAGAGATTAAACTAGATTATCCAGATGGGCCTTAAATGCAGTCATCAGTATCTGCATGTAATCTTCTAAAACATACTTAAGGATGTCAGAGTTTCATAGTGTTACAAATCAGTTCGGTAGCTTTGCCATTTTTAATTGTAATTTAATAAAAATGAATATTTAAAATACTACATTTTTAAAAATTTCTTAACGTTTATTTATTTTTGAAAGAGCATGAGCGGGGGAGGAGCAGAGAGTGAGAGAGACACAGAATCCAAAGCAGGCTCCAGGCTCTGAGCTGTCAGCACAGGGGCTCAAACTCATGAACCATGAAATCATGACCTGAGCCGAAGTCAGACACAAATGACTGAGCCACCCAGGTGCCCCCCAAATACTCCATTTTTGAAGACAAAAGCTACAGTTTTGCATCTTTGTGTCTCCCTGTAGTCAGCACATTGCTTTGTGCACAGTTAATGCTCAGAAAATAGGAAAACTACTTTCATTCGAGAAAAATAAAAAGTTGATCAATTTGGGCCTGCGGTATGTGTCATATATGACACGTGTGTGTATCGTAGAATTTTAACTGGCCTCAAGTTTACAGCTGAAGTTAAGAGCATCAGTGGATTGTTGTGTTAAGCCTGTTTCCAGAAATGATTCTAATCCTCTTGCCATAAGAAACACCTAGGCTAGGAGACTGTTAAAGTGAAGACAGGAGAGCAGGTGTGGGGGATGAGCTCTGAGGCACAGAATGCCGAGCCAGTCATGAAATCACCGTCATCTGCAGTAACTCCTGATGAGGTGCCAGCACCGCTGAACTGGAAGTTGCCCACGACCCACCCCCCTTTCCAAAGCCTACCTGAACAGATAATCTTACCTAGGTGCTCTGGATGAAGGTGTACCTGTGACCAGAATTTCCTCTCTACTGCTTGTGCCTTTTAGGTTGAAAAATCCAGGTAGAACGTATTCTTTAAAGCAGCGTTTCTCACATTTCATCCAGGGTTCTTGTTGAGTTACAGATTCTGATTCGTCAGGTCGCGAGTGGAGCCTGAGCTGCTTTCTGCAGGTGGTGCTGATGCTGCTTGTTCATGGACCATGTTTTGAGTAGCAAGGCTCCAGCATCTGGGCTCCTGCCTCCAGGTCCCTCTCCCTGGGTTCATTTTTCCACATTTCATGCCGCTGCTTCTTCAGTCAGCCTCACTGCGTTGCATCTGCTTGGCAACATTGCCCTCCTCCAGCCTCTGCAGCCTCCACCCGCGGGGTCCTGACCGGCGTGCACGTATACTTCCTTCACTGGGGCTCCCACAGTGCACAGCTGGGGACTGACAGGCTGAAGCCTTGTCAACGGTAACATCACTCAGTGAAAAGAAGGGAAAAGCAGTTGAGATGAGAGTGAAATCCATGAGGGAGTCAGGGTTTAGGGAGACAGGGAATAGAAACAGTAGGAGAGAAGGAGGAGGGGGAAGAATGAAAATTTAGTTAGAGGAAAATATATTTTAAATGAGCTGCTCTCCATGCAGAATGCTCCAGTGAAGAGCATTTTCTGGAATAGTGTCAAATTTATTTTTTTAGTTCTCCTCTAATTTGTCTGACAACCAGTTGCTTATTCTGTTCATTTATCTGCTGAAAATCTTGTGTGGCCCTTTGGATCCAGGCAGAAGACTTAAAAAAAAAAATCTGTAAACCATCTAACAACCGAGGGCCTCTGAGAGATGGCCTGGTTAGATTGGACCAGTCAGTTCCAGCCCTTGCTGACATTAGAATCACCAGGGAGCTTTAGAAAATTCCTCATACCTAGGCTACAGTGCCAGCCAGTTAAATCAGAATCATTGGGGTGGGTCCCAGTCCTTACTGTGTTTTTTAACGTGTTTTTTGTTTGTTTGTTTGTTTTTATGCCTCCCAGATGATTCCATGGGCAGCTAAGCGCTCCAAGCCAGACCTTTACCTTCTAGCAGATGAATTGAATTCACTTTAAGTAGAAATCAAAGAGCTGTCCTTTATTTATTTCGGTTCCTTCCCATCTGAACCCTTGCCATGTTGAAAACTGCACAGTATTTTGGAAACACCATCTCTTTTAATTCAGCAGTTGAGCCACTGATTAAATATTCAAGCAGCTTTCTGAAGCTCCAGGCAGCTTTTCATTTTCTCAGTTTAGTGGCTCCCCCTGCTGGCCCTTCTCAGTAAAGGTTGCTGCTCTGCAGTATCTTACTACTGGTTCTGGCCTCTGAAACACAGCCCAGAATCACAGCATCTTAAGGCAGCTTTTCTAGTCCCACATACAACCTGTATGCCATTGTCCATTGCCAAAAATGAACAGTGTAAAGCCCTAACCCCTTGCCTAGTGGCACTGTAGATAAAGTCGGGGGAATGAGGGAAGAGAGGCTCGATATCTGTGTGTGTGCATATCCACACACATACACATATCATATACGTGTATACACACACTACATACATGCATGTATCTGCTTATCATGCTGCCAGAAAAGATTCTGATATCAGCCATTGATTTTTTCTGGTTCCCTGCAAAATAATTAATATTGGTACTTACTTTGGATAGAAAATAGGGAAGGAAAGCTTTCATCCATATTTTCTCTACCCTCCTTCATCTACTCACACCCTTTTCCTAATCAACTTGCTTCTCCTTATCTATCCTGCAAGTTATCATTATGGCCACATAAAAACAAAGGTAGATGTAAATGCATAATCTAATCTTGTAAGCTATTTGTTGTAACATTATATCACAATTTTACCACAGATAATCCTTGTGTCAGTGGAGGCAGAATTCGATCCTTATTATATCTGAATGCAGAATATAGTGCAGTCCAACGCTCAGCTCTAATTAAACCTCATAAGGCTGCCATTACAATTTGTACAGTTCTTATCATTAGCATGCCCTTCTTTGTTGTATATTAATGTCTTAACCCACTGGCCGTTGTTTTCCAGCTGACTCAGTACCGCATAGATCAGTCATGATCTATGATCTACCGCATAGATCACCCATTGACATTGCAGTACTTGATCTGTTGGAGGTGATGTTCCAAACCATTTCTTTGTCATCAAGGATAAACATTTCCAAGCCACCTATGGGACATATGTTCACCACCCCTTGACCTTTCTGGGTACATCCTGTAGAAGACATTTATCTTTGTCCCTCTTCCCAGGCAGCACCTGGCATTGGCACAGCAATCCAGATGTGCTGACTAGTATGATTCAGTGATTTAATTTGTACTAGTGGTTTATTGCTATAGAACAATATTACCACAAATTGAGCCACTTAACACAAATTTGTCATCTCAGTTCTGGTCGGTCAGGTATCCAGGCATGGCTTAGCTGGTGCTCTGCTTCAGGTGCTTACAGGGTTGCAATCACGATGTCACCTGAGCCTGCAATCTTATGGATTGGATTCACTGGGGCTAGGGAAGGATTCACTTCTAAGATCACGTGGTTGTTGACAGCATTCAGTTTCTTGCGAGCTATTAGACTGAGGGCCTTGAGTTTTGTTGGCTATTGTCTGAAGCTACCTCCAGGTGTTTGTCTTACGGCTTTCCCAGCACGACTGCTTGCTCCCTCAAAGCCAACAAGGGAGAGAGTCTCCCAGCAAGATGAGGGCTGGCATCCTACATGTTGTAATCACAGAAGTGACATCTTCTCACTTTTGCCATATTCTGTTGGTTAAAAGCAAGTCATTGGTTCCGTCCACAGTCCAGGGGAGGAGTGTAAACACCAGCAGGCAGGGATTTGGGGGCTATCTTAAAGTCAGAATACTCCAATCTCCTTTCATTTCCACCAAGTGGTCTCATAGAATTTGTACTCAACTAAAAACCATGAGTCCTTGGTTATACAAATTGTTGCCTGCTAAGTCTTTCCATCTCAAACAACTAATAGAACCTAGGTCCCAGACTTCATGTTTATTGCTATTAGGTGTTCCTGTGTTGGGCTTGTCCTGTTGTTCCTACCTGATTAAATATTTTTTAATCCTGGCTCAGCCTTCAGAATATTTCATATCCTTTTTTTTAAATTTTTTTTTAACGTTTATTTATCTTTGAGACAGAGAGAGACAGAGCATGAACAGGGGAGGAGCAGAGAGAGAGGGAGACACAGAATCTGAAACAGGCTCCAGGCTCTGAGCTGTCAGCACAGAGCCCGACGCGGGGCTCGAACTCATGGACCGTGAGATCATGACCTGAGCCGAAGTTGGACGCTTAACCGACCAAGCCACCCAGGCGCCCCAGAATATTTCATATCTTTCCTATTGTGTCATCTGAGAATGTAATACATTTTTCTATGATGTTCTTTAAGTCACTGATGACAATGGTGAAGAAGTTGGTACCTGGTCCCGCATGTGTGTGTGCAAGTGTGTGTGCATGTGTGTCTATGTGTGTGAGTGTATGTGTGTGTTGGACTGGAAGAGAGAGGAGAATGAAAAAGTCCTTGTTCCTCATACCCATAACCTCTGGAGTCTGGGCCATGTTATCATTTAACACCATCTGAGCCACGTTGCTCTTTCAGATCCTCCTGGGAGTGAGATAGTACAGCTCTGAAGAGCGTAGTCAAACTAATCTGATTTTGAATCCCAGCTCCACCCACTTGATAACTATTTTTCCTGATAGAGTGCACACAGGAAGGAGGAAAGTTAGGAAGTTCTTTTTTTCTGTGGGTCATCTTTGAACTTTATGCCATCTGTTCCAGAGTGCAGTGTGTAATAGCCAAGCTCAGTTCTGCTGAGTTTCTTCACAAGCTTCATTTAGGACTTCTCACTGAGGGATCATAAAAAATCTTCCAGAACTTGGGGCGCCTGGGTAGCTCAGTCACTTAAGCATCTGACTTAGGCTCAGGTCATGACCTCATGGTTCATGGGTTCGAGCCCCAAGTTGGGCTCTGTGTTGACAGCTCAGAGCCTGGAACCTGCTTCTGATTCTGTTTCCCTCTCTCTCTGCCCCTCCATCTCTCTCTCTCTCTCTCTCAAATAAATAAACATTAGGAAAAAAATCTTCCAGAACCTAAAGTAGTACAGCTGTGAAGCACTTGTTATTTTAGAGATGTTGTATGTATGGACTTTCAGAGTTGAGGTTTAAAAGCCAAACCAAAGCCATTTGGTTGTTCTCCATTGCCTTAGATTCATTGCTAAGTCAACTTGAAATCGCCAGCACTGCCACAGAATGCCCAGCTCACACAACTGCAAACCCAAAAGTGGGAGTCCAGCACGTTCCACATTGCCGCATTAGCACATACTTGTGTGAACTAGTTTTATCTTGATTGGCCAGAGTTGGTTGGCCAGATTTATCCTGATTGGCCAGAGTTCCTCTGTGCCAGAGTCTCTGTGAGAGACTCCTCTGACCCCTTGGCCCAGGAAAATTATTAACAGTCCTTGTTCTGCATAAACCATGGGTGTTCTTCAGGAAAAAGCTATGGACCCATTTTTAGCAGCCCTGGGACCTATACAAAAGCAAAAACTGGGAAGTGTGGGAATTTGTGGAACTGTTAAAAATTTGGAAGGGTAAGTAAGTACTTCTGACAAGCACTAGTTCTTGAGCTCTTAGCTTTTGAACTTTAGAATCTTCTTTTCTTCTGTTACTTATAAAGTAGGTATTTCAGCAGAGAGACCCTCTTTTTTCTCAGCATCTTCCTCTGCTCATCATAGAGGCCGACGTGATGGGTGGGATCTATGCTGGACCCGTCAGTGTATAAGTAAGCCCAGAAGAGTTAAGTTTGGGGTCATTAAATCATAATTCATCAGGATCAGACAGTATAAACCTCTCCTGAGAAGGTGAGATTGTCCCTTGTTTTTCTTTACAGATGTTAAAAGTCCAGGAAATCACAGAGACACCCTTCTGGAAACTGTGTATGCATGAATATAGGGAAGTAAGACCATTTTGTAGCTTATACTTTGGCATTTACTTTCTATTACCATAAATATGCTAAAGAGTTCCACATGTTTTTCTCGATTTTAATCCCTCTCCTGAGATCTGTATCTGTATTTCCAGCAGCTCTTTACACATCCCCTATCTTGATCTGCAGGCCTTTCTACCATTTAATAAGGTCAGAATTAAACTCATTTCCCTCACCCCCAAACCTGCTTTATCACCTACATTCTTGATTTTTAACTAATAGCTTCTTATTCCCTATAAAATGGCTCTTACGTGGTAACAAGTACATTTTACATCATGACTCACAACGCACACATATACATATACGTGCACAGATATAACATGAATAAGTTTCATAAAACAACATGCATCTTTAACATGTACGTTGTTACCTTCTGATATTATCTGTTGTTTTCATCTTTATAAAAATGCTGATGTCAACACTGCATGAAATTTACAGCCCTCCCTCCCCCGCCCCTGCCAGGGGTCATGTGACCTGCAGTCTGAAAAAACCTGAGACTGAGATAAAATGCAGGCCCCATTTATTCGGTATCTGGCCCTAGCCTCCCATTCCATAACCCAGCCAACAGTCCAGTGACACCAAACTTCACTCTGTAGCCCAGACACGCCATTCACTCATTCGGTCAGCATTTACCGAGTGCATATTTGGTGCCAGGCACATAGGAGACACTAGGGATCTAAAGATGAATACTGCTCTCTCCACTCAGATGTCTACTGTGCAGTGCGGAGATAGACCAGTAATCTAACAATTGTAAGGCCGCGAGTAGGCCATATAAGGAGACTGAACAAAACCCTCAGAGATCACAAGGATCACAGCATGCAACGTGGACCAAAAATGCCAGAAAGTCTTTCATGAGCCCATGAGCTGAAGCTAGAAAAAGAAGTAGGAATTAACCTGGCCAGTGGTCGGCAGGGCATTCCAGAAGAGGAAGCCACTGTGAGAAGGCATGGAGGCACGAGCAGCATGAGAATTTGGAGAACTGAAAGTATTTTGACACAGCCTTTCCTTACAACCGGAGTCCTCTGCTGTCCCCATCCCCTGCCCCTATGCCCCTTCTCTGTACTTGGCCAACCAATACTCAATGTTCCCATGTCGCTTTTCTCCCTGGCCCCAGGGGGACTCAGACACACCTCCACTCTGGACTGTCACCTCCCTCGCCCCAAACTTCTGAGAAAGCACTTGTGTTGAAGGCAGCCCATTGTTGCCCCAGTTCAGCTGCCTCACTGGAGGCAGACTCCAGGCAGAGCCCCAGTCTCATCCTTCTGTCTTCTGTGATGAACACAATAAATGTTAGCCTGTGAAGAGATGAACCAATGAAGGAACAGGGCAATGTACCAGCCACAGGCACAGATTTCAGGGGAAGCTGCTTAAATGACTATGTAGAAAGCTTTTTAACATATGGCATGTCTGTCATTTGAAAACTGAAAGCCCCTCAGACCTTAGCAATCTGCCTATTTACAGATGTGGGACCACATCTGAAATGTTGATGGTGCTATTTTCTTCTGCACTGTATTTGCAAAAGATTACTTTTTACTTTTAGAGAATACCTCTTTTTCTAACTTAAAAGTGTCTTGGTGGGTACCTGGGTGGCAGAGTTGGTTAAGCATCTGACTGTTGGTTTCAGCTCAGGTCATGTCTCCTGGTCATGAGATCAAGTCTTACATCAGGCTCTGCACTGACAGCCCAGAGCCTACTTGTACTTGGGATTCTCTCTCTCCCCCTCCTCTGGTCGGTCTCTCTCTCTCTCTTTATCTCTCTCTCTCTCTCTCTCTCTCTCTCTCTCTCTCTCAAACTGAACAAATAAACTTTAACAAGAAGTGTCTTAGTCAACTAATATAAATGAAAATCTGACATCAGAGACAACATACACCCACTTTCTTCCGAGCGCACATAGCTTATCATCTCTAACCATACCTTTAACCTAGATTGCCTTCCCAAAAAGGCTTTCACAGGAAGCAAGACTGATTTTTAACTCTTGTTTTCCTTTGCCCACTTTCTGTCCACATTGTATTTCTTGTGCAAATGGCCCAGGAGTTGTAGGCAGGAAGAAATTGAGGTGTGTAGTCTCATCAGTCAGCACTATAATAATAATTTTTTAAAAGTCTTACGGATTTTCTCTTTGCAGATGACTTTTATGAGACAGCCATAATATTTGATAATCACTTTGAAACAGAACACTGGGTGTGGACGGGAGTAGTGCCTATGAAGAAGTTTTGGTAACACAAACAGGTTTTGTAGAAACAGGTATAGTCAGGGTCATACCACTATCTTTACTAAGAGTGAGAGAAAAAGGTTCAAGTTCTGGCTGGACTTTCTGTTGCCTTTAAAACCATTAGAGGGTCTGTGTCATATGTGATAGACTGGTTGTGATCAAATCATGGTTTTGAGCTGAAACGTCCTTCCTTTAGTTGCTAATGTCCTTCACGACTTTCTTGCGGATTTTAGTGGAAGCTCAAAGTGGAGCATCACTCAGATGAGCTGTGTGCACTGGTTGTCTCCCTGTCTTGAAATAATAGTTGGAATTAGTGGGGAAAAAAGGGGGAAGTACTGGGGCACCTGGTGACTCAGTTGGTTAAGCATCTCGCTCTTGATTTCAGCCCAAGTCATGATCTCATTGGTTCATGAGTTTGAGCCCTGTATCAGGCTCTGTGCTGACAGTGAGGAGACCTGCTTGGGGTTCTCTCCCTCTCCCTCTCTCTCTGCCCCTCCCATGCTCTCTCTCTTTCAAAATGAATAAATAAATTAAAATACTTAAAAAATTTTTGTAATAAAAAATAAATTTTTTGAAAAGAAGAGGAAGTGCCTTTTGCAGACACTGTTACTGCAGTAGTTCGTGTCAGACATGGTGTCTTTGTCTCCTTTCCTATCTTACCACCACTCCCCCCCGCCCCCAGCCCTCTTGACTGTCTCCCCACCACCCACCCAGCCCATCCATAGTGTGGCTTTCTTTGTGTAGATGTGCCTATTGATGTTACTCTTGTTTAGTGCTTGCAAAAATTAACCAGTTACAGTTAAAAAGAAAATATTATCTCATTCCAGAACCCAGATTCAGTGTTTCTGTGGGGGAACGTAATAATGTATTTAATCCTGATTCACTAGAGTAGGAAGCGGTGAGTGAAACACTCACTGTATGTGCGCCACCCTTTGACATGACAGCCCTGTCCCCTACTAAATAAATACATAAATAATCAGAGCTCTGTATTTCCTTATTGCCTAGGAGTACATGCTAGTCCTCAGATAAAGTAGAATATCTTAATTTCCTTCCATGATCTCTGTCATTCCTCCTCTTTTGCCAGCTTCTGGCTTTATCTCTTGCCCTTTCTAACCTGTTACATTGTTCGTGTTGGTCCATCATAGTTTGAGTTAACATACAGCATGTGGCACTGACTCCCCTGAACATGGAGGGGGTCACTGTATTCTCCCCCATGGCCAGTGCCTCCCTGACCTGACCCTGTTTTCTGGGGGTACTTTGAGTAACATCTAGTACTTACATAGTGCTTACTCATGCCGGGTAGTGCTCTCGCCACAAACGAGGTAGGTGCTGTTGTCATCCTCAGTTTACAAAGGAGGAAATTGAAAGTTCAGTTCAATGAGGAACCTCTGTGAGGCTATTTCTTGCCCATGATCACATGACTAGTAAGTAGGGGAGCAAGGATTTGAACCCAAGAAATCTGTCTCCAGGGGTGAGCTCCTAACCCTCCAACTCTACTGTTTTCGATCTGTGATTTACCGTGATCATGGAGTGTAACAGCGACCGCTGGTCGACCTGAATGTTCACATGGAGCGAACCCAGTTTTATGTGAGCAGCGATTGCCCTTCAGCCAGACCAAACATCGTGGTGATAGAAAAATAGATGGAGAAAGAAGGTGAAAATGTGGATGAAGAGAGGAACATGTGTAGGGAGGGCCGTATTTGGGGATGAGGAAATCCTAAGCCACATAAACATGTTAACTGAAATGAGCAATATGGCCATTAGAGAATGAGTGTCCCAAGCTGTCTGTCCTGCTTCTTTGAAACATTGTGATGCTTAGACAGAGGATTTGGGGGAAGAAATGACAGAATTCTTACAACTGTTAAATGATCAGACATCTGATACTGGAGTGAAGGACAAAAGCTCATGCAGGAATCATGAGGCACATACACATACTCTGTTCAGCTCTGTGGAGCTAATAAGTTATCATTTGAGTCCTTAGCCTACCCAGTAAGTTTGGAGCTGATGAAATGCAGCAGATTAAGCTTACTGTGTTCAGCTGCATTTGTTCAAATGCAGACATTCATCTTGGGTGGCTCTTTAGTTTTTAGTTTGGGGTTTGTTTGTACTGAAATAAAGTCCCTGGCACACGATCATGGAAAAAAATCCAGAGTTTCATCATATGTAGTGTACTGTTTTTCTACACTGGAGAGTTTTGAGTGCTTTGGAAATAATAAGTCTGTTTCCACAATTTCCTGCTCTCTACCAGGTTCTCGGAACGCCAAATGAGGACACGTGGCCTGGAGTTCATTCTTTACCACATTTTAAGCCAGGTATGTTTCACTAATTACAAATGACTAAGTGCTTCCTCTGTGCATAGTAGATAGATACGTGTTCCCCCTCAAGCGTATATATTATACCTTGAAAAATCCTGGTTACTTGCCATTGTGTATCCTGCCTATTAGTGGAGGGGCCCTTTTGTTTTTACAGTTTATTTGTCTGTAAAGATGGAATTAATGGCATTCCTCATGAGAGATTTTCACCGTATGTACCTCCTTTGAGTTGACTGGCTAATCTTAATGTAACTATTTTGTCATCAGACTAACATCCGTGTCTATAAAACAAAATTTAAATCAGGGTACTATGATCGGTCTGCGTGATTCCTTATAAAAATACTAGGAAAAGAATTAAATTGTAAAAACGAAAACTTTACATTTTGATTTGTTTTTTAAAAACTACTGATATACAGTCAATTAGTTTGAGTTTTAACATATAAAATGTTTTGAATGTCTGTTTGACAGCATGCAGTCTTTTTTAGTGTAAAATATTTAAACCTCTGAACTGGAAAATCTGAGAAAAATGCCAAACCTTTAAAATAAATTGTCATTTTTTTCTTCACCAGTAGGTGGCAGTGAAGAAACTTTCAGTTCTAATGATTGCACTTTAGAGAAAGAATCTGAAACGTGGTAATTTAAAATTTTTATAGGACACATGAAAAGTTTGGAATTGGAAATTTAATGAAAATCAATGGTGTGAATTATTGTGAAATAATTCTCTTGGGTTTTTTTTCTCTTTGCTCTGTTACAAAACATAGATTATAAAGTGCAGACCCACAATAAAATTACTGAAAGGGATTTTGTAGAAGATCTAATAGTCCATTATTTTATGAGGAAAAGAACTATGAATAATTTCTGTTATGGGAGCCAAGTTTATTCTCTTGCTCCTCTTCCCCTTTTTTTTGGGAACCATCAGGAATAAATTATCAATCCCAAAGAATGACTGAGTTAGGAAACTATTTTTATTCTCAGTATTTTTCTTCTGAAAGTGTACAGTGTGCTGAGAATTCTTCTATCTTCTTGGGCTGCCCCGAGGACTCTTTGTACTCTTACTGAAAATTTTAAGTTAGCTTCTATGTTCTGAAAGACTATAGAAACTTAACAATTTAAGATGGATTTTTTTCCTTCTTTTTTTTAACCAAGCGAGAAGTACCCTTTAACTGCTCCAGCTGTTCCTAATGGAATCTGAGAACACGGCTCTTTATAAATGTTCCAAATTTGGGCTGTGAAAGAAGGTTAGCTTCCCCATGTTGGTATCTAAAATCTCAAGTCCTAGGAAAATAGAGGAGAATACAAAAAGATTTTAAATAAATGAAGTTAGATGCAGAGAGGAGTAATTAAGACAGTCATTTTGGCCTGCCAAGTTTCTGCACTAGAAAAGATGGGGTGATATGTTTATTTTGGGGTGACTAGAATTAATCTTCATCAACAAGGTACAAAAGCATTTATTAAATGTGTTCTGGAAAGTACTATGATGTAGTGCAAGTTAGGCTAACAGATTGGGAACTTTATGAGATCAGGGACTGTGCATAGTTCGTATTTTAGTGTTCAATAAATATTTGTTGCCCTGAATTATACTCAATGTTTAAAACAGAAACTCTTCATATGACTTTTCGAGTGTAGAACATAGATAAATTAAGATAGTGTGTGTTTAAGTTATTTAATATTATGTACAAGTGTCAAGACAGACCATACATAAAAGGTGACAGGGAACCAGAAGGACACATTTAGATGGTAAAAGGCATGGGTGCTGAAAACAAGAAAGATATTCCACGCAAAGCTTGGGGCTTGTGGATAAGAGTAAACCTGGGGATGTCTGGGTGGCTTAGACCGACTCTTGATTTCGGCTCAGGTCATGAGCTCAGGGTTTGTGAGTTAGAGCCCCGGGTTGGGCCGTGTACTGTCAGGGCAGAGCCTGCTTGGGATTCTCTTCCCTCTCTCTCTGCCCCTCCCCTGTGTTCTCAGTCTCTCTCTCAATAAATAAACTCAATCAGACCATCAGGGGAGTCCTGGTCTCTGACTTCCTGGACCTCCTCCTCCAGGGGAAGAAGAAATGCATTCCTAGAGGAGAAAAATACCAGTGCTAGGGGCTACCTGCCCCCGCCCCCCACTCTGTAACTCCTTATACTACCCCCAAAGAGTGCCTTAGAAAATCAGAGGGAAAGCAAAACAGCTTGAACCTTAAGGATATACTTTCAATAGATTTTTTTTTTAGATCAATATTAGCCTCATAGCAAAATTGAGCAGGATGTACAAAGGTTGCTCCTACATGCCTGCCCCACATACACACCCATTATCAACATCTCCCACTAGAGTGGTGCTTTTGTTACAGTTTGATAAACCTAAACTGACACATCATTATCATCATCCAAAGTTCATAGTATACATTGGGGTTCACTGTTGGTGTTGTGTGTTCTGTGGGTTTGGACCAATGTATAATGACATGTATGCACCATAATAGTATCCTATAGAGTAGTTTAACTGCCCTAAAGATCCTCTGTGCTTTGCCTGTCCTTCCTCCCTAACCTCCTAACCCCTAGCAACCACTTTTTTAATTTATTTTTATTTTTTTAAATTTTTTAATGCTTATTTATTATTGAGAGACAGAGAGGGGCAGAGCATGAGTATGGAAGAGGCAGAGAGATGGGGAGACACAGAATCCGAAGCAGGCTCCAGACTCTGAGCTCTCAGTGCAGAGCCCAATGCGGAGCTCGAACTCACAAACTGCAAGATCATGACCTGAGCTGAAATTGGACACTTAACCAACTGAGCCACCCAGGCGCCCCACCACTTTTTTTAAAATTGTCTCCATAGTTTTGCCTTTTCCAGAATGTCATAAAGTTGAAATCATACAGGGTGTTGCCTTTTCAGATTGGCTTCTTTCACTTAGTAATATGCACTGAAATTGTCTTCATGTTTCCTCACGGCTTGATTTCTTCTTAGTGCTAAATATCCCATTATCATGATATATTTCAGTTTACTTATCCATTCACCTACTGAAGGACACCTTAATTGTTTTAAGTTTTGGCAGTTATGAATAAAAATGCTATAAATACCTGTGTGCAGGTTTTTGTATGGACATAAGCTTCCAGCTCGTTTGGGCAGCTACCAAGGAGTGTGGTCACTAGATCATACATACTTGGCTTAATTTTTTAATAGCTAATAAATTTAAGCAACTCAAGATATCAAATAATATGAAAAAGAAGATGCAAAGCCTTCCCAACCCTGTCTGCCATCCTCCCACTTCCCCAGAACCACTGCCCCCACCACAGGCCCCCATTTTATTACTTTCCAATATTAAACACAATTTTGGGTCTTTCTTGTCTCATTAATGCATCCTGTAAGTCTTGTCCTATTATTGTATAGAGGAAGCCAGTGCATTGTTTTCCATTGTATGGATTGAACCAATTCCCTCCTTATCAACATTTGGGTTGTTTCCAGACTTTTGCTATTATAAATATCATAACCCTGTACATATATGTATATGTATACATACATGTATATATGTGTGTGTATATATATATATATATATATACACACACACACATGTTGCATGCCTGCAGGTATATCTTGAAGGATAAATTACCAGAGGTAGGCTTAAATATCAATACATATACAAAATTGTAATTTTGAGCACTCTGTCAAATTGCTGTCCAAAGAAATGGTGCCAGTTGGCCAGCAATATATGAGATATATACATAATATAATATATTACCAGCAATATATGAGAATGCTGCTTCTCCATTTCAGAATTTTTAGAGTTTGCCAGTCTGTTAGGTGACAAACGGAATCTCAACACAACTTTTAATTTCATTCTCCTTTTTATATGAGGTTGAGCATCTTTTCATATGTTTGAAGATCACTTTAATTTCCTTTCCTGTGAATAGTTAATATCTTTTACCCAATTTACACTTGAGTTGTATGTTGTTTTCTTATCAATTTCTATGGGTTCTTTACATATTGAAGAAAGCAATTTTGAAAAGAATTCTTACTCTCATGTCTTACTTGACTTGCTTAACTGAATAAATTTTGCCTCATGAGAACAAAAGCTATGGTGGTTTAGAACAGTGCAGTCATTACATTTTTTAAAAGATCAGTTGCTATTAGAAATATATGTACAAATTTCTATATATGTACCTTTTAAGAAAACTGTTTTCAAATGAGTTATTTTATAGCTATGATCAAGGTCATGAATAAAAGCTACAAAGTTGCGTCTCTTGCTTTTAACATATTCTACTCTAAATACCTAAAAGGCCTTTTTTGTTATTGTTTTTTTTAATTAACTTATCCTTATAGTTAACTTCTATAGAATAAGTCCAATTTCTTTATTTATTCAACAATATTTATTGAGTACCATGTGTATGGCTAGGGAGTGGGGATATTGCAGTGAAAAAAAACCACACAAGATCCCTGACAGATAGGAGACACATGTAATACATAAAATATATAGTATACTATGTGGCAATGAGTACTCTGGAGGGAAATAGAGGAAGAAATGGGGGCACTTCACAATTTTAAATTTTAATGTAATCAAAGAAGACCTCACTGAAAAGATGACATTTTACTCCAGGACATGAGAGAGAGAGGGCCACGAAAATATTTGCAGGAAGAACTTTCCAGACAGAACAGCAAGTACAAAGAGGTCCTAAAGTGGGAAGAGGAGAGTATAAAATCAGGTCAGACACAGCAAGGACTGTGCTAATAGGATTCCATCACCATGTACTCTGAACCAGATAGAAAGTGCTGGAAGATTTTGAATAAGTCTGCACACGACCTGGATTGCAGTTTACTAAGATTACCCTGTCTCTTGTGTTGAGAATTGGGGCCCAGGCACAAGCAGGGAGACCAGCGAGGAGACTGTGGCAGGAGTCTAGGAGAGAGATAAAATGTGCCATGAATAAAACTACGTTACCTTCTCAACTTCTTGGTTTAGGAGAGAACTTAACATGGTTTTCCCTTGGAAAGTATGGCAAAACTAGAGAAACATTTTTAAGAACAATTGCCAAAATATTAAAAGAACAATTGGGTAACATCTGGGTCTTTTTCTTTAGTATTCAGCCTGTATACACAGGCTGCTGACCTCTTCTGCTCTTAACATTTCTGCTGACACCAAATTCCTCAACCTCATTCCTTAACCTCCTATGGGAATTTGCTTATTCCCATAGCAACCAGGCAGCCAGGACAGGCCACTGCTGCATAAAATAAATAAGTCAATATGTAACACACACGTGCACACACTTATACATACACGTTTGTGTTACATATAATAAGGAGTCTGACTGTGGGAGGTGCTGTTTTTCCATCATTTCCTTCTATTTAAATTTCTCTTCAAAGAAGTGGGAAGTGAGTCTGTTGCTTTGAACCTATTGCTTTCCTGTTTCTTTTCCCTCAAAGAAAAGTTCTGTGGTTCTGTGGTATATGGTCTAAAAGTAGGGGTCTCTCCCTCCCCTTTTTCCTTCCTCTCCCCGTCTCCCTCTCTTACATCACAGTGTCTCCTTTTGTCACCATGCTCAGACGCTTGCTGAGGGCCAGCCTCAGAGGCAAGAGGTTATTCTTAGCACTTCAGTAATTCTCTCGTATCTGATTATATTAGATTCATCAGAGGCCAAGCCCCATTCCCTAACACAAAGTAAAAGCCCACTGTAAAACTAAGACAATTTTCGCTTCGCTTGTTTCATAGTTACACGTTAATGGGACACTTGCACACAAGGCTCAGTGCCTTGGTTTCCCTCTGAGATAGTAAGAAGCTTCCCCACGTGAATCCCAGGATCACTTTCTCCTGCCTGCCTCGCCTACCGCTCCTTTGCTTTGACAGAGGCAACATGGTTTATGTGTCTCCGGTGAAATGATCCCTGAAATTCTTTGTTATATAAGACAGAGTTAGCATTACGGTTTTTAAAAAACACATCGCATACATATTTGATGTGTTGTTTTATGCTTTGCAGGTTTGTGATAATCCTAAATCAGGGTAGAACATAGGTAGACATTGGAGGCTCTCCAGGCTGGTAGAATTGGGGTGGGTGACTGGAGTGCTGAGAAGACTTTGGAATTTCCTTCTGTTGAGGAAGACCCTCGGGGCTGGGAGCATAAGCACTGTTTTGGTTGTGCTGTAACTATTTAAGCAAATTGAACGTTAAAGCCTCCTTTGTAAGGTTAGGAACCTGAGGTCAGAGATGTGAAGGGGCTTCCAAAGTGGACGTAGACCCTAAGTCTTCCTGGGTTTCATTTCAGTGCTCTTTTTTTTTCCCAGCATATACCATGGAAGATCATGCTACTGGATCTGTACCCTAATTACTGTATCATGATTTCTCATTGACTTTTTTCCAATGAGAGTTGTATTGACAGTTAGTCTATAAAGAAAATAACAGAAAACTAGAGAGGATCTGATCTCTGGATTTAGTGAAATACATAGAACCACAAATACCTCTTTGTATAAAGAGGTTTGGCCTCAAAATAACATGGAGACTCCAATGTATGATACTTTTATTCATCTCTTAAGTGCTTCCAACAAAAGGGGCATTCAAACAGCATTCAGTTAGTGACAAATTATTATTCAGGAGTTTAAAAAAGGAAAGCACTGTAAAATTCAGAAAGAAAAAATGTTGCTAGACCATAAGCAATTAAAAGAAATAAAATTTAGATTAAAATATATCTATGTTCCCAAATCAAGCTAGAGTACAGAGTATTTCTAAAGTGATATTATTCCTTTGAAAAAGTTATCTAATACAAGAAGCTGTTTGATTAAGGAAAATTTGATGAAGATATAATGTTTTTCAATGAATGAAGTGAAATAAAAGAAAAATTTGCCATCAGAGGCAAATTGCAGAATGGTAGTATTTTAAACATTCTGTGCCCAAAACTAAGCCCACAGACATATTGACCTTGAAGGCAACATTTAAATATGGACTTAGTTACAGACAGAGAAAGACAAATACCATATGCTTTCACTTAAATGGGGTTGGTTGCCAGAGGGGAGGCGGGAAGGGTATGGGCCAACTGGGTGATGGGCACTAAGGAAGGCACTTGTGATGAGCACTGGTGTTGTATGTAAGTAATGAATCACTACATACACCTGCAAGTATTTGTTTCTACACCTGAAACGAATATTACCTTGTATGTTAACAAACTGGGATTTAAATAAAAACTTGAAAAAATAAAAAACAAATGAATAAATGAAAAGCAGAAACAGACCCATAAATACAGAGAGCAGACTGATGATTGCCAGAGGCAAGAGTGTGGGGGGAGCAAAATGGGTGAAGTGGAGTGGGAGATACAGGCTTCCAGCTATGGAATGAGTAAGTCATGGGAATAAAAAACACAGCACAGGGATTAATATAGCCAATTGTATTGTAAAAGTGTTGTATGGGGACAAAAGGCCACTACACTTGTGAGCACAACATAATGTATGCAGATGTTGAATTATGTTTATTCGCCTGAAATTAATGTAACATTGTGTTGTAAATTATACTTAACTTTTTAAAAAAAATGAATAAAATTATGTGCAGAGAACGAGGATAATAGAAAAGAAATAAAAGAAATCTAAAAATATAGATAGATACTATGACTTATAATTGGGTGAAGAACTTCTCAAGTCCTGCCTATTCACAGGCCTGACTGGGGCCCAAAAGCTAAATCCAGACTTAATTCCAGAGGGAACATATAAATTCTTTCAGAAATAGGATGCCATGGTGACAACACCTTACATTTTATGTGGCATTTTATTATTTACACAGCATTTTAATGTATTACCTCAATTGGTATTCAGAATAACTCTGAGTTATTATAATGTTGTTGCCCTAAAACTTTTATCCCATTTTACAGACAAGAAACTGAAGCATAGAGAGATTGGGTGACTTGCCCAAGGCTACATCTCCAGGATGTGGTGAAATCAAAACTCAACCCCACACGGGTTGCCAGTTCCCAGCCTGGTATTCTCACCCCTATCTTCAAATCATTTTCCCGAACACAAGGGTATGAGGGAGAACTGTTAAGCTTTCCTCAGCCCTGCCTTACGTCACCTTGGGAAGATCTATACCTTCTTATAGATACGAGAACCATCCTCCACCTGCTAAGAGGGGCATCTTTTTAAACCCTTTAGCCCTGTGCTTCCAATAAATTGTCAACCCCAAAAAGCCCCCTGTGGATGTTTAGCTTCAGATATTCAGTCCTTAGTACATATTACGGGAATTACCCAGTTTCATGAATGCAGAGCTAAGGAAGTTTGGACCCTTAGCCTTGACTCACATTCTTGGCTTTACCCTAGTCTTTAAGAAGGTGATGGAAAGGGGCGCCTGAGTGGCTCAGTCAGTTAAGCGACCGACTTCAGCTCAGGTCGTGATCTCACGGTTGGTGAATTTTGAGCCCCGCGTCAGGCTCTGTGCTGACAGCTCAGAGCCTGGAGCCTGTTTCGGATTTTGTGTCTCCCTCTCTCTCTGCCCCGCCCCTGCTCACGCTCTGTTTCTCTCTGTCTCTCAATAACAAATAAATGTTAAAAAGAAATTGAAAAAAAAAAGAAGGTTGAGAGAAAAGCAGAAACTGTTGTGTGGAATATTCAGTGCAGGAAGATTGAAAGGAGGACATCTTCATGCCAGGATGTTGCCTTTCAGAGACCACACCTTTAATCAGGGAACCCCTGTGGACATGCAGAGACATCTTCCTTGCTCTTGCAGAAGAATAATGTCTGCTCCATCCCACTCACAAAGTCCTATGGAAATTAAATGAGATAATGTATTTTTACATTCTCTTTTTCACTTTGTATTTTCTTTTATTCTACCTATCCTTAAGAAGATTTGAGCTAACTGTATAATTGATATAAAAGTACTTTTAAGCTGCTAACGGCATGTAACTACAAAATAATATTTTGTACCATTTATATAGTGTCCTCTGCCTGGTATTTCTTTTCCCACTCGCTCTTTATGCTTTATCTCAAGAATCATTTTTTATGCCTTTTTTTTATATTGATTGATAGCAACTGTAATGACCATAGGTTACATCTGGGTGCACAAGAGTCTAACTATGTGATGGTTATAAAAGTGGACTTTAAAAATTATTATGCAAATATCTGACTCTTATCTCAGATTTTATTGCTAAAAACTCCATGGGTCTGCTTAAGGATTAGGACATTTAGACTCTCTCCACCCACCATCAACCTCCATCTTCTCCAAGTTTGTAGTTCCTCCTCCCACCAATAAATGCCACTCTGGTCACATAGTGAAAAAGCCAGTTAATGAGTAAATTTATGAATGAAGTGAACTTTATAAAACAGAGAAAGATTTAGAAAAGGTTAAACATGACAGGAAGGGAAGATTGCCTTTATTTTTTCGCACTCTCTGATTGTGGCAGTAATGCTGGGACGTCACAGGTCACTGCAAGTGGGGGAGAGCATGCCAACATTGAGAGGCCACATTCAATCAGCAGTAACGTGCTTCAGATACTGTCGTGGTTTGGATTCTTTTCAAGTCCGCCACTACGTGCCAGGTAGCACCGTAGGGCCTGAAGACACAGTTGTGAGCAAAGCAGATAAAACCTCTTTCCGTGTGGAGCTTATGTGCTAATGGAGAATCAGAGAGCAGGAAGCTTACAATTTGGTGTGGCTGGAGAAATGTGACCATGAAAAGCCACAGGTGATTCATAGGGGTGGGTTCTGGAAGGCCAAGGTGAGGAGTTAGGATTTTATTTGAAGTCTAAGAAGAAATCACTGAGCAGGGAAGGTTGTTGAGCAGAGAAGGAAGCTGATGTTCTATGTTTTCAAAAGGACCCACTGGCTACAAAACAGCACGGCCTATTGCACAGATGGAAAGGGGCCACACCTAAAAAAGCATGAAGTCCTCTTGACTGGGAATTTTTGTCTACAGCTCTGGGTTGAGAAGGATCTGTAACGGAAAGCATGAGCTTGGGGGAAATTATTGTCACAGCAGTTAACAGTGATGCCATAGACATGGGGGATAGAGCTGACCAAGGATGTGTTTTGAAGTAAGCCATAGAAATGGCCCATGCTATAAAATAAAAATAAGAAACAGCCCAAAATCTTGATAATCACTAAAAAACATAAAATAATGGTTCAGTTCCTCCCCAGGAGGCAGATCTGTGGGGGGAAATACCTTTATGAATTGTAAAAACCCATTTCAGTGCAAAGCAGGGACTATCTGTACTTATTTTCTCTGTATCTACTTGAAGAATTCCCCATGTATTTTCACTAGAGGGCATCAATAATGATAGAAATTAGCAGAGCGTCTAGAAAATGCCAAAGAAAATGTAATAAGATTACAATTTCAAGGAGAAATGAAGTTCTTCTGATTGCAGCCTTATCAAAACAAAACAAAACGAAATGGAATCCTAAGTAGACTGGTTTCATTACTCCCACTCTTGGAAGTTCATAAAATTCAGTTGGGGAATTATCCACACCTCATCTCACCAAAGTTGTCTGGAATGCCAGTCACCAAGTAAAGATTTCTCCATCTCTTTAACAATCCTACTGCCCACCCTCAAAGAACTAAAATCCTTGTATTCTGTCCAATGTGTGTCATTTGGTTAACATCATGTCTAAGAAGAGAACTAGAAATTTAGCCTACAAGTGAGATCAGAATCAAATGAAGATATGGATGATTTTCAAGGTACTGAAATAATTGTCATCTCCTTTAAAAAATAGAACACTTGAGTTGTTATAATGCCATTCACATTACCGTAAACCAGCCATACGCTTGTCATTGCTTTGTTGTTTTATGTTACTGCTTTGTTGTTTTATTGCTTTGTTGCTTTGATGTTTTATATTTATCCTGTTCACCATAATGCCAGCAAATGTATAACTAGAAATCTATGCATTGCAAAAGGTCCTCCATGTACCCTGACCCTGAACTTTTAAACATGTTTCCAGAAACTTTAAAACTCAAGATCTTAGGAAGGGAGACAGATAATTGGAAGTTCAGATCTAAAACAAGACAAATTGATTCCTATGTGCAAGTGGGGTCTGACCACAGTACCTTGAGTAGTTAACTGTGTCTCCAGGTAAGGAGTGGGACCCCACAGGTCTAAGCCTTGCACAGTTAACCATCCTGAGCAGTAATTCTACACAGCTGTGAGAGATTCATGACTAAGTGATTGAACCAAGGGTATGATGAAGGAAGGATTTTGTCTCCTCTGTCCCTGGGACTTTAGAAGTGCACAGAGAACAGTATGGTGCTCGTAATTTGAGAATTTGTGAAAAATTTTTAGCATTTGAGAATTCTTAGAAACACAGAATAATGACAGAACATCGAGGTGCTAGTTGATTGATGATGCTATTTGCATTGTACAGTTTTTGACTGTTTGCCAAATGCTTTCATGTACATTCTCTCACGAGGTCATCAAAAGAGGGCCAAAGACAGGAAGATGCATGAAGCTGAAGCTCCGTGAGGAAAGCCCCACAAGGTAGCATGGGGCCAGAACCACACACAGCAGTCAATGCTGCCATGATAGGATTCAGAAAAAAAAAACACTGCTAAGTCAGTGCCAAACACAGACAAGTTGTCTGTTAATTGCTCATACCTGTGTGGTGAGCTGGGTTTCAGCTGATCTTGTCCTGGTTTTTTGCAGGGTTCTCCTCCAAGATAGATGCAGGTTGGGTTCTGGTCTTTCCACACATCTCTCATCCTCCTTGGAATGGCAGCTATGAAATAGTGCTCTTCCTGTGACAAGACAGGGAGAGCACAATGCCACAGACACATTTCAAACCTCCACTGTGTCAATACCACTGACATCCATTGTTCACGCCAAGTGTCATATCCATGGGGCAGAGACGCAAACCCCACACCTGAAGTAGGGGTGAAGAGAGGGACGAGAAGAAATATTTGCTGAATAATGATCTAATCTCCCATACTAGGGTTTATGACTACTAGGCTTATCAGCTACCCCTGACTAAAATAAGTGAATCAGCCTTGATTTGTTTAAAATGATGTTGATTTTAAAAACTTCTTCAAACCATTATCATATGGCTCCTGCAAGACAAATCCATGACTATGGAATAATAACTGTTCTCCTGGTATAGAGGTTAAAGGAAAGATCTTTATTTATTTATTTATGATGCAAGTAATATTTCACCCCCAAATATCCAAGTAAGGCATGATAGACTGACGACTAATAATTAGCTCAGTTGTAAGACCTGAGGAAATCTCCTTCACTTACACTTGTCCTTGAGACAGCGCTGTCAGAACATCTTTGTAGCGGACAGACAATGATAATGTTTGCAATGGAGATTATTAAGAAAGAACATACCTGTGTATGTATGCAGATGCTTTCACCTCTAGAGCCAGCTTTGTAAATCCAACTAATAATCTCTCAATTGTTAAAAAGGACAATCGCTATTCTCTCAGAATACTAATCCTTGCTCTCCACTAGTGCATTAAAAATCACAGAATTACATGTAAGGATTTAGAAAAATATTGAAGTGTCTGTGATTTTTATTCATTTCTTTAACTGTCACCTCAAGAGGGGTACTTTAGGAAAACTTGAGCATTTACCCTCCCTAGAGTAATACTGCTTTCAATATGCAGTATGTCTGCCTTGGGTAGGGATAACTTCATGATGCAAGAGGGTCAGTTTTTCAAGCATATCAATAATAGTTGTGATAGTAGTAGTAATAGCAAGTATTGAATGTTTATTGTGCTTCAGACACTCTTATCAGCTCTTGAGATGCATTTCCTTATTGAACACTCACAGTAAATTTACAAAGTAGGTACTGTCACTACTCCCACCTGTGATAGAGAGAAACTGAGACACCAAAAGGTGGTTGTTGTTGTTGTTGTTGTTGTTGTTGTTGTTGTTATGTTGTTATGTTGTTATGTTGTTAAGTGTTATGTCCAAGGTACTAGAACCTGGAAGACATTGTCTGGCATTTCCTATGAACACAAGACAGATATGCTCTCCTAGGCAAAAAGCTAATGCACTGACAGCATATGGAAAATGCAATGGGAGTGGGGAGAGTATTGTTTGTGTGCATGTTTTTTTTAAGACTTTTTTATAGCGCTTTTAGGTTCACAGCAAAACTGAGCAGAAGGTAGAGAGATTTTCCACATATACCCTGTCTGCACAAAGTCACAGCTTCCCAGCTTCCCTGTTATCCACAATCCCCCCATGAGAGTATTAAATCTGTTATAATCGATGAACCTACCTTGACACATCATTATAACCCAGAGTCCATCGTTTATGTTAAAGTTCACTCTTGGTGAACATTGTACATTCAACGGGTTTGGACAAATGTATAATGGCATGTATTCACTGTTACAGTATCCTATAGAATAATTTCACCCTGAAGAGTCCTCTGTGCATGGCCCACTCTTCCCTTCCTCTCCCCTAACCCTGGCAACCACTGATCTTTTTACAGTCTCTGTAGTTTTGCCTTTTCCAGAATGTCATATACTTGGAAGTGTGCATGTTTTGTATTGCTGGTTACAGAAGCTTTGATCTCTTTGTGCTGCTGCTGGCTTTGTGCATTGTTGAGGTCAAATGTCAAGTCTCTTCCAACAGAGACACAGAAAGGTGTTACGGTATAGTGGCTAAGAGCATGGACTCCACATCGAGACCGTCTGGGTTCAAATCCCAGCTCTGGGGGGTGCCTGGGTGGCCCAGTCGGTTAAGTGTCTGACTCTTCAGCTCAGGTCATGATGTCATGATTTTGTGGGTTAGAGCCCCACATTGGGCTTCGTGCTGATGGTGTGGAGTCTGCTTGGGATTCTCTCTCTCCCTCTCTCTCTCTCTCTGCCCCTCCCCACTCATTCTCTCTCTCTCTCTCTCCCTCTCTCTCTCTCTCTCTCTCTCTCTCAGTAAGTAAACTTAAAAAAATCCCAGTTCTACTATTTGTGAGCTGTGTAACATGGACATGGCGCCCGGTGTCTTGCTACCTCAGTTTCTCTATGTGTAAAATGGAGGTAACCATAGCCCCTCCCCCATAGTGTTGGCATGAAGACTAAAGTGAATTCCTATTTGCAAACTACTTAATATACAAAAAATGTTTGCTAAATATCAAATAGGAGGCTTGGGTATCCCGGCTCTTCAATAACAAACAGTAAGTAGACTGGGAGCAGAGTCCTGGTTCCTCTTCTGCCACTAGTCTGCATCATGGCCTCAGGCCACTCAACCTTTCCAACCTCAGTTTACTCATACATACAATGAAGCAGTTAGACTACCTGATTGCTCACACTGCCTGGGGGAGGTGCTGAGTGCCCTCTCTTTCTCCCTTAGGAGAGTTTAGATGGAGGTGTGAGTGGGGACCCATGGAGAGTAAGATGCAAAACCTTTCTTTTCCTTTCTTTTCTGGGAGCTGTAGAGATATGTTCTTATTTATGAATAGTACACTGTAGACTTTCATATGATTAAACTTTTATGGTTAAACTTTACTTCTCTAGAGAAAAACAGTGTATGGAAAGGGAAGCGTTCCATGACTTTTAGGTTGGATAGTTTGAAGACCGTCAGGGAATACGCACTCACAAAGCCACATTTGTGTGTGTGTTAGAAAAGCCAAGACAGGGGCTCCTGCGTGGCTCAGTCGGTTAAGCATCTGACTTCAACTCAGGTCACGATCTCGCGGTCCATGAATTCGAGCCCCGCGTCAGGCTCTGGGCTGATGGCTCGGAGCCTGGAGCCTGCTTCAGATTCTGTGTCTCCCTCTCTCTCTCTGCCCCTCCCCCGTTCATGCTCTGTCTCTCTCTGTCTCAAAAATAAATAAACGTTAAAAAAAAAAAAAAAGAAAAGCCAAGACATGAGAAGTAAAAATATTTAATGAATATAGTAGAACGTTTGTTTCCGAAAGTTGCTCAGAGATTACTTATTTTAAAACTCACCCTGTTAGGAATTAAAAGCTGATCTGCTGCAGCCAGGGTGGGTCAGAGTGCTTCAGTCTCCTCTGTCTACTTCTGAGGGTGACTGCTCAGCATTTTGAGATAGCCCTCTGGGTGACAGAGACAGTGGAGTTCTGTTCAGCATTAATATGTCATGTCACAACCTCTGATTGATAACACTGGAGCTGTATCAAATCTCAGTCATTATGTACTTTGGGGATATCACGTGTGTTAAAACTGAATTGCAGTTGTGCAAACATACACATTATTTCTAAACTGCCCGTTTGGGTCACTCTGCTTTTTTGGAGTTGAAATATTTAAAATCCCCTTATTTTGCAACAAGTTTAGCCCTCTCTGTCTGGGGTAAACTTTCATCTTCTGTGCAGGAGTGCTGCTTTACTTCTGTTCTAAGAGCTGTAGATAGATAGTTTAAACCCGACTTTTCTATGTCCTGATAGGACTATCAACTGAAATGTTCAGCACTGGCTCAGTTTTCCTAATAAAAGAAAGTAAAGTGCATGAAAATTCTTGCACATACTTGTAAATACAGTTTTCTTTTATTGATGATCCATTAGTATCAGTCCCATGTTTTACTGTGGGCTACTTATGATGACACGTTTTGTGCATTACTATATGTCCACAGTGCTAGAACAGGCCCTGGCAGACAGTAGGCACATGATAAATATTTGTAGAATAAATGAGAGAAAGAAAGAATACTCATGCCTCCTATCCTAAAGGACTTAAGAATATTATATGTTACATCAACAAATAATAAAAGTGATTGAAATGTCACCAGAGTGGGGGCGCCTGGGTGGCTCAGTCGTTAAGCGTCCGACTTTAGCTCAAATCATGATCTCAAGGTTTGTGAGTTCGAGCCCCGTGACAGGATCTGTGCTGACAGCTCAGAGCCTGGAGCCTGCTTCGGATTCTGTGTCTCCCTCTCTCTCTGCCCCTTCTCTGCTCACACTCTCTCTCTCAAAAATAAATGAACGTTAAAAAAAATTAAAAATGAAATGTCACCAGAGTGATTCATAACTGTGTTCATTGTTCACCTTCTAAAGAACCAGAGCCTTTTTGCCTCACCGAAATAATCCTAAAAAAGGCCTCAGGTTCACCACCTCTTCCAGGTAGTAGGATGGCCACAGTTCTTCGATGAAATTACTACTACTTTCTTACAAGCTCAGTAAGAAAGAGTAAATGTATCTGTTAAAATATAAAATAATCCTAAAAGATTTAAATTGCGAATGTTTGCATTTAGAGGAGTTAATTATCTAGTACATCCAACATTTCCTGTGGCATTTTGGACATACTCATTTTTATATTAACTTATAAAAGACTTATTCTATGGTGTTATTTACATTGGATGATATTAAATCTGTTTGCAAAAGATAAACTAAAGTTTTAGACTTTTTAGGATCTCTTCTTATTGCTGCCCCTCCCCCCAAAAAGAAAGAAAAGTGTTGGTTTACAAACCCTGATTTCACCTCTCAAGTCCTTTGAACATACTTGAGGTTTTTAACTGGCTGGTTGATTTAACTATTTACTCATATGCTTTCTTGTTATTGAAGTTAAAAACACAGCAGTATCCCTTAAGATACAAAACAAACAAACATAAAACTAGTGAGAAAGAAATGAGGGGAAAAATTAATTGAAATTATTTTCCCGATGTCTACAGTACATACCTATAGCAAATGAGTAAATTCCAATTTAGGTTTTCTCTTCCTGTGGGTTAAAATATGCTTTCATAATGCCTCAAGCTATTGCAGATTTGGCTCTTTAGAGCTGGGAAACTAGAATGCGTGTCATTGTTCTCCAGTTGTTTTCCTGTGGAATTTCAACAAATTGCGGCAGTTTGAGGGAAAACCTTTCCAGTTTTCTGTCTTCTCACCCCCATCATATCGCATAGCAAGTGATTTCTTCTGTGCCCCAGCTCTCCTCCCTGGTCTCCCACTGTGTGTGATCATCCTCCGCAGTGTCCCTGCAATAAGACGAGAAGGTGAAAATCAGCCTGCAGGTTTAAATTAATTGCACTCCTCAGTTATGCTCAGAGTTAGCCAATGCTTTAAATCACAACATTCCAAACTTCTAGTTTAAGCATAATTGGAAAGAGAAAGCTGACATTAAAGTGGTAACTGACAGAGTAAACTTAAAGCAGAACAGTGTAAAACACTCATATGCAAATAACTGTGAATCATCTGATAAAATTATTCAGAGGCAGTCGAATATTTTATTAAACATACCTGTTAGTGATTTGGAGCACTGATTTCAGCACCTTTTTGTTTTTAAAACTTGCATGACTAATTATGTTGTGTTTGTTCTAATGGAACATTACTTTTATTCATAATGGAAATCGTTTTTAAAATCTAATTTTTTCATGTAATGATAAATGTAATGCATGTTCACGGCAAAAAAAAAAAATGTGAGCAAGCCCTCCATTTGAAATTGTGTACTTTGGCAGTTAAGATCTGAGAGGCATTGGATACAAGAGAGCAGCTTCTGTGTTTTAGTGGGGCTAGCTTCAGATATTTGAGTTTATCCTGCCTTCATTTGGAAAAGAAACAGTGGCTCTGCCTCTGGGCTCCCAAGGGACTATGTCCATATCCACATTGCAGCACTGTTCACCCTGTGTTTGTAATTCTTTATTTGCGTTTCTGTGCCACTGATCTAAAACCAGGACTTACTCATTTCTGTGTCCAGTGCAGCTCCTGGTATCCAGGCAGGTGCCCAGGTAACATTTGCTAAAAGAATTGAGTCTATGTGAACAGTGATGGAAGGTAGACATAGGAACACTTCATTCTTCCTTATTTTTTCTTCTTTCATATGGCATATTTCAATTTTGGCTCTTTTATGCATTGCTGAATCTGACATATTGTACTTCTGTAAAAATTTTCTATTAACATATCCTGTCAAACTCTAAATAGAGGCAATTCTTAGAACTAATATTTATGTGCAGTCATTAATTGCAAGACTAATAATTTACTTGTAAATGCAAGATTGTATTAATTTTATCTGTAATGGAATTCTTGTTCCTCCTGAAATCATAGCAAATTATTTAAATTACTTTGTGGGGAGTACAAAGTTAAGGAGATCAAATTTGTTTTACAAGAACATTTGATGTAATTAATTTTTAAAATATATCTTGCTTTTTTAATACCAGACTTTAGATAATAATAATTTTTTAAAGACTTTATAAAAAGAACTGTTCTCCCCATTTTTCCTTTCTTTGTCAGTTAATCCTCAAACCTAGAATATGCCTTTAAATTTCTGCTCTACACCAACTGGCTGAATTATGTTGTGACTTTATAATACAGTCTAGTGGAGAATAAACTCAGGCATTAGATGATCTTTTGAGACATATAAATATATAATTGTTGGTGAGCACTTTCACCTAGAGCTTTAGAACAATAGATATTTGTAACAAGGCCTGATCTTCAGCGAATGCACACCATTATAGCATAATGACTAGTTTCTGCACTGATTGGTCAGTGCCCATGCCTTGCAGGTTATTAAATATTTTAACATTTATCCCTGCTTGAATGATGACTCTGAAACTCCATGAAAACTGTAAGTACTTTCTGAATCAGCCTGGAAAGATTAATGTATTCTCAGGGTAATATTTGAGTTGAATATGAAATTCTAAATCTTTGAAACCTGGAAATTGAAGATCAGTAAATGCTCTATAGTCATCTTAACTCCTACTTTTCTATCATACCCTATACCCAATTCATCAATAAATCTTATTGTTCTGCCTTTTAATGAGTTGCAGACTGACCCCTTCTCACTGCAGGCATTCCGTTACTATAACCCAAAGCACATCAACTCTCTCCCATACAGTTGTAATAAACTTTTTTTGGTCTTCCTGCTTCCACCCTCACTTTTGATAGTATATTTTCCAAAGAAGAGCCAGAATGGTCCTTAAAAAATGCCTAGATAGTGTCCCTCAGGCCACAGTGGCTCTATGTGAGCCAGTCTTCTGCCCTTGGGCACCTTCTCTGTCTCAGCCTCCACTTGCCTCTCCTACACTGTCTGCTCCAGCCACCTGTCCCGCAGACCCACTCCAGCCTTGCACGTCCTGGCTGGAATATGAACTACCTGCTTGCATGTAGGTTTTCTGTGTGGTTCCCTTCTATATCCTCAGCCCCAAGAAGTACACCAAGGACACAGTAGTTGCTCAATAAATAGTAGTTGAACTAATGAATCATTGCTTCCAGTCATTCCATTTGGATAAACTCTGTGTTTAGAAATAGAAGGCTGAGGGGCGCCTGGGTGGCTGTCGGTTAAACATCCAACCCTTGGTTTTGGTTCAAGTCATGATCTTACAGTTTGTGAGTTCGAGCCCTGCACTGGGCTCTGTGCTGAAAGTGCAGAGCCTGCTTGGAATTTCTCTTGCCCCTCTCCGACATGTCCTTGTTCTCTCTTTCCCTCTCTCTCTCTCTCTCAAAAAATAAATAAATAAACATTAAAAAAATAGTAAGCTGAGTATGTTCTTAAATTTATTTTTGTTCTTCTTATCAAATGGTTGTTCTTACACAGGAAACATATCGTCCCAAAGCAATATCAACCATTTAGATTATCTCCTTTAAAATCTTGTAATTAAAAGCAGACAACACTGAAAAAAGATACCAACCAATATTAAGCAAAATTAAGCCTTTAGGTATTCAATTTTTTTTTTTTTTTTTTAATTTTTTTTTTTTTTTAACGTTTATTTATTTTTGAGACAGAGAGAGACAGAGCATGAACAGGGGAGGGTCAGAGAGAGAGGGAGACACAGAATCTGAAACAGGCTCCAGGCTCTGAGCTGTCAGCACAGAGCCCGACGCGGGGCTTGAACTCACGGACCGCGAGATCATGACCTGAGCCGAAGTCGGACGCTCAACCGACTGAGCCACCCAGGCGCCCCTAGGTATTCAATTTTTAAAAAGAAACAGGATCAATATGAAAAAGAAACCATTTAATTTTATTGGAGGACATACACACAAATCCTGTCTAAATGAAAAGACATACCATATTAATATATACAAAGATTTTATGTCATTCTTTTCAGATAAATATATATTTTAATGAAACTCCAACTAGATTTCCAATGGGAACTTTATTTTGTTGACTATTTTGTTTGAAACTCCCCTTCCCTCATCACCTGATCTAAAGTGTCCCTCTCATACTGGTCAGTCTACATTATATCTCCTTGTTTTACTTTGCAGAACACTTTTTTCCCCAGTTTCATTGAGATATAATTGACATATAGCATTGTGCAAGTTTAAGGTGTGATTTTATATATATTCATATACATATATATATATATATATATATTACAAGATGATACCACAGTAAGTTTAATTCACACATCCATCACTTCACATAATTACGATCTTTGTGTGTCTGTGGTGAGAACTTTATTTTTAATGTTTATTTTTGAGAGAGAGAGAGAGAGAGAGAGAAAGAGCATGCACATGAGAGAGGGGCAGAGAAAGAGGGAGAGAGAGAGAGTCCCAAGACCGAATCCTGCAGAGTCCAACGCAGGGCTGGATCTCATGAATCATGAGATCATGACCTGAGCCAAAGTCAAGAGTCGCACTTAACCAACTGAGTCACCCAGTCTCCCCACTGTGGTGAGAAATTTTAAGATCTACTCTCTTGGCAAGTTTTAAATATACAATGCAATATTGTTAACTAAAATCACTTTGCTTTCCATTAAGTCCCCAGAATTTATCCATTTTATGACTGGAAATTTATACCCTTTGACTGCTTTTCATCTGTTTCTCTACCTCACACCCCTTGCCACTGTCAACCGCCAGTCTGTTCTCTTTTATGAGTTCAGGGGTTTTTTTAGATTCCACATATAAGTGAGATCATACAGTATTTGTCTTTCTTTGATTTATTTCACTTAGCATAATGCCCTCAAGGTCCATTCATGTTGTCACAAATAATCAGAATTTCCTTTATTTTTATGGCTGAATAATATCCATTGTGTGTGAATGTATAGGTACACATTTTTTTTTCATCCATTCATTCATCAGTGGGCACTTAGGTTGTTACCATATCTTGGCTGTTGTGAATAATGTTGCAGTAAACATAAGAGTGCAGAAATCTCTTCTAATCATTTCATTTCCTTCAGATACATACCCAGAGGTGGAATTGCTGGATCATATGGTAGTTCTCTTTTTAATTTTTTGAGGAACCTTCATACTGTAAAGTGGCTGCACCAGTTTACATTCCCACCAATAGCATATAAACATTCCCCATTCTCCACATTCTCTCCAGCACTTGTTATTCTGGTGTTTTGATAATTGCCATGCTAGCTTGTGTGATGTGATATGTCATTGTGGTTTTGATTCACATTTCCCTGAAGATTAGTAATGTTGAGCACTTTTTCATGTACTTGTTGGCCAGTTGAATATCTTCCTTGGAAAAATGTCTTTTCAGGTCCTTTGCCCACCTCTTAATTAGATTATTTGTTTGTTTTTGTTTTTGTTTTTGTTTTTTGCTATTGAGTTATATGAGTTCTTTATATAATTTGCATGTTAACCTCTTATGAGATATGTGGTTTGCAAATATTTTCTCCCATTCTGTAGGTTACCTTTTTGTTTTGTTGATGGTTTCTTTTGCTGTGCAGAAGGTTTTTACTTTGTTGTGGTCTCACTTGTTTATTTTTGCTTTTGTTGCTTGTGCTTTGGGTGTCGTATCCATAAAGTGCCTAGGAGCTTTTTCCCTATGTTTTCATCTCTACTTTCAGGTCTTAAATGTAAGTCTTTAATGCTTTTTGAGTTAATTTTTATGCATGGTTTAAATAGGGGTCCAGTTTCATTCTTTTGCATGTGAATATCCATTTTTCCCAGTACCATTTATTGAAGAGATTATCTTTCCTCCATTGAGTATTTTGGCTCCCTTGTCAAATATAAGTTGACCATAGAGCACAAGTTTAATTCTGGACTTTCATTTTTGTTCTGTTAGTCTATGTGTCTGTCTTTATGCTACTACTGTACTGTTTTGATTACTGTAAGTTTGTAAGATAGTTTTAAATCATAAAGTGCAATTACTCTAGCTTTGTTCTTTGTTCTCAAGATTACTTTGACTATTTGGGGTCTTTTGTGGTTCCATACACATTTTAGGACTATTTTGTTTATGTTTTTGTTTTTATTAAAAAATAGTAAAATAGTATTCTAATAGTATAGTATTAGACCTTAGGTGATGTTGGGTAATATGAACCTTTTATGATATTATTTCTTCCAATCCATAAACACAGGATTCCTTTACATTTATTTATGTCTTCAATCTCTTTCATCAGTATTTTAGTAATTTTCAGTGTACAGATCTTTTACCTCTTTGGTTAAAATTATTCCTAGGCATTTCATGTTTTTGATGCTGTTATAAATGCAACTGTTTTATTTATTTCTTTTTCAGATAATTCAGTATTATTATATAGAAACACAACTGACTTTTATGTATTGATTTTGTGTTCTGCAACTTTACTGGATTTGTTTATTCTAATGGTTTTTTGGTGGAGTCTTTAAGATGTTATCTGTGTAAAATCAGGTCATCTAGAAACAGACAGTCTTACTACTTCCTTTCCATTTCAGATGCCTTTTATTTCTTTTTCTTTCTTTCTTTCTTTCTTCCTTTTTTTTTCTTGATTGCTCATGATCAGACTTTTAGTAGCATGTTGAATAGGAATGCTGAGAGTGGGTATCCTTGTATTATTCCTGATTTTAGAAGAAAAGCTTTCTACTTTCCCTGATTGAGAATGATTATTAGCTGTGGACTTGTCATATACGGCCTTTTCTATATTGGGGTATATTCCTTCTAGACCCAGTTTGTTAAGAGTTTTTATCATGAATAGATGTTGAATTTTGTCAAGTGCTTTTCCTGCATCTGTTGAGATAATAATATGATTTTTATTTTTTATATTCTATTAATGTATATCACATTGATTCATTTGCATATATGAAACCATCCTTGCATTCCAGGGATGCATAATATAGAGGCACATTTTTTCATTGCTGGTAGGAATATGAAAAGTAGTATGTCAGCATCTATTAAAACGTAAAATGTGCATACCAGTTGTCAAGCTGTTCTATATGGAGAAATCTGTCTTGGGGCGCCTGGGTGGCTCAGTCGGTTAGGCGTCCGACTTCGGCTCAGGTCATGATCTTGTGGTCAGTGCGTTCGAGCCCCGCGTCGGGCTCTGTGCTGACAGCTCAGAGCCTGGAGCCTGTTTCAGATTCTGTGTCTCCCTCTCTCTGACCCTCCCCTGTTCATGCTCTGTCTCTCTCTGTCTCAAAAATAAACATTAAAAAATTAAAAAAAAAAAAGAAATCTGTCTTATAAAAATGAAAACATTAGTATACAGAGGTAGATGTGCAAGGATATTTTTTGAAGCATTGTTTTTAAGGGAAAAGGAACTGGAAGCTACCAAATTTTCCTCAGTAGGAGAATGGTCAAAAACTATGGTACTTCTATCCTGTGTAATATTATACAGTTTTAAAACAAGTATTACATCTATTTTCTTGATTTAAAGGACTGTTTGCTCTATATTATTAAGTACCTTAAAAAATTCAGAGAATGTTTAC
Organism: Panthera leo; assembly: GCF_018350215.1. NCBI lineage: Eukaryota > Metazoa > Chordata > Mammalia > Carnivora > Felidae > Panthera > Panthera leo. The sequence continues at coordinate 93,612,954 of NC_056680.1, forward strand.
TGTGCAATCCATTTTAAAATTAAAATAGTACATATATTTGTGTGTATATATGGGTTTGTGTTTATAAACATAAAGAAATATGTGGAAAGAAAATACCCAAGCCATTAACAATTGCTGTATTTTCAGGAGTCAAAAACAAGGAGCAGGAGGGGTGCCTGGGTGGCTCAGTCGGTTAAGCATCTGACTTCGGCTCAGGTCATGATCTCACGGCTTGTGAGTTCAAGCCTCGTGTCAGACTCTGTGCTGACAGCTCGGAGCCTGGAGCCTGCTTCAGATTCTGTGTCTCTCCCCTCTCTCTGCCCCTCCCCTGCTCACACTCTGTCTCTCTCAAAAATAAATAAACATTAAAAAAATTATTAAAAAAATAATAAGGAGCAGGAGAGGTGTGTGCTACTTTATTGTTTAACATGGTAAAAGATATTACATCTTAATTTAAAAATATAATAAAGATGATTCAATGATGAATGTAAATATACATTATAGGACATTAGTAGTTTGACTTTGAGCATGTATAAATACCAAGTAGTGTAAGAAAGGAGAACCAGCACTACTGTATTTGGTTAGAGATGTCTTCATAGTGAAAACAGTGGCTCTCACTTCACTGATGTGTCAAAGTTCTTCAAACTACTTACAGTTTGGAGGTTTGGAATTTGTGTTTCTTTTTCAACTCAATTAAAACTTAGTTATTCTCAGAAATAATTACTAGGAAACAGATTATTAAATAAATCACCCTACACATAAGAAAACAATGCTTCATATTTACAATGTTAAGATTTTCCTGTTTTATTCTTCGTAACTGCCTGATCTAGAGATGAAGATGTAGTGTGGCTAGTGGACTCATCACTAAATCAGACGCTATCTTTATAAAAGTTGAGCTTTTTTAAAAAACATATTTGCAAATTATACATCGGAAACAAAGATTGTTTATCATCTTTCTTTTTTATTTCAGAACGCTTTACCCTGTACAGCTCTAAAAACCTTAGGCAAGCGTGGAATAAGTAAGTCCATATACCGTTTATGCTTGTTTTCTCTCTTTTTCTCTCAGTCCCTCTCTCAATTTCTAAAGTCTCCAAATAAGTTTGTCTTGACATTTGTTTCATTTGTTCATCCAAATATCCATTTCTCCATTCGTTTAACCATTAAACAGTTGTTAAGGCATAACTATGCACCAGCCGCCATGTTCAGCCTAAGCCAATGCTGTTATATATGAGTTTGGGTTCTGAGAGCAACGTGGCATTGCTTCGAAATGATAAATCCTAAAATTCACTGGGTTCAGTCTTCTTGTAACTAAATTCAAGAAATATTTTAGCATCAGCAAAATAGCATTTAAGTGCAATTTAATGACTGATTCTAATCTAAATAATGTTGGTGAACACCTCTGAGAGAGATAAAATTGATCTTTCACATTTTTTCAGTTTATCTATTGTTCCCCTAGGCCTTCTTAGAAAACTAAGTACCTATATTGCTTGAAATGTATGTCATCTGTTTATTTGATTTCTGTTCTCTCATCTGATCTTGTTGAAATAGTTTTATTTATTGGTTTTGAAATTTGATGAAATCTGAAGATCTGAGTTTCTCAAGTTAATCATAGGTCTTTTATTGCAAGCCAACCTGTTAGTAAACCATTGAAAGTTGGAAAGCAGAGTAATTGAGTCACTCTTGTTAGTTGTGGATATCATATTTCAAGCATTATGCTGGGGAAAAAGTAACTGGAACTGCTTTGATTTAAAAATTTTTAAAGTGTCATAACAAAATTTTGTCTTTGGGGACTTCAGTATTATTGCCTTAGTTTTTACTGTTATGACATATTTAATTTTAGACACCATCAATTATAAAAATAAAAAAATAAGAAAAAACCTTTTTATAATAAAAATGCCTTTAATCGGTGTTGTCAGTAGATACAGTGGACAGCTTATTGTAAGGGAACTCATGGAATGAGTACGTGAAACTCTGCAGTGGTTTATTTGAAAGATTTGGCAGTTTATTTTTATTAAATCCATCTTAGAAGAGCGCTGGGATAATTATTTTTGTCTAACACAAGGCTTTGCATTTGCCATTTGAAGAGTTAGTTCTTATTATGTGTAGAGTCTCCTCTGGGAGGCATGCCGTCTTCTGGGAACATTCTGTGTGTGTTCCTCACTCTTTTGCCCTTCCACCTCCCCCTCTTTACTGATCAGCAGTCTAACATTTTAATTAAGTGCTTTCATACACCAGATAATATATACAGTATACAGTTCCTACCTTAATTAAATGATCAAACACATTCTCTCATATTGCTCAAAAAGTTTTGTCCAACCAGGTAACCATTGTATGAGACAATCTTTTATAAAGCAATTGAATTTCTAACCCCATCTTTGAAGTGACAGGAATATCTGCCGAATGTACACGTAGCGTTTGTGGCGGATAGCCTTCAATTTAGAGAACCTCCATTTCCTTCCATCAGAGGGACAAAGCTAGAATGACCTCCAAATTGCCCAGGAATATAAATGGCAGATCTTATCCACTTAGAATCATCTACAAAAGATGGGAGAGGGGTGTCTGTAGACAATGCTGAAGGATATTTCTTCCGCCATCCTCTTGTGGTTATGACCCCATTCATTTCCACATGGCGCATTTCAGTCGTTCATTTTTGTGACTTGTATTCAGCACCACCTGCCATCACAAACAGTCTAGCATGCATGCCCAGGTGAAGGGCCTTTCTCATTCTGCCTTCAATAGTCACTAGTGAGATGCCTCTCAGAGAAGGTACTTCTAGCCATTTACATTACTCTACTCTGGGAGAAATGAGGTAAAAGAAAAGTAAAATTGAAATAGTATTCAAGCTTTGCATTGCTTCACTTCATTCTGACCACCTAAGACTTGATACTCCCTTTTCTCTGAGAGTTGTTCATGTTATAACAAAAGTAGTTAATTTCATTGATGGAAATCAGGATGTAGAATGCTCTGGTATTGACATTTTAGACATTTTAAAAACTATGTGCATCATGCACAATCTCCTTTAAATTTTTCTTAAAAGATGCTAGGTATTTTCTTAATAGATGCTTTTATTCTTAACAGCAAGTAAGAATTCTTCAGAATACGATTTTTCACAAAATAAGAAAACAGTTTTCTCTTTAAGATATAACTTCAGGGATATTTATTAATTGCATTTTCTATAGGATTTTTTATAGGATTTATAATTTTTCTACCAAAGCCAGGGTCTGAAATACTGAAGGAGAGGCGCCTGGGTGGCTCAGTCGGTTGAGCATCCGACTCTTGTTTTCCACTCAGGTCATAATCTGTCTCACTGTTCATGGGTTCGAGCTCCATGTGGGGCTCTGAGCTGTCATTGGAACCTGCTTGGGATTCTCTCTGTCTCTGCCTCTCCCCTGGTCATGCACTCACTCTCTTGCTTTTCCTTTTCTCTCAAAAACAAATTAATAAAACTTAAATTATTTTTAATAAAAAAATAAAATACTGAAGGAAATCTTACATTTTCATGTAAAGTCTTTTTAATGAGCTGGTAGAATTATAGTTAATGTTTTTCTTTTAATCTCTAACATCACATATGCTTTTTAAAAAGAAATTACAAAAGCATTTAATAAACTGGGTCCTACCCTTAGATTACTTTTAAAACATGTTAGGGAAACTATTAAAAGCTGTTAGCTTGAGGTAAGATTTTCAAATTATAAACATAATTTGTTTAGAATCAAGCTATTTTTTAAGTCCCCATAAGTCTTATTTTCTGTTGCCTTAAGGAGTTATTTCAAAAAACACTAAGTATGGGGCGCCTGGGTGGCTCGGTCGGTTGAGCGTCTGACTTCAGCTCAGGTCATGATCTCACAGACCGTGAGTTCGAGCCCCGCATCGGGCTCTGGGCTGATGGCTCAGAGCCTGGAGCCTGCTTCCGATTCTGTGTTTCCCTCTCTGTCTGCCCTTCCCCTGTTCATGCTCTGTCTCTCTCTGTCTCAAAAATAAAACGTATAAAAAATAAAAATTAAAAAAAAAACACTAAGTAATAAAATATCACGAAAAATGTTATAAAAATACTACTTTCTGGTATCCCAGTGTTACCTACTGAATCCTTAGAGCCAAGCAATAGCCTCTAGCCTATTAAAACCCAATGAAATTTACAGAAAACTGAAAATTCAGAGACATTAATTTGTTATTGATTCTTCATCCAAATGGACTTGCGACCTTGCAACCATCATAGACATTTCAACATCCCTCACTTCGGAATGAGCTCTAAGTTCAGAAGAACTGCATTTAAAGACTCGTAAGCAAGTGCTGGCTTTCTCCATCACTACAAACGAATTTGCTTGTCTACAAGCACAATTACGAAACGAGCTATCGGTAAATTCTCGTATATAGCAGTAATAGGTTCAAAATAAAGGAAACTAATTTGCAAGAACTAATTTGAATTCAATTTAGATGGGTTAATAGAAGACGGGTAGGTTAATATAAAAAAGTAAGTCACTGCTTAAAATTAAATAGCAATGTATTTAAAAATACATATTAACTCAGCTATTAAAGCTAGTGGATCTGTTAACCTGCCTAAAAGAGTAATAATTTCTTGAGAAATGAATCCTTGAATCTCTTTGAACAGCTGTAACAAGTGACCCAGTTTATTTGGGGGCCAAGCCTGCCCTAGGTAACGCCAATACAATTCCCTGCTGACTTCGTTTATACCAGTAACCATGGGCATAATTTTATCCTTTGAAGGATTTTTCTAAGTATTCTGGGGAAACAATGCAATAATGGGAGAAAAATATCAAAAGATGCAGCAGATATCTAAACTCAAAAGGATAATATAAAGAAGAAATCTTAATTACAGGATTGAGATTAATAAATATATATTAATAAAGAAAAGAAAGTACTTTTATTCCCCTATATTGGACATGCATGAGTTGCGTGGGCTCTTCCTGTTTAAAAGGGGATTTTGGATTAAAGGGAGATAAATCTTAATTTTATATAAATACATGTACTGTTTTCTGACCTCCTTCAAAACATTCCATTTTATTTCATTGGAGTTATAAAACTCTCCCTATTTTTCTTCCAAATCTCTCTATTTAGAGTTGTCTGACATTGGCATGTATATGCAATCAACCAAGAATTTCAGCCACTTAAAAGATCTTTTATTATTTTGGCTGGAGAAGCAGCCTTAGTATATGCTCTCCAGCAATGTTAAGGGTAGGATTCCAGGAACACATTTGCTTGTTTTGGAACATTTTAACAGCTGAACAATTTGGGGGGTTTGAACGGAGCAAAAAGAGAACCCAAGATAAACCACCCTGTCACAGAAGACATATTTGGAAAGAACAGCTCATGGTTGATAAAGCAATACGTGTCCACAGACTCGAATAGGTGTAGGGCAACCTCATCCTGCTCTCTCCACCTACGTGCTCTGGTTCGATTTATAATCCTCCTTGATAGGTAGGTCCAACTGAATTTCTCCTCTAAGAATTGAAAGCATTGATTCTTTAAAATGCGTAATAAGTACAGAGTCATTGTTATGAAGCTCCCTTAGTGGAAATGCAAAGATAGACGAGAAGACATTGACCTGCATATATCTGAATGCACCAACAGTGACAAACCCTGACTTAGAAGATTGAAGTGTTTCCTAACTTTGTATTCTTGAACTTTCCTTGAATACGTTCTCTCATTCAATGGTTAACTTTCAGAACATATTTTATAGATGACTTGCTAGATCCATGTTACATGTGCATAAAACATAGTCTTTAAAATAATATTTAAAAGAAAAATGTAAACTTCTCTCTGTAATTTATGTTGCTGATTCCCTGTTTTTCTTATGGCAACATCTGACTATGTTCAGTTAAGATTTAAATCAGTGCCTTCTCAAGAAACCAGAAGCCCTCTTTTTCTACTCTGCCTTATTGTTCTAAGTTGATCTGAAATTTTCCAAAATAAGAATATATTGCAAAGCAAGTTAGAACTTTCCATTTCTGTACCAGCTTAACTGTGTGAGAGGAACATAAGAATGGCTTTTGGCACTAGGAGGAGCAGTTGAGCTGAGCCAGATTCTGAAGTCCGTCCTCCACTTCCACATTTTTTTTTCATTGTTGATCACTTTTGTTATAAGTCTATTTACTTCAAAGTAACAGTTTTAATTTATTTAGTGCCTGGAGATTTCTTCCCCCAGTATTTCCAAAGAAATTATTCTGTACATTATCAATGCACTTTTTTTAGGCCTGGATATATTGGGGTGACAAGCTCTACAGCAGACATTTTTGGAATTCCATTCTCTTAACCCCAGGATGAGTTGGAGCTGCAGCTCTTCCCTGCCCGGCTCGTGGATGTGAGCCCAGCTTCAGGAGGCTACAGGGGGTGCAATTCCTCATGACACCCTTGGAAATAGAGTCTGCAACACTTGGATAATCAGATCCACACAGGTGTCTGTCCTGATCTTGGACACCTGTGCGTGGTGTTGTTTGGAGGCCCCAAAGCGGCAATTCAGAGGAATTTCTGGGAACATTCATTTTCACAAGAGTGATTCACTGTTTCAGCTACTGAAAGCAACATGTAGGTGTGATGTTTACCAGATCTGTTAAACCCCCTGCTACCTCACAGAGAACGGTTCTTCTAGAAAATTGAAAACTATATTTTTGAAAAGGGAAAGAGGAGTCCAGGTGCTGGTGGGAGTCCTGGAGAGCCCCGAAGAAGACAGTATCAAGGGCTGTCCAGAGATATGGGTCGGGGCAGGTGCCAGGAGGACACAGAGAAAGCTAGGCAAGAGAAAGTTGGGAAATTGCCAAAGGCCCAGACCTGGTTACTAATAGTAGCAATAGCATAGATATGATAACATATAAAACATACATAGTCAAAGGCCTAACATACCCTCCTTGCCCTGTAGTCAGAGTTGTGATGGGGCAGCCATGGTAATTAACACTTGGGCAGCCTTTTGCAATATAGAATTTGCTTTCTTGTATGTTTTCACATCCTCGTGTCTTTTTTAACCATCTTGGGAAGTAGTCAGGACACATACTACTATCTCTATATAGCTTGAAAAAAAGAAAACATGCTCAGTGAGGTCAAATGATCGATGCTATGGAAAACTACAACTTGGAATGTATGCCCCAACGTGAATTTTAGGAAAGAAATATCAATTTAATAACCCTGATATTCACGTGGATCAATATCTTATTTTGTTTTGTTCTTATTACAATCTTGGTCATGGAGATCTCTTCTGGGAAATGATGCAATTCATTTCCAGTCTGGGTTTTCAGCAGCAAGAGAGCTGGGCTGGAATAGAAATCTGACTTCTTTCCTGGGGAAAGTGTTTGTGGCAGGCTGACCACACACATCAACTCAGGCCTCCCCTGTGCCTACTGCTGGATAATGCACCATTGGGATAAAGGCGGGTTCGTGACAATCTTAAGTGCTAGAGATGACAGGCCTCCTGGCCACCCATTCAGACCCTGCTAGTGACATTCGTACCCTATTCCACACAGCTCCCACTTCCCCCAGGAGGTTATCCTCTGTCATTTTGTGCCATTGCCAGATATCTTGTCTATGTCTTTCTTGTGGTAGCAAAGAATTTGCTATCATTAATAACCCCTGGTGATGGCCAAGGGCAAACCCCGTGCTATTCGTTATCCATTGAGCACAAGTTTTTTGTTCCACTTCTGATAGACAGAAAATATCCATCTTCTCTCTTACTAATTGGCAGTACGTGCCAGGCTTGGGACCTGGCAATGGCTATTGTTTTTCAGCTTTTTAAATGATGTGTTGGATTCCTCATCCCCAAGTACATACTTATGGTGCAGCTAATACCTTCTTTCTGCCATCCAGCTCATTAAGGAATAAAATCCAGCCATGCTTCTGAAGTGGCACAGGGTTTCCAGGAGCAGCTGGGCTGCCTGTTTCTGTGAAAGGAGGGCAACATATAGAATTAGGCTTTCTTGAACTGTTTCCCGAAACAGATTCTAGAAGCGTGTGTGAACTGAAGTTCTGCTTCTCCAAAATCTAAAACGGTGTGTTTGTGTTCTGTGGCTGCCATAACAAATTACCATAAATATTTTGGTGTAAAACACCACAGAAGTATTATCTCACGGTTCTGTTGAGCTGGAGTTTGGATGGGCTCAGCTTGTTTCTTTGCTCTGGGTCTCACAAGGCCAAACTCAGCTATCGGTAGGCCTGGGCCCTATCTGGAGGGGTGGAGGAAAAATCTGTTTGCAGGCTTATTTAGACTGTGGGCAAAATTCAGTCCCTAGTGGCCAGAGGGCTGAGCCCTCTTTTCCTTACTGGTTGTCAGCAGGAACTCTCACCCAGCAACCAAAGGCCGTCTGTTTCCTCATCACACTGCCCCCTCCTGCTTCAAACCAGTCAATGGCAGGAGTCTTTCTCATTGCTTCATAACTCTCTCACTTCCCCTCCTGCCCTATCTCTTCTGCCTTCAGTAGGAGAAAGTTCTTTGCTTCTAAAGGCCTGCCCGTATTATCCAGGTTAATCTCTCTGTTTTAAGATCTGCAACCTTAATAACATCTGCAGAGTCCCTTTTGCCATGGAAAGTAGCATATTCACAGGCTTCAGGGATTAGTGAGTGGACATCTTTGGGGCCATTCTGCTCTCCACAAGTGGATACTGGGGTTTCCTATTCAGTGATGAGTCATGGGGTAAGGTAGAGCAGAGGGGGCAATCCCAGCCTTCACCAGGTCAGACACAGTCTGTTCCATCTGATCTCTGACCCATCTAGTGACAAGCACAGATGTCACTCTGACTCTGGTGGCTCCATGTTGCCCGGTTCACATTAGGTATCCCCAAAATCAGGAAGAAATCATTTTCTACCTCCTGCATAGAGGAAAAAAAAAGAGATTATTCTCCAGAAAGTCCATAGTCTCTGAATTATCTGAAACTTTGGCCTAGCATTTCTGTCCCCTTTAGGTCAGTGCTGTCCAATACAACCTTCTTCATTGATGCAAATCTTTTCTATCTGGACTGCCCAGTGCAGCAGCCACTAACCTCCTATGGCTATTGATCGCCTGACATGTGGCTAGAGTGATTTAGGAAATGAATTTTAAAGTTTATTTAACCTTAATTAATTTAATGTGAATAGCCATAGGTAACTACCATATTGGGCAGCACAGTTGTAGCTCAACGTGTAAACTATTCATTTATTTTCAGTGCCCACCAGTGTAGTACAAGTGTGGATGTCTGATGCTTTGGAAAGTCTATGCGTTTGAGTTCTTGGCATTTTGTGCTCAAGTATACAGAGATCTTCCTTTATATTTTTGCTTCTCATCCCTGTCTTTTATTTGTAAACACTGAGAAAATAATAGCTCTGGGGGACCCAATAAGTGTAATAAATCTGCAGAGGGACTAGTAAAAGTATCAAAGAACATCAAGCAGACATTCCTTCCCCTCCTCCTCCCCTCAAGAAGCCACGCTGTTCCCTCCTGAGGGGCACTGCCTGTTGCAAGTGTCTCTATTCCTTTCTCCTTCTCTGTTCCCGCTCTCTCTTTTCTGTTGGGAACTGCTAGGGGTTAGACACACAGCTCTCTCCCCTTTTTGAACTCCCTCAAGAATTCACCTCTCTGCTGTTGTTCCCGGCCCCCTTGATCTACCCTAACTCTACTCAGAAAGTATCATAAAGGCTTAGTTTCCTCTTCACCACATAGGAGATGCTATTGAGAATCTCCACTTTCTAAATAAGCTTCCCATGGACCCCATGGGTACATATGTTAATTATTCAGCTTCAGAATATTGAAAATTACCACATTTTAAAAAGTGAAACATAAACTGAAATGCAGTTTTCACTGCTCTTTATTTATTTAAAAAAAAACTGGATATGAAAAAAACTCAACACTTATTTTTATCATTTTCTTTTGGTTAAGAAAATATTTATGAGTTGGGGCACCTGGGTGGCTCTGTTGGTTGACCGATTGACTTCGGCTCAGGTCATGATCTCACAGTTTGTGAGTTCAAGCCCTACGTTGGGCTCCGTGCTGACAGTTCTGAGCCTGGAGCCTGCTTCGGATTCTGTGTCTCCCTCTCTCTCTGCTCCTCCCCTGCTCCTGCTCTGTCTCTCTCTGTCTCAGAAATAAATAAACATTAAAAAAAATTTTTTTTAAAAAGAAAATGTTTATGAGTTTAGTGAACCGTCAGCCTCAAAATTAAGATGAACATAAAAAGTCACTGGAAGGGTACCTGGGTGGCTCAGTTGGTTAAGTGTCCCAACTTTGGCTCAGGTCATGATCTCATGGTCCATGGGTTCAAGCCCCACATCAGGCTCTGTGCTGACAGCTCAGAGACTAGAGCCTGCTTCAGATTCTGTGTCTCCCTCTCTGTCTCCCCTCCCCTGCTTGCACTCTATCTCCCTCTCTCAGAAATAAACATTAAAAAAAATGAATAAATAAAAAATTTTTAAAAAGTCACTGGAGAAAGAGATGATTTTAACAACATTGTCTTTTGTATCCACCTCACCCACTCCACACTTTTCTTTGGTCAGTTATCATGAAAATTAGGATTGGGCAAACCTCATTATATGGGGAGACTTTCTATAAAAGTGGGCACAACTTCCACCAATTGTGAAGATATAGTTAATAGACTTGACCTTGTAAGAAAGAATACACAGTCAATAAATACTTTTGATATGAACCAAAAAATAATAGAAAAGAAGAAGGAAGGCTGCAAAAACTCATAGTTGGCCAAATGGGAATAAAATGCCTGAAATCCATGTGATTTGGCATCACAGGGTTCAAGTTCCAGTCCTAGATATGCTACTCAATGGTATAATGTTTAGGAAGCTCACTAATCAATCTGAGCCCCAGTTGTTTAGTCTTTAAAACCCTTGGCAGGATTATTGTGAGGATTGAATAAAGCATGAGTGTTCATGATGGGGCACCATTGGCCAACATTAGCTTACCTCCCTCTTGTTTCTCAACACACCCTGTCCTCCCCTGCCAGTTAGATTGTTTCATTCAGTTCCAAATAAGCAACAGTTCTTGAACATGAGTCCCACTGCTATATAGGGTCCTCAGACATCTTCTGGACTATTTCTTCTACCTTCTTAGGAACACATGCTGAACTGCTTGGTCACCAAATCATTAAAAAAAATACTTCTTATATAGAAACAAGATTCCCTCATTCTCAGCAGCTCCTTCCTAAGAGTGATATGTTAACAAATAGCATTGTACATAATTAACATAGAACTTTGATTTATCCTAAGTCTTTAAACACATCTACTAGACAGTTTTCCTAATTATATTGAAAGAAACCCATGGACACTGTTATCAAGTTCAAAGCATCTGTTGGAGCTTTCCTGTCATGCTCTTCATACATGGACTTATAGGTAAGACTACACCAGGTGTGTTAGTTCTGGGTGTCCACTTGACCCAGAGATGAGTGGTGAGACCAAAAATAATTATTCTTGCTGTTTTGGGGTTTTTAATGGGGCGGGTGGACAACTTATCCCTAGAAACATAATTAATGAAGGCTGGGAGCATGGCCTTCATTTGGTACATCTGTCATCACCAAGGAGCAAACCGGTAGGGAATTCCAAAGGTAACTTGGCCTTTTTCTTTCAGACATTGAACCGAGTCCATACCCTAAAGCACAAATCTCATGTTACCTGGTCATATTCATCATGGGAGTGATTTTAATAATAGATTTCATTATGTCTTTAACAACAACAACAACAACAACAACAACAACAACAAAGATACCTTAAAATGCCATAAACAGACAAGGATACAACCCCCAAACCAATTATCCTTTGTCTTATCTAAAAGAGCATTTTTAGATCATTTGGACATTTTGGGGATCGCAAAAGAACCTAGTGGCAGTTTACAGTTGAAGTCTTATAGTATATATGTGTGTGGATGTCCTTAATCAGACTATAAATGAGATATAAGTGAATAGAAGTATCAACACAAAAGAACAATATTCTGGCCCTTGTTGCATTTGTCACAGAGCATATCTTTGTGTATCTGTATGTGAGTTCTCTGCTAGACCTCAGCTGTATGTAATCCCTCAAGACTTGATATACAAACATAATGCCAAATAGAGAATTTCCCTTAAATTATTCAAATCTCCCCATAAGTGATTTCCCACTCTTCCTGCAATGGAAAACATTTGATCATAAATTCAATTAAATCAGTCATCATCTTTGTGATGTTTGTCCAGCTAAATCCTTTAGTGACAACACCAATAAACATAGCAGCTGTGTGTGTGTGTGTGTGTGTGTGTGTGTGCGTGTGTGCGTGTGTGTGTGTGTGTGTGTGTGTGAGAGAGAGAGAGAGAGAGAGAGAGAGTGTTTATGGCATGACTGTTGGGGAATAATTGATCTGAAGTCAAGATAAAGGATAGGTCTCATTTCTTAGGCTATATTTTGACCACTTCACTGCAGCCAAGGTTTAAAAATTAAACTCATAACAGGGATAAAGTCATGTATATTCCATTAAATTCATTGGCTTTTATTTTCCAACTTAGAGCCTAGTCTTAATATATTGAGTTTTAGATCAAAACTGGTATACTTTGGAGATGTTAGTGAAAGCTCTCAAACCACAGTAACCATTTTTCTTCCTCTCTCTTCTGCACTTTCCCCTCCCTAGTTAAAACAAAAGAAAGTCGACTGTCAACATACTTTTAAGCTTCTCCAGGAAAATTCCATAATAGCACTACAGTACTGTTTATGATTTCTCAGAGTTATGTCAGCTGAAGAAGTAAGGTTTATTAGAGGCTTATAAGTGTTGATTGTTTCTCGACTTGATCCTAAAGCTTTCAGACAACTATAACTAACTGCTTCCCCTCATTTTCATTATAGCTTTGCTGCTGATCCTATTAATTTGGATATAACTGAACCCTTAATCATGCAGATCTTTATGTATGTGCATATCCATGTGGCCTGTAGAGGGCAGCATGTTCTGGGGAAAGAAAAAGTGAGATAAGCCACTGATTTTTTTTTTTTTTCCTTTAGCAAAAGAAGTAAGATATCTCTAGTAGAGAAGTCAGAGCTTCCCCGTGCTTTGATTGTCTGCCACTTTAGGTATCTGCTTAGATGGCGGATGTTATTATTGTCTCAGGTCCTTTGCAGGCTACTTGATTAAGGATTATACCAGATTCCATGCCTTTGCCTCTGAATAGAATGGAACACATCATTTTATTTACACATGAATACAAATATGATTTTTCCATTTGTCTCTCATTTCTTGTCACCCTTAACTGAAGTTTAGAATTTGAGTTGAATTACACCAGCAGTTGTGATTTTATTTGGTGTCAAATTAGGCTTTGCTCTATTCCAGAATTCTGCTACCTCACATCTTTATTTTTAGGTTGTGACCCCTGAAAAAAATCTGATGTCTCTTATTCTCCCCCAAGAAAGTGAAGAAGATTTCCACAGGGACATCTTCCATCCATCGTGACTTTAGGCTCTTTCTCTTAATGGCCAGCACATTTTTAGAGTAATCACTGACCCAGCCAGACCTCTTCTGTATAACTGCATTCACTAATTTTCTCAACCCAGTTTCTACTTCTCATCCAAAGAACCAAATCTTCCCAGTGTATAAACTACACAATTGTTTTAAATTTTAGAAATTTCTAGAAGTTGCAGCAGATCTTGAAAGGGCATAGAACAGCACTGTGCAATAGATCTTTATGCATTGATAAAAATATTTTATATCTGCACAGTCCAGTATGGTAGCTCCTAGCCACACATGGCTGTTCTTTAACTTAAAATATGGTTAGTGTAATTGAGGAATTGAATTTTTCTCTTATTTAATTTTAATTAATTTACATACTCACATGTGGTTTGTGGTCGCCAAATTGAACAGTGCAGAATAGTGCATGAATTCTGATCAGTTCATAATAAATGTTTTACCAGAATATATTGTGAGGTAGATTAGATCTTGTAGCTAAAAGTCTACTACCCAGACTTGTAGTCCCTTGCTTATTCTTTCTCATAGAGCTGTAGGCTTAAATCCACATCCTCAGACTCTGCCCCAGGATTTCTTTCTCTCAGAACATCTGAGAGATTTCCAATTTTCCAATTCTTTGATTTTGTTGAATATTGAGCATATCTCTCTTGGATATCCAGAATGGAGTTTTAAAGCCTGGCGTTTCGGCAGCACTATTCCTCTGGGCATCTAACATGTCACCATCTCAGTTTGATCACATCGTGATGTCTAGATTTTCTTTTTTTTAATTTTTTTAATGTTTGTTTATTTTTGAGAGAAAGAGAGACAGAGCATGCGTGGGGGATGGGCAGAGAGAGTGGGAGACACAGAATCCGAAGCAGGCTCCAGGCTCCGAGCTGTCTGCACAGAGCATGATGCAGGGCTCAGACTCATGAGCTGTGAGATCATGACCTGAACTGAAGCCAGACACTCAACTGACTAAGCCACCCATTGCCCCTAGATTTTCCTAAATATAGAAATAAAATTTAAGAATATGCTAAAATGTGTCAAGCCACAAACAAGCTTATTCCTTAATTTGGAGTGCGCCCCCCACACTCTGTCTCTCTGTATGAAATAATTCTTTACACTGACTAAAAATAAAGCCTGTGCTTGTTCCATCCATTATAAAGTGACCTCGATGTTCTTTTGAAAATGTTCTCATAAGTTCCCAAGTAATAATTCTTTCAAATGCTTCTGTATTTTTATACACAGTGTGCAAATGCATATCTTCAGTTTCCTATATTATACTGATATTGTTGGTTTGAAGACATAAGGAGACTTTTTTTTAATAGTTTGTATTGTACCACTAGCTTCTGCCTGAAAATACCCTTACCTACATATACCTGGCAATTATAAGTAGTTGGACCCCAGAGGATAATAAATATGCAGCTTTTCAACTTTATTCAGTTATCTTTCTTTTATTTAATATGTAAAGATGGAATTAGTACTCAAGCAAATAACCAGCTCTAACAGTTAAGTCAGTTTGAGGTTTCTTTAAGTCATGGATATGGAATGATAACCCTTCCATTATAAATCATTTTCCATAAGAGCCAAATGTGGCATTAAAGGCAGGAATAAAGGAATGTGCAACTCAAAGGTTGTGCTCATTTCAGTAAAGATAGCCTTACCTTATTCTGTGCTCCCCATCAAACCACCCTTTATAACACCCATGCCCCCAGCTCCACAACCTCTTCTACATAATGAGAAACAAAAGGGCTGCTTGGTAGCCACATTTTTCTTTAAGAAACCATCCTCTTGGCGGGGGCATCTGGGTGGCTCAGTCAGTTAAGCGTCTGACTTTAGCTCAGGTCATGATCTCACAGTCCCGGAGTTTGAACTCCGCATTGGACTCTACACTGACAGCACAGAGCCTGGAGCCTGCTTCAGATTCTGTCTCGTCTCTCTCTCTGCCCCTCCCCTGATCATGCACTGTCTTTCTCTCCCTCTCTCTTAAATATAAATAAACATTTTAAAAAACTAAAAAAAGAAAAAAAAAAGAAACCATCCTCTTGGAAAAGCCTAGGCATCCCTATATCTCAAGTAACAACAGAACAAAATAGGGAGGGATCATGATGTTTCTGTCAATGCTGACAGCTTTAGGACTGGGTTCCCATGCACAAAGCCATTCCCTAGTCTAAGAGTGGTAGGCTTTCTGTTAATGGACATTTGTGTTATCTGCAGAGAAACCATTAGACAGAAGTCTCTATTACATAGCAACTATTTCTGTGCTGGGAATAGCCATTTGTAAATTCCATAAACACCTAGGCTATTTGATAATGATGCAAAGATATGCAGATTTATATAGGTACAGAGAGAAGAAAATGCAAGGTCAAAGGCAAGGGCTAAGAACTAGGAGAAGACTGTAAAATACCAGTTCTTAACTCTTCTTGAGTTAGAATATACCCTACACATTTGTTGCTAAAAATCACTCCTTAAATTACACACTCTCATATAGGAATAAATGATATCTTTTGATTGAAATATGAAATACTTTTTTCTAAAAATTTTAAGATCTCTCCTCTGATGGGTTCTCATATTTGTAGCATTCATCACATCACAGAGTAGAATAAATTATTTTCTAGGGCTTGAACCGCAAAACCAAATCAAACACAAACAAATGTTTTCCCCATGCTAACTTTAGCCCAGGCCACGTAAGAAATTACAGTAATCCCTCTCCAAACACATGTTGCAGTAAGTCAGAATTCTAGTAGCCAACAGTTTGATATTCTACAGTTCTGAGGGCGCTGATTCACATGTTTGTGAGTCACTGTACTTGGGGACCATTTGAACATAAGGGTTGGGAAAAGAAAAAGAGGAATGAGGATGACCAGGTAGAAGACATGCTTTTTACTGTAGTCTTGATAATGTGGATTTGAGGTCAGCAACCAAGTGCCTGCTAGGCGAGAGAAAATCAAGACATACAAAATAGGCCAGGAACCAGTCATGCTGGGCCACAAAATGAGGAAGATATTAGACCGTTATAAAGAGGGAAAACATAGAATAAAGGGGAGATTGACCAAGAGGGGAGAATACCTTGATATGTAACACAACAAAACACATTTACAAAATCTTCTTGAAATTAAATAATTCCTGAAGCATATCTATCAAGAAAATGTATCTATCTTTAGGTATGTAAAATGATATTCAACATATTTTTACTTAAGATGCTCTATCATTGTTTTATTTGATGAGCGTTTTAAAAAATGAGTTGTTTTTTGTGTGTTTTGGTTTGAATTGGCTTTGGTATAAGTTTATTCATGACCTTGAAGCTTTTATTTTTTCCAGTTGTAAATTTCCCTATGAGGTGTTTTCTACCAAAGGATTTTCAGGGATATAGTCTGATTTAGAGAAAACTTCTTTTACTGCATTTAGTAGGTCAGTTTAATTTTTTTCATGGATGGAAGTCATGGAAAATTAACAGGAATGTTTATTATTAAATACTAACAACTGTGTGTGTTCATGGCGCACATGGATGTGCCTATGGCATGCCATATGCTTTTGTCTGAATTATCTCATTTAATCCCAAAATAACTCTCAAAAAGTTTTCCACACTTTTCTGATAGGAACATTTAAGCTTCTTTTAGAAAGTTTATTTCCCCTCCTTCAATTATATTGTAGCCTCAAGAGCAAGTAAATGTATCCCTCATTTGCTATTTTTTATGTAACAGGGCTGAGACTAGGATGAAGGCAAGGAAAGCACTCACCTTGGGTTCAGAATTTAAGGTGGCACCAAAAAAGAACTGAGTAATCAAGACAAATAATGTTTTAATGCAGTATTTTAAAAAATCAAAAAGCTGCCTCGGTGGTTCCTATGTCTCCATCCAACAGCCCTTCAGTAGCCCGCCAGTCCCCCAGGTGCATAACCTCTTCCTTCTGAAACACCAGTGCTGGTGAGGTTATAGAGAAGTGGATCCATTTATTTACTGCCAAGGGCACTATAAACTGATAAACAACATGGAACATATAATGGAAATGTGTTAAAAGCTGTAAAGATATTCATTCATGGCACCATCAAGAAATTTGATTTAGGGGTTCCTGGGTGGCTCAGTCAGTTAAATGTCCGACTCTTGATTTCCGTTCAGGTCATGATCTTATGGTTCATGAGATCAATCCCTGCATTGGACTCTGTGCTGACAGCGTGGAGCTTGCTTCGGATTCTCTCTCTCTCCCTCTCTCTCCCTCTCTCCCTGTCCTTCCCCCACTCACTGGCTCTCTCTCTCTCTCTCTCTCAAAATAAATAAACACACACAAAAAAATCTGTGAACTGTGACTGAAATGTAATATACAAAATGAAAACTGTTGTGTTAGAGTGGTAGAATTTGGGGTGATTTTTTTTCTACTTTCTGAAAATTATCTATAATACTGTCATGGTATTTTAATAAGAATAATATGTTACATAATTAGTGTAGAGTTTCTGTTTGGGGTAACAAAAGGATTTTGAAATAGACATTGGTAATGGTTGAACAATATTGTGAATGTAATTAATGCCACTGAAATGCATACATGAAAATGCTTAAAATGACAAATTTTAGCATATATATATATGCGTATATATATACATATATACGCATATATATTTATACACAATTTTTAAAAAACCTAGACACCTTTTATAATCATCAGCATGGTTCAGTAACCCCCACAGGGCCCCCAGTGATCCCTGTCTTTTGGTCTTTCCACCCTTGGGTAGTCTTTCCCACCTTGTACCAGGTTTGGTCTTGGTGACCAATAGCATAGGACAGAAGTGATGGCACATTAGTGTTCGAGTTAGGTTGTAAAAGACTTCAGCTCCTTCCTTAGCTCTGCCTGCCCCCCTTTCTCTCTAATCACTGGCTCTGCAGAAGCCAGCTGCCATGTCATGTGAACAGCCCTATGAAAAGACCCACATGGTGAGGACCTAAGACCTCTTGCCAACAGCCATGCGAGTGAGCCATACTGGGAGGGGATTCACCAAGCCCAATCAAGCTTCAAATGACTGGCTCTGGACATAAACTTGACTGCAACCTTGTGAGAGATCCTGAGCCAGAACTACCCAGTTAAGCTGCCCTAGGATTCTTGAACCTCAGAAACTGTAATAATAAATACTCATTTTAATTTCCACCTAACTTCTACATCTGTACCCATGAGTATGCAAGAAATACCAATAGTTTTTCCCCTATCCTTGAGGTCTTATTTTCTCCTCTTAATGGAAGTTCTTGGTGCAGGAAACGTTGTGAAAACAAGTGCAGTATATTAAAAGGAGAGCTGTGTAGTAAAGTGAAAAAAAAAGGTTTTCATCCTAGCATCCCAGTATGACAGTCACGAAGCTGAATGCATCACCAGGACTTGACCTCATATAAAATGCCTACAACCGTGTTTTTCCATATGGAGATTTGGTAAAACTAACTATAATATTTAGGGAATAGTGATTGAAAAGTAAATACCCCATGGTTTAAAAAAAAAAAAAGCATACACCCTCAACAGGAAAAAAATATTTATGGATGTCCAAATTTGTTGGCAGTAATCTTTTTTTCTTCACTAGAGGGAAAACAAAAAGCTAATATGACCTCAATATGAACTTGAGTTTGACTTTCAGGGGTTTAAAGAGAGCTTTTAAAATTCAGGTTTTGAAAGAAAATTTTATCATGTAAAATATATATAAGGTGATGAAAATTACAAAGCAGTAAAATGCTATATTTGCTCAGACCTATACACACAGGAGTAAACACATCTAATTGATAAAAACTCATTACTTCCAGATTGTTTTTATTTTCCTTTACTTGTTTCAGGATTTTCTGATTCTCTAGATTGACTGTATCTTACTTTTATAATGAGGAAAAAAAAGGTACAAATCAAGCCTTCAGAAGGATGATACACAGGAGAGAGCATCAGCAGTTGAGGCACATAACATGCTCTGCCCCTGACTTTGCTGTGTGACCTTGGTTGTGCTGCTCCTCCTTTCTGAGCCTCAGTTTCCTCACGTGTAAGGAGGGACAGTGATGATCATCTCATGGCTCAGCATGCGGAATAGACAGCGCAAAGAATCTCTAGCACATAGTAAATGATCCACAAATGCTCTGTCCTCCTTTGTATACTTGCCCACAGTATTTAGAACAAGGGTGTCATTTGCTGGCTGGTCACGTCGTTTGTGATAATCAGGGGGCATCTGATAGTTCAACGGGCAAGTGATTCAGAGTAGAGTCTAGAAGAAACGCTCTGACAGGGAAGATGGGAGGCTCCTTGCAAGAGCAATAAACACTGAAAGATATTTTGACTTTTCTTCCTAAGGATCATCAGGCCCTTTATAAAGGATGTCCAAATATTTGACAGGTCTAACCCAATTCTTGTTTTGGACATAAGCATACAGTTTTTTTTCACATCATAATGAAGTCATATATTTTCAAGACCAGATGCAATATCTGCAATATAAAAGAAAGAAGCTGAAGTTAGAATCCCCAGAAAATATAGTGTTCATTTGCCTTAACTAAAATTCAACAACCCATAATAAGCTCTGACCTAACCAAATTTTCTTTCGTATTGATTTAAATGGGAGCACTGGTTTTAGTGATTTTCTCTAATCCTAACCATATGATACCCTTAGTCTACAAGATGACAATTTTTTTAAGGAATAAGGGAACATCTATATTAGCATGGATGCTAAATTGTACATCTTTTACCTTCATTTTTTTCTTTTTATGTTTTTCTTAATATCTTGGATCATGTCCAGTCTCTAAGGAAATAAACATGTGAAGTGAGTTCTGTGGAATGTTAACTGTGCTGGTATTTTTCTTTCTTTTATCAAGCCCCAAGATTCACCAAAATTGATATAAATTCACCATGCCTTCTTTAAAAAGTGTAACAGCAAGGCATTCTTCCTGTAGGAGTCAGACTGTAAAAGGTGATTTCCTTTTACTCCATTTGGTTTAAGCCTGTAAAAAGCATTAAGTGAAAAATCTGATATATTTGTTAGGGCATTTATTGCATTACTATGTTATATTTGCAGTTTTCAGTGAAAGGTTTATTGAGAACATAAACTTTGAAGAGGTTTTGTTCAGGATTAAAGATATATTTTTCTTCTCTTTTGGTGAAATAATATCACGCAAAATGATACCTTTCGGGAGCTATTTTTAGCACTGTTTATAGTCAGAGGATGCACCGTTCCATTCTGGTGAAGCAGATATCAGCTTCCAAAACTGCCTCTGATGATGAGATTTGTAACTTCCATAGGGTTTCTGAGGAATAAAAGGCTGTGAAGTTAACCAGTTTCCATTAACTCAATTTAACATAATATAGATGCACCAATAAGTTAAACAGTTTTGCAGCCTTTTGTAGTCAAAATGTTTTTCATACTGTCCATGTAATTTGGACTAAATATTTAGAACGTATCTATCTGAAATGTAAAACATAAGCCATTGCTAAGGTTTAATATGCATTAATTTTTTATTGTATGCATTAATTCTTTTTATAAATGAAGATTTGAATTTAAACTCCCTATGCAATCTTTTATCATCAAAAATGAGAATTGCCTTTTTCAGAAGAAACAGTGCTATAATCAGTCACTTAGAATTCAGGAAAATTGGATCATCTCTATTGTCTAAATAGCATAAATGTCAAAAATGTCACAAGGGTAGAACATTCATTAACAATTTGCTTCACTCTTGATTTCATAAAGACGTTTTGAAAATTTCTGAAACAGGTAAAATAATCTGATGATCTATTTAAGCAAGTTATGGTAAGCAAAGGTCAATCTTCACAGCAGTCCTGTGAAGTAGAAGAGAGTTATTAATTTTATCCTGATCTATAATCAGAAGTTGGAAAGGTTACAAGTTGCCTGATGTCCTTGAGCTAACAATGGAATTCCACACAGGGAAGGTCATGTGGTTATGGTTGTGTGGTTATGAAGGTCTAGTGTTTATGATTGGATATAACAATAAACAAAATAACTTGGATGTTGAAAGCAATTCTGTTGAATGCACATCCTTTGGGTTTTGTGGGTATTCCATACTGACTTGTGAGTTTAGAATTTTAAATATTCTGTAAGTTTTATCCTTCTGTTTACAAGGGTTAGTTATTATTAATATATTTTTACTCATTTCTTTTATTGAAATAAAGTATCCTTTTCTCTCATGTCCTTCAGTCAGAGGATTAAAAAGTAATTATTTGTGCCTCTTCTGCTGTAAATCACATTATTAAAGTAAAATACTCAACAAAAGCATAGAATCATATAATCACTAGTCCGCTAAAACTATGAATCTTTTCTAAAACATAACTGAGGTACAAGTGTAATGCCTGACAGGTTTGTACCATTCCTATAGAAGAAAAATGTCAATGTTTGGTGAGCTCTAACAAATCTTAGAAAAAATTTTTAAAAATTATATTATTTAGATAGAGGTAGAGTACATATGAGTTACATATAAGCTATTAAAAAATAAAACTTTACAGGGCACCTGGGTGGTTCAGTTGGTTAAGTGTTCAACTTTGGCTCAGGTCGTGATCTCATGGTCCATGGATTCGAGCCCTGTGTGGGGCTCTGTGTTAACAGCTTGGAGCCTGGAGCCTGCTTCAGATTCTATGTCTCCCTGTCTCTCTCTGCCCATCTCCTGCTTGTGCTCTCTCTCTGTCTCTCAAAAATAAATAAACATTAAAAAAAATATAAATAAATAAATAAATAAGACTTTACAACTAAAAAAAGTAACTGCTACTAGGCACTGAGAAGAATTGGAGAGGAAATTAACATAGAATGTCTGCAAAAATAATGTAGTGAACTAGTTAACCATCTCCTTCGTATAAACAGGTTAAATGAAAGCATGGTCTATCTTTGTAGTAGTTAAGTAAAAATAAGCTTAAATACACAATGGCTTTTGTTGAAAATAATATAGCAAGAGGTTCACTTAGTTTATCTCCACGAATATTTTATGATATCTGTATCAGTAGATTTATAAAATGTAAATATGAAAATCTATAGCTTCATATTAGTACATGGGAAATGCTAAGTATAATCTATAGCTTCATATGAGTACCTAGGAAAGGCTAGTATAATCATGTGATAAATTAACCAATTTGTAAAAGCCAGACCACTTTTTTTATGATTTTGGAGTGAACTTAAACATCACAAAGACGTTTGTTTTCCAGGGAGGGTAGAAAATAGTAATAAATAAAATCAAAGCTAGGAAATTTGGGATAAGTATTATCTAACTAAGCTCTAAAGTCCAAGACAAGAATTTAATATTTTCTTCTTTCTGGTCCACTTTTTTGGCATTTATAATACTCTTGAGTGTCAGTGGTAGTGTTTTCAAGAACTTGATTGATTCATATCCTGCTGAGGACTCTCCAGCATTTTGTGTACTTTTCCACCAGATAGAGTTTACTGTAATAGCAACTATGTATTGAGTAAGGGTTAGAGATGAAGGAGAGACTGAGAAGTATGAATTAACATGACTAACTTTGGGCTCTATTCCTCTTATCCATGTAAAAGCTGGACTCTCTTTGTTGTCTTTATTTAATATTGGGCCATGCGGGTGTTAACAAGAATATAGAAAGAGTATTTCTACAGAAATAGAGTTCAGAATTAAAGAAAAAAGAGAAATATAGAAAAATGTCAGGTGTCCGTAAGGAAAACTTTAAAATAACCCAATAACCCTCTTACCAACTTGGTAACACACATCTTGTTGTAGGTGTGTAGGCATGTATGGTATTAGTACTAAATCTTTGGTGTGACATGTAATGGACACTAAGACTCAAGAGTCACAAACCTGGATACTCTTCATTTTGACCCTTTGATTATCTAGATCAAATAAAATAATACATGTGAAAGCACTTTGTAAACTGTAGAGTTCCTTATCTATAGCATTATCATGATATAATATTATGACGGTCAGGTGAACTGACCACTATAGGAATGAGTGTCTTCCATGGGAGATTGCGTCATTAAACAGTTTCACCAGAATAAATGAATGAGAACTGAACAATTTTCTATGCACAACAAAACACAACCTATTTATGGAAACTGATATTAAAATGTTATCTGCTTACCTTGAGGGGAGGAATCTCATTAAATTTTTTTTTTCTATAGCAGTGCATTGACAAAGGAAGTCTCAGCATTAAATAACTCTGTGTGTTCAGTATTAATGTAACTAAGAGTCTTGCCTCTCTTTTCATTGCACAGCCTAGCACCTGGGGTTGAGAAGTTCACTGCCCAGGCTTAAACCTTTCCTTATTAGTTTTTATCTTCCCCAAAAGTTTATTCCAATGTCAGGGGTTTCCTTCATGCTCTGCTTAACAAATTACTGACCCCTCTTTGCAAAATGAATAAATTTAGAATTATTTTCTAAACATAAGTCACTTTTTGAAAAATCAAGAGCGGTTTTATGACCACAGTCCTCCCTCTAAGTCAAAAGCTTTGATAAGAAGATAATTAAATGAGCATTCTGCTTTTGATGTGTAGACAAGAAAGAATACTGCATCTGACAGTCCTGGTCAGTACAGTTGAGGAAACAGCCTGCCTTTATGGGTGGGTGGGCTTCTTCACAAATCATTTGCAAGAGATTAATTGCTGTATAATCCAGTGGCCAATGCCCACGTTGGCAGCTTTGCCACAGTGACAGTATGTGTACTGTCAAATGAAAGGACCCAGGGCCCCAGCTTTGCTCTGTGAAGAGTGTGACAGTGAGTGAGTCAAGTGTGAATATAGAGACCTTCAGCATCTCACTCGGGTTGCTCTATTTCCTGTGAGACCAAGCACATAGAATGCTCCACATACAGTCCCACAGTGTATGTAGTTCTGTGCCATCATAGAATGCAGGAAGGAATAGTCTAGAAATTTTTGTTCCCTTTTACTTCCTCTTCAACTGTTATATAGAAGGTAGTATCTCCTTGAATGCTCTAAATAGATGGAACCTATTACATCTCTACTTTTTATGTCTAGTTTTCATTAGCTAAAATATTAATAAATCCCGGTGAAGATTTTTATAGAGATATTTGGAAGGTGACAAAATGTGACTTGTCTTAGTTGTTCCAAAAACAGATGTATCATTAATTTTAGAGGAAGTGTCTTCAAATTACAGTGTAAAAAAAAAAAAAAAAAACAACAACAAAAAAACAACCAAAAAAAACTTGTTCTGCTAGTTTGATGTACCTTTAAAAAGACAAGAACCAATTTCCTTCTCACTGAAAGAAAGAAAAAGAGGAAAGAAAGAAAGGGAGAGAGAGAAAATTGAAGGAAAGAGAGAGAGGGAGACACAATCTGAAGCAGGCTCCAGGCTCTGAGCTGTCAGCACAGAGCCTGACACAGGACTCAAACTCATGAACTGCAAGATCATGACCTGAGCCAAAGTCAGACACTTAACTGACTGAGCCACCCAGGCACCCCTAAGAGATGTACACTTTGAAGATGTACCTTAAGGACTGGGACTTGACCTTAAGATGTTTTTGCTCAAAACTGATTGCTTTTTATATGCATGTTTCTCAGGTAAAGTAAAGTTTCTATAAGTGTAATAGTCGATATACTGTGTCCTCACATAAACACTCAGTCATTCAGCAGATGTCCTATTCCCAGGCTACACTGGGAAGCATGCCTTATAGGAAGTAGCCCTTGCTGCCTCACCATAGCTCCACTCTGTCTCTTTTCTGCCCCATCATATTCATCCTTCACCTTCATTTCTGTCTTCTCCACTTTATCAGTCTCCTTTAATCTGGCAAAACACTTGGATTCACTTTGCTCTTTGTTTTCAGGATGACTTAGAAACTTAGGTGAGCTTTCAAGGCAGTTAGTTGACAGGTTGAGTGAAGAGAGGCACGTTAGATCATCTCACTGGTGACAAGGGGGGACATTCTGGTAGGTTCGTGATAGCAGGCAAGTGTGGCTGTGCTAACCCTCCCTGCGTCTAGCTCACAATGAGGTTCTTCCTAGATTAGAGGGCATATAACCTTAGAGCTAGACAGCCTTCAAAGACCATGTGTTCCATCTTCCTCATTCTGGAGGTACAGAAACTGACCAGCACATGGAATAAAGGAAACATCCTGCTCCATACCCCTGGTCTGAGGCAGTCATTTACTCTTCATGTCACCTTCTTTCATATCTTTCTTTTTAATGCAAGTAAAGTGTGTGTGTGTGTGTGTGTGTGTGTGTGTGTGTGTGTGTGTGTGTTGTGTGGGTATGGATAAGAACTAGGAAAGTGAAATATATTCATTATGATTAGAATAGCAACATACCATTATTTTCAACTATACTAAAAGCATTTGTTTGAAACTTACTCATAAGGTGCTCTCCACACACATTCTGAATTCAGTAGAGATTGTTTCTTTTCATTGTCATCTAGATTTATAATTTTAAAATTCCTTAGGTTTTTCAGAGAGTTTCCACAAACAAAAAACATCTTTTACTTTTTAAAAAATGAATATGGAATGAACACGAAATTCCTCTGTCCCGCATACCCTACCATGTTTATGTGACCCTTCATGAACATGGAGCTCCCTGAATCCACCCTCCCAGCTGATAGGCACAGTCTGACAGCCAGAGGCTGGTCCCCGCTTGGTGACGTGGGATCAAGCACTGAAGTCAGTGGGAAGGCCTCACCACTGGCAGGAGCACCTCCCCATTTGTCAGGACATCCCCTGAGCCATTGCACACCGCCCCCTGCCGAGACATGGAAGTCCTGATGTCAGCCACTCACAAGAGTCAGCTGTCCACCCCTAAGGGTTGAATGTTCCTGGTGACAATCTGCAAAAACTCATCTCTCTGCACTGTTCCCTCTGCTGAATTTCCTTGGTGAGTTCCCCTGATCCTACCATCTCACATCTCTAGATGGCCTGATGTCCATCCTTCATAATCAAGATGTAGAACCATCTGAAAAAATTCTCTTGTGCCCTTTGTTAACCCTTCCCACACCCAGCTTCTGACAACCACTCTTTAATTTCTATAATTTTGCCTTTTCCAGAATGTCATATAAGTGGAATTATTGAGTATGTATGTAGCCTTTGGCTTCTTTCATTTAGGCAGTGCATTTGAGACTGACATATAAAGTTGAGTGGTGAAAGAACATTCGCCTGAAACAACTTCAGTTAGCTGATTTTGAGGCTTCATAGAAGTGATGTAAAAGAAGTAATTGTTGTTTTGTTTGTTTGTTTGTTTTTAAGTAGGGAAACAACACTGATACGGTGATTCCAGAGAGAAAGTCCTAAACATTACAAGTATAGATGATTTTATAGTAACTAATTAGATTGAAAAGATTATAAATGAATGCTTATGGCAGAGACAAGTCTCTCCTACTAGCACAAAAAATTGGCCTAAAATGCTGGAGAAGATACAACAAGCACATGCTTTCAAATGCATATGTATAGCTGAACTAACATAACATTAAGTGAAATCTCCAGGCATCAAGAATGAAGAAACCAGAGTGATAAGTAAGTATTAAAGTTGCGGCTACCCTGGAGATATTGTTAACACAGGAATGCGGAACCATTTCGGGGTCAGGAAACAAAGCTTTGGGCCTGAGAAAGGCACAGCATAGGAATCCAGATTCCCCACATAGTCAAGACACTCAAAACACTTCAACCTCAGTAATGGGCTGGCTGAAAAACATCTGCTTCCAGCTGAGAGACTGGCAAGGACAACTGTGTTGGCCTTGGCTCTGATGGGGATGAAAAAGTCCCCTGAAAATTCTAGAATTTTAGATTTAAATTTACAGAACTCACATGGTCGCAGAAGCCAACAGAAAGAACTTGGAGTGCCTAAGTGTTAAGAGAGCCTCAGGGCTCTTGGCAGAAGCAAAAGAAAATCCCTATGGAGAAAGATATTCTCAACCCAGTCCCCTCAGGATTCCCACAGATTAACATTAGCGAAGCATGAGCTCACAATCCAGAATTATAAAACATCTGAGAAAAAGTCATTGTGAGTGAGGGTCAGTAGCAAAAGCAACAAAATTGGCCATCTCACCCAGAACCTCAGATATTGGAAATTATGAGACATAGAGCATAGCTATATTTAAAATGCTATAAAGAAAGAAAAGATCAAATATAAAACTTGAGCAAGAAGTCATCAAAACTGGACACACATATTTGTCAAAGACTTAAAAAGAACTTCTAAAAACAAAATGAACAAGGAAAACAGCCTATTAGATGCAGCTTATTAGAGAATTAGTTGAACTGGAAGATAGCTCTGAAGTAATTGCTCAGAATGGAGAGCACAGGGAGGGACAGAAGGAAAATATGAAAGAACAAGTAAAGGCACAGAAAATTTTGGAAGATGGCATTACGTTGTGGTTACAAAATGAGAGAAGGGAGAGAATGGGGATAAGCAATATTTGAAACGTAATGACTAACGGGGCGCCTGGGTGGCTCAGTTGGTTAAGCATCCGACTTCGGCTCAGGTCATGATCTCGCAGTTCATGAGTTCAAGCCCCGCGTCAGGCTCTCTGCTGACAGCTCAGAGCCTGGAGCCTGTTTCAGATTCTGTGTCTCCCTCTCTCTCTGACCCTCCCCCATTCATGCTCTGTCTCTGTCTCAAAAATAAATAAACGTTAAAAAAAATTAAAGAAAAAAAAAAAGAAAAGTAATGACTGAGATTTTTTCCAGGATTGTTGAAAGACATGAAGCCTCATATTCAGGAAACACTGAATACCAAGCAGGTGAAATCAAAAGAACACCTTACACTGCAATCCTAAAAGGAGGAAGATAAGAGCTGGCAGTGGCAACAACAGAAGCCAGTGAAATAATATCTTCAGAGTTAGGGGGAAAGGCTTTGAACCTGCAGTTATATCTGCAGCGAAACTATTATCCTGTATGAAAACAAAACGGAGAGAATTTGCCACTAAGTTCTTTCATCGTGGAAAGAACTTCTGACATGTGTATTTCAGATACAAAAAAACTAAGGAAGAGAAGGAACATATGAAACATGAAAAGAAAGGTGATTAAATAAGTTATAAACATCAGTAAATCTAAGTAATAATAACAATAGCGGCATTTAATATGGGTGTTTTTGAAAATCACAGAAAATAGGAATAACATATGAGACAATCCCACATAAAACATGGGACTAGTATCACAAGAAGTGAGGTGTTCCCATGTTCTTGTATCATTCAGCAGGAAGGTGAAGCTACGGTTTAAACGTTAAGCAGTTAAAGAGAAATGTTCGAAAGTTAAGGAGCTGCCCACTAGAACTGAGGGTGAAGGTGTAAAGTGTGGAAGGTTCTTCTGAGATCCTTGATGGTAAAAAACAAAAACAAAACAAAACCAACTGACCCCAAAAGAGGACACCCCTGACTGCAGATTGGGCAGCTCTGTGGTGCTCTTGGTCACATATTTATTAAGTTCTGAAGGGCAGTGGAGACCTGTTAAGAACACAGCACAACCTCTGTACATACAAGTGAACTATAGAAATTCATTACTGTTCCACCAAGAAGCTCCATGAGACGAGTTAACTAGGACACAGGAGGGTGGGTTTAAAATCAGGAAAGCATTTTACAAGCTTTCTGACCTAGATGGGCTAAACCTGGGGGAACTTCCTTTCTCTTGCCTCATTACTGGATTAAAAAATTGCTGCTGCTTGCTTGGGGGTTCATTTCATTTCCCATTACTCCCAACTTCTCACTCAAAGCACAGAGAGTTCCAAGTATAGTTAGTATATTGAAGTAGACTACAGTTTCTTTACATCACTTCTATATTCTATATTCTTTTTTTTTTTTTAATTTCTCATAATCCGGTTGAGTGTTTTTTAACTACATGTGGCTCAGATGAACTGACCAACTCTTGTGAAGTCATACACTGGACAGTCTAAGCAGTGTGACCCTAAACAAATTTACAGAGAAACTTAAAAAGTCTGGCATTACCACATAGTAAGGATATGTGAAGCAACCTGACCACACTGCTCTTGTGGAGAAAGAAGGCATCCGGGTTCTGGACTGACTATCTGGGGGTGGTGCACTACCATCCAGACAGGCTGTTGAGGACTTGTTAGGTTTCATAAAAATGTCGTTTCTTGAAGAACCTGGCTGTTGTGTCACTGTCATCATGTTGGGGGTCTTGGGAGAGCTCCAATCTGGTTGTCCTAGCACTAATTGAAGGTGGCATGAAATATAAAGGTGCAGCAAAGTTTATTAGACAAATTAGAGCTTTTAAAAGCAAGCAACTTTTTGTCCTAAAATCCAGCTGTACTTCATAGATACCAGTAGTCATAAAAACTGTGGCTACAGTCAATAAAACTGGTCTACTGATGGTATTGCCTTGGAAATGGAGCTTAAGACAGGACCCAGTTTATCATACATTATTAGCCAACACATAAGCTTGGTGAATGGTAAATCTAATGAAGCTTTCATAGGAGTATTGATAAGCAGTTTTATCAGGCTTCAAGCTTGGCAGAATTGCAGCCTCTGTGTTTGGATTATCATCGGCCTGTTTGGAAACTTAGCAAAGGATTCTTGCTGTTCAGCATTTAAAACATGCTTATCAGTTTTTATCAGTTGACCTTTCCTGAAAGCGTGCAGTTTGAGTTCTAAGTCTTCTTCACATCTATTCACATGCCAGAATCTTATCAATATATAAAAAATTTTAAGAGATTGGGTGCCAAAATACCCAGCCACGATACTTGAATGTTATTAATATCTACAAAATTAAAATTCAAGAACTCCGGAAAACAATCTAGATCTTCTGTGGTTTATCCCTTCAGTCATTTCACACATTGACGGTAGGGCCCATATGGCTATTTGCCTGCTACTTTATGTTTATGTCTCTCACATTTAAAATGGTATTCATCAGGTTGTGTAACCACTGATTTTGTTGGCTTTTAACCAAGTCTTATAATGATTTTTTAACATCTTTCTATAAATCTCATTTTGTGTTATTATGAAAACCTCCATTTTGAAAATCACAAACCTCTGGTTGAAAAGTTCACATAAAGTCCACATTGTAACAGAAGCACATATCTTTAACGTCTCCAGACAGAAACGTCTTAAAGTTAATTGAATGTTTGCACTTTGGGATGCAAGTTAAAAGAGAGGGTGGAAAGGGTGAGAGTGAGCTGTTAAGTGCTTTTAGTAAAAAGTAATGCTTGTCTTGTGTAGGACATATTGAATATGCCTTTTAGTAAATACTTGTTTTTAAAGTAAACGTGCTTTGTTCTTGTAGCTCAAATAATTCTTAATCATAAAATTTCTGAAAATTCTGTAATTTTTTCCTATTTTTATTGGAAGTTGCTTGCCAACTTCTGTTGTTAAAAGTGTGAACTTTTGCCTTCTCTCCCAATCTTGTAAAAAGAGAATTTAGTTTCTGCTAATGAATTGAGTAGATGTCTAATATTTTATTTTCCTGTTGATCTGTGTAACAATATTTGTATACTTGACAACTTGTCTTATGTAATTGGTAAGACAATTGGTGCTGGATATTAATGTTTAATCATATATTTATAATGTCTGGAATGTATAATTACAGTTACAAAAAACAATATGTCAGTGTCCATCAGCTTGTAAAAACTTAGTGCAAGAGTTTAAACATCTAAATAAATACTGAAATGAGAAAGAAGAAAGAAAGAAAAAGCTAAGAGTAATCATTAAACAGATAGAAATAGAATGTGTAACTTCTAAAATAGAGGATGGAGATCTTCAGTTTTAAAATTCAATTTAAAAGAAGGCAGGAAAAGAGAAAAAAAACATAAGAATAAAATAGAATGCAGTATTAAGATGTTAGTAGTAATTCCAAATATGTCAGTAATCACAAACTGTAAATGGACTAAATTTTCTCCTTGGATAAATATTAAATCCAGCTATATACTATTTGTGAAAGAGGTATCTTAAAATTATGGATAGGAAACATTAAAAGTAAGAAAATGACAAAGTTACACCAGGCAAGTACTAAACAAAAGCTGAGGTCATTAAATGAATATAAGAAAAAAAAATGAACGTTAGTCCAAAAGCTTTACTGAAAATAAAGAAGTTCACTACAGAGAGATTAAAGACTAAATTTACCAGGGAAAGATAAAAGTGCTAAATATTACACATTAAATTACCCAGCTCTAGAATATATAAAACAAAATTTAATGGAATTACAAGGGAAGATTTTTAAATAGAAAGTGAAGACAACCAAATCGTTCTGGCATTCTGATAACGTGCACTTATGGCTTGGGAGAAGATGTCCAAATAAGGTATCCTGGAAGTGTCATATCTCAAACAACTTGGATGGACTCAGAAAGTGGTTCACGAAATGACAGACGGTGATGTTGAAAGTGTGGAGAGTTGGAATAAAAGTGGTTCTTGAAATGCAAATGAGGAAATAGCAAGCATTCTAAATTAAAATAATTTTGTGATAATTTAAATATTTGTATATAGCCTGCATATCACAAATAAGCATTTGATTATCTCATCAACCTTAAGGTTTGACATTAGTCCATTTGGGGAAGGCGAAATGGAATTGTCTTATATCAGTTAATTCTTTATATTTAGGTATTATATGCACTAAGTCTGAATGTAATCGACAGTTATACAGATTGTGATTCATTGCATATTGGAGCTGGAAGGACTGTAGACATAAGGTGGTTCATCACTCTTGTAACAGAATTAAGCTCCAAAACTCAAATCT
Organism: Panthera leo; assembly: GCF_018350215.1. Classification (NCBI taxonomy): domain Eukaryota; kingdom Metazoa; phylum Chordata; class Mammalia; order Carnivora; family Felidae; genus Panthera; species Panthera leo. The sequence goes on from NC_056680.1 coordinate 93,644,885, forward strand.
AGTCTCAGTCTGGCACTGTTGTTCTGTTTCATCAAAGCTATGTAAAATTGATACCAATGATCATGTTCACCATGATTATATATAAAATGTACATTCAATATAAGTGCAGCTTTTACCATGAACTTTACCTAATCTCAAACTTTGCCTTTGGTATTTTAAAAGATGTTAATAAAGTTTATAATAATGAAAATCTTAGGAAGAGGAAGCAATAATATGGATGGCTGTGGCCCCTCTTAAAGGAAAGGAGAAAAAAAACAAACTGTAGAGAATTTAGAGAATGCTTCCTTTTCCTGTGGACAAATTTGTCTTTTCCAGGCTGAGACATTTAAAACCAATCCACTGATAAGTTGTTTTTTAAACAGCCACTACAGCAAATACTGAACCCATCTGTAAGACCTTCATTTATGAAGACTTAGAGAGGCCTCTTAGGGGGGGTCCTCTGAGTAGTATTTTTCTTTGCTCTTTCCCTGCTTCTTTTGCTCCCCGAATTCATTACCTCCTTTCCTCTTCCTCACTTTCAATCCTTCCCTCCCCTATAACAATTTTAAATCAATGCTGAAGAGCAGCTTGAGTACAAGAAGGGGGAGAATTGTTGGTTATTGAAGAAAGTTCATTGACCATGTGCTTAGTAGCTTCAAGACTTTTGAAAAAATACTCACCAGCAGATGCAACTTGCCCTCACACTTTCTGGCTCTTTCTGAGAGCCGGTGTCCTTTATTGCACCTTGTTACAGCAGACACTCAGGAATCCACGGGTTGCCTTTAGAAATTTTCTGAAACAAATGCAAACCACTTTAGAGTCAAGTAATTGTAGATGGGTTTAAATCCACTCAACGTGCTAATTGAGTAATCCACTTGCACTGCCATTAGATGGAAACAGAGTTCCCTTGGTCAACTAAATAAATACAAGGGTGTGTGGAAAGTGCCTATGAAGGTGCTTGACACGTGTTCAACTATCCATCAATGTCAGCCATTATCAGGAATACTTCTATTATCATTTTTATGTTAATTATCTGAGCTTGATTGTGCTGAGTTGTGAAATAGAGATTCCACGAAAACCAAGGCTGGGCTGGACTGTGTGATCTGGTATGCATTTGGAAGTTGTACCACATGGGAGATTTGACTTCTCTGCTTTTTTGGTAATCTTAAGACACATAGTTTCTATCTACCATTGTTTTAATGATCATCTTGAATTAATTCAGCCCCATGTGGGTTATACATATTCCCTTTGTTAACTTCATGTTAATATTATGATTGTTGATATTTGACAGGGTACTTATGCCAATAATTTTATATTCAATGTAAGAAAATGTAAATTCTTGGAGGAAAAGTAACTTTAGTAACTAGAGAACTGAATAGTTTTATTTTAATTCTCCTAATTATTTTGTATTAACTTTCCTATAAATGTATCCAGATGTGTATGCAATAGGTAGATTCTGTGAACAAATTCTGGTAACTCTTTGATAAATTATCTCCTGAAATTTTCTATCTCGGCACCTTGTTCTATCCTGAAAGTATCAACCCTTTACTTATACTAGAAATGTTTTAAATCAATGAAACGGAGATATCGAGAGTAAAAGCTAGTTTAAATTAACAGATACTCTGAGAACCAACATGAATTCTGCTTCTTTTTATTTTCAGCAGATAATTTAACTTGCTTTTTGGCCAGGAATAAATAAGTTCCAAAAACAATTAGGTGAACTTTGTGTCTTATTTAGTGGATTTTCTTGTTTGGTCTGATTTCTCTCTTTTTTGCTTGTGTTTTCAGGCTCAGCTATGTGAATTATGCAGAGGATCTGGCCTCCAAGCTCCTACAGTGTTCCCCAAAGAACAGACTATCAGCACAGGCTGCCTTGAGCCACGAGTATTTTAGTGACCTGCCCCCACGGCTATGGGAACTGACCGATAGTGAGTATGACAAATCTGAAACATCCAATCAAAGAAGCCGTATCATTGTAGCATCTATGTGTAACATATTTATAGAAGGATTCATGTTTTTATGTGTGCATATGCAAGATTATGTATGTTTGCATACTCATTATATGTACACATATATGTGTGTGTATGTATTTATATGCAGGGGTTGGGGGAGAGCTAGTGAGAGATTGAGAGAGAGAGAGAGAATGAGGGAAAGGGAGTCATGTGTGTATATATTTAGTGGAATCCTGCCATTCAATTCCTAGCTTACCAGACAGAGGAAGAAAATGGATTCCTTTTTTTGCTATCTCTGCTCTGCAGTCTGCAACTGCATGTCTTTGTATTTGATTATGTATGTGTCCAAAAGAATGATCTGAGCAGTCATAAAGGAAAAGGAAAATATGATTTACATATTTAGTGCTTCATGCATGGAGTACTTTTTAACTGGCTGCAGTACACAGAGGAGAAATGATTCATTTTTGTTTGATTCTCAGAGACCATCTTGGTTGTAACAATAACGGTAAAAAGGGCTGCTATGCAGTGAGCTGACAAAGAGTTGGCAATTGGCTAATGCACTGAATTGACATGTAGGAACCGAAGACTTGTAATTCATTTTAACTACAAATGCTTTTGGTATTCATACAGACAGCTTCTCTCTGGATCTTTTTAAAACAAAACACATTCCTGGGTGGGTTTTTGTTTTGTTTTTACAAAAGTGTTCATATTTACACAGCCTTTTTCAATTACATTTTAAATATTTGGGAGATTTATTGCTGGGAGGATCTCATCTTTCTTCTAAAGTGTGAAACAGAATTCTTGTGAAATTTTGCGAAACACTATTGCAGTAAGAACATTTTTGTTCAATGGCGATGCGTTCTTTTCCAAATGCCAATTCTACATATTCCTTCCCATACTCTTTTCTGACTGCCTTAAAAATTAATATACTGCATGTATGCATAGATATTTATAATATATTTATTAATCCTTGGGTACATACTTACCATACATAACATAAAGTTATTTATGGGTACATAACATAAAGTTATTTAATCTCCAAGACTTTAAACTTTTTCTCCCATTGTAGTATTAGATTCTCCTTGACAACATCACCCTTTATTTTGCAGCTAAATCCCAAGTAACAACTCCTCTGGGTATTTCTACCCTAAATCATTTTTGATATCCCACATTTAATTTGAATTTCTTTTTTTTTTACCCTAAACTGTCTATAGATATATTAATCCACTACTTCCCCTTATGCTTAGTAAGTCTTCCTTAACATTTTATATATTCCCAACCCATATTTATTCTATACTCTGCCCTACTTTCTTTCTAAAACTCTACCCACTGACCATTATGCTAGCTATTCCCTTTTTTTTTTTTAATTAAAGATAAAATTTCTATGGAAAAATAATGAGTTAGTGATCCATCTTCCTACTGAGAAAAAGAGATATAAATGGGCCCATTAGTTTTTGGCTCATCAAATTCAAACATATGGTTTGTTTTCCTATTTAGTATAACTTGTAACTTAATATCACTCCTCCTTGGTGACATCTCAATCCCATCTGACTCGATGATTGAGTTTAAGCCAGGATTTTGATGGTCTATGAATTCTGAATTCTGTAGTGGTACTTTTCTGTTAATATGGACTTATTACCCACTTGCCACTTAGTTTATCAGCCAGTGGTTAAATCCAGTTTCTATCAGTAAGTAAATGCCTGCACATTATCACTCGGCAGCAGGCTGCCACCGGAGACAGCCTTGTCCTCGTCATTAACAAGCACAATGTATGCAGAACACCAGAGGGGAATTAAAACCACAAAAAATACCTCAGGGTGGTATTTTTAATATGAGAATTTAATTTGTAATTTCACAGATTAAGAATTTTGGCTGCATTAATCCCTTTATCAGCTCACAGCAGGCTATTTGCAGAAGCATAACCATAAGGCGATATTCATTGGCAGAAACACGTCTTTGCATAACGTTAAACATCAGGAGCAGTGAAACCTTTTGAAGGGGGGAGAATAAAGATGAAAAATCATTATATTTTTAAAGCAAGATTCTGCTAAATGCCTCCGGTAACAATTTTGAGTCACAGAAATGCTATTTCTGTGTCTAGTAGATAATCATTATGAAGCATAAATCCAGTCGCAAGAAAGGACAATCCCAGTATTAAATACTATAGCCATTTCCATTTAGAACAACATGGTGGTCCTTGTAAACATGTTTACAAAACAAAATTCCTAGGCTTTGGAAACTTCGGGAACCAAGGTGAAATGACTGCTTTCGGGGACTCTGTTATCTAGGTTAATATTCTGCAGACTATATTTAGAAATTATTCAAATTAAATTTCACATTGGTATTGAGTCTTCTAAAAGTTCACCACCTGGCAAATGGCAGCAGCAAGGGCGTTACCCTCATGTGCTTCCTTTTCAAGGGGATTTGGAAGGAGGTCCACCTGGGAAGAAGTGTTGCAGAACCAATGAATGGATTGTATTAAGCAACCAAGTACTGGTTTAGGTTCATCAATTCCAGGAACCTCCCTGTATTGGTCCGCTCAGGCTGCTATAACAAAATATACCTAGACTGTGGGGGCTTAAACAATTAACATTTATTTCTCATAGTTCTGGAGACTGGGATGTCCACAATTAAGGTGCTGGCATATTTTGTTTCTGGCAAAGCCTCTTCCAGGCTTGCAGAAAGCCATCTTGCTATATCCTCACATGGCAGAGAGATCGATCTCTGTCTCTCTCTCTCCCTCTTCTTACAAAGCCGCAAATGTCATCATGTGGGCCTCACCCTCACGACCTCATCTAACCCAAATTATCACCCAAAAGACCCCATCTCCAAATACCATCACATTGGGGATGAAGGCTTCAACATACGAATTTGGGAGGAACACAATTCAGTCCACAATGCCTACATTCTTAAAGATAGTTTATAGCATTTTTTTTAAAGAATGTCCACAAAAGGAAAATACTTATGCAAGCAGAAGCAAAGCCAGGTTAAAAGGAGAAAATGGAACAAAAATAAATTAAAAGAGCCTTCTTGGCCTACTTTATTATATCAGACTCTGCGAGAAGAGTATCAAGTGTTATAGAATCTTGGTTACACAAAACATGCAGTTGTTCCATGGATTAATATAAAAAGTAAGTTGTATGCTTATGTCAGACACTTATTTGCTTTGGAAGAACATTTAACAATATAATATCTTTCTTTCTTGTGCTGTCGCTTAAAAATCTCACCAGTTTACATAATACCAGAACTTAGAAGTAATGTGTTAGTGTGCCACCAAAGGGGGAATTATAAATTTATCGAGCAAGAATAGTGACACCTGGGGATCTGGTAGTTAAAGCTGGCTAATTCGGTGGCACCCTGTCATTCTCCCTCTGTCCTGAAACCCCAACAGCCTTGCCCCACTTCTTCACAGAAATTTAATTGCAGGGAAGTAAACGGAGGGCTGATTTAGAAGAAATTCATTACTTTTCCCAAATACACCACAGGGCATTCTCCTGTGTATACTATCAAGTTACATAAATTATTGAAGCTGAACTACCCTTGTCAAAGTAAATGAACAAAATACACTTCATAGCAGAGAGTCCTTGATTTTATTACATTCATTTGCTAATTCACAAAACTCAGATCTGCAGTAAAAGAAGGCCAACAAATTGATGCAGCAAGAAGAGCACTGAACTGGGAATCAGACCACCTGGGTTCTAGCTTCAGCTTCACGTGGTAACTAGCTGGGCAACTTTGGGCAAATGCCTTGGTCTCTGTGGATTTCTGATTTCTTATTTAGAGACCCAGTGGTCCCTAAGGACCTTTCCAGCTCTAAGGTTTATAAGTTTTCCTACTCATTCCTATGTATTATCCTAAAACAACATTATGCCATTAATGTAGCTCCACACTGTCTTCTTAAAAGTAGGTAAATAAATAGGAATTAAAATGTATAAATATAAGTAAAAATTAAAAAAATAAAACAAACATACCCAGTTCAAATGTATTTCCTGTTTCCAGTTCCTAGACTTCCATTCTCTTGTGAATCCTTTTTTTTTTTTTTAAGTTTATTTATTTTGGGAGAGAGAGAGTAGGTAGAAGAGGGATAGAGAGAGGGAGAGAGAAATCCCAAGCAGGCTCTGCACTGTCAGCTAAGAGTCTGTCATGGGGCTCGTTCTCATGAACTGTGAGATCATGACCTGAGCTGAAATGAAGAGTTGGGCACTTTAACCAACTGAGCCACCCAGGCGCCCCTCTTGTGAATCCTTCTGAACTAGGCTTTGGTGCCCAACACTGTGGAACTGATGTTCTCAAAGTCTCCGTCCTGGTCTTTTCCCAGCCCTCATCTCAGTCCATCAACAGAATTCAACACAACTGTCTACTATCCCTTCCTAGTAACATTTCCTTCACTTGGATTCCAGGACAGGACTCTTTCATGGCTTTCCTTTTGCCTCCCTAAACTGTCCCTTTCAGACTTCTTTGTGGAGTTCTCATCTGCCAGACCTCTCACTTTTAGAGTGCCCTGGAGCATAATCCTCAGATCTTTCTATCTGCATACACTCCCTAGAGCCTACATGATCTCATTCGGTCTCATGATTTAAGTATCATCTACACACTGACAGCTTCCAGATTTCTATCTCCAGTCCCACCTTTCTTGGCTCCAGACTTGCATATTCGAGCAACTACTCAACATGTACATGTGGCCCTCTAGTAGGCATCTCAAATTGAATACTACCAAAATTGAACTCCTGATCTTTTCCCCCAGACCTGCTCCTCCCATATGTTTCCCCTTGTCAATAAATGGCAACATCATTCTTCCAACTGGTGAAAGTTGTCCTTGATGGCTCCTCTTTTGTCACACTCCGACCCAATCCTTCCACAGACCATGTTGGTGCTAGAACACACCATTCCTTCTCTCTGCCCCTCCCTTGCGCTCTCTCTCTCTCTCTCTCTCAAATACATACATACATACATACATACATACATACATACATAAAATTTTTTAAAAGTTGGTGGGATGGGGATGCCTGGGTGGCTCAGTCAGTTAAGCGTCCGACTCTTGATTTTGTCTCAGGTCATAATCTCACAGTTCATGAGTTCAAGCCCCACATCAGGCTCTGTGCTGACAGTGCAGAGCCTGCTTGGGATTCTCTCTCTCTCTCTCTCTCTCTCTGCCCCTTCCCTGTTCTCTCTCTAGAAAAAAAATAAACACATGCACGCACACACGCGCACACACACACACACACACACACACACACACCATTCCTCCCTTCTTCACTGCTATCACCCTGCCCCACGTCACTCACCATGTTCTTTCACCTGTATTTTTACAGCACCCTTCTGTTTTGCCTGCTTCTTTCCTTTCTCCTTAGTGTCTTCTCCTGTTGTTTCCTCTTCCTATAGTTTATGCTTGCTTATCCTCAAAATATGTGCATGGCTTGCTCTCTCACCTCCTTGAGTGTCTGCTCAAATGTACCTTATCAAGAAAACCTTCACTGACCTTCTTCCACTCAGCATTTCTGGTTTCTTTTCCATGCTTTATTTTTCTTCATAACACTTACTACTAGCTGATATATTTGTTTGGTTGCTCATCATCTGTCTCTCCGAAATGGAATCAGTAAGAACAGGGATTTCTTTTCATTCTGATTTATACACTACAGGATTCCAAAATACCTAGAACAGTGTGGGGCTCAATAAATATTTCTCCAGTGAATGAGCGAAAGAATGGCATAAAGAAAGGGCAAGATATGTTGTTTATAATCCAAGTTAATTTTTCTAGATCAGAGAAATATGAGCATGAATATTACTTCATGATATCGTGATATCATATGTGTGTATAAATCTGTGTAAATGTGTCTGTGGCTGTTACCACTTGACTTTTCAGCGACCAACACATACCACGATGTTCCCTGTGCAGGACATCTAGAATTGCATCTCAGTCTCCATTTTCCAAAATGAAAGTTTGTAAGCATATCTATAACATAATATATAAATGGCAACTTTTCATTCTGTCCACAGTGTCTTCTATTTTTACCGTCCCAAACGTAAGATTGCAGCCAGAAGCTGGAGAAAGCATGCGGGCCTTTGGGAAAAACAATAGTTATGGCAAAAGTCTATCAAATAGCAAGCACTGATGAGCACAACATTCTCAAGAGAGCACAGGTAAGATAACCTACTTTCCTGGAAAGTAATAATGAATAGATATTGAACAGATCTTTTACATGAAATATTTCAGATTGATTTTTTTCCCCTAAACGTCTTATGAATCTCTTATGTTCATTATGGCATTGATCACAGGTTCTACTAAGGAGAGTACAGTTAGTCATATATTTAGGTACCTACTAGATCCTGGCCAAAATTGTATTTTATTTATGCAGTCATAAACAAACCATTTCAATTATAAACAAATCATTTTAACTACTCACACATTCTTTGTGGAGGTTAGAAAAAGGTTAACCTTGAGCGATATTCTAAGTCACAGACTTGCTTTATTTGGCCCACACAATTTTTTAAATTAGTTGCTTTCATTTTAAAATGGAGAGATTTTACAGAGTCTGGATTCTTGGCATTTTTTTTAAATCAGCAACTCTGGCAATACTGCACTCACATTCCTGCCAGAATTTTATATGTATAACTGAATCATGGCTGCTTCCCTTGGAAAGGATGTGTGCTCCCTAGTTTAGCTTAGCTGCTGTGTGGGCCACTTAGCTCACTTTTGATTCCTACATGGCCCCTAGTACAGACCTTATCATGATGAAGCTTTTCTTTTTTCCTATTCGATTCTTTGACCTTTACTATTCTGCAGAGAAAAAGCATAATCCAAACAAGGCGATCTCTAGCATGCTGGCCTGTTACAGACACACATGCTTCACAGAAACAAGTATAAGACAGCAAATTCTGAAAAGGCTGTGTCTTTATTACCAGATGGAAATGTCTGGGTTTTTTTTTTTTAATTTTATGCCTATATATATATATATATATATATCTTTCTGTTTAACATAACTGAAGTAAATAGAGAACACACTTTTTTGTGGGGAGGGCTTTTTTTAATTTGCTATCCCATATTTGCTCCTTGCTCATGTGGATGTTCAATAATTAAATGTTATGGTGAATGGAAGGATCTAGATAGACAGCATTGCAAGAGTCTGTCTTCCTTCTGCCTCTTAACATGAAATATGTTAACAGGGTCAATTGCCAGCATGGCAAAGAGAACAAATTATACTGTCTGCGTTGTCTTCTGGGTGATTTGCCAATACCTTGAGCTATGTTGGGGACTCAGCTTTTGCACACATTCAATGTGGGGGCAAATTTTGACCTCTTGGGAGTAGGGTGGTGATTTATGAATGGTTGGGGGTGAAAGATCCCCAGATAAAACAAGGTGTATAAATGCCAGTCAGAAAATGTTACTAATAGACTTGCTACTACATACATAAGAGTAAGATTCTTCATTCTTCAGGTTATTTCCCCCCACTGGATAAAAAGTTACCTAGAAGCACAACTTCATTCCCTCAATGGTGTTTGTACTCCCATTCTGAATTTCAGTTGGTCACACAGAGTAAGCTGAGTTACTTCCTGGTTCTGAGACCGGTTTTAATTCATTAGGTTTGTAGCACATGCTTTTCAAAGCATTTAACCTGTATTACCATCATGAGGGCCCCTGGCTTTGTAAATCCAGTAGCCAGTTCAGTAAAACAAAACAAAAGGTGAACTTTATTGGTGCTGCTTCCCATACAGCAAGTTTGAACTTCGGTCACAGACCTGTGTGTCTTTTCTTCTCTGCTCTTTTAGGATCTCTCTGACCTGAGTCTAGTCAGTCAAAGCTGCTAGAAGGTCTTCCAGGTCAGCTTCTCCTGGCAAAAATAAATCAAGCTGACTGGACAGAAGCATTGCCCATAAGGTCTCAAAAGTTACTAATTGGAAAGAGGCTTTTAAAGAGGTGCTCAGAACTGCAATCATTAGTATTCAAAAGCCCTTACAAAAATGTATTTTCTTTGCAGTATATCTTTTTAAAATAGATTTAAGGTTATAGGAACTGCTTCTTCTAGAATTATTTGATAATGATACAAATATGTTCTCTATGAGTTTTCTCCATTTCACATCAACTTTCAAAGCTCAGATTTATTCTTTTTGTTGCTTTCTTCCAAATCCAAATACCTCGGCTTCATTCAACATTATATTGAAGAAACATCTATGTTTTCTTTTCTCTGAAAAGCTGCAGGGAGGGGCCCCTGGGTGGCTCAGTCGGTTATGCATCTGACTCGATTTTGGGTCAAGTCACGATCTCATGGTTCCTGAGTTTGAGCCCTGCTTGGGGCTCTACACTGACAGTGCAGAGCCTGCTTGGAATTCTCTCTCTCTGCCCCTCCCTCGCTCACATGCAAGCTCTCTCTCAAAATAAATAAACTTTAAAAAAAAGCTGCAGAGAAGCTGGATTCTAAGAGTTTTCTGTCAGTCAGCAGAAAAAGAAACCATTTTAATTTCTCACCTTTGTGGGTTTTTAATTTTACTACATGAGGCTGTCTTAGCAAATAATGCAGTATATTGGCCTGATACATCTGAGCAATGGAAGTTTTTCTGACCAATAGCTGAATATTAATGTCTATATTGTAGACATGACAGAATAAAAAGTCTACCATAAATAAGAGTATTCATACAGAAAAACATGTAATTCCCTAGATTTTGATTTTGTTGTTGATGAATTAATTAACTGCTTAGAGCAAGCTGTGGCATGTTAAATCTTCCTCAAATGCCCCGATTCTTTGTAAACCCCAGAGAGATTGGGAAGACGAGGGGTGGGAAAGAAGTTGAGGGCCCAGTGAGGCTAAAACTTTAATCTAGCATTTCAGCCACCTCTCTTCAGGGGGTTGCACAGAGTCAGTGTGGAAAATGCATTGCATCACTTCTTTCAAATGTTTGAAGGACTGAGTAGAAGGGAGTGTTTTAAGTCCTAATTTTCCTCCTCTACCTCAATGCCAAACTGTCTCTAAACTTGCATACGAAGGCCATTTCAATTATTTAGTTAATAATACTGGATTTACATAAAGTGGCCTTAGTGGAAAAGCTAATGAGAAGCATTTTTCTTTGCAGCAAAAAGTAATTTTGGTTTCAGAGTCTTGTAACCAAATGAAATGAAAAGAAAATTACACGCACCTAAGTTTAAAATGGGATAGGTGCCAGTGGATGATCAAAATACTGTGCTTCCTACATTTTGTTATCCTCTAAAGATATTTAGACTAATGATTTTATAGGTTGTCCCCACTCTTTTTATCAGTATTGAAGGGTAAAGACCATCCTAAAGTCTGAGAGACTGTGCATTGAAATTTCCCTCAATGAAAAGACCAGAAGCTATATTGAGTATCACATTCATTTGCATCACTTATATTTGCATATAGCAGTACCAGACACTCCCTGATGCTGAGCTTAATTTTCCAGTCATTCTAAATTGAAACAGGAATGGGACGTCCCGGCTGGCTCATTTGGTGGAGGATGCAACTCTTGATCTCAGGGTTTTAAGTTCGGGCCCCACATTGGGTATAGAGATTACTGTAAAAAATAAAATCTTAAAAACTAAATCAAAATTACAAATTATTTGAGACAGGAAGTGCCTGGTCAGTCTGTCTACTCCTTTTGCTGAATACAGGGATAAGAATGGCCTCTAATCTTTCAGGCAGATTTTTTTTTTTTTTTCTGAAATGCTGTGTGCTCATTAAGGAACATCTCTTTTCAGTGAATCAGTTGGTGTTCAGACCCTATTGAATCCATAATAAATATACAAAGATCAGTCTAGTACATCAAAATATTATATTTGGTTCAAGTGCAAGAAGTTAGCCTCATACATATTTTGGTGACCTTCTTGCCTTATAGCATATTTTCTTTCCTAATCAACATAAAATATTATGTGACAATGAAAAAAATGTGTTGACTCAGTCATCAAGCAGTAATTTCCTAAAAGTAGGCTGCCAGGTAAACAGAGTAGAAGGCATAAATTGCTTCAGAATTTTAATTAAATAAGATAAAGATTTTTAAAGAAAATAAACTCCAGACAGAATATAATGCATTTGTGCTTAAGACCCTCTGGCATCACTAACTGAACATTCAGTAGAGCAGGTGTTCTCACACCCTGAGGAGCTTTTTAAAATACAGGTTCCCAGAGTCCATGAATGGGCACTTTGAGGAATCCCAAAGGATGTTAATACAGGTAGCCCTTTAACCACATATTATGACATCTTCAGTAAATATTCAAGAATTATATATTTATGAAGTAGAATAATCAACTTATTTGGATCAGGACTATAAGGACAGACTAGAAAAATCCATCCCTTCCCTTCCTTTCCCTTCCTTATTCTTCTGAGGGAAGATGAACAAAGTAACCATTAAGCCATGTGTGGTTATTTACATTTAATTTTTAATTAATTAAAATTAAATTATAATTTTGTTTCCTCAATAGCAGAACCATGTTTCAGGTACTCATTAGCCACACATGACCAGTGGCCACTTTACTGGACAGGGCAGATAAAGAATCCTTCCAGCATCACAGCGCCCTGTATCAGACAGCTCTGGTGACAAGCATTTCCCCTACCTGACTTCCAAAAAAGGGGTCAGGAAAATTAAACTAAATTCAATCAGTAAAAATATGCTTCAGTTCTAGATTATAGCCATTTAAGGAAAGCTTGAAACGTCTGAGGAATGGATACCTTCAAGTGAGAAGACAGGTGGCAGGGTGAGAGGGCCAGAGACAGATGATTGGAGAGAGCCATGCCACGGGATCAGGAGAGACCATGAAAAAGTGGGTGTTGGGATCCTCCAGGGGAAGGAGACATGGTCAGGTTTCTTCAATTAGCAGTGGTCTTTGTTGAGGTTGCTTCAGGAAGGTAGAAGAACAAGGCCACCAGTCTAAGCAGCTGCACAGACAGCCTCACAAAGACTGAGCGTCCATCAGAATCCAATAAGAGCTTCACTTCGCTGGCCGTCTTAACCACCACTCAGCTCTGGTAACTGCTCCTGTCCTCTGTGCTGTGACACGATGGCAGCTCACTTTCTCAACTAACATTTTCATCTTCTCTTCATCTCATGGCTCCTGCCGACTTGTTTCTGCTTATTCATGAATGCTGCTTCTGTTGTTTCCCTTTGTCTCTATTTCTGGGGCAGTCTATCACTGAGCTCTTTTACTCGGATTCAAACCTTCCTCACAAGCAGCTCTGATTGGCGTTAGCATCATCGTGAAAAGTATGCTTTGAGCAAGGCTGTTGTATCAGTCACTCCATAAGCTGTTGGCTGACTGTAGATTGCTGTAGGCCCAGCACTGAGCCCTGATCCAGTCTGCTGAGCTGTGACCTGGGCCAACCTCTTATTAAGGAACCGCTCAGAGGATGGCTCTGGGTTTAGAAGTCTCGGAAGCTTCTACAAAGCATGGACTATAGCCAGGAGGCACCCTCCCTGGACTGTATGCTACCAAGGAAAAAAACAAGGACAGAGGGACATTCTAATTTTGATGGTGTAACAACATCCTCATTGTGTGATATTTTTGTCGAAAGTTCTTTCTAAGCGATGTTGCATTTTCTCAACTACAGACCCAAAAGGAGATAATACTCATTAATACTTACAACAGTGTAAGAAATTCAAGTATTGGTTATAGCTTTCCTTCAGCAACAGGAAGTTTTCTGGGTCTTTTTCTGCAAGAACTTATTTTCTGCATGACCCTACAGATTTTTTTTTTTCCTATCAAACAACTACAGTTTTATTATCTCTGTTATTTCATGCAGTTGACAATAGTTGTGGAAATAACAGGCAGAGGAGGAAACAAACATTCCTGTCCCTCACAGGTTTTATCTGAAAGAATCCTGGTTTTTGTCATTACCCCAACATTGCTGCAGATGAAAAACTACATCTTATCGGGAAATCAACAGTACTTCAAACCACAAATGCATAATGCATGTTATGAACACCAGATTGAGAAGAGGCTGAAATGTTTGGTGGTTTCCCCAAGCACCCCCGACCCCCTTTCCTTAGCTTCCCTCCATCCTGGAGAGTCTCTTATCTGCTCTAAACTCTGATGCAAAATAGGGGCCTATGGACGCTGTCCTTCTCTCCTCTCCCTTCCTTCTCTGCCTCTCCACCCCTCCCTTTCCTTGGGTCACCTCTGATCTATAGACTGCATTACCACTACCAACCCTATGAATGGATTAGCAAAGGACTTGAAGGCCTTTACTGTCTAATCTGCTTAATTATGTCCTGGGTTTGTCATAAAGCAGAATGAAAATAAAGTTAAATATATCATGCTTCATCCAAGGTGAATTTTTGAAAGTATTTTTTATATTGACATAATTTCGGACTTCTAGAAAAGGTACAAGAGCAGTACATAGAATTCCTGATACCCTTCACCTACTTTCCCCAAATGTTTGCATTTTACTACATTCGCTTTATCATATTCATTTTCTCTCCCTCCATCCCTTCCTGTCTCTGTCTCTCAGACACACACATACAGACACACGTGTACATACACATTGTTTTTCTAAACCATTGTTTTTACTCACATGATGCTCCAGTACCTTTAACTATTTCAGTGTGCTTTTCTTAAAAAGCAGAATTCAGAGTGACATTTTTTTAATTAAAAATTAAAATTTGCCCTTGCTCTTCTCTTTTCTTTCTCTGAGAATTTTGAAAAGCAAAATGGGTAAAAGAGGAAGAAACTGGTGTGATGTTCCACAAATTGGTTCATCAGTCCATGCTCAAAAATTAGCTATATTTTTGTGATTCAATTATCCAGGTCAGATGAGCTTTCAAAATGTGGAGTGACGGTGGGGGAAGGCACTGCAACTTGCATCTTCTGTCTTTTGAAAACCCAAATTAATTTCTGAGGGACTATTTAGCCAGCAGCATAATGTGAATGAAGCTTTCTTATAAGTAATGGGCATGAGATGTGGTGTGGCTAGTAAGCAAGATATCTGTTAGAATGCTTGGCCAAACTATTACGAAGTTAGCAGTCACATATAACAAGTAGTTATAATCAGTTCAGGTGCTCTATTTTTCGCTTTCATTTAATGTTGATTCTTATGAATTTGGGATACAGAGGGAATCATCTATGCCCTAAGTGCACTGTATTGTATTATTAATACCAGGATAGCAGCTGAGTCCCACTAGACAGTCTTTGTGGTCTGCGGATGCTCTAAGAAGTGTCTGAGCATAAAAGGAGGCTGTTTGAGTTGAAGTGGGCTGATGGTCTAGGATGACATTTGAATGCATGGAGGACAATGTCTAAATGACAATGTCGAGAAGGGAAGGCAAAAAGAAGCTCGAAACTATTCCCATTGTCCCACAGATGCTCATCACTCCTCCTGAGATATTCCTCACATGGAAGCTTTGTCTGGGTAGAAACAGGGAGTGGGATCAGGGAGGGATAGACCCTGGGACAAAAGCCAGGGATTCAGGTCCTTAAACACATTAAAATTCCAGAGAGAGAGCAAATGTAATGAAAACTGCAACCCGAATGTATTTCAAGTCTAACAAAGTTAAACATTTTAGCTTAATTATTACAAGTATATTTAACAAAATGTTTGCAATACTCTGAGATGCTTCCATGAATAAAGCTTTTAAGAACATCAAATTGGTTGTGCAAATGAATAATTTACTGAGTCTCTTTTGGAATTTAGGAGAGATGTTTACCATGGCATGCACACGCGCGCACACACACACACTCACACTATACTCTCACACAGCCAAGTAGAATAATTTTTCAACAGTCCTAGAGTTGTTAGGATAACATCATAGATTATTCAAAGGATTATTTTTCTACCTAAGGACATAATATGCAAGTTCTAGTACAAAAACAATACCAAAGTTGCAGAAATTGACAGAAATTTACCTCTTAATAGATATCGCCATGTATGCCATGCGTGGAATCCATTACTGTACTATTAACTTCCATATTAGGTGAATTTTTTTCCTTTAAATTATCACCATTCTTTTAATGTAGTTTGCATTATGTATAGTGCCCTTGGATGTTTAATTGCTCTGGATTATCATTTTCAATGCAATTAGTAAAATGCCCTCAATTACATATAATAATTACTGTAAATGGGGCTATTGGCCTAATTACTATAAATGAGGAAAGATGTGTGATTATCACGTGCAATTAAATCATGTACAGTATTTATTTTACATTATTACATACAATGGTGTAATGATAACACATAATTATATTGTATCATTCGTTGGTCAACAAATCTACTTCATACTGAGATATCTAGAGTTGTGATCCACTGTCAAAGAGTCATGTACTGGCTCTTTCTTCCTAATGTAATTGGGTTATTCTGTGAGCTGGGAACCGACTGAATAAACTGATTGTGCACAGGCAAGAAAAATCTGGAAGGAAAAAATTATTTTATCTTCGTTAATTAAGAATGTCCAGATTGTCCTATGTTGTCAGTGTTAAATCCTCCCTGAGCACAAAGCCAGCCTCCACCATACCTGTTTGTTTTCATGTAAATATGTAAAAATCAACACCCCTAAATGGTGGCAACATCTAAAATATGCCTGGGAAAAAAAAGAAGTCCTTTCTTCATTGTGGCAAACATGATAATCATCCCTAGTTTACAAATAAATGCACACTTAACAAGCTTATAGCACATAATTAATTCTGCAAAGGATGCTGTTTGGCAGAGTGGGATTATGAGAATTGCATATTGATAGTGGCAGGAGAAATAAATCTATCTTCTCTACGTAAGGTTGGGTGTTCTTGTGTTCTCTAGAAACTGGCACATCTCAGAGGTGTTGCTCTCAAAATGATCTCAGGATGGAAAGAAATCAGTAATTACAGAGCCAGGCATTCAGTTGTGTCCTAATTTTCCCACCAGTTTTTCAGTGTTTCAGCTGCCTCAGAGACTTAAAGTATTCTCATTAGGTAGCTGCAGAGGCAGAGGCAACCGCTTGCCTACTCCCTCATTCTCCTCGTTCGCATTTCCTTTTTTTTTTTTTTTCTTCCCCATTCCTGCCTTGGGAGTGACTGTGAAGATCATTTGCTGGAATGATTGGCAGGTTAGAGGATTCGATCAGATGAGTTCCTCTTAGTGCAGGTCAAAAAGGCTAGTTAGCAGGAGCTGTCGAAAAATGCCAGCAGCATTCGAAATGGGAAATGTCATGACTTCGAGGCAGGGGGTGCCACCTGGAACAGAAAGCCCCCAGCTCATTAGCAAGTTACAGGATGTGGGCTTAACTGGAGGGAGCAGAGAAGGAAAGATAATACCCAATAGGGAAAATGATTGTGAAGTGGAATTGATTTCATGTATAATTTGTTTATCACTAGAGGGGACAAATGCTGTCCTCCTGACATGAGCAGAGAAGTATGGACTATGAATGAAGCAACTTAGCATAATCTCCAGGTTGAGGTTTGGATTTAAAGAATGCAAACTTCTTTATTCTTAACTGTGGAAATGATCAGGTCATGTTACATTAATTAAAGCTGACATACTCTCAAATGTTTTATCTGGGCAATTGTGGCAATTCGACAGAAACGGATAGAAATGGGCAACTTGAGAAAAGAAGAAGGATTTTTTTTTCCCTCGGCTGGTGTGGAAGACTAGCTCAGTTGCATACTGAATTATAACAGGGCTGGTGTTTATCTTCAGTGGTTTGCTAGGCTGCACAAATCAAACCAGGGCTCTCGATTCTCCTGCCATCTCATTTGTAGAAGAGAGCATTTGCCCTTTGGGACATGTAGATCTAATCCATATGAAAATATGTATATATATTTTAGAATAGGACTGTATCATATTTTGGCATAATGTTAAAGTTGTAATTTTTTTAAAGGGGCAGCTCTCCTATTTCATTACTGCCTACTTGTCAGTTCATCTAGAATTTGATATTCTGCCATAAAGCCAACAACTTACAGTAGTCGTAGTCACAGACAAAACTAAACCCAAAAAGGTGTCCTTACAGGAAAAATTAATCTGTAGTTTGTAAAAAGAGAATGTAGTAGCAAAACAGAAAAGAATAATGCCTAGCATGTATTCAAACTGAACTCCAAATTTAAAGGTTCCAGTATTTCTACAGTGTATTAAATGGACTTCAGTGTAAAGCATCCCTCTACATAAATTCCATCAGAAAATGTATTTTCTTTTGATAAGAAACTTTTACGATATCATTTATCTTTTACTTGGAGATCTTCATCTTGTTATTTTAAGTCACAAATACCACAGCTGCAACTCTTTCTGGGTGTTTACTAAAGGATGTTTGCTTAGCATCCAGATTTTGGTTAAAATATATATTTTCAAAATGTCTCTGCCCTGAGTTTCTCTTTTCTCTTAAATACTGAGACCTTTTATGAGGCAGTTATGAAATAGCCAGTGCTTGTTTTTATCAAGCAGCCTCAGACTGCTGTCTTAAGTGACTAGGAATCTTAAAACCTCCTAGTCAAAACACTGGTGGAAAATTCATTCTGTTCTGTATTCAGCATAAAAAGCTTAGCATTAAGCTACTGAATATAGCTGTCAAGATATACTGCATTAGTTTTGTCAAATGTAAAAATTTAAACATCACTGTGAATCCACTCATCCCCTCATTTGGGAGTTTCATTGTGTGGTCCAGAAGCTGGCCTTTGGGGGAAAAAAAAATGAAATACTATTTGAAATGGTTCACCTAAAGTTAAGATTTTTTTATTCTGCCACAGTAACTCAATTTGTTAATAACTGACAGATGTGTTAGAAAAAATGAATAAATCAACTACTTTGAGAGAAAGCACTGTCAAAGAATTATTTTAAGAAGAGAATTGAGACTGGTCGTCTACAAGTGGATTTCCCAGTGTTCAGACTAGCTTTTCAACTCAGATGCCCTTCCCTCTCAAGATGGGCAAGCCAGAGATGTCAGGCCGTGCAGACCCAGGGGTGCATGGTGGTATTTCTGTGTGCCTGGTCTCATTTCCCACCCTCTTCTCCATTCCCTGCCCTCAACTTGGCCTTCCACAGTGGGCTCTGCTTTCACAGACTTTGTACAATCTCCACTGTTTTACATTCTTCTCAATGAATCTTCTCTCCATTAACTGAAATAGTATGATACTGCTTTGTCATCCCCTTTGTTGAATGTTTTCTTTTAGATTGAGTGATCTCATTGTTAAAAGTTTCACCTTCAGATGTGTGGGTTCCCCTCCTATAAGGTCCCTTAGTTCCGAAGAAAAGAAATGGCATCCTCATAACTGTCCTCTGTATCAGCAGTTCTCAACGTGTGGGCTGTAGACTCGGGGGAATCCCCAGGGGCTCCATGGGGGTCAAAATTATTTTCATAATAAAGCTAAGGTGTCCTTTGCCTTTTGCACCGTGTTGACATTTTCAGTAGTGGTGCAAAAGCAATGGTAAGTAAAACTCCTGGCTCCTCAGCATGAATCACGGTGTGAAATTTTGTTGTCGTTGTTGTTGTTACCACTACATAATTGTTTTCCAGAGGCAGATTTGCTTAATAATGTTCTTTATGAAGACCTAAAAATTATTAATTTTTGTAAACCTCTCCCTTTGAGTAAACGTCTTCTTAATATTCTGTGTGACTAACTGGGAAGTTTATATAAGCCATATTTGTATATCTAATTACTGTGACTATCTCAAGGAAAAGCTCTGTTGCAGGTGTTTGAGTTGCAAGGTTTCCTAGCTGTGTTTTTTTTTTCCTGGCAGACATCTTCTCAAAAATGAAAAAAAAGTGAGTCTGTCACCCAAAGAAAACCACTGGCAGCATTTGCTGTCAGTGATAAAATTAAAGCTTTCAATAGAAAATTAGAATTTGGGGAAACTATAGACAACTTTATATACTCCTGTGAGTTTGACAATTTCCCAAACACTTCTCAAGTGAGGTAGGTGGTGATTACACAAATGTGATGTTTTTATATTGCATTGGGAAGTAGGTCATTGTTTGAAAAATCTATATAACTCATTGCATCAGTATTTTCCAAATTACCAATGCATGATTTTAGAAAGTCATTACATGGAGGGGCGCCTGGGTGGCGCAGTTGGTTAAGCGTCCGACTTCAGCCAGGTCACGATCTCGCGGTCCGTGAGTTCGAGCCCCGCGTCAGGCTCTGGGCTGATGGCTCGGAGCCTGGAGCCTGTTTCCGATTCTGTGTCTCCCTCTCTCTCTGCCCCTCCCCCGTTCATGCTCTGTCTCTCTCTGTCCCAAAAATAAATAAAAAAACGTTGAAAAAAAAAAATTTAAAAAAAAAATAAAAAAAAAAAGAAAGTCATTACATGGAAAAAATATTCACTGGAAGTATGAAATAAACCAGCAGATTTTAAAATAACAGAATACAAAGAATTCATTGATACCATTTCAGATTTCCCAATGCAACTGACCCTTAAGAAATTACCACTTGTTGAGTTTTGTTGTAGTATAAAAGAGTATATATCTAAGATTATCTGAAGGGGCTATTAAAATACTTTTTTTTCTTTTCCAACTGTGTATCTGTGAGAGCCCATGTTTTCTTCAGTTGCTTCAACCAAAACAACATATCATAGGACAGATTAAATGCAGAAGCAGTTATGAGAATCCAGCTGTTTTATAATCAGCTAGACATTTTTTAAAAATCTGCATTATTGTAAAGTAGTGCCATCCCCTCACTTTTCTGTTCGGAAAGTATAGTTATTTTTATTAAAAAAAATTTCATGTTAACATGTAATCTGTTTTTAATGAATTAATAAATTAATATTTTAAATTATCAATTTTAATATCAAATATGAAATATGGTAAATATCAAAGGCTATAATGCATATAAACAAAAGATTATGGGGGGTCCTCTATACTTTTTAAGAGTGTAAAATGTCCTTTAAGGCCAAAATATGTGAAAGTCAATACTCTATATCAGCAGTGCTATTCATTAACTCTAACATGCCAGTTATGTTGGTAATATTTTTCCCCTTTGAATAAATTACTATTTGGGGAAGTTTTCTTTCATTATAAAATTATCCCAGTCTAACCATCTAATTAAATATCACAGTTTTTCAATTTACAATGGGTACAAATTCTTATTCATGTGTTCACACAGACACCATCTGAAAATCATAGCAGAGTACCATTTACTATACCCTTGGCGATTAGTAAGCCAATTCTTGTGGTTTTTTAAATTTTTTTATCTTGTTTTATTTTTTATTTTTTAAAATTTATATCCAAATTAGTTAGCATATAGTGCAACAATGATTTCAGGAGTAGATTCCTTAATGCCCCTTACCCATTTAGCCAATCCCCCCTCCCACAATCCCTCCTGTAACCCTCAGTTTGTTCTCCATATTTATGAGTCTCTTCTGTTTTGTCCCCCTCCCAGTTTTTATATTATTTTTGTTTCCCTTCCCTTATGTTCATCTGTTTTGTCTCTTAAAGTCCTCATATGAGTGAAGTCATAGGATTTTTGTCTTTCTCTGACTAATTTCACGTAGCATAATACCATCCAGTTCCATCCACATAGTTGCAAATGGCAAGATTTCATTCTTTTTGATTGCCGAGTAACACTCCATTGTATATATATACCACATCTTCTTTATCCATTCATTGATCGATGGACATTTGGGCTCTATCCATATTTTGGCTGTTCTTGATAGTGCTGCTATAAACATGGGGGTTCATGTGTCCCTTCAAAACAGCATACCTATATCCCTTGAATAAATACCTAGTAGTGAAATTGCTGGGTCCTAGGGTAGTTCTATTTTTAATTTTTTGAAGAAACTCCATACTGTTTTCCAGAGTGGCTGCACCAGCTTGCATTCCCACCAACAATGCAAAAGAGGTCCTCTTTCTCCGCATCCTCGCCAACATCTGTTGTTGTCTGAATTGTTAATGTTAGCCGTTCTGACAGGTGTAAGGTGGTATCTCATTGTGGTTTTGATTTCTATTTCCCTGATGATGAGTGATGTTGAGCATTTTTTCATGTGTTGGTTAGTCATCTGGATATCTTCTTTGCAGAAGTGTCTATTTATGTCTTTGGCCCATTTCTTCACTGGATTATTTGTTTTTTGGGTATTGAGTTTGATAAGTTCTTTATAGATTTTTGATACTAACCCTTTATCTGATATGTCATTTGCAAATATCTTCTCCCATTCTGTCGGTTGCCTTTTGGTTTTGCTGATTGTTTCCTTTGCTGTGCAAAAGCTTTTTATATTTGATGAGGTCCCAGTAGTTCATTTTTGCTTTTGTTTCTCTTGCCTCCAGAGACGTGTTGAGTAAGAAGTTGCTGCGGCCAAGATCAGAGAGGTTTTTGCCTGCTTTCTCCTCAAGGATTTTGATGGCTTCCTGTCTTACATTTAGGTCTTTCATCCATTTTGAGTTTATTTTTGTGTCTGGTGTAAGAAAGTGGTCCAGGTTCATTCTTCTGCATGTCGCTGTCCAGTTTTCCCAGCACGACTTGCTGAAGAGACTGTCTTTATTCCATTGGATATTCTTTGCTGCTTTGTCAAAGATTAGTTGGCCATATGTTTGTGGGTCCATTTCCGGGTTCTCTATTCTGTTTGATTGATCTGAGTGTCTGTTCTTGGGCCAGTACCATACTGTCTTGATGATTACAGTATTGTAGTATAGCTTGAAGTCTGGGATTGTTGATGCCTCCTGCTTTGGTTTTCTTTTTCAAGATTGCTTTGGCTATTCAGGGTCTTTTCTGGTTCCATACAAATTTTAGGATTGTTTGTTCTAGCTCTGTGAAGAATGCTGGTGTTATTTTATTAGGGATTGCATTAAATATGTAGATTGCTTTGGGTAGTATCCACATTTTAACAACATTTGTTCTTCCTATCCAGGAGCATGGAATCTTATTCCATTTTTTTATGTCTTCTTCAATTTCTTTCATAAGCTTTCTATAGTTTTCAGTGTATAGATTTTTCACCTCTTTGGTTAGATTTATTCCTAGGTATCTTATGGATTTTTGTGCAACTATAAATAGGATCTATTCCTTGATTTCTCTTTCTGTCGTTTAATTATTGGTGTATAGGAATGCAACTGATTTCTATGCATTGATTTTATATCCTGCAACTTTGCTGAATTCATGAATCAATTCTAGCACTTATTCGGTGGAATCTTTTGGGTTTTCCATATAGAGTATCATGTCATCTGCGAAGAGTGAAAGTTTGACCTCCTCCTGGCTGATGTGGATGCCTTTTATTTCTTTGTGTTGTCTCATTGCAGAGGCTAAGACTTCTAATACTATGTTGAATTACAGTGGCGAGAGTGGACATCCCTGTCTTGTTCCTGACCTTAGGGGGCAAGCTCTCAGTTTTTCACCGTTGAGGATATTAGCATTGGGTCATTCATACATGGTTTTCATGATCTCAAGGTATGCTCCTTCTATCCCTACTTTCTTGAGGGTTTTTATCAAGAAAGGATGCTGTATTTTGTCAAATGCTTTCTTTGCATCTATTGAGAGGATCATATGGTTCTTGTCCTTTCTTTTATTGATGTGATGAATCACGTTAATTGTTTTACAGATATTGAATCAGCCCCCGCATCCCAGGTATAAATCCCACTTGGTCATGGTGAATAATTTTTTTAACCGTATTGTTGGATCCAGTTGGCTAATATCTTGTTGAGGATTTTTGCATCCATGTTCATCAGAGAAATTGGTCTATAGTTCTTTTCAGTGGGGTCTCTGTCTGGTTTTGGAATCAAGGTAATGCTGGCCTCACAGAAAGAGTTTGGAAGTTTTCCTTCCATTTCTATTTTTGGAACACCTTCAAGAGAATAGGTGTTAACTCTTCTTTAAATGTTTGCTAGAATTCCCCTGGAAAGCCATCTGGCCCTGGACTCTTGTTTTTTGGCAGATTTTTGATTACTAATTCGATTTCTTTACTGGTTATGGGTCTGTTCAAATTTTCTGTTTCTTCCTGTTTCAGTTTTTGTAGTGTATATGTTTCTAGGAATTTGTCCATGTCTTCCAGATTGCCCATTTCATTGGCATATAGTTGCTCATAATATTCTCTTATTATTTATTTATTTCTGCTGTGTTAATTGTGATCTCTCCTCTTCCATTCTTGATTTTATTTATTTGGGTCCTTTCCTTTTTCTTTTTGATCAAACTGGCTACTGGTTTATCAATTTTGTTAATTCTTTCAAAAAACCAGCCTCTGGTTTCATTGATCTGTTCTACTGGTTTTTTTTGGTTTTGGTAGCATTAATTTCTGCTCTAATCTTTATTTCCTGTCTTCTGCTGGTTTGGGGTTTTATTTTCTGTTCCTTTTCCAGCTCCTTAAGGCGTAAGGTTAGGTTGTGTATCTGAGCTCTTTCTTCCTTCTTTAGGAAGGCCTGGATTGCTATATACTCTCCTCTTATGACCACCTTTGCTGTGTCCCAGAGGTTTTGGGTTGTGGCGTTATCATTTTCATTGACTTCCATATACTTTTTAATTTCCTCTTTAACTTGTTGGTTAGCCCATTCATTCTTTAGTAGGATGTTCTTCAGCCTCCAAGTATTTGTTACCTTTCCAAATTTTTTCTTGTGGTTGATTTTGACTTTCATAGCATTGTGGTCTGAAAATATGCATCGTATGATCTCGATCTTTTTGTACTTACTTAGGGCTGATTTGTGTCCCAGTATATATGGTCTATTCCGGAGAATGTTCCATGTGCACTGGAGAAGAATGTATATTGTGCTGCTTTAGGGTGAAATGTTCTGAATATATCTGTTAAGTCCATCTGGTCCAGTGTGTCATTCAAAGCCATGGTTTCCTTGTTGATTTTTTTATTAGATGATCTGTCCATTGCTGTGGGTGGCGTGTTGAAGTCTCTCCTACTATTATGGTATTACTATCGATGAATGTCTTTATGTTTGTGATTAATTGATTCATATATCTAGGTGCTTTCACATTTGGCACATAAATGTTTACAATTGTTAGGTCTTCTAGGCAGATAGACCCCTTGATTATGATATAATGCCCTTCCACATCTCTTGATACAGTCTTTATTTTAAAGTCTAGATTGTCTGATATAAGTATGGCTATTCCGGCTTTCTTTTGTTGACCATTAGCATTGTAGATGGTTCTCCATCCCCTTATTTTCAATCTGAAGGTATTTTTAGGTCTAAAGTGGGTCTCTTGCAAACAGCATATAGATGGGTCTTGTTTTCTTATCCATTCTGTTACCCTATGTCTTTTGATTAGAGCATCGAGTCCAATGATGTTTAGAGTAAGTACTGAAAGATATGAATTTATTGCCAGTATGGTGCTTGTAGAGTTGGAGTGTCTGGTGGTGTTCTCTGGTCTTTTCTAATCTTTGTTGCTTTTGGTATTTACATATACATATACATATACATATACATATACCTATGTATATGTATATTTTTTCCCCATCTTTTCTCCCCTCAGAGAGTCCCCCTTAAAATTTCTTGCAGGGCTGGTTTAGTGGTCACAAACTCCTTTAATTTTTGTTTGTCTGGGAAACTTTTTATCTCTCTTTCTATTTTGAATGACAGCCTTGCTGGGTAAAGAATTCTTGGCTGCATATTTTTCTGATTCAGCACATTGAATATATCCTGCCACTCCTTTCTGGCCTGCCAAGTTTCTGTGGATAGGTCTGCTGCAAACCTGATCTGTCTTCCCTTGTAGGTTAGGGACTTTTTTCCCGTTGCTGCTCTCATGATTCTTTCCTTGCCTGAGTATTTTGTGAATTTGACTATGATATGCCTTGCTGATGGTCAGTTTTTGTTGAATCTAATGGGGGTCCTCTGTGCTTCCTGGATTTTGATGTTTGTGTTTTTCCCCAGGTTAGGAAAGTTTTCCGCTATGATTGGTTCACATAACCCTTCTTCCCCTATTTCTCTCTCTTCCTCTTCTGGGGCCCCTATGATTCTGATGTTGTTCCTTTTTAATGAGTCACCGATCTCTCTAATTCTTAAATCGTGCTCTTTTACCTTAATCTCTCTCTTTTTTTCTGCTTCATTATTCTCTATAAATTTGTCCTCTGTATCACTGATTTCTGTTCTGCCTCATCCATCCTTGCCACTGTGGCATCTGTCCATGATTGCAGCTCAGTTATAGCATTTTTAACTTCATTCTGACTAGCTTTTACTTGTTTTATCTCTGCAGAAAGGGATTATAATCTACTTTTGACTCTAGCTAGTATTCTAATTATCGTGATTCTAAATTATGGTTCAGACATCTTGCTTGTATCTGTGTTAGTTAAATCCCTGGCTGTCGTTTATTCGTGCTCTTTCTTTTGGGATGAATTCCTTCGTTTTGTCATTTTGAAGGGAGAAAAGGAATTAATGAGGTAGAAAAATTAAAATTAAAAAAATTAAAATTAAAAAAATGTTAAAGTTAAAAAATTAATCACACATACACACACAAAATCTAATATGATGCTAGATCCTAGGTGTGTTTTGGTCTGGGTGTTGAAAGTGGTTTGACAGATTAGAGAAAAAAAGGGGGGGAAGGAAATCATTTGAGAATTTGAAAAAATGAATACACTGAAGTAGACTAAAATGAGATGATGGGAGTAAAATAGAATTTGAAAAAATTACACAAAAGTAAAAAATATAGTAGAAAAAAATTAAAGAAAAATATTTTTCATAAAAATTAAAAATAAAAATGAATTTTTTCTCTTTCTGTATTCAAGAAAAAGAAAAGAAATGAAAAACAAAAGAGAAAAGAAAAAAGTCATTTGAAAATTTTAAAAAGTGAATACACTGTAGTAGACTAAAATGATGGAAGTGAAATAGAATTTGAAAAATTTACATAAAAGCAAAAAATATAGTAAAAAATTTTTAAAAATTTTTAATAAATATTGAATAAAAATGAAGTTTTTCTCTTTCTGCATTCAAGAAAAAGAAAAGAAACGAAAAGGAGAAAAGAAGAAAAAAAGGAAATCATTTGAAATTTTGAAAAAGTGAATACACTGAAGTAGAGTAAAATAAAATGATGGAAGTAAAATAGAATATGAAAAAATTTACACAAAAAAATAGTAAAAATTTAAAGGAAAATATTTTCAATAAAAATTGAAAATAAAAATGAATTTTTTCTCTTTCTGTATTCAAGAAAAAGAAATGAAAAAGAAAAAAAGATGAATAGATGGACCTTCTAACAGATTGAAATAGGACTGAAATTACTTTGTTTTCCCGTAGAAGTCAGACTATGAAGTGCTTTATAGTCTATAAACTAAGTAGGCTGTGAGACTTGTGTTCTTGAAGAGCAAGGTTGGCCCAGTTGGGCGGGGCTCAGCGTAACGGCTCCATTCTCCACTAGATGGCGCTGCTAGCCTACTGGGGTGGAGTGTTGTGGAGTTCGTAGGTGCGTATGTGCATGCGTGGGAGCGGTGAAAATGGCGTCACCCAGCTACCCTGTCTCTAGTATCAGAACTCTGTCCTCCCCGATCAGCAATCATGCACCCATCCTCTGTCTTCAGCTTTCGTCCACTCTCCGCTTCTTCACTGTCCGTGACCAAGCCCCAGGCAGTACCTCTCTTCCAAGTTTTGTCTCAGATGTGGCTGTTTTCCCTGGCCCCTTACTTCTGAAGGACTGAGCCTTGACCTGTTCCACCCCTCTGTGGGAGGGTCTCACAGAGCAATGGCCGAATGCCAGCTGCACCCAGGAGCACTTGCGGGACCCTGCTGTGCCGGTGCCCTGAGACTGCAGCCAGGTACCAGCCCACCACAGAAAAAGATTGCGAGATAGTGTAGCAGCAGCACCTCAGGGGTTATGGAAAATTACAACACACATCTGGCCCCAGGCTTCACCCTTAATGACCTTGTTCCAGCACCAGCGCCCCCGTTTTCTGGGGTCTGTTGGGACCAGGTGGCTTCAACAGTCTCCACCAAATGTCCTTCCACCAGTGGAACTGCTTTTCCCCATGTGGCCCAAGAACTTCCCGGACCCCACTCTGTTCCTGGGGATTCGCCCTTCCCACCAGAGCACCATCAGGTATCGAGCTGCGGAGTTGGAGACTTTGTGCTCCCCTTGTTTGCAGTCTTAATGGAATTTAAACCCTCTCCTTTCTCCTTTCTCCATTTTTAGTTTAGTCTCTGTGGCTGTTTCCAATTTTCCACTTTCTCTCCAGCTGCTTTTGGGGAGGGGTGTTTTTCCCGTATTCTCCTCCCTCCCCCCTCCCCCCCGCAGTCTCTGTCCTCTCTCCACCTGCAAAAGCAGCTACCTGCCCACTGCTGGCTTTTCTCTCCCAACATTCACCTCTCCGCGCCACGTACCTGCTGATTTCTGTGGTTCAGGTGGTGCAGATTGTTGTGTTAATCCTCCAATTAGTTTTCTATGTGTGTAGGATGGTTTAGTGTTGGTCTGGCTGTATTTCATGGATGCGAGACACACAAAAAACTTCCATGCTGTTCGGCCATCTTAGCTCCTCCATCAATTTTTTTTTTAATGTATTTATTTTGAGAGAGAGAGCACAAATAGGAGAGAGGGAGAGAGAGAGCATCCCAAGTAGACTCCCACATTGTCAGCTCAGAGTGCAGTGTAGGGCTCAAACCCATGAACCACAAGATCATGACCTGAGCTGAAACCAGGAGTTGACAACAAAAGGAAGTCAAAGTCATCAAAATTGGCAAAGATGAAGTCAAGCTTTCACTTTTTGCAGATGACGTGATATTATACATGGAAAACCTGATAAACTCCACCAAAAGTCTGCTAGAACTGATACATGAATTCAGCAAAGTCACAGGATACAAAATTAATGTACAGAAATCATTTGCATTCTTATACACTAATAATGAAGCAACAGAAAGACAAATAAAGAAACTGATCCCATTCACAATTACACCAAGAAGCATAAAATACCTAGGAATAAACCTAACCAAAGATGTAAAAGATCTGTATGCTGAAAACTATAGAAAACTTATGAAGGAAATTAAAGAAGATACAAAGAAATGGAAAAACATTCCGTGCTCATGGATTGGAAGAATAAATATTGTTAAAATGTCAATACTACCCAAAGCTATCTACACATTCAATGCAATCCCAATCAAAATTGCACCAGCATTCTTCTCGAAGCTACAACAAACAATCCTAAAATTTGTATGGAACCACAAAAGACCCCAAATAGCCAAAGTAATTTTGAAGAAGACCAAAGCGGGAGGCATCACAATCCCAGACTTTAGCCTCTACTACAAAGCTGTAATCATCAAGACAGCATGGTATTGGCACAAAAACAGACACATAGACCAATGGAATAGAATAGGGACTCCAGAATTGGACCCACAAATGTATGGCCAACTAATCTTTGACAAAGAAGGAAAGAATCCAATGGAAAAAAGACAGTCTCTTTAACAAATGGTGCTGGGAGAGCTGGACAGCAACATGCAGAAGAATGAAACTAGACCACTTTCTTACACCATTCACAAAGGTAAATTCAAAATGGATGAAGGACCTGAATGTGAGACAGGAAACCATCAAAACCCTAGAGGAGAAAGCAGGAAAAAGCCTCTGTGACCTCAGCCGCAGCAATTTCTTACTTAACACATCTCCAAAGGCAAGGGAATTAAAAGCAAAAATGAACTGTTGGAACCTCATCAAGATAAAAAGCTTCTCCACAGCAAAAGAAACAATCAACAAAACTAAAAGGCAACCGATGGAATGGGAAGATATATTTGCAAATGACATGTCAGAAAAAGGGCTAGTATCCAAAATCGATAAAGAACTCACTGAACTCCACACCCACAAAAAAGCAAATAATCCAGTGAAGAAATGAGCAGAAGACATGAATAGACACTTGTCTAAAGAAGACATCCGGATGGCCAACAGGCACATGAAAAGATGCTCAACGTCGCTCCTCATCAGGAAAATACAAATCAAAACCCCACTGATACCACCTCACGCCAGTCAGAGTGGCTAAAATGAACAAATCAGGAGACTATAGATGCTGGAGAGGATGTGGAGAAACGGGAACCTTCTTGCACTGTTGGTGGGAATGCAAACTGGTGCAGCCACTCTGGAAAACAGTGTGGAGGTTCCTCAAAAAATTAAAACTAGATCTACCCTATGACCCAGCAATAGCACTGCTAGGAATTTACGTAAGAGATACAGGAGTGGTGATGCATAGGGGCACTTGTACCCCAATGTTTATAGCAGCACTTTCAACAATAGCCAAATTATGGAAAGAGCCTAAATGTCCATCAACTGATGAACAGATAAAGAAACTGGTTTATATACACAGTGGAATACTACTTGGCAATGAGAAAGAATGAAATCTGGCCATTTGTAGCAACATAGATGGAACTGGAGAGTGTTATGCTAAGTGAAATAAGTCGTACAGAGAAAGGTACCATATGTTTTCACTCTTATGTGGATCCTGAGAAACTTAACAGAAGACCATGTGAGAGGGGAAAGGAAAAAAAAAGTTAGAGAGGGAGAGAGCCAAACCATCAGAGACTCTTAAATAAACTGTGGGTTGATGGGGGGTTGGAGGGAGGGGAGGGTGGGTGATGGGCATTGAGGAGGGCACCTGTTGGGATGAGCACTGGGTGTTGTATGGAAACCAAATTGACAATAAACTCCATATTAAAAAGAAAAAAGAAAAAAAGAAACCAGGAGTTGGATGCTTAACTGACTGAGCCACTTGGGTGCCCCAGTAGGCCAAATTCTTAAGAGAATTTTTCTATATATTAGTTTTTTGGACTGTAAATTTCCCTTTTTCATATGCATTAGTTTTTTGTTGTTGTTGTTTTAAATATTTTTGTTTATTTTTGAGAGAGAGAGAGACAGAGCATGAGCAGGGGAGGGTCAAAGAGAGAGGGAGACACAGAATTCGAAGCAGGCTCCAAACTCTGAGCTCTCAGCACAGAGCCTGATGCAGGGCTCAAACTTGGGAACCTCAAGATCATGACCTGAGCTGAAGTCGGATGCCTAACTGACTAGCCACCCAGGCACCCCTATGTGCATTAGTTTTGACCTTGCATGGAGAGGTTCTGACAAAATGATACTAAAGTATCAAGCCATTTTACATAGCTTGTTTATAGGACTTAGGAGGACTTTCAGTACTGTACCCTGATCATACTTGATGTAAATTCAACTTCTTCCACAAGAATGGACTCAGGTCTTTCCCTGCCCACTACTATTTGGGTAACTTCTGGAAATCTGCGTGCATTTGGGGGGTTCAGAATTAAAAGTAACTACTCAGCATGAGTAGTGGTAAGATTATGGTTGTATTTTTTTAGCTCTTTATTTTGAAATATTTTAAATTTACAGAAGAGTTGTAAAGCCAGTGCAGAAAGCTATACCCTTCACCCAACTTCTAATATTAACAACCTTTATAACTATGGTACATTTATCAGTTTAAGAAATTAAGGCCAGTACCATACTATGAACTAAGTTTTAACTGTATTTGTAGCTCACCTGTTTTCATATTCCTGTCCTTCTGGTCAGAATCCCATCCAAGTAGTACATTGCATTTAATCATCATGTCTCTTTACTCTCATGTGGTCTGTGACAGTTTCTCAATATTCTCTTATTTTTGATGACCTTGATAGTTTTGAAGAGTACTTTGTACTCTTCAGGTATTTTGTAGAATGTCCCTCATGATGTTTTCTCGCAGTGATGGATTTCAGGGAAGAGTACCACCCAGATGAAGGGCTCTTCTCCTCGCATCATGTTAGGAAGTACATGATATCCACATGTACTTATCACCAGCCTTGTCACCAGTCACATTGACCTTGATCACTAAGTTAAGATAAGTAAGGTTTTAAAGCCAATGTGACCCTCAGAAAGTAAAGTCAGAGATGAGGAAGTCTGGGACAAGTTCTCAATCAAATGGAAGGAACTCAAGATGAGTTACTGAACTAAGGACAGAGCTGCCTTATGTCAGAATTAGGAGAGAAGGGGAAAATTACTCTCAAGGCTCAGACCTTCTAATTGAAAATGGATAGAAATGGAGGAGAGGAGTCACTAACAGGACAGTATCTGAGTTAAGAATTCAGAAATGTTCCAGCCTCTGACTCATGATCAGTGATAGAATTCAGCAACATGTCTGACAGAGAGTGAAACATATTTTGTGAACATGAATAAATGTATAGGTACTTTACATATGTTGGGAATAAGGCCAAAGTTTCAGCCCCTCTGTACTGAAGTCTCCTGTGATTTGTCTGTCTTCCCCCACTAGAATCTAAATCTCACAATATAGGAATCTGTTTACATTTTATCTTCATTTCACAATTTTATCTCCATTTCTTAGTGTGGCATGTAATTTATGCTCATTAATTTTTTTTACATAATTTATTGTCAAATTAGCTAACATACAGTGTTTACAGGGTGCTCCTGGTTTGGGGGCTAGATTCCCGTGATTCATCGCTTACATACAACATCCAGTGCTCATCCCAGCAAGTGCCCTCTTCAATGCCCATCACCCATTTTCCCTTCTCCCCTCCCCACCATCAACCCTCAGTTTGTTCTCTGTATTTAAGCATCTCTTATTAAATAGTTTCATTAAATATTTTTAAAATGTTGACTGAATTAGTGAATATTCCAACTAACACACCATACCATGATCTCCTGTCTTATAGTAAATATTTTTTGAGTAGCCATTCTGTTGGTGCT
This sequence comes from Panthera leo, assembly GCF_018350215.1. NCBI lineage: Eukaryota > Metazoa > Chordata > Mammalia > Carnivora > Felidae > Panthera > Panthera leo. The sequence goes on from NC_056680.1 coordinate 93,677,270, forward strand.
AGGAAGTAGTGAATGAGTTTCTAGTTTCAAGATCCTCACAATTCAGAAACACATATAGGAACATTATATTTCAGGATGATAAAGGCTATGGTAGATATTTACGTGAAGCTATGTGAGGGGGCAAATGAGGTAAAAATTAATTCTGCCAGAAGAGCTTGGAATGGTCTCACAAAGGAAGAGATTTTGAGCCAAAGGAGGAATTATATTTTTCGTGGGCATGAAGGAGAAGTGTGTTTTCATGCAGAGGAAAACTGAGAGCAAAGCCATGGCACAAAGTGTAGCATCATAAGTAATGGTCTGGTAAAGCTAAAGAGCGTGGATAGGAAGAGTGAGAAGGGACGAGACTGAAAATGAGATTTGAAGCTGGATTGTGAAGGGTCTGGAATGATGCTAAAGAGTTTGGATTTTAATGAGATTGCCCACAGGGAAATATATACGACTTCCTGGTCAGACACAGAAGAATCAAAACATCTTAAAGCTGGGAAGATCCTTGAAGGATCATATAACAACTTGAAAAGGATGTAGTATTTTTTTTTCTTTTCTTTGAACTTCTTATTATGGTAAATCATGTTTTGAAAATAAGTAAAGAAAATGCATGAAATTCCATTCACATTGACATCTAACATAAAATTAGAGTATTAGAAATTACACCAATACTTAACCTTCTTTTTGACTGAAAACCTATTCATTGTTTAGCCCTAAAATGTTGTGAATCTACTATAGGTATGATTCAACATATCCAACATGTACAGAATATACTCCTTGGAAAGTTATGCAGGAATTATTTTAGTTGAAACAATATGCCTTCTTTGTTTACATATCTTTTTGTAAAATGAATAATGACTCCCTTAATTTAAGTTTTGTGAATATGTAGAATCTCAGTATTGATACACTAACTCCATTTAAGGGAAATGCAGAAATTAAAAAGTGAGATAACTAGTTTTCCAGGGATAAAAATTTAACATAGTTTTTTTTTGTTTTTTTTTTTTTTTAGTATTGTAATAATTTTGTATGGTGACAGATGGTAACTATATTTATCAAGCTGAGCATTTCATAAATATATGTTTATAAATATATACATGTATTTATGTATATATATATATGTGTATAATATATATTTATGGAATTGCTATATTGTATACCTGAAACTAATCTAATATTGCCTATCAACTATATTTCAATTAAAAAAAAGACAATTTTCAAAACTGAAAGAAATGTTTAAGAATTTAGTGTCATCATGGTCTTACTTGTAATGTGGTCCACACTCAGCAGCTGTTTTCATGAATATATTCAAACTGGTATTTATGAGTTTTAAGTTCCAGTAAGAGGAAACATGACTTCTCCTGCCCATTTTTGCCTAAATCCAAATAAACGGTTAAGTATTTGAAAATATTAAAGTGTGTCTAACCAACTTCTTTTTTATATAAATATGAGGAAATACATTTTTTTAAATGAAACTTATTGTCAAATTGGTTTCCATACAACACCCAGTGCTCATCCCAACAGGTGCCTTCCTCAATCCCTAGTATTTAGTAACTCAGTAACATTTTTGATCATGGTGACACTGATGACAAAGAAAAAAAAATGTCAAAACACCTAACATAAGACAGAGTAAACATAAATTATTTAGAATTGACCGCTTAAATATTTTTAAAGGATATTAGTGAGTAAAGTATACCAAACTAGATGGGATATTATAAATATCTTAAAAATTATAGTCATAAAGGTAATAAACATGGAGAAATACATATGATAATGTAAAAAAAGTAGAATATGCTGCTTATACATGTAATACTTATGTGTGAGGAAAAATGACAACAGAAATACATTAAACTGGCATATCCATGGTTTAGCAGAGAAAAATGGATTTATAAATGTTATTGCCTAACTAAGAAAGTTAGTTAATTTACAGCTTATAGCCATGGTAAGTTCTCACTATAATTCCAACCTCAGAGCCATCTTGAGTGGGTCCAAGTTCTTTGATGTTCTCTCATTACTGGACTTTCCTCTATAGATAGTAGTATCTGATGAAGAGTCAAATGCCAAGCCAAATAAACTCACTTATAACAACAGAGCATTTAATAATTTAACATTTAAAGTATTTTCTATTACTCTTAAGAAATGTTGGTAAATTAACACTAGAAATAGCAGTGTCCACATGATTAAGGAACAGCATGGAAACATAATTTAGCCAAAGCAAATAGAAGAGCTAAAGTATTCACATCAGAATAAAAATTTTGAATGCCAGATTCTGCACTTATTGCTTATCTGAATAAATTTTTCAAAAGACTGCTTTTTGAGTCTTTTTTTAATGAAACATTACCTCCTTCTTTATGCCAAAACTAATTGCACAACATTGTTTTGTGTGTTGAGAGGATGGAGATATTGTAGGGAAGCCATGACTGTTTTCCAGTTAAATCCATTTAACAAAAGTCAACAGCTCATGGCTGATAGAGAGTCTTCAAGGCAAATAATTTACCACCTCACCTCATCCCCCAAACTTCTCCTGATCATGATAATGTTGGTCTGCCTGCAAGAACATAATACAATGTTCAGTGGTCCACTGCCCACTTGCCAGGACCTGAAATGCTTGCAAGAGGTCAGAAATTGCTTGGTTGACCTTATCTCTATCTTGTCTACAGCTTAAGGATAAAGAAGAAAGGCAGGGGAGACAAAATCATTACCTTTTTTTATACCTTTTATCTGTAATACAGGGTGAAAATAAACTTTGAGAAGAAAATATATAGGGGAAGAAAAATGTGTTTGTAGAATTTTTATATCGTATCTATACACTACATATATTTTTATATTTATACATTTTATATATGTGTGTCAACTAAACAATTTGTTTCATTTTTACTTCTTTCTCACTTTCTTTGTGACTTCCCATGCGGTGCTTCACCACTCAGTAAGCTTTGCTTTTTGAACTGTTTTCCTATAGTTTCTGATTTCTACCTTCATTCCATCACTTGACTTGAAATATTCCCTGGGAGGGGTGAAAAGAGAAAAGTGTATGTGTGTGGCGAGTGGAGAGAGGGTGGCCGAGTGGGGTGGAAAGAAGGCAGAGGGAGGGAGACTGCTGAGGGGGAAAAAAGATTTAAATGAGAACTAGAATGAATGCCTCACTTGTTGGCTTTTAGCACAATTACCATACCTTAGGAAATATGCAGGGAATAGTTAATTACGACTAAATGAGCCCCTTTTAGAGGCAGTGGCAGGCCCAGGGAGCAGACTGTCAGAGCTGTGAAGGATGTGAATTGGGAGGCTGGTCTGCGTCAGGCTGTTGATGGTCTGCTGGGGAAGCCAGACAGAGCAAAGATAGCTGGGGGAGAGTAGCCTCAGACAAGGGAGCCACGGATGGCATTTGCATACTTTTCCTGCAAAGGGGGTTTAATCCAAAGAAAGAAGGAGATTTCAGTATTGTCAGGCAGGCTTTGTTCGGGTGGAGAGCAGAAGGAAATCTGAAGGGGCCTTTCTCAAAGCCTTGGTCTCAGCCTTGAGGTTGTTCTAGTAAAGTTATGTTCTTGAGGGTTGTTTGCACACTATTGTCTGTTTGAAGATCTTCTAAACCCGAAGGGCTCAAAGTATCCCCCTTTGCCAGCACAAAAGAAGGGAATTTGTGTGGTAAAAATGACTCGTGTTGCAAACTGAACCCAAGCCCCCTTTGTTCTTGTACAAAATACTCTGAAGTTCCAAGGATGTCTTTCGAGCCACACTGAGTGAGTCATACCGTAAAAGTGTTTGCAGGCTAGAAAACAAGGTAAAACCAACCCATACTTGTGTCTTTCTTTGCCAGCTCAAAGAACTCCTTAACATAACCCCCAAAAAAAGATGGCTCAGAAAAGCATGGCAGACAAAAAAAAGACAAGTTTTGATTGCCATGAATCATTTTTTTGCTCCATTTCCTCACAGAATTTTCTGAGACTGAAGTGTTTAAGTCTAAAGTTGAGGCAAATTATTTGGACTACCAAGCAGAAAGTTTTCTCACCACCTGACAAACCTTATCTTTTACTCGGCAGCATGAGCTTATGATTGTGGTGTGTGTCCAATTGTCAAAACTATGCCTTCTTTTATGAACTGTGATGGACTTATACAGTCCATATATACAATGGTCTGATCTTCAGCGTTAAGTTTTTCTAATAGTCCACATGTTCATAGTGAGGAGTGTGTATTTGCAATTCCTGTTTATGTGATAAATCAGCATGATATTTATGGGTCAGAAATCAAGACTTGTTTCAACTGCGCTAGTTGGTTTGAGCCTAAGTGCTCATAATCCTTACAGTTAAGGAAAGTATGTACTAAAACACAGAATCTAAGCTTAAAAAAACAGCAATGTACTTGTTTATAAGGATAATGTGGTCAGTTGTGAGTGCCTTTTAAATTTATCTTACATATATATAGGCGTATATATGTGTGTATACATATATATGTGTATATGTATGTATGTGTGTATACATATATATGTATATATATGTGTGTGTATGTATACATATATATGTATCTGTGTATATATATGTATATATCTCCACATATAGAATTCAAAACATACAAACTAAACATGGCTTGTTAGCTAAGCAGGATATGCAATAAAACTTGACCTTGGAGGTTAGGGGAAAACTGTGTATTAATATACAGCAACTAATTTAGCCTGAGACTTTTTTTATTAAAAACATTACTTTATCAATTTTTTTTTATTGTTGTTGACACTTCTGCTGGATTTTGACTCCTTTGGAGAAGGAAGAAGCATAGAAGACCCTATACAAATTCAAAATTAAAAAAAGCAATGAAAAATCTGTTTGAGGGTCTACAACACAAGGAAATGTTCGTTTAAGTTTCAAAATAAAGGCAAAACCTGTAACATGTACAAACAAAGAGAAAGCTTACTTTGAAATTAGTATGAGCCAGCTTCTGAGAGAAAAGTTATGCCCTCTTCATTGGTAAAGTTATTAAGAAAGCTTTTATCAGGATAATCATCTGTTCGGGTTTTCACTGATGTTATAATGCCAGTGAGTGTGGATTACAGGTGAGGTTGGATGTTAAGACATTGGCAATGGCCAGATTAGAGCGTTCTGAAGTTATAGATGAGTGGATAAAACATTGCTTGCTACTTTCCTAAGTACGTTATTTTTTGTTATTGTTGAGATCCTTGTCTCCGAACTAAGTAAACTCTGCTTTGCTGAAAGTGGTGCATTTCTTTCTCCTGCTTTGCATTTTTCCCTGTGAGAAGCGTGTCTGAATTGCAGGGGGCGGTGTGGGGGGGGGGACCTGAATATACCTCTTTGTTGCTGAGCTTGTCAAGCACAGCGCTGTGTTCTCTTTCCCACCAGGAAGGTCAGGCCGCTGGGGGCCAATCTGTTTTCTGAAATGAACCCTACTGTCTGTCCCTGGTGTCTGACAAATTGAAACAGTTGTCTGTGTTACCACACTTTCAATACTTTTTAAATGCTTCATTTTCTGGGAAAAGCATAATATATGTAGGCTACAGTGGAAAGATAAAAAGTTTTTAAAAGGACTGGACTTTGGTATTAATATTTATCTGCAAGACAAATTTAATTAACTTCCTAAGAACATATTTACAGATTAGGAAGTTAACTGTGCGTGCACACACACACACCCCCACACACGCAAGATAAGCCTTTACTTATGAGTTGTACTTCTAAAGACTTATACTGAGGGTTCTTTTTTTTTTCTTTTTCAGTTGGAGTAATAAAATTATGAAGTATGGAACTGTTTCAATAGTAGAACTGTAGAAGTAAGAGTCTTTTGTTCACTTAGATTTCAGTTTCATGTATTTTGATCAGAGGTATGTATAAAGCCTGAAGAAATTTGTACTGTGCTGAGCCTCACTTCAATACTCTCCAGATAATTGAGCTAATTAAATCTTTACCAACATTAACACAACTCCAGCATTCCTTGGACAGTGGATAATTATTGCACGAACATGGCAAGCTTAAACTAAACAGATGAAAATAGAGTTCTGTGGAATGGGTATTGAGTTTATTCTTTATTCATCTTTTGATAAGGTTTAATTAAAACTGCCTCTCTCCATTGTGGTGAGAATGAATGTGCTTGTTTTCTTAGTGAAAAGCAAATTATTCACTTCAGCCATGGTTCAATAATCAAAGCGTTTGCAAAGTTTTGGGTTATAGTGTAGCTGTGGGGATATAATTGCTGCAATTCTGTATGAGGGCTTTATCTTTTTTTATTACTTTCTCTTATTTATTTTTGTAGAAAGAAATTTATAAAAGCCCATTTTGTGATTTGGTGTGGAAGTACATATGTCTGAAGCCTTCCTTGTTGTAAGTTTACCATGTCTAGATGGTTGTTTTTTTTTAAGTGTATTTCCTGCAGCCTCTTGCTAAAATGAAAAATGAAAAAGGACACACATTTAAATAAATAGTATTTGAAATGGATCTTTCAAGTTAGTGAAGAAAGTTCAGTCAAACCTTTGAATTCTGTGGCTCCCACTGTATTGGCCTAGTCAGTCAACAATCCTAAGGGTGGAAAAGGAGTAGATGTTGGGAATTCTTTCCACAAATACATGTTTGCATTCTCTTTCGCTTTTTTCAAATCCACCAGAAATATCTTCTGTGTTGTTCTTCTAAAGGGATGGGTTTTTTTCTTGTGTTGGTGATGATTTGTAGCATTAACAGATTTTATGTATATTAATGACAACTTATTTTCAAACTGTCACGACTGTGCTGTGATTTCTTTTCCTCTCTACTTCTTTTAAAAATAAAATGGTAAATTACAAGATATCGGATGTTTTATAGAATCAAGGACAAAAATAAAAGTGAGCCTTGACTGGGAAGCCTGGGTGGCTCAGTCGGTTAAGCGTCCAACTTCAGCTCAGGTCATGGTCTCATGGTTTGTGGGTTCAAGCCCTGTGTCGGGCTCTGTACTGACAGCTCAGAGCCTGGAGCCTGCTTTGGATTCTATGTCTCCCTCCCTCTCTGCCCTTCTCCTGCTCATGCTCTGTCTCTGTGTCAAAAATAAAATAAACATTAAAACTAAATTTAAAAAAAAACTGAGCCTTGGCCATAAACTGGAAGCAGAGACTCAAACACAGACTCGCTGTCTCTCCTCCTTTTTCTTGTTGCCTAGCTTCTGACTTTTCCTGCTTTTCTGGTCCGTGTGGTGGAAATCTCTGTGGCCTTGTCCCATGATGTGTCATGAGAAAAAAGACCAGCCATCACTGTAGGTCAGCATTCCCAACTCCCTACAAAGGGAATCTGCCCTTCTTGGATCAAGTGAATTAGCCCTGCATCCCAATGTTAGTGCCTCCGCTTGCCACTTCTTACTGCACTTTTTCCTCATTGGTTCCTCAGAGACGGAAAATGCATACAAGAGCAAAATTTTCTAATCTATAGAATTATTTCTAAGGTTGTCATTGAATGCAGTGTTTTTCAACTCCCTTAACGTGCAGAGACAGCATCTAGTGGACTGGAAATCATGTTTCTTAAATGGAAGAGATGAGATCAGAAAGAAGCATGTCAGATGACACAGGTAGTGATAAGAGTATTGTGTCATGGAAGTTTTGTCTCAGCTGTGTGTGTGTTCAGATGCACCTGTACGAGTCACTTAATAAAATGTGTTTTTGCAGTGAGTTGTGGCCAAAACAAGTTTGAAAGCCAGTGGCTGCTCCTCTGATCCCCTTCGAGGTTTTTCTTGGGAGGCAGAGGGGGAAGGGGGTTGACACTGGGCAGGACTCCAAGTCCATCACTCTCTCCATCAAAGTAGCTGCACTTTAATCTGCTGCATTCGTTCTGTTTTTCTCCTAAGATACCTTTTAAACAAAGGATGCAGTGGCCAAAAGTTTGAATAAATGATTTCCCAGGTCCCTTCTTGGGATTTTTTAGAGCTAAGTACAGTAGCTGCCAGGGCCAGATCAGGAATTATTTTGCTTTTCTGTTCTAAGGAGGACTTGGGAAATCATCCAGCCTTCAGTTGCTTGGGTTGTTTTTTTTTTTTTATTTTTTTTTTTCTTTCTAAAGTTGAAATGCAGTTTCCCTACTTAATCCCATAGAAAACTCTGAGACCTAGCATATAACCAGGACAACACTAAATCAGAATGGATTTTAAACAGTCTTACAGTTTAAAAAGGGAAAAGCAACGAGTCCTTCTCCCTGCACGTTTCCTGTCTGATTCATTAGGGAGGGACCAAAGGCAGAAGTGAGCATTGGTGACATGAGTGAGAAGGAGCCAGGCAGCCTTGCATGCCCAAAAAAGGTCCTTGGAGAACTGAGTGTTGAGGGGAGACCCAGTCTCTTTAATAGAAATAAATAATAAGAAAACAAATGGACTTCCCTAAAAGTGCATTTTATTTGACTTCCTTTGGAGAGTTAGAATAGGTTTAGCAGGCACTTTTTCTACCTTTGACATGATTGACACACAGTGTCCTGAAAGCTGGGATCTAAGGTTGCACTCTGGTGTTTAATTATGAGTTCTGTTTTGCCTATATGCAAAAATATGTGAAACAATTATGGGCTTCCTTTCTTTTAACCTTATGTTAGTGGACATTTTATCAGTCATTCATTGCATTAATCTTAATATCAGCCTGTTAGAGCGTGCCTGGGTGGCTCAGTTGGTTAAGCGTCCGACTTCTGCTCAGGTCATGATCTCACACTTTGTCAGTTCAAACCCCACATCAGGCTCTGTGCTGAGCTCCTCTGAGCTCCTGAAGCCTGCTTCAGATTCTATGTCTCATTCTCTCTCTGCCCCTCCCCCCCACTTGTGCTCTGTCTCTCAAAAATAAATGAAAATGTAAAAAAAAAAAATTTTAATGAAAAAAAATATCAGCCTGTTAGCAGTAGACTTCACTCGGTACAGGCAGCTCTTGTGACTCAGGGAAGCCGTGTAGAGTAGGGCTTAGTAGGGTCTTTGCCTTGGAGACCTGGGCCTTGGAGAGCCTGGGCCTTGAGGCTTTACTGCACTACTCACCAGCTCTGTGACCTGAGCTAAGTCTTAACCTACTAAGCCTCAGTTTTTCCCATCTGTCAATCAGGACTAAGAATAGTGCCTATTTTATCAGGGACTTGAGATCAAATGGGATGATAAATGTCAAGCGTTTAGCACAGTGCCTTGCTTGATTTGTAACAAGTGTTCCATAGCTTTCATGAATCCCAAATTCCATGAAGTCTGTGATAAAACAAAACACATATTTACTTGAACTCTTCTATGATAATTATTTTTTGTCTTTCCATTTCTTTTACTAAAACAAAACAAAAATCTAGAAATCCTTACAATGCAACATATTTCTTGGCACAAATCCTACATGATCGTGACAAAAGGAAGAACAAATCAGGGTTCAGTTTGGTATGATAGTTTTAATGTAGATGAAGAAAGGGGATTAGTGGAAATTGGGAAGAGATATTCAAGAGACTCTTTTTTGTTATCAGCAGAAGACGAAAGTAGAAGGGAACGTGTTGCATGCAGAGGATGGCAGGAATTTACTTGAGCGAAGCAAAGAACTCAGTAAAGTGGAAACAGTCTTTAAGGACGATTATTTAAGTTTCATGACCCTCAATAAGGGGTTGTTCAAAATCATTCCAAAGAAATCGTTAATGTCGGGGCCCCTGTGTGGCTCAGTCGGTTGAGTTCCGACTTTGGCTCAGGTCATGATCTAGAGGTCCGTGGGTTCAATCCCCATATCAGGGCTGTTTGCTGACAGCTAGGAGCCTGGAGCCTGCTTCGGATTCTGTGTCTCCCTTTCTCTCTGCCCTCTCCAGCTCTTGCTCTGTTTCTGTCTCGCTCTCTCAAAAATAAATAAACATTAAAAAAAAATCGTTAATGTGATGTAGTCATGTGGTTGGAGTTGGAGGAGATAGACGAGAAAAATTAGAATTGCCTCCCACATTGTGAGACTAGAGCATTGACCACGTGGTACCTTCCCTGGTGGCCTGGAAAAACTCTGGAGGGACAGGCAGTAGGTGGGGAGAGTGAGACCACGTCTGGGCATGGAAAGTAAAAGTGTGCTTCAGTTTAGGTTGGCGTATCATTTGAAAGTGGGCAATTAAAAGCGGAATCACAGATTTGGGTGCCTGCAGCAAGATGGTGCTCTGATGAGGTCAACATAAAAGTTCAAAAACGGGGGGCGCCTGGGTGGCGCAGTCGGTTGGGCCTCCGACTTCAGCCAGGTCGCGATCTCGCGGTCCGTGAGTTCGAGCCCCGCGTCGGGCTCTGGGCTGATGGCTCGGAGCCTGGAGCCTGTTTCCGATTCTGTGTCTCCCTCTCTCTCTGCCCCTCCCCCGTTCATGCTCTGTCTCTCTCTGTCCCAAAAATAAATAAAAAACATTGAAAAAAAAAAAAAAAAAAAAGTTCAAAAACGGGATCACTGTTACTGCACTCTGGGTAAAGACAACAGAGAGAGAGGTCAGAAAAAGCAGAAATAAGTTGTAGGTGTGTCCCAGTCGCAATCTTCTCCAGACCTCTTTTCTGTGCAGAGTTCCACACTGCAAGTTGTTTGTCTTTCTCTGATTTTCCAAAACACCATGGGGGCTGTAACGTGAAAGCCTTTAGTAGACATCGGCCATACACGTATTTGCTTAAAACAGTGTGTTTAAATGTTTAAAGTTAAGATCCAGTGATTAAAACTACATGGATTTTACATAAAAATCCATTTTTTTCTGTGTCTCATTAAAAAGAAAAGGAAGATCGAGCCACTCCAGGCATTCTCTAACTGCAGTGAATAGCTGGGGCTGAGCAGCACCTTCTTTAGAAGAGGCCATGCTCTGAAGTTTGCCACAACCTCTGCCACTGCAGCCTGTCCTTCTGCCAATGAGGCTAGGAAGCACGTGATTCTTACCCTCGCCTTTTTGCTATTGTTCTTCTTACAGTAGAAGTAAAAGACAAGTGAAACATATAACCATGTTTCTGTACTAATGGCCAAAATTTAAAATTAGCCAGAGGGGCTTTTTGTTGAAGAAAAATTGGTGAGAGCATATTTCTTTATATAAATTAATGTAGGGGCATCTGGGTGGCTCAGTTGGTTAAGCGTCCAGCTTTTGACTTCAGCTCAGGTCATAGTCTCATGGTTCGTGAGTTTGAGCCCCACATCAGGCACTGTGCTGGCACTGCAGAGCCTGCTTGGGATTCTCTCTCTCTCCCTCTCTCTACCCCTCCCCTACTTGTGTGCTTTGTTTCTCTCTCTCTAAAAATAAATAAATATACTTTTTTTAAAAAGCCATAAAAAATTTAATGTAGCATGCTTCACTCACAAAGGTTACCTCCTTGGCCCTTATTGGGCCTGTCTTAGAATCTTTTCTGTGTGATAATTAGTCAGATTTATTTTACCATTATATGTGCTTATCTTCCATTTCCAAGGGGACCATAAAGCTTTTTTGAGGTAAGGTTGATATATTCCATAGCATTTAGCAGAGTGTTGTACACAGGGTGAAATATTTGCATTTAGTTGCTGGGGAACCAGGAGCAAACTGAAAAGAATACAAGTTTCCAGTGAAGAAAGATATTCATGGAAATAAATGGCCCAGATGAATGAGAACCAGAAGACAATTCGCAAACATTTATTAAATGCTAACCAATCACATATAGATGTGTGAGCTATATAATGACATGGTTATGTTTGCTCAGGCTGCCATAACAAAATACCACAGAATGGGTGGGTTTAAACATCAGGCACTTATTTCTCACTGTTCTGGAAGCATAGAAAGTCCAAGAGTAAGGTTCTGACATATTTGGTTCCTGGTGAGAGAACTCTCTTCCTGGCTTATAGGGGTCCACCTTCACACTGTGTCCTCACATGGTGGAGAAAGCAAGAGGGAGAGCTCTGGTCTCTCTTCCTCTCCTGTAAGGACACTACTGTCATCATGGGGCCCCACCCTCATGAACTCATCTCACCTAATTACCTCCCAAAGGCCCCAACCCCAAATGCCATCACGTTGGAGGTTAGGACTTCTATATATGAATTTTGAGTAACATAAACCATTCAATCTATGACAGTGGTTCCTTATTGTCAAGTGGCTTAAGTGCATTAAATGACATAAGATATAGATGACTACTAACTAGCTCAAGGTAAAATACAAAAAGTATAATTATACAAATGTAAATTCAGGGCGAGGAAAACAGCAGGGACAGACCTCACTGAGTCAGGGAATGCTTCATGGAGAAGATATTATGTGAGCTAAGGCTTGAAGACTAGGTAGGATAGTTATAGTCAGAAACAGGCTTCCAGAGAGGGGGATTTAAAGGCGCAGAGAACCTAAAAAGTCCAGGTTATGTATGAAGGCGCAATCAATGTAATGGCCTCAACAACATGCATGAATGGGTGCATGGGTACCTGGAGAAAGGCACGAAAGAAAATCTGATCAAAGAGTATTCATTGTATTGTCTGAACAAGCATGTGCTACTCTTTTCCTGATCCTTTGTCTTTGCCTTTTATTTCTAGAAAACTTTGCTATGCACAATAAAACATGGTACTCAGGTTTATAATAGTAATAGTGACAGCCTTTGACTTACTGAACACTCACTGTGTGCCAGGCATCAATGGTGGACACTTTACACAAATACTCTCACTTAGTCCTCACAACTGCCTTGTGACTTAGGTGTTCTCATCCCCAGTTTACAGAGGGGGAAACATACATGAGCCATTCATTCATATCCCCCACATCCCCCAGCTGAGTGGTACAGTTGCATTCACAGCCCAGATCAGCAAGGTGCTAGAAATGTGAAATAATAGCATGCTATCCTTGTACTCAACACTGGTCTTATTCTGACTTCTAACAAGTCTGCTTTACTTGAGACATTTCAATCATAATCCGTCTAAGCCTATGCAATTATTTAGTTGCTAATGTCTAGAGGAACATTGACTACCTCTGGAGATAAAATTAGAGACGCGAGAGCTACAGTTGCCCCCAAAACCCTGTCCAAATTGAGTTAATTAATCTGTAACTCGAAAACCCTAAAGGCCCTATTTAAATACAATTTCACTGTTAGTGAGAAGCTCTAGAAACCTTGATTAAAACTGAATGCAGTCAGAAATAAAAAAGTGTAAATCTGTCTTTAGTCTAAATTTCTCAACAAGAAAATTTGCTGTAAGTTCCATATTGTTTCAGTTAGCTCTTAAAATACATATCACAATTATTAGTAAAATGATAGTAATGTTCTATATAAATCTCATGAAGGCCCAATTGATCTGAAAACATCTAGGATTTCTATGTAAGCACTTGTGGGTTTTGGGGGGTTGTGTGTTATTTTTTTAAGTTTACTTATTATTTGTAATTTGTGTAAGCTCTATACCCAATGTGGGGCTCAAACTCAGTGACCCCAGGATCAAGAGTCACATCATAACACTTGTTTTTTTAAACATATACTTAAGATACTATTACATGGGCCAAATTCAAATGGTATTAGCATTTCGTAAATACTTCTTTCACAATAAAAATCTTGTAGGTGCAGAATTCTTGTGCAGCCTTTGTCTCTGACCAGTTTTCATGGATTCCAGCAGCTTGTTCTTATTTATATCAGTGTAAGGGAAAAGCGAACACAGATCATCCAGAAGCCATTTAGTTTGAGGATGCATTGTTTGAACCGCAGCTGTGCTATCATAATAATTTGGGGCACAGTAAAATTGGTCTGTACCTCTTAAAATACTAGTCATTTTGGAGCAGGGATTCCAGAATGTCCTGATGCCTGGAGCAAGTCCACAAAAGGGATCATCCACTGACAGATATTTGAGGGCTTTTAAAAAATGTGTAGCAAAAGCAAACAAAGTGAAGAATCAAAGGTAAGAAAGCAAGGAAGAGACGATTGTAGCAAAAGCATAAGCTGTTCCTCACTTTTCACTTCTAGGCCAAATCCTTACTGTTTGGTCCATTCCAGGGACATCGTGGCAGGGAAGAGAGAAAGGAGACTCTGGCAGACCTTCCTCCCTCCCTACGAAGAGATTTAAACCTTGAGATAGTGTTACTCTCTTTTCGTTTTCACCTTTTTTGTTCTTAACTAGTTGCTGAAGTGCGCGTGAGGAAAGCCATAAGGTATTTGTTGTTCAGAGATCAAGTACTGTTAAAAACAAAAAGAAACGGTTCTCGGGATTCCTAAGAAAAACACTAACCAAATGAGCCAGAGGGAGGGGTGATCTATTCTCTTCAGTGGTTTAAGATTTCCTGTTGATGTGGATAACCAATATATGCAAAGGCCTGTTCTGATTGAGCAATCTCAGTACCATCCTCATAGTGCCTCATTTCTTTAGACATACCTTTTTAGAGGGCTGAAATTTAAATTAATAAACCAGTCAGGGCTGCATGCCGACATGACTTGAAAGTTAACTGGAATTTATTGATCTGCAGCCTACAAGCTGTTCTATGCTGCACTGCACATAAGAAACCAGTCTTTAAAGTCGCCAAAAAATTTTTTTTAATTACCTCAAAAAAGATATTTTGCATCTTCAGACAGTACTGTTGTTTGACTGGAACCTTCTCCCCTCTACTCCTCTTGCTCCCAAATTGGGTCATTAGTGACTAAGGTTGATAACAGTAATCCTGATGCAACATTCACAATCCATGCTCAATTTTCTGCATTAAATCGAGAGAATGGAAGCCATGGCTCTTCCAGGCCTGCCACTCTTCCTCTTTCTGTGGAAGGGAGAGGAGGGGAAGTTCAAAAGCTGGGGGTGCAGCTAGAAGCTCCTCATTTGCTTTGTTAACCTGTTAAGAATCTAGCCTCCCAAATATCTCAAACTTCTTAAGCGTATTTCACATTTTCCCTGGATGCTTTCTCTTGAAGAGCCACCTATTGTGTAAATCTAAGCATATCCTATCGGGTGTCCTAAAAGAGCCTTTTAAACTTCAAAGGGGTTTACCTGGCTTTACTCTTCAGACAGTGAGCATAGTGATACCACCCCCCTTACTATTCAGACAGTGAGCCTAGGGGATACCACCCCCGCCCGCCCCCTGTAAATCCTCTGTGACTATAAACTTTTCCAATCACTCCTCTCAACTTGTGTTTTTTCCTTGCTGAACAATTTTTCTATCTCTGTCTGCCTCCATTGTTCTTTCATTACACACACACACACCAATGAGATTTTTTTCCCTCCATTTTTAAAAATAATACTTAGAATATTTTATTTCCTCAGTTTCACCAGACTTTTCTAATCAGATGTCTTGTAGGACATAGTCATCAAACTTGTCCATGTTGGGTGGGAGCAGTTATGCCAGTTCGGTGCGTTGATAAGAGCATCATCTGCTTGTCACCCTCCACCCCACCTCCAGCAGCTCTTCTCTCTCCTCTTGTCTCTTTCCTCTCTCTCTCTCTCTCTCTCTCTCTCTCTCTCTCTCTCTCTCTCACACACACACACACACACACACACACACACACACACACACACACAATCTTCCCATGGTTTTATCACACGAAAGAGGCAGATACGTCATGCAGATCTACCTTCCCTCCTTCATTCCTTTTCTTTTTTCTTTTTTCTTTTCTCTTTGCTTTTCTTCTCTTCTCTTTCTTTCCTTCCTTCTTTCTTTCAGTGTGCTTCTCTCTCCAAGATAACTTTTAATATGAAAAAGAAAATCCAGCTAATGCTGTCTGTCAGTTACATATGACACTTCTCTGATGAAAAAGGTTGGTTCTTCTCATTATTTCCCATCTTAAATCAACTCCTCTCTCCATGAGAAAACACTTTCCCAATCCCATGTTCACTCCGTTTTTATAAACCATCTTTGATGTGGAACCTTGTCAAAGGGCTTTAAAGGTTTAAATAAATGATGTGCCCTGCTTATTTACCTTCTCAAATAACTCACAATGACTGAAGAGTCATGCCCTCTCTCTATATATAAGCCACATTGCTTTTCTCCTAACAGATTATGTTTGCATATATGATAAATATCTTCTACCATATCCTAGATTGTACTAATTTGCTATCAATGAAGTCAGATTATGAGTCCCAGGATCAAAATCAAACTCTTTTTTTCCCATAAAAATCTGGATAGGTGCATAAATAATCCAAAATAACAACCAACTCTGAAATTATTTCTCTTTTGGTATGATAATACTTCATAGCTTTTATTCCTTCTAAGCTATGTTTAGAATTCTGTTTAACTTTAAAAGGAGCATGTTTAACATTAAAATCAGCATCAGGGAGTCAGTCAAGAAGTGAAAAGGGACCTGGGGCTTAAAGTTTGTTATCTCCATATCTCTTTGAATACCTTTCTATCTACATATACAACAAATATGTACACACATGTACAAATATGATCAGTAACAATCCCTGGATTCTGAATAACATGTGAATAATAAAATTAAGCTGTATGATACAAAATAAGAACTCATTTTAAAAGAATTTTCAAATCAGATAATGATGTGCACATAATTACATTTTACTGAGATAGGAGTTCTCCATTTCCAGCGCCTTTAATAAAATAGGATGGTAACTCGTCTGGCGGGTATGAAGTTTGTCAGGTAATAATTAGTTTTGGTGCCCTATCAGTATGCCCCTGTTCTGGATGTTTAGGCTACAAAGTCAAGTAAGTCTTAGTGCCCAACCTTAGGGATACTGCAGTCTTCTAGGGAAGACAAGAGCAATCAGTGAGCCTTGCCCGATAATGAGAACTGCAGTCAGTTATGCCTGGGAGTGCAATAGACCATGGCCAGGAGGACGGTAGGACCATGGAAGAGGGATGGGTAGACAGTGCTGCTGGTAGGACTCCTTGCTTAGAGGTATTATTTTATGTTTTCCATTCCCTTCATATCAATACAAGTCAACAAATGTTCATCCAGTCCTTACTATTTGCCAGGCATTGTGCAGACAAGATATAGCTGCTATCCATAAGGGGCCTATAGACTAACAGCAAAAGTTGTTGAAATTTTCTGTAAAAGCAACCATAACACACTATATGTGAAACTTTACAATTAGGAAGCCTGGGCCCTGTAGTAAAGGCCTAATGATTTTTGAGTGCTCTGGATGGACCAGTAGTCCTAGCTCGTTTTTAATAATAATATTTATTCAGCACTCTGATTTCTGCCATAAAACAGTTTTGCCCTCCAGAAAAAGAACCATTTTGGGAAATGTGAGCCAAAGGGCCATTTCAGGATATGGAGTGAACAGCTCTCCAACTAAGAAAGTAGTAATAGGTAGGAGATGTTATTTAAGTGGGATAAAATGCTGAAAAGAACTTTATGTCAAAATATTCCTTCCCTCTTCTGCACCCCTCTTCTGAACATTTGGGAGCTTCTTCAAGAAAAAAGTTAGCACCACTTTCAGCACGTGGTACAGCCTGTTTCTTTGCATTCTGTCCTTTCTGACTTTCCTCCCCTCCTCCCCACTTTCCCTGCATCCTCTGTCCCCTGGTGCAGGCTCACACAGGATTCCAAGCATGGAGAGCTGCTGACTACTGCAAATGACATCTAATAGTTCTTAGTGGTTCAGGCTTTCTCAGTTAGCATGTAGCTAATGCATGAAATGTTAATACTTCTTAAAAAGAACATATGTTACAATCTCAGTGCCTTGTCAAACACGCTCTAATCTGTTAGCAATTTAGACCTGACAAAAGCTTGTTTCTTTGCCGCATATCTGTCTCCATAGTTTTCCCCATTCTGTGTCCTGGGCAAGTTCAAAGCCTGATGACGACATTAAATAGCACATGCCTTGGTTTTGTTAGCCAGCTCTAAACTGTTTTATATGAATGCACTAACTAATTTCACTATATGGAATTATGCTGTTTGGGTGTGTTTCCGTCCCCCTATTTTTATTCCGCTCCATTTTCTCCCCCTCTCTTTATTGACCCGATGCATCCAGATCCATAATGGCAGGAAGAATTGATTGACTCAGAGAGTAGGGGATTGCAGTGTAGTGATTTCACGCTCAGTTGTTGGCTAACAAGGCACCATAGTTTTTATTTAGTGAGGCCCAGTGGCAGGAGATGAAGAATTGTGTAGGGTCCAGCTGCCAAGGTTACAGAGCAGGCAGCTTAACGGGCTTCGGGGTTCCAAGTGTGAGGGGAATTGTCTCTTCCCAGCAGGTAAGGGACAGATCTAGATAGCGTCCATTGCGTTCAAGATGCTAAGTGGCCTGGCCAATTCATAAATCTAAAAAATTACAACATCCTCCAGTTGGGATCGTGCACTTAACCCGTTTAATGCCATAGATGTAAGACCTCCTGCCTGCTACTTGTTTACGAGGAGACACTTTGTGTTTAAAGCATTTCCTTAAATGCAATTCCCCTAAGTTTCCCTTTAAATCAAAATATATTAGATCAACTTATTAATTATGTATTTAGGTGAAATGTAGTCAATCTATTTATTTTTGCTACTCTATCCTACAGGAATGTAATATATTTACATTCTTTTTCAGACAGTGATTCTTTTTTTTTACATGTTGATCTAAAATACTAGAAAAGCTTAATGTTTATGTACTGGGTGTGTGTGTGTGTGTGTGTGTGTGTGTGTGTTTTAATTTTTGGTAAGTGAAATGGCCTAGTGAATTTGGCTTTTCCTCCATCCATGAAAAGTAGTTTACTAAGTCAGTAAAGGTTTCTGAAGAGGAACATCAAGGACAGTATTTATCCTATTTAAAAACCTGTTTTCAAGCATGTCGAAACCACTGTTAATGTGCTAAGTTCAAGTGAACCAGTGAAGGACCTCTGCTTGATAAAATTAGCCCTCTTCTAGTTTCTGCATACTAAAAGATAATACAATTGTGTCTCTTTATTTTTTTTTTTATTTTTTTCATGTTTATTTATTTAGTTTGAGAGAGAGCACATGAGCAGGGGAGGGGCAGAGAGTGAGGGAGACACAGAATCTAAAGCAGGTTCCATGCTGTCAAGGCAGAGCCCAATGTGGAGCTTGATCCCACAAATCATATCATGACCTGAGCTGAGATCAAAAGTCTGACACTTAACTAATTGAGCCACCCAGGCACCCTCAATTGTATCTCTTTTTAAAGAGTGTTAGAATTTAGGTTTTGGTGCACCTATGGCTTTTAGGACATTAATCCAAATAGATTTTAGTATAATAAACATAAGATTCATATTCCTTGATTATTTGCCTCATTAATGCATAAAGTATTTTTTTTTAATTTTGTTTATATGGAAAACTCTCCACTAAAGGACAGAGTATCACTATTAATAATTGGTATTGAATGCCTGCAATGTCCCAAGGATTGTATATCCCATTAAGCAGGCATAATTTGTTCTTAAAACTAGAGTTCCTTTGTGGAGGCTATTCCATTGGCTTCTGCTCTAGCGTTCTGCCCCTGCCCTTACACCCTCCTCACCCAAACACGGGTCTTCAGGCTATCTCACAGTACCAAGCAAAGAACTCAAATTCTCAGTTCTAAAGTGAGTCTGATTTGCCGACAGTTATAGGTCCAATGGGAGTCTCCTCATTCCCAGAGTCCATTCGTTTCACATCATATCCCTGATACAGAATGGACCTATTAGAAGTGGCTCATTGTAATTCAAATCCAGATAACTGTGGATCTCATGCTCTCGTGCACACAAAACATAAAACGTTACCTTCACCTGGTAAAAGCCTGAGAGAATGTGCTTAGCCTATAAAGTGGGGGGGGGGGGGGGGGGGGGGGAACAAACTTTCCCTAAATTTAACGTTATACTGGGGTTCCGTTTAAAACTATAAATGTTTTAATTCCCTGATTTTTATTTCTCTGGTTGATTTCTTAGCAGTTCTATTTTAATAACTTTTGCCATGTTTTTACAATATAAATAACAACTAGTTTGGAATGGATTTCCTCTTGGTGTTCCTCATTTGATCTCAAAGGGCACTTTTGTTCATTATCCCATAGATTAAGAAGAGGAAAAATGCTTCCCTCTTTTTTTTCCCTGCATATTCTTCCTTTGATCCAGGATGACAGAATCCACTGGTAGTTAAATATCTACTTTATATGGTCGCTAAGATGGAAAGATGAGTCTCAGTTTTACCCACTTATGATGTAATGTTATGGCCTGTTGAGCTCAAAGAGAAGTGAAGTAGTCTAAAGAAATGGAAATTAGGGCCAACAAGAGATGGGAGAATCCTTAGAGCATGCAGACCCTGTTGGAGTTATACCCATGTATTATATAAAACCACGCCTGTGTGTTTGGGATTATGGTATTCTGAAACACAACAATCAAGTGGCTTGATTGGCCATATTAACCAATCAGACTTTCCTTGTGTGGTTGCAACTTCTCCAAAGTTCCACAGAAAAATTATAGTTCCCCATATATAGACCACTTATTCATACAGTGTTATGTCTTGTGAATTGTGGTATGATCTTTCGGTCTCCACAGATACATGGCAAGTTTAGAGTAATTTAGAATATAGTGGAAAAAAGTGGCAACTGGAGTTGCCATTTGATAAGTTTCACAATCAGTGAAAATTATTTTTTCCTCCTCCTCCTCCCACCCATTTTATCGCTAAATCTCTAGATAGGAACAGTCTTCTGGTATAAAAAATCAGAATGATGTGTAAGTCTTACATTTTATTTTCATGTTCACTTTTATGCATCTCTTAGGTATCTGGCAAAGCTAACTGGAGATAGGAATTATTTTTTACCTTTAACAATTTCATTCATGAATATTTTAATCATTTCTGGTGCTGGTATTATAGTCCAATCATAAATCATGGGAAAGTTGCTCTCAGTATTTTCCTCAAACAACTTATATTTATTTTAGATACAGATTTACCTATTTCTGCTAATCTGCCATTCATTCAATAAATGTTTATTAAGTACTACTAAATGTTATGTGCTGGGGCAGTAAAACTCGATTATGTATTTTTACTGCATTCAAGGAACTGACAATTGAACAAGGGAAACATACATGTAAATATATCACTTTAATTTAGGTAGGAAGTACCATAGCCCGAGTGTGAAAAACATGGTGCAGGAGACAGAGAATAGCAGCTAAAGCCAGCATGTAAATAATAAAACTAAAGCACTAAATGGAGGAAACATTTTTACCACTTGCCTGACTTGTGTATGGTAATGATGACTTTTATAATGACTACGTGGCCTACAGGTTGAGTGCCATTTTCCAGACATGGTAAAACTAGAAAGAAATACCAAACGTTTATAAATAAATCCAAGTTATAGTCTAAGAATCCAGGATGGGTGGGTGCATCTGCATTGGTCAGGAGTGAGTGATGTGAGGCCCTGGCTGGGCTTTGACCAATTGCAGAGTTGGTGGGCATGCAAAAAGGAAGCCTAATGAAATCCTATATGGCTGGAGTCATTCTCCTGGAAAGACATAGAGGTTGGGATTCAAGAACTAAGAAGCCTTAGACAAGGGGGCTTCATTAAAGGCATGGAGATTTTCAACCTACTATAACAGACAGTAAGTATTTACTGTTTTGTCCTTGAGCAAGGGAATGACACTGTAGTCATGAGATATAAATATTGTTTTTTAAATAACATTTACCATGGGAGGGATCTCTGATTATAATATATCATATATTCATTATAAAATGTTGGAGAATCATGAAAATAAATCCCTTACAGTCCCAATACCTCAAAACAATTTTGGTTAACATTTGGTGTATTTGGTTTTTTGTTTTGTTTTTGTTTTGCCTTTTCCCCCCCACAAAATTGGATTCATACTCTATATAACTTCTATAACCTATTTTTTTCCACTGAGTAAATCTTAAACATTTTCCCGTGTCACCAAATACTCTTCTGCAATGTCATTTTTAATACTGTGTGTTTCCTCATATAAATGCGCCACAATTCTGTTTAACCAGCCATTGAACATTAAAGGTGTTTCCAATTTTGAACTGTTGTAAATCATGTTGCAGTGAAGATCCATGTATATAAATCTTCCTGTACACAAGTAATTATTTCCTTAAGATAAGTTTCCATAAAATTTAACTCAAATTTTGAGCCCATGGGTATGGATAATTGAGGTTGCTAATACAGATAACTGCATTTAAAACACAATTTTATTTTTATTTTATTTGTTTTTTAAGTAGGCTCCACAACCAATGTAAGGCTTGAACTCATGACCCTGAGATTGAGATTCCTGTGCTGTACCTACTGAGCCATCCAGGTGCCCCTTAGACACTATTTTAGAAAAATAAAGTGGATGTAGTGTGCAACATGGCTTGGATGAGAGATTCTATGAGAAACCATTCAACAGAGTGCTAAAGAATGTTATGATTAGACAGCTTTGGTTCAAATCGTGGCTCTGCTTTGTTGTGTTACCTCAGGCAGATAAATTCATCTCTGTGCTTAGTTTCTTCCTGTACAATGATATAATTCATATGAAGCATTCAGAGCAATGCTTGGCTCATGAAAGTTGACACTACTGAGTTGTTATTAGTATTATTGTGGAAATAATTTAGGTGTGAATTGGTGAGAGCCTAAGTTCCATTACTGAAAGGAAAAATACAGAGATAAATTTTTGATGAATCAGTAGGACTGATTGTATATACTGACCAAGGGAGAGAAAAAAGTTTAAAAAAAAAAGTGAGTCACAATTTTTAAGCCTGGAGGATGGATCTCTTAGTGATGGAGGTTGACTCTGACCATACTGAAGTTGACACAGTGGCAGAGGGACAGAGGCTGGTGTCTGTAGGTTGCAGAGTGGATACTGAGGAAGGCCATGTAGATTTTAGGAATGATCAGAAGTGACATGGTGATATAGAAATAAAGAGACTCCCAGGAGAGAGCAAGGCTTAGGACCCTGGACTGTAGGAGGTAAGTGGAGATGGAAAGAAGCCAGATAGAAAACCGATCCAGCCACAGAGATGGAGAAGATTGCAGAGGTAGATAGAGAAGCAAATTGTAGGAGCCATGGAAGAGTTAAGGTCACAAGGGAGAGAGGACTCAGCAGTGCCAAAATGGCAGAGTTCAGAGATGATGGGAAGTAAAAACCATTGCTAATTCTAGCTAATAAATGGAAAGCAAGAGAGTTTGGATTTTCTTTGTGTATTCTGACAGTTCTTCTGTTGACTTTTCCTTCTAGCTTCTTAAAACTTGTTTTGCGAATTTTAGTCACTGTGCTTTCTTGGTCATTTTCAAACACTACTTAGAATTCTTCCTTGCTCTGTTAGTTATATTTCAAGAAAACCTGCAAAGCAGTTAGTCTTCCCGCTTGCCCTCTAGCAGATCTTTGTTTCTCATTCATTCCATCTTCAGCACAGCTGCCTAAGCATTTGGTTCATGTAACCATTAAAAACGCATGAACAAAAATGCTGTAAAACAAACAAGACTGCGATATTTTATGCAGTAATCACTTGCCAACTCTCCCCTTTGAAACTGAAGCCATTTTTGTGTCATTGAAGTATAGTAGAATGATCCATAAACAAGATTTCTTTTGGGTTTATGTATTAAAACAGATGAAATCATCTTAAGTAAAATGTCAAAAGCATTTGCTTTCTACCTCAGATCCAAAAAAATATTCATCATTTATCCAAAATTTAAAAAAAACGAGTTTTGATCCCCGATTCATTTGCCGCTTAAACCTGGAAAGACTTTTTCTGATATAAAATCTCAATTATTAAAGTAAATCATTTCTTATTTCATTCCACTTTGTGCAAGTTGTTTCCCCATAATCATTTCACTCTTATTACATTTTAGAGCTTGGCTTATTGACACTCACCTATCACCTTCTAACTTTATAAGTAACTCTCACTAGAATTGGCCACCAGACTTCTCCTTACTAGTTACCTGCCTATTGGTGTTTCCCATCACCTTCCAAGTACACTTTGGTTTGGTCTGGTTTTGAATTTAATTTAAAGTGTGCTTTTCCTTTAGGCCTGGTCTACCCAACTTTGCATTAAATCATCCTGAGGTTGATTTTTCCCCAAAACATGTGTTTGGGTAATTTTTAAATCTCTTTGTTAGATTCAGCTTAAACTTTTTGTTTCTCCTGTTTTCTATTATTTCTTGGGTGCCCAGCAAAGCACTGAGCCCAGATGGATTCTTTATAACGGCTGCTTGACAAGGATTTAAAGGAGGGAGTGAGGAGATCCTTTTTTTTTTTCTTGCCTACAGCTGCTCTCAATATGGCTCATCACGACTGAAAGGAAATGAATAAAGATGAGTTATCTGAACTGAAAATCAGCCACAGAGCAGAAGCAATTCATACTCCCTAACCCGTCCACAAATCCAGTAGGGAAAAGGAAGTCATTGCCATCGTTTATTTATTCATATATTTTTAATGGTGGCAGGATTACTTTTTAAATCTTGTACCTTTGAGTAGTGGCCATTTGGAGCATTTGTGAAAGGCCATATGGTTTCAAATGAGATTTCCATCACATTCTGTGCATTTGAAACTATTTATACAGCACTGAGCTCTTGGCACGCCCAGCACTGGAGCATGAGCAAATCCATGAAAACACTGTAGACAAAACTAGAGAACATGCAAATAAATAGCAGTTAAAGAAATGTTAGTGGTTTGACATGCCATTTTTGGATCGGCCTTCATTTGGATGATGCAACCTATATTTTAATTTAAGCAGCTATTATTTCCATATTTTGTGCATTACATGTCTCCATTGATTAATTTCTACCCATGTGACTTAGGTATCTTAAGTGCTCAAAAACATTTCAAACAATGAAACATGTGGACAGAGAATTTTGAATTTGGGTCCAGCCTACAGTGGAAGATAATGTTCATTGGAGAAATTGCTGGATCACATGTTTCATGTTTTCTCTATAAGAAGAAAAGATGTGTATAAGTATGAAAAGCAGTTTCTAGCTGAAAAGATCTCATGTTCCCCTGAGATTTTGACATGTGACCACCTAAACTCCAGCTACCGTCAGTTTTTATCCATGACAAGCAACAGGCTCACTATGGCATGTGAGACACATAGTGCTTCTAGTTGTACTTGAGATTCATACAGACCTGGATTCAAATCCCAAAAGCATCATTTCTCACTGTGTGTCCAGGGGCAAGTCCCAAAGTCTCTTAGAGGTTTGTTTTCTTTGTTTGTTTTCTCTTTCTAAAGAACTATCATTTCTTTATCCAAGTAAGGATAGTTAATACTGACCTCACAAAGCTGTTGGAAAATTCATTGAGAGGAGGGAAGTCAAGTGCCTCATATTACCTGAGAGGCATCAAGGCACTGCAGCATGGCCATTAGGAGTTCTGGTTTCAGAACCAGTTGTTCAGGTTCTGACACTTATTGACTGTGGCCTTGGGAACAGAGCCACTTCTCCATCTAGACAGTGATAGTAACCATAATCATACCTCGTGACTTGTGATGAGGAGTGACTGAAGTGACCCGTGTAAGGCACTTGGACTAGTACTTGCCTGGTTCAAGGAAAGTGCTTGACACTCTTATATGCTGACCTGGCAGGATGGTTGGACAGATGGGAGTTAATGTCTGATTCTAATGCCATGAACAAACAATAAGTAGTGCTACTGTCCTTGTCATCCAAAAGTAATTCAGTGTGGAGCTCCACTTCACCATGAGCACTCTCGATTTGACCGCCTGGCTCATCACTCTGGAGTTCATCATGGCCACAGAAGCATCTGGTCTGGCACTTACCATCTGTGATGCTACTATTTTTCTCCAAAGCCATGATGAATTCCACAGCTCCCAAGAAACTTCCTGTTTCTTTCACAATAGCCATTTGCCAAACTTAGAAGTTTCTGACATTCCAGTTGGGCATGGCACTTCCAGACTTGTTACATTGGAAATGTGGAATTGGTCACAACTTACATACTGATTTCCTTTAATGTGGAACATTATCTAATTCCTAAGTGGTATTCTCTGCAAAGTAATCTGTCCTTTCCAAGATTAGTTACATGATATTGAAAAATGCTATAGAAGAAGAGGACCATGAGAGTCCACTCTAGAGCAGGTGTATATAGTGAGTGATCTTTCTGCCCTGTCAGAGGTAAAGAACTGATGGGCAAAGGGTTAACATCTTTCTCCAGCTTCGATAAAGTCAGGTTATGCATGAGGTAAAGGGTGAGGAACAGATATTTAATATGCTGGCTAACTTGAAGTACCTCCAAAAAATTTCAGTCTTAAACTTAAGGACTCCAAAAGAGAATGGAAATTATGTTGCATTTTCAATGATGTGCGTTTCCCAGGAGGAGAAAAACTTTTAATATCTGTGAACACTTTCTTTAATACCCAACAAATGTGATATGCTGCTAATAGAAAAAAAAAACCCACCAATTTCAGTTGTGTGCTTCATGGTCATAGAACAATACAGAGTTGATATTGCAGTAACAGGGCTCTAAAACTACCCTTCTAATGAAAAACAGCCCTGTTTGGACAAATATTTTCTGGCATCTTTATATTTCCCTTAACTGGAAACAGAAAACGTTGGCTTGGTGTCATGACTACGGGATACTGTGTTTTTTAAGTAAAAACAAATTGTGAGGACAGTGTTGCCAAGAAACAATGAAGGTGGTTAGAAGGTATGGAATGGGCTACTTCAGGTGCTCATATCTAACAGCATCGCAGCCATAGATTGATTTGCTGGCTGAACTGTTCAGCATGGTAATGCTATTATCTGCTGTTATTTTCTGAGGTGTAGTCACTGCCTTTCTACCTATTCTCTTCACTCCTTCAGTGGTGAAAAAGAGAGCTTTCTGTAGAGGTGAATAACTCAGCATCATGAGAATCCTGAACACTTGGAAATTTGGAAATAATCTGAAATCTAAAGCAGATCTAATTATCCATTACACGTGTAGGCCAGCTATTCAAAGCCCATATTATCTAAAGCTGTGTCCCAACTTTGCTGTCTGTACGCATGGGAGCAGACACTGTGCAGGGGCAAGGAAAAAGTGAAACTGTCCCATGGGTTGGAAAGCATGGTGGCCTCAAGCAGAGAGGGAAGGAAACAAAATTGCATGTAAGGCTGAGTTGTGCATCTAACAACAATAAAAAAAAATAGCACAAAATCAGAATTACCAGTCTAGGATGGGACGTTCCCAATTCCACTTGATGATAGAGTCTAGAATATGCCTATGTTGGAGTTTATAGGACAACTGTGACTTCAGTCACAAATGGTAAGGGAGCTTCAGAGATAGAGCAGTGGGGTTAGATGTGCCCCTGGTTCCCCTCTAGTTTCGAGCTTTTTGATCATATCCTACTTTTTTAATACATGAGTGTAATAGGAAGACATGTTTGCAATGTTTACAGCCAGGATCAAAATGGCTCTCAAGAAGGACTCTACTGTTATCTGAAGAAATATTGATTAGAGGTTATATTTAGAAACAAGATCTACCTCAGTTGGACGAATGGGATGGTGCCAAGATTTTCTCTAAAATATCTGAATTACTTTATCCAGGATGGAGAATATGAAAAGGGGAAAAAAGCAGAATAGGGAGAAAAGAGCCATCTGAGTGGCATAAGACCATGTGTTCTTGGCTCGGCCTTCCCCAGATCTTCAGCAGATTCCTCTAACTGCATCTGTTGTGAGCTGAGTTTCAGTGTACACGTCCCAGCAGGTGGGAGAGCCCTGGAGCCCTGGGCCATAGCAGCATAAGCATCACCCCCGTCCCTGGAATTTACAGAAATCTTGGGAATTGTGGACTCTCGTGGGCTGAGGAATTGCCTGTTTTACCCAGATCTAAAGAAAAGCTTCCAGCTACCACCTGGGTAATATACATATAAAGGTGTATTATGACAGGGAGGGGCAATAAATTCAAATAAGCAACTTGTGGCCCATAAATACTTGTGTGGAAATCTTTAGTGCAACAGATGACTGAAACCTATAGTCCACATTGAGTTCCTAGTTCTCCATTCATTTTACTTGTCCAGGTTTATAGGTAATCAAATGTTTACCATATACTGTGTACATTTTTAAAGATTTTCTTTATTTCAGTCCCCTTCGGTATATTCCATACTTACTATTTCCTTTCTTCATTCCCTTTACTGTAATGTATTTGTCAACTCCACCTATGTACGTGGATGTTAATGTGTTTTCCAGAGCATAAGTTATCACTACACAATAATATGATTACTCTGATAAGCTACACATAACAAATCCGTATGAATCCTATCATAGACATTATGTATTCATGCCACAGTTCATTTGCCTTGTGATTGAGGGCAGTTTACAAATTTATACATAATACAAAAGATAAATTATTGACTTTCCCCAGAGCCCTGATCCCAGGGGGTTTACAGTCTCTAATTGGGAAGGGAGATGGAGTCCCACATAAACCATGGAAAGACAAGTCTGATCAGTGTGGACACTCTGGTTGGGGAGACACTGCTCCTGGCTGGAACACTCCTAATGGAGGTAGGGTTTGATCTGAATCTAGATGTGTTGGTAGGTTTATGGATATTGTGGGTTGGAAGAGGGTGAGGGGACAGGGCTCAGGCAGGAGCTGCCCCAGCACAGAGTCCGTGGTGGGGCAGCCAGGGTATGTGTATGCACAGGGCAGCACAGGCAGATGGTGAGAGGGCAGGTTTCTTAGAAAGAGTAGAACATGATGCTGAAAATCTGAATTTACTTCTTTTAGAAATTAAGACATTTGCTGTATAATTTACAGTATATCCTGAGAAAAGCCTTAGTGGTGAGATTCTTGAAATGCAAGGTTTGTTGCTCAAAGCAGTGCATTTTTCTACAACACCAGAGCAGAATGAGAAATAAGTTTGTATTTTCATTCAAGATAACAGCTCAAGCTATTTTTTTGTGAGGGACTAACTAAAACAGCTGTGGAGCAAAGGTACCAAAATCAAACTTTGACAACTGAGTCAGTCTACCTCTTTATTATTTTAATTATACTCTCTTATCAATAAATCCTGGCCTTTACTGTTTCAAAACACCTTGAGGCAGACACACACACACACACACACACACACACACACACACACACACACAAAACGAGCTTAAGATGGCTTTTAAAATCCAACTTATGATTGGAAAATAAATAGTTAAGCTGAATAGTAAAACAATAAAGCTATAGATACTGGTAAGTCTTCTTAGCTTTCAGCGCATAGCTAGAACATAAGAAATAAAATATTGGTCTTATTTTTTTAAATTTTTGTGTCAATAATTTCTATTAACAGTTCAAAAATGGCATGCCAACATGAACTATTAACTACATTTTTCATGTAGCACTGAAGTCAGAAAATCTCCACTGAAGAAGTTGAGAAGCAAATTAGCTATTCTGCCTTCTCCAAGCTTGATACTTAAGAAAGATTAATTTTTCTCGTGGTGTCTGAAATGTTTGTTATTTTTTTTAAAACTCGTGAAAGAGAGACACATAAAAGAGCACAGTCACTGCCTTCTTTGGCAGGCAAGTGGCATTAGCCTGGACAGACTTGCTGGAAAACCCTCAATGGAGGACTTTATAACATATGGAAACATTAGATTATATATATTCTGACAAAATGGTCTTTCGGGCACCAGAGCATCTTCTTAAAGCAATCCAACAAAAACATCCAAGTTTAAGTTTTCAAAAACTTCTGTTCAAATCCCAGAGTCCCAAGTTGACTTCATTCATTCAGTTACTCCATACATATTTATTTCTTGCCTTGTGTGTGTACAAGAAATTGCACTGGGTACAGCGTTCTCTTTAAGCACCATTTTCTCTAAAATGATGTATTTGATTTAATAAGTACCTTTTCATTTTTTTTTTACTAAATGTTTCTTCTCCATGCAATCCTAGCAAATCATTCAAGCCTTATGTTAAAGGGAAGTGGTTTTGTTGTTAGTTCAGTGATACCTTTACATTCTTTTCCATGTGAGGGACAGCCTCATGGGAGGGGTAGAAAGACTTTTGGAGAGGAAGGGAGAGGTGGGAGGCAGGAGCCCAGGGAGTCCAAGCTCTAGAGTGTGGCCCTGTGAAGGCACCAGTTGAGGAGCAGACTGGAAGGGTGAATGAGAGCAAGTTACTGTGAACTGGGTTGGAAGGGCAGGGGACAAGGGAGCCAGGGACCAAGAGCACCCATTGGCCTAGGGTAGTGACAAAGAGCAAAGGCCCCAGGGTCAGACTGCCAGGTTCAAATCCCAGCCTTAGACTTACTGACTGTGTAACCTGGATAAGTTATTTACCCTCTTCACACCTCTGGTTCCTCATGTATAAAATGGAGAAAATAATAGTAATAATAACTATCTACCACATAGGGTTGTCATGAGAGTGAAATGGAGTTAAGACATATAAAGTACTTAGAATATTGTCAGGCACATAGTAAGTGATCTATAAATTTTACCCATTATTATGGTTATAAGTCCTCTTAGGAGAAGAGACATGTAGTCCGAGTGGACAGTCTCAGTTGGGATGTATAGCATTGTCAAAGCCATTCCAGTCTCCTTTCTCTGGGAAACGTTGTGCATACAATTATACAAATTATGTCTTCAGCATACTTACATAATTGTTCCCCAATTAATATCTCCGTTTTCAAAAAAACCAGATGTATCTGCATGTTCCTAAAAGTAGCACCCACGGGATTTGTTCACACTGCTCCCATAGCAATGGCAGGAACTTCCCCCTAACAAGGTAGCTGGTCAGGTTGTATTAAGTCTGCTGTATAAGCCTGTGGCCAGTGCAAGTAGCAAAGAAGATTCTCCTTATCTCCTTGCTGGAATGTAATTATATTGTCTCTTTTGAGTCCCTGAAATTGCTCTTCATGTCCACCCCATGTCTTGCTGGTCCAGAGAGTCTGGAATAAATTGGTGCAAGGAAGTGTTCAGGTCCTTTAGAAGCCAGAACAAGGTTTTGTGAAGCTGCTGGTGGTTTTGCAACATAAGCATTCCTAATAATAAGTTGAGTGTTCAAAATTGAGGAGTTTAGGGACGCCTAGGTATCTCAGCCAATTGAGTATCTGACTCTTGGTTTTGGTTCAGTCATGATCTTACAGTTTGTGGATTCAACCCCCACATCGGGTTCTGTGCTTACAGTGCATAGCCTGCTTGGGAGTCTCTCTCTCTCTCTCTGTCTCTGTCTCTCTCTCTCTCTCTCTTTCTCTGCCCCTCCCCCATGCTCGCTCTCTCTCTCTCTCTCTCAAAATGAATAAACTTCAAATAAATAAATAAATAAAGTTGAGGAGTTTAGGCTGAAAAGGAAAATAACACTGCAGTTATTCTGAATTATTGAGGAATGAGATGGTCAATATAAGAAAAAATTTAGATAAATGAGGCTTGCAACTTTAGGTGCACAAACTAGTTGCTATTATAACCATTTGGATAAGAACATGCATAAGGAGTTCATTAAGGTTTTGAAATCCAGAAACATGGGCTCGAGTCTTACATGTAACACTTAACTAGTTGTGTGATCATATTGTATTTATATTGTCTAAGTCTCAGTTCCCTTATTTGGGAAATGGCAGTATTAAGCACATCTACCTCATAGGGAAGCTGTAAGCATAGATTCCTAGAAGTGCAGCTAGTATACAACATTATCTACATAGCAGAACATTGGAAACACACTAAATGTCCAATAACAGGTGAATGGTTGAATCAATTATGGTATAGCTGTATGATGTTTGTTAGTTTAACAAGCCATTCCTTTACAGATGTAAAAGTAATCACAGCCAACTGAGATCCAAAACTATAAGGAAGTCTTAACTTTGTGGAGTAGAAATAATAATTATAACTAATATTTATATAAAGTTTAGATGCCAGACCCTGTGTAAGTCATGCACTTTAATTACTTATTAAATCCCCAGAACAACCCTAAAGGAGAACTACTGTTATTGTCTATATTCATTTTACACATGAGGCCACTCAGGCAAAGTTAGATTAAGAAACATGCCCAGCTAGGGGCACCTGGGTGGCTCAGTTGGTTGAACCTCCGACTCGATTTCTGCTCAGGTCACCATCCCAGGGTTGTGGGATCAGGCTCTATGCTGAACGTGGAGCCTACTTAAGATTTCCTCTCTCTTTCTCTGCCTCTCTCCCCTTACGCACATGCTCTCGCTCTCTCTCTAAAATAAAAAAAAATTTTTTTTAAAGAGAGAGAAGAAAAGAAACATGCTGGGTTAGTAAGTGGCCAGGCCAGAGTCAGGGGAGAAGAACTGGGGGATTTGTGTGCACTTAGGAAGTAGCATGGACTCAATATGGCCCCTCCAAGTCTCATCTGTGATTTCCTAGACAACTGTAGAAAGGCTTGACTATGCTGCAGATGAATAAAACACATTATTGCAATGTTGGCGTAAGCAGCTGGCCCAAAATACGGTTGGAAACTGCTGTACTTGGAGTGAAAAGCCCTTCGAGCATCAAGCTTGGCGGTCGAGGATTCTGCAAGCCCAAAATCCAGTTGCAGGCCACTCTCTGCCTGCCTGCTCTACGCTGCCTGCCGTTATTGAACACAAACTGTGACGCACTGAAGGAATCTGAGATAAATTTGTAAAACATCATGTCAGGTCTTTTCTAGTCCCAGTATCCCCTGGTGATCCAAGGTTGGGGTCTAAAAAATAGAACAGAGAAGAGGAAGCAACACCAAGTTGCCACAGATACATGTAGAGTGAAGGAGATATTTTTGTTTAAACGACAGACAGCTGAGAAACAGTTATTTGATCCCTGCTGCTTGAGGGACAGTAGGGAAAGAAAGGTATTTTTGTGATCACTCTTCAGCATTCCCTGTGTGGCTTGGTTCATACAGTCACAACAAAACCCAAGCTCTAATAATATATTGCAACCGACCACAGATATGTTGCAAGCATTATGTAGAGTAGCAACTAACATTCAGCTTCCTTTTGATTACTTCCAGGCCTGTGACATTTAGGATGCATTGCATTTCTTCTAACCTCAGAGAACTCACAGAGTCAACAGTATCTAATAATCATGTGCTGACTTAGAAACTGTAAGGAATTGGTGTCATTTATCTGTCTTTCATCACACTGAGGGTGATAGGGTGAATGAGTATCATATTAGGAGCCCAAAGACATGGGTTTTGGACTAACTCTAATCTCATCACATACTAGCTGTGACTTTGAGCATGTCACCTAATCTCTGTGAAGCCTCTGGCTCCCTTTCTCTAAAATAAGGATAGAGTTTTGGTCTCTGGAAGCCCCTTTCAACTCTAATATTCTGTGCTAAATCATTATCAGTGAGTTCTGGCTAATAACAGCTTCAAGAGGGAATAGCGTTCACATATTCCTCTAAGTAAAATCAGAGAGCAGGAAGACCAAGAAAGTGGAGATCCCAAAGGCTTATAAATGTTTACCCATCGACTGGGGATGGCTTGAATAGTTCTCAAAGTAAGCCATGCACCCCTTTTACTGAAAGGAGAAATGAGACTCTTAACGTGCATTTGAACATTTTAAATGTCCGTTGCCTATGCATTGTTTTGATTTTTAAAGGTCTCTCTATAGCTCAACTCTCTATATCATGTATAGTTCAACTCTCTATATCATGCTCAAAGTTAGTCAGTTAGTCATGGCATTATTGAGGAATATAAGCATGATTTTTTCTTTTTTATCTCACCTAAGTCTTTACTAAATTTTATTCTGTTGCAACATGCTTGAAAATGTGTGGTTTGTAGGTTTGGCCAACGTGCATACTTTTTGAGCAAACTAATGTAACGCAAAGAGCGGTTTTCACTGTTTCCTTGTCGGTACCCTTCACTGTTAACTCTACTGAGCCCCACAAACCATCACAAATGAACTGTTTGCCAAATGCCTGTTTCCCTAACCAGGAGGCAACATGTCAGTGACAGCCTTGTGTGTAGAAGGTCTCATGTAGAGTCTCGTGAAATACATATCTGGGTTTCCATACAGAATTTTTTCACAAAAGTCTAACAAATTCATGTAGTCATACCTTAGGAAAGGAAGTGTGTTTGGTAGCTTGAGCCTGCTGCCCATACAGGCCCTGTGTGTCTGCTGTGAAAGACCAAATATCATCCCAGTGGACCTGACCTAGTTGAACATAAATACACCATTGAGGAGCAACTGACTTCAGAATTAATAAAATTTATGAATAAATAGGATGGCCTTGCAAAGTGGCTGAACTTGAAGTGCCTGTTAATTAATATTTTTAAAGCAATGCAGCAGGCTTTAGCTGCCCTCCTGATGACAAAATCTATGAGATGAAATTGTTTTGTAGAATGCGGTTGGATGCCTTTCCATTTACATTTTGCAAGATTAGAAAATGAATTTAACCCTGGGGCGCCTGGGTGGCTCAGTTGGTTAAGCGTCCGACTTTGGCTCAGGTCACGATGTCACGGTTCTTGGGTTCAGTCAAGCCCTGCGTCAGGCTCAGTGCTGACAGCTCAGAGCCTGGAGCCTCCTTCAGATTCTGTACCTCCCTTTCTGTCTCCGCCCCTCCCCTGCTTGTGCTCTGTCTCTCTCAAAAATAAATAAACATTAAAAAAAAATAAATTTAACCAATAATAGGATCATAACACAGAGCCTTATATTTTTTAACCAGATGCTGATCCAGCCTAGAAGCTGATGGTTGGGGCTGGTTTTACCATCCAAGTCATTTGGCATTTTCCCTTTTGGTTTATAAGGTCTCTGAGAACATGGGAATGTGTTTGTAAATGCATCTCAATTTCAGTTTATGTCGTTCATACTCACTGGTTTCTCCAACCTGTTCCAACAACACAGCCCAATCTGCATCTGAAGTGATTACTTATTAAAATTTAGAGAGCTGGGCAGCGTCTGTTCTCCTGGACCTGCTGGTGAAGCTCATTAAAGAATCAATCACCAATGAGGGCATTCATCCACAAGGGCTGGAAAGGAAGCACCCAGATCCTTATTTCACTTGAGAATATAATTCAGAAAAGAGGAATAGTTCTCAGTTCTTGCTCACTGAAGCTCAATTTTGAGAGGTAACCATAAAAGATGAGGCTGAGAATTATAATTGGGTCTTTGGTATAGACAAATTGTACTGTGTCTTTTGATTTTTTTTTATTTTAAATTCCCCCTAAAAGGTCACTGGATACAAAGACAATCTCTGAATTTATTGAAGGGAAAGCTACAAAGCTATTCCATGCAGCTCTATAGATGCCTGTTTGTATTTCACACCCTTTTGTCATCCAGTAACAAACAGACAAAATGGAATTCAATCTAAGAATTTCTTTACTGTCTTTTAAAGATTTTCAAGGATTTGTTTCCAAATAATGGTGAAAAAAAAATTTCTAATTGAAAAAAGAAAAGACAGAGATCCCCACATTTGCCTCATTACATGGTATCTTTTCTGCATTCAGAATGGCAAATGTTAGAAGTACATTTCACCTAGGTGAATGTAGACATAAGGCCATAAGGATCTTTTCAACTCCCTTGTCTGGGAGGTGCATTTGTGACATGGTGACCATTGCTGAATTCACACTGAAGCAACTCACTACCCAACCAATTGCTATAATGTAGACAAGGCTATGAACCCACTCTCAATGCTGTGTTTCCTTTTAGGCTATTTCCTAGGTAACTAATTAGGTCTCAATCTGATGTCTCAGTTTTGGGTTCTAAACTGACCAAGTGGCCATGATGACATTGCCCCCCAGGTAACAGGGGCTTTGGGCTCCTCTGATGCAAAGAGAGGCAGCACAGTGTGTGAATCCTGGGTCAGCTAGTGGGTTGCTTTGCAAAGCACTTTAACTTCTTGGGGTATACTCTTCTCGTCTCTAAAAAAATGTTAAAAAAATAGTATCTATTTCTTAGGTAAGAAACAAAGCCATTTTGTAGAAGGTTGTTGGCTTTTCACACTTTACAAGATTAGAAAATGTACTTGGCCCAAAAGGAGATCATAGTGCAGAACTTAATATTTTTTGTAAGATCAGGTGATCGAGCCTCCAAGCTGATAATTGGGGCCACTTTATACATGCTTATGTGAATTAAGTAAATTAACTTTCATAAAGTGGTTAGAACAGTACCTAGTACATAGTAAACATTTTGTTTGTGTTAGCTGTTGTTATTAATATAAACTCACGTGGTTGCTTATTACAGTAGAGGAGGCCTTTGCAGAAGTCCTAATTGAGAAATAAAATATTAAACAAAATGTTTAAGCTCTTTAAAATTTCACTTTACCTGTCAGGCATGGTGCCATTCACCTTATATCCGTTATCTTGTTAAAGACATGATTTCTTGAGGAACATATAAGTTTTCTCTGTTAGAAAGGAATTAAGAGGGGTGCCTGGGTGGCTCAGTCAGCTAAGCATTCGACTCTTGATTTCAGCTCAGGTCATGATCTCACAGTTTCTTGAGTCTGAGCCCCACGTTGGGCTCTGTGCTGACAGCATGGAGCTGCTTGAGATTCTCCCTCTCTCTATGCCTCTCCCCCACTTGCACTCTCTCTTTCTCAAAATAAATAAGCTTTTTTAAAAAAAGGAATTAAGCAGGGGTGCCTGGGTGGCTCAGTTGGTTAAGCGTCCGACTTCAGCTCAGATTATGATCTGGCGATTTGGTGAGTTGAAACCCCACGTCAGGCTCTGTGCTGACAGCTCAGAGCCTGGAGCCTGCTTCAGACTCTGTGTCTCCCTCTCTCTCTGCCCCTCCCCTGCTCACGTTCTGTGTCCCTCTATCTCTCAATAATAAATAAATGTTAAAAAAAATTATTAAAAAAAGGAATTAAGCAATAAGTATTGAAGGAGTAGGTATTTTCCATTTTTATATGTAGACCAAATATCCATTAATACAAGTTACATTTCATTTTTAAAATACATACATTATACCATCATGCCATATTCCTTTCAACTTTTGAAAAGTCCTTTCTCATTTACGAATCTATTTTTTGTTTACCGATTTTGGGAGGTAGATAGCATAGGTATTGTTATTATTTCCAACTTACAAATGAGGACACTGAAGTTTTATGAAACTGAGGTGAAGTGACCATCCAAGATCGTAAAGCAAGTTCATACTCCAAGGCCACAGTCATAACCCAGACCTCGACTGGGCTGGGCCTCCATCACAGCCCCTGGACTGCTCCATCACACATCTGCTAAGCAGTCATTTCCAAGAGCTGAATAAAACCACCAGCTTTGCACGATTTCCACAGTTATTGATTGTGCCCCTCTTCTTCGTTCATCTTGTGGATAATAAATCCTTCCATTTAAAGACAAGAAGAATTCAGTGTTCAGCTGTGGTCTGCTACACACATGTCCACTTTCCTTACATTTTCTTTGAACAGAACACAGTAAAATCTATTGTACAGCTCACCGGCGTGATATCGCTTTGATAGACACTGAGTGACCTAATATACACACTCCAGTGTACTCTAATCTGTGGTCTCCCAGCTCCCACTCGGCAGGAATTCTGAGATGTTGATGGAACCCCGTGATTTAACAGAGCAGCCGGGCTGCCCTTTCACCCCTCACACTGGTTCTGACAGCTGCCTGCCATGTGTAGAGAAAACCTCACAGGCTGAACCCCTGTCATAGAGTAAAGGTCCTTGAATAAACATACAAGCATGATCATGCTACCACTCTAGAATTAAACTGCTTTTTTAAAAACTGAATTTGCAGCGGGGAAATTTTAGAGCTGAAGATCAGTAGCACCCCCGAAGTGTGCCAAGTACCTTCTCCCCTTTAAAAGTAAAATAAAATAACACACACAGGAAGCCTGGTCTTGTCCACACTCATTTGAGTTAGTTACCTGTCTTTTTCAAATGGATTAAGCCGGTTTGCCATTACCCGGATTTTTCCACTCTGAAAAGTAACAAGCCTGCCAGAAATGATGTGCAGAGCCTCCTGGGTTAGTTAGGAAATTCGATTTGTTTTTAAGCTATCAATTTAATCCACACTGCCTTTTTCCTTTTATCAGGATATTCTTCAGGTAGAAAAGAATGGAAGGAGGCTTTAGGCATGACTACCATCCTAAATATAAAGTTGGTTAAAAAAAAAAAATCCCTACTCGGCCCAAATAGCATTGTGCTTTATAATTTATTCTTTTCACATACAGTACCCTGCATTATCATGGCTAATGTTTTCCTGCTGAGCTGCCATCATCTTTTGTCAAGCTGTCAGGGTATTAAATTGATGTACCTTCCACATTTGGATAGAGGTCATTATCCTGTTGCCTGGTTGCATTGCCTCTGCTGAGCAGGTTAACTGCTTGAGGTCTTTCATCTAGATAAATGTTTCGCCAGCACTTTTGCTCTGTGGTGACATGCGCTGTTCCTTAGAGGTCAGATGGTGATGTTATGATAAGTTGTTCCCTGTGTGTTCACAGGTATGGAAAAGACTGGAGTCAAACTTCATCATAGCCCTAAAAATAAGGATAAATGCTTATTTTAGTATATTTCTCCCCACAAACCTGTGGTGCTTTACAGCTATGTACCTACGTATTAGTTTTACATACAGAGAAAATATTTGCTCTTAAGTGTTTTATTGTTCAGTCTCATGAATGATTCGGGTAAGTGTGCCAAAATTTGCCCTTTAGTTCTGATGACAATGCAAATAAATGACTGTGTGTGTGTGTGTGTGTGTGTGTGTGTAAAAGACCATATGCATTATAAATTTGCAGGTTTTCTAATATAAAATAACATTTAGAATAGTTTAAAGAACATAATATTAATACTGTCCACATAGGAAGACAGTTTTTAAGTGGAAAGATACAATTAGATCATTTCACTTTAGTGAAAATTGATTTGTTAATTAAAAAATCATTTTAGTTGCTTGTGTTTGTATTTTTTTTTGAAAGAGAGAAATACAGATATTTATTTGAGGGACAGCTGGGAAGGAGTTGTATTTGATTTTTTATAATGAAGAATATACCAAATAAAAAGGGAAAATGATTTTAGGTAGTATATTATAACCAAATAACTTTTTTAAAAAAACTGGTTTTTGAATTCCACAGTTTTCAATCCAATTTTTTCCCATCTTTTTTTTTATTGTGGTGAAATACACATAATGTAAAATTTACCTACTTGCCCACTTTTAAGTGTACAGTTCAGTGGTATAAAATATATTCACAAACCATTACCACCATCCATCTCCAGAACTCTTTTTTTTTTTAGGTAGTTTCCCAACTGAAGCAGACTTTCTCTCCGTAGCTACCATGACTAGTGTTATATGAGCTAAAAGGTGATTTTTTTGAGCAAATGGAATAATTTTTTCAATCTTTTTAAAAATATTTATTTATTTTTGAGACAGAGAGACAGAGCGTGAGTGAAGGAGAGGCAGAAAGAGAGGGAGACACAGAATCCAAAACAGGCTTCAGGCTCTGAGATGTCAGCACAGAGTCCAACTCAGGGCTCAAACCCATGAACCACGGGATCATGACCTGAGCTGAAATCAGACACTTAACTGAGCCACCCATGCCCCCCAAAACCTTTTTTTTTGATGTCACTTTAAACTATAGTCTCCTTTGAAATGTAAATACATAATGACACATGGAATTAACTTCCTTGATGCTGTGTCTAATTATAGCCAAACTGCCTAATTTTAATCTTTTACTAACTTCATTTTATATTGTCTCTTAAAAATATTTCTAGTTTTTTTCTTAATGCATACGATTATTTTCAACAAGTGGCCTAGATTTTAGGTTGTTGTTTTATTATTAAGAGTCAGTTACATACAGCCTACAA
This sequence comes from Panthera leo, assembly GCF_018350215.1. Lineage (NCBI taxonomy): Eukaryota > Metazoa > Chordata > Mammalia > Carnivora > Felidae > Panthera > Panthera leo. The sequence goes on from NC_056680.1 coordinate 93,716,595, forward strand.
ATTTTATCATAAAATAAACTTTAAATCCTGCTTAGAGGTACCATCTTATTATTGAACTTGGAGTTAGTGAGGACAAATGCACTGACAAACTTTTTCATTTATTCACTGTTAGGTGGTGTAGAAACAAACATGAGTGAGACAGTGAGAACTCCCTTCAGTGGAAGATTCTATATTCCCTTTTCCATCCAGTAATTCTGTCACTATCAATGACAATTCTGTCACCATCAGTGATGGAAAGCTCAGCACCCTCCGTAACGTGCCCTGTCTCTTAACCAGATATGGTGTTAGCCACCAAGGTCTGTCAGTCCTTTCTAAATATTGTCTTAAAGTCCATTTGCTTTTCTATACTCCTCCTTGTCTTCTAGCCTTAGTTGAGGCCCTCTTTCTTCCTCCTCTGCTTCCGTAATTGTTTCTCTGTCTCTAGTTACTCCTACTCCTATTTCTCACCACCACCCATCTTCCTCACAACTAAGAGAGTTTTCTTTCCAAAACACCAATCTGGTCAGTCACTCCCTTCTCCAGTCAGTCCCACTGGCTGGAGAATGTGGAGCCCTACATAATCTGGCCCTGATTGATCATTCCTGCTTCTCAAAGTAGGATGAATCTGCCCCTCTACACGCAGACTTTTTCCTAATTTCCTATTCTGTCCTAAATCCATCTTCTTGAGAACACCTGCTGCTTCATTCTAATAATAAATACTATTCTTCTAGGGATACACCAACTGACTTAGGGAAAGGGACACCACCCTCATCTGCCTTACTAAGAGATGCATTTCCAATAAAAGTTTAGTTTTATTTTTAATAATTATTTTGAATGTTTTTATATTGTGTCACTTTGATCACTTTTCTTGAGAAATTTTAAATAAATTAAAATTCCTGTACATATTTATGTTATAGAGTATGATAGAGTGATAAAGACATTCTAGGATAAGAATGAATTATATTAGGATAAAATTCTATTAGGAAAGTGCAATGGAAGTACAAGATAATGAGAAAAATGTGTGATGTAAAATTTCCAACTGTTAAAGAATAATTTATTCATGTACTTTTTAATGAAGTATGGTAGATCCAATATAGTTATATTCCACTGGACCCACTTTAAAGAATGATGTAGAATCTTTAGCTTAAAATGTCAATATTTTCAATAAGCCAAACATTACATCCTTTGCTACCATTGAAATTTATGATGGGGCACCTGGGTGGCTCAGTCAGTTAGGTATTGGACTCTTGATTTCAGCTCAGGTCATGATCTCACAGTTCGTGGAATCGAGCCCTGCGTTGGGCTCTGCACTGACATTGCAGAGCCTGCTTGGGATTCTCTCTCTCCCTCTCTCTCTCTGTCCCCTCCCCCCTCAAAATAAATAAACATTTTTAAAAAGAAATTTATGATAAAAATATACTATTTCAACTTTAAAATGTGCAGAGGAATATGTAGTTTAACAAAAGCATTTATGGAGTGGTCAAGCAAAAAAAAAGGATGAAGGCTATTAAAATGATCAGATTTCAATCCTAGAAATGCAACACAAATGTATGGAATGTTGACCCCTTAGACCCTTAAAAGTGTTTTTGATTTTGTTGTTGTTGTTGTTTACTGTTATTTTATTTTAGTGTTATTTTAGTGTTTAAGCAAATTTACTTTCCTCTCAGTTATGCCAAACAATAAGTATTATCCAAAGGCTAATCAGTGACCATCTAGGACATAGGTATTCTGCACATCCCTGTAGCTGGGCCTAAGCCAAAGGACCTCACTGATGCCCAGTGGATGCAGAACTTACTGGATTTCTTATGTGCTTTCCCAACTTTATTAATTCCTGTCCTTGCTGCTGACCTAGCATGAAAGAGACTGGGGCAAGGGTTCAGTGTGATTTGGATTTAGAATTATATATTTGAGAAATCAGTAGTATCCAACATTGTCATTAAATATACAACTGTATACCCTTGAATTGTTTTTATTGTACTCAAATACCAAGAGTTCATGACCATTTAATTAAATATGTAATAGGATCATTTGGAATGGATCCAGTCTTCAGATTCTCCTTGTCAGCTAAGATACCAAAATACAACCATATGATTAATTCAACCAGATGACCCCCTCTAGTAAACATCATAGGTGTTATCATAAAAGGTGCTTTGCTAGATGCTTGCAATGCAAAATGCATTATAAATCCACAGCTCTCCTGCCTTCAAGGAGTTTACTTAGTTTTGATGAAAAGTTTAAATAATAACGCAGTTCATGCTATAGCTTTTAAATAGTCATTAAAGTAGTACTTATTACTTTATTTATTATTTATTCTATGCCTTTAAGTGATAGAAACAAGTTGCAAAGCAGCTATGTATAGTACAACTGCATTTCAATATCTAAAATATACTCTATATGCATGGAAATAAGACAGAAAAATATAAGCAAAACGTTAACAGTGTTTTTCTCTAGATCAAGTAGAATTATGGATGAGTTTCATTGCTTTTTTGTTCCTTTGTAACTTCTACAATGAGGAGATCCTTTTAATAATAAAGCTGTTGTCATCAGGCCTGGGGATGACAGAGGTTTTAGGTATGAAGCTATGGGCTGTGAACAAAAGAACAGACTGTGAAGACAAATGGGAGAACCTGATTAGTCAAGTGTTCACTGGCAACCAAGTCCATTTTTTCTGAGAATCCAGGAGGGACTGGAGACAGACATGAACCATCTGTCATGAAGCTTTCATGTGGCATGCACTTGGGCCTTGGCAAGTGCCTAATGGCAGCCAAGTTAGGGTCTATATTTACGACCCTAGTGCCCTATTATCTGCAGCCTCTGTCCAAGATTTCCCTTAGTTTTCCCAATTGCTGAAAAATATGTCATCACTTTTGCACTCAGGGGCTTAGGAGGTAGGAGGTTGGAATAGAAAGAACTTGGTCTTACAGTTAAGACCTGGCTTCAGCCCCACAAACTGGGGTTGGAAAGTTCCTTAATGTCCTCAGTTTCTATCAGGAAATATCTTTCAGATGAGGATTGTGCCACCTGTCCTCAAGGAGAATTTGATAGAACCAAAAGGAAAAAATATAGATGGAATGCACTTTTTTTTTCAAGGAAAGACCTATAGAAATATAAGAGATCACATTAGAAAATCTAACTTTACATTGAGAGATTATCCAGAGACTCAGTTTTTACTGACATTTTAACCAGATCTTATTTCCCTGAAAAGACTGAGGAATAAGTTTTGCACCAGAGAGGGAAAGCGTGCATGCATTACCCTCACTGAAGTGCAGCTTTCCACAGCGTATCTGTTTATACGTGACAAGTAAACACCAGCTCTGAGGTTCACGCTGCAAACCTCTAATGCTTAGTTGACTTCTAAGGGATTTAATCAAGCTACAGGATATATGATTCAAAGGCATAAAAAAAAGTAATTAAGAAAAAAAATCCCTCTATGGCAAGGAAAAGGCAGATTGTTTCCATTAATTTTATGAGTAATTTTGTTTTTCTTGGCTGAAAACGAAACCCAGTATGGGGGTGGTGCACAGTGGGAGGGAGGACTTACTGGAACAGCAAGAGGTTTGTGTCACAGACGTGCCTTACTACACAGTCACATAAACACACGTGTGCACACAGACCAGCCGCCACAACTGCAGATACTCAAAGCTGGGCTCTCCCCTTTCCAAGCTGGTTTCCCCTCCCAGCTTTTCTTTCCTGGTCTGTGGTCCAGCTCTGCTCTGCTCGCAGTGGCTCTACTCTTCTTTGCTCTGCATTTCCTATAAGCCTGTGAGACCCTCATGTCTGCTTTGAATGGTCTCTTGAATTTCTGTGCTTTTCTTCATTCTCTCACCTCACACCTGTATTTCTGGAAGTGTGTCTCTGGGCGCCACCAACCAAACAACAAACATTTATTGAGTGCTTGCCACAACTACAGGCTCCCCCTTGTTCCCTTCCACCCTGATGGTGACACATAATAAGTCTTCCAAAATGCTGTTTGCATCATGTCATTTCCCTTCTCAGTGTTCTAAAGTAACCCTTTATTTCTTTCTATCACCAGTCTAGCCTCTTCTGTTTGGATTTCAACATCCTTCACAGTCTGACTCCATCTTCCTAGATCCCAAAAGTCCCACTTTCTTTCCTGAGACCATTCTCTGTCTCCATGTTTCATTTATTCATGTTCTCCACACTAATTCATGAAACACCTGCTATATATATATGCCAGGCATAATGCTAAGTGCCTAATATTAAGATATAGTTCCTTCCATTAGAAGTTCCAAAAGTCTAAAGGTTGGAAATATGACAGGGAAAAATATACCATGATATGGTCACAGTTTCATAATGGTTTGTACAATGTGCTGGGTAAGTTAGAGGGAAGGAAGTGACTGCAGATTCCACCTGAGGCAAGCTGACAGTTTGTCCAGAGGGGACCAAGACCAGACCAAAGAAAGGAGAAAGCTCAAAGTCAAAAACTGGTGTGCCTACCTCACACTCAAAACCTGATCTAAATCCCATGAACAGGAATAAAACTTCAAATGAAAAAGGAGTGTAGAGTCAAATGGAAGGAGAGTCAGAATGGGAACATGTGAGGACAAAAGGGCAGGTGTTGGACAGTCACTGAGAGTAGTGTCAAAATGTGGAGGGCTCATCTTTATTAAATGGTAGGTATTTGGCATAGAAACACTGAATTGTTGGGATGAAGGCAGTAATGAGAACCAACACAGGGAAGCATTGGATTACTGTGGCTTAAGCACAAAATAGGTGTTGGAAAGGGTTATGATGAGGCAGAAAAGTTGGGTTGTTACTGAGAAGAGTTTTGATTGCCTGTTCCAGGCACGTTCATTTTATCCTATATGCAGTTGGGGGTGGGGCCACAAGAAAGGAGGTTAGCCAAGAAGCAGGGTTCAAGCAGGTCATGGGTGAATTCATGACTGACTTTCCAAGACATAAGTTCTAGAGAGGAACTAGGAGAAGGGAACATCTTTTTTCTAATTTGTGTAAAGGCACACCGATATTCCATGTGGTAAACCCCAATTGTCCTCTGTATTTTAAGAAAAGGACTCTAGCAATAGATATTTGTTCGTGGATTCAGTTAAAATTCATTGAGCACTTCCTATATTCTAGACACCATTATAGATCTTGAGGATTCAGTGGTAAATAAGACAGACACATCTCCACCCTCAGAGTCCAGAGAAAGTAAGCAGTGATGTTAGAAATCAAAGAACTACTTAGAAAGCTGTTGCCCTCCCCTTGGCCTTTCTCCATCCAATTCTACCCACCCTATAAATCCCAGTTCAGTTTTAGCCATCTTCCCCAGCAATAGCCCCTTCCCCAGAGCTCCTAGTTTAAAACTTTTCTTAAAAACTCTGATACTCAACTTTTTTTCTCATTACAGAAATAACATATGTTCAATATACAAATTTAAAAATGATGAAAGTACATAACGTAAAGAGAATATACTCCATAATCTCACTCGCTAAATATAACCACTTTCTGTTAGTATTAGTATAATGGAAAGTCTTATATATTACTTCTGTACAACTACCGATATATCATTGTCATCATCATCCTCATCTTCATCATTATAAAATGGGCAAATTACTTCCAAAGTTATGGTTTTAGACTTTGTACCTGGAAAGGGCACAGAATTCTGTATTACAACTTCATTGAAATATATTTCACAGAGCATAAAATTCACCCATTTAAAGTATGCAGTTCAGTGGTTTTTAGTATATTCGCAGAGTTGTGCAAATATCACCACAATCTTAATTCCAGAACATTTTCATCACCCTAAAAAGAAACCATGTAGCCATTAGCTGTCACTCCACATTCACATATCCCTACAACCCCCATTACCCCAGACAGCCACTAATCTACTTGCTGTTTCTGTGGATTTGAAATTCTAGACATTTCACATCAATGGAATCATACAATATGTGGTCTTTTGTGACTGGTTTCTTTCACTCAGCATAATGTTTTCAGGGTTCACCCGTGTTGCAGCATGCATCAGTATTCTCCTTCTGTCTTTTCTTTTTTGTTTTCAAAGTAATACTCCATTCTATTCTTAAATGACATTTTATTTCTCCATTCTTCAGTTGACAGACGTTTGGGTTGTTTCCACATTTTGGCTATTATGAATAATGTTGCTATGAACATTAAAGTGGCTGCATTATTTAACATTCCCACCAGCAGTGTATGAGGATTCCAGTTCCTCCACATTTTCACAGGGTTCCTTTGAAAGAAGGAGCAGCCTCTACCCTGGAATAGAAGGCTCTCGGGTAGGCTGGATAGCTGCTAATTGTCCGTTCATTGTACACTGTATATAAAAGTTTTGTCTTCCAAGTTTATGGTAAAGTCTGAAAAACTGCTTTTGAGTGAATCCTTCTCTTTGGGAAAAAAAAAACATTTGTATGGATTAATGTTCCTCACCAGAGGGACATATTTGACTATAGTCTTTCTTTCAGCAATCACACAAATCCAAAGGTGATTTTGTGTGTGTGTGTTTTCTTTAAATTCTGAGACAGAGAAAGAGCCAGAATTTAGATATCAAGAGTCCTGGACTATTACTGACCCCATAGAATCTGTGATAATTAAAATATTATCTTTGAAGGTTAGTTGGTTATATCCTTTAAGGGAAAAATATGCACATGAGATTTTATATTACTGAAGATTTAACACTCCTGAAAAAAAAAACAGAAGTACAATAAAACTGCAGGAGGAAATACTTTCAAAAGCAGGTTAAAGGTGAAATATTGGCCCAATTAAAGCATGAGAATGGGATCAGGATTAAATGACACATTGGTAGAGAACAGTTAAATTATTAAAAACAGTACATAATTATGTCTATGTCATCACATCTCTTTAAATCCACCAAAAATCAGCTAAAAATGATACATGAATTCAGCAAAGTCGCAGGATACAAAATTAATGTACAGAAATCAGTTGCATTCTAATACACTAGTAAGCAGCAGAAAGACAAAGAAACTGATCCCATTCATAATTGCACCAAGAAGCATAAAATAGCTAGGAATAAACCTAACCAAAGATGTAAAAGATCTGTACGCTGAAAACCATAGAAAACTTATGAAGGAAATTGATACAAAGAAATGGAAAAACATTCCATGCTCATGGATTAGAAGAATAAATATTGTTAAAATGTCAATACTACCAAAAGCAATCTACACATTCAATACAATCCCAATCAAAATTGCACCAGCATTCTTCTCAAAGCTAGAACAAGCAATCCTCAAATTTGTATGGAACCACAAAAGGCCCCAAATAGCCAAAGTAATTTTGAAGAAGAAGACCAAAGCGGGAGGCATCACAATCCCAGACTTTAGCCTCTACTACAAAGCTGTAATCATCAAGACAGCATGGTATTGGCACAAAAACAGACACATAGACCAATGGAATAGGGACTCCAGAATTGGACCCACAAATGTATGGCCAACTAATCTTTGACAAAGCAGGAAAAAATATCCAATGGAAAAAAGACAGTCTCTTTAACAAATGGTGCTGGGAGAGCTGGACAGCAACATGCAGAAGAATGAAACTAGACCACTTTCTTACAACATTCACAAAGATAAACTCAAAATGGATGAAAGACCTGAATGTGAGACAGGAAACCACCAAAACCCTAGAGGAGAAAGCAGGAAAAAATATTTCTGACCTCAGTCTCAGCAATTTCTTACTTGACCCATCTCCAAAGGCAAGGGAATTAAAAGCAAAAATGAACTATTGGGACCTCATCAAGATAAAAATCTTCTGTACTGCAAAGGGAACAATCAACAAAACTAAAAGGCAACCAATGGAATGGGAAGAGATATTTGCAAATGACATTTTGAATAAAGGGCTAGTATCCAAAATCGATAAAGAACTCACCGAACTCCACACCCAAAAAAATAACAAATAATCCAGTGAAGAAATAGGCAGAAGACATGAATAGACACTTGTCTAAAGAAGACATCCATATGGCCAACAGGCACAAGAAAAGATGCTCAAAGTCACTCCTCATCACGCCAGTCAGAGTGGCTAAAATGAACAAATCAGGAGGCTATAGATGCTGGAGAGGATGTGGAGAAACGGGAACCCTCTTGCACTGTTGGTGGGAATGCAAACTGGTGCAGCTGATCTGGAAAACAGTGTGGAGGTTCCTCAAAAAATTAAAACTAGATCTACCCTATGACCCAGCAATAGCACTGCTAGGAATTTACCCAAGGGATACAGGAGTGCTGATGCATAGGGGCACTTGTACCCCAATGTTTACAGTAGCACTTTCAACAATAGCCAAATTATGGAAAGAGCCTAAATGTTCATCAACTGATGAATGGATAAAGAAGATGTGGTTTATATATGCAATAGAATACTACTTGGCAATGAGAAAGAATGAAATCTGGCCATTTGAAGCAACGTGGATGGAACTGGAGAGTGTTATGCTAAGTGAAATAAGTCAGGCAGAGAAAGACAGGTACCATATATTTTCACTCATATGTGGATCCTGAGAAACTCAACAGAAGACCAGGGGTAAGGGGAAGGGGAAAAAAAGTTACAGAGAGGGAAGGAGGCAAACCATCAGTGACTCTTAAATACTGAGTACAAACTGAGGGGTTGATGGGGGGTGGGCAACCAATTTGGCAATAAATTTCATATAATAAATAAATAAATACATAAATCTGCTTTGGTAGTGCAAATAAATAAACTTTCTAAATCTTTTAAACATAATTCTAATTCTTTTAAATAATAATAATACTCTTTGTCCTTGTAATAACTTGCTCCATTTTTATTTGAAAATATAGTTAAATACTGTTAAGTACTCCTCTGGTAAGCTCTTTGCCATATGTCCCAATTAAGACATCCCTCTCTTTTTTCATATTGCAATTAAGATGCATGAGAATCAATAACAGCTACTTCAATGTTAGTTCTAAACCCAAACTTTAGTAAGGGCAAATGTCACAAAGAGTATGTGGAAATCTCTTAAGACAGTTAGCAACTTCTTCCAAACATATTTATGAACAAGGTAATGTTCCTTTCACCATTAACCCCATAATTCTTCTCCTTTTTATTTGAAATATCACCTTCATTTGTTAAAGATTGTCATAATTTTCACATCAGAAAGAGTAAGTGAACCAACATCTATCGAGTGATCCCTGAATTCTGAGATTTATTGTCTCAGATTGTAATTTTTTTAAGAAATTTTGTTTCCCATAATGAAATGAAGACTTTAGAGTCACACTTGAATTTCTTTTATGTATTTAAACTCATACCTATGATTACTGATGATGAACAATGTAACAAAATGGAAGTGTTAATCAACTCTTTATAGACTTGAGAAGTAGTAGAGACTACTGTTTATCTCTTCCCAAACTAAGCAACTGAAAGCAATATCATAGAAATGACATAGGAATCATACCATTATCATGTTTAGAATAAGAATTTCAGAATCTCTAGTTAAAGTTTTAAATAAAAATTACCAAGTCCAAATACTTTGACTTGGTGCTCATTATAGAATATGGTTATAAATAAATAGTCATTGGATGAAGACAAGAATTCCATTGCCTTATTGCCTCATACCTCAAAATAAGGTATAACTATGGAACAACAGAATATCATTATGTTGTATAATTGTTGATCACTTTAGAGATAAGAGATTCAAGCCTACTTTCCTTTCTGTAAACAAGAGGATGTCAGTAAGAGCATGTTAAATTTAAAGGGTTCATCTTTAATTTAGTAATGACCAAAGTGCCTTAAAGTATGCAGTTATTTTATTTTCTTTTTTCATACATGTGTTTTATGTGTTTGTAGTTAAAGAAGTTGAGTCATATTTGACACTCATGATTATTTCTGTTTTGATGTCCTATCTCTCTATTTCCTCTTTATAATTTCAGTTCATCACTAATGCCTTGAATAGATATCATTACCAAAATAATTCATTTGAATATACAGTGTTCAGCATGAAACATATCTTACTTCTTCCTTTTTTCTAAACAATTTTCTCTTAAACATAAGGATATTTAGCAAAGCTTCAATTATCTTAAGTTCCATTTCCCCAACTGAGAATGGTATTCATATGAGAATCCCAGTTTTTTCACCAGATACCTGGAAATTTTTCTCTTGCCAGAAGGAAGAAACACAAGCAAAAATAAAACACTATAAAGCTTGACAGATGTACCCAACACTATTCATTTAGCATAAAATCATGGGTTTTCTTATATGACTTATAGTATCTTTCTCATTACCTTCTCAAATTCTGTTCTATTACTTTTCAGAAGTGAATCTTCTCTCCTGTCTATATCATTTAAGAGCTAAATGCCATCACAGTGGAGTTGGAAAGAGTATGGGATTTGGAGTAAGAAAATCTGGGTGCAGGTTCCAACTTTGCCACTTACTAGTTGTGAGTCCTTAAGTAAATTATGTGTATTCTCCACCGTTCCTTTTCCCTATTGGAATAAAGATGGCAAAACCAACCACTTCACTAGGATTGTTTTAAAGAATTGATAAGTTGCAGTTTTTATCCAAGGACTTATGATCCAAATTATACATCATGGGCATGTATCTTTCAGGATAGGCTAGGTTTTGCTATGGCTTACCATAACAGATGTTTATTTCTTACTCACATTTTATATCTAATATGAGTCATCGGGGGCTCTGTAAGAGACACACGCTAACAGAGGCTACATCTCCATATGTCCCTCCTCAGTCACCTTGGCAGGGGAAAGAAATGTGACAAGATGATTACTGGCCCAAGATGAAGCAGCCACGCGGATGTGTACAGTTCATTGGTCAGAGCATGTTGAGTGTCCATGCCTAACTTCCAGAGAAGATAGGAAGGGTATTCCACTGAAGGTACAGAAGACAGAGAACTGGAAATTAGTACATAGTGCACTAATGACTGCCACAGAAATGTTAGCAAACATTAGAGATAACATAAAGTATTTCTAGGGAAGGATGAAAAGTCATTCCTGTTATTTCCTTAGATCCCAGAGATATTCAAAAAAAAATCCCAAGGGAGGAAAACAAGTCTGGGGGCAAAAATGAGAGCCTTGTGTGAGTGTCAAGCATGGAAAGGAACATAGGTCAAGGATTTCAATAAGAAAAGAAAGTGAGGGAAGAGATGGTGTCAAAGTGAAACCAGCTGGGTCTCACGTGTGTCTTGAGATCAAGCCCCATGCTTCTGGGTCTGAAGAGGGTTGCAAACTGCAGCCCGAGTGAACTCCTCCACAGTCCTCTGTATATCATCACATGTAGTATGTCTGCCCCATGCAGATGGCTTCATAGCCCCTGGACTCCACCTTTGTGCTCAGCTCCTGGTAGTAGGAACTGGTCTCACTGGTTGGTGTCTGGTCTCACTGTTGGCATTGTGTTCTTGTTTTGGCTTTTGTTGAGGCTTCACAAGCCACTAAAACAATCATAGCAAGGTTTTCTATCCCTCCATTCTCTCAGAACCTCTGAAGAACATCCTGTTTTCTTGTTGCTTAAAAGTAAAGGAAGTGAATCTCCCTATTATTTATACTTTTCATATAAATGAAAAAAGTTTAGATTTCATTATGCCGAATCCAGTTTTTCCTTAAACTTCCTCTACTTTGGCTTAATTGTAGAAGTGTTATGAGTTTGCAAGATGCTTGGGATCCCTTCTATATGTTTAGAATTTCTCTTCAGAATGTTCCCTCAAGAATACCACCAGTTGTCATTCAAATGGTGTGCATGTGTGTATGAGTGCATTGAGGAGAGGGAGATCAAAGGAAAAAGAAATGCAAAGCTTCAAGAAGGAGAAATGAGGAATGGCCTTGTTGCATCTGATCAGGTACAAAACTGTGGTCAAAATGTATGGATACTTTGAATTTGAAGCTCTTACTCCCTTCTTTATTATCACTCAAGGAAAGAAATGGTTTAAATTAAGTTGAATAAAAGTAAAATTATGTGGATCAGAGAACTAAAGCATTTCTGTGCAAATTCCCCTGGGCACCCAAACCAGCAAGCAGATCAATGGGAAAGAGCAAGGTAGAAGGAGATTTAGGTGTGCTTGCCATGGTGACCTTGTGCTAACTGGGAGAAGAGTCATCCCTGATTCCACACTTTCCTTTTCTCTCCTTAATGGGTTCCTGAAGATCTTCAGGCTCTTCCACACCTGCAGACCACCCCAGGTCCCAGAGAGACACCATAAACCATAAACCTTTCTTGTCTCTTAGGAAAGAAGGAGCAAATAATTCATGTGCCTAGGATGAATAGGGTACAAGTGTAGATAGAGTTTAACCAAGAAGATGAAACTGAGCAAGAGTCATTAGTATGCCAAGCTTCCAGACCAAGTTCTGTTATGCCACAATTCTGAAATGACAAAACCAAAGTAAGACCACAGAAGGCAGATCAGTCTGTAAAAGCAGATACAGGAGACCATGGGTTGGTCTTCTGATGATAAGAAAAAACACTGTGATTGGTAAGAAAAACAAAACTTTGTCCAGAACATAAGAATATGAAATATTTCTCTAACAGCTGCAGCTTTCTCAACCATAAAATATAAAATGCCTGCCTTTTGCAGGTGGGGGGCCAGAGGCACAATAAATCCTCTCTAACTGCTCAGGTGAGTCCTCAGAGAGGATCATTGTCTGCAGGCCTCTCTGAGAGGGAAAACGTAGGTGGCCATATTAGAAACAATTGCAAATTCTTGGCTGATACTCTTTTTTACCTTAAAAGGAAAAATAAGAGTTCAGGGTCATTGACAAAGCTATGCGAAGCTCTCAATAATGTTTATTTTCACAATGATAAAATAAATACGGCATATGAAATAAAGTGAAGAATGGGTACAATGGAATTCATTTCTATTTATCTGTTATCCTGCATTAATGTTGGTACATCACTGATAATGACTTTAATAAAGAAGAAGAGAAGAATGAAGGATTATGTCGGGGGAAAGAATCTTTGATTCAGCTCCTCATGTTTCTGAGGATCATCTATTTAGATCCCTATGCTGGGATCCACACCTCCCAGTTATGCTTCTCTTGCAGCAGTTGCCTTCATCAGATAGAATGGTCCAGGTTCCATCTTTCTTGAAGGAACACAACCCATAGACTGAATGAGATTTTTGTTTTGTTTTGTTTTGTTTTGTTTTGTTTTGTTTTGGTTGGTTGGTTGTATTTTGATCATCGAGGGAGAGTGTAGGAAATCATGTAAGCCTTTTCCCCCTTAATAGAAGTCTCCCTAGACTGTGCCAGTTGTCCAAAAGGAATTACCTTCAAGTACTTAACTTTCACAGAAGCTATTTCCTCTGCAGTATGCTCTAAAATTGTGGCTAGATGGTGGAAATGCTCCTTGATGGTTCAACATTCTGACAGTCTAATCCTGAGATCCTTGACTGGGGTCCCTGGACCTACTAATGGAATTCACAAAGTCGGTGAGCCAACTTAGACTGTATGGAAAAAAACCTTACTGTAATTATAAAGATGTCGTTTTCTAGAGAGAATTCTTGGTGTTCACCCGGTTCTTCAGTTTGGCAGTGACTCACAAAGTTTTAAGAATCATCACAGTCCAAGTACTCTGTGCCTGTTCTCCTACTGGCAGTTGCATTTATCAGTGTTTTGCCCACTGAGGAATTGGTGAGAGTAGGAAAGAGGAGGTACATTAAAGAAAATTTTTTTGTTGGTGAGAAACATCATAATCTCAGATTCTGAATTAAAACTGATGTTTTCTGGGACACCTGGGTGGCTCAGTCGGTTGAGCGTCCAACTTGGGCTCAGGTCATGATCTCACAGCTCATGAGTTCGAGCCCCGTGTCAGGCTCTGTGCTGTTGGCTCAGAGCCTGAAGCCTGCTTTGGATTCTGTGTCTCCCTCTTTCCCTGCCCATCCCCCACTCACACTGTGTCTATCTCTCTTTCTCTCAAAATAATAAACATTTAAAAAAATTTTTTAAAAAACTGATATTTTCTGTTACATAGCAATGTGACATTTCCTGTGTAATCTCGTTAAAAACTCATAAAATGATGCAGTTAAGTTTTTTGCATTTTATTGTAAGATTTACCTTAAAAACATAAATATATATAAGGGTGTAATTAATTACATGTACATTTAGAGGTGAAGTGTACTGATAAATAATAGGATGGATTAATGGATGGCTAGAACCATAGGCAGATGAATAGATATATTACAAGGCAAATATGTCAAAATGTTTATTGCAGGATCTATATAGTGGATATGTGGATATTCACTGTATAATTCTTTTGTTTTTCTGTAGGTTTGAAAAAATATGTGATCATGATATTTAGAATGCATGCAACTGTGTTTGAAAATTTTAATAAAATTGTAATAAGTATATAATCATAATATTTAGAGTACACACAATTGTAAAAGGCACCACAGACAGAATAAGAGTGAAAAGGAGTGAATTTTGATTTCACAAAATTTTACAAAATCTGATTTTACAGATTTTATCTAAGTTGATTTTACAACTTAGATATTTATTGATTCAATTTGGAGGCAATTCTTAGGGGAACCTGGCTGGCTCAGTCAGTAGAGAATGTGACTCTCGATCTCAGGGTTGTGAGTTCAAGCCCCATGTTGGATGTGGAGCCTACTTCTAAAAATTGAATAAATAAATAATTTGGAGGCAATTCATTAGTACCTAGAAGTAAATGTACATATTTTCAAATTTCAAGTGAAAAGATTTTATATCAAGATGGATTACTGTGATATATGTGTAGTGCTTAGAAAGATAGCCCTCCAAACAGTGACTGTGATTGCATGCATACTTTTCTAACAGAAAGTTCTTGTTGCCATTAATTGTTTCCTAGTCTCTCTAAATATTTCTTTGCTTCATTTCACACCATTATTCCTAGTAATTTCTCTCTGCTTTATGCCTAAAATCAATACATTATAATTTTTCTTAAGAAAGTACTGAGAAAGACAAGATTTTACTTTACCATGTTAATCCAAGTATGAGTGGTTTTACATCCTGCTTGCACCGAGGTACTCAATAATTAATTATGAGAACTCTGGCCCTATGTAATTGATTATATAAACTCTAGCACTAAAACTCTGGAGGTCAGTAATTAGAAAACAAAAGAGCTTTTCCATTTTAGCATCTCAAGCCCTGCTCATTGTGCATGACATCTCATGCAGAGCCGCCAAATGGAAGAATTGCAAGAGACACATAACCAAAACAGCTTAGTGAAGCTAATGAGGGTGGGTGTGTTTTTCCCCCACATTTTTATATTTCTTACAATGTACATCTATTTAATTATTACGTTGAAAATGGAACTGGAATGATTTTACCCCCTGAAAGCAACAAAGTCACTAGATCAGTGTTTGTTTTTGTTTTTCCAAGTGGCCCCAGTGTTCAAAGTCAGAACTTTTGAAAGGACTTAACAGAGCATCATGAGACGTGATAGGTGCTTAGGTACAATTTTAATGCCAGCAGACTGGAAAACAAACAGACAAGGCATGACTCTGTTCTTTAGCATCTGTGTGAAGAGGAAATAAGATCTTTCTGGATGTGCTCTGCTCACAGGTGTGGAAGGGAGGATGTCACATTCCTGACTTAACCACTGTGTGTGGGATTCTGGTTTAGGACAAGGTGAAAAAGTGTTGCATTGCCTCCCACAGTAAGAGCTCGATTCCCCTAATTCCATTGGTGCTTTTGTTTCAGTCCACCACAAGTGGCCACTAAAAAAGCATGAAGCATCCCCTAATCCCATGAGCCTGTGTGTGCCAGCTACTGTCCCTGCATTCTCCAGCTCTGTTACCATTGGAAGGGAGAGATTGACCCAGCCCTGCAAGTGCTGTTCTTTGCTCTGCCGCTGAGCCACTGAGCTGTTGGCACTTTAATTGTTTTATACTAGGAGGAAACCAGTTGTGTTGATGTGAGTGTCTTATTCATCAGACATTACAGCCTTCACATTTTTAATGAGCTGAAACTCCTAGTCCACGATGTGCAACCACAGTGAATCAAGGAAAGAGCATAGTGATGATGTTTTCTAATTTATTGCGGTTGCTCTTTAAAAGATATGACAGTATTTCAGAGCCCCAAATGCTGCAATTTGAAAGTCTGTCTGAGGTCATGGGCTAATCAAAAACAGTAAATCATGTTCGACTTACAAAGGACAGCAGAGCAGTGAAGCTAGGAGTTAGTGCACATTTGTTTTGTCTTTTCCTTTTAAATGCATATGCAAATATAAAGACACAAGTGAGCAAACTATTTAATGAGTACCTAAGGCATCTTTCTGGTGGGTGGTGATTGATATGGGGGTGGGGAAGGGGTGTCCTGTACAGCAGAGTATCGGGCAGTATTTGCACTTCTTGTCATTTGAGAATGGCAGTCTTAGCCTCCTCCTCCGAGCCATCCTGCTCAGGCATGTGTGAATTTAAAAGATGAATTTATTGAAAGTACAACTGAGAATTATGGTAGAGAACAAGCTGATGGGTTTGAATTCAACAACCGCATTAGAGCAGAATTGGACCTACCATGGCTTCAGTAAAAAAAAAAAAAAAAAAAGAACTTACAGAGGAAGGTCTAAAACACTCAAGGAGAGATGAAAAATCCCTTGGAGGCTGAGAGAAGGAAGGTCCAGATCCCACCCTCTTTTCAGCAGATCTTTTGCCACTCTCTGTGTTTAACATTTGTAACACTTTGTGACACACATTTTGAGACCAGAGCGTCAGCATGTCTTAGTTTGTGTAGTAAAGTGCCGAGTTTGCTGGCTCTGTTTTTATAAAGTTGGAAGTAGCAACTTGTCAACCCTGTTGTTTCTGTGAGGGTGACCAATTCATTGTGATTTGCTCCAGTTTTAAAACTGAGTGTCCTCCATCCTAGAAACCCTCCTCGGTCCTGGCAAGCCACATCACAGTTGGTACCCCCTCATTCTTCGAAATGCTGTGGCTCCTCTAGTGAATGCAGGGGGATTTAAACCTGGACCATAACCTCCTGCTGCAGCTATGCCAGAGGACATTGAGCCAGTGACTAAAGGAGTAGAACTTAAACACACACACACACACACACACACGCACACACACACACACACACACAACTCCATTTTATAAAATCTGTTCTTATGGTCGTGGTCCTATTTTTTAAGGCACTTTCATTTAATGAGAGAATTAATGGAAATATACTTTGAGAGAAGATGCTACCTGAGCACAAAATGCTAGTATTTATTTCTCATGACATGTGTTCTGTAATTCTCTCTCTCAGAGCTCATCTTGGCTATTAGATATAGCAACTTATGGAGCGCCAGGCTGGCTCAGTCGATAGAGCATGCAACTCTTAATCTCGGAGCTGTGAGTTCAAGCCCCACATTGGGGGTGAAGATTACTTAAAAACAAAATCTTAAAAAAAAAGATATAGTAACTAGTTATAGCAGTATAACCAGTACCAAAATACTTTGGTTGTAATTTTGTGGAGATGCATATCAGATGACTTTACATGTAGATCATCTTAGTTTCCATGACTCAGCACTCAGTGATTTGTCCTTGGTCTTCATCGGGAAGTTGTTCATTGGCACTGTTCACATTGTGAGGCTGATACGTGGGCAGGGGTCGGTGCCCAGTGAGCTGGATGTCCAGCATCCGCATCCCCCCGTCCTTGTTTGGACCCTTCTCAGGAAAAAAATGTTGCTATGATAGTGTCTACGATGTGTCGTTCTGTGACAATATCAGAATGTGCTCCACAAGAATAGATGTTTCGGCTAGAATATGATGTCCATTTTCCTACCTGTGTTCAGCAGAATACCTCAGTAAAAATTATATGACTTATGGAAAAAAAACAGAGTAAGAATTTTTTTTTCAATTTGGTAACCATAATGTCTCAGTCTATTAAGGCTGCTATAACAGAATACCACAGAATGGGGGCTTTATAAACAACAGAAATTTATTTCCCACCATTCAGGAGGCTGGAAGTCCATGGCACCAGCAGATTCATGTCTGGACCCTCTTTCACTTCTTTCCTGTGTCTTCACATGATGAAGGGGTGAGAGAGCTCTCTAGGGTCTCTTTAATAAGGGCACTAATCCCATTCATGTGAGTTCCACCCTCGTGATCTAATCACCTCCCAAAGATTCCATCTGGAAATACCATCACACTGGGGATTAGGTTTCAACATAGGAATTTGGGGAGCATACAAACATTCGGTCTAAAGCACATAGAACTCACAAAAGCAGTAAAAACACTAATAAAAATACTAGCATAGCTTACAGGTGAAAGAAGATTGATGGAAGGGTTAAAGATATAGAATTTTGGATGGCAGAGCAAAATGTGCTAATATCAAGAAGACATGTGCAGTAAACAGTGAATTCCAAGCCAGAGCATGTGGCCAAGCCACGCCAAGCAGAAGCATGTGGGTAAGTGGATGGTAGGTAGGGTACCATGCCCCTCTTCAACTCACGTGCAACTGTTTTTATGTCTCTGACATGTGGCTGCCGTGACTTGGTGGCTCAAAACTTCAACAGTAAATCTACATCTCTCACATGAAACCATCTGACTTCTGGTTTCTGCTGACACCGTTCTTTATCCATCCTTTGTAATCTAACTTCGACCACAGAAATTTATGTTTTAGCTTTGCAGATTTCTGCAATACAATGGTTCACTAGATAGAATGACATTGTAGGTGATCATATTAAATTGAATTCAAAACCCTTAGCATGAAAACTTCTTCTTCTTCAACACTTTGGATAATAGTACTAGGCAGGTTTTCATTTGAAAGAAAAAATTCCACCCAAAATGAAGTCTCAGATCTCCTCTCAGATCTTTTAATGAAAGTCAGACATGAATCCTTGTCTTTCTCTGACTGCTAAATACTTAGAAGTAGTTTTATATTTGTGTGTGTTTGTTTTAAGTTGTAAAAAATTTGCACACTGCTTGTCTATATAGCTTTGTATTTGGTTTATTTAAATATAGTTCAGTAGGACTGTAATATATAAGGAAGGTGAAAGTCTGAATCCTGTTTAATTAACTTATCCCACTTGGCAGCCAGTCAGTTATAAAGGTATGCTGAGCAAATAAAGATTCAAATGTGAAATCCTTGGAAAGAACAAGTCCCATTTGGTAAAGGGTCTTCTATTCTTAATTTTGTCATTAAAATTATTTCAATGAGCTATTTCAAACCTCACAGTTATGTATTTGTATATGTGGACACATGATTATATAGATACGATTTTATAAAAGATTTTGTAAAAGACGGTTTGTGTCTTGGATGCTCTTAGAAGATCCAGATCAGTACTTTCCTTGTCTCCCTGCACTTCTCTTGACCTTCATTGAGACAGGACATGCTCCTAGAATTGCCATCCGCATGGGTCTAAAATATGACTAGTCTTTTACATTTACATAAATCTGATTTAATAAACAGTCACACCAGCATTCTTTTCAGTTACCACTAATTATACATCATACAATGCCTGGTTTTTAATGGGGATTTCAATAAATGTTCACTGATAGTGATGATTATTAAAATGATATGTTAAGTTTCCTTGTGTGAGAAATGCTCTGTTTGAAATGTGAGACTTATAGCTTTGCCTAAAATTTTTTAATTAAAATCTCCGCTTTGGCATGAAGCTTAAAATGTGCAAAGTCACTGCAATTAGTGCCTTGTGCATCCATATGGATGTTACTAAACGGCTTTCAACTTAAAGGATTTGAGCTATTTTGAATGATGGACCTTCTGTTAAGCTTAAAACAAAGCCTGTCTATCTCTGCATTCATTTTAATTAATATTCTCTTGCTGGTCTCAAAGATGTGTTCTCTTCTGGGGGGTGGAGGGATGGGGAAGAAACATGATTATCATAAGTCAGAAATAAGTTACAGAAGTAGGTTTGACTGATTTTCTACTTCCTTCAGGAAGCTCCCAAGGAGCTTCAATGCAATGTCAGAGAACTGGAAACCACTGATTTCAAATTTTATGCAAGAAAACTATATTTCTAGCCAAATCATGACATAATTAAAGTCACTCAAAACAACGAAGAAATTAAGCTGTCCCCAGATTTTCTGAAATCAGTATAAAGATTAAAACTTAACCATTTTGAGTCTAACATTTATGTAGAATCTACAGTATAAAACTTGAGTATATGTGTTCTATATATAAAAATGAATATATGTGCCATATATATTCATTCATATATATACATATATATATGTATGTATATGTGTGCGTGTATATATATGTGTATATATATATATATATATATATATATATATATATATGCACATATTTACTTCAGAGAGATCCATGCTTGCCTATTGCTTAGGGTTTAGCAGGCTTATTTCTGGAGTTAATTTTCTATAAGTAGTGAATGCTGCTTGAAGGTGAATTAAGTACAAAAGATTAATTTCATTGTTTTTCTTAGTATTTTAAGCAAAATTAAACTCAAGGCAGCACAGCCTGGTAGGTTTTTACTTTCCTGGATATTTTCCACATGAAATCTTTTTAATGTGGTACTTGAGGAGGGGGAGCTTTTTGGACTATGTTTTCCATAATATCAGAATAAATTCTATAGACAGTTATCTGTGTTAGCTAAGGCCCTGCTTTTCTAACTATTTTCAGACATCTCCCCTATAACTACTTTCCATTTGCCTTCAGAAAGATATTCACTAAGGTGGCCACTATAATCCTTTGACTATCATTTGACAATTTAGGCCAGTTTTGAATGCTGGTATAAAAGTAGACAACTAAGGGGCGGGTGACTCAGTCAGATTAAGTGTCCAACTCTTAATTTTGGCTCAGGTCGTGATCTCAGATTTCACGGGGTCAAGCCCTGCATGGGGGCTCCATGCTTGGGATTCTCTCTCTGCATCCTCCCCTGCTTGCACACACACTCTCTCAAAATAAATAAATAAACTTAAAAAAGAAAAGTAGCTAGCTAAAATATCTTTATTGAGTTCTTAAGAATAAGATAAGTGTAAAAATTACAAAGCAGAATTGTAATTTACCAGAACATGTGGGTAAAATAATTTTTCTAACATGTGAATAGAAAGGCATAAAATTAGTAACTAGATTTGGCACAAAGCTAACCTAATTTTTCCACATTGTCTGAATTTTTAATTTTTATTCCTTTTTTTTAAAAGCATGTAATTAATTACCTATCTATCTTTAAATGACTCCTGTACCAGTGGTTTGGTTTCTACATTTGAAAAGAAGTTTGGAATTGGTTTTATTTCAGATAAACAGATAAAAGCTAAACTTGGTCAAATGACATAAATTGTTTTTTCTTGAAGATAATTATTTCATAATTCTATACCATCTTTGCCATTGTGAGGCAGCTTTCCTTCTGTTAAATTTTAATAATTCTTCCCTCTCTGTTAGCATCTTAACAAAGAGTCTCTCAAACAGAAATGAGCGGATTACCCTACAGTTTCACATACATCCTGGTGAATATCCTGTTCACAATTTAGGCGATGAAAGGAAAACCTACAGTTGTTTTAATTTGGAATCAAAATAATCGCTTCTCTCCAGTGAGGCTTAGAGGAGAAAAAAATGGGCCAGAGTCTTCCTGTAGAAAAAAAGAAGAATACTTCGCAGAGAGGTAATGCAGCAGGGGGGACAAAAAAAGACAATAAAACAAACACAAAACCTTAGAGTGGGTAAATAGGCTAGTGGAAGAAAGGCCATCTGATCACATAGAAGCACCCTGAGCTGGGGTCTTCAGCTGTATGGTCCCGCCGGCGTGTAAACTGCATGTGTATGTGGAGGGGTGTGTGTGTATGTACACACAGAGATTTAATGGGGAGCACAGAGGGAATTAGAAAGAGCCTGGCCCGTTTTTAATTTGGGTCTGTTTGCTTGCATTTAGCACTTAAGGGCTTCTACATTCAGTTTGCTCAAAAGAGTGATGAAGCACTCCTTGCTTATGCCTCAAATCAGAAATGCATGAAGTGCAGCTGCAGAGATAATACATTTTCCCCAAAGGCTTTGGCTGAGCAAATTAGGTGTCAATGGGGTGCCTGCGCAGGCAGTACTCTCTCTAATTAGTCTCTTGAGCCTAGTTGGTGGCGGGTATGAGATGATCTAATCAATTGGTCTGTGTCTGATGGTTCGTGTAAAAATCCTACCAGGCAGACTCTCTCCCACAGGTCACCCACCTGCACAGCGGGACTGCTCATTTTCATTTTTCATCTCCTCCATCACATGATGCTGACAGTTGGTTTTAAGAAAATTGAATCCAAAAAATATCTAGTTCATAGGGCACATGGGTCAGAACAAAGTTGCATTATGGGTACCAGCGATCCAATTAATTAATATTTATAGCTGAGAAGCTCTATGTAGATATTTCTGAATAGGGATTTTATCAATAAAATCCAATTTCTTGTTTAAAACATTCATTTCTAGAGAAAGAACATTGCAGAAGCAGAAAGCAAGGTAAAAATGGCACCCATTAATCTGATGATATATAGACTTATATGTTGATGCGCACTTAGTTGAGCTTGTAAGTTATAGTCACTGTTCATTTGTGTTGCATATGTGGTCTATTTTAATAATCAATTAAATGTAAGGGAAGGATTTATGTTGCCATTATATTTTGCTTCTCTGTGAATGTCGTTTACCATCACTCCTTCCACCTACCTCCCCACATGTCAAATGTATGATTACATTTAGATCTTGAAGAATTTTTCTAGCAGTAAATTGATGCACCTTATATATAGTCCTTGCAAATTGAAACTGTTGCTGATGCTGCCCAAGGAGGGAGAAAGGCTGTCCCATGCCGCTGATGAACAGTGTCAGGCAGGATACTTGGCACAATTTGGTCTACAGAGTCATCTCACAGAGATGGAAAAGAGGCTAGCTCTCATTGGCACTGCCCTTCTTTTTTATTACTGGCTCTTTTCATTAAATGTCTGAGCCCAAACATAAGTAATGGACTTATCCATAATCACCATGTTCACAATTTATTATCCAATTACTATTATGCATTATCCTTTAATATCCAATTCTGCTTATGCCCTGGGTTAGGCACATGCTATTCTTCTAGAAATTACACTCGAAGAATCAGGACAAAGGCAAAGACAAACACCAGCAATGGCCAAAAAAAAAAAAGTTGCATATCAACCAAACAGGATAGTAACATGCCCTGGCTCATGGTGACTACATAGTTTATTATTATGTCAGATCAGATATACTGAAAATCAGATCATTCAAACAGAATGTCATGAGGTTAAAAAAAAAAGTTTGTCCCACAAGACCCACCTTTCTTGGCCAGTGATGTATCTGCCGATGTCTGACTCTGTACCCAGCACTGTGCTCTTTCAGTAAGAGTACAGGCACAGCGTTTGCCCTCAGTCAATGTGCCATGAGGGAACTCTACACCTAAAAATATATTCCACTCCCAAATTTTCAGATTCTACCCTCTCCTTTCCTGTTCATTCAGCAACGGTTTACTGAATATCTGAGCAGGGTTTCTTGGCTCTACTGTAGGGACACAGTAGTTAACAAAACCAAGCTTAATCAGAAACATAATGATGCCACCTGCCTCCTTACTTGCTCCCTCACAGGAAATGTCCCCACCCTGGAGGGACTAAATTAAGTCACTCGTTTAGGAGGTCAGCCTGGGAACCAGGTCTGCATTCAGTTGATGAAAGTGGTAGAATGGAGGAAAGCCAGCCATTGGCAGCAGTTGGCCCTTGAACAACACGAGTTTGAACTACTCAAGTCTATTTCCTTGCTGATTTTTTTTGATAAATGTAGAACACTACCGTAAATGTATTTTCTCTTCCTTACGGTTTTCCTGATAACATTTCCTCTTCTCTAGCTTACCATATTGTGGGAATACGGTGCATAATGCATATACAAAATATGTGTTAATCAACTGTTCATGTTACCAGTATATCTTCCAATCAACCGTAGGCAGTTAGTAGTTACTTTTGGGGGAGTCAAAAGTTCTACGCAGATTTTCAGCTGTGCATGGAGCCAGTGCCCCAATCCCTACGTTGTTCAAGAGTCAACTATATATCATTTGTGTGTGGTTGTAGGAACTCCATGCTTAGGTAAGCTCATGTTAAGACAAACCCACCACTCTCCCATTTGTCCAAGGTGGGCAGGCTTCCTGGAAGAGATGAAATCTCTGTCGAAGCAACATGGAAGACAAAGAGCATTTTTTTCATCTGCTTAATAAAAATGTCAAGTTTGGTAGCAGGGTTGGGTGCCACCTGAAGATGCCTGTGGACAGGTGTGTTTGAAATGCTGCGGGGACAAGTGCTCTCTGTCTTTGATGTCATGGACCTCAGGAAAGATGTCAGTGCACAAGTCAGAATGCATGATTATGTGGGAGCAACAGGTAGAACAAAAGATGGATTTACTTCATTTCCCTGGAAGAACAAGGTGGGATGGGACAAACGCAGTTGTTCTCATTTAGTTATTTTTGCTAGGGTGGTGACTTATTTAAGAAAAGGTTTGATCAGGGTGCCTGGGTGGCTCAGTCAGTTAACCGTCCGACTCTTGATTTCAGCTTGGGTTATGATCTCACAGTTTCTAAGATTGAGCCCCGTATTGAACTCAGTGCTGACAGCACGGAACCTCCTTGGGATTGTCTCTCTATCCTTTCTCTCTCTCTCTTTCTCCCCCTGCTCACTCTCTCTCTCTCTCAAAATATATAAATAAACATTTAAAAAAGAGAGAGAGAGAGGTTTGGGGGGCCTGGGTGGCTCAGTCGGTTAAGCACAGGACTTGGGCTCAGGTCATAGTCTCGCAGTTTGTGAGTTTGAACCTTGTGTGGGGCTCTATGCTGACAGCTCAGAGCCTGGAGCCTGCTTCAGATTCTGTGTCTCCTTCTCTCTCTGCCCCTCCCCTGCTCATGCTCTATCTCTCAAAAATAAATATTTTTGTTTAAAAAAAGATTTGATAAAGGCATATCTGGGCAACCTGGCAGGGGTGAGGGCTGGCCAAGTGAGCCACAAGCAGCAAGTATTTGAGAAAATACCTGAGGAGTTTTGACTTAGTGATAGCAAAGGGCCTATGTGTGATATCCATCCAACCAGGCTTCTCACTCCACCCCCAGGTCTCTCCCAGAAACTTAAGGTAAGGGCTTTTGTTTACATTTGTGTCAGTCACTGAGGATAGGGAACTCTTAAGAATGGAATGTTACCTCTATCTAATACCATAAACAAAGTTTAACTCAAAATGGATTGAAGATCTAAATGTAATAATTAAAACTATTAGAAGAAAGCAGAAGTATTCATAACCTTAGATTTGACATTGGATTTTTAGATATGACACCAAAACCACAAGCAACAAAAGAAAAAAATGGATAAATTGGACTTCATCCTAATTAAAATTCTTTTGTGCATGAAAGAACACTATCAACACAGTAAAAAGATAATCCACAAAATGGGAGTAAATATTTGCAAATCAAGGGATTAACATCCAAAATATATAAAGAGTCCTACAACTCAACACAAAAAGACAACCTAATTTAAAAATGGGCAAAGGACCTGGAATATATATTCTCCAAAGAAGACATACAAATGTTCATCAAGCACATGAAAAGGTGCTCAACCTAACTCATCATTAGGTAAATGCAAATCAGAACCATAATGAGGTACCAGTTCACCCCACTAAGATGTCTATAATCCAAAAAAAAAAAAAAGGCAAAAACAGAAAATAACAAATATTGGCAAGGGTGTTGTAGAGAAATTGGAACTTTAGTGTATCACTGGTAGGAATAAAAAGTGATGCAGCCACTGTGGAAAATAGTTTTCCAATTCTCAAAAAGTTAAATATAAAATTTCCATATGACACAGCAATTCCACCCCTGGGTATTTACCCAAAAGAATAGACAACAGGTGTTTAAATACTTGTCCATGAATGTTCATAGCAGCACTATTCATAATAGCAAAAAGGCAAAAACAGTCCATATACACATCAGCTCATGAATGGATGAACAAAATGGAATATTATTGGCCATAAAAAAGAATGGAGTACTGATACATGCTCCAACATGGATGGATTGTGCTAAGTGGAAGAAGTCCAACACAACAGGTCACGTATTGTAGGATTCTGTTTGTATGAAATATCCAGAACAGGTGAATACATAAAGACTGAAAGCAGGTTAATGGTTGCCGGGGCTGGGGCAAGAGGAGAATGGGAGTGACTGCTTCAAGAATATGAGGACTGCTTTGAGGGTAGCAAAAATGTTTTGGAACTAGATAGAGGTGATGTTTGCATAACATTGTGAGTGTCCAAAATGCCACTACATCATATGCTTTAAAATGGTTAATTTTATGTTCTATGAATTTCATCTCAATGAAAAAGAAAAGATGGAAGGTTACCCTTCCATACTAAGTGGAGGAAATGAGTAGAGAGTCAGGAGTGTGCTGTTCCTAACTGTGAGGCTGGAACTTTCTGCTCTCTTGGTCAGAGTAGCACCACACATCAGTGAAGTTCTTGGCACGAACAGCCTGCATGTGCAGCAGGAGGACAGCTGTGCGGTGAGGTCTCAACAAAAGATCAAGGTTCCTTCTCTGCTTGGGAGGATGACCATGTGGCACTATAGAAGGGGACAAGCAGGCCTGACCAGGCCTCGGTGACCTTGAGCTTCTAAATGGAGATGATGAGTTGGTTCTGGAATTCAGTGGAGCTGGAATCCCTGGGCTGTGTGACATGATCCTGGGAGTGTTCCTTTTCATCCTTCCTCGCAAGACATTTCTTTCCCATCCTAGGACTCCATGACAATGTTTAAGGACCAAAGAGAAATGTGAAGAGGAACAGAGGGAACATTCCTTCTTTCTTCTTGAACTGTTCACACGGAAGTAGTTACCGAGCTTAAGCAGGCACCATTGGAAACACACAGTCATAGGCAGTATGTTGGGAAGAGACTGGCAATTCAGGTCATACTGGCCAATTTTCATTCTGCTGAAAGTAGGTCTGATAATAGGCAACCAAGGAATTATATACAGCTGGATTTTTTTAAAGCATGTATGTGATCCATTTTTCTATTTCATGTTCATAAAAATGAACATGAGGATATGTCCTTTTAATGGTCTGTATGATACTACAGGCACTTAATTAAGACCAGTATCACTACTAATGATTTGGGGAAGGAAATTTGCTGAATTTCTTTTTCTCTAAATAATCCAAGAAGAAGTTAGACCATTTACATTCATGGAGTTAAGTTATTTTAAGGGAAAAAGTGTAGTCAGAACATTTGTTTATCATATTATAAGAGCTGTTTTGGTGAAGGAGAGTACTCTGCCTCCGAAATGTGTGCTCAGGGTAGCTGTGGAGAAAACGGATAGGCTCACTTTGGCCTGGCCAATTTTGATGTCTCATGTAATTTAGAAAAAATGAATGATGTAAGTTTTTTTTTTTTTTTTTACATATAGCAATTTTCTCTTTTCCTCCTTCCAGGATTAAGTTGTCATCATTCTGGGAAGAAAAAAAAAACATTAATGAAGTGGCCAATAATACGAAGGGAATCACGGATCACTTTCCTTCCCCTCCCTGTGGTGGATTTCACTTACAAGAAAATTGAAGCTGGCAAGACCCTGTTTTCTCTGCAATTTATTTAAAACCTTGCACGCATTTGAATACCTTGTGATTTCCAAGAACTATGTGAAGATTAAGCTTTGCTTACTGATACATGGCATGTATTCTTTTCAGTCTTTTGTGTTTGATTTTGTTTGATTTCCCTCTGCAGCGCAGCGTCTCTGTAAAGGTTTTTATGCTTTCACCAGCCATGTCTTAAATACATTAAGACAACACATTTGGTGTTCACACTTCTTCAGTAATGTCTGTACTTGAAAGCCACATAGTGGCATAAAACAATGTGTGTTTTCTTTGAGAGCAGTGCACATTTTGCAACCACTAGGAAGGAAATTTTTAGCTACAGCAAACCCATGTTCTCAGACCGACTTGACAACTTGGTCCCTGGCTGTGGGGCCCCACTTGTTGCTTACCTTTTGAGGACATTTGCAAATGTGGTTTTCTCTTGGAAATAACTGCACGTGTATATAGGATATCGGAATCTGCTTAGCATTTTAAGCCACATAGCATGACTGTTTTCCAAGTAGGTTGGAAGTAAAGAAACTAATATCAAGCGTTCAGAACAAAGACAGGGATAAATTGCTTACTTTTCAACCTCTGGAAATGGAGGTAACCTTTTACATGTTTTCTGGGTCTTGTCAACATATTTTCCATCCACTCTGTTATGCTTCAGGAGTGTTTTCTAAATGGAAGAGAAAAGAGTGAGGAACAGAATGCTTAAAACCTGGGTGCAAATGAATTGTCTCTGCTGGATGAGCCCTGAAAGCCATCTTGGCTAGTTAACAGTTAAAAAAGCAAATTACAAAGTTATCCAGAGTTAAAAATTTGCTCACTTACACCAAAGCACCTTTAAATTACATTTTTTAAAACATTCCAAGCTGATTGGAAGACACCATTGGGGACCTTAACTTTAAACAGTCTCCTGGAAAAACTGTTTGAACACAGGTTGCAGAACCCATGTGGGAGTCTTGCTTTCAAGATGGCAAGGGAAAAAGAAAGGCCCAGCTTCCCTTGTTAAGATGATGAGGGACCTTGAAGGATGAAGGCATGTATGTGACAAGGAGGGAAAAGTGGACTGGGCACACGTTGTGCTTTGATGCAGAGGGAGACATGCCTGATGTAGGCCTTCTCCCAGTGGGGCCGGCCTCACTGCATAACCCCAAATAATACTGAGGCCAAGTGGGCAGTTAGGAAACTTCATATAAAGCATGAAACCTAGCCCCTCAGAACACCAATTCCTATGGAAATACTTCCATGTATGTCGTTCTACATTTTTCTATTGGTCAGAAAGAAGGAGAGACTGAGAATTTGAAATGTGTCGCACTTTTTTAGGATCGAGACTAGGAATTATGAGCCAGTTTGACAAAGGCATCTTCTGAGAGTCATGTGAGGGGAAAGGTTCTCGACAGTCAAAGCCAGCATTCCTAAGAAATTGGACCCAGAACTTCTAAGCGTTAAAAGGGTACCTTCCCTGGAGTGGGACGTAACATGCCAAGGTCACAATCCAGCCTATTCAGAAGTGGCATTCATTGAAAACTTATAGGTGCAAAGCAAGGAATTGTTTGCTAATTAATTTTAAAGAGAGCAAAAGTTACCCAAGACTAGAATGTTTACTAGTTGCTACCTAGAAATCTTTCCCATTCTTCTTTCGGACATTCCAACCCATTGGAAGTCTTTGGCTGTATTTTAACATGTGCTGAAATTAGGATTCCTTAAGATAAATATGGGGAGAAAATTTTACATGCAATCAAGAATGGCCTTGTCTGTGGTTTGTTTTGAATTATTTATTTGGGGGAGAGGCATAACTTTTGTATTTTACTAACTTTAAATCAAGAGCAGCTGATGATTAAATCTTGCTATTTAATAAGCTTTCTAATTGGAACATTTGAAAATATTTAATATTAAAAAAGACTTCAATTAGGAATGTTAGCATCATTCAGAGATATATAAGCAGCTTCTCTCTGGAATTGAAGCATAATACTCAGTATTGGGAGGTATCTGTTTTTTACAGAGATGTATGTCTCAGAAGGTCTCATTTAGGAGGTTTGTAGTTCCCCGTCCTTGTTATCAGTACAGGAAATCCAAAGTTTGCTTTGTGTCTCTCCCCTTTCCTCTCCTATTGGCAATCCATCCTCCCTCCTCCTCTCCCCTGCCTTCTCCCACTGAGGGCAGCCATGAAAATCATTACAGAACATGTTCATTAGCAGATTTATTATTCTATTGAGAAAGCAATGGAATGTTTTGTGAGATTATTTTTATATGAAGGATTAGCTTGAATTCGTACAGCTGGAATAGTAGGAACACATTAGCATGGTGACGGTATGAATGCAACATCAATGCACACATAGTATCTGAAAGAAAAATTGGGACTTCATTTCCTTAAAGGAACAGTTTGGTTGACTTAAAAATGCAAGATACATAGGACATGCAAAAATGTTTTGCAGTGCTCAAAGAAAAAACAAGGGGCATAAGACAAGGGTGGCTGTCCATCCACTGATATAAGGGTGAGAAGTTATTTCTACCTCCCAAGAGTGATAAGAAAAGTTTCCAGGGTAGCCTCCAGGTTTGCAGAGAGAGCAAAGCCTCTTGGTATCCTCTCCTCAGTGTGTACATGACAGCCAGTGTAATTAATACCCTAGCTTATGTGTCTATTTGAGAGACTCATCTGTGAATAATACTGGTTTTGTAATCTTTGTTACATAAGAGGATGTTTAGGCTGTACATACTGGGGTAGATTATTGCTTACCCCCCCCCCATCCGTAGGAATATGCTGCATAATTGCACATAACTTTTATCTCTCTTATTGGCTTATAGGCAGAGGAAACCATATATGTTACTGCCTTGCAAATTTCTCATACACCAAAAACAACCAAAAAATGTCTCAAGTAAAATAACCAATCTCCTATTTTCATTCCCCTTCCCACAGCAGCATATTTTAGACGCACATACAAAATTGACATTCTCTAGTTGGAAGTGGACTTTTTTAATTTTTCTTTTATCTTTTTTTTTTTTGTATGATACACTGAGATGTGTACTTTCTAGCAGGAGGTCGGTACCTAAGAAATGTGTTAGCATCATTCAGAAAACTATTATACTCCAAAATGAAACATAGTAAGGAGAATGGAATAATGTTGCATATTTGTTACCAAGTGTAATTTGTCTGTATTATGAAAGATGTAATGGTTTGTCAGCTGTCACTGTTGTTTTCTTGTAACATGATATGGAATAAAGTATAGCAGAATCTCTGTACATTTTCTTGCTACATGTTCTTGGTGGGTGCCAAATAACACCACAGTACTGTGTCAAAGAAACATTGTCTTAAAAACTCCTAGACACAGTCATTCTGAGAATGAAATGAGAGAAGAAATCCATAAGGCTCTTGGATGTGGGAAGGAGTGAGTTACCTGGAATGTTCTAGGAGTGTGTTAAACCCTACCCGCCCCCCCTGCTTTTTTTTAAGATTTTTATTTTTTAAGTAATTTTTACACCCAATGTGGGGCTCCCACCTGCAACCCTGAGGTCAAGAGTTGCATGCTCCACCCACTGAGCCAGCCAGGCACCCCAAACCCTCCCTTTTTTTGACATGCTATGTCAAACTTGGGTAAAAGGGTGGAGGCTATGTAAAATAAGTCTGTGAGTTCCATGATCTTCGCAATTCCACAGCTCCTGAATGACATCCACCACACGTGTTGTGTATCTGGTTTTGCTTAATGACCATCCTATTTATCTTTGATTGCCTCTTTCTCAATTATTTTGTACATATTCTAAGATGAGGTGAGTAGGCTACCCTCCTCTGAATACAAATCAAAGCCATAACATGCCCACATTCTACCAAAGCATCTTTCCCTGGGCTGAGCACACTTCCCTGAACACCATCCAGTGGGTGCCTGCACCTGAATGGGCAGGGCTTTAGGGCCTCCACTTCGATTGACAATGCCACCTCAGGAAGCCAGTCACATTGGTGTCATCACCTCCTCCTCCTTGTCGGATCTGTCAGCTTCAAAACCACAGACAAACCCCTAATGGTTTCATAAACTGCTAACAGTGTTTGTGCCAGGTACGGTCATCAATTTATAGATATGGTATTTGGTGATTTTAAAATGTTTACCCTTCAAGACAAAAACCGAGGTTCAAGTTTTATATTAGGATGCCTCAGGGCCCCTGGCTTTCTCCCGGAAAGAGACCCTCACTCACCAGCAGCAGCCGCTTCAGGTTTTCCTTCTCTTGCTCCTCTCCTACCACTTCTGTGATTTCAGTTTGTAAGCCCTTCACAAGCTTAACATTCTCACAAAACCAAAAAGTAAGTGTCCTCAGCTGATGCATGTTCCATTCCAGAAAAGCTCATGGGGCCACCACATCTTCAGCCCCGCCTGCCCCTGCTGTTTCCCCTGAAGCAGCAAGTCACTGATGTCAAGGACATGTGCATTTGCACATGGTCCTGGCACCACCAGTGGATTCTGAGACAAGAGATTGTGTAAAGGCAGACTTCATGGTAGCCAAGGCAGAGATAATAGGTGAATTTCTCCCTTAAATGGGAGCCATGTAAATCACTCTGGAAGCTGATTAGAATTACAGAAGCGCCAAAAGAATAACTTGTTTCTGGAAGTTGTTTCAAGGCAGTAAAATGTATGCCACCGTCCTGCTTCCAACAGTGACGGGAGCACACATGCCCACTGTTGAGGTCATTGCCACAAGCCTCAGCAGTGGGCTCACGTTTTAGAGCTTCACCGTGTGATTTAGTCCTATGAGCTCTTAATAAAAGAAAGAAGGAGGAAGAGGGCTAGTATCTACAAGAGGCCAAAGGAATGGCTTTGAGAAATATTTTTAACTTTTTAAATGTGGCAGTCGAGATGACAGTCTTCTCTCAGCTCCATAATTGCCCAACGTTCTCTTCTTTTTCTGCAGAGCTATTCTAGCCCTGCCAGGTTGGAGGATGTGATGTGTGCTGGCTGAGGCAAGCAGTTTCGAGTCAGGAGGGCGGCACTCCTAGAGTTGCCGTTGGCCCCCAGAGTAAAGAGAAACCAGAGGGGAAGGTGTTGGAGCAACCCTTTGCCACTAGGTTAACACGTACAGTTGCTGAATAATGGTGGGCATTGTAAATCTCCGCAATGAGAACCCCACAGCGGCCCAGCAGCCTGCTGCTACCAGTGGGTGGTGGCGTTATGGGCATTAGCTTTGAGAAGCTTATACAGCAGAGGGGGCTAGGATAAAGGACACAAATCAGGGGAAAACTGACAAGATTAAAAAAAAATCCAAGGCCTCGTATTTACTGTTCATCCCCCATGCTCTCGGTGTACTATATTGTCTGCGTCGAGTCCTGCTGAGAGAGAGCCAGGCACAATAATAGCTCGGAGCAGCCTTGCAGCCCCAGAGCCAGCCTCTGCCAATGGTTCTGAGTGTGCTGGTGGAGAATGGGATTCTGATAGAGTTGTCTTTTTTCTCCTTCCCTGCGAGACCACCAATAATTATGGAGGGCACGCTGCAAAGATGGGGTAAAGGTTCCCTACTGGAGTGTATCCTGAGAAGTGACCCAGCAGGGGCCTCTGCAAAGGTGTGTGCCACCACAATCCAAGGTGGGCCTGCCTGACAGAGGCACACAGTCCTGGGCTAACCCAGGGATGTGTGTTTGAGCTACAGCCTAAGGATTTTGAGAAGTAGAAATGAAACTTAACTTTATATGTCATAGCACAGTGCGAAACAATGACCCTTCTCCCTCGCTCCACCTTCAGCCTAATCAGATAACTGGGGAACTTGTGTCCTCAAAGAAAGGCTGTAGTCCGCTCTGGTCCTTGGGGAAACCAGGCACAATTCTCGCAACCTTATTCTGCCTTACATTTGGGGAACTCAGATCCTCACGCACCCATTCTCTGAGCCCAGTGGCTCAAAGCCTGGCTCTCATTAGAATCATGGGGATGTCTCAAAAACACCTGAACCCCAGACCAATTTATCCTAAAAATATTGAGAGTGGGGCCCTGGCATTGGTCTGTTTGGGAAACCCAACAGGTGACTCTGTTGAGCAGAGCCATGTAAGGACGACTGCACTCTTCTTTCCTCCTGTCTGTGGCTACTCTAAGGGTAGAGTAGGCAGACATTTACTCCAAGAACCACACAGTAAATATATTCAGCTTTCCAGGCCCTACAGTCTCTGTCACAACTTCTTGGTCTGCTGTCATAGCATGAAAGCAGCCGTGCACAATACACACATATGAATGAGTTTGGCTGTGTGCCAAACAATTCATGGGCACTGAAGTTTGAATTGCATATGATTTTCACAAATCATGAAACATTTTTCTTTTGATTTTTAAACACTATTTGTAAATGCAAAACCCATTTTTAGCTCACAGCGTCTATAAAAACATACAGTGGGCAAGAATTTGCCTGGGGTCTCTAGCTTGCTTACCTTGACTTAAAATATAGCCGTGGGGGGAAAAAATGTATATATATATAGCCGTGGTAACAGGGAGGTAACAGGGAACCCATTCCTGGCATTTGCTGGGCCCAGGATAGAGTCAAAATGGAGGCCCCCATACCTTATCTCTAAATCTTTAAAAATATAAATCCAACTAACAAATTGTCAAATATATTCTATTCTCTTACCCTGACAAATGTGTGTTCATACTAACCTAGAAAGTCAGGGTTGCACTTAAGAATTCCTTGAAGTTCTTCACCAAACTGTGTCAGCATGAGGACAACCTGGCCTGAGCCTTCTCTGTGCTTTACACTTCCCACTCCTATCGCTCTAGGAGTGTGTATCCAGAGGGAGGGGCTACACATGCACGTGTATGGACACCCCCTAGCCAGCCCCACATCCGTATTCTGCCCTACCTTGGCAAGCAGTTCTTCCTTGGCCAGGCCTTGGGGATCAGGTGCTAATCCTCAGGGAAGGAGGTTTGGGAGAAGACCTCCATATACGGAGAGAATTCCAGAGTCCCAGATGTCTGGAGTGCATGGAGTAGGAGTGGGGGAGGTAAGTTCCTGTTGGGCATTGTACCGTGAAGTCCTCATTCTCGGGTGGGGGGTGGGAGTACTATGCCTGCAGAACATCAGAGCCAGACCCTTTAAAGATGGGAACCAGAACAGGGGGAAAAAAAAAAAAGAACAGAAGCCCCTCTTGCCTGCGTTTAAGGGTAATGCTGATGGTGATAAGAGCCTGAGAACTAGTTCCAGGGTTTTCAAGTCTTTTGTGCATTTATTTCATTGACCCACTCTACTCCAAACCCATAGAAGTGGGCCTCATAATGTGAAGCAGAACCATTGTGACAAAAGGGCAGAAACTTGTTTTAGCCTATCTCTTGGAATTAAAGGATCTGGCCTCCTGTCAGTCATGTACTGGAAACAGCTGGTACCAGTTCACAAAAACCGACTGTTTTATATGTAGGAATTTTTTGAGTCGGTACTTAAATCACTGATAACCTGAAATCAGATGGGAGTATATACACTACAGAAATGGGCAAACTCTACAAATCAGGTCTTTTTTTTTTTTTTTTAAATGTTTTCCCCTTTCTCTGCAGGCTCACTTCCCACGTCTCCACGCACACATCCTCCATCTGTACCGTGCTCACCTTCCCAGTGATCCCTGGACGTTCCAGACCTTCTCATGGCCCTGTTCTTCTGCACACACTGTTCCCTCTGATGAGAATGCCTTTTCCTGTTTTTCTAGCAGCCAAATACCTATTAATCCTTTTAAGACCCTGTTCAAAAAGTCCCTTGAAAAACATTCCAGTACTCCTCTCAAAACAATTCCCCCTTCTTCCAAGTCCCCACATCACATTGAAAATAGTAACAATACAAGTCTTTTTTCAATCTCTTTGCCTTCAAGACTGACAATGGTGACCAAGGCCCAGTGCTTAACAATTTTTTTAATAAATCAGGTTTTAAAGGATAATACAGATAAAACAAGAGTGGAATGGAATATTGTTTACCTTCCTAAGAAAGTTTTTAGAATCCTGCAAACCACATGAACATACTGCGTGTATACTATGTGTGACTCTACACGAACCTGGCTCTGTGGAAGAAATAGAAGCCAAAGAGGAAAGATTTCAGGTTGTCTTCAGGAGCTCACAGAGGCAGGGGTTCCTACACCTGGGGAACTTTCTAAACATTCCTACTGAATCATAGTCTCCGAGGTGACAGTCTAGGTGTGTGTACTTTTTAAATCTCCTCAGGGGCACCTGGGTGACTCAGTTGGTAGAGCATCTGACTCTTGATTTTGGCTCAGGTTGTGATCCTAGGGTGGTGGGCTCTGTGCTCACTGAGCATGGAGATTGCTTGGATTCTCTCTCTTCCTCTGCCCTTCTCCCTACTTGTGCTCTTTCTCTCCTCTCTCTAAAATTAAAAAAAAAAAAAATTGTTTTAACTTGGGGTACTTGGGTGGCTCAGTCAGTTAAGCATCCAACTTCAGCTCAGGTCATGATCCTACAGTTCATGAGTTTGAGCCCCACATCAGGCTCCACACTGTCAGCATGGAGCCCACTTCAGATCCTCTCTCTCCTCTTTCTGCCCCTCCCACGCTCACGTGCTCACTCTCTCTCTCTCTCTCTCTCTCTCTGTCTGAAAATTAAATAAATATTTTTAAAAATTAAAAAAAAATTAAAAAGGCACCTGGATGGCTCAGTTAGTCAGGCATCCATCTCTTGATTTCCGCGTAGGTCATGATCTCACAATCATGAGATCCAGTCCCATGTTGGGCTCAGCACAGCATACAGAGCCTGCTTGGGATTCTCTTTCTCTCTCCCTCTCCCTGCCCTTCTCTTATCGCTCTCCCCCCACCCCCTTTCTCTCTCCCTCAAATAAATAAATAAACTGTAAAAACAAATTAAAATCTCCTCAAGTGATTCCAATGTTCAGCCATGACAGTGAACCGCTCTGGAGGAAAGTTTAGGTGCGTAACACTCTATCTGGTCTGTTTGCCTCTGACTTCTCCTCCGCCCTCTCCACCTGAAGATTCTATTCAAATTGCAAATCATTTGAAAGACACTCAATTTGAGGGGAGCCTATTGGCAAGTTATTTCCTATATCTTCACAAAGCTAAAACTGAAATTCCCATGTCTTTCCCATGTTTTGTAAAGTAGTGAGAGCATACTGAATCCATGTACCTCTCACATGGACACCAGAGTTACAACATGTGTTCTGATCTGCTTGTCTTACTGATTGCAGAGGAGAGCCACACCCTGGGGGAGGGGGCTATATTACCCTTCAGTCTCTGCACCAATTGTCTGCCATGCGTACCACAGAATTCACAGTAGGCTGAAGAAAGTAATATTTTTCTTTCTGCTGTTGGTCATTAACATCCAGGTGAGGTTGTATGCTTTCAGTTTTTACCAACATTAAAAACCAAACATGGTACTCTATAAATGTCATTTAAGGATCCCCATTACTGTTCATCCCATGTCACTTCATGACCAAATTTATTTATAAGTTTATTATCAGAATCATGCTATTTTTGTTAATCTCATTCTGTGAGCCAGTAAACAGACCCCAAGAGTACAGGTGCATCTTGACTAAAATGTTTCTGCCTTTGCATGGAAGTCATTGGCTGGTGACTGAGGTCCTATCATTAGTGGCTCGGTTGGGTACAGGGTTCAGCTGGAAAACCTGGAGTAGAGCCTTGTTCCATACTGAGGAGTAGACAGGCAGCTGTTTGCACATGGTGAAAATGGAACTTGGATGTGTGGTGCCCCACCTTCCCCGCAATGCAGAAAGAATGTGGGATGTGCTGAGAAGGGGCCTCCATGTGCTGTCTTGTTGATATCAGGGTAGCATTAAGGGGAACTCCCAGGGTAAACTAGAATACTCAAAAGAGATTAGCCAAGCCAGGGCACCAGATTCTTAAGGACTAACCTTGAAGCTTCATATCAGGTGAAGTTAAGGCATAGTATCAAACGGAAGTAGAAAACCAGAGAGTAGGAGAGAAAAAGTGAGGACCAAGTAATATGGACAAAGCCCGGAGATGCTGGCCAACACTTACTACTGAGTCTGCACAGACTCCTATGATAGAGTCTTACTGAAGAACTCCAGGGGTTCCCATTCAGAGAGAATGAAATGTGACTGGTACCCTCCTTGTTCCAGTTGTCTATTGCTGTATAGCAAATCGCCCTAAAATTCTGTGTCTTCAAATGACAGCCATTTATCATCTCTCACAATTTCTATGGCAGGAGTTCAGGAGCAGTTTGGCTGAGTGGTTCTGACTTGTGATTTCTCATGAGTCTGCAGTCAGATGGTGGCTTAGCTGGAATCATCTTTAAAGTCTCATCACTCACATATCTGATGCCAGAGCTAGGAGGTGAAACAGCTAGAACAGAGCATCACTAACTTAATGTGGTTTCTCCACAAGGTCTCTTAAGCATGGGGCTCAGGTTAGCTGGACATTTTATATGGTGGCTCAGGGCTCCAAACAATATGCACCAAGACAAGTAGGTGGAAACCCAATTGCTTTTTGTGACCTAGTATTCTATTTGTTGAAGCGAGTCAGTAAGGCCAGCCTATATTTGCAGGGAGGAGAATTAGATTCCACCATCCAATGGAAAAAATGGCAAAAAATTGTGGACACATTTTAAAATTATAACAATCTGCCCTCTAGCCAAAAGTTATTTATATTGATCCCACATGTAAATACTCTCAACCCCTCCTGAGACCCCTAAATTTCTCATCCGGAAGGCATCCATCCCAGATTCAAGGTCTGGTCACCCATCATCCAAATCACGTTCAGGTGCTGCTCTGTAGGTGCAGATCTTCAGTTACAACCTCCTGACCCCTGTTCTTGATCTGAACATCTGTGGACTAAAGTGAAAAGGTATTGCTCCCCCACCCAGCATACTTTGGTAAGAGGCATGGATTAACCACTATAGACATTCAGAAATCTGTGTCAATCAGGTAATCAGGCTATAGCAATTCTGAAATCCAGCGAGGGAGAAAGAATGGATGTGTGCACTCAGGAGAGGCAGAGAGAGAGAGGGAGAGAAAGAATCCCAAGCAAGGCCGCTTGCTGTCAACTCAGAGCCTGACACAGACTCCATCTCATGAACCTCGAGATCATGATCTGAGCCAAAAATCAAGAGTCAGACCTTGAGCCACCCAGGTGCCCCAACCAAGTTCCTTGATTACAGCTGAGTGTTGTTCCTCCCTCTGAATTATTCTTGATGTTCTAGAAAATGTACCCCATCTTTATAGCTGAGCAGTTTTCTCAGCCTGCTTCTTTCCCAGAGAATTTTAGGAACCCAAAAGCCTCTTTTCATTGTATACTACCTCTTGTCCCTTTTAGCCTGAGCTAGCAATGTTTTCATTAGCACAAGTCTTTTTAAAACGTTTTTTCCCCTTGGGGCGCCTGGGTGGCTCAGCTGGTTGAGCCTCCCACCTGGGCTCAGGTCATGGTCTCCCAGCTCGGGAGTTCGAACCCCGCATCGGGCTCTGTGCTGACAGCTTGGAGCCTGGAGCCTACTTCAGATTCTGTGTCTCCCTCTCTCTCTGCCCCTAACCCACTCTCATTCTGTCTCTGTCTCTCTCTCTCTCTAAAAAAAAAAAAAAAAAAAAAATTTCCCCTCAACCTTGTTGAGATTCACTTCATTAGACAAAAAAACACATCTACAAATCTCACTGAGATAAGCTTTTTTCTACCTTAGACTCCCTCTAAGGCTACCGTGGAACTGTGCCCTTAAGATTTTTAGAAACAT
Source organism: Panthera leo (assembly GCF_018350215.1). Classification (NCBI taxonomy): domain Eukaryota; kingdom Metazoa; phylum Chordata; class Mammalia; order Carnivora; family Felidae; genus Panthera; species Panthera leo. The sequence goes on from NC_056680.1 coordinate 93,755,656, forward strand.
TTCTGTTAATGGAGACATCTAAAAGGCATGCCCTTTTAGAGGGACTTTTGGCTATTTGAAAGAATAGTACTGCTTTCAATCTGTGTGAGGTCTAAGCAAAGGGTTCTAAAGTCACAGTGCTACCTTCATCGTTAGGTGGTAATTACATATTTTAATTTTAGCCTCATCTGCCATCTGGAGAGGATGGAACTGAGAAATAGTCTTATTTTTTGAACTCCTACAGTCTTGGCTCTTTTACTTAACACTGTTTTTGTTTTTTAGTGTTTTGCTTTTTTTTTTTTTTTTTGTACTTCATCTCTCTCCTCTCATAGAAGGATCAGAAGGCACCTTCAATACTGTGTCTGGAAACCTTACTGGGTCATGAATCCATTAGGTACATTTTCTATTTTCCATGTTACCACTGGTGTAAACTGCCTACACCTGAGGACCAGAGTCTTCTCTCCTCCAGCTGCCAATACTTTCCTCACTTTCCTTCAGTCCTTCACCCACAGCCTCTCCAAAGCTCCTCTAATCTCCACCCTCCAGCCCCCACCCGGGTCCCAAACCAGTGCCACATGTTTTAACTTCCACTACGGCAATGCCTTGCTTCTAAGTACCAAGACATTTCCACTAATCTATTGTTGTGAAACAAATCACCTTCAGAATTAGTCACCGAAAAATAGCATTCACCTGTTTTCTCTTTCATCGTTTGTGGATCCAGCATTCTGGGTCTGTTTGGATGGTTCTGACTCAAGATCTCAGATATTACTGGATTTGGGGCCAACTCAAAGGCTGCTTTGCTCACATATCTGGCCCATGGACTGGGAATACTTGTGTGGCCGGGACTGAGCCTACTGGGTCTCTATGGTCCCTCTCTGCAATTTCTCTGGCATGGTGGTATCCATGCTCCAAGTCTCTTGGAGAGACAGCCAGGCAGACACTGTATCACTTTTGACGAATGACCTTAAAAGCCACATAGAATCACTCCTGCTACCTACTCTTAATTAGAAGGCCAGCCCAATATTTAAAGAAAGGAGAATTAGATGCCATCTCTTTAGGAGAGATGTTTCAAATCATTTCCAGACTTGTGTTAAAACCACCACACCTCTGGGGTTAAACAACATACAGGCACTGTCTTAGTGTGTATTTGCTTGCTGATCAGGATGAGTTTGGTAGACTGGGAGAAAATCCAAGACTGTGATTTTCCTGGAATTCTGGGAGTTAGGTCTCTGTTTTTAAAATTATCTGCAGCTGAATGCTGTCCCCCATCAGCACTTGGGAAACCTTGGCCCTACCCTATTGCTTTTGAATCTGGAGGTGATAACTGCCTGGAGCCCCACTTGCCTCACAGGAAACCATGTGTTATACAGAGTTTTGTTGTCATCCCTTTTTAGCTTCCTGCTTCCAAAAGCCAAGCAGCCACTGTCCCAGAGGAAAAAGAACCCTCCTCAAGTAGCCAACAAGCAGCACTCTCTCCATCTCTAGCCTCTAAGACTCGCTAATGCTTGGATTTGACTTAGCCTGAGTAAGTAGCTTTTTCATACTAATTTTTTAAAACCCTGTTGTGCCAAAGGATTAAATAAGCAATTGTCTAGCTTTAAATGCCTCATGGGGGACTAAAATAACACCTTTCAGGACAGAAAATCTAGTTTTTGAACCCACTTCATTTAAGGCAACAAAATCTTTTTTCTAAGGTTTTGGCTGTGTAGAATGCAAGTTTTGTAGCCCTAGCTAAGATAGTGTACAATCAATTTTCAAAGCAGAGAGAAATTCTAGGAGTGCAGAGATTTTTCTTTACAGGCTGACAAATGAAAGTATATATATGGGTTGGGGGGGGTGCAAAGGAGTTATGTTCAAGCTTCAGAGATGACTGGAGTCTTTTCTATATTTAGACTGTCTTGCAATTCATTAAAATGGATTGCTTGTTCTTTTCCTTCTGAAACCATTCTCCTTCTGCCCCCTACTCTCCCCAGGCTTTATTTATTTATTTTTAAAAATAACTGAGTCACATGTGAACCATTCCTAAAGCTTAAGACTTATTTTTAACAACTTTCTCAAACACAAATCCCATTGTTCACATCCTTAGGGACAGTGAGTTACTCCAGAGGAAAAAACGTGGAGATTTTGTATACATTTTTTATTCAGTGAATAATTTATATTAAAATAAATTGTGCAGAAAATGTGAAAGATCTTTGAGTAATCCAAAGATTACTGTACTGGGAACCAAAGAAGAAATGATTGAAATCCACAAAGCTTTGGAGGGAGCTGTGAGGGGAATTTTCATTCAAAGTTTTTTTAATGGTGTCCTTGTTATTGTTTTGAATGCTAAGATTCTGTCATTCACGGAACTGCCTCCATGCCACATTGTTCACTTCCTTTTCCCCACTGTTACCAGCATTGCTGGGAATTTGAAAAGTTTTGATAGAGACTCAGCTAAGGTAAACCTCACAGGTCACTGATTTGGTGTAGATCAGATGAATGGGGGAAAAAGTCAGCAAGCGGGGCAGAAGAAAAAAGATAGAGAAAGAGAAGCAGCAGGCTACAATGACAAAATATTATATCAAATCAAATCAACTTCTAGCTCTTAGTCTCTTAACTTTAATTACATCTTTCCTTCTTGGATATCAACAACATTGCTGCCAAAACCCTACAGCTATGGGGGACATAAACATTTAAATCTACCAGAGACAGATGGCAACATCAATCTTCATTGTTGCTCTTTTAGAGGATTCAAATCGCTGCAGCCATCTGCGGTAAATGGGACATTAGAGGTGACTATTTCCCACAAGGGTGCTTTTTTAGATTTACCTTCAGGAAGTAAAGAAGCTTCATTGTTTTAGGGGGAATTTTGTTGGCTAAAATCATGGGAATTATAGCAGCAATAGAAAGCTAATGCTGGGATAAAAGTTACCAATTAGCAACCCTATAACTAACTTTCTGCTCAGCCTCCAAGAATGGCAGATGAGGTTGACAGCCAGTCACCTCTATCCAAAAAGTTTGTTCATGACCAGACAGAGTAGCCAGGCTAACAGACTGCCTTAATTTTAAACAGGGAAAGCCCAACGGTCAAGCTCTACTTTTGAACAGAGAATCTCAAAGAACATATTTGAATGTATGATCATGCACTTAACCAGAATATGGCCTTTTGCTGAATTGTCTTAATGTTTTAATGTCTCATTTTATCTATTTATGACAAACTTGGTCAAGTTTGATTGACCTTTGCCAAGTACATTATAACATACTTTTTTAAAGATATATGTAGAAGTCAACCTGTTCTATATAAAAATACTTTCTGTGGTTGATTTTTAAAATCTAAATCTGCATATCCTCTATAAATTATTAATAGCTTTCACTATAGTGGACATATGGGGGGGTGGGTTACAGAGCTATGTCATAATGCTGAACAGGCTCCATAATATTTTCCTTGGTATCTGGGATGTTTACATCTGTTTGAATGCCAATGGGGAGCAAAATTGGCCCATGTCTGTCATAAGAGATAGAACAGAGGAAATCTGAGGCAGCAAATTCAAGAATCATACTGCAGAGGCCCCTGGGTGGCCTAGTCAGCTGAGCATCCAACTCTCGATTTTAACTGAGGTCACCATCTCACAGTTCATAGGATCGAGTCCCGCATCAGGCTCTGCACTGACAGCTTGGAGCCTGCTTAGGATTCTCTCTCTCCCTCTCCCTTGCTTGCTCTCTCTCTCAACATAAATAAGTAAACATTAAAAAAAATCATACTGCAAACATTAAGAGCCAGAATAGAAGTTCTTGACTCTATTCAAGGAGACATGTGGAACTGAGAAACAGATCTGGATTTAGAAGAGTTGGAGTTCCATAATCTTTGATCAAAACCTCTTCCTCCATGAACATAAATGTTAAAAAAAAACAACTTCTAACAGCCAGGGAACCAAACTGAAACACATCTAAAGGGTTTCAAGGAGGGAACCTAGCACAAAGAGATACCTGGTATATAGATTCTTTGTGTAGAAAGATAGTTGAGGCTTTCTAGAGATTTAAGCAAAATAAATTAGAACATCTGTGTTTCACAGGGTATCTAGAGAAACTGATAATTCTCGGGGTTTACTGTAAATTTCATTGGCCTTGAGCATCAGTGTTTCCAGTGTCCCTGTGAGACTCAAGCTCTCAATTTACACCCAAAACAGCTTCAAGCGCTCTTCCTGCTGCCCATTCATTCCCTTCCAAATCCTCCTCCATGATGTAGTTGAGGGAATCTTTGGAAGCCCTCTTCTGCTGCACACTCTCCATTGGTTTCTCCTGCATTCTGTGTCCAGTCCATGCCAGGCATCAGGGCCCTTTCTGGTGGGACCCATTTCCTCTCCTCTTGTTCCTCTGCCCAGTATCTTTTGCTCCTACCTGAAGCACTGACCTGTTCTCACATCTAGGCTTTTCCTGTGTATTCTAGAGCATTGTACTAGACTATTTTAATACCCCCATTTCATTATGATTCTCCTTGCTGCATGACTCCAAGCTCTGCTTGCTCTCTGCATGAGCACAGGGTCTGGCCCACGGTGGGCCCAAAACAAACATGTTGAGTTAGGGAGTATGTAAGTGCCCATGCTGCTCCCCTCCTTCCACGTAAAATGATGGTTAATCCCTAGCCATTCTGCAAAGCTGCCCCAGGAAGCCATCCCTGACCTGTCTCTGCTCTGCTTCTCCAGCACCCCATTTATAACCTTTCATTTACTTTATTTCATCTACTTATATTAGGTTATAAGTATTTATATATTACTTATCTACTTATACATTTGCTATTTCTGTGGCCCAAAGGAGCAAATGTCAGCAATATCCTATGGCTCAACCCACTAGAAAAGCAGGAACACATGGTGATTATACATCAGACAGACCTCGGTAGAAAGTTGGCTCTGTCACTTTGCTTGCTGCCTGTCCTTGTCAAGCTTCTCCGCTTCTCTATGCCTCAGTTTCCTCGTGTGTAAAATGGAGATAATAATAACAACTATATCAGAATGGTGGTATGAGGATTAAATGAGGCGATGCACGTTAACATGCCAAACACAGGGTTTGGCTCATATAAGAAACGTTAGCTACAGTTAGTCAATAGATAAGTGTTTACTGAAAGCCCACTAGGTGCCAGGGATAGTGCTAGTTGCTGGAGGTGCAAAGATGGATAAGCTAAAAGCAGGCTTGCCTTTGTGGAGCTCACAGCCATTAGAAGTAGGATAATGAGTCTGACCAGTGCTACAAATGGGGAAGTACTGAGTACTCAAGGCATTGTTTCCCAAGTCTGCTGCTACGGTGGGATCATCTATTTATAGATCTAGTTTCCCAACTTAACTGCCAGAAGTTTTGAATGTCTTTTTCCCTGGTGTTTAGTGGATACCATAGCCCAGTAACTAGTATACAGTGGATACTCAATAAATGTGTGTTGAATAAATCAATGAATGACTCAATTAATCAAAAAAAAAAAACAAAACAAAAAACGAACTATAGGTACAGCTCTAAGGACCTATGAGAGAAGCTTCTTGGGTCAGCCAAGCAGCCAGGAGTTCTCTCTTACAAAATTGAAGTTGTCCAGTGTTTTGCTACAGATGTTTATAATCCAGAATCTGTTTTTGGTGGAAATGGCAAAGAAGTGTTGCTCAACTAGATCCTGGATTTTTGACTAGTTATTGTTTCTTTTTAAACAATTTTTCACAAGATTATAGCACCAAAAAAGAAGAAAGCCTTTTGAACATAACTGTTTGTGTAAAGTATAATCATATAAACAAACAAAGAGAAAAATGAGAGTTTTTTTTCTACTTCATTCATTCATTCACTCATTCATTCATTTCACAAGCATTCTGTGTGCAGGGCACATGGTACATAGCATACATTTGGAAAAGAAATAACCACCCCCAGCCACAGTGTTTAAAAACCCTCTGCTTCAAGGTCTTGTTTCTATTACCTTCTAACTGATTTCATTATATAAACATCTATTTTTTTAAGAAATATTTGTCAGGGCACCTGGGTGACTCGGTTGAACATCTGACTCTTGATTTTGGCTCAGGTCATGGCATGAAGCCTGCTTGAGGTTCTCTCTCTCCCTCTGTTCCACCCCTGCTCATATGTTCTCTCGAAAGAAAGAGAAAGAAAGAAAGAAAGAAAGAAAGAAAGAAAGAAAGAAAGAAAGAAAGAAAGAAAGATATTTGCCAAGAGCCAACTCTGTACTAGGCTCTATGATGGGCATGAGGACTCAGTGATGAGCAAAAGCTGCCTCAGCCTTGGCTTCCATGAAATGTGGAGTCTAATGGGAAGGACAGCCAGTATCAAACAGCCACATAAATAGGTGGTCCTACTGCAGTTAGCACAGTAGAGCAAAAAGAGAGTAGAATGAGATGAAACAACAGGGGGCTGAGCTGGGGAATGAGGAAAAGCTTCCCGGAAGAAGTGACTTTAGAATTGAGATCTGAACTTTCAGAGTATACAGGAGCTGGAAAGCTGCAGAAGCCAGTGTCAGGAGGGGAGTGGGCTGGGGCCACAGAAACAGAGGAGAGTTGGACAGGGGCCAGGGAAATTCAGGTCATATGATGAATTTTTAAGAATGTTAAGGAAAGTTGTCAACTGCTCAGATTTACATTTTTCACTGTTTTCCATCAATTAGATTGTGGGTTCTTTGAATTATGAGGCTGTGTCATAGTCATTTTCACATCTCTGACCACATCCAACAGAGGGCTTTGAATGCAGATATGCTCAATTAATGCTAATTGGGTATGGGAAAGGATGCCAGTGACATGACCTTATAGTGGGATATTAATGATGATCTAATTCAGTGGATACTTGTATCTCCAAACAAGAGATGTCCATAGAATTCCCCAAATGTTTCCCCTAGACCATGGAGACAAAAGGTGAAGGGGCATGGCATTGTTTTTCACTTAAGAAGTGTTTCGAGTTTATATTATTTTTCTACGAGAGAAGGAGTTCTCAGCTATCCTCTTCCCTGGATTCTCATTAGAAGAGTTGCTAGTTGGCCACAATCTCAAATGCAAGACTCACTGAGCATCATTTTGATGATCGGGGCTCAGTGAAGGTAAGGAGTATATTCTCTCTCTAGTATCTTCTACCTCAGTCTGATAAGCAATGCAGGGTTCCATGTTCCCTGACTTCACTCCTTCATATTCTTAAGACGTTTGCCACCCACAGGTCAGTCAGCAGGATTATGGGTGTCCTTTTGGCACTGGGACTTCCATGGGACTGACTTTTCTTACAGTTGGGGAGTGATGCTCAGCAACCATGGCAAATGCTCCCATATTCTGCTAGAGAAAATTGGAGGTCATTAACAATACATTTACCACCTCCATCTTTGGATACTTAAGGAAAAGCATTTTGGAATGGGGATAACAGATAGAGCTAAATTTCAGGGACCCTTTTCACACAATGATGATTTTTTTCAAAATGGAACCAGATCTCAAGGATCTTTGTCCCCTTTTCTTCCAAGTATGTGGATACTATGTGAATATGATTATATAAATGCAGAGGGAAGACGTGCTCCTGATCACTCTTTAAAGCATTTGATGCTGGCAATGATCTCATTTTTAAAGCCACTAGAAAGCACAGATGATGGCTAAATTACCAACATATTCTTAAACAGTTTCCACATTTATCTGTTTGGCTGTTTTCATCCCTTCTTCTCCCTTGTGCCATTCTGTGATATCGCCTCAGCCTCGGAGATTCAGAGCAGCCGTCTGCTGAACACATGAATACTAAAGAATTGGTTTCCCTAGTAACAATAACCATGAAGCAGCTCTCAGAACTTCCTGCCTCTCTGTCTGTCTGACTTTCTGTTTGTTTCCTGTTGGTCATATGGAAAAGGACACCCAAGCCAGGACTGCCCATAAAAGATGGACATAAATTTTGTGACCCATAAGCAGAAGGGAGGCTCATCTCTGCTGAGGTTACATTCCTTTTCAACCCGCCGCCCTATTCTGTGAGGTTAAGGCTAAGCCAGAACACCTGCAAAGGTTCATGACCATTTCAGAATCTTTTTCTTTCTTCAAGTCAAAATTTGGAACAGCAAAGCCATAGTGCAGGATACGTAACTGAAATGACTGTTTCTCTGTGGGTCACCAATATGGAACTTTCCAAAAAGGAAGACATCCTTTCTTTCCACAATATTTCTAATTATAAAAAGAAAATGTTAACTGAGCAGAGAAGGTGTTGCTGATTTTCCAGGATTTCCTTTTTCAGTGTCTGTTGTGACAAAATTGCCCTGCTTCCTGCCCACCCCCACGCCACCTCTAGTCAGGATGAACCTATAGGGCCTCTGCCGCAAAAGGAGCAGAGAGAGATGGGCCTCAGGAAGCTTTGGGCTCCCCATCCTACCACTGGGTTCTGAGATTGTTGTCCAGACACTTGATGGATTCTGCCATCTTTATCTTGTGGATACTAGGATGCCTGACCCTCTGTGACTCCATCTCCTGACTGGCCTGCATTCCTGGCTGTGGCTACAGAAGCCCCCTCTGCAATGCAAAGCATATGCCTGCCCCTTCCTGCCTCAGCTGCCTTCTCAGGGCTGTGTCCACTCAATGTACAAACACAAACAGAACACTGCTTACTGCTAGGCATGATGCCAGACACTGGGTCCAGGAATGACCAGAAAGACACAGTCTCTGCCCCCATGAGGTTCACAGTCTGAAACAATAATTTGGATGCAGGACAATATTTAGAGTCCGCTACAATAGGAGCGATACCCAGGGTAATGAGGAACACTGAAGAGAAGCCTATGAAATTGGAGGCAGAACAATGAAAAGTTCTTGAAAAGATTAAGCCTAACCTAAGTCTTAAATTAAAAAAATAGTAGGAATAGGTAAATATGTTGAACAGCTATTACAGATTAGGAACTTAACATGTGTTATACATTCATTATTTAATTCCCACAACTGCTGTGAAGCAGATTCTATTACCATCCCCACTTCACAAACTGAGGCTCATGTGTCAAAATTTCTCACAGTCGTAGAGTTTGGAAGCAGCAGACCCCACAGTCAGACCCAGAGCTGTGTGGCAGCTAAGTCCAGAATCTTAAGCACAGGCTGAATGGAGGGAAGAATCCCAAGTGGTCCAGTGTGATAGGCACCCAAGTGTTTACTTTTGCCAGAACATAAGTGTGGGGTAAAGCATGGAGAGAGGCAGGCACAGCCAGCTTATGGGGAGACCTTGCTGATGAGTGTGGCCATGGTCCTCAAAGTGAAGGCAAGCTGCTTGATTTGCATCTTGGAAAAACCATTCTGGCAATAGCAAGAAGGATGGCTTTGCAGGCATAGATTTGGGGACAGGGAAATATTAGTCAATCAGCAGTCCTGGTAAGAAGGGATATTGGCCAGAATTTGGGCATCGGTGATAGGAACAGAAAGGAAGGGATCTCCCACTGCTTTTCCCATGAAGCTTCATGCCCCAGGTGCCTCCTTCCCACATTGCACCTACAGCTCAGCCTCCAGGGCTCCTTTTGATGTCATATCTGCAAATCTGTCTGGCGTTACCTTGCCCTCCCACACCCTACACTAAATTTCATTTTGTTTTCAACTCCCAGAGCCTAGTGTAGCAGTAGGCACTTAGCAAAAGAATATTGAATGGCACAATGAATGAATTGGAATAGTTTCTGACTTCTCACCTATTTAACAAACCCATGGCCCAACCATTGCAGTCCTGTCACTGCCCTCGTTCGAAGGTAATACATGAAGCTGGACAGATATTCTGACTAAGCAAGAAATATGAGTCATATGGTTGTCACAGTGAAGATGCTCATTGATTGATACATAGAATCATCTCCTCGGTCTTGGATTTGACACTAAGAATACTAAGTGACAAATGCCAAACAGTATATACCTCAGACAACTTAGCTAGAAGAGAAAGGTAGGACTCAAGAGGTTTATTCTGTGTAATTTCATATTTATTTATAGATAGGCAGAGATAGGCACTATCTTCATACTTTTCCCAATAAAAAATTGGGCCAAAGTCTGGTGGGATGGTGACAGGTGAAATTGGGCACACACACAAAGAAATTACTGAGACATTCCCATGTTGAGGACTTGCTATGTAGCATTTTGAAGGCAACAAAATTCATAGCCAATAATCTGAATAGCCTATCTCATGTGGTGGTCTTAATTTATCCTTGGTCTACTAGAAGTAAAAAATTTTTAAAGTAAACATAACATGCACATGGTTATTTATAGCAGCTTTACTCATAAATCCCAGAACTTGGAAGCAACCAAGATGTCTTTCAGTAGTTAAATGGATAAATAAACTGTGGCACACCCAGACTGGAATATTCTTTAGCACTAAAATGAAATGAGCTATCAAGCCCTGAAAAAATATGGAGGAACTTTAAATGTATATTACTAGGTAAAATAATTCAACCTGAGAAGTCTACATAGTATATGATTCCAACTATACAACATTCTGGAAAAGACAAAACAATGGAGACAGTAAAAAGATCAGGCGTTGCCAGACAGGTGAAGAGGATGAATAGGCAGCTCGCAGAGGATTTTTAGGGCAGTGAAAATATGCTGTATGATATTATAATGATGGCTCTCTGTCACTATGTATTTGTCTAACACACAGAGTGACCTATAATGTAAATTGGAATTTGAGTGCTTATAGTGTATCAGTGCAGGTTCATCCTTGTTTAAAAATGTACCACTCAGATGAGTGATGTTGATAACAGGAAACTACGCATGTGTGGGGCAAGAGGTATATGGAAAATCTCTGAACTAAACCTAAAACTTCTAAAAAAATATGAAGTCTTAATTTAAAAAAAAGACAAGAAAACACAAAATGAGAACAAACAACTGTGGAATAACCTTAATGACATCAACTCCAATGGACTGAAATGCACATAATATTCTATGGCCCAGCATTTTAGCGAATAATTCAAGTCTTCCTACTTTTTGTACATGTTCCCCAAAAAGAATTCTGACAAACTGTACACCCCATGCACATTTTTAAATTTTTTTTAAATATATGAAATTTATTGTCACATTGGTTTCCATACAACACCCAGTGCTCATCCCAAAAGATGCCCTCTTCAATACCCATCACCACCCCCATGCACATTTTAGATTGCTTTAGAAGAGCAGGACTGAGATGGACAAAGGATTCAGGGGTCCAACCTGTGTGGAACCATGCCTACTTTTGTGTGACAAAGTGTATTCCTGTTAAAGAAATGAGAATCTGCAAATAAATGCAAGGGGCGAATTTATGTAGTTTTCATATGCTGGGGCAAGGAAGAGCCTGTGGCCTCTGATCACTGGCCAAAGGCAACAAATAAGCAACAGCAACTCAAAGAGACACAGGAAAATACAACTAGTTCTTCAAAAACATGCCAGAGCAATTACCATATTTTAGCATATGGTTCCACACTGAATTATTTCACAGTTATAATTAGGTTGTTAATGCAGCGCAGAATTGGAAGATACACTAATTTGGTGTACACTTTAATCTGCTGGAAATGCAGCATTTAGAGGGCCTGACTTTTCACAAGCGATTAAAAAGGACTTCTTCAACTTAACTTTAATATCACATTCTTTGTGTGTGTGTGTGTTTGTGTGCGTGTGTGTATGTGTGTGTATGTGTATGTATGTGTGTGAGAGAGAGTTTCTATCCCAGTTATAGGCAACAGCAACACATTGGCCTCTGATTTGTTTCCACTATTCATCATGTAAGATTTTCTTGCTTGCTTGCTTTTTTTTTTTTTTTCCTTTTTTGCCTTTGGTGAATTAAAACTGAATTTTCTTCTTCTCCAGGACACTTCTCTGTTCCAGTCATAGTAAATACCAATTTCATTTCCATCCTATTATTTTTCTAATTAAGCATTTGTCATGCAAAAGGAGATCTGAGGTGCCTGGGCTTTCCATTATGTAAAATATTCAGTTATGATAATAGCTTTGGGATGGCATCTGGAAGGTGTTATGGAAAGAAAAAAAATCAGGGAAGAAATAAAATAAACTGTATTTTACCGTGGACTTTTGCCTGTTTATTCTCTCCCTGGTCTGCCACAATTGCTAATATTGACAATGTCCCATCAATTGTGAAGGATGTACACATAATTAGCATCCTTTAATAAGGAGAATTCTATTACATTTCTATCTAAAATTCATTTTAAGGTTAAAAATAAAACGACGCATCTCATTTTTCTCTTCTATTCACATTTAGCAAAGCCTATAACTTCTATAGTTGATGAAATGTGCTTCTGAGCTCAAATTGTTTCAGAACAAAGTAGGAAAATGCCAGAAGGACAACTTGGTATTTCTTGGAAATTCTTTCTTCCTTCTTATGACAAATCCCAACGGGCTAGGCTCTGTCGAAGAAGAATTTATTTTCTAAACGCTTTGAACACAATGCTTTCCATTTTCTGTGGCAAGATACTTTTTCCAAACAAACATTAACAATCACACCATATATCTATATTTATATCCATACATATACTATATATCCATACATATATATTCTATATATGTGTAAATATGTATATGTATATCAATGTGCATGATATTATGTATATTCTACAGATATACTTGATATTATCTACTGATTTATAAAATCTTAGACTTTAATTTTCAATTTCCATAGTTTACACAGAATATGCTGTGAAACTGGATTTTATAAAGGTAGAACCACTTTTCAGTTTCTCAACATGCAGACTGAGAACTTTCTGGTTTTGGAAGGAACCTGGTATATTTTCTGAAATTGCCACCTCCTGAGACACATTGTGTATGACGTGTGTGTGCGTGTGTGTGTGTGTGTGTGTGTGTGTGTGTATCTACACTGCCTAAGAGTGTTAGTAGTTGAATCTCACTGTGAATAGCCACATGTTCAGTATTTTCAAAGCTGCTGTTATGGTGCCCCCTCCCACATCCCCTTTATTAGACTGCTGAATCCCTACCCCTCCCCTACCCCCACTCCTCTGACTGTTGGCTGCTAAAGACCTACATAAGACCCTACATGGGGAAAAGTTGTCGTGGACTAATATAAGAGGAGCCACCTCACCCTGGAAGTTGGTAGGGGGAGGCCACAGCTAATGGCTGATTGATAAGTGTACCAAAGGCTGACACCCTGAGCCCAGGAGGGAGCAATTCTGTGGTGTGGTTAATGCTCCAGGGTACCCTCCAACCATGGCCCAGGCCAGAGTAGCCTCTCCCTGAGCCCATGCCCTTCACCTTCTTCGTCCTGCTTCACTCCTTCCCTTGGTAAGGTTTTCCTGCTCAAGAAATTGCCTGCACTCAAATCCCTGTCTCAGGCTCTGTTTCTAGGACACCTCTTTCAATTTTAGACATTCAATTTTGTAACCAATAAAATGTAGATAATAATTCCTGCCTAGTCTCTTTCTCAAAGTCGTGGTGGAAGTAGTAAATTATGTGGAAGAATTTTGTAAACAGCCTTAGCATTTAAGAATATTTTGCAGGCAACATGATGTATTATGTATTTTAATATTTCACCTTAGGTTCTATGAAAACATGGTTGATTTCTACCGATTTGTGTTTTTTACATTTTAGGCTAATGTCCACCTTGCTTATTCTATCATTCCCTGGAGAGGGCGGATTTGTAACACTTGATGACTTGTCTGCAGCGCTTTCCACACCTGGGCTCTCCAAGGTGAATGAGAGAAAGAGATGTGATTCCAGCTAAGGACTGTGTCAGTCTGGAGGGTACATGGGCCTTACCAAAGGCCAACTAACCAGGAACCCAGGATGTGGTTTTGGGAGATCCTCACATGGTTTTAAGCTAAGCCAGACACCAGATTATTATGTGAAATTCCCAGGTTCTTAAATGCTAACAATACATTTTTTTAAAACATAACACCCTACTATTCAAGTAAAAGTCAGCTAGCAGTGTGTAACCTGTGGCCAGATTTAAGCTCCTGAAATAACAGGCCAGGTGATCCCCTCTGAGCTCTCAGTTCCCAGCACTGTGTCCAGCAAATGGTAGATGAAAGGCCCTGGATAAATAGAACCACCATTAGCAATGCTGGTTTCCAAGGAGTTAAATGAATGACCGCTGGTTTTAGTAAACAGTTCTCCACTTTGTAAAAACTAGTTAGCATATGATTCTTTTCCCTAAACAGTATTACAACATATGCAGATTTTTATTCACTTGCCAGCTTGCTCTTGCACAACTTTTCAAGGACACTTAGTCCGTTTCCTGATCTATTAAACAAAAATAATTATGCCTGACCTGAAAATAAGCAACAGCATGAAAAGGGGCTTTACAAACAGGGGCGATCAATCCAGATGTAAGAAATCACTGTTCTCTAAATTCTGCCCTGGGATCTAAATCCCATACTCAGAAATTTGAAACCAAGGAACAGAGGCTCTCTTATCTTTCTTCTAAGATGGTATTTCCTTAACTGTAGTTGCAATTTTTGCTATAAAAACTACATTATTTTCTGTTACTACTAATTGCCTAATTTTTAAGACAAATATATTTTTCCTAACTACCAACTACCAATAATCTTTTTCAAATACCCACTTTACCTTTGTCCTAAGCAATAATATCTATGAATGCACAGGTTTCATGTCCTAATATTTGGCTTTATACACATACACACACATATATACACATATGTAGGTATATGTATACTTTGTGTGTATATATATGTACACATCTATGTGTGTGTGTGTGCATATAATATGCATCTATTTCCCATCTAAAATCACCTTGCTTATCACCAATTGTATGTGTCTTTCATTTTAGAATATTCTGCCCCCCTGGATTAGTAGAATTTCATAGGAAGATTTTCTGCTTCTCTCAGTCTATTAATTTACTCATTGAGCATTTGTCACCTAATGTCTATCTCATGTAAACCTGGAACAGTCAGGAGAAGATTAACATTATTGGTTCCACAAAATTTTAAGCTACTCTAAAAAGCTTTGTGAGCCCATGTGGGTAATGAGTTTCAGGTAGGAAACTCACGCTCCAAATCTCCTCGCTCCAGATTCCTATGGACTTGATAATGATCAGGAATCACAGAGGGCAACCCCGAGAGAGCCATATTTGTGAAATGCTTAAGCTCTCTTAGAGATTCCTGCCCCAGGGGGAATCCGGGTCATGCTACTAGCAAGTTTTAACACAGTAGAGTCTGGTGGCGCCTTCTCAACAGCTTTCATGCAAGAAGCTGTCTGGTGCTATGTTCCTAACTAACCAACCCCCCAGCATTGTCATTTCTGAGATTGGATTTGGCTGTTTAATAAGATAATAGCATTCAAGCCAGTCTCCATTAGGTTATGAGATGTTGTTAATAATTACAATCTGCACGTTTAGGTGGCGCCTCTCCCAGCAAGCACTAAGAGTTTTACAAATGTTATCTCATTTTCAACTTCATGACACCCTTGTGAAGCAAGCATTTTTTCATTGCATTACTACAGAGAGAGGAGCTGAGGCGTGAAGAGGTTAAATGCATTGCCCAGTCTGAGAGCAGATCTGAGATCACAGATCTCAAACCCGGTTTGATGTTGTCTAAAGAAAAGTGTCTGTGATGTGTTTGTGTCTGGGTTTCACACCAAATGCAGGGAATGTCTCTAAAAATATTTACATTTAGGTCTGTAAACTCATAGGCTCTTTAAACTTTGCATTCCGGGTGGACTCAATGACATGTGCCTTCTCTAACTAGTAAACAAACATAGAGGTCTAATGCCAGAGTCTGACATACTAAATACCATCTGCCAGATAACTTACACATATCTTTATGTACCAGGCATTGTTCCAAATGTTTTATAAATTTCTAAGTACCATTATGTTCCTTAGTGTACAAGGAAGGAAAGTAAGGAAGCTAGACAACTTTGCCTAAATGTCCCACAGCTGGTAAGTGGCAGAGCTAGGATTCAAGTCCACTCAATCTGGTTCTTGAGTCCATGACTTTAAACCGAACATTCTGTAGCTGCAAGCTTTTTAATAGTTTGGTTTTTTTTTTTGAAAATATGTCTCTCTCCCATGCCAGTCAAAGGGTTTTGTTTTTGGTTTTGTTTGTTTTTGTTTTGTTTTGTTTTGTTTTGTTTTGTTTTCCTGTCAGTGGTTATCCTTTTAATCCTATTCTGGGCATAATCTTCCCATGTAGTCAATGATTCTGTCCCCACTCCAAGTGTGTTTATATTCTAAATGGATGACCAGCCAAATATTATAGAATATTAGATATTCTAGCAGAGTGACTGGAAAAGAGAGTTTCAATCCATATCAATCATCATTCCATTCCATTCAGAGTCTTTGAAGTCATCTTCCAAAAGTATAGAAGAAAGGAAATCCTTTTTTCATTCATTTTTCTTTTTTCATTTCATTTCTTCTTGGAAAAAGAAGGCAGTGAAATTTTCCCACCAGTTTGTCCCAGAATTGGGATGAGTTTTTACAGTAAGCAAAGCTATTTTTCACAGGCGACTTATGCAATACACCTTATGTTTGGAGAGTGTTTTCACTGTGCTCTATATATTCATTATCTGATTTGATCCTTACACAACAGCCCAGTGAGATAATCAGGGAAACGATTTTTATAAGTGCCATTTTACAGATGAGAAACTGAGGCTCAGGGTCATTCAATAAACTTGTCCACAGTCACCCAGCTAATGAACTACAGTAGCAAAATATGTCCAGTGTCATATTAATAAGCCCTATAAATGATCTCATCTCATATGAAGCTTAATACCTTCTGGTGATATCATTACTAAACTTAGGCATTTAAACCAATAAAAATCAGAACAGTTCCTCCTTAGGATTACAGACAGGACACTAGAAAACAGTGACTTCATGTTCAGCTCCCTTCTCCTGTTTGAGGGAACATGAAATAGACTTTCCAGCATCATCAAAAGAAGGGCTCCCATGTGGTCACTCCTACCACACCCGGGACCTGTACTTGTTTCCTTGCCCAGATGCTGCCCACTGCCTGAGTGAAGGGAACCTTTAGATTCAAAGAAGATCCATCTCGCTTGTTTCAGGAATGTGTTCTTTGTCCCCTGGCTATAGACACTGTGTGCTGGAGAATTAGTTCCACTAAAGAAGGAATGAAAAGGCAGTTCACTCAGATGAGTAATATAAGGGCTAGACGTTGGACCCTGGAGGTCAAATTGCCAACTTTTACTTTCTCTATTAAATGTCTTCTATAGGGGCGCCTGGGTGGCTCAGTCAGTTAAGTGTCCAACTCTTGATTTCAGCTCAGATCATGATCTCATGATTCATGACATTGAGCCCCGTGTCAGGCTCTATGCTGACAGCACACAGCCTGCTTGAGATTCTCTCTCTCTCTCTCTCTCTCCACCCCCCGCCACCATCTCTCTCTGCCCCTCCCCAGCTCACATGCACTCTCTCTTTCTCAAAATAAATAAATAAACTAAAAAAATAAAATAAATGCCTTCTGTAGGAAATTGATTATTTTTCTCTTCTTGTTGCTGGGACAATTGCAGTGAATTACCATTTGTGATTTCTTATCTTTTATACTTAGTCTTCCTATTTATTACTATTATTTATAATTGATGTTCCACCAAGTAGGTCATTATTGCAAGCATTGGCTCTCTCCTCCTCTGCATAAGATCTTTACCTCTACTTGACTAGAATTCAATTGCTTGATTTGAGCTTCTTTGGTTGTCCTTACTGCTGGATTTTCTGGATTTCTCTCCCCAAGTCCCTCTCCTTGAGAACCACACTCCATCAGTCACAAACATCTCCCCCGACACTCCCACCCCACTGTATGCCTCACGGGCACATTTCCCTTTATCCACCAAAAGATTTAAGCTTTTTCGTTTCCTCTACACCTTCCCATTCTTCATGGCACACTCTCTTTGCTGGCTTCTAGGACATTAAGGTCTGACTTTTGTCTCTTTGCAGTTCGTTCCATTTACTCACATTCTTCCTCCTGCCCTAAAACATAGATATTCTCCAAAATTTAGTCCTCAGTGTTTTATCTATTCTCTAGAATTTCTCATTTGGTGATTTATCCATCACGTTGTTACTATTCTTGTGTCTGATGGAATATTTTGTCAAGTTTCCTTGAAACAACAGATCAATTTTATTTATAAATAAAAAATTCAATGCCCTAAATAAAAATTTTAGCAAACAGGAAACAGAAAAAATATGAAAAGACTAATATGTCATGACCAAGTGTATGAGGCTCACTCTAAGAATAGAAGGATATCTCAGTATTAGGAAATTTATTAATATAATTCAACATATTTATAGATTGAAAGAGATAAAACTCATATGGTTATTCTACATAACCATTGAAATTTCAAGCCACATTGAAATTTGATAAAACTTAACATCTTTTCTAAAAACAGCTCTCAATATTAGGAATGGATGGATAGTGTTTCCTTAACATAACAAAATAAATGTCTCTCATCTCAAATGTCAACTTAATCCTTAGTGGGAAAACAGTAGAAGTATGCTCATTAGATCAAGAATAGGACAATTATGCTTGATAACACAAGTATTATTTAATATTATTCTAAAAGTACTTGCCAACACAATTAGATAAGAGAAAGAAATAAAATATAAAATAGCAAAGGGGAGGAGGTAAAATCATGGTTATCAGAACATCTTAGAGAGTCACCTGAAAAACTATAACAAACAATAAAGGTATTTGGTCTAGATGTGTTAGGCAATGTGTGGGAATACAGGCATTCTCACCTTTTGCTTGTGAGAGTATAATTTGGTACTACTTATATGGAGAACAATTTGGTAAGAGCTATAAAAATTAAAATGTGTGTAATCTTTGGCCCAATAATTTCCTTTCTAGGAACATATTCTTCTATTTCCATATGTGCAAAATAATATAGATCCAGAGTATTTTTGCAGCTTTGCTCATAATAAATGATTAGAAGCAAACACTCATGAATAGAGGACTAGTTAAACAAATCATGGTGCATCATGTGAGAGAATTTTATGTAGCCATTAAGAAGACTGAGGTAGCTTTATGTGTGTTAACTATGGAGCTACCTCTAAAATACATTGGTAAGTGATGAGAAGAAAGCATAAAACCATGTGTACGATAACTTACCATCTGCATGTAAAAACAGAAATGCAAAAAAAAGACAACACATGTTCATGCTTATATTTAAATACCTAAGGAACTTCCAAAGTGCTTGCCTCTGGGAGTGAAACAGGGAGACTAAGAGAAAGGAGTGTGAGGAAGATATATTTTTTTGCTATATGATTTTTTATTATTGATTTTTAGTAAAACAATAAAAAAATATTAGTAAAACAAAAAATGCTTTTAAAAAGACCCCAATACGGGGGCTCCTGAGTGGCTCAGTCCACTGAGCATTCAACTCTTGATTTCAGCTCAGGTCACAATCTCACGGTTTGTGAGAATGAGCCCTGCATCAGGCTCCATGCTCTCAGCGCAGGATTGGGATTCTTTCCCTCTCTCACTGCCCCTCCCTTGCTCTCTTTTTCTCTCTTTCTCTCAAAATAAATAAATAAACTTTAAAAAGACCTCCAAAGAAACAAAAACAACACAAAATCCATTGCCTCCTAAAGAAATAGAAAAGAAATCCACATGGGATCTCTTTAGTGGCTATGCTGTGTAACAAATCACCCCAAAGCTGAATAGCTTAAAACAAGAAAAACACAATATGTCTTACAATTCCGTGGATTGACTGGGCTCAGTTGGGCAGTTCTGCTCACAGGGTGTAACTAAGATCACTCAGGGGCTGTAGCCCATTGGGAGTATGGCAGGCTCTGGAATGAACAAGATAGTACCTCAGCTCTAGGACCTTTCTGGGTTCCCTCTCATCATTCAGTAATCTTGACCACATTGCAGCTGGCTTCCAAGAACACAAAATCAGAAGCTGCTTGTGTTTGAAGGCTTATGCTTGCAATTAGCACAGTATCGCTTCCTCTTTGTTGTACTTCTGATCAAAGCCAATCTCAAGACCAACCCAACTCAAATTCTAGGGGAGGGGAAATAGTCTCCATCACTTAATTCAAAGAATGGCAAGGAATTTGTGGCTATCTCTAACCTACTGCAGACCTCCACATTTACTCGGCTCAAATCACCACAGCTATCACAACAGCTATTAGAAATTATTCCTTAAAGTGTTAACAAATCTGGGTCAGATCATCTTATGTAAGTCCTAATAGTAACTATTTCTCCAAAAGAACAAAATAGCTCAATTTTTGGCCTTAGATTAATGAACACGAATTTTATATACTATTACAATTCAAGAGCTGCTTTAAAAACTATTTAAAATTTAGCTAGAATTTATATAGGTCTGTTCTATAGAAACATAGATCAGGTGATATCTATAAAATCTAGAGAAAGTAAGTAAGGTGAATCTTAATCAATATTTTTTTTTCAAAAATAAAAGCCAATACATTTCTGTGAATAAGAAGAGTATTTCTGTAAGGCAAAAGCAGCCATAAATCAGAGGTGTTAACAACTATTACGTGTCTGTTACTAATGGTAGAGATGAGCCTTCTCTGGATGCCCTGCCCAGGGAATGCCCTTATTGGCCACCAGGAGTTTCACTGGCTTCCTGGGAGGGCTAATGAAAGAGATGTGGGGCTCAGGATAAGACCACTAGTCCACCAGAGTTCAGATATACTGTTGGCTATAATTCAGCCTTTTCATGGGTCCTCAAATATGTCTTGCTCCTTCTTATGAGTTTTTGCACCATTCCTGTTTACTCTGTCTCCTCCCCACACTTTCCCTTTTGGCTTAGCTAACTCCTCTTCATCCTTTAGTTGATGGGTTTATATTCCTCATCCATAGTGACATTTACCCAAAATTAGGTCAGATGTTCTTGGGGAAATTCCTACTTCTGCTGTATAAATAATTTTGCAGAGCTGCCTCACCTCTTCTGGGGTCTTAACCCATTATTCAGGGGTGACCCCCAACAACCATGTCTGTACATGAAGACCAGCTTCCCTAGCTCTGATCAATTAGTCCAGTGGCAGACACTACACTCAAGATGGATGAAAGACATTCTCTTTTGAACTGAAAGACTTGGACTTTTGATAACTAAATCACATTAATGAAGCACATCGGAAGGAAAATCCATAAACCCCTAGCAAAGAGGTAGAGCTAATTTGATTCTTGCACTTAATTATCTCCTCCTTGTATCCTGTTAGACATATCTATGACCTTCCCATGTATCCCTTTCTTCTATGAAGCTATCCAGAGTTGTCTATAACTCCCAACCAAAGACTTAACATAATTTATACCAACTGGAATGGACTCATGCATGCATGTATCATGAGTGGTGTATTTGTTCTGTGTCATTTTCGGTGCTAGATTGAAAGCTCTGGGAAGACAGGAAAGATGTCTGCCTTGTTTGGTCTTATATCTTGAACACCAAGCAGAGGGCTTGGCATGTGGAAAATGCTCCGTAAATATTTATTGAATGAAAATGGGGGCACCTAGGTGGCTCAGTCAGTCGAGCATCTGACTCTTGAATTTGGCTTAGGTCATGATCCCAGGGTTGTAGGATGGAGCCCTGAGTCAGGCACCACGCTGAGTGTGGAGTCTGTTTAAGATTCTCTCTCTCTCCCTCTGCCCTCTACCCCATTCACATGCTCTCTCTGTCTTTCTCTCTAAACTAAAACAAAAAAAATTTTTTTTTAATTAAAAAAAAGAAAAGAAATAAAAGTACCAAACTGATGAGGCTCTTTGGGAAGAGACTTCACTGTGGTTGAGCAGGAGGCTTGAGGAATCCATTGTGGGTTTAGATTCCATGTTGGTGAGAAATGCTTTGAATGCTATTGGCTACTCAGGTAGTCACATAGCTCACCCTTTGGAAAATATCCTGTATTATCTGATGGCAGAAAGAGTAAAGTACAAAGACCCTGTTTACCTTTGGATGCCAAGATTAGCTGAAGGAGCTTTCTTACTATAGGTGGAAAAATCTTTCTAAATTGAGGCAGTACAGGAGAGGAGGATGGTAGCTCTATGAAGCAGTGGACCCTGCAGGGCTGTGTGGACCATCATAAACAGACTGGTGAGAGGGCAGCTTCGCAGCAGGAACGAGGCTGGGAGAGTCTCTGCTGGTCAGTATGTGAGCACAGAGCATCTCTGACGGCCCTTTGCAGCAGGGAGAGCAGCTGGAGGTGGATGGAAATGAGGGTCCAGGGGAGATCTCATTTCCTGTCTACAACAATTCCCTGGAAACAGGTCTGGCAGAGTTGAAGTTTCAGTATCCGTAATAGTTCTAAATCCACACAGAGTTCTAGGGCTGCCTCCTGATCCTCAAGCTCTTAGCAGTTCCAGGCTGGTGTCACAAGGGTAACACTATCTTAGCTTCATGCTGGGGTATCCTAGTAAGAATTCCTGCAGAACACAGGTTTTTAATCCATCACAAAGTTGTGTCTCTTTGTAATTATTATTTTTTTTAGAATGTGAACCTGCCAGATAACTTGGTCTGATGTGTGAAAATTGAGTTCAAAAAATGAGAGCTTTTTACTTCTGTGCTTAAACTATCTACTTTATAATTGCCCTAATGCAACTTTGCATTAGATTATGTCTTGATAACAGCCTAATTCCTAATTTGCGATACCGTGCAAAACCATCTTTGAACTTTGCAATGATATCCAACTGAGAGTCAAAGACGAAAGCCTGATTTCCTGGCAGTCACAATACAGTAACCCTCAAGCTTCATGACTCACCCCATTCTTCTTGGGGAAGATTCTAGCTCTACCAGTTCAAACTTGTCCAATCCTGTCGGGAGCTACTCTGCCAACATACAGGTGTCTATATAGAGGTGAGACGTTTTGTTCAATTGCTGTGAGTCCGAGACCACAAAATCTGTTTTAATAGCAATTTTATCCAAAACATTTTTTTCAGTTTTGGTGAGGGCCTATAGCTTTAAATTTTTTGTCTAAGAGTTCTTAAAAAGCTTTACTGTAGTTAGCCAAGCAGAAATTATATAGCCCAGTGTTTAAGCTCCTATACTCTATAACCAAGCAGCCGTGGTTCAAATCTACCTTCACCTACCTGTTCATTAGGGTATGGCTAGTTCCTAATTCTCTCTAAGCCTCATTTCCCTCTTCTGTGAAATGAAGATAATAATAGGACATCCCTCACAGAATGAACAGGAGAACTAAGTAGCACATCGTAAATACTCAGTAGATGTTCTTATTATAACTATATTTAAGCCTGGAATATAAAATAAAATTATTTTATAGATTCAGATGTCTTTCACATGGTAGGTTTTAGAAATTGCTACAAATCCTTTAACACTGCTCCCCTTGAAGCAGTATCCATGTCCCTTCCATTTGAATCTGATCAAGCTTGTGACTGCTTTGACCAGAAGAATATGTTGGAAATGACACTATGTGGCTTCTAATCCTAAGTCATGAAAGAACATGCAGTTTCTGCCTCATTTGCTGGAACACTGAACTGCCATGTACCAAGTCTGACTACCCCTAGGCTTCCATGGAGAAGTAACATCAGAGTAACATCAGTAACATCAGAGGCCAGCCATCCCTGCTTACAGGCCAGTCATTTTGGAAGTGAATCCT
Source organism: Panthera leo (assembly GCF_018350215.1). NCBI lineage: Eukaryota > Metazoa > Chordata > Mammalia > Carnivora > Felidae > Panthera > Panthera leo. The sequence continues at coordinate 93,779,080 of NC_056680.1, forward strand.
CCAGCCCCAACTGTTCCGGCCCTCAACTGCCTGAGTCACCCCCTAGCTGTTGGAATCCTCCCTACTGAGTCCCCTGATTTTGTGGTGTATAGATGAGTCATTCCCACTGTCCCTGTCCAAATTCTTGAGTCCATGAATCATGAGCATAATAGAATGGCTATCATTTTATGCCACTAAATTTGGGGTGGTTTATTACATAGCAATAGGTATATGGCACATTTAGAAAATAATGGATTTAGAGATAGTCGTGGGGTAAAAGGGAAAATAAACTATATCAAAATCATCAGATCCAATCTTGATCTGTGTGCATGCTTTCTAAATATATATCAATTTTTAATGATGGCAAAGTTTACTCTCTTCTTTCTAAGCTAAGATCCCTGTGTTAATCTGAAGGGCTGGCAGCAAACAGAATGCCATATAAATTCCACAGACTACAAGGCCCTGAGGGGAAGCACACTAGCCCATGTAGCAGAGACTTCTCTTACCTCTATTCTAGAGAGAGCTGAGGGGAAATGAAAGCTGAAAAGAAAAACCCTTGGTTTAAATAGACCCCGATTGCATTCCAACCTATCAGATCAATAATGCAGAGATTCCTAAAATCAATATGCTGAGGCAGTTTTATCAAATGCACTTGCCTATTGATTAATATTCTGACTTTTAAATGTAAATATGCATACTTCTTTGTTGTGATCAGAAATACAGAATATTAAAGCCAGCAAGATATACTATAACCATTTAGATCATCACCCTAATTTTATAAATGAGGAAACTGAGGCTCAGGAAAGTAAGAAAACTCACTGAGATAAAAGAAGTCCCTTTCACCCAGCACTGAAGAATATTCCAAAGTCCAGGACTTTCTTCTGTTGCAGAAAAATGTAAGACTGGCGAGTACATCCCCTAAGGGTGTACCCCATCAAATCAGATCACAGGAAGGCTACACTTTTGGTCTATTTTTTCTTTTTCTTTTTTTTGTCTCCTTACGGAAACACCTTTCCCCACCTAAGATACACCATTATATCTTGGTTTTTATCATGGGCAGATATGAGAAATGGCCATCTGACATTGCCCTATGGCATTTGATATCCTTTATACTAAAACATCCCTAATAATTGTCTTAGAGTTAGGTTCTTGGCAGAATTTTGTGTTCCCTAATGAATTTTCTTTAATTAGGTTACAAAAGTTATGGAATTTATCTTGTTTCCCTTGGCATGCTACCATGGTAATGCAGATGGTAACTGCATTTGAATTCTGGTTCTCCTACTGATACGCTGTGTGAGCAAGTCAATGTCTTAAGCTTGTATTTCTGTGTCTTAACTGAGGATCTTGCTATCTGCAGCAGCACTGTCATGAAGATTAAGTCAGGTACTATGATATGATAACTTTCATGGGAAAAAATGTTTTTCTTTCTCTTTTACTTTTTTCAAATATTAGGATCTTTTTAGTGTTAGATGTCTAATGAAGTACAAATAGCCCAGTGCCGTTCTTTACCATGGCCAAAGAAATGTTGTCAGATCTGAAATGCAATGCCTGGTTGCATGTTCCATTTGTTCTTAATCATAGTCCCAAAGATGATATTTTAAGAAGAATGTGTACTAATACTTTAGAAACCATGGATTGACTTCCATGATACTTTCAGTCATAAGATTCAGGTTAAGGCAAGAAACAACAACAACAACAACAAAACAAATAAAAAATAATTTGATTATGCTATGTTTTTAAAAGATGCACAACATTATTTCCCCCATACACAAAAAAATGTCAAGCTGCCCAGAAATGAGAGCAGAGAGGCTTGCTCACAGAGGCACAAGATTTACTTGTTCTCTTAAAAACTTCTTTCTGCACCAAAATGATTCCAAAGTCTGCGCCCCACATCTTAGCCAATCAGAAGGGCCTCTTTTAGCTCATGAAACATAAGGTTTTAATTTACAAGGGATCATCTATATTTCTTGCCCAGAGCCTCACAGAGGACTACATTTTAAATCCAACACAAATGCCTATATGTTTTGCAAAAGTTTTCCCAGATAGTATACACTATTTCCAATTGCATAATGACAACAGAGTAATTAAAGCAGAGTCATGAGACAGCTCTTTCCATCTGGTCTTTTGGAGAAACTGGTATTTAAGTAATACATTTAGTTTTCATACTTTTATACTTTTTATACTTTTTTACTTTAATCCTCGAATTACAGGACAAATGGGGTAATTATTATCCAACTTTGCTGATGATAATTCAATGATGATTTCTCTTTCCTTTTACACTTCTATTTTTTTAGATGTGTTTTGGTGAGATTTGTGTACAAAGAATCCATGATTTGTATTTATATCTACACCCTTCTATATTAAAATTTTGAGTCTTACCATGGTTAAAATGTACATTCTAACAAATCATAGCTGACCCTCAAAAGATAAGTCAGTTTAGGGTCTTACTATGAATCAGCTAGAACTAAGATAAAGGTCAAGATAATCAAACTGACTGTCTCTTTTGATAAGTTGTTTTGGGAAAAGCATCTTTATTTTAAAGATGGACCTTTCAAAGAGAGTTTATAAATTGAGGCTCTGTGTATAAATGAATCCAAAAACTATCTCACCAATGTCAAGAGCATATTTGTTTAATAATGAAGGGAAAAAGGAAAAAAGAAAAGACAGTTTTAGAATGGTTGCAAAAGAATACAGAGGTTTGGGAAGATAAGAATTAGCTTATGCAGAAATTCCCGGGTTGGAAATTCAAGAAGGAATAAGGTAGAGATTTAGGGTGAAAGCTTAGACAGTGTCTCTAACCTACAGTGTCTGCAAAGGCAGTATGATAGACTCCTAGGTGATGCCTCCCAGGTAGAAGGCAATAGCATAGTCTGGGGTTTCTCTATCACTATCAGCTCCCTAACCAATCAATATCCCTTCACTAGGAATTCAAAGAGAAGACTGAACTCCTGACATACAAAAGTGATACAGAGGTGAAAATCCAATCTTATAGTTTCAAAGTATATTAGGTCTAACCCAGCATTTCTTTTTTTTTTTTTTAATTTTTAAATGTTTATTTATTTTTGAAAGAGAGAGAGACAGAGTGCAAGCGGGGGAGGGGCAGAGAAAGAGGAAGACACAGAATCTGAAGCAGGCTCCAGGCTCTATGCTGACAGCTCAGAGCCTGATGTGGGGCTCGAACCCACAAACCGTGAGATCATAACCTGAGGCGAAGTCAGACGCTTAACCTACTGAATCACCCAGGCACCCCTAACCCAGCGTTTCTTAAACTGCATTCTACAGAGCATGAGGGTCAAGAAAAATATTTATATTCTGAGTCCCAGAGGTGTTACCCCTATTATCCTGGTATAGAAAACTATGTTAAATACTGAGGAATCACCAATCTGCACATCTCAGAAACCACATTTTCTTCTATAATTTTTAGGATAGACATGTTTATTCAATGGAAGTCCATTGACTTTGGTCTGACACAAGGCCTACCCTGGTACTAACTGGCTATAGAGCCTTGGACAAGTTGCTTAACTACTTTGAGCATTTGATTCTTCATCTATTAAAAGAAAATAATAATTAGTACCTTGCCTCAAAGAGTGGTAAAATTTACGTGACAAAATGTAGCATACATAGGGTACATTAAGGAAAAAAATGCCAAATACCTACAATAGCTGCTCAAAAAATATAGTCTTAGCCCGTATTATAATCTCTGTTATTCAACAAAGACAATTCAAACCTGTCACCCACAAGCCAACAACAAAACAACTCACCTAAAATTTCAAGGTCTGCCAGGTTGCCTGTGGAGACTTCACCTAACTGCTTGCGTGTCCATGTGCACTCAACTGTATGGAATTGGAACTGGATCTCTAGCCCTGGGAATTATCCACATTCAACCTGACATAAGTAGTCTGGAGAAACTTCAGAAGATTTGGGAAAGGACTGATAAAACAAGATCTTTGATATAAGAAAACTTGACTGAGTCTGAAGCTTGAAGAACCAATTTCAAGGAGAAACTGGGTTATGTTTATAGTTTTTGCCTAATTGAAATATTTTTATTGCAAAGTTCATAATAGTTCATACTTATTTAGTCATTTTTATCTATGGATATCAAACATTTCCACATCCTGAGAAAATACTATATTTTAGATTAAGGTAAAAATATGCTGCTCATATTTCTCTTCTAACATTATGTTATCCACAGCCTGCGTCACCTCCCCAAAAGACTTTCCATAACACTAATTGTAATGGGTTACAACAACTCTGAACTGTTCTTGATTTTAATAGCTTCCTCTATATCAGATATGTTTAATAAATGAAATACTGGATTGCTATAAAATAAATAGAAGATCTAGGTTTTTTTACTTTGGAAGACAACTCTCAGGAAATGATTTTTTTTTTTTTTTATTTTACAAGGCCTTTTTTTACACAGTCTGAGAGAAAACTACAGAAAACTGACTCTTTTTTTTTAATTAAAAGCATTATAACTACTCAAAAGAACATAAAAAGGGTTAAAATAAGCATCTAATGAAATTCAAACCAAACAAGGCCATTTTACCTGAAGTTCATTCTTTAACTTTTCTGGGTATTATATTCTTCATTGTAAGAGGAGAAAATTCACTAGTTCCTAGATGATGTCTGGTTCCTTCCAGTGCCATGATCCAGCAAGAATGACTTTTTTTTTTTTTTTTTTTTAACTCTGATACCATGTCTGAGCCTCCTCCCTAGTAAACTTCACTGTCCAGTGGAGGGTAAACTAAGCTCAAGAATTTCAATACAACAACTTTTGAAGCAAGAGAGTGTCACCTACTCTGAGGAACAGAACTGAGCACTCTGCCTTAATCCCTATGCCCTATTTGTTGGGGGGAGAAGAGGGTTTGGAGCAGTGGTGTTGGTGGGTGCTTAATGCCTGTGATGCTTAATGCATGTGATGCTTCACCAATGATGACCTTGAGAGAACGGAACACCAGACAGATAAGTCTTTATAAGAGAGGAATGGTAGAAGGAAGTTGTCTTGGTAAAGTTTCTAAGCATGGGATACTATCAGCAGAAGAATGAGCATCAGGGCAGAAGGCTAGAGAAAAAGTGTCCCTGGGAGACTGTGGGCTGGAATGCCGGAAGGTAAAATGAACAATTACGGACTGTGAGGGCTCAAAGGACCTCAGAGAGCACCTCCTTTTCAATATCAAAATCTTACATGAATTATTGTCAACACACATACACACACTCACAAATGGAACCTGTTGTACATTTAGTACCTGTTGCATTTTCTTAAAAAAAAAAACAGGCACTAGGAATCCAGAAATACTTTAAAAGAAATATATATTTTATGAATTTGCTATGTGCATGAATATTTAAAGAACAATAACATATGTACCTAAGACAAATAGATGTCATTTTGGTTTATCAGGTAAAGATACAGCTGCACATCCTTTAGAGACACCAACATGCATAGTGATGATCTTCAGTGCCCTGTTAGTATATGGTACAAGTAACACCCATCTTAAATAGTGACCTTTATGTCTAGACTAATGTTCAAGCTTCCCAATGACAACGTGGTCTAGGTTCCATCTTTCACAGTCCTTCTGAAGCCACCCTGCTGTATATGTGGGAGAAAGTGACCCTCAATAGCTTCCTATTGTCTGTAGATTATTCAGCCCAAACTTTTTAGTGTGGACTAAAACTTTCTCCTGCCTTCCTTGAGATATCTCAGGCACCCTCACTCCTCACCCCCACTCCGTTTGGCACTTTAAGCACTATAGAGCCTCTGTCTTTTGCACCTTCCACCCACCTCTCTATCAGAACACTTCTCACCCATTTCCACTGGCTGGCTGCTTCCACTGTGCTCATTCAGCTTTGGGATGGGCGACAAGATAACTGATCTACCTTTCTATGCCCTACTGTACTATGACTTCCTGTAAGGCTGGGCCATGTCTTGTACATCTCTTTGTAGTCTACTACCTAATATCGCTTATAACCTAAGAGGTGCTTCCTAAGTATGTATTAAACAAATGGATGGATAAGCAAAAGATAGAAAAAAAATTTGTAGAAAAGTATCCTGAAAATCTAATCATAGGTCAACAAATCCTAGATAGAATTAACAATACAATGGCAATTTACTGATAAAACTGAGTCATGTTGTTAAAACATCGTTTTAAAAAACCTTACGCAGAAACAACAAGAATGTAAGGAGGCTGAGATGAATTGTGTTGTTTGTAATTAGGAAGGGAACGTGCAGTTAGCTCTTTTGCTTTCAGACTTCGCTGTTTGCTAAACTGGCATCCCCAGGTCCGCACACCAGTGGAAGACCACGCTGCAGCCCAGCCTGGCTCCTAACCGGCCCAGTTTGACACTCCCAGGAGTTGCCCCTGTGCCGTGGACGTTCCAGCCCTGGAAGGCTCCAATAGCTCCCCCACAGCTCAGGTTGGTCGCTGGCGGTGCTCCTCCGGGTCCGAGGCACTTCTGGAGGCTTGGGCAGAGAGGACGCTCCCGAAGAGAGGTCGTCGCATTCTCAAGTTTTTCTCTCTAAATATTTAATGGTTCTCTCCCTTTGCTTCTGTTTCTGACTCGATCACAGAGGAGAAAAGGGGACTACAAGAAAGATAACAGTAGCGGATGGCGCACCTGGCTTTACTTTTCAATTCCGTCAAAGTTTGTGTTTGTGTTTTGTTCTTGTTCTTCATTTGACAGCAATCCCGTGAACTTCTCCTTGGGGGAAATGGCGCGTCCAAAGCCCGCCAAGCCCAGCCTGAGAGCTCTTGGACTTATTAGAGTAATATTTGAAACCAAACCTCGATAGACATAAACTCAAAGGAAGCCCTGCGCTCCTGAAGTCAAAGGCATCTGTCCTGATCGCGGTGCTCGGTTTGCTGTTTGTAACCAGAGTTAAGAGCAGGATTTTTAAACATGAAAATGGATAAAAGAAAAGCTGAGTCCCGAGGTCCGCCGACTCCTATTCATTATCCCCAGCAGCATATGGTACCATTCTCCTACTAGTGCTCGCCCTTTCTTCCGCAAAAGCAAAAGCAACCAAGCCTGTCCCGCTTCATAGCAAACCCACTCTTTGTGCCGGAGCGGTGCCTCTGCCACCACTACTACTTCCTCCTCCTCCCGCCCCCTCCTCCTCCCGCCAGCCGCCGACTTTCGCTCAGGGAAGCAGGCGGCGGGTGCCCTTTGCGCGGGGAAGCCAGTGCCGCGATTGGGCGACGGTCCCTGAGCCTCCAGTTCCGCGTCGGTTTCAAGGCTCCTCCCTCCTGGTGAAAGACAGACTGCGGGGCGCCTGGAAACCGGTCCGAGGGCGCGCGAGGGAGTGGAGAACGAGCGAGTTGAGGGATTGACACAAATGGTCAGGCGGCGGAGAAGGAGGCGGAGGCGCAGGGGGGAGCCGAGGCTGCTGGGCTGCCGAGAGTTGCGCGCTCTACGGGGCCGTGGCCACTAGCGCGGCGCCGCCAGCCGGGAGCCAGCGAGCCGAGGGCCAGGAAGGCGGGACGCGACCCCGGCGCGCCGGAGCCACCCGGGCTCTACCCGCCGCCCACGCTTCATGAATCGCAAGTTTCCGCGGCGGCGGCGGCTGCGGGACTTGGAGCGGGAGCCGGGGGAGCGGGCTGAGCGCAGCTCGGGCTCGACGGAGGCCACCGGCGCGGAGGAGATCTCCCCGGACGCAGGGGGAGCCGCCGCCGGCCGCGCCACTGCCAGCCTCAGCCGGGCGGCGCCAAGAAAGGAGCCGAGAAAGTATGGCTGAAGAGGAGGCGCCTAAGAAGTCCCGGGCCGCCGCCGCCGCCGGCGGCGCGAGCTGGGAACTTTATGCCGGGGCGCTCCCAGCTGGACCGGTGGCGGAAGGGAGCGGAGATGCAGAGAGCCACCGCCGCCGCCCCCCAGCTGACTCCGGGCGCTTGGCGCGCCGGCTCCTGCTACTGCTTTGGCTGCTGGAGGTTCCGCTGCTGCTGGGGGTCCGGGCGCAGGCAGTGGGCCAGGGGCCGGGCCAGGGGCCCGGGCCGGGGCAGCAGCCCCCACCGCCGCCGCCTCAGCAGCAGCAGGGCGGGCAACAGTACAACGGCGAGCGGGGCATCTCTATCCCGGACCACGGCTACTGCCAGCCCATCTCCATCCCGCTGTGCACAGACATCGCGTACAACCAGACCATCATGCCCAACCTTTTGGGCCACACGAACCAAGAGGATGCGGGCCTCGAGGTGCACCAGTTCTACCCCTTGGTGAAGGTGCAGTGCTCGGCGGAACTCAAGTTCTTCTTGTGCTCTATGTACGCGCCAGTGTGCACGGTGCTGGAGCAGGCTCTGCCGCCCTGCCGCTCCCTGTGCGAGCGTGCGCGCCAGGGCTGCGAGGCGCTCATGAACAAGTTCGGCTTCCAGTGGCCTGACACGCTCAAGTGTGAGAAGTTCCCGGTGCACGGCGCCGGCGAGCTGTGCGTGGGCCAAAATACGTCGGACAAGGGCACCCCGACGCCCTCGTTGCTCCCGGAGTTCTGGACCAGCAACCCTCAGCACGGCGGCGGGGGGCACCGTGGCGGCGGCTTCCCGGGGGGCTCCGGCGCGTCGGAGCGTGGTAAGTTCTCTTGCCCGCGCGCCCTCAAGGTGCCCTCCTACCTCAACTACCACTTCCTGGGGGAGAAGGACTGCGGTGCGCCCTGTGAGCCGACCAAGGTGTACGGGCTTATGTACTTTGGCCCCGAGGAGCTGCGCTTCTCGCGCACCTGGATCGGCATCTGGTCGGTGCTGTGCTGCGCTTCCACGCTTTTCACGGTGCTAACGTACCTGGTGGACATGCGGCGCTTCAGCTACCCGGAGCGGCCCATCATCTTCCTGTCCGGCTGCTACACGGCAGTGGCCGTGGCCTACATCGCCGGCTTCCTGCTGGAGGACCGAGTGGTGTGTAACGACAAGTTCTCCGAGGACGGGGCACGCACAGTGGCGCAGGGCACCAAGAAGGAGGGCTGCACCATCCTCTTCATGATGCTTTACTTCTTCAGCATGGCCAGCTCCATCTGGTGGGTGATCCTGTCGCTCACCTGGTTCCTGGCAGCGGGCATGAAGTGGGGTCACGAAGCCATCGAGGCCAACTCGCAATATTTTCACCTGGCCGCCTGGGCCGTTCCGGCCATCAAGACCATCACCATCCTGGCGCTGGGCCAGGTGGACGGCGATGTGCTGAGCGGGGTGTGCTTCGTAGGGCTCAACAATGTGGACGCGCTGCGCGGCTTCGTGCTGGCGCCACTCTTCGTGTACCTGTTCATCGGCACGTCTTTTTTGTTGGCCGGCTTCGTGTCCCTCTTCCGCATTCGCACCATCATGAAGCACGACGGCACCAAGACCGAGAAGCTGGAGAAGCTCATGGTGCGCATCGGCGTTTTCAGCGTGCTTTACACGGTGCCAGCCACTATTGTCATCGCCTGCTACTTCTATGAGCAGGCCTTCCGGGACCAGTGGGAGCGCAGCTGGGTGGCCCAGAGCTGCAAGAGCTACGCCATCCCCTGCCCCCACCTCCAGGCGGGTGGAGGCGCCCCGCCACACCCGCCCATGAGCCCAGACTTCACAGTCTTCATGATCAAGTACCTTATGACGCTGATCGTGGGCATCACGTCAGGCTTCTGGATCTGGTCCGGCAAGACCCTCAACTCCTGGAGGAAGTTCTATACCAGGCTCACCAACAGCAAACAGGGGGAGACCACCGTCTGAGACCTGGGGGTTCAGCCCATTCCCAGCCGTTGGCTTCGTCCCAGCCACTCCCATAAAGCTGGCCCCATGGAACTCTTGCCAAGCCTGGCTACTCGAGGCTTTCTCACTAGCCATTCACTTTTCGCAGGCTCCTTTCAACAACACAGCTCCTGCAAAATCTTTGGTCCCTTGGGGCAAACGGACTGGAGGGCCCAACTGCCACAGGGGGGATGGACAGACCACTCTGGTTCTCACTCTCTGGTACCAGGACTGTACGCTTTTATGATTGTAAATAGCCTGTGTAAGATTTTTGTAAGTATATTTGTATTTAAATGATGACCGGTCACGCGTTTTCCTTTTTCTGCCTTTTCCTTTTTTGTTGTTTTGTTTTAAGTTTTAATTATTTAGGGCGGTTTACCCATTTGAGGCTTTTCCTTTGCCTTTTCAAAGTACTGCAGAGGTAAAACCGGAGCTCACGGTGCTCTTGCTTGTTCTGGCGCGCCCCTCCTTGCGGCAGTCGGGGTGCGTGTGGGGCTGCCTGTGGGGCTGCGCGGCCCAGGTCACTTACCGCCTCCGCTTTCTGCTCCTTCCTTTCCTTCATTGCTTGGGGTCGGGGCTCTTTAGATATAGAACTCCACAGAGCTTCCAGATCCGGGGGTAGACCCTTGCCCATCCCGAATGTGCCCTTGTGAGGTGGGGGGGGGGGGGGCGCACATTGTGAAGGCCTTGCCCCTTTATTGAAACTGAATTTTTCACTGTAGAGAACCTTAACTCCTAGCTTCAAGGAGGTCCACAGATGTGGGCTGCGGCGGTCCCAGCCTTCTTCCACACTGGCCTCCAAAGCCCAGGCATTCCCTCCTACGTAAGTTGGTTAGAGGGTGAGTGGGATAACCAGTGCCAAACTTTTTCAAGTCTAATTTTTGGTGGATGAGCTCATTTCATTCTCTAGTGTCTAAAACCTGGTATGGGTTTGGCCAGCATCATGGAAAGATGTGGTTGCTGAGATTTGGGAAGAGGCTTGGAGCTTTGTGTGGGTCAGGAGAGACTGAAGATGGGGTTTATAAAATGTTAATTCTAATTGCATACTGATGCCTGGCAAACTGCCTCTAGGACTGAGACAGCCCGCATTTAGATTTTACCTTTCTGTAAAATGGAAACATTAGGTCACCTGGAAAGCTTTGTTAAGGAGTTGATCTTTGCTTTCCTTAACTGGATAGCAGAACGTAAGCTGAATAGGAACACTTGAAGGAGATTTCAGTGTAATGGACTTTCTCAAAATGAAGTGCTTTTTATTATTTTTAAATAATAATTAGACATATATAAAAAAGTTTAAAATGTAAAAGTTGTATACTTTCAACATATTATTATGATTTTTCAGCAACACAGTCTGAGGGAGGAACAATCCACATCATTAAAAATAACCTTGTAGGATTCCAGGAGGTAAAGGAGGTGGAATAATTGGTGGGGTTAGATCCTGAAATAAACAAAACATGGGCATGCATGGTAAAGGGACAGTGTGTGCTCCTTTTTGGATTTACAGAAATGCGTCAAATGTAAATCTTTCAAAGCCATTTAATAATATTCACTTTAGTTCTCTGTGGAAAAGAGGAGAAAAGCAAGCCTCCTGATTGTATTGTTTTAAATTTTAAGAGTTTATCTAAATGCCAGTACTTAGGACCTAAATTTATCTATGTCTGTCATACCCTAAAATGACAATGGTCTTTGGATTTGGTATGCATTTATTCTGTTCACTATCACAAAATCATCTATATTTATAGAGGAATAGAAGTTTATATATATATAAAATACCATATTTTTAATTTCACAAATAAAAAAATCAAAGTTTTGTACAAAATTATATGGTTTTTGTGCCTGAAAATAACAGAACTGGAACTGTCTGAACTATCTTTACATTTTATAGTGTCTCATAGCCAGTCCCAAAGTATATAAATTCAGGAATTCAATGAAAAAGTCTATCCTTAAACATTCAGACGAGCCCTTCCAAAGATGTATCCTACTTGCAATGTTGCAACTGACATTGCCAAGTTCCTAGACATCATCTGCTTTCATGATAGTAACAATATAAAATAGAAGTTTCCAAATTATTTCTTTACTGAGAGGATTATTAAAAAGAGAACTCTAATTTTAATATTAAAGTCTTTTTTTTTCTTTCAAGGGGTAAATTTACATGACTTTTTATCATATGGAAGTTTATTTAAATCATCAGGCATCACCTTGGTCATGATTTTTTTGAGGTATTGTCTTTTTCATAATCTTGGATATTCCAAAACCATAAATAGGCAATCAATAAATGGTTAACTGACTGTGTGTTTATAAGCATTTTAAACAGTAGTTGGGTGTTTAAGGTTGTTTTTGTTGTTTGCTTTGGAAGACCCCATTTTTATATTGTTCAAGGAACCTTTTCCAGAGAAATTATCTAGTTGGTCTACTCTTAGTCAGAATTTATATATATATATATGTGTGGGTGTGTGTGTATATATACATATATATATATATATATATATATATATAATCTATATTATATCTATATATACATATATACATAATATACACACACTAATTTTTATAAAATAGAGGTGCAAAGTTTACTTATATATATTACAATATGGAAATAAGGTTATGAGAAATGGAAAACATCAGATGAAAAACCTCCAATACCTTTGGAAAACAAGTCTCTTATTCTTTTATAGACTAAAAATATTTATATTAAATTTTCCCATGAAAATATTTTGTGATAAAATAACAAGGAACTAAAATGAAGACCATTGATGCAATAGAGTTACTTTCATGGTTATAATGCAATTCATTGTCTTTTAAGTCATTATCATTATTTATTTTAAGGCAAATGAAAATATTAAATCTAATTGAAAATAGAGCATTCAATTTCACATAGCAAGATGCAATTTTATGTTCTTTTTTTCTTTGTTTCGTTAATCTCTAGTAGATATCTGAGCAGGTTTTGTTGTATAGACATTTTAAAAAAGGAATTCTTAGGGCAAATTAAAACATATCTCCTCTCTAGGTATTTCAATCAGATGATTTCTGGGGGAAAAAATTTAAGATTATTAGTCTCAATCCATGAAATAAATACAAAGCATTCTTATTGTGGATGTTCTTAAAATGATGCAACTATAAATTTGATGCAGAAAGGTTTTATATATGCTGGAATTAAATGCCTTAAAAGACAAGATTTTCAAGTCACCACCAGGCTTTGTTTTTAGGAAGCAACTTATTTAAAATTGTGTAGCATATAGAAAGCCAGTGTATTCTTTTGTTTCTTTAGGTACTCATGGCAAAACAAGACTTTCCTGGAAAACCGTATAGGTACCGGGAATATGGTCCCATTAGCATGCTGTTTCCATGACAAACCCTATTTTCAGATGGTTTGGTTTGCCTATTTTTTTTTTTAACCAGTTATCAGTTGAAGTCAATTTTACCCCCACGGTGTGCTTGATTTAGCTTTTATAGTAAATGTGTACAGATTATGAAAGCCTTCTGATGCTCTTTTTTTAAAGAGCCATTTTTCACTTAAACTTTGTGGGAGCAGAAAGTCATATTTTTAATCTCAGAGCCAGCCAGTGTCAAACATATGCAAAACAGCTGGATCAGATTTTTCAGTTAGTCTGGGGTTGTCACTTGTCAGCCTGGGTTTGCAGTCCTGGTCCTTTTGTCTCCCTGAGCAATGAAGGCTTCTGCTATAGTTCCATCATTCCTAAAGTCCAGCATGTAACTAGGAAAGGAGACCACAATGAAGACCTGGTGGCCAATTTAAAAAATTGCCTAAACCACAAACTTAGAGGACTTGGGTGGCTTCAGATCACTTTCAATGATACCATGTTTTGGTCTTTAAAAAAAAAAAAAATTTGTTTTTTTTAAAAGATGCCATATTTTTAGTGTGTGTGTGTTTGTGTTCAACTCTGGCTACTCTTGCCTTTATTACTTACTAATCTGTTGATTGGCTATAAGCCACATTTTATGTAACACACATGCAATTAATTGAAACCAGTGATATTGCACTGGGTATCTCTGATACATTTCTGATTATAACATTCTGTGTAACTGGGGCTTGAGAGATAAGAATCAGAATGTGGTCATCACATATGTCTTGAGGTGGACACTAGCTATGTTGTTATTGAATACTTCATGGAACATAGTAACTTCAAAGTCTTGCAGGATTAATCTTTAGGAGCCAAAATAAGATGTGGACTACACGTAAGAATTCTCCGGTTACATTACTAAAAAGAAATTGCAACACTACCTTAAATCCAAGGCTTTTATTTTATGGCCTTTACATTTGAAATGAGGTCTTACAAGGGATGTGGCAAAAAAAGAGTGTTTTTTTTGGTGACTCCTAAGATTTATATCTGTAGTTTGAACTGTTGGCAGATGCCAGTGGTCCCTAGAATTTGAAAAACAGTAGTTGAGCTTCAATCATGACTCAAATTTTCATAAACTTTTTGTGCTTCAATATTTCTATTCACTTTGGTCATAGCTTTTGACAATGGATTTATTAAACCATAATAATTATAGTAATAAAACAGCTTACTTGGAACCTAGTGATTAAAAGACACACTCTAGGCCAATTTCCTTAAGTAGTATCATGATTTGTGATGACAACTGTCTCTACTCCATTACAGAATCAAGTTCTTGTTTAAGATTCTCCTGTTGGAGATTTTGTTTATAAGTTGATTTGGGACCCAAGTAACAGGTCACATTAAAGGATTTCTCATAGAAATCTTTCTCATGTAATGGATTGGCTCAAGTACAATCCATAAGCAAATCCTGCAGTGAACATATGATAAATATTCTGAGGGTCATCAGTCTTCTAAGTCAAACAATCTTAAATTGCTTGAAGAAATAAGATATTTTTCAATAGAGATTTCTCTAAATAAATCTTTTTAAGATGGTGATATTCTAAAGAGGTATATTTTTGAGTGACAAAATTCAAATAATACTGCATTTTGTAAGGGAATCACCAATAAACTAGTTGGGTGGCATATTTGTATAACTAATAATTTTTAAAGTCAAGTATTGGAATAGCACTAATTTTGCACGTTTTACACACATGCTATTTTTTAAATAAAATTGACTTGAAGACAATTTTAAGTTTTAAAATTTATAATATGCATATTTCATATGAAGACCTTAAATAATTTTATTCACAGTGTAGACTTTCAAAACATGTTCATAGGAATACAGTGATGAACATGAAAAGAAACCGCTATTGCAGCTTTGAGATAGTTCTCTGTGGCCTGGATTTCTTTTCTTTCCTTTTTAAAAACCAAGTATCCTCTAATTTGTGGATATCTCCATGTTTCAGATCTCAATACCTGTTTGAATTAAATTTGCAGGGGAATAACTGCAGGATCCCCCCATAGACAAAGTGTGGCCTTTATTTCCTTTCAAGTTGGCAGCGTGTCCTTGCTTAAATGAAACACTCTGAGACAGATTGTTCTCTTGCCCTTGGAAATGCTCATCTTCACAAACACAGCAGCAAATACCTGGAAGTCATACAGGCTAGTTAAATGCATATTCCAAATGCCAATGCTACTTGATTGTTAGAAGAGTTGGGGTTTTTTTCCTTAAAAGTAGATTTAGAGACTATTCTTGACCTTATCTTTCCAACTCTTGGATTTTTTTTTTCAAGTTACCTTCAATAAATCCTCTGTCAAAGACTCAAAACTCAGGTAGGATAATGCATTGTTTAGGTTTGCCCAGGGCTGAGGGGTTTCTTGGGATGTTGGACTTTCGATGGTAAAACCAGGAAAGTCCTACGGAAGCTGGGATGGTGAGTCACCCTGGCTTATGGAGTAAATTATGCTTCCAAGATAGAGTAAAAGCTTCTGTGGTGGTCACTGGTCCAGCATTAAAAGTATTCCACTGCAGCTTTAGGCTTTTTTGTTACCAGATGAAAAGGCAATGAACACAGCCCTTTGTAACTGAAGCTGAATGGAACATGAAGATACAATGGTGCACACCACATTGATATCTTGGCCATTCTGCCTTCTGCCTCCTGAAGAAATGGGGCATAGATACAGGAATCTCAATGACCACTGAGACCCATTCTTGCTAGTCATGAAATCAGGTTAAGTGAATGTTTTTACTTTAAAAAAATCTCAAAAGTATTCCCCTGAAATGAATAAAGTTTTTTTTTTTTAAATTGATGTTAAAGTTTATAAGATTGTAAGGAACTGTTAGGTTTTTGCATATATTTATTTTGTTTTCCTGTATAATAATACGGTCCACTGTAATGAGATTACAAACTCAAGAGGGATTACCACAAATGGCTAAAACTCAACATTTAATTTAATTGTCGTACTTTCTCTCAGAGGTAAGTAGGTTTAGCACCCATACTTTTCCCAAAACAAAAAGTATCTACAGGAGGGGAAAAGAAGATAAACTTAAGATTCCACATGGTTATTGGGATTTGTAGAATGCAGTGTGTGGAACATGCAATCCATAGTCTTTCTGTTCCCATGAAAACTCCTCAGAGTTGGTCGACACTTTTTATATTGAGTTTATCCTTCTCATATTCCTATCATCCTTTCTACAGTGAACATAAAACTTCACTGCCTTTGTTGTTGAAACAAAGTACTATTCTTGCTATCTTTTTTTTTTTTTAACATTTATTCACTTTTGTGAGACAGAGAGAGACAGAGCATGAGTGGGGGAGGGGCAGAGAGAGAGGGAAACAATTCAAATCAGGCTCCAGGCTCTCAGCTGTCAGCACAGAGCCTGATGCGGGGCTCAAACTCACAAGCTGTGAGATCATGACCTGAGCTGAAGTCAGATGCTTAACCGACTGAGCCACCCAGGTGCCCCTCTTGCTATCTTTTAATTAAATTCAATGTAGAGGAATAAAAAAGATGTAAAGATTATGTAATTATTTCAGGAGGTACCTACACATTCATTTCTAGAACTGTGGTTCTCAACAGGGGTCAGTTTTACCCCCAAGAGACATTTGACAATACCTGAACATGTTTTTTATTGTCGTGACTGACATGTGGACTTCCTATGGGTATTTAGTGAGTAGAGGCCAGAAAGGCTACTAAACATTTTGCAGAGCACACGACAACTCCTGACAACAAAGAATGATCTGATCCAAAGTGCCAAAGTTGAGAAACCCTGGTCTAGTGGGATATACTGAAAATTGTGAAATAGATATTTTTAAATTATAAAATATATTAGAATTACAAAATAGAATTGAGAAAAAAATATGTATTTCCTTGTGTCTACAGCATGTGCTTTACTTTTGACCTACAAATTTTGTTTTAATTGACAAATAGCTTGATGATATTGCATAGCAGTAGTCAATGTATTCATCTGCTTGGGCTGCTGTAACAAAACACCACAGACTTGGTGACTTAAACAGCAGACATTTCTCCTAGTTCTGGGGCCTGGGATGTTCAATATCAAGGTACCAGCAGATTTGGTTTCTGATCCTGCTTCCTGGTTTACAGACAGCCAACACCCTTGCTATGTGCTCCCATGGCCCCCATGGGGGTGGAGAGAGATCTCTCTTCTAAGGGCACTAATCATGAGGGTCCCATACTCGTGACAGAGTTTAAACCTCATTATCTCCTCAACATCCCACCTCCAAATCCTACCACATGGGGGGAGGGGGGGGTTAGGTTTCAACATATGAATTTTGAGGGAAGCAAACACTCAGCCCATAACAGTCAATAAAATATCTTGTTTAATGTTATTTACAGATTTCTTCCCACTGAAATTATGATACTGTATGTTCCTGTCTAGAAGAAAATAATAAAAGCAGATATTTTATTGACTGTTTAAGTCACCAAGTCTGTGGTATTCTGTTATAGCAAAATATCTCTTCTTTTTTCCCTATTCTTCTCCATCACCCCTTCACCTCTACTCTCTCGTCTCCTGTGATTTCCCCTCCCTTCTTTTCATCCTTCTACAACCCACCATTGTCACTGGTGGAAATTGAAACAGCATAATGCAAACTAATGCCTTATTTTTTCTGTATCCTCTTTTTAGGATAAGCATGTTTTACAAGACTTATTCAGATAAAAGATTAAGCTAATGGGCAGCCTTAAGGATAAATGACACAAACAATGTTCTGTATATTAATCAACTAATGATATTGCTCTTAAAGCATAAGTGCATTTCTATGCATTCATGCCTGCTTTGTGATATACTATTTCAAATTCAATTTCTTTATGGTTGCTGACAGTTCTGATCTAATTGGTAAGTTGTACACTTGGGTAACATGGCAACAGCCCATTGAGGACACTGTAAATTATGACCAGGAAGAGACTCATAATTTACTTTTAGAAATATGCTCCTTTACTGGATTGATAACTAATTGAAGAATTGCAGGAGTCCTATGTTTGTCCTTGTTGACTATATTGCCAAAGGGAACTTATTCAATAGCAGTTATGAAAATTGTCTCTGATACCACTGAAGCGTACTAAATGTATTTTGATGCATGAATTTGAGCAGGGTTTAGGGCTTGTATCAAAGTGGTTGATCGGTTATGACATCAGTTCCTCATTTAGAAACAGCAGCTAGCCATTTTGGTACCTTGGTCACTCCTGTGGTCTAGTGTATTGATGTTCTATCGCCACTGTAACAAATTACCAGAAACTTTAAAAACACAAATTTATTGGGGTACCTGGGTGGCTCAGTGGGTTGAGCAGCTGGCTTCAGCTCAGGTCATGATCTCATGGTTTGTGAGACCAAGCCCTGCATCGGGCTCTGTGCTGACAGCTCAGAGCCTGGAGCCTGCTTCCGATTCTGTGTCTCCCTCTCTCTCTGCCCTCCCCTGCTCACGCTCTGTCTCTCTCTCTCTCTCTCTCTCTCTCTCTCTCAAAAATAAATAAGCATTAAAAAAATTTTAAAAACACAAATTTATTATCTTACAATTCTATAGGTCAGAGGTCTGACATTGGTTTCATTGGGCTAAAATCAAAGTGTTGCATAGCTATGTTTCTTTCTGAAGGTTCTAAGGGAAAATCCATTTCCTTGCCTTTTCCAGCTTCTAGAGGCCACCCCCATGGCTCATGGCATGCTTTCTCCATCTTCAAAGCCAGCGATATTGGGTCAAGTCTTTTCTCTTACTATCTGATTCTCTCTAATTGGGAATGGTCCTCTGCTTTTAAGGACTCATATGATTAGGTTGACACAGGATAAGGTTTTGAGGATTAGAGCATGGACATCTTTGAGGACCATTATTCTATCTGCTACATCTATGTTTAGCCGTTGGAAACAGCTAGAGGATCTTTCTTTTAGAAGTATTCCCGCCACATTCTCGTTCTTTACAATTCTGTTTTTTAAAAACCGGCTTCCTGAATTTCTTCTGTTCTCCATTTCATTCTCTCAAAGTATGCTTCTGTCAATGGCCAATTCCTCATTGATTTCCCCTCTCCCTTTACCTCATTTTCTGTTAAGCAGTCTGCAGTCCTAATCCTCTAACTCTATAGATTTCTTTATATTCCAGATGTCATCTTTCTTCCTCTTCCTTGCTACACATCCTCCCCTTTGCTACCCTTTATGTTGCCCTATGTGTCGTTTCAATACATATCCCTCTAGATTCATGTTTTGTGTCTGTCCCAGAAATAGGTCAGAAAGAGATGGAGAATGACTGATGTCAACCATCTTCTCCCAAGTGAACACATATAAGCCCACCACTTTTATTACAGGTGATATAACTTTATGGTTTTCCCGAGAAACACACCTTTCAAATGATTGCACTTTTGCCTTTTGATGAAGGGCTACATGTGAGGGACAGTGGACATAGTTCATCTCATCTCTGATTAATCTGATCTGTATTTCTAGCTGCGATTATAGATTTTAATTCTTTATGAAGTTACCATTATGTTTATAGGGAATTTTTTTCTCATGATTTTTAATTTAAATGTTTTTTAGAAAAAGAAAAATCTCAGTTGCCTGGGTTGCATTTTATACAAATTAAGGTAATGAATACACCTGCCCTAGTTTAAAATGTTGACACTCTTGGAGAAGAAATTTTTCTGGCATTACAAATGCATTCTTAAAAATGTTCTCTAAAATGTAATTTTGAGTCTACACTTGAAACCAACTGCAAGATTTTTTTTCTATCTAGACTGTTATGGCTAAAAGTACACATTTTCCTCCCATATACATATAAATCTGTCTGAAAAAATATGCCTTTTTCGGCAGCTATATAAGAAGAAGGATTTCAAATATTCATAGGAATCTCCAAATATGCATTATTTGCAAGCACCAAAATTTTCAGGGATTATATAAAGATATGGCAGAATTTCTAGAAATCAGTAATGAGTTAACATCTACAAAGTGATTGTCTAATACCACTACCATTTATTTTCTTTAAAAGTTTTACACCATTCATGTGCTCTATAACCTTTTTTCCCCAAGTAGGGATAATTCAGTAACAGAAAAGGGTCACCTGAATGCAGTAATGGCTGTATAAATAGCTATGTGTTTAAACATTTGTTTCATTAGAGCCATGTTGAATTAGCGTAAGAGGTGTAGGGTATGCTTAAAGATCTCAGCTAAGGCAAGTTATAGTGAAACCTAATTCAGTGTTAAAATCGGATGATCTTCAAAATATACACTATTTATCACAGGTGGCAATGGATACTAAGAATTCTTAAAATTGAGTATACTTAAGAATCATTCAAAGAGCTTATTAAATATGAAGATTTCTGACCTCTGTTTTAGAGACTGACTTTGTTGGCCAGGGAGGGATTCAGGAACCTCCATTCTGGTGGTTTGCATACTAGAGGTTCTTGTGCTTTTTGAAACACTGGGCTAAGTAAAGCTAAAGAAATGAGTAAGGAACTGATAGCACTCAGTCGAAGAAGAAAGATGACTTAGAGAAGAAACACAGTAGCAGACCCAAGTAGGGGCAGGGTGATCTTGAGTGAAATTGGTGACAAGATATACAGGAGTGACGGTGGTAGTAGGACCCTCTGCTCCATCAGCCTCTCCCCATGTTTCTCAAGTTTTATGAAGTGTTTAGCAAACACAACTTCAAGGCAAGCCCCTACCCATTCCTTTCACTTGCACACCTCCTCTTATAAAGTTGTGGAAACTTCACTGGATTCAGGACCTCAATCTATGAGAAGTAACTTTTTTGGACTGTCAGCAGGGAGCAGACCTGTCCTGCCTGAATTGTCTTTTCCCCAAAGATCTAAATCAGGAATAGCCAGGGGCCAGGCTGGTATGCCTGACAGGCCCCTCTTCAAAGCCACGGAGTGGTTTGCCCAGGTCTCAAATTCTTTTAATTTTACTTTTTTTTTTTAATAAAAAGATAGGGCCTTGATTTCATAACTAGAGGTTAAAGCTTAACTTAGAATTGTCCCTTTAGTTAGAAGACTTTCAGAATCTAGGGGTGCTTCACTGCGTGAGCCAGTTGAGCATCTGTCTCTTGATTTTGGTGCAGGTCATGATCTCACAGTTGATGGGTTCAAGTCCGGCATAGGGCTCTGCACTGGCAGTATGGATCCTGTTTGGAATTCTCTCTCTCTTCCCCACTCTGCCCCTCCCCTGCTTATTTGCGCTCTCTCTCTCTCTCTCTCTCTCTCTCAAAATAAATAAATAAATAAATAAACTTTACAAAAAAAGAAGACTTTCAGAATCGAATTAGTTCACCAAACACTAGGTAGGGAAGAAGGATGTATATTGTCTCTTTCTTAGAGACAGCTTGTGGTAACAACATAGAGAGGGAGACAGTACAGCAGGTGGAGGCTTGATGGTCAGGCAGAGGTGGGACTTCAAAAGGTACCAGTTTCCCCCAGGCGGGACCTATTCGCTTTCAGTGGAGCAGCCATTGGCAGAAGCTGAGCTTGGAGGCTTCTCAGGCAGCTCACCTTCCCATCCTTTCCGATTTTGTTTGTTTAGGTTTTTAATACAAGTGACTTCTTAGAAGGCCTTTACTTCCCAGGGAATTCACTAATCAAGGTAATACTCTATTTATTTGCATAAACAAAGCTTTATGAAAGAGAAATTCATTCATCCACTAAGAAATGTGATCATTTCCACTGTTGTACCTGAGTGCTTCAAAGCACCATTGTTGTTGTTCATATCAATTAATCCAGGTAACTGGGAAACGTGAGTAAAATGGGGCTAAACTATATCCCAACTGATTTTACAAGATTATAAAAACAAACCCAAGCCTGAGATATCTAAACTCATGTTGTCTTAAACATGTTAAGAACTTGCTTCATAGGAAAGAATAATTACAGTACAGGGGAGAGGACAGTCACATCTTTTTAGAATGAAGTAATTTTATTCCACAGAACTTACTGGAGCTTGGAAAATTTCAAGCAGCCTTTTTCTTTGTCCTGGGAACATGCTTGGAAGAAATACTTCCTCCAAGTATGGTGACTATCATGTTAGCGTCTAGCTAGGGAATACAAAAAATAATTTTTGATAATTTTATTATTAAAATATTTTCATCATCTAAGTAAAGATGGATATTAAATTTCAAAATATTTATTAAATCTAATTATCTATTAATAGTCTTAATACTAATTCAAAAGACAGTTCATGGTTAATAAGAAAAAAAGTCATTAAACAGCCATTTCCCTAATCTTTTTTAAAATTTTTATTTATGGGTGCCTGGGTGGCTCAGTCGGTTAAGCGTCCGACTTCAGCTCAGGTCATGATCTCGCGGTCCATGAGTTTGAGCCCTGCGTCAGGCTCTGGGCTGATGGCTCAGAGCCTGGAGCCTGCTTCCGATTCTGTTTCTCCCTCTCTCTCTGCCCCACCCCCGTTCATGCTCTGTCTCTCTGTGTCTCAAAAATAAATAAACATTAAAAAAAATTTTTTTAAATAAAAATAAAAAAAATAAAATTTTTATTTAAATTCCAGTTAGCTAACATGTGGTGTAATATTGGTTTCAGGTGTACCATATAATGATTCAACATTTCCATACATCATCCAGTGTTCATCATAACAAGCACACTCCTTAATCCCCATCACCTATTTCACCCATCTCCCACCCACCTCCCCTCTGGTAACCATTAGTTTGTTCTCCATAGTTAAGAGTCTTATTTCTTGGTTTGCCTCTCTATTTGTTTCCTTTGGTCATTTGTTTTGTTTCGTAAAGCCCACATATGAGTGAAATTGTATGTTGTTTGGCTTTCTCTGACTGACTTATTTCACTTAGCATAATACTCCCTAGCTCCATCTATAGTGTTGCAAATGGCAAGATTTCATTCTTTTTTTATGGCTGAGTAATAATCCATTGTGTGTGTGTGTGTGTGTGTGTGTGTGTGTGTATGTGTGTGTATACACCACCCCTTCTTTATCCATTCATCAGTCGATGGACATTTGGGCTATTTCCATAATTTGGCCATTATAGATAATGCTGCAGTAAACATTGGGATGCATATATCCCTTTGAATTGGTATTTTTGTATTCTTTGCATAAATACCTGGTAGTGTGATTGCTGGGTCATCGGGTAGTTTCATTCTTGACTTTTTGAGGAACCTCCATACTGTTCTCCAGAGTGGCTGCCCCAGTATGCATTTCCACCAACAATGTAAGAGGGTTCCCCTTTCTCCACATCCTCGTCAATTGTGTGGGGGCATAGGCTTTCAATTCTATTGTGTAGAAAAACTTAGAGTGGTGCTGGGTCACATGGTAATTCTATGTGTAATTTTTTGAGGAGCTACTAAACAGTTTTACAAAGTGGCTTCACCATCCCACCAACATTGTAATTTCGAATTACTTCACCTCCTTGCCAACACTTGTTATTGTTTTTTTTTATTGTAGCCATTTTAATAAGTGTGAAATGGTATCTCAATGTGGTTTTGGTTTGCATTTTCATTTTTCATTATTTTGAAACAATTCAGTGGTGAAAAAGGAAAGTCATGATGGTTTTCATGCCTCTAAATAAACTGAAAAAACAAAGCGACACTAGAATTAGTTCATAGTTTACCTATCTATTTATATATCAGGCTAATATTAATATTAAGGATGCGTTAATATAATATTAATAAAAAGGATGGATATGGCTTATCAAAATGTGTAGTATAACATAAATGTGTAAAAATATAAAGTATTACTATTAGCAGTGGAACTTACTGTTTTCAGTGTGTAGAAACAGGTAACTTGTTATATGCAACACGTGTGTCATTAGGCTTGTATACTCACCAGAAGTGGGTTAAAATTGTCTTTGAGCTTCCTAGGAGCCAAAGTATAAAGTGACAAACTGTAAAATTCATAATGCTCCTAAGACTACAAACAATTTAGAATCTTTTACTGACTGTTGTAGAGTCGCTCTCTATTCTCTGTGTGATCCCTCTGGTCTCAAGAAGATACTGAATCTTGATGCAGTCCTTTTCATTGCTGACTATTCCAGATGATGGAAGAGCTAAAATTAGCCTCTCACTTCCTTCTGCCTGCCAAGTCTTTATTTATTCCCCTGTTCGCCTGCCCTCAGTTACCACTAAGAAAATTCAAATTCCAGTCTTCCAGGCCAAACTCATATTCTTTTTTTCTTGGTGGGTCCTTAATGCCCCCAGACAGAATTAATTTTCCTCTCTCTGTGTTCCCATAGCACTTTTTAAGCAAGCATTGTATAGAATTTATCACTGTGATTCATTTATGTGTCAGCCTTCCCCAGTGGACAGTGATTGGTTTCACAGGAGGGAAGTGTCTTCATTTTCATATCCTCAGGCCTGGCACAAAGCGGGTACTCAAGAAAGGGTGGTTGTGTCAAATAGATTACATCAATCACTCCTGACTTACTACCCTCCCATGAATATAGGTCAGTTGTTGCTGTTCCTCTTCATAAGTGACTCCCAGAATGAAAATATGTTTTTCGGATTTTAGTCTATTGGTGTGCAAAATGCCCATCTGCTCTCCAAACCAGGTTTTCCTCAGCTTCCGTTTTCTAATCTAAATGTAAGCCTTTATTTGTATTCCAGATAAATGTAATTCTGTTTCCTTCAGGGAAAATAACTTCATCTTGCCAGACTAAAATGATAAATTTCAGTTTAAATTTTGTCATCTGTCGTATCACTCTTATCAACCAGTTTGATGTCAGCTGTGTATGGAAGGATAATGTGAAACATGTGCGTTTGCCTTTTTAATGTAATTATGTATTGAGTGCCGAAGAAAAAAAAAATCCAGTACGTCTAATTATTTATCGGGAAATTTGTGTTGTTCTTCTAATTCATAGTTCTAAAAATATGACACTTATCTCTCTCTCTACCCCCCACCAAAGCTTTCAAGAGCTTTGGAAAAATTGCCATCATTTAATATATGTGTTCTCTGCCTGATATGTCTCCTGGACCCCCAAAGACACATAATTAGCAGTTATGTGTCCCTCCTATGCACTTATGTAGCATCCTGTACATTCAGTATGTTAGAGTTTACGCATTTTATGTAATAGTTTGTAGGGGCGCCTGGGTGGCTTAGTCGGTTTAAGCGTCCGACTTTAGCTCAGGTCATGATCTTGCAGTTTGTGAGTTCAAGCCCTGCATCTAGCTCTGTGCTGCCAGCTCAGAGCCTGGAGCCTGCTTTGGATTCTGTCTCACTCTCTCTCTGCCCCTTCCCTGTTTGCACTCTGTCTCCCTGTCTCTGTCTCTCAAAAATAAGTAAACATTAAAAAAATTAATAGTTTGTAGAGTTACCTCTTTTCCTTACCAATTGATAGTCACTGCTTTATTTAGTATCTCAACGGCTTAACACGTTGCCTGGCTAAAGTTTTATTTGGGTCAAATCTTCTTTAGATCAATTACATAATATGTATAAATACTATGTTCTTTCATGTGGTTCTACCACTAGATCTGTTTTGTTAAAAAGAGGGGCTGTGATAATCTCATAGTAGCAAGAGGCATTGTTTCAGGGAAGGCTAAGGCAGTCAGCAGATCAAATTGTTTTTCTGATAGGACCATTTCATTAAAATAAGGTATCTAATAATTTATTAGTAAATACAATGTTAGTTTGGAATTTAACCATTCCAAGGTTTATTTTTATTTGTTGTCTTGAGCTCTCTACAATACTCTCGGCTGCAATGCTGAATCAATTTGGGCATCTCAGGCACTATTCAAGATTTTTTATTCCTGAAGCATTAAAAGGATCTTTTTAGAAGCCACTCACACCCCAAAGGAGGTCCCACAGTGGGAAGTCTAAGGAGAGTGTTATGGTGAGAACTCAGTATAATTTGGTTTTTAAAAATTCTACTCTGCAAGACATCCCCATGATATAAATATTCCTAATTAGCACAGGATTTCAGTTCCTTCATACAAAACGCTGCAGTGCAATTTAAGGCTGCTTAAAACTATCTTAACTTGTCCCATTTGGCAAACTAAGCCAGGGTCTTAGGAAACATGGAGCTGTAGTGTGCAGGAATGTGGGCAGGCTGTGCGAGCTCCCTCCGGATCTGAGAGAGCCTTTTTGTTGACCTTACACTGAATCCTTATGTTTGAACATATCATCAGGATGCAACAGCCAGCTACTGGCTAACTGACAAGAGAAACTTCTGGAACACTAGGGCAAAAAACTGTAAGAAGTGGAAAACTACCCAAACTGAAGTTATTCAAATATGGTTTGCTTCTTAACATACATTCGCATAAGCAGCCCTAATGAAATGTAGGTTTTCTGTTAGCAGATGCTGAAGAGACAAAAATCCTGTCCTGTCTGCTTTCTTTCCTTTTGGGGAAAGGTTAGCTATTGGATGCCATGAAAGAAAACCCACATCTATAATTCCTGAACCCACCCAATGTTTTTAATATCTTGACATCTATATTTACATTCTGTCAAAAAGTTAATAATATGAAGGATTTATTATAAATCCTGAGCTTTGTTTTCTGAGCCAGAATAGCAGTTATTAAGGCCTTATGTGCACAAGGCATTGGACTTGTGCTATGACATGGTCCTGTTCTCTAGAAATTCACAGTTGGAAAGAGGTATCCTTCCACAGAACAAAGATTTTTTTCTCCTGCTTTCTCCCACTAACATAAAAAATAAGGTATAAGAATTAAGAATATGAACAAATACTCCACTACTAAAATACCTAGGGATCAGAAAACTGTCAAAAGAAAATGTGGAAGAGGGAGGGGAAAAATGAGGCAGAAGGTAAAGAGAATAGGGACCAAGGATATAAATAGATTAAGAAATTATTGCATGTGGCAAATGAGATCACACTGTGACTCATACATGCCTGCATAACTAGAGCACAGGCAGAATTCTGTCTTAATGAGGACCAAGTCACCTCCTGGGAGACAACTCACCTTAGGCTGAGAGTCAAATCCCACCAGCATGGTGGAAGATTAGTGCCAGAGTATCAGGAGTGGGATGTACAAGTATACTGCCCTTGAATGGATCCCCATGGAATTGTACCTAAAGCCTACCAAGAAAACAGCCTGAGGATGAAAACCAAAAGTTTTGTTTTCATTAGAGTCTATAAAGACATGTAGCGTGCTTCCTCACTGCATTGACAAAGCGCACCATGAAGGATGTGCCCTGCTTTAATGAAGTTCATTGTGACTCTGTTGCTGAAAGTGTTGGCTCATTGGCAGCTCTGGCAGTTTGGGTGCATTTGCTTCACTAGAGCTAACATGTCACAGCATCATCAGTGCAGAGGGAACTGACTGGTTTTGACATTAAAAAGAAGTGACCCGGTGCTGATGGGACATTAGAAAGATTGCAGGTGAAGCTCCATGGGATGCTGCAAGCTTCAGAAGTGCATCTCAGAAAGAGGGAAATGGTGGCCATCATTTAATAACTCTGAGGACCATGTTCTTGAGCACATGTGAGTTACTCTTCAGAGCTCTTGAAATTAGTGGGTGAAGGTGTATTTTAGAAATGAACTAAAAGAGATAACCATAGTAAGGTCTAGGGTGAAGGTTATGAATAGGGTGACATACGGTTCGTCATCCAAACAGGAATGACTTTGAGAAAGAAGGGTGTGCTACTAATAATAAGATAACAGATGTAAAACAAGACTGTCCTGGACAAATTAGAAAGTATATTGGGGCGCCTGGGTAGCTCAGTCAGTTGAGCTTCCGACTTCGGCTCAGGTCATGATCTCATGGTCTGTGAGTTCGAGCCCCGCGTCGGGCTCTGTGCTGACTGCTCAGAGCCTGGAGCCTGTTTCAGATTCTGTGTCTCCCTCTCTCTCTGCCCCTCCACTCATGCTCTGTCTCTATGTGTCTCAAAAATTAATAAACATTAAAAAAAATTAAAAAAAAAAGAAAATATAGTCACACAGGAAGAACTGTCATTTCCAACTCTGTTAGTTTTGTAATGTTTGCAGTTTTATCCTAAGCATATATTTTTTAAATCAAAAAAATATATAAAATCATGTAACTTACATATCTAAATGAAAAAAGGAGAGTAATGTCAGGTGAGTGACAAGCAAAGACGGAAGCATAATATTTCCATTGTTATGGTGACCTTAGTACCTCCCCCAGTCCTATGTTATAGCCTAGGAAGTTGTCTGCAAATTGTTCATCAGTCACCTGCTACCCCAAAGTGCCCTACCTTGCTCCGCATTGTCACACTGTCCCAGCAGTTATGGTATGCCCCACGTTAGTTATTTAGTTTTACTCTCTTTGGTGACTTCTCTCTGGGATAGTTGGCTTTCAAGGTCCAAAGGGACATTTTTATGTTAAAAGCCTGGGAGTCAAGTTTAGAAACACAATGCTTTTCATCATGACTGGCCACCTAAGTCCTATCAAGACGCTAATGGTAGAAAATTTCTTTATAGAGTACCCTCAAGATCAAGATCCTAGTTTACTTTGTTCTATATTCACAAAGAGAAGTTGCTTCTGTTTTTAAACCAAGTTGAGGTTTTGTCTTTAGTGAATTCTAACATGTAGCTAGGAGTTTCCAGTGCAAAGCATGCTTTTGTTTTGTTTTGTTTTCGTTCTTTTGAAGTGACTTTATAACTTCTAAAAAGTTTCTGTGTTGGAAATCAACCTCTCTTCTGTCCATATGACTCATTCAGATAAAACTACACAGTCTTCGCCATTGTCCAAGCCCACTTCCTTGAACTGATTCCTTTGTGAGAGAGAAGAGATTCAGCAGTTTGGTTCCTCAGAGCCCACAGAGTGCAAATAAAGCTGGAGGTGATGCTGCATATGAGAGGAAGCAGGCCTCCAGTCCACTGGAAGTCTGATTACTCTACAAAAGTTGATAAGCAGCTATCAACTGCAAAGTCAAGACCTGGCAGCAGAGGTAGCTGTCTTGTCTGATTTAAGATCTCTGCCAAAAGTCTTCCTAAAAATTATCTTTATTAACCTTCCTAATAATTGAAGATCTCTGAGGGTTGTTTTTTTGTATTGTGTTCACAGGAGTATACATAGGGCCTGTAATAGCACCTGGCATATAGTAGAAGCTATATGCTGTATAAAAATAGTTGTTTTATAAAAGGATATTTCTTCATTTTTAAAATTGAAATGTTTTAATGCTTATTTATTTACTTTTGAAAGAGAGAGTATGTGTGTGCACATGCACACTCAAGCAAGTGGGGGAGGGGCAGAGAGAGAGGGAAAGAGAGAATCCCAAAAAGGCTCTGAGCTGTCAGTGCAGAGACTGGGCCCAGGTTCAAGCTCACTAATGGTGAGATCATGACCTGAACAGAAATCAACTGAGCCACCCTCGTGCCCCTAAAATGGGGATATTAATAGTACCTGTGCCCAGGATTGATATTCAGCTGGATATTCCATTCTGATATATAATTTCAGTGTCACAGGGTCGTGAGGATTGCATGAGTTTGAACATGCATAGTACTTACAATAGAACATGGCACATAGCAAGTGGTCAATAAATCTTAGCTGCCATCAGTTGGAAGGCAGGGAGGTTGACATCCAGGGAGATTAAGGAACAATGAAGGAGCCCAGTAGTGGGCTCCCTTGAATTGGAGAAAATGTAACAGCAGTTTATTCTGAGTCCCACCACCTGATTGTAAGGAAAAACAGTTGCCAAACGTGCTGTAGTCCTTGTCTCCTGGGCCCAGGCTTGATCTTGACTTCCAGGATTAGGGATTATGGGAGGCAGGGTGAATTCTGAGGGAACTGGAGATTAATAGAGGCAATGGTGATGAGTTGGGAGCTGAAGTCAAATGCTTCCCCCACCACCACTTGCCAGGCTCTTGTTTACAATCCAACCATCAGTTCATTATTTTTTGACTTCATACATGATATGTTCAGCTCTCTATTCTCTGCTTAAATGCAAGTGTTCTTGGGGCAGGACGTCATACCTACCAACAGTAAATGACATTTATATCATGTTCCCAGGGATACTGTTCTTCCAGGGAGGAGATGGCAGAATTCAGAGAGAATGGGCCACAGGGCAGATAAGTGTGATAACGGGGCACAGAGATCATCTGATCATGTGACAGTGCCCTGGAAGTGGTAGACCCATCCTGCCAGGGAGAAGTGGATAGCTGCTGGATGGTAAGGTTGAGGGGTGGAGGGAGCAGGATGTGAACAGAACATGTAGGAGGTCCCTGTTACCAAAATAGCGATTTTTTTACCTGGGAATAAATCTTGTTATGAAGATGAGAAAATCAGCATTATTTTCAGAAGGTTTGCAACTCTAATGCTCTGTTTTTTTTCCTAATAGAAGATTTATCAATTTAGGGTATAGTACATGGTAGTCTTTGGTGAGGTTACATGTGTGTAAGAATAAAGACACTTGTATAAGGTGAAGGTGGGTTGGAATTTATGCTATTTGTGTATTTGGTAATAATAATTCTTACACTTTACATTTGTATGATATATAAATATATATATATATACATATATATATAAAATCTAGTCTCAATAATATATAAATATATCTAGTCACTATATATATGTTGCTATGAGCTATGTAGAGCATATAATAATAACTATTCAATACGTGAAGAAACCAAGGCACAAAGAATTAATATGCAAGAATAGTGGTGGAAGCCCCTGGAGATGGGGATTCAACCCATGGTTTTCTGACTTCAGATTCAGGAATTTTTTTAAATCATCATTTGGCTGCCTCTCAACCACAAATTAGTTGGTGGCATCTGTCAAGCTGAAAAACAAACTTATTTTCAGTATTTTGTCTTTTTGCCACTAGATAGAAAAACCTCCGGGTCCTACAAGTTAGCTCTCCATTAAATATACTAAATGAAAAATAAACCAGTTCTGTTCTCTAAAGTAGCAGTTCCAGAGGATATACATGATCCACTGGGGTATGGAAAAAAATGTTAGGATTTTTAGTTTCATATTTTTGGATGTGTTTAAGTGAACATGTCACTACAATATACCTTAATACATATACACATAAACATACACACACATCTATGGAATAAATGTGTATAATTTACAAGTAAGTGCATTTATAAATATTGAGATGCATGCTCTTTTTTTTCTTGTTCTTTTTTTTTTTAAACATTGAATTGCAGTCTCAAAAACACTTGGAAATCATGGCTCTTAAGTGGTAACCACTTTCTGTAAAATGTCTGCACTGTTTTTTACTAAGCATATTTCTTTTGTTTCACCTTATGCTTAGTGCAACAGAGGATGGTAGCTGGCTGCTGTAGCCAGAATAACAGAAGCTTTGAGTAAGAAGGGCCTAGAGGGATCAATTCGCCTAACCCCTGCATTTGACAGAGGAAGAAACTGAGGCTTACAGGGGTTAAGGGATTTGCCCAAGCTGACAAGTTAAGGTTGAGCCCAACAATATGGGACACGGATGGAAAATCCAGTTAATGCTTAGCTAGCCATGGTAATGTGTCATGGGGCTGGCTTGCAGAAATTAAATCCGTTAATAATCCCCAAACCTTATTTTAGCCAGAAGTTTTAAATGCCTCACCTATCAAACCTTTTGCTAAAGATGATAATGTAATGGCTTTGTTTCTTTGGGTGCCCAAGAATGTCTGCATTAAGCAAAATGTCACACGTATGCTGCTCACCAGGTATCTGGTGACATACAAATACAAATAGTGATTTAATTATATACAATAATTGGTTAAAAACCCTTGTATTGACACAAATACACTCATCGTAAAGAACAGAACCAAATTATAATGTTCCCCAATAAGTAAGCAAGTACTCACTCAAAATCCACTGAGTTTTGAAATACTATAAGGCTGCTTCTGAAGGGGCCACCATCTCATTGGAATTTAACACCAGAATAATGCTGGACTGTTATCATAGGCTAAATTCCAGTGTATATTCAGTTCTACTCCAAACTTACAATTTTCTCCCATTGATCTGACCATATATTTAATTACCAGTGCCTAAGGGTTTTATTTATTGAAATATTATGGCAGCATAAGATTAGTCTCCATTACTTTCGATTTTATAAAAATCTCCAGGCCGTTATTGAATGACTTCCCCCCTCTTGTGAACTTTAAAATAATTTCGCCCCTTGGAAAAGAAAAACAAAACACCCCAAAATTACCATCACCACTCTGCTAGTATCTTTACTCAGAAGCTTATGAAATTTACAGTTTGGTTTAAGAAGAACTGACTTCCTTATCCTGTTGAATCATTTTTTCACCGAATAGGCTATTTAATTTTTTTTTTCAGTTAGGATATTTCTCTTTAGTTATTTAATCATTTTATGTCCCTTTAGCAAATGACGTTTTTTTTCATTGTGTTGTATTTTCTGTGTATCATATGTAATCATGTGAACATTTTTTTACACATTTTGTAATCTGTCATTTTACTGAACATTCTTTTTTTTAAATTTTTTTTAACATTTATTTATTTTTGAGACAGAGAGAGACAGAGCATGAACAGGGGAGGAGCAGAGAAAGAGGGAGACACAGAATCTGAAACAGGCTCCAGGCTCTGAGCTGTGGCACAGAGCCCGACGCGGGGCTCGAACTCACGGACCACGAGATCATGACCTGAGCCGAAGTCGGACGCTTAACCGACCGAGCCACCCAGGCGCCCCAAACATTCTAATTACTTATAGTAGTTTTTTAGTTGATTCTCTTGAGGTTTTCCATATAGATATCCATCTCTTATGTGAATTATGAGTATTTTACCTCCTCTTTTCAAATTTTTATTCATTTTGTTCTCTTATGTAACTGTGTCAACTACTACTGGAGCAATTATGTAACTATGCTTCAATTATTGATCATTAAGAAGTTTTTCCCATTGTAATAATGCTGCAGTGAACATTTGCACAGAATTTGAGTAGTCGGGTCATTTCCTTAGGATAGATTCCCACAATTGTAATTTGTTGGTCAAAAGTATAATAATTTTAAAGACTTTTAATACATTTTGTTATAGTTCCTTCCTAAATGCCTGTATCAGTGGTTATACTTACCTTCCCCCACTGTCCACAATCTTGAGTCTCCTGGCATGAATGCCTGCTTCCCACACCCTCCTTTGTGTGCCTTACCTCTGCTGACTACTCAGAGGCTACCTGGGAATCCCAAGTCAAGCCTCCCCAAATCAAATGAGAATCAAACACAAGAACATAGAAGTTGCAACTTGAGTAACCCAATAATCGATGTGGAGATGACATTTCAATTATTTGCTTATTGTACCTCCAAATCATCCTAGACTCCCCTTTTCCCTCATTCCTCACATTCTGAATACAGTAGATTCTGCCACCTTAACTTCTCTCCTATCCATTCTATATTCTCCATTCACACTGTTAATGGACTAGTTCAGTAGCTCATCCTCTCCCATGGGTATCGCTATAATCCCATCTAACTGAGTTGACCGCTCCTGCAGAATCCTTGTTCCACCTCTACTCAAAAGCCTTCAGTGGCAGGAAACTCCTGAGGATGGTCACCATCTACCCCTTCAGTTTCTCCTTTTAACATCTCTCTTATATACTACCTTCGAACCATACCAGAGTATTTGCAGTTTCCTGACAACTTACAATTCTGAGCCTCTGTTTGCATGTGCCATTCCAACTGTAGGAATGTTGTCCATAGCACCACACTCCCCCAACCTCATTCACCCAGAAAAATCCTTTTCATCCTTTAAGATCCAACTCAAAGGGCTTCTATCTGGTGAGACATTTCCCATTCCATTCTTCAACCCCGCCCCCACCCTAGAACTATTATAGGAAGGGTATTCCATTGATAGACTATGGCAATATTTCTTGAGGTTACTGTTGTGCCCAGTTACCAGGGTTCTTATAGAAGTGAAACAAAGGTTGATAAAAATTGGTAGAGACTAGCTTCCCCCTCCCCCCTTTTTGGTGAATTGTATTTGTTTAATGTGACTTCAGGTTTATTCAACACAAATCTATTATTTCCACCAGCAGTGTAAACACAAGAATCAACACTGCAAAAGTGGCCTCCATGTGACTCACAGGAAGGATGCATATAAGGTAAGAGTCACTCTGTGCCTCCCTGCTTCCTTGTGCCTCGGGCACTTGCCTTGCAGACTGTTAATGATCACCTTAGGCCCTGAAGCAATGATGAGACCCCCCAGTGATTTGCAACTTCAGACAAAGCTTTTAGTTTTCCCCTTTTTTTTTGGTAGGGGACAGATCCAGAAATCCTGTGAGCTAGTTTGATAGAAAGTTAAAATCTTAGAGCTGGAAGTGAGGTGTAGGGGGTTAGCATGTCATTCAATTCAATTCAATTCTTCGCTTCTAGAAAGACAAGAGGAACAAACCAGTACCTTCTGTTTCTAAAGGTCTGTGGGAATGAAAAATCCTTTGTTCATCCAAGCCAGCACTTGGCAGCCCTCATCAGCAAGGAATTTCTGGATCTCACTTCCAATCCTGCCTGCCCCCCACCCCCATCTCCTTATCTATCTCCTCTAACTCTATTTCCCTCCTCTAGGGTGACTCATTTAATATCTCTGGTTCACTGGGACAGCTAGGGAGCAAGCGTCTTCCCTGAACAGCGCGAGTTATATGCTTCTAACTTATACCAGGAGAGCCTCCCTCTGATTCGTGTTCTGCAAAAGTGGGGGGGCGGGCAGGTGGGGATCAGGAGAGCCTCCCAGATAAGCAGCACACAGCACCCACAATTCAACAAGGAAACAGAAGAGGTGTTCCCAACACACACCTGGGGGATAAATTTTGCTTTACAGTACAGCTGCCCTTCTGCAAACTCTTCTAAAGCAGACCAATTTATTCCAAATTCCACCACAAGTGTCTGTTAATGTATAGTGAGATGTTCAAAGCAAGTTAACCATCTACAAGTTATGAGGGGGGCTCTTTTTTGTGGATTCATTGAGAAACATGGACAAAACTGCTAACATATGTTTCTGTTGCTAGGCCTTAGTCTTATCACAGTTTGAAATGGTGGAAAATCAATTACGTGCTTTGAATTACTCCCTTCCTTGGCACAAAAGCATTTCTCCATTCTTTCAGGATAGTGAACACTTTGCAACATCCACCACTAAAAGCCTGTTAGGATTCTCTGCTAAATTAATGTAGTACAAATAAACCAAACAGAAGGCCGGTAGAATACTAAACATCCCCCTCTCTCTTCTGTTGTGGCTTCCTTGCAGCTTGGGACCTTTCTGCCTTGCTGATGCAACATCTGGACAGCATTCAGGGTTGTTTCTCAAGGACACAAGCGTGCACCTCCGGTGAATTTCAACTTTCAACATCTCTCTGGCTCTAATCTATATTTAATGTTTCATGACTGGTAGTCAAAGAAGCTTCAGCTAAATATCAGGTTGGAATGAAAATGATCCTTGGGAGAACATTTGCTTCCAGTGTGCGCCAGCAAAGTGTCTGTGACAGAGGCTTTCCCCAGAGATTTGTTGCCCATTCTCTTGCAGTAATAATAATTACGCCTTATGATTGCTGTGCCCACATAATCAAAGATCGCTTCATCAAATGTGATCCCGAGGGGAAGCTTCCTCTGCTCCTAACTGGATGTCAGTCACAGAGAGAGCAGCACCCCTAGGGATCCCCAATCTTTCTTTTACCCTTTTCAGTACTGTGTTGTTAGCATTGTGTTTCTTCATATTCTTCTCAATGCAAATGATGTGTAAATCATGCCCTCCAGAAGGCACATGTGGTGAGGGGGAGAGGATGGGGAAGGGGGTGGGGCTGGTGTATTCTTCTCCCCCGGCTCCCCTCCCCAACCTACCACAGGGATTTCTCGCATGGAACATAATTACATCTGTGCCATATGGGCTCATTTATATTCTATTACAGGTTAAGCTAATACGACTCAGAAATATGCTAAAAATACCTCAAAGTATTCTAGAGCTGTCAAAACACTTGTCATTTATTGCTCACCCGTTTGATTGCTAGTGTTTTTGTTTTTGTTGGGAGATTCAGAGAGCTAAGAGAGCATGCTGGCATTCTGGTGTCCGGTCTATAAATATAGTTTAATTTCCTGTATTATTGCAATCTTTGGGCTTGCAAAGAAAATATCTTTCTTTATAAACCTGGAATGGCTGCAAGACATGGGCACTGAAGCCCCTATACTTGTAGATTTTAATTTCCCAAGAGGTAGAAAATACAGATTTCAGATGTGTGGTTTTGTCAGCTTTAGAATATTTCTTGTCTTTGTTTGATATAATTATTCATTGTGATAGAGAAACACCTGCAGCAGGCTGACATACCAGAGAAACGTGCTACTTGAGTTATAAGAGTTGGTTTGGATGTCAGGCAAATCTTGTTGAGATTTTACATGTGGCATGATAATGAGAAGTACAATCTGTAATGAGTAATGAGTTCAATAATGATTTACAGGGGCACGTTGGGTTGTTTGTATGCAATGGTTAAAGTCCATCAGCCCGTTAATTTCTACCATCAGCTTGGAAAGTTGGTAGGTCATGTTTGTATAGATTCTTAACCTAATGGTTTGATTATGTAATTAATGTTTTCCATTATTGCTATCTTAACGTATTAGCGGA
The DNA here is from genome assembly GCF_018350215.1 of Panthera leo. Classification (NCBI taxonomy): domain Eukaryota; kingdom Metazoa; phylum Chordata; class Mammalia; order Carnivora; family Felidae; genus Panthera; species Panthera leo. The sequence goes on from NC_056680.1 coordinate 93,815,501, forward strand.
ATTTTTAAAAATGAGTCTTGGGAACAGAAGAGCGAGCACAACTACTGTACTCTCCTATGCTTGACAAGTAACATTTCCAAAGGGGATATGGCGTTAACCACAGTATCAGCCATACATTAAGTATGCAGACCATTTAACTGAAAACTGAACTCCCACAAAAGCATACTTTTCTAATTTGCTAATAACTGTTCTATACTATCTGGTTGAAGGAGTAGTTAAGACTTCCTGGTTCCAATCTCAACTCTGCTACTTACTAGCTTGTTATCTTGGCAAATTCCATAATTTTTCCATTTCCCTTGTCTATAAAATGAGCATAGGAATAGTAGCTTCCCCATGGGATTGTTGGAAATATTAAATGAGACAATATATGTAAATACTAAGGCACAGTGTCTGGCACATAATAATCACTTAGTAAATACTTGTTATTATTATTGTAGGTTTTTACTTCTAATATAAACAGCTTCTTTATAATTATATGGCTCTTTTAGTTAAAAAATTAGGTTTTTGCCAAAATCATGTTAGTTGCACAAACTTCCATTTATCTTAGATCATACAAGCCAGAGGTTCTTGGCATTTTTGGATTTTACAACCAAGTTCTTACTCCACTTAGAATCAGTAGAAATATTATGAATGGGCATGGGAAGGAATAGAAAAATTCAATGTTAATACATCAAAGACAAGATTTTTTTACTTAACATATAATTTAAAAATATTTGTACATTTAGGATTGCTCAGAATACAAAGTGTCTGAACTCATGCAATTGAAATGTTACATTTAAATAAATAATAAAGAACTGCAGTTCATAAAGGGCAAATGGTTGAGCCAGTAACTATAAGTATAACTAAGTTTTTAGTTTTTGCTTCTTTCAATTCTTAATGTAGAGCCACTTGAAGACTTTGCAAAGGACTGTGTGTGTGTGTGTGTGTGTGTGTGTGTAAGGGGAGAATGTATATTGTAGATACTTGCACAGAAGAGAATTTTTGGGTTTTATTTAAGTGTTCCTATTCAGCCTCATGACCTTGGGTAAGTCACGTGCATTCCTACTCTGTGAGATTGGGCTCTACATTCTCAGATCTTCCTTCCTTTTAAACTATTTATGCTACCAGAAAAGTGTAATGAAAAAAAAGTGGAATTAATATGAGAAGGGCTGTAAGTTGCCTAGACACTTGAAACTTGGATTTTTGAATGGAAGGTCTAATATAAATGATATAAAAATAGGCGTTTTCACTTTCACTTGCCTTGGTTTTTAGTTAGGGATAGAGGAAATGGAAAAATGAGATGTGGGCAGTCTTTTACAGGTGATCATCCCCATCTCCCTCCCTGGCCAGGCTGTAGGCACTAGGTTTTTGAACAAGGATGCCAAAGATTTAAAGGAAATGGGGAAACAGCAGTGTGATTCTAGACCTTTATGATTTATGAAATTTCATGTTTAAAACTGATATTTTTTCAGATTTTAGAAAATGCTGTTTTTCCTCTCAAAATTACTCCCAGAGACTTTTCTGCAGGAAAAGATTGGACACACAAACTTTTAATGGTAAAGTTCAATCATCTTTGTCTTTTAGTTTTTTCTTGTCAACTGTATTATAAATTGCTTTAAAGTAAAAATAAAAGTTTTCTTCTTTAAACTTACATATTAAAAATAAATCTTTAAGAGGCGCCTGGGTGGCTCAGTCAGTTAAGTGTCCGACTTCGGCTCAGGTCATGATCTCATGGTCTGTGAGTCCGAGCCCTGCATCAGGCTCTGTGCTGACCGCTCAGAGCCTGGAGCCTGTTTCAGATTCTGTGTCTCCCTCTCTCTGACCCTCCCCCATTCATGCTCTGTCTCTCTCTGTCTCAAAAATAAATAAACGTTAAAAAAAATTAAAAAAAAAATAAATCTTTAAAATGGTAAACAGGATTTGTTTCTCAGCCTGAGTCAGTATGAGATTATGTCATTTAGTTCAACCCTAAATCTTTTCTTATAATATCTTCCCTAACCTATTACACTGGTGTCCACATGACACCACAGAGGGTGTTAGAGATAAGGATTGGTTGAAATCTATTCAACTGAGAGTCAAAAGGAAGTCTTTTTCTTTTCCCCTGTAGTTTCTCTTAATAGGTCAGGAAACAAATTCTTTGGAAAAAGCTGGAAGTAAAAGTGAAACGATATTAAGACAATCACTAAGCTTACAAACAGACAATTACTCATTCTTGTGGGAAGGTGAGTGTGAGTGTGTGTGTGTGTGTGTGTGTGTGTGTTTGCCTGTACTTTAAGCCAGACTTTGTTACAAATTTAAAATTAACTGCATTCTCTCTAAAAATGTCCAGCCAGAATGTGGCTTAATAAGGGACAAAGATCCCTCCATCCCTCCATTAAAAGCCTTGTTTCCCAGCTTAGTCTTGAATGGCAGCAGAAGTAACCTAAATTACAACCATTCTGGCTCTCCATGCCAGATCTAGATGCTCAAAGCTTTCAAAACAAAGCTACTGTGTTCCCATATCTTCTGTAAAAGCCATTTGTCCTATCTAGAAGGAAAGATCATTTCAAATTTGAACATCCATTTATAGAACTTTTGGACAGAAAAGCAAATTCCTGGAGTCCCAATTGACTGAAAAAAATTTCTATCATATAAAAAAACTTTCCCTGAAGATGAAAGAAAATTCAAACATTAGTCACTAAATTGTGTCATATTTCACATAACCTATGTAAACTACCATTGAGAAGACAGTGGGAAATGTGGGGGTCAGGCTAATTTTTTTTTTTTAATTTTGGAAAATGCTCCTAGGAAATTTAATGCATTAGAACTATAATGTTTACTCCATTTTGTTGCTTTTTGTCATTATACTTTTTTTTTTTTGTTTTGTTTTTTTGGTAGAAATTTAGAAAATCACAAGAAATATAAAGAAAAAAATGAAGGGCCTGGGTGGCTCAGTCAGTTGAGCATCTGACTCTTGGTTTTGGCTGAGGTCATGATCTCACAGCTTCATGGGTTTGAGCCCCACACTGGGCTCTGTGCTGGTGGTGTGGAGCCTGCTTGGGATTCTCTCTCTCTCCCTTTCTCTGCTCCTCCCCCATTTGCACTGTCTCTGTCTCTCTCAAAATAAATAAATAAACATAAAAAAAAAGAAAAAATGAATTTCACATAGAGATAACCCCCCTTGACATTTGACTTTATCTCTCTCTAGTCTTTTCTTTAAGCATAAAGATACCTATTAAAGTAATGAGATTGTACTGCATATAGAATCATGTATCTTGGCTTTCCCCCCTTAATATTCTTTCATCATTTTGTAATATCTTTAAATATTTTTCTGGGGTGCTTGGGTAGTTCATTTGGTTAAGCATCTGACTCTTGATTTCAGCCCAGGTTATGATCTCACAGCTGTGCGATCGAGCCGCACGTTGGGCTCTGTGCTGACAGTGAGGAGCCTGCTTGGGATTCTCTCTCTTGCTCTCTCTCTGCCCCTCCTACGCTCTCTCTCTCTCTCTCTCATTTTTTAAAGAAAAATTTTTTTAAACGTTTATTTATTTTTGAGACAGAGAGAGACAGAGCATGAACAGGGGAGGGGCAGAGAGAGAGAGAGACACAGAATCTGAAACAGGCTCCAGGCTGTGAGCTGTCAGCACAGAGCCTGACGCGGGGCTTGAACTCAAGGACCGTGAGATCATGACCTGAGCCGAAGTCGGACGCTTAACTGACCAAGCCACCCAGGTGCCCCTAAAGAAATTTTTTAATGTTTATTTTATACTTGAGAAAGAGAGGGAGAGACAGTGAACAAGCATTGGAGGGGCAGAGAGAGAGAGGGAGGCACACAATCTGAAGCAGGCTCCAGGCTCTGAGCTATTAGCACAGAGCCCAACATGGGGCTCGAACTCATGAGCTGTGAGATCATGACCTGAGCCGAAGTCAGATGCTTAACCGACTGAGCCACCCAGGCTCCCCACTCTCTCTCTCTCATTGAAAATAAATAAATATTAAAAAATAAATATTTTTCCAAAATTCTGTTTCTACAACTGCATAATATTTCATTGCACAGTTGTTCCATAACTTTGTTTACCTTAATTTTCCACTGGGGATGTTACCTTAATGATTTCAATACACAGTAAATGATCCTTTCAAGGTCTAGGGTTCTCAAACCTCTGATCTCTTTTTCCCTAGTGGCATTGCCCTACCCTTCTGTAGTCAACCATTCCCATGGGCAACCCCTGTGAAAACATGTCACTCTCACTCTCTCAGTATCACATATCCTACCCTGACCAACATCTCCTGACTTTCCAGATCACCCCCTCTAGTGTTCTGACTATAATTCTTTGACTCTACCAGGACCTCCAATTTTACCACTTCTTCACTACCTCTTGCTCCCTTCCTGTCCTGGCACCCCTTCAACCAGCTGAATTTCATCTACAACATTCAACCGTGTACACACCTTCAATTTTGCTCTCCATTCCTGCTTTGTAGTGTTTGTTTGGTGAAACCGCAATGCTGCTTAAATCCAACTCTTTGCCTCCTCTGTACCTACACCTGGGTAACTAACATGGCTAGAGAATACAACAAAGCTGATTGTTCTCATTTTGTTTCTTTTTTTATTTTAGAGAGAGAGTGAGAGTGCATGTAAGTGGGGGAGTGGCAGGGGGAGAGAGAGAGAGCACCTAAAGCAGGCTCCATGCTCAGCATGTGGGATCATGAGTTGAGCTGAAATCAAGAGTTGGGTGCTCAATCAACTGAGCCATCCAGGCGTCCCTTGCTTTAAATTCATCAGTACAAACCCAATCAATCCTTAGTGCTCATAGTAACTGTTCTATACCTTTCTAGTCCATTTGCTTCCCTACTCATTGACTATTTGCTACCTTCTTCTCTCCCCTCAAATCTCCAATCTCTCTTCCCCAAATCTTTATCATCTTGGATGATGATATTACATCCTGTTTTCCCTAGAGAATTGAAGCAATTAGAAGAGAACTTCCACTGACCCTTACAATCACCTCTCCACACTCACATCTTCCCCCCATATGCCACTACCCTACCTGCTGTCAAAGATGAGCATCCATGCTCCTAGCAAAAGCCAGCCTTTCCAGCTGTGTACCCAATCCCATCCCTTCTCACCCACTTGCTTTAGCAGTTATCCTTCTCTTTCTTATATTATTAAAATGTTCATTTTCTACTGGATCATTTCCAGTAGCACCCAAACATGCAGGTATTCTCCCATCTTTCCCTTAAGCCATCACCCATCCCCTTGGGTTCTTTACAGCATAATTTGTTGAAAGAGATGCCTCTACTTGCCATTTCTGATTTTTTTCCTTCTTTTCTCTCTTGAATACTCTTCAATCAAATTTTTGCCTCTTTCCACTACTTCACTGAAACATGTGCTTGTCAAGCTCATTAAAGACTTACCCACTGCTAAATCCAATGGTGAATTCTCACTTCTCATATACTTAACCTTTCTTCATTTGTCTTCTGGAATATCACACTCTCTGGGATTTCCTCCAACCTTACTAGTTGCTTCTTCTCAGTCTCACTGGTTTTTCCTCTCCTACCCGATCTCTTAAAGTTGGAGGTCTCCTGTGTCTCAGGCCTTGGTCCTCCTCTCTTCTCTGCCGATACTTACTTCGGTGGTGATTGCATCTAAACTCATGACTCTAAATACCACTTAAATGCCTAAGACTCCCGAGTTTATCTCTTCATCCCAGACCTCTCTCCTGATCTCCAGGGTCACATGTAATGACCTATCATATCTTCCTTTGGTTGTCTCAGATTGAACATGTCAAAAACTGAACACCTGGTATGGCCCCTGCACTAGCACCTCCTACAGCTGTCCCTGTCTCAGTTGATGGCAACACCATCTTCCTGGGGCTGAGGCCACAACTTTGGCATCAACTTTGACCGTTATCTTTTCTCACACTGTATATCCAGTTCATCAGAAAAGTTCTTGTTCTGTCTTCATCATATACCTAGAACTTGACCATTTCTCAATACCACCTCTGTTACCACCTTGGTCTGAACCACCATTACCAGTTTCCTAACCTATTTTGATGTTTCCATCCTTGTCTCTCCCACCATCTACTCTCAGCACAGAAACCAGAGTGCACCTTTTAAATCTAAATGTGATCAGATTATATCTTTACTCAGAATCTTCTAAAGGCTCTCCAGTTCACTCAGAGTGAAAGCCAAAATCCTTACAACAGTATATTAGGCCCTGTGTGTCCTGACCTCAGTTCCCTATCTGAGACTTCTCCTTTTCCTCTCTCTGAATTCACTCCACTGCAGTCACATTGGTCTCCATGATGTTCCTCAAATATGCCAGGCAAATTCCCACCTTAGGGCCTTTGTGCTGGCTGTTACTTTAGCCTGAAAAGCTCTTCTACTCATTTTATGAATGTTACCTTCTCAATAGAGCCTGCCTGGTCACCCTATTTTATAATGCACCCCCAACATCTCCTCTTCTCCTGATCCTCTTTACTGTGTCTTCTCATTCTTCTTTCCCCCCATCATTTGGGAAAGCTTCCCGTATCATGTAGGAAGCTTCTAATAATCTATGCAATTCACTTATTTTATTATGTTTGTGTTTATTATCATCATTCCTATCTGAAATGTATATTCTCACAGTGTCAGGGTCTTCAGTTTGCTTCTTTAGATATACGAAGTGCCAAGAAAAATGTCTGACACATAGTAGGTGTTCCATAAGTATTTATTCAAAACCTTTAATAAATAAGCCCATTCATAGAGAAAAGGCAAACATTTTAAGAGATATGTTAACTTCCTTTCTTTAGTCAATATTTGTTTTAAAGAAATTGCTTTCTAAAGTCAAGTACAATTTCCAGTTTTGGTTTATAATGCCTTACTTGAAGCTACACTTTTCCATTCTTTGGAGAAGATGGCTTTTAAAACTGTTTTGATGATAGATAAAATGAGAAAGAATAGCAAGGTACTGAAAAGTAAAGTGAAGAATTATGACAACCATCTGGATATTTCAGCTGCATGAACTCCAATGGTGAACTCCTGTCATCCAGTGGAATATATAGCTCCCAGCAGAAACACTTTAATTTGTCAATTGGAGCATGGAGGACAGTGTGTGTTGGAATGGGCATGGTGGGGGGTTGGCTGTGAAAAGGAAGTGGAAAGTCAAGTGGAAGGAAAATAGATGTGCCAGAAAAGGCATCGTGTATCCAACTGTTGAAAATGGCCATGCCTATAGTTACATGTTGGAAATGCCTGTGTTTTTTTGACCGAGAAAACTGTGATGTGCACTTACTGCATAGCATAGAAAAGATGTCATTTCTCTTTTCCTCAGATCTGAAATATTGTGTTGGTTTTTAACTTACATGGAGAGCTGAACTGTAAGAAGTTTGCTTAAACTTCTTCCCTACCCCATGTTCCAGAGCCTGAGCTCATGCTCCTACTAATCTGCTGGGAAAAACAGATTGAAAAGATTTAAAGAGACCCTTTTCAAGTATGAAAGCATGCGAATCCAGGCGGGGAGACAGGCGTTACAACCATTAAACAAACACCTGCATTAGTCAAGGAGCCCTCAGAAATAAGGCTTGACCTACCCGGAGAAGATTTTGCTAAGGAAAGCAGGTTCTTGCAGAAGAGGGAAGCAAAACTGCCTCATAGAGAGCCAGTTGTTTGTGAGCACACAGCTCCAGCCGCTTAAAATCATTTTCTCCTCATGTGCTTTAATCAGAGTTTCCTATTAGTTTTTTTTTTCTCAGTTGCTTTCCAGTGTTGAGAAAAATTACTTTATCATTTGGTGGCGAGGGTGAGAGGGTTGGATGGGTTAGAAGTGGGGGATGGACGAACTGAGCAGTAACCATTCTCATTTCTTACTATTGCTGTGGGAATATACTTGTTGGGGGAAATAAAGTAAAAGAAGTGTTTTACCAATACCACAACAAGGTTGCTCAACCTCAGAAAGGCAATAGGTATCCAGGGGGCACAGAACGAAGTGACAGGTGAGGAAAGAGAGGTAGAGAATGCTAGGATATGTGTATATTGGGGGGAAACACTGCAATTTTCAATAGCATGCTCAAACAATGCTCTATAGGGAAGGAAACTTTTGAGCCAAGATCTAAAGAGACAGAGGCCTTAAGTCATGGGAAGGAAGAACATTCTAAGCAGAGGGAACAGCGAAGAACCCTGAAAATCTTGAATCCCTACAGTGTATTCTGGTAACTAACAACTGACTCTCCAATGTATTCATCAGACATACTTTTAAATTCATTCCATACTATTTTCTCATTACTTTTTTTCGGGGGTGGGGGTCTGGACAATCAAGAAGACAGCAAATTAAGCCCTGATTTAAAGTGCTCTCTAATTTCCTTGAGTTAGTACTCCCACCATGGGCATATTTTTTTAAATTTTAAGTAGGCTCCACATCCAGTGCCCAGCATGGAGCCCAATAAGGGGCTTGAACTCACAACCCTGAGATCAAGACCTGAGCTGATATCAAGAGTCAGATTCTCAACAGATTGAGCCACCCAAGCACCTCTCACAATGGTTAATTTTAATGTGATATTCTATTGAACATGCTTTTATATATGTTTTCTCCATACAGACATAATGGATGCATATAACCTTGAGAGCACAAATAATAGTTAAATGTAGTAAATTACTAGGAAATGAGTTTTGAGTATTACCTTTGTCTTATTTTTTATTTATTGTAAGTTTATATAATTTTATTTAAAATTATGGGTGTTTTTACAACTGGTTCACAAAATTCCTGAAATTTTAACAATTGGCTCTTGAGTTGGGGAACTAACTGGTATGGATTTCTAATTCATTTATTTATTTAAAAAAAATTTTTTTAACGTTTATTTATTTTTGAGACAGAGAGAGACAGAGCATGAACGGGGGAGGGTCAGAGAGAGAGGGAGACACAGAATCTGAAACAGCCTCCAGGCTCTGAGCTGTCAGCACAGAGCCTGACGCGGGGCTTGAACTCACAAACCGTGAGATCATGACCTGAGCTGAAGTTGGAAGCTTACCCGACTGAGCCACCCAGGGGCCCCGGATTTCTTATTTATTTAAATTGCAATCAGAAGGTCTGGTGTGAAATCAAGTCTCCAAAACTTACTAGGATCTAACACATTAAAATTATGCATTTTCTTTACACAGTAAATGAATCTGTCAAGGAGAATAGCATGATCTCTTAGGCTAACATTTTGCCAACTTTAGTTTGGAAATATCTGAATTTTAAATTCTGCATAACAGTTTTTAGACTCTGTCATCTTTTTACATATGGAAGAATCAATTAAATTCCCTTAAAAAAGGAACACAACCATTATTCTCTTTTCACCTACATTTTGCCAACTACAATGCCTTCTCAACAACAAAATCTCTGCAGTAGGTTAAGTATTATTTTACAACATGATAAAAGATTGCAATATAAAATTTGTTCCAAGTAACACTCAAAACGTTTGCCTGATGGAGGAAGAACTTTTCTTTAAAGTGCTATGGATTTTCTTTTGACATGTTGTGGTTTAAACCACCTATTGCAGCTTGATGGAGTTGGTCCTAAATAAAGTGGGATGGAGCCAGGAAATTTGGTATAAGACAGAAACTAGCTTGGCCATACTCTTAGGTTGCAAAAATAAATCTTGAACAATAAAAACATTGGGGATATTTATTATTGTCCCATGTTTTATTTGAACTTTTCTTCACTCACCTATAGAGTTATGTGGTCACTTATTCATTCATTACTTTATAGATACAAAGACAGTTTACAATCAGTTATCGAGTGTCAGCCTAAATAAAGAGATAAACTGAGGCAAGTTACCAGAAATTGAGTTTATTCGGACTAGGAGAAAAATTGCAATTCACGAAACGTGAACTGCAACAAGCTACAGAGAAGCCCCTTGAAATTTGGAGCAGGCTGTCTTTACGGGCAAAGAGTGCAAAGAGTGTGGAAGTCAGACAGATGTAAGCAATAAGCTCATTGGTTTGAGGATGCGGGAAGAGGTGCTTCGCGGATGCTCATTGGTCAGGAAACAGGTTCCAGCTCTTCGTAAATCAGGCATTAACGAGGATCAGCCACCGGATACTTTTATATTCGAGGGCGCCTAGGTGAAATTCTCAAATTCGTAGTCTCTCGTCCCATTTTAGGCTGAAATCCTTTCACACTTGAAATCTGGTGTCTGCATTGTGGCTTCATAAGTGCAGAGCTCTTAGCTCTCACCCATCGGGCTAGGGCAAAAAGCTAGTCAGCTGTGGGCCATTTTCCACCTTGTGAGGGAGACGCGGCTCGGCACCTGATGGAAGCTCTTTTCAGCAGCCCTCAGTCTTTGGGAAACTGGACGGGAAGATTTGGCATCCATCCTCACCATTGGGGTAAGTGAACATTTCCAAACAATTTTTTTAACTTCCTCTGCTACTGTGTTCTTCCCACCACTGAGAAGTCTTCAGCACTTCAGGAAGGTGCTCTGAGGAGCAAGTTTAGAGAAAGTGAAGGACGGAAGGTTCTGCTGGGCTAGTTTTCATGGGTGAAGAGGCGATTTTGCCTCCCTCAAGTGTGAAGTGAAAAACTGTAAAGCAAAAGGGTAAAACCAGGTGGGGTAGTTGGACAGCTTCCCCATTTTTCTCAGAGTTGGCGTTTCATGCTACGGTTTTATTCTTTTAAAATAAAAATATTTTCATTGGGGTACAAAGGACAGAACATTGTATTGGTTTCAGGTATACAACACGATTCATTATTTGTATATATTGTAAAATGATCACCACAATAAGTCTACTTAGCATCCACCCTCATGCATACTTACAAAAATTTTTTTCTTGTGCTTGTGATGGGAACTTTTAAGATTTGTTCTCTTAGCAACTTTGAAGTATACGATACAGTGTTATTAACTGTGGTCACATTACATGCTGACTTAACCTATTTTCTAATTGGAAGTTTGTGCCTTTTGACCCCCTTATCCATTTTGAACCCCCACACCCACCCCCTACTTCTAGCAACCATCAATCGATTCTCTACGCCTATGAGTTCAGTTTTTTGTGGGTTTTTTTTTTCATTTTTTGTTTTGTTTTTTTAAGATTCTGCATATGAGATTATACAATATTTGCTGTTCTCTGTCTGACTTCACTTACCATGAACACTTTGGTTATTTCCATTGTCTCGGCTATTGTAAATAATGCAGCAATGTACATGGGGGCACATACATCTTTTTGAATTAGTGAGGTTTTTTCTCCTTTGGATAAATACCTAGAAGTGGAACTGCTGGATCTTACGGTATTTGTCTTTTTAATTTTTTGAGGAACCTCCCCACTGTTTTCCCTAGTGGCTGCATCAGTTTACATTCCCACCAACAGTACACATGGGTTCCTTTTTCTCCACATCCTTACCAACACTTGTTATCTTTTGTCTTTTTGATATTAGGCATTCTGACAGGTGTGAGGTGATACTTCATTGTGGTTTTGATTTGCATTTCCCTGATGATTAGTGATGTACCTTTTCATGTACTTGTTGGCCATCTGTATGTCTTCTTTGGAAAAATGTCTACTCAGATCGTCTGCCCGTTTTATTTTATTTTTTAATTTTTTAATGTTTATTTATTTTTGAGAGAGGGCGAGCATGAGTGGAGGAGGGGCAGAGAGAGAGAAGGAGGATCAGAAGCAGGCTCTGCATTGACAGCAGAGAGCTTGATGTAGGGCTCCAGCTCACAAACTGTGAGATCATGACCTGAGCCGAAGTCCAATGCTTAACTGACTGAGGCACTCAGGTGCCTCTCTTCTGCCCATTCTAAAATCAGATCATTTGGGTTGTTTTGCTGTTGAGTTGTATGAGTTCTTTATGTATTTTGTACTTTAAGAATGTATTAAACTTAAAAAATGTCAGTCTTTTTCTAGTGTCTACCAAATCTACAAATCTAAAAATACTAATAAATATAAACGAGTCATGGGCTAAAACAGTCATTGGCTCTCTCCATTATTATAAGTGATTGCAAACTGATTTTATTAAACTAAGCAGGAAATAAAAGGAAATAAATGTTAAGACGTAATGTTTCCAATTGCCAGTGTCATATCCATTTAAAACCCTTTGCAGTTGCTATTCCTTCTTGTAATACTTTCGTGCCAGATCATCTTTGCACAGTTAGCACCATTTAGGTCACAATTCAATCAAAGTGTACCTCTTCAGAGAGGCCTTCTCTGACAACCTGGTAGAAAGTAGCTCTTTCCACTGTGCTCCATCATAGCACCCGTTTTTAAATTTCTTTGTAGCAATTAGGTTTTTCTAAAATGTATTTCTTCATTTTATTTGTTTGCTTGGTAATTTTTTTTGTCTCCTCCCTCAACCAACTGGAAGTCAGAGCTCTTGTGCATTTTGTTCACGGCTGTTTCCTTTGTGTGTGTGTGTGTGTGTGTGTGTGTGTGTGTGTGTCTGGCACATAGTAAGAACTCTCTGATTGGCTTTTGAACAAATATATGCAGATGAATAATAATTGCTTTGGGTTTCTGTGGTATATTCTTCATTGGGAGTTTCATGATGGATTCCAACATTTAGATGATACATGCTAAGCATAGCTGAATATTAAGCCAGCTATTTACTGATTGCCACACTCCATTTAAAAACATAAGATATTTGTTACTATGATCAGGTTTGTTTTAGATTTTTATAGATCAGTATTTTCATTATATAGTGTGCCTCTGTTTTCAAAACACTTACATACTTTGCATCTTCTGTCTTATAGTGTTATCACCTTATGGACTGATAATTTAAAATTAGAGACTTTGTCTTAACATAACTTTATCTTGTGTATAGTTTGAGTTTTATATTTACAGACTGAATAAATGATAAGAGATACAAGTGATTATGTGATGTGGGACCTAAGCCTACAGGGAAGTGTTACTTTTGTATCCAAACAAATGAGTTTTGGCTAAGAGGCTCAGGAATTGACTAAAATTTACACTAGTCTAAAACAGACAAGTTTTAATTAATAATGTCACTAATAAAGCTGCTTGAAGTAGGCAGACCCTAATTATGTCCTGCTTCATAGTTATTACTCAAATGTGATATTGCATAGGCAGACGCTTTGTGCATAGGCAGACTCTTATTAGCAGAAAGTCTAGTGTTCTCTGCCTGGAATATTTCTAAAAACCCTGGAAGAAATCTCATGTTTCCCACAGTCCATTCTTGTTGCTTGTCTTCTTGACCAGGCATCTTATTGTAGTTGAATGCTATAATCATTCCAAAAATAGGTTGTCTATTCAATGTTCCTGACTTTGCTTTGTTCATGGGCCTGTCATAACTACCCCAAGCCCAGCTAGTATCAAATAGTAGCATTTAACGAACTCTACCAAAGAACTTGGGTGTAGCAAAATGGCCACAGCCAACACTTGTTAGTTCCTGCCTGCTCTTGCTTTGTGATGATTGTTTATCTTCTGTTCCAGACATGTCTTTGCTGTATCTCTCAAAGACTCTGGTCTAACAAGAGGAGCTCTAAGCCCCAACTGTTTCCCTCAGTGTGAAACACATTTCAGGCAATATCTTTATGAAGATGTCTGATAGATTGAATTATTGTACCCAGTTTTTCATCATTTCCTGTATCCATACCTTTTGCCTTGTAGTTTGGTATTCTCTCCTACTGAAGGTAGTGTATATTTCCTTGTCTCTTGACTATAGGCTCAGCCATGTGTTTTACTTTGGTTAATGGTATGTTAGCAGCTGCAATGCAAAATTCAGCTGGAAAAGTGCTTATGTGGTTGGGCTTGCCCCTTGATGTGCCTTTGCCATCACCATGAGAAGAATGTGTCCTGAATAGCCCACTGGGACCAAGGAGGATGAAAGACATGTGGGAAAGACCTAGATCTGCAGACCTGCAATGTGAAGCAAAATCAGCCCAGCTGAGTCACAGATCTGTGAAAATAATTTTTTTCAGTCCCTGCATTTTGAGGTTGTTTGTTATGCACCATTATTGTGGCAAAAGCTAATTTATACAAGATGTTACTCTTTCCATGGTAAAGTCAAATATTTGCATCTTTATGCAAAGTAGTTGGCTACTTATAGTCCCTCCTGTCCCTGTTCCAGAATAGCATTTTAACTTTACCTTTGCATAATCAAAATGCATGTTAAAATGCTTTCTCAAAATAAAAAGAGAAGTTTTCATATAAAGGTGTTTTTCTCCCTCGGTAGAAACAGAAAACCTAAAACTACTTACTTTTAAATGACCACTTTCCTATCTCTGAAAAAAATAAAATAAAAGCTCTGTGCTCCAGATGAAAACGCAGATTTATCAAAAAGACAAATTAATTGCTAATTTTTTCTGTTGAAGTATTTCTCTGCAAATGTGCCCTTCATTTTATAAAAATATTCCTTGGAGTAATAATTCTTTCAGTATGTCTATCTCCTGCGACTGGAGTCTGTATTCCCTAAGAGGAGGGCAGGGACTGTCTTGTTCATATTTATGTCTCCAACACCAATTCCATTGCCTCGCTGATTGTAATTGGTCAACAGTTGCTTGTTGAATTTGTGTAATTAAATGCAGATTCTATAGTAATTCACGTGAGAGGGAAAAAGCTGAGGATTGGGATGATCTTAGAGAAGGTTCAGGGAAGTGGTGTTGGTGGTGATCCTGAAACATTTTTGAGGATAGGATTTGAGCTGACAGAGAAGAGATGGGAACATATTTTAAGTAGGAAGTGAAGTTAACAAAACATGATGACTAAAAAGCACAAAGCTCATTCAGAACCATTTAAAACATAATTTATTTTACAAATATTTTTACATATAATTTTAAAGAAACTTTTGTTGTAAAAAATGGAGGTAATCTTTTTTTGAATTGAAAGACCAACTAATATTAATAGAATTTCTTTAGGGTATTGAAGAAAGTACAAGTACAGTGGATATTTGCAAAGAAAAATTTAAAAAGCCATTTTCTTCTTTATAGTATGTATAAACTGTAACTAGACACATTCCAACTCCCAATTCTATTTCTACTTTAATCCTATTGTCCCCAATTCGTCTAAAAATTCCAATGAGATTTGCTTTGATCTGCATCAGAATTCTGTATGTCATTATCCCTCATTTCTCAGACTTATATTGAAGCACATTTGAATCAAATGGGTTCACTATATTCCATTTACCACTTGTCTGTAGGCCCTACTAGCAGGTGCTCAAAATAGTTGCTGCTACCACTTTTTATTAATATCTGTATTACTAGCAATAGCTAATCCCATTGATTCATTTTGTCAGTTGCTCTGAGGTGGGTGCCAAATTTAAATCTATTTTTCAGTTGAAGAAATTGAGGCACAGAGAGATTAAATGATTAAAAGACGAAGTTATCAAGTCACATTGAGAGTAAGTGGCCACACCATGACTCAAGTTCAGGTCTGCCTAACACCAACACCAAGCTATTTTTAATCAAACTGATACATATGGTTTGGAAAACCATGTAGAAACTACCACATGTCAGCCATACTTTCCATTTCAGTCCATGACCAAATATCATTGTACTACAAGATGATGTATTATACCTTACGTAAGTGTGTGTGTATGTGTAAATGTGTATTTGCAAGATGATTTGCCTTTCCCATTTACTGATAAAACTTGAATAATTTCTTCTGTGGCACACAAATTGCACATGTATTTTTTTTTCATTTTTGCAGACCCTGGAATGCTCATTTACCCCCCTTTAGCTTGGGAGTTACAGTGTACTCATAGCTAGCAAGAGTGAGCCTGCTGCTGCCTCCTTAAAGTCAGTGCTTAAAGAATCTCATAAAAAATTGAAATTTCTACCTTTATTCAAGCTTGTCAGGAAATCTCCCCATAGCCCTTTTTATCTGAAAATGCATTATAGCTTGTTTAAAACACTGTGGGAAACGGTTTTACATTTCTTCAGTTGCACATAAAATCACCTTATGAGCTGCCAAATGAAAACTGGGGAAACTCAGTGAATGGGGATGCCTTCTTCAAAACCTCCTATGTGAAATGGAGCTGCTGTGATCCCTGCTTAAGAAACCAGAGATTGGCAGGATAGATTTAAAAAATGATCCAAGTACCTTCTGCCTACCAGAGACACACTTTATATTCAAAGATGCAAATAAGTTGAATGCAAAAAGGATAGGAAAATATACTATACAAGCAATAACCAATAGAAAGCTGGAGTGATACACTAATATAAGAAAAAATAGGCTTTAAGACAAAAATTGTCACTAGAGATTAAAAAAAGATCATTTTATAATGATAAGAGTCCATGTAAAGGAAATCAAGACATAGCGATTGTAAACATATGTGTCTTACAACAGAACGCAAAGTACATAAAGCAAAAACTGAATTGAAAGGAGCAATAGACAATTCAGCAATCATAGTTGGAGAACTCAGTATCCCATTTTCAATAAAAGAAAGATGAGGCAGAAGATCAATATGGAAATGGAAGACTTGAGCAACACTATAAACCAACTAGACCTACCAGACATCTATAGAACACTTCCGTCAACAGCAGCAACATACACATTCTTCTCAAATTCACATGGAATAGCCTCCAGGATAGACCATATTTTAGCCACAGAACGAGTCTCAATACATTAAAGAGGACTGAAATCACAGAAAACGTATTTTCTGACCACAGCAATATTGAATTAGAAAAAAATACCAAAAGAAAACATGGAAAATTCACAATTATGTGCAAGTTAAAACAAGCAAACACTTCTAGGTAACCAACGGGTCAAAGAAGAAATCAAAAGGGGAAGTTAGAAAGTACTGTGAGAACATACCCATCATATTAAAAACTGTAGGATACAGCTATATTGGTGCTTAGAAGGAAATTTATAGCTCTAACAACCTATATTTAAAAAGAAAGATCTCAAGTCAATAACTAACTTTCTACCTTAAGAAAGTAGAAAAAGAAGCGTAAACCCAAAGCAAGCAGAAGGAAGGAAGAAAAAGAAATGATTTTCCAAATGTTGAGAAATAGTGAATTCTTCTATAATCTCTTAGTGAAAAGTTTCATTTGAAGAGTTTATTGTAATTTATAAGTAGAGAGACCATTCAAAATTTTATTACTATAAAAGTAACACTAGTTCAGTTCCAATCTTTCTGATTGGAAAATTTCCTCAAAGTATCTTAAAAATCACAAGCTAGAGTTAACCATCATTAACATTTTGGTACATTCCCTTCCAATCTTTATTTTAAGACCATATGCATAAAACTTCTATAATGGACAGGAAATACATACACATCTATTTTTTCACTCAAATTTTATTGTGAATTTCTCTGTTAACATTTATTTGAGATATATTCAGTGACTGTATAATAATATCCCCTGCACAAACAGCTTAATTTATTGAACCATTTCCCTATTTTGGATATTTAGAGTTGCTTCTAATTTTCTTCTTAGTAATCCCACACCTTTAACTTTATTCTAAGTCAAAGGTTAAACTGCTTTAAAGCTTTCATCTGTTGTGATTTGCTTTTTCAGAAAGGATGTACTAATTTAAATTACCACCAGCAGTGCATTAGAATGCCTGTGGAGATAATATTTCCTGAATCCTAATGGAACCATATGATTTGACAAGCATTAATATATTTATAGGATCAAAGCTTAAAATATTTAAAGTCAAGACTATTCCAGAAGATTTAGAACATGATTTGAAAAATCAATAAATTACTGTTTTCCTTTTCACAAATGACCAAAATGCAACCAATTTGAGTTAATTTTATTTTTTTGCTGGGTCTACTTATAAAATCTAAAGTTGGAAATTAGAAGACCTGTGTTTAACCCCTTAAATTTACAGACTAGTTAATACAAGCCTAGAGGGATAAAGTGAATAAGCTCAAGTCACATAGTCCAGCCCACTCTTTGTTTTTTAAGCAATTAAATATTTTTTAAAATACAATATATGAATATAATCCTAGGAAAATTTGACCATTAGATATATAGAGATATAGGTACCCATCTCTGTCTGTTGCTCTCTCAGAAAAAGTTCACCCCTTATCCTCAATTCCATTCTCCTCAAAGTTTTGATGGGGATCCTCCTAGACACTTTCCAAATTCTTTAAGTTTAAATTAAGATTTTTATTTTAGTATATCTTCAACTTGTTTTTTTCTTTTCTTTTTTTCACTTGACAATATGTTTTAGAGATCTTTTAGTATCGGCACATATCTACCTGTATTTTTAACTGCTACCTAGTAGCATAATATGGACGTATCATAATTTACTTAAATATCCTTTTTCGAATGGTATTTGTTTTAATCTCTAGCTTTCACAAATGATGCTGTAATGAACATCTTTGGACGTACATTTTATGCAAATGTGTATTGTTTCTGTAGGATAGATATTCAAATGTCAAATTGCTGGTCAATGGGTATGCATATATTGCCAAACTGTCATCCAAATAGACTATACTATCACTATTAGTATGATAGGCAGAAAATGCCTCCTTTCAAAGATGTTCATTTCCTAATTCTGAGAACCTGTGACTATGTTACTTTACTTGGCAAAAGGAACTTTGTAGATGTGATTAAGATTAAGGACCTTGAGGGGCACCTGGGTGGCTCAGTTGCTTAAGTGTCTGACTTCTGCTGAGGTCATGATCTCACAGCCTCTGAGTTCAAGCCCCTAAGGGGCTCTGTACTGACAGCTAAGAGCCTGGAGCCTGCTTCAGATCCTGTGTCTCCCTCTCTCTCTCTCTCTCTTTGCCCCTCCCCCGCTAACTCTTTCTCTCTTTCAAAAATAAATAAACATTAAAAAAACTAAAAAAACAAAAAAGGTTAAGGACCTTGAAATGGGGAGATTGTTCTGGATTATTTTATTGGGCCCAATCTAATTACCAGATTCCTTAAATAAGCAGTGAATCTTTCCCAGCTATGGTCAGAAAGGGTCATGTGGCTATAGAAGAATGATCAGAGGGATATAATATTGTTGGCTTTAAAAATGGATGAAGGAGGCCAGGTATGCTGGTGTCCTTCAGAAGCTGAAGAGGCAAGGAAATGCATCCCCCTCCTAGAGCCTCTTTCATAAAGGAATGCAGCCCAGTTGACACCTTGATGTTAGCCCAGTGAGACATGTATTGGCCTTCTGACTTAGGGAACTGTAAGATAATACCTTCATGTTGTTTTAAGTAAGTTTATAGCAATTTGTTACTGCAGTAATAGAAAACAAATACGATTCATTTACAAGAATACCCATTTCTTGAAATTCTTAACATTAGCTATTTATCAGTAGTTTTAACTTTTGTAAATCTGGTAGTCAAAAGTGGTGAGCCACTGGTGCTTTCATTTGCATTTCCCTGATTCTTGATGAGGCTTGGCTTCTTTTCATATCTTCTTGAGCCTTTGAATTTCTTTTGTGCCGTGGCAGGAGATAACCTAAATTCATTCATCTGTTGTTGCATTGTTTGATATTTCTGATTGATTTGTAGGGTCTCTTTTACATTCTGATATTAGTACTTTATAGCCTTTGCTTGTTATGTATGTGCCAAATATTTTTTCCCAATTTGTCACTTGTCATTTTACTTTCTTGCCACTTATTCCACTTTATTGGGGTTGTTTGATCTCCTCATGATTTCCTAACCCATCACTCAGTGTTGTCATGTGCTTACCCATACCGCACAGTAGGATATTGTTGAAATGGGAACAATCTATGCTGGTGGTCTTGAAGAGATTAAAATACAGGTTTTCCCTGTTATCTGAAAGTAGAGCATTATTATGAAAACTTTTCTAAGCTGAAAAGGCATAAAGCACAGAAGCAATTACCATTAATTTATATGGGAAAGTTTTTGAGGGTTCCTAAATCTAAAACATAACTTTTCTAGTACTTGAGGACACATCTTGCTAACTGGTACATAAAATAAATTCAGATAAAGCACAGATGCTCACAGACACAGTTCAAAGCTATGGAGGCTTGATGCTGAGATACTGAGTATAGTCCCAGGGAAGGAGCTTGACGGGGCCACTCACTGCCGCTCAAAGTGTGCACTGCATCTACAACAGTTCTGCAAAACAAACACTGAATGCTCATTTTTTGCTTTTCTCCTTTTTTTTCATAAAAGCAAAAATTCTCTTTGGATTTCTTTCGATTAGCAAATCAGGTACTAATGTAGGTCTTTTGTAAAAGTGAATTGGTGTAATGAACTTTCAAAAAGTTGGGGATACCTGTACTGCCTAATTCTATGGAGAAGACTTTGTTTGTACAGATAATAGGGAAGGTCGCTTTCTTAAGAAAAGAATCCACAGATCGTGTAAAATCAATGAACTGAGATATTGAGAGATTGAGTCAGAGGATAGGTTTTTGCCTTCAGATATTACATGGCCTGTTATACTAAACAAAGAAGTGTTCAGTTGAGCACTTGGCCTATGTGTCTTTAGGGCCAGCTCTATTCTGTACTCACACTATTCTGTTCTCACTAAACCAAAATTTTAAAAAGGAAATGTCTTAGGGATCTAGGAGAGTCAGGTACATTCATTAATTAATTCATTTATTTGTTATTTTTAAGTTTTATTTATTTAGTCTCTATACCCAGCATGGGACTTGAACCCCTAACCCTGAGAATAAGAGTCACATGTTCCTCTGACTGAGCCAGCCAGGCACCCTGAGAGTCAGGTACATTTAAAAAAAATAGGCGACTGGGGCGCCTGGGTGGCTCAGTTGATTTAAGTATTTGACTCTTGGTTTTGGCCCAGGGAAGGATCTTATGGTTTTGGTTTCGTGGGTTTGAGCCCAACATTGCACTCCCAGCTGACAGTGTGCAGGCTGCGTGGGATTCTCTGTTTCCCTCTCTCTCTGCCCCTCCCCTACTCATGCTGTCTCTGTCTCTCTCTAAATAAATAAATAAACTTAATAAATAAAATATGTGACTGAAAATATTAAAGGCTAATACTTATCAATGAATTACTATGTGCCAAGTTTGCCACTGAATACTCACGTAATTCTATAACGTAGGTGTTATTATCCCATCATACAAATGAGCAAGCCAAGGCTCAGAGAGGCAAGCAACTTGCCCACAGTGTTCTTAAAGGGTAGAACCCAAACTTAAGTCAGACCTATTTGACTCAAAAGTCTTAACAGTGTAACTATGCCAGATATCACATCTGAAAATTAGTCTTAGCCATCCTATAATAAAAACTGTCCAGTAATCTGAATTCGTAAAACATTCTGAATTATATCTTGTTTTACTATTTTTGATGATATGTAAAACTAGGAACCAGGCTACAATGTATCCAGGAGAAGATTAAAAAACATTTTTTTTGATTGAATAGACAGCCATGATTTGTAATTAGTCATTGGTTTATTGGTTAATTACCTGTTGTATACTTCTGAAATAGTGAAGGATGCTTGAAAAGTGGCTTTCTCCATTCCTCTGCAGTCTTATTCATACTATAATTTGCAAAATAAATCTTTTATTCAGAGATAATAAATACAGGAACTTCATTATAGTTCCTATCTGATTTATCTCAAATGCTGGATTTGTGGAATCTAGACTAATGAGTTTAACTATTAGGTCTTGCATTCCTGGTTTTTTTTTTTGTTTTTGTTTTTGTTTTTTAACGTGCCTATGGTGGGAGCTGAAGTGGGGGAAAGAGGCATTCAGCTGCCAGTGTGTAGAGAGAGGGCACTAACTGGTTTCTGGAGAGAAAAATCTATCCTGGGGACATTTACAGCTGGTTCAGAAGCTGTCTGAAGGCCCAGGGGCTGTAGGAGAGCAGTGAGGCTGGTCCTGCCCTCAGTCCTCCTGCCCTGAGGGGGGCTCTAGGACAAGCACACACAGAGCCGTCTCAGCACTCACCCCAGGCCTGTGCCTTCCTGCTGCTTGTCTCACAAAATATAAGCCTGTGCTCGCAGAAAAGGTTGAATCAGCCTCTTCAATAAGAATTCCTTTTCTGGTATCTTCCCAGAAGAAATTAACTACTTTGTTGCCAAGAAAGATGTAGGGTACATTTTGCCTAAATAATGGAAAAGCTAATGAAAAAGTGTGTGTGTGTGTGTGTGTGTGTGTGTGTGTGTGTGTGTGTATTCTTTTAAATCTTAAAAGCCCACCTGATCAGGGGTGAGATAGGACTACTGGTTTGCGGAGGATTTTTCAAATCCTATTTTCTGTAGTTCCAGCCTTTGCATTTTTCAATTACAATAGTAACCAACTTCCTAAAGTTATTGTTATTAATGATGTCCATTGTGTAGTAGACACAGAGGTTGTTTACCAGAATTTCTTCTGTGGGGAACCGCTGACACTTTGTGCCGCCACTGCTCCCAGAGATGGAATCAGGAGCCTCACTTCTCATTGAGAATGACTCCTGACTCTGGCTCTAGTCATTGCTTCCAGAAAGGGCTTGATCCCTCACTGGCTTGGGAGCAAACTTTCAGAGCCCTCCCTGAGGTTTTTTGTGATAGCTGGCAGGAAATTCTATCTCCTGTTCTTGCAGATGATTCTCTCAGGAAGATCTGAAGTTAGATTGCCAATGGCCATATTTTTTAACTATGTGAGGGAGGCGGCTATGTGGGATGAAAAAGAATGAGGACAAAACATGGAGGGAGGCAGAATCAGTGGAGAAACTGAGGACATTGCCTAAACTCCCAGATCCAGCTACCTCTTGGACCAGTTCTACTTAGAGGTTCATAGTGATATGAGCCAACCCCCCCTTTTTAGTTTATGCTTATTCTGCTCAGTTCTGTCATTTATTTTTATTTTTATTATTTTAAATTTTTTTTAAACGTTTATTTATTTTTGAGAGAGGGAGAGAGAGCACGAGCAGGGGAGGGTCAGAGAGGGAGACACAGAATCCAAAGCAGGCTCCAGGCTCTGAGCTGTCAGCACAGAGCCCAACGTGGGGCTCAAACTCATGAACTGCAAGATTATGACTGAAGCTGAAGTCTGACACTCAACCAGCTGAGCCACCCAAGCACCCCCCAGTTCTGTCATTTAAACTAAAGATTGTGAGTAAAACTTTCTTCCGTGTACATTTAAACACCTATTGCCCCCTTCCCCACTTTTACAAAATAGGATCATTCTATGCATATTGCTTTACCCTAGCCTTTTCACTTAATATGTCATTGGCACTTTTCCAGATACTATATTTAGAGTAACCTCATTCTTTTTAAAATAGCAGAGTATAGTTGGGTTTATTTTTAAACTATTCATTGATGGGTGGACATTTCCCAGTTTATTTCCCCATTTTTGCTATCACCACCTAGCCTGTAGTGTACATCTTTGTAACAGTATGTTTAGGCATTTGGGTAGATATTTTTGTAAAATAAGTTCATGGCAGAGGCATTTCTGGGTCAAAAATTTCATAGAATTTTCATAGAAATTGCCAAATTGGTCTCCAGGAAAGTTGTGTCAGTACTAGGCTCACAGCAACAACAAATATGAAAGGACCCCTTTTTCCACACCCTAACCAAGGTGTGGGATGTTATTTTTCAAACATTTGTCAGTCTCTGAGGTAAATATAGATTTCATTGTTTTAAGATGTGATTCTTTAAATATTAGTGGGTTGAGACTCTTTCCTTCTGCTTAATGGTTATGTGTGTTTCTTTATCTGGGACATGCTTGTACATCCCCTTCCCTATTTTCTTCCAGGGTCGTCTTGTTTTTCCTGCTAATTTGTAGTAGCTTGTTATATATCAAGTGAATCATATCAATTCACTGCCTGTCATATAGCCTGTCATTTTTTCCTAATTTGTCTCATTTAAAAAAAATTCTAATGTACAATGTCTTCTGCCAGACCAAAATTTTAGTTTTCACATAGCCAAATATATAAATATTTTCCTCTTTTGTTTTGAAAACTCAATAATGTTGTGAATCTACTCCCAAATTTACTCCCAAATATTTACTCCCAAATATTGTAATAGTTACCTATAAGAATTTAATTTTATTGGTGAGAAGATTGTATGCTAACATTTTTAGGCTACTAGATGTGGTTAGGAATAATTTTATGAGGAAATTACTATATATTTCTTTTAAAACTATCTCTTACAATACATGGAGTGATTTTTGACTCTGGACAAGTTTGCAGCCCACTCTCAAGTAGTGATTGGCAAGAGCTGAGATGAGGGTTAAGGGATTGGGTTCTATCCCATCTCTGCATTCATCCTGGTGAGTGATCTTGAGTGAATAATATAAGATCTCTGGATTTCATTTTCTCCATCTTGAAAGGAGAGGGTTGGATGAGATAAGCTCTGCAAGTCTTTCTAGCACTAAACTTTCAAGAGTCTATGAATATAGAGCCCAGATTTGAATCCAGAGTCTGAAGTCTGTGCCTTCATACTATTACATTGTCTCTTGTGCAGTACTCTATGTCTCTGACTGAGGGGAAAGGGAGAGGTGTCAAAATCTTTGTCTGAGGGAGCAAGTGGATGGGGGGTGGGGGGAGAATAGACCTGGTGAAGGATGAGAGTACAGAAAAGAATGAAGGGAGAAGAATTATTCTTGGGGTAATATGTGATGAGCTTAAAGATGGAACTCAGGGAAGATCGGAGTTGGGAGGAAGAATGGAGGAATATAAGACTATTAGGATAGAAAGGGAGTGGAAATAGCCTGTTTCCAAAAAAAAAAAAAATCTATTTTTTTGTTTGCCATGTGTCTGTCAGGGTTATCTACATCAAATGCTAAGCCAAAAAATCAGGGCATCTCAGTTTACGTATCAAAGAAGCCACACACTCAAGCTGGTTAATACATCTGCCCATGGTGAAATACAAAACTTAATAGAGAGTAGGGAAATAAAACATATTAAAAAAGGTATATTCTTTGCTTGCTTGGTTTTGCCTTTTAGAGAAATCCATGGAAAATTTCACAAGAACTGAGGAGAATGAAGAACCAGAGAGAATTTAAGGGAGGAAAATTGGGATGGGGGAAATCTATGTCTTTTTTAGAAGGCAGTGAATAAATTTATTTATCAAAAAAAACAAAAAAAAACAAAAAAACAGAGACAGGCACCTGGGTGGCTCAGTCAGTTAAGTGTCTGACTCTTGGTTTTGGCTAAGGCCATGATCTCATGGTTTGTGGGTTTGAGCCACCTCTCTTCCCCCACTTGGACTCTGTGCTGACAGCATGGAGCCTGCTTGGGATTCTCTCTATCCCCCTCTTTCTGCCCCTCCCCAACTTGCACTATCTCTTTCTCTCTCAAATAAAAAATAAACTAGGGGCGCCTGGGTGGCTCAGTAGGTTAAGCGGCCGACTTCGGCTCAGGTCATGATCTCGTGGTCAGTGAGTTCAAGCCCCGCGTCGGGCTCTGTGCTGACAGCTCAGAGCCTGGAGCCTGTTTCAGATTCTGTGTCTCCCTCTCTCTGACCCTCCCCTGTTCATGCTCTGTCTCTCTCTGTCTCAAAAATAAACATTAAAAAAAAATTAAAAAAAAATAATAATAATAAACTTAAAGGGGCGCCTGGGTGGCTCAGTCGGTTAAGCGTCCGACTTCAGCTCAGGTCACGATCTCATGTTCTGTGAGTTTGAGCCCCACATCGGGCTCTGGGCTGATGGCTCAGAGCCTGGAGCCTGCTTCCGATTCTGTGTCTCCCTCTCTCTCTGCCCTTCCCCCGTTCATGCTCTGTCTCTCTCTGTCTCAAAAATAAACGTTAAAAAAAATAAATAAATAAAAAATAAACTTAAAAAAAAAAAAAAAGGATCCAAAGCCTTTGCTCAACCAACATTGGAATGTTCCTCTCACCTACTATAGATCCAAATGTGTTCAGCTAGGAAAAATTTTATAATACTGTTTTTGGACTGTCCTGGTGAAGATGAGATTTTCTCTAACATATGGACCCAAATTCCTGGAGGTGATGGAACCAGTATGTTAGATGATTAAGCTTTTGAATTTTTGCTGATCTGATTACTGAAAAATACAATGATATTGTTTTAACCTGAGCTTTTCTGTCTGATTAAAATTGAGGTTGACATCTTTTAATATGTGAATTGACACTTTTATTCTTCTGTGAATGCATCTTTATACCCTTTGCTTATTTTTCTATTGGGTTGTCTTTTTCTTATTGATTTATAAGCATTCTTTACATATTCTGGTTATAAATACTTGGTCAGTTCTGTGTGTTGCATGTAACTGCATAAATCTGTGGTTTATATTTTATTTTTATAGCATCTTTTGTCATACAAAAAGTTGTCATTTTAATGTAGTTGCATTTGTCAGGGATTTTTTTATCATGGTTTGTGGCTTTGTGTCTTATTTATGGAATTATTCCTTATCCCATGGTCATAAAAATACTCCTTTATTTTCCCTCCTTTATTTTCAAAAAGAAATTTTGCTTTTCTTTAGGTGTTATTCCATTTGGAATTGCTTTTTGTATACAGTTTGAGATAAGGAGTTCACTATATTTCTTCTTTATTAAACAATTATACTGATCTAATTTATTAAGTCATCCATCCTTCCCACACTAAATTGGAGATTTTGTAGGATTTTTTACATAGTAAAAAATTAGTATAGTATTTGGTATAGTATTGGTGTAAACATAGATCAGGGGATCATTCCTACACTAAATTGGAGATTTTGTAGGATTTTTTACATAGTAAAAAATTAGTATAGTATTTAGTATAGTATTGGTGTAAACATAGATCAGTGCAGTAGACTCTACTTAATAGGGACTTTCTCTTCAGTAGAGAGTGGCTATGTAGCCAGTTGATTTTGGATAAAGTAGATAAGGCAATTTAATGGAGAAATGATCATCTTTTCAGTAAATGGTGCTGGAACAGTTGGGTAGCTTTATGCAAAAATAAAATACACCTTGACCTTTAACTCATGTCATATACAAAATTTAACTCAAAATGGCTCATAGTCCAAAATATAAGAGTTAAAGGTATAAAACTTCTAGAAGAAAATATAGGCGAAAATCTTAGTGACCTTGGATTTGGTAAAAGACTTCTTAAATATGACACTAAAAGTCCAAAACCCAAAATAAAAATCAATAAATTAAAACCTTTTGCTTTTTAAACAACATTGTTATGAAAAAAAAGCCATTGCTTAGAAGAAAATATTTGCAAAATATACATCTGACAAAGATGTATATATGTATATATGTAAGAATATGTATGTATGTATATATATATGTGTGTGTGTATATATATATATATATATAATATATATATACACACACACATCCCTATACAGATACGTGTGTGTTTATCTTACAAATAATTAGTGAGATAAACCAATAAAAATTGGTGGGATTTAAACAGACACTTTACTAAAAAAGAAATACAGATGCCAAAAAAAAAAAAAAACAACCCATGAAAAGATGCTCAACATCATTAGCCATTTGAAAATGCAAATCAAAACCATAATGAGATATCACTTTACACCCATTAGAGTGGCTAAAATTCTAAAATTGGAAAAACCTGACTACCAAGTGTTCTAGAGGATGTACAGTAACCAGAAATCTTATACAGTGCTGGTGGGAATGTAAAATGGTACAGCTGTTTTGGAAAACAGTTTGGCAGTTTCTTAAAAAATTAAACATACACTTATCTATGACCCAAGAGAAAAGAAAGCATATATTTATACATAGATTTATATATAAGTGTTTGAGCAACCTTATTAATAAAAATAAAAATTAGAAATAGCTCAGATTTTTGAGATGGTCATCAACAGGTGAATGGATTTTTAAAAATCTGGTATATCCACATAATGAATTTTAATGAATAAATAGGAATATCTGGGAATTCCAGGGAAGATGGTGGAGTAGGAGGATTCTAAGCTCACTTTGGTCCCATGGATACACCTGGATAATATCTACATCAGTGTAAATAACCCAGAAAAGGACCTGAAGACTGTCAGAACTGACTCACCACAGCTAAATTTAGGGAAGAGGCTACACTGAAGAGGGTATGGACCTGTGAGACTGTCTGTAGGGAGGAAAGGATGCAGTGGGTGCAGAGAGAGGAAGAGGAACAGAACCCACCCCAGGCACAGGGGACCCACACTGGGAAGACAAATCCCCATAACATTTGGCTTTGAAAACCAGAGGACCCTAACTTCTTGAGTTCTTACAATCAGTGGAGCTTAACACCTGGAACTTTAAAAATCAACAACTTTGGCTCTGGGAGCGCTGGAGAGCAAGAGGAAACCGAGTCCCTGCCTTTAAAGAGACAGCACAACAAACAGCTCTGCTGAGACACAGCTGCAACAGTTTGAAAAATGCCTGGGGCATATGGGAAGGAGATTTGTTTACCAATCTCTGAGGTGTGCTGGAGGGGCAGGGATCTTTGGAGAATTCTCCAGGAATAGGAACAAAGGAGCTGGTGGGTCCCATTTCTCTCCCTTCCCCCCAACCTAGATCCATGGACAGCAGTGGGAGCCACTGCTGTGCAAGCACTGTACATCTATCTTGCTAACAGTGTGCCCTTCCTCCCCCCACTCTTCTGTGGACCCACCCCTCAACCCGGGCCTGGGCAGGAGTATTCCAGTGGCTTCAGGTCCCCTCCTGTAGCAGACTGCTGCAAACTTTGCTGACAATGATGCCCCACACCTGCATTCTCTTGCAGACCCATTCCCTCCAACACACCCTTGGTAGGAGTCCATCCAAAGCAGTGCCACAAACCTGGCAATGTGGAGGCAGCCCCATCAGGAGCCAGCACCACTGCAGAAAGACTCTTGCCCTACTGGGGGAAGACCTCTGTCTGACTGCAGGCCCTACCCATCATCAAAAACTTCTCAGGGTACAACACAGGGAGGGCGTCCTGCAGTTTGGTGCTGTTGCACCTCTGGCAAACATCTGGTCTGACTCAATGCAAGCCTAAGGCAGCCCCAGACTGGCCCACTGACAACACAGGGAGCAAACTCTGCTCACAACAGGCAAAGCAAGCCCTTGCAGGTGACCACACTAAAGGCAAATACAGCTCAGCCACATCAGTAGGATGCATGCAACACACATAGGAGATACCCCTGAAGCACCAAATTCATTGAGAATAGAAAGAGAGATAGAGTTTCCCAGACAAACAAAAAGTAAAAGGAATTAATGATCACTAAACCAACCCTGCAAGAAAAAAATTCTTTTTAAAATAATTTTCATTTATTTATTAAATTTTTATTTCAATTCTAGTTAACATACAGTGCCATATTGGTTTCAGGAATAGAAGTCGGTGACTCATCACTTACATATAACAGTGCTCATCGTAACAACTGCCCTCCTTAATACCCATCACCCATCTAGCCCATCCCCCACCCACCTCTATCCATCAACCCTCAGTTCCCTATTAAGAGTCTCTTATGGTTTGCTTCCCTCTCTCTTCCCCCCCACCCATAAGAAGAAATGTTAAAAGGCACTTTTTTGATGGAAAGGAAAGACCATAAGTAGGAGTAAGAAAAGTAGGAAGCACAAAAGCAATACAATTAAGTGTATCTGTAAAAAAAAAAAAAAACAAAACATTTCAGGGATTCACAAAATGAAAAGATATAAAAGTACAACACCATATACCTAAAAATGTGGGAGGAGAAAAGTAAAGAATGGGTTCAAACTTAAACGACCATCAACTTAATATAGACTATTATATGCATAAGATGTTATATATAAACCTAAGGGTAAGCACAAACAAAAAAAACCAGTAATATGCATAAAGTAAAGAGAAAAGAATATAGGTATAACACTAATTCAAGCCTGCAAACTGTGAGGAAGAGAGCAAGAAAGGAACAGAGAACTACAACAATAACCATAAAGCAAGTAACAAAATGGCAATAAGTACATACCTATCAACAATTTCTTTGAATGTAAATTGTCTAAATGCTCCCATCAAAAGACATAGGATGAAGGAAAAAGCAAGACCCATCTCTATGCTGCCTATAAGAGACTCATTTCAGACCTAAATACACATGCAGATTGAAAGTGAAAGAATGGAAAAGCATTTATCAGACAAATGAAAGTGAAAAGAAAGCTGAGTATTGGACAAATTAGACTTAACATTTTTTTTTTTAATATTTTTTTTACTTTTGAGAGAGACAGAGACAGAATGCGAGTGGATTAGGGGCAGACAGAGAGAGGGAGACAGAATCTGAAGCAGGCTCCAGGCTCTGAGCTGTCAGCACAGAGCCCGATGCAGGGCTCAAACTCACGAGCTATGAGATCATGACCTGAGCCGAAGTCAGAGGCTCAACCGACTGTGCCACCCAGGCACCCCATGGACAAATTAGACTTTAAAACAAAGACTGTAATGAGAGACAAAGGACGTTATATAATCATAAGTGGAACAATCCAACAAGAAGATAAAACAGTTGTAAATATTTGTGCACCCAACATGAAAGCACTCAAATACACAAAACAGCTAATAACAAACATAAAGGAAATAATTGATAGTAATACAATAATAGTAGGGAACTTTGGGCTATAAACAGAACTATCATTTCTGAAAGCAAGTTAGTGGGTTGTCTGAGGAGGGAGGGATTACAAATGGGCATGAGGAAGCTTTTGGGGGTGATGGCTATGTTCGTTATACTGATTGTGGTGATAGTCTCATGGATGTTTACCTATGACAAAATTTATTAAATTATACACTTAAATATATGCAGCTTATTTTAGGTCCATTATATGCACAATAAAGTTATAAAAATGGAAATATTCAGAGTTTCTTTTGATGAACCTTAACAGATAAGTATAATAATGAAGACAGCTAACATCAACTTCTTTTAAATCAAAGACTATCAAATTTTCAGGCTTTCTTTTTTATAGTTTTTAATGGACAGCTCAGTTACTTATATATAAAGAAAATACTTCTTAACTAATTGTAGCATGTATATGCCAGTATTCCTATATCATATATCCCTTGCATTAAAATTTTTGACAAACCCTGGAATGACTTTGGTGAGTGGTGAGAAATTAATTTCTTAGGCATAGAAAGAAATGTTGGGTTGTGGGGTATAGATTTTTTTTTAAACCTGGAAAATAAAAAGCACTTAAGATTCTTTGCCTAAGATATGAACTTAGAATAATTTCACTCTGGTATTGTTTGCAAAAAGGGAAAAAAGTGCTTTTATTTTCTTAATAAAACTTCTCATCCTTATGACCAGATATATTAAACATTAGAGATTTTAAACATGAGCTCTCCTATCCTGTTCTTGAACCAATGATTTGTAAGTAAACATCTCATAATCTTTAAGTTCAGATGACAGCTGCCTGAAGGCAGTCATGCATAAGTACCCACGTTTTGTGTCTTCTGCTGGTACTACCTTTTCTCCAAACATTAAAAAATTTCTCTTTAGTAGAGTTATCTCTGAGCCAAAAAGAAAATTTGTCTCTTCACTATAGTTGTAAGTCACCCAAAATATTACTATAAAATGTTATTAAAAGTATTAAACCACTCTATCTACCAGATCTGGTTCCACATCATATCAGACTATTTTCAAAATCACACTAAAAAACAAAAATTTATAACAGTGTTTTGAAAAAAGTTCTACTTTTATTTGCTTAGTAGGTTGCTTGACCGGTACCCCAGTACAAGGACATGTCTTTTTATTTTTGACAATAAAGAAATAAGACATTTTTTACATTTGAAATTAATACATTAATTCTTCATGGAGGAATCAAGACATAAAATCTATATACAGTAATACCATGTTAATAAAAAGAGAAGCTAGCCACATTCTAAGGTCATTTCAGTTAACTGCCATTATCTAAAAACAAGAAAATTAATTTTTCTTGATCCAAATTAGTGAAATCTTTAAGATAGCTGTGCCTAGAGAATATTATTCAAGAGAGCAATGTCACTTTCAGGTCTGTTCCCAAATTCAAACTCATTTTGCTTTTTTTTTTTTAATGTTTAATTTGAGGTGGGGGAGGGGCAGAGAGAGGCAGGGAGGAGAGAGAGAATCCTTAGCAGACTTCCTACTGTCAGAGCAGAGCCTGATGTGGGGCTTGATCCCATGAACCATGAGATCATGACTTCAGCTGAAATCAAGAGTGAGAAGCTCAACCAACTGAGCTACCCAGGCAGTCCTCAAACTCATTTTGTAGTAAAATTATGAATAATGTTTTATTAAATTTGTTTCTGAAAAACTTATCAGATTTCCATTTCTTTGGGACATACTTTCACCACTTAGCTAATCATTTTTACAGGTTAAACTATTCATTGTTATTAAGAATATTAGAGAAAAAATAATATTAGATTACATTCATTTTTTCATCTTATCAGAAAGACATGGCATCTTGCTAGAGTAAATGAATATATTTAAAGGCATGCAATCCTGATATCCCAACGATGTTTTTAAGGAAGGCACTCAAAATACCAGTGATATCATTAACAGGCAGGCATATCTTGCCTCTCTTTAAAAAGATGAGATGAGCAAGTTAAAGCTGACACTAAAAAAGAATATTTAATCCATTGGAGTCACCATTTAGAAGGGTTCACTGTGTCCAGCGCCCTGTTCAGATAATTGGTCTGTGTGCCTTCACAGATTTTAAAGCTTAACAGCAGAATCCAGGCCAAGGGATGTTTCAGCTGAGGCTGAGGTAGGTGGGTAGGTGGAGAAGGCAATATTTTTCTGTTTCTTCCAAAAAGCCTAAGAAGAGATCTCAACATCCTAGCTGTGCATTGACCTAAGGTTTGCTGTTCTTTACCTGACAGAGCTAACTTGGGCCATTCTTCTCAAAGGGAAGTTGGTGAGAAGGAAACACTGATGAGTTTGTGGATAGAAGTCCTGGGTTCAAATCCAGGCTCTGACTTTGCCACTTTTTGAACTTTGTAAGCTTCACATCCTCATTTGTAAACTTCAGGGTATGTTACTCTACTCAGAGAGTAGGAATCAAGTGAGATAATGGATATGAAAACACTTCATATGTAGGAAAAGAGATGTAAAAACATAAGGCTTTATTATCCACCCAGTAGACTAAGAGTTACCAATTTGGCTAATCATCAAAGGTGTCTTGGAAGCTTATTAAAAATAAGGAATTCTGGGCCCCTACCCAGACCTACAGAATTAGAATCTCTGAAGGCAATGTCTGGATTTCTTTAGTTTTATAGCTTCCTGAACAATTCTGATGCTCACTCAGGTTTGGGAATCACATGCCAGGGTTTGAACTTCTTGAAGATGGGAACTGTGTATCTTGGTATTTTTAAATCCCTACACCTAGCACGCTGTTTATATAACCCAATAGTGACTAAATATTTATTGTGCAAATTTATGGTGGGCTCACTGTGTGCCAGTCATTGTGCTACCCGATGAGGAGACACAACACAACCCTGGCCTGTGCTGAACTTAGATGCTCTAATTGGCGATGTGGGTATTGCGAGGCTGGTTCGATAGTTTCAGGACTATGTGCTGATGAGTGTCAGGGAACTTGAGCCATTAAAAGGTTGTAAGAGTCCTTTGATACCATCTGATGCCATTGAGCTTGTCGGTCCTGCCTTTATGTTTGATGTCCAAGAACATTCTATTTTCAGTGCTTTGTTATGGGAAGTATTTCTTGTAGAAAATATTGACAAGCTTTAAAGAAAACATTGTACGGATTTTTCCCATTGGTCAGACTTCTTGATTCCTCCTGGTCAGTTTCTCTGGATATATGCAGTATTTTCGTTTTTAAACAACATTTTGGGAGCAAATGCTAGTGGAATTATGAATTCTAAACACCACAGGTGCTGAACAGGAGCTACTGAAAGACATGCCATGGAAGGGAAGAATGAGAAAATAGATCCTCTGGGGAGCCTTACTCTGAGATGAAATGAACTTGTAAAACATAAAGAGGCTGTAAGAAGAAGGTTAAAATTCCAATATCTGTCTTGGGATGTGAAGAGCAGCAAGTGTTCTTGACTCAACCCGAACATAGCCAGCTGACCCCAAAGTCTGGCTGACCCTAAACATAGCTGGCTGGCCCAAGTTTTGCCTATCCCCTGAACCAAACTTGAACCCTGTGGAAGCCTTGAGCTCATTTGGAAGATCATTTGAAAATATTTTCCTCTCTCTGTCTCCTGGTTGATCTAAGAATGCTCCGAGGAGAGCCGTGTAGACCCACAGGAGAGAGAATTCATTTTTTCTATACTTATGTGTGCTTTTATGACCATTTCCCTGCAAATGTTGGCCAAGGAAGGAATGATGAGCATTGAGAGACTCCTTGATTTGTGCAGGGTGGTGTGAGCAAACGCAGTTTTCCATCGAGGCAATGTGGTGGGAGAGGAAGCACTGGATTCAAACTTAGGAGCCATAGTTCTGGTGTCCTGCTCTAAGCAGCCCTTCAAAGCATGCTTCTGAATAATAAAGGAAGGATGAACAATTGAAGGAATGCCAGCTAGGCCTGGCCATTTCAACAAACTGAGCAATGTCAGGAACCAAGGATCAGGGAGTTCCCACTTGGGAGTGGAAGTGTATCACAGATGCTGTGCAAAAAGTGGAGACTGAAGCTGTAGCCCCTGCTGGGTGTTCACAGTCTGAGGACCACTGAACGATAAACTTAGAATTCCATAGGCAAGGGGCACCTGCCTGGCTCAGTCGGTTCAGTGTCTGACTTTGGCTCAGGTCATGATCTCTCAGTTTGTGAGTTCAAGCCCCGCATCAGGCTCTGTGCTGACAGTATGGAATCTGGAGCCTGTGTCTTCTCTCTCTCCTCCTCCCATGCTTGTGCTCTCTCTGTCTCTCTCAAAAATAAACAAACATTTTTAAACAGCCCTTTATTAAAAAAAATTCCATAGGCAATTCATAAAAGGAGAGGTCTGGTATTGTATTCTACATGAAGGAGGAGTGAAGACTCTGGCTGAGCTTTGAAGGGTGAAGAGGGTTTGGACAGACAGAAGAGAGGAGGGGAATGCATCTTACATAGCACGTGGAGAAAGCACAGAAGTGGTTTAAATTGTGATGGGAATGTTTGTGATACAGTGAACTGATTGAGATGACAGAGGAGGTATTAGAGATGGTGGGAGAGCAGGTGGGCCTGAAGGGGGCAAGAGAATAAGGTCTTGATGTAGCAGGAGCATGAGAAAGAAGAGGGTGCCATGTGAAGATTCTAAGTTGAAGAACATTGTCCTGGATGACTTGTGTGGAAGAGCTGGCCCCTCCACACCCACCTCCAGGCCTACGCACTCCTTTGCACAGCCACTGAGCCTGGATGGAAATCCAGCGAACACTTCTGTTGCTTTCCAGGTGATCGGATCTGCAGATGTGAGGGGCAAGTTCCCTCACACATTCCCTTGTCCGAAAATTAACCAACATGATGGTGACTAGATCACACGCTTTCAAAACAAACCAAGTACCTCTTCCCTCTAATGTGATTTACCAGATGACAGATGATCCCAATCCCTGTAATTACTTGGACACTTTAATTGACTTTCAGTGGCAGTAATAAGTAACTGGAGTTCAGGCTTGTAGAATTTCCTTCCTAATTGTCACTGTTAAACCACTCATTATAGAGATAAATAACACACCACTTGATTTAAACCGTTTCCTCCGTCCATGTAAATTCCAGTGGAAGTACCTCAGCATTTGCAGGCTCCTAAGGGAGCTGTTTAGGGGCGAGGAACACGGTGGTACACCTAGAGGGCTGCCCAAGCGGGTTGGCTGTTTCCTTTGAATTAGCAAGCCACAAGTTTCCAACACTGACGCATTTCCTAGTGCTTTGGATTTAAAAGGCTGTAGAAAGGATAATTGACCACAGCTTGTCAGCACAAGAGATTTACTGTCATTAGCACAAACTCAGATGAATTACTTTAATATCATGGAATAAAAAAAAACCGTCAGATAGTTTCCTCTCTGGGTAAGTTAAGGGTACTTAAACAGTTTTTCACACTTCACTTCTGCCTTTGGGTGTAAAGGAAGGAGGAAATCGTAAAGGACTGTGAGTGGGAGTGGAGGGGAGGGATGGGATTAACTTGGCAGAGGTAAGAAAATGTAGATTTCAGATTCTCAAATCCAAGTGAACAGATTTCTTCAGGGTTGCTTTTTTTCAGGGTGGTATAAAAGCTAAATAGACATTTATTTTAAGTTCCCAGTATTGATTTCCACTTTCCAGTGTAGTTTATTTTAGAGAATTCTATTACAACTTGAGTTTTTGTGTTTTGGCTAAATTGTAGAGAGAAAGGACTAGAAATATTGCAAGGTAGTTTCTAAAGCCTTTATTACATCTTAGACACCAGTTTGGGAGACCTAAATTATTTCATTCAGGGCCATGCAAATATGACCCTCTAACATGTTCTATTTTTTTTTTAATTTTTTAAATGTTTTATTTATTTTTGAGAGAGAGAGAGCACACACAAATGGGGGAGGGGCAGAGCGAGAGGGAGACACAGAATCTGAAGCAGTCTCCAGGCTCTGAGCTGTCAGCACAGAGCCCCACGTGGAGCTTGAACCTGTGAACTGGGAGATCATGACCTGAGCCGAAGTTGGATGCTTAACTGACTGAGCCACCCGGGCCCCCCTCTAATATGTTCTGTTTTGTTTTTGAGCCATCCATTCTTCTGAGGATTATGTAGAAGAGCACCCTTGCCCAGGCAGAAGGAATGCCTAGAACTGTAGTAATTTATTTTCATTTTGCTTCCCAAGATTCTTTTTGCAAAAATACTTGCCTCCTAACTCTTAGAACCAAGGGCAAGCCACCACTGGCAATCATTTCATTTTGGTGGGGGGGGGGGGGGGGAAGGAGGGCTCCATTCCTGTCTGATCATTGAATCTAAACTTGCTTTGCTATCTGTACTGTGCTTCCACTAAGATCTAAACACACGGGCCTGGGGGCACCTGGATGGCTCAGTCGGTTAAGCGGCCGACTTCAGCTCAGGTCATGATCTCGTGGTCCGTGAGTTCAAGCCCCGCGTTGGGCTCTCTGCTGACAGCTCAGAGCCTGGAGCCTGTTTCAGGTTCTGTGTCTCCCTCTCTCTCTGACCCTCCCCCGTTCATGCTCTGTCTCTCTCTGTCTCAAAAATAAATGTGTGTTAAAAAATAAAAAATAAACACACGGGCCTGGTTTCTGTTGTTATTGTAACTGAAATGGGACTAATCTCACTCATTTCTGTGTGGCCCAGCGCTGTGGGTTAATATCTATGAATGCTATTACCAATTACTATTGCTGGATTAGTTGATGGCAAACACTTTATCCTTTCCCCTTTTTATTTCTCAAACACAGTATAATGTACCTGAGAGGTGAAAGTAATAGAAACTCCTGAAAGGAGAGGAGAAAGTCTGTAAAATCCAACAGTATATGTAGTTACTGCATATTTGATTGTTTCCCTTTCACCTCTGAGTCTTGTGAGAATCACACAGGGGGAAATGAACATTTCCTAAAGAAACCTAGTTATTAGCTGTATTGTTAAAGTACACAACAACAACAAACTTAACAACATATGAACCCTGATACCTCTTTACACTGGCTCTTGTGTTCCAGGTCTGAAAGCAAGTGGTCTAGACTTCTCTGGATCC
This sequence comes from Panthera leo, assembly GCF_018350215.1. Taxonomy (NCBI): domain Eukaryota; kingdom Metazoa; phylum Chordata; class Mammalia; order Carnivora; family Felidae; genus Panthera; species Panthera leo. The sequence goes on from NC_056680.1 coordinate 93,852,721, forward strand.
ATGAGTGGTGGAAATTCCAGAGACATGGGGCTGTAGGGTCTCTACCTAACTCTGGTTCCTTCTATTTTGAATGAGTTGTTGCTTTGACTACATCCAATTAATCTGGTAATGGCTTGCCTCCAAATTGCTTTGAAAGAGTCATGGTTTGAGTTTCCTAATTCCATTTTCAAAATTAAAAATGAAGCAGAGCCCATAACCCCTTGGCTATTTGTCAAGACTTTGTTTGTTTGACACAGAAAAAGACATAATACTTATTTTTAAAGAAAAAAAAAGGATAGAGTTGGGGTGGAGAGAGATTTGTGGAAGTAACTTCAAAGTTGTCTGAACCAAGTTATAAAATGCTCCTCCATCCCTACAAGACAGGCAGTAATGGGACTACTTTTATCATTGCAAAATGTGTGTGAAATGATGGCAACTTTCATATGAGAAAAAGAAATGGCAAGAAATAGCAGTGTACCTGACTGGGTTATATTAGTGTGTGATGATTCGTTGTTGTAGCTGGGGGTCCTTTCATGTTCTCCAACACACATTGGATCTAGGCCTGGCCAGGATGACAACATTACCTCTTGAATGGATAGCCATTACTTTTAAATAAAATCTACATGCTCTGTCCTTGCTGGGGGTGCAGCTTTAACTGACTCATCATATGCCTGGCAGAGTGTCTGAGACCAAAGCAGGTTGGATATAAGGCAGCACATCAGATTAGAGACGCTTGTAGAAGTGTTGGGAGGCACAGATTGCATGCTAGTCATGACTGTGGCCAGGGGTGTGCAAAATGGACTTACTCCATTTCCAGCACCAGAATGCAGGGGGGAAAAGAAACTTTTATATTTAAATATGACAATCTGACACTAGGAAAGGCTTAGCATCTCTCTCCAGGGATGGCTTGGCCCATATGGCAGGTTATACAGGATGTTTGAAATTTGGCAGAGAGAGAGACAAACAGAGAGATGGGGGAGGGGGGGGAGAAGAAAGGAATAGAAAAAAGAGAAAAAAACAAAGGTTAGATTTAGTTTCTGTGCCTGTTGTTTATTTGTTTTGTTTTGTTGCAGTGGAACACTAATTGGCCTGTATTAAATGTTTTACCTGGATGTGTCCTAATGAGTTAATGCATTTCTGGATGAAGTAGGCATACTTTCCTGGATGTCATCTCCCTTGTGGAACACTCTCCTCTTCCTTTTCACCTCCATTCCCCTGACAGCTCAGCTCATCTTTCTGGTAATAGAGAGACCATCAATCACCAGCAGCCTGCCCATAAGTATAGGGGAAGGTGGAGGGAGGTGGCAAATATGAAGTCACTAATGAGACAAGGCTGTATGTCGAGTGACACAAATAGGAAAACTCCAGGTCTTTTCTACACTCGTGATTTCCTCAAATCCTCACCATGTCACTGGGCATGGACGAGCACAGAGGAGATTCTGGTTGCTACACTAAGCCCTCCAAATTCTGTGGTATATATTTTGCTGGTTGACTTTAACATATTCAGTTTGGCAGTAATAATTGTGTAGTCTGTATTGTTATGTGTTTCCCCCCAAATTTAAATAGTTTTAATTTTATTCTCTTTCCAAGCAGTTTATACAATGCGAAAGGTATAAAGAAGTGAAAATAACTTCTAATCGTACTACCCAGTGATAGCCCATGTAATACTTTCATAAGTATCTTTCTCGATATTTTTCTATGCATGTATATGTGTAGACACACAAAAACATAAACAAGCATGCATATTTTTTTCAAAAATCAAATTTTTCATTTAGAAACATATCATAGCCAAATCTATGACTATGTTTTATGTCATTCTCTCAAATGACTTCTTAGTGTTAATTATATGGTTTCTTTCTCATTATTATAAAGTACTGGTGGGTACATCTTTGCACATTTTATGACATCTTTAGGATAAATTACTGTAAGTGGGCTTGATTTGAAAATTGTGAATGTTTGAAATTTGGTTATGTGTTCTCATGTTGTCTTCTAGAAAGTCTTATTAATGGTAAGTATCATGGATGCATCCATTGTGGGTTTTTTCTATCCTCAAGTAATGCTTATAAATTTATTTCCTCCCTTTCTATGGCACAGAAAAAAATATCTGATTATGATGTAAGACTCTTCTAGAAGGAAAAGCCATTCTATAGACAGATGAGTATTTTGTCAAATTCATTGTCCTTTTATAGTTCCTGGGTTTTAGTTATTTGTTGTTAAAAAGTAATATTGTGAATGGTCATCTCTTCAAGTTTCTTTGTGATTTTCAGTTGTAATTTTGTGATTTCAATCTAATCATTCTGTGTGGGCATGGTGAATTTGGGGTAGTTTGTAGGCAGGCATATATGTTAGATTTGCTTCAGAGTTTAAACTGCAAAACAGTTAGATGAATCCTATGGACAGTGTAATATGTATGCAAGACAGAGGCATTGAGTGGCTCATCCCCATTCCATCTGAAAACTGACCCGCATCAGGTGGCATGTGTATTTAGGCCATGCACATGTGAAGGTGTATGTCATGAAGACACATGCAGCTATAGGTTCAAAGTTTCTTAGCCTGTTGCTAAGGAAACATATCCATAGTCTTATGAATAAATGTCATGTGTGGATGCAGGGAGAGATGGAGAAGGAGTTATTGTGACAGAAAAGTATGGGACACATTGCTATAAGGTGGGGAAAATTAGGGACAGTAGCCACTTTTCAGAGAAACCACCTTATGTAGGCTTTTTAGACATCAGCAAAATAATCAGATTAAGGCAAAAAAAAGTATAGTTCCACTAGCAAAACTGAAATTCTGGCACAGTTTACACTTGTGTAAATTCAACCAGTTGATTTTTAATGATTTAAGTGCATGTATCTGTGTACGGTTATGAGTTTTCATAGAGTTCGTTGTTTAGTAGTGGGAAGACATTCATCACACAGCCTGATATTTTGTATCGTCAAGCTCAGTTCTTTAAACATGGAATCATAGCCAGCCCCTCCGGGTGCAAACATAAGGCGTGAGAACTAGCCCAGCTCCACTGCCATTATCATCTGGTATCTGGGCCCTTCATTAATATTTATGGAGCCATAGACTAAGCATAGACCCCTCCATAACTCAGGGAACAAATCCTATACTCAAAATAGTTTAATCTTGGCTTTTAATGTGTGAAAGCAAAAATTTTTTTATGTTTGCAAATACAACAAAAAAAATGTGCCTTAAGCTGGCTATATGGCTTTAAAAGTTCATTTTTTTTTTTTTCTGAATTGAGAACCCGTGTCCTGTTCTAAAATAATCTTGTAGACAATTTTGGCTCCTCTCCCTATCTGAATGGTCCTTTTTGAACTGCATCCCATAAGGATAATTTTCCTTTTCTCTCATGATGTCTTGTTTTCTTATGCAGAAGGAAGGGGTTTAAAAAAAATCCTGTAATTAGCTGAGCACCTATTATGTGCCAAGCAATGTACTAATTACATATGTCACATAATTCAATACCATAGCCTACTGTATCATCCAGCTACAGAGTGGCTAAATTATCTGAGTTGTACTAATTCTTGGTGGGGAAGGATTCATATTCAGATTAGCATGACACCAAAGTGATGTGATTTTTCCCTGAGCTACATGTGAAAGTAGCAGAGTGCTTGGGGTTTCTTGTTTATTCTTGGCATCACAGAAGGCAGTGTTACAGAAATATGGCCGAGGGTCTTTGTAACAGAATGTCATTCATACCTTGTTATAAAATACAGTTCTTTCCTATTTGTGTCCCTTCTGTGCTCTGCATCATAAGGGGTGCAAGAGAAGTATAATGTCTTGGCTTTAGCCTTAGGAGAGCATCCAGAGCTTCTAGTCCAAATTCCATCACTCGGTTGCCCCCCAAATATAACATTAGGCAATACACATTCATAGCTAGACCAGATGAGATGACACAAAAGAGAAGATTCTGTGTAAATATTAGCTGCCTTCCCACAGAACAGTGGCAGGCAGAATTGGGATACCAGTTGTTCTTCATGGTAGCCACAATTTAGTGAATAGTGCCCCCTAATTATGAAATAGTCCAAATATATTTCAAGAGAAGCATTATGCTTTCACTAACCTTGAAAAAAGAGAGCAGGGAATGTGTTCCTGGCTTAAAATTTTTCTTTTGAAGTTACTTGCCCTGATTTGAAATTTAAGCATCATAATAATGATGATGATAATGACAGTGATGGTTGAACTTACTGAGAACTCTAAACTTTATGGTAAGTGCTTTGCTTGTGTTATCCAATGAGGTATGTACCCATTTCATGTATGAGGAAACTGAGACCTGAAAAAATTGGATGATTCTCTCACAGTCTCATAGAAAATTGTGGAGCCTGAACTCAAACACAGTTCTATTTGATTACTCCATATATACTTTTCTTTAAATAAAGGAAGTAAATTGTGCTCTCTGAAAATAACATTTCACGTTCATGTCTGCCTAGTAATGTACCTAACTGTGCGCATAGGCTGCATGGAATATGAAGGCTCCTGCTGAGTAATGTGCACTGTATGTGCACATTGGACCCATCACTCTCCATGGTTCTTTTCCAGCCTGTCAGAATATACCCTGCTTCGTATTTAATGCATAAATCTCATCATTTGTGTTCTTCCTCAGCTAGCCTAGCTTTGAGTGTGCATTGTCTAACCCTGTATCAAGGGCAGAAAAGTAAAAGTCAAGGAATTAATTCCAGAAAGCTTCCATGGGAAAGTGCAGCCTGTAAGGGAGGAAAAGGTCCTAGCATGGTAGGGATTAAGACCATTGTCTTATGTCTTAGGGGGTTATGTCTTATCCCCAGTGACAAGTGATCCCTTTGGAAATCATTTAGAGGTTGATCTTCTAGAGACTGGGCACAGAGCTTCTCAGTTTAAGAAACCATCCCTGAACGTTCACTTCAGGTTAGGAGGAGAAAGTTAAGGGAGGAGAGGTTGTTAGATTGCAGAATGCAGCACTTTGTTGATGGACACTTGGAAGGGCATGACGTGGGTGCCAGACGTTACAATTATTGTGATTCTGGAATCCTCGTTTAGAGTTTTAAAGGAAAAAGCAGTTTCTTGAGGGGCACCTGAGTGGCTCAGTTGGTTGAGCGTCCGACTTCGGCTCAGGCCATGATCTCACAGTTTTTGGGTTCTTGCCCCATGTTGGGTTCTGTGCTGACAGTTCAGAGCCTGAAGCCTGCTTCCAATTCTATGTCTCCCTCTCTGCACCCGCCCTCTCAAAAATAAGTAAACATTAAAAAAATTAAAAAAAAAAAAAAACCATTTCCTGATTACTTGCTGTGTGCAAGGGGCTTTGTAGATAGACTTGATAGTCCCTCATTCATAGGGAACCTAAAGTAATTAATAAATTCTAATATAAGTCGACCCATATTATTAATTCATTCTAATAGAAATGAAGCAATACCAAAATAGAGGGTTGAGGACAGAGGCAAAGAAGACAAGGGACAATCAGACAGTATGCTCTGATTTCTTCTTACTTCATTTGATCAACTCTTTCTATCACTTTTGCATTCACTCATAGACTTATTGAGCACCTCCTTCAAGCTCAGCGACATGATAACACAAACAAGATATGGACTAAGGGTGGAGAGAAAGAAATAGAATGATAATCCAAAGTAGTTGATCTTTCCATAAGTAGAATCCAAGTACTCAAAGTGCTCACATAGGAGATGACTTTGGTCTGGATCTTGCTGGCTGGGGGCATTTCACATGATGGAGAGGAACCAACAGTCAGCAGCCAATACCTTGTTGGAAGAAGAGCAAGAATTCCAATACAATCTGAATATAAGGCACATGGGAGAAGTTAGTGGAGAAAGAACAAGGAATACGTTTCTGGAGGAGCTTAGAGGCTGTGCTAGGGATTTTGGATTTTGCTAAAAGTTGCCAAAACCCCATGGGGTTGTTTCAGCCAGGAAGCAACATGGTGTATTTTTTGGGGGAGCTCATCTGCCTTGTGTGTGAAGGACTGGTTGGATGTGGAAGATACTGGGATGGCCTCTTTCCAGCTGTTCTGAAGGGAGTATCATCTCATTGAGCTTGCAAACTCAGATTGTTCTGCTCCCCATTTACCCATAAAAGGCCACAAGGTCTAGACTGTCTCTAGTCAGCTCTGGCCTCTTTTGATGTCAATCTAGATTGTCCTTTCACACAGCTAACTTACCCTCTGTGGCACTTTTCTCTGAGGCAAGCTTTTCAATCTATACTTTCGTCTGGAAGAGGCATTTGGGCCCATCTCCAGGTCTTCTAAACTGGTTGGAACCAAAAAGGAACAAGCAGTGGTAGGGAGAAACAGAGCCTCTCTGCCTCTGATAATTTAAACCCCTTCCAGGATGAAGGAAGGAAAACATTAAGGACCAGATATGCTTTCAAAAATAGAGAACCCATAAAGTCATGGAATTTTGGAGCTGAAAGAGGCCTCAGAAAGCCAGTCTCTGGTTTTCAGCAGGATTTTAAAAGTACAGGACTTGAAATAGCCTGTTGTACCTATGTCTATTTATGGGACTTGAGACAAATAACTTAGCCTCTGAGACCCTCAATTTTACCTATTAATTAAGGACAATAATACCCACCTCTCTAAACGAAAATAAGTATCATATGCAAAAAAGGTAAAACCATATGTAACACAGCTGTGATTTCAGAAACTGAGACACAGGCAAGTTAAGTGGGCATATAAAAAAAAGTGGTCCTTTCACTGCTGTGAGTGGATTTCTTCACAGCTCTGACCTATGAAACCCCAATGTGGCCTTCCTAAGTCTGTAAGCATTACCAAGCTGACACGATGCTTTTAATGAGAGTAGCAAAATCTCTTTGTGAGCCCTATGTTCTCTCGTTCCCTGAATTTTTAACATTTCTTGGTTTAAAGTATCTGATGCCATTGAACCCTGACTGTCTGTCAGTCTTGGATTTTACCTAGCAGTTCGCAGTCTGTCTCAGCGAGTACCGTAGCATCTTCGTGTCTCCATGTCACCTGAAAGTCCTTTGTGGTTGTTTCTGGAATGAGTCCCAGTGTTTACTGCACATAGGTGTTAGCACTTCAGTTTCTATGACTTACTGCTTTTTACTCAGTCATCAGAAAAGATGTGCCTACTTGTTGACTCATTATGAGAAATTGGGCAACAAAACAGATGATTCTCTTCACAGTTTGGGCCTTTTGCACTTCCTTCTGAACTTTTTTCCTGCTCTCATGCAGACCTATCTTTTCTTTCTCACGCCACAGCCTGTTTGACATGAGATGTGTTCTTCAGTAAGCCCAGTGGCTCCATTGCATCAAGGCAGGAGACACCCGAGACTACAGTGAAAAGGATTAATTACAAGAATAGGAAAGTTATCACATACTCAGAATGGCTTTTTAATAGAAACTCAGTGAGAGCAATTAATTTTTTCCGGATGATTTTATTTGCTGCCTGGACAAGACTCATGTTTTGACTGTGTTTACAAAGCTCCTACTGCTGGCCATGGCTACTGGAGTTGGTCACTGACGACTGGACCTTATACAGCGGAGTCCCGGTTTTGATTATCTAAAATCAGGAGACTGTCTCCCTAAATCTTTAGTTGTCAACAACACCATTCCCTTCAACCCTGCTCTGTTGCCTTTCCTGTTATGATGATAGCAACAAAAAGAGCACTAATAACTAAAAATTACAGTAGTGCTTGCTATGTGCATGAAGCTTTCCTAAACATTATACCTATATTAGGTTTAATGTTCCACATAGCATATTTTATAATCTCAAGAAATCTAGGGACAGTAACTGCTGGTCAGAGCTGTGATAGGGGCCATTCAGTCTGTGGGGACTTAATACCAAACAGTGGTTCTCAATAGAGGAGGATTTTGACATGTCTGGAAATGTTTTTGATTGTCTCAACTGGTGTGGGGGGGGTGCTACTGGCATATGGTGGGTAGAGGCAAGGGATGTGGCTAAACATCCTATAATGCACAGGCCAATCCCCCACAACAAAGAGTTATCCAGGTCAAAATGTCATGAGTGCGGGGGTTGAGAAACTTTGTAGCCACATGATTTAAGTGCTCTTGTCTGGATTATTCATTTAAATAATTCTTTTATTCATTCAACAAATATTTTTGAGCCCAGTGCTGGCTACTGGAAATACAAAGACAACCAATAACATTTAATCCCTCCTCTCAAGAAGCTCACAGTCTGTCAGGAGAACCAGACATCAGTCAGAAGATAATACAAACTGCACACATGACTGTAAATGTGCTGTTTTGGTGAAGGAGATGGAGTGCAGGTAGGTGATGTCAGGTATAAGTTTCTGTGGGGAAGAAATATGGGATCTGGATGCTGTGGATGGAATCAGAGTTCAGAGGTGAGGGTAGAACATCACTAACAGGAAACGGCACTCATGGTTCGTGTGTGTGGATTGCCTAGATCATTTAAATTTCAATCCTACTTCTGTACCTCACCAGCTATGGATCTTGGGCAAGATGCTTATCCTTTGATACTTCAGGTTTCTCATCATTAAAATGGGAATGACAATGGTAATATTAGGGGGTTGATGTCATGATTAAATGTACTACACTTAATACATTAATACATGTAAAATGCTTAGCTCAGCATCTGGCATGTAATAAATGCTCCATATAGTAGTTGCTGTTTTTATTAGATAGAGCCCATCTGGTCTTAGGATGACAAACCGGACTTTGGTCTTGAGAGGATACCTTCAGTTCATACCATCCAAGGGAATAATTTTTTTTCCATCTTAATCCCAGCCCCCCTGCCCCCCAAAAAAACTCCTATCATAGCCCCCTAGGAAGTTCAGGAGAAGTTATTTTTGATATCTTCGATGGAATTTTTCTTTTTCATGTACCTTGTCTTACCAAAGAAAGCCACAGTTCTCTGTCCTGCACTTGCATTTTGTTGCTTTGCTGTTTGCATGCCTATCTTCTAAGGCCTAGTCTACCCACCTGTTCTTGCTACATCATTACATCATGTGCTTTGCTGAGAAGGGAACCTGCTGTGGTTCATCAAAGTCTACATCTCTCTCCAGAATGGGTGTTATCTGCACATAAAGAAGGAAAACTATGTCTGCTTAATCCTTAGACCAAGTTATGGGCTGATATCACTGGTATCATTGAGGAACTGAGACTGAGAGGAGTTCACTAACTTGCCTGAGTTATCCAACAAGTGAGTAAGTTGGGAATACATCTAGCCTCTAGTCTCCCTCTTCCATGCTTCTGCATTCCCCCTAGGGGAATGTTGGTGAACTATGCCTACATTTTGGGTCTTCAGTGTCTCATGCAGTTATTTACCATGTTTTTGCAGTGGGAGGCTTCCTCTGAACCTAAGTTGGCATATGATTTTGATTCAGGCCCGCTGGGCATTTCTGAGCTGGTAGGGTAGCTCTGCCAGAAGATTGTTTCAGAAGAGGGAGAACCTATTCTGAAGGAAAGAGGAGGCTTGAAAAGTGTAACCTGGTAATGGAACTTCAGGGTGATGGGGGTGGGGAGCAGCCCCAAGAACAGAATGGTGTCGATCACTTTGTGTCCTTGAAGATGAATCTTCTCTGATGCCTAATGAATTTAAATGGGAGTTCTTTGGTAAGTAAGGAAGCAGTGAGGAAAATTTAGAAATTTGTTTTAGGAAAATTTTTAAAAATTTTATGCCCAAGGAGCATAGCTATGCATCTACTTAACAGAATGTGAAATGAAACAGAACACTGAATGGTTTGGCATGTAGAGGGTTCTGGTGCCTCAGCTGAGGAGAAACATCTGTTCTGGGAGATTATGGCCGAGTGCCATTAGATGCCTGGGGAAAGATGGTGGAGAAGTAGGAATGTCTGCTAGAGTGGACGTGAGATCTTTACTGCAGACTCCCTAGATATTCCTAATATTCAGGCAAGAACCTGCAAATTCTGATTTATAATGTTAGTCTATTGGTATGTAGAGGCCTGATGAAATGGATGGTATTTGAAATTTCACTAAGATTTTGTTATCTCAAAATGCTAACAAATATGGTAGTTTGTTACATTTTTCTTTCAAGCCTTCAAATTGGCATTTTCCCCTGGCATGCACTGTAGATTATTACTTTCAAAAGCCTGCAACACATTGCTAGAAATAATATGCTTATAGAACAGCCTGAACTGTAGGAGAATGGTTACATCCTATCATTTGTGAATTACCTCAGTATCAGATGAGGCATTCACAGCAATCATAACACATTAATTGTAAGCGATGTTATATGTTTTAGACAACGACTATATCCGTACTGAAATAGTTTAAATATAAATGATGCCCACAGAAATGTCAGGCAAAATACAACTGCCAAAATTATAAGATCATTGGCGAATGTTTGAATGGAAGCCCAGGGTTGGGCCTTAAAATGTTGAAAAGGAGCTTCTCAAAAGTAATTCAAGCTGTATAAGCAAAGATATATTTTGGAATTCCATCCACTTGGAATTCATTTATTCAGTATGTGGACTGCTTATGGCTACCCGGCATAGACTAGGTAATAGGTGATGGGAGTGTTGAGAAGCTAGCTACCTGGAGGAGATTGCTAAAGAGAGCAGTTATTTTCTACTGATTAGCAAAACCATCCCAAAATTTAGGAACTTAAAACAACAATTTTATTATTTCTTACAATTCTGTTAGTTGACTGGGCTCAGCTGGGCAGTTCTTCTCTCAGTCTCTCATGTGGTGAGAGAAGGTGACTTGGACTGGATCATCCAAGATGACTCCATTCATCTCAGACATTGGCAGGGTTAGCTGGAAGGCTGAGACATCTTTCTATCTCCGTGTTCATCTCACTGTGCTGCTAGCTTGAGCTTCTTTAAATGGGCTTCTGATACCTGAATCTCAAGAGATCAAAAGCAAAAGCTACTAGGTCTCTTGAAGTCTTAGACCTAGCTGGCACAGTGTTACTGTCATCATATTCTGTTGTTTAAAGCAAATGACAGCGTCAGCCCAGATTTAAAAGACTTACCACACAATGCTGTGAGTACTGAGAGGTGTGGTTCATTGAGGGCCATCCTAGAGACTGGCTGCCATAGACAGCCAGAGTAACACCAGTGACAAAAAAAATAGGGAAAGTGAGCTCTGCGCTTAGACAAAAACAGCTAATTCATAAATAGATTAAAGCATGTTAACTTGCATAAATATAAGCAGCAGTAACCCCCAAAGGATGAAAAGATAGCCACAGATGAATAGGGATTTTTTTCTTTAATCCTGCAGACATGTGGCAAAGAATTGAAGGTGACCTTGGGTTTCTTATACTGAAAATGTACTTTAGGTAAGGATGGCATTATGTTATTATATGAAAAGAGAAACAGAACCTTATTTATTTGGAAGTTAAGATGTAGGAGCCAGAGGAGAGGGAAACATTTTAAAGTAAAGAAAAACTTGAAGGAGAGGCTGTGCAATTCATGCAGAATGCTCTTCATTTTCTTGGGGTAGTTAGAAGAATGATTATTTACTCAAGGTGGAGAAGGGCAGAGTTAAGTTTGGCATGTGCTGTGGAAAATGGTAACTGTTTCCAAATAAAGGGATCTGGTATGCTGCAGAGCACTGGGCCCAGCTGATACTGGACTTAAAAGCATGTAGCAAGGCCCATTGGCAGAGGTATATGATTTTCTTTTACAACACTTTTGCAATTTGGGACAGAGACAATTCAGTGGTTAGGTCTTCATAAAGAAACAGGTTGCAAGTGTTTGGAGGTATGTTTATCTTTCCTTTCTTCAGAGAACACTATGTGGAGACAGCTTGAGGATCTTGCAGGCATAACTTTCTTGGACCCTCCATGCATCTGATGTCTCCAAGGGGAGTTTTCTTGCCTGGCACAACTTCCTTCCAACAGGTGACTTCTTCCCAATGAACTCTGCATGGAAAACAAGGCTTATAGGACTCATTCTAGTTGAACTCAAGATGGAAAAGATACTTTAGAAGAAAATTTATTTCTGTGGTATTTCCATATCAATAATTACATTTTTTTTCTTTAGAGAGAGAAAACAAGTGCAAGCAGGGGAGATGGGCAGAGGGAGAGGGAGGGAGGGAGAATGAATCCCGAGAAGGCCCCACACTCAACATGAAGCCTGATGTGGATCCCACAACCCTGGGATCATGACCTGAGCCGAAATCAAGAGTCAGACGCTCAACCAACTGAGCCACCCAGGTGCCCCTCAATATTTACAAAATTATATATTTTTTTTCTTATATGAGTAAGGCATGATCATTAATCAAAAAGAAGAAAATGAAAAATTACCTTAATCTCAGAAATAATTGTGTCAATAATCTGATAGATTTCATTTTTTCCTCTTCTGTATTAAAAAAAATTGTCATAAGAAAGCGTGCGGGCAGTGATTACACTGGACCAGCTACACAATTTGGGGGGGGGGGGGCAGTGCAAAAAAAGAATGTGGGGATCATCATTCAAGTATCTTAATATTTGAAATTCTTAAATTTCAAGATGCTTAGAGAAGAACATTCAGCCAATTTTGGGGCCCTCCTAAGTGTGGGGCCTTGTGAATGATACAGGTTGCACACCTATGAAGTCAGCCTTGCTTATCCCCTAATCTCAAGTATAAACAGTTTACCTGCTGCAGGACTTTCTCCTTCCTTACCTTCTGCTGGCCTTGAGGGCAGCTCTGGGGCTGCCAGAGTATTTGCAGCTGTAGGTGTAGCTGAAGCCAGTCCAAGGGACCCTCCTCAGGTTTCATCCTCAGCAACATGTAAAAATTAGTAGTTTGCTTTCAGATATTTTTCATTTTCTCCTTTCAGTACATGCTAACCTCCCTTCAGTCTCATTTCCAAGGAAGCCTGGCCCTTGAAACCTATTGGAATTTTTCCTGCAGGCTTTCCGGCTTATTTGGAAACTGTTTCCTTTTTTTCCTCCCAATTTCCACCCTTTGGAATGGGAATACCTAAAGTGTCCCACCATTGTAATTTGGAAGCAGATAACTTGCTTTCTAAGTTTCACGGATCCACAGATGAAGAGTAATATGGCTCCAGTATGGACCATGCCCAGAATCTCATCTCTATCTGATTGAGTTGATTTAGGGGATGAGATTGGGACTTTTTAAGTAGATTACATTTAGATGGGATTTTAGATTTAGAGTAGATGTTAGAATAGGTTAAGACTTTTAAGGATTTGGGGAGGAAGAAAATGTATTTTGCTTATGGGACAGATGTGAATTTTAAGGAGGCTAGAGGGTATACTGTTGAATTGTGTCTCCCCAAAGATATTCTCCATCTTAGCCCCTGGTGCTTGTGAATGTGACCTTAGTCGGCAATAGGATCTTTATAGATGTAATCAAGCTGAGATGAGGTCATACTGGCTTATGTGGGCCCTAATTTAATGACTGGTGTTCTTTTTTTTTTTTTTTTTTTAATTTTTTTTTTAACGTTTTTATTCATTTTTGAGACAGAGAGAGACAGAGCATGAATGGGGGAGGGTCAGAGAGAGGGAGACACAGAATCTGAAACAGGCTCCGGGCTCTGAGCTGTCAACACAGGGGCCCGATGCGGGGCTCGAACTCACGGACCGCGAGATCGTGACCTGAGCCGAAGTCGGTGCTCAACCGACTGAGCCACCCAGGCGCCCCTGACTGGTGTTCTAATAGGGGGGGGAGATTGGACACGGAGACACAGAGAGAAATCTATGTGATGATGGAGTCAGGAAGAGATTGGAATGATGCACTCCAAACCTAGGAGCACTAAGGACGGCTGTTATCCTTGAGAAGCCAGGAGAGAGATGCGAAATAGAGCTTCCAGAAAGAAGCAACCTTATCAACATCTTGATTTCAGAATTGTAGCCTTCAGAACAGTGAGAAAATAAATCTAGAACATTTTAAGAAGATGAGGACATGGTTTTGAAAACTATCATTATAGCTAAGCATGGACAATGGATTTTAGTGGGTCAAGAGTGTAGGTAAAGAGACAGGTCACTACCCTTTGACTTCCTCACTGGTCCAGATAAGAGATATTTGTGACTCAGAAGGTGGTAGTGACAGAAATGGTGACAGGCAGTTTGGCCCATAAACATTTTGAAGATCTGATAGGACTTGCTGATGGTTTGGAATGGCAATAAAGGAAAGAGGAACCAAGAATGGCTCTAAGGATTGTGGTGGGGCCCTAGGTCAGGGTGTGGGTTATTTGCTGAGTGAGGAGACTTGAGGAAGAGCAGTTTGGGGGTTCTGAGAAGTTTCCAAGATTGAGCTCCTTATCAGAGCTCACATGGAAATGTCAAGTATTAAAGTCCTTTTCTCTGCTAGTCCAGAGGGCAGCTGCGTGTCCAAAAACCTCAACAGTCTCCCAATGGTGGTCACCATGAGGGAGAGTCTGCCTGAAAATGGAGTCTAAAGAAAGACAGAGAACAATCTGATGACATTCTTTGAACTCCTGGATTTAGCCCATGCTTAACATCTGTGCCACCTCTTTAAGTTTTCATTACCTAAGTCAACAGCTTCTCTCTCTCTCTCTCTCTCTCTCTTTTTTTTTTTTTTGGCTTAAATTTAGTAAGTGACGTTTCTATCATTTGTCCCCAAAAGAGGCCTGTGTACAATAAGAAATATAGTAAACAGTATAACTGAACTGATGACATAGCAAGGTCCTTTATAAATTGATAGACTTTTTAAAAACAAAGCCTAGAGTCTAGTTTCACCTGTTTCAGGGTGTGGAGACAATTTGAAGTTGTATTAAGACAGGGTTATGATATTAAAATATTACTTATTAAGCAAAAATGTAAAAAACTCAATTATTTATAAAAACAACACTGAGGTAAGTTGTTCCTCTGCTCTGCCTCCTTCCCCAAACTCTCTCCCATGACACTGAAGAGCTCCCTCCCCTCCCATGGTCCCAGGGAAGCAGTGGATGTCCCAGGGTAACTGTCTCTCTTTAAAGCAACTCTCTCTCTTCAGTTGCAGACCTCTGAGCCTTTAGAGTTAGGCTTCATCTGTCCGCAGCTGGCTCATGCTTTTTCCCCAGATCTTGTAAGCTGCATCCTGGAAGCTTACAGCCCTTCCCCACATGCACGGGAAGAACAGTGTGCCTCTCATTTCTGAGGCACTGCTGGAAAGGAAGAGCAGGGCCAGGTTGGAAGTATTGTTAGCTTTGCCTTATTAATAAAATAAGGTTAATGATTTATTCATAGCTGAGACAATGCCGCTGTACTCTGGAGGACAGCACAGAACTGTTACATTCTAGATGAGCAGACGAGCAGCTGCTGTGGAAGAAATGGGAGCCATCTGAGAAACAATCTCAGCTGTTTCTGAGGCATTGTGAGCAGATTTATCTGACCACATCAGAGATCGGAGGCAATTATTTGTATACTGTGGGTGTTGTAGGATAAATGCTGGCAATGGAGGTCCCTGGAAAGATGCGCCCTTGCTTTTCCATTTCTCATCTAATGAGTGTTTGTTCACCTTATTGCTTTATCCTTTCTTTCTCGGTATCCAGAAGATGCTTGAGTTTGTAATTCAAGATGTGTTATCTGGGGAATATCAGTACAATACACATCTGAACGTGATCCCCATCAAAGGGAGCTCATCCCAGGAAGCAGAAGAGAGAAATGGTATTTAGGGCTTTTCTGGTGCTACCCTAAGCCTACACTATTCTTAGAGATTTAAATCATTTAAAATTATATCTCTTCTTTCCCAAGTGGACTGCAGAATTCTTTTTATAAATAATTAGAAAAGAGGTTTAATACACTGCAGAATCCTGATAAATAACTGGGAGATATGTTATATAAATGATATAATTTTTTTTAATGACAGTTACTGTCATTGGTTCTTTGGTTAAGGACAGGGTAGATTACTGTTAGTTCAAGTATTTGTTGGATGATTCATTGGTTGATCTGGTTCAGAGGGCAAGGTTGGCAGGATTTGACAATTTACAGAAAAACAAAAGCAACGGCACTCACTTCCCAGCAAACCAAACCAGGATTAGCCAGAATGGACAAAAGTCAGATTTATTTACTGCCATGTTGCTGTTTTTGCTCTGTTGCCCCCTATCTGAGCCTCTATGGCCTCCCCTGAGACTTCAGATTTACATCAAATGTCAGAGAGGAGAGCTGGAATTTTTTTCCCTGACTTAGAAGGGAGAAACAAGGCCATAGGAGGTATTGAAGAAAATCTCATTGTTGGTGTATATGCTTCCACACAGCAAGGCTTCCTGAGGGACTCCCCGCCCCTCTGCTCAGCTTCCTTGAGAAGAGATCAAATGTTTCAAAGCATTTCCACCTTTACTAATTTTTAATGCCTCTACTAGGCTGAGACTTGCCCACTGGAAAAAAAAAATCTATCCTTGTGGAAACCATCAAAAATAAAAGTGATCTTCTAACAGTAGCACATTTAACTTTTCCACAACTACCAGCAGGAGCCAAAAAGTATAGCTTTTACCCAATATATTAAGCCTTAGAAATGTCTTAGGGTAATGATTGCATTGGAAATCAGAATATGTTTAAATATAATTCACAAAATTCAGACTCCTTGCAGAAGAATCAGAGTGGCTATCACCCAGATCCTTTGCTGTAATTTCTCCAGCTCCTGACCCCACCCTGCCCATTCCTTTCTTTTGCTCCTTTGCCATTTCACCCCAGAAGCCACCCACAAGGGTCCATGCGGGAGCCAGGATTGTAACCCTAGGATTTGGTTTCCCAGGCCATCAGGAGATAACACTGCCTATCAGCCAAAAAATAAAGCTTCCTGACTGCAGTTGCAGAAATTACAGCTAATTATATGCTCCTTGCTTCCTGCAAAAGATATATATTTTAAGCTGCTGGGCTGACTTTCTCCCTTGGCTGTATTTAAAGGTTAGTTTCTGACCTGCTTCCTGGTTTAATGGAATAGTTTAAATATTACAAATCATTACTTGATTCTAATGAATTATATCTCCCCTGGCACCTCACAAAATCCTTATCATGCCAGAGGAAATAGTTGGAAGGAATAGGGCAGTCTCTATGATAACAAACAGAATAACATGCCATAGGGTTACAGATTTCAGGATCCCTGGCTTCTTGGGTGGTTGAAAGCATTTGGCCCTTGGCCTCACACTCCCGGCACCTGAGGCATGTGGCTAAGCAGCATGAACGCCCTCTCCCCTGCCTCGTATGATTGTTCACTCTGCTTAATTGTCAGCTCCTGCTAAGAATATGTAGCATCTCATTTTCCCAGAGATTCTGGAAGTGTTGAGCTTTGCTTGTGGCCAAGTTAGGTAGCTGAATGTGCAGTATTTCCTTCTCTGATAGGCAAATTCTGGGGATGGTCTGAACCTACCTCTGCACATAGAGGCCTTCAGTTGAATTCCAGTTTCCAATTCCAGTGCAGATTTGCATCAGAACAGTTTCTCTTTGCATGCAATTTTGTAGGCAAATAGTCTTATCCAGCTTGGTCTGTTTACATGTATTGCCATTATGTATGTATGTGTGTGTATATATATATATATATATATATATATATATATATATATATATGTATGTATTCTATATATAAAGTAACTAAACACAGGTATGTAACAACAAAAGTGGTATTTTAGGCTTGAAATAAAAGATCACATGAAAAGCCCTTCTCCCTCCCTAGGAACAAGAGGGAAGAGATTCAAGTCTGTTGATTCCAGTGAAACAAAGAATAGCAAGATAAGACCATAGAGAGATCTCTCAACAGTGACAACTAAATTGCAGATTTCCATGTCTCTTTAGCTGTTTGACAAAAACACCCATGGGGAAAGTGAAAAATCCAACCACATGTACAGCTGATTTGTTTGTGTGGTTCCACATGTTCCAATTTGTTCTTCAGTGACTAGAAGATTAAAAACAAAATGAGTAACCATTGAAGTATCAACCATGCATCAGATCTGTTATGTGGAATTCTCTCATAGTGTATTGAACTGTGAATAATAGAACTTCTGAAATAGTTGATAATCCATAATTATTTTTATAAAGGATAAGCCAGCCTGTGAATATGAGTTTAAGCTGCTGAGTTGATGTGACTCAAGGGTCTAACTTACTCCATGACCTATTAAAAAATCTCTTATACTGCCCTATGAAGCTAATTCCACCTTAGAAACTAATTTTTTTTTCCCTCAGGAGGTTTCCCATTAAAATTAAGAAGTCCCTGAGAGAGGTAATTCACCTTAGGAAGAGCCAATTTATCAGATTGGTTTTGAAGATGATGGATAAGGCCCGGGTCTTAGTAAAATGAACTCAGTATCCATGACTTGAGAGAGGAGATGGTAGATGTGGAAATGTCCAACAGTGGCTGAAAAACTCCAAAGCAAGGCTGACTGTCTTTGCAGTATGCACAGTGTCAGGACCTGTTTTCTTACAGGTCGTTAGCAAAAAGGAGAAATGACCTTCCACTGGAAGATGGAAGATAGTGATTATTCCCAAATAGAGAGGCATATACCCACATGGAAAATTAAAGTTCTTTTGTGTGTGTGTATATGTATATAATACTACACTAGTAGAACTAATACTTAGAGACTTTTGTTTTTAAGGTTTCTATTTCTTAGAGAAGAAAGAGAACACCAAAATGGAAAAACAGGGCCCTTGGAGTCACTTTCTTTGAGGAAAGTTGTGAAGCCAAAACTCTACTAGGGATAGACTTGAGGGTAGGTGGGGAAAAAAAGGCAATTTTCAAGGAACATCACATCCAAAAAGATGACTGTCATGAAACTTGGTGTTTTGTTTTGTCCAGAGCAGAGGAAAGCACAGGGAACTCGGAAACTGTCAGCTGATTTTTCAGTGGGGAAAAACAAAATGTCTCACAAATTCTATTTGCTTTAAAAGGAGACACATCTGGTGGTATAGATATATAATGGAATACTACTTGGCTATGAAAAAGAATGGAATCTTGCCATTTGCAACAATGTGGATGGAACTGGAGAGTATTATGCTAAGTGAAATAAGTCAGAGAGAGACAGATATCATATGATTTCACTAATATGTGGAATTTGAGAAACTTAACAGAAGACCATAGGTGAAGGGAAGGAAAAGTAAGTTATAAACAGAGAGGGAGGCAAACCATAAGAAACTCTTAAATACAGAGAACAAACTGAGAGTTGACTGGGGTGGTGGTTGAGGGGGTGGGAGAGGTGGGTGATGGGCATTGAGGAGGACACTTGTTGGGGTGAGCACTGGGTGTTGTATGTAAGTGATGAATCACGGGAATCTACTCCTGAAGCCAAGACTACACTGTATGTTAGCCAACTTGCCAATAAGTTAAAAAAAAAAAAAAAGAGAGAGACACATCTGATGAGTGTTTTACAGATACTGCAGAAGGAAGATTTTAACATAATATCTCTTTGAGTAAGATAGTTTATCACACTCAACAGAAATGACAGCAAAAGGGAAATAAGGATGGGAAACCATTCTGGGGTGAGCAAAGGTGACAACGGATGGGAAAATCCAGTTTCACCAAATATTTATTCATGCTTATATAAACCTCAATTAGCTATCTTCAAATGCCAAGTCTCTGCTGAAGAAAAGGAGCATTTGGAAATGCGACTTGGAACTTGGTTGGTGTCAGTTATTTTGCTGCATTGTTGATTAATGTAATTGAAGTATATATTACAGAAACAGAAAAGGAAATGTGACTTCTTCAGGGACCCATTAATTTCTTAAGGATAAAATGTTTGAAGGTTCAAAGGCTTTGTTGAAGCTTATTTTAAATTTAAAATTTCCATTGCCAAGGGATTGATTACCATTCTTATATTAGCTTTGTCAAACACCAAGTTGATCTCAGTTCTTTCAAAGTTTTGTGGCACTTAACTGTTTTCAGAGCATTTTTTTTAAGAGAAGGCTGTCTTACAAGTTCTCTCAAGGACAGACTTGCTTTCCCTTTACACGAACAGCAAGATGAAAATTTCTAAAATCTTAAAAAGAGCAATTCCCACTCTCCCTATCTTTGGGACCTTGAAAGTCATTCCTGCAAGTCAGGTACAGCACCTCTTCATTCAAACACTTTCCCATATTAGTTTCTGTTTGGTTTTCCTTTGACTTTAAAACAACAACCTATTTAAGTGTCTTTGCACTTTTGAAGTTTAGTAATGTTGTTTAGGGACTCCTCAGTAAGATTAAAGTTTTTTCCATCCCTCCACCCCAATGACTATTCGTAGTTCTTTTTATAACTCTTCTGCTGTCTTTCTCTGATCACTGTTTAAGGCAGTCTCATAAACAACACCCTTCGAGAGTGAGCCAAGATATCCCAAGCACCAGTTTTTAGTTATGCTGTCCCAATAGTGAACTCGTTAGTTCAAGAAGTCAGACAGCAGCATTTCCGGCTTCTTGGAAACCCAGCCAGAAAGAGAACTATTATTTCACACAAGAGCAAGGACAGGAAATATGCCATCAGGAAATCAGGGTTAAGATGGCACTGCCATCCACCCAGATGAAGGTGGTCTGAGAGGACCATGAGGCTGGCTGCGTTAGAAACAATAGCCTTGTGACCTAAGTCTTTGCCAGGGGAAATCAATAACGAGATTGCTGACACCCTAAGAGCAGTTCAACAGAAAATCTTTCTTCCTACAAGAATAAAGATATTTTCTCCTCACCAATTTTGCTTTTCTCTACCTTTCCAGTCCTGGTGCTACTGCAAGGTGTTGGGTGTGTGAAGTTCAGCCAGCAGGAGGAGCTCTTTGGACTGCACCTCCTTTGGGGCTGTCTCTAAATACACTGTGAAGTGTGGACAGACCTATAGGTTAAGACTCTGAGAACTGTCCCTCCATAGCCATACCCAAGCCTCGATTCTATGTGGCCCTGAGAAATTTTGGCCTCTGCTAATGGCGACACACATTCTCCCATCTGGTGTGGAAGATTTTGCCTGAAGAAATGCTGTCACTCACACTGACTTCATTTTCAGTGTCTTTTCCATTTGAGCCCAGTTTGGGGGATGACTATCTGGGTCCTATTCCAAATATCTTGAGGGCACCAGCAGGCTGGGTCTGCATAAAGTGTGACTTTGAAGACACTTGCCTTTCCCCAAGTCCTCCCACAGTGGTGTATTCTAGGCCTGCTCCTTGTTCCAGACCTTTATCTCACTCAGCCTTCCCCCTTCCAACCTAACATATTCCAAGTGTTTGCTTCTAAATCTCCCAACCCCAAAGAATTGACGGGAGAATCTGGACTGAAATGGCTTCAATGGGCTCCCAATCTCTGGTGACATTTGTATATTAACTAGCTCTCTACCTCTTGGTTGAAAATAGTGAGTTGTGAGTGAGTGGTGTGTGTGTGTGTGTGTGTGTGTGTAACCAGATAAAACAGGTGGTGAAGACACCTGGGGACTGGGATGTGTGGGAAGCATTTTTGTATCATGTTAGAGCAGGAATGGAGCTGATCAACTGTGTAGACATCCCAATGCCCAAAGATGGGTCCTTAATAAAGGCAATGGATAGTGATGGTGATGATGATAATGATACGAATTGAGGAGAAAGGGATAATGTGATACACAGGCACAAAACTAGGGGCTACCATGAGACCATTGATGCTAAAAAATATCCCCAGTGGTTGTCTGGTGGGCAGCATGGAGAAACATTTGAGGGGGCTAGGGTTCACCAACATGGTCAAGCTAAACGCCTCCTCATGGATATCACGTTCCAGTCCTGTGAGCACAGGAGGGAGGCTGAGCTGGCTTTCCCATGGGAATTCAGAGATTCTGCGTTTTTGCATCATTTTCAGATTTATTGGCCAATTTCGTCTATACCTAATGGTGTGGAACAACCTTGGCATTCTCTGCTCTGTGAGGAGCTGCAAGAATAGAGCTGGCGAGTGACCTCTGCTCAGTGTTTTTGATTAATAGTAAGAGGGTAGATGCATTGGTGGGGATCTATTTTCCTCTGTTTCTTCAGTATTCAAGCACAGACATACATCCTTATTCTAGGGTCAAGCACTGTCCTAGGTATTCAGGATACACAGGGGGAAGTGGTCCCTGCCAGGATTTGGGGATGTAGGAAAACAGGGTCAGAGAAGTTAAGTGGCTCAGAACCAGGGTATCCTAAAGGATTTCATCAGTTTCAGTATTTGAAAGGTAGATTTCAAATGGTTTTCAGTCACTTCTCCTTGGGGGGTGGCTACACAGAAACAAACCTATGATCCTACTCTCCCCCAATGTTTTCTTCAATAAATGGGTGGAAAACCGGAGCTGGAGTAGTTGTGACCCGCTGGATCCTGTCAGTTTGTTCAACCTCAATCACTCATTTCTCAATACGATCCTATACCACTGAATGATGGTGATGGTGAATAAGATTGTGACTACAACAATGACTACTACTTCTGTCAATACCATGTCTGCTGATACTGAATTAATCTAGGTATCACTTTCACTACGGAGTGCTACACAAACATCAACCCTGCAGGAGTCATTTTTACCACTGCAGTGTAGTAGTTGAAACCATGAGCTTGTGAGTCAAACTGACCTGGATTTGAGTCACTATTATCATATTTGACACATGATGAAACTGAAGCACGTAAAGTCTTTTATTTGACCAAGATCACATAGCTTGTAAGTAGGAAAACCATGCCAGAATTTGACTTCTTCCTGTCTTACTTCAGAAATGACACTTATTTCACTTTGGGATGCTACCTACTCATCTTAATCTCAGCATTTATTGATAATAGGAAATATTTGCTAGGTACTTCCTGTGTGTTGGGAACTATACCAAGCCCTATATATATACATTTTCTCATTGAATTACCTTCAATTATTCTTTCTGATTACCTCCATTTTATGGAAGAGAGAAGGAGACCTAGAGAGACTTAATAATTTGCCCAGCATTTTACAACTATAAAGTGGTAGAACTGAAACTGGATTGCAGGAGTGTCTGACTCTGAAGCACATTTTCTTAACCACTGTGTATGCTGTTCAGACAGATTTAGAAAGGACTGATGGATTGGTGTCATATTCAAAATGTCTTTTTGTCATTGGGTAGACGTTTCCAATACTGCCTTAGATATAGAAACACTGTGACTATCCAGTTAGAAAGCCAGGTTAACAGCAAAGGTGAAACATATATACATAAACACAGCCCTTGTTAAGTCCCCTTAGAGGTAAAGGGGTTCTTTCAGATCATGTAGTCCAACTTCTTAGTTCAGAAAGTTGATGTTTTCATATCCCTGCCAGATGGAGGAGATCTCATAACTAAAAAGGAAAGTTTCAGTCTGCGTTATGTAAAATGCATATTTTTCTGAAATTTGATTTACTTAGAAGAGCAAAGATACCCAATATCAGATTTAGATTGTTAATACAAATTGTTGATAAATGTAGTGCTATTTTTAATTAGCCTTGATTTCCAAACCATGTAGATTAGCTGTGAGTAATACTAGATTTTTTTTACTGTTGTTTTCTATGTTCTCTACATTTCCCATGTTTTTAGTATATGATTGCCCTAGAATTAGAAAAAAAAATGCTATTTTTAAAGAGAAATGACCAAGTCAGATTTTCTTGGTATTAAACAGTGAAGTGGAAACAGCATAGGCCTCAGTTAAACAAAGCTGGCTATTGAATCCCTGCTTTGTTCCTTATCATTTGTGTGGTGTTAGCCTCTTCTTACCCTCTCTGAGGCTAAATGGTTTCCATTTCCATTGGTCGATGAATGTTTTCACCTACCTTCTAAGACTGTGAGAGGCTTAAATGAGATACTGGTGTAAATCACTTGTGAAATATATTCCCTTCCTTTCCGTTTTATTCCTTTTACCAGTTAAAAATACAACTTGCAGGGGGTGAGGGCAGCGGGTGGAAGGAAAATGTTATATTGACGTTCCTAAAAGCATTTGGCAAATGATGAATTACAAAGTCCTTAGGTTCTTTCTACAGTGTCTTGGGGATAGCATTTAATGAACTCATAAACATAAAACAGACAAAAAGAAAATTGGACAAGGAGGAGGAGGAAGTAGCTGAGATACAGTAAGAAAATATTTCAGGAGTCTATAGCTTTGTAATTCAAGTTCTCATCTGCATCTCATTATTCTTAATAATCCAAAACAACAGCCCTTCGATGCCTCACACAGAGGGAGGATGGGAAATAATTTCCTTGGACAAGGTCCCCGGCCTCTCTATCACATTAGATATTATTTCCAAATGTTGAGTGTCAAGGGAGTGTTTCACATTCTCCTAACCATTAAAACCATTTGGCTCCCTTTGGGGGAAGGGATGAGTTTAGCAATCCACAGAGCAGCCTCCTGGAAAAGACTTCTCTGGAATTCCAGGGCTCCACCAGGAATACAGTGCAGCCTGTGGAGCCTCCATGAGAAGCACTTTATCCAAATCTGTATCCTCCGTTTGGAGTCTACAGACAAAACTCAGTTCAGCAGGGCCATGTAGGATTTATTTCATTTTTTTCTCCTGGTAAATTCAATGTACTTTAAAAACTGCTTATTTTGAAATATTTCAAACTCACAAGGGGTACAATGATAGTACAAAGGATCTAATGTACCTTTCACACAAATTCCTCAAGTGTTAACATTTTGTGCAGTTGTTTTATTATCTAATTATATGTGATTATTATCATTACTATTTTCTAAAATCATTTGAGAACAAGTTGCAGATACGAAGCCTCTCTGCCCCCACATACTTCAGTGTTCTTTCTAAAAACAAGGGCATTTTCTTACATAAACACAGTAAAATTATTATGATCATGAAATTAACACTGTTACTACACAATTATCTAATCCTTAGACTTTATTCAAATACCATCATTTGTCCTTTCTGACAAAGGAATTCAATCCAGAAGCAGGCATTGTCTTTGGTCTCTTTAGTTTTCTTTAATCTTGAACTCTTCCTCTTTCTTTCCTGGTCTGTTAGTACTTTGACATTTTTGAAGAGTATATAGGCCACTGATTTTGTAGAATGGCCCTTAATTTGGATTTGTCTAATGTTTCCTTATAACTATTTTCAGGTTGTACATAATTGGCAGGAATATTATAGAAGATATGTTAGCTTTTTCTCAGTGTTTGGTACCAGAAAGGATCTGATGTCAACTTGTCCTATTATGCCATCCTAACTGTGATGCTATTGTTCTCTTTGTAATAATACTAACCTTTTGGGGAGATACTTTGAGACCATTTAAATATTGTGTTTCTCCTCAAACTTCTACCCAGTAGTTTCATCTTTAAAAATAGTTTGGAACTTGCTACTTCTTGTAACCTTTGGCTAAAAATAACAAAGGCATACTATTAAAGTTCTTCTCCCCACAAAGCCATGTGTAAGAAGGGTGCACTTTAAGGCATTGAAGCAGCCCCGTGACAGGGCCTGGATTCCTCAAGACCGGACTTGTTCTCTCTGGGTGTCTCTGAAACTCACTTCGTGTTTAACAATTCCTTCCACTTACTCTGGGAGAGAACTCTTCCACACAGTCCTCCAAGCTGGCACTGGGACAAACTGGCCCCCTGCCAGTCCCCAGAGAACCTCTTATACCATTTTCCTCCCATCCCTGAGACTGCAGTCTGGTGGTTTGTTCTGGGAGCTTTTTGCGGAGCTTTTGTTTTTTCATGTCTGTGGATCTCTTTATGATACCTTCATATTGTTTACTTTGGAAATTGTTAACTTTTGCTTCTGGCAGGGGCCTAAGCTTTGAGCCCCACTTCTGAACTGAAGTGGTGACCAGTTGGGAGCCTGTCAGAAGGGCAAGAAGCCACCATGTGAGAGCTCAGTCTCTCTGTCCCTCAGAAGACCCTATGACAATGCAGACAGCTTGAGAGCTGTACCTTCAGCTCTGCAGACACCTGTCCAGGAGGAGTCCCTGCCCTGATGACACGTCTTCTCACCATGGGTGCTCACCCTGCTCCTCTCTCTCTGAGTCACCCTTGGGAGAGTCCACCATTCTGTTTGACAGAACTCACCTGTGGGGTTGGCCTTTTCCTTTCAGATCCTGCTTTATTATTTAGAAACAGATGGGGGACATTTTTTAAAGAAAGAAATTGGCATTCTTTTCTGTCCGCCCAGGATCTACTGGGGATTTGAGGCTGCCACGGTCTGCAGTACCTGCCTTGGTCATTTCCATGGCCCAGACGGCAACTGCTGAGCCCAGCCGTGGCACTGGCAGCCACACTCCATTCCAGGGGAAGCCAAATGCATTCATATTTCTCTCTGTCTCTCTGTCTCTTTTAACAAATCCATGATATGAGTTGAAATACAAGGAGGAGTTGGGTATTCTCCCCATATAACAGGTTTATTGAGATGTAGTCCACATGCCATACAATCTGCCCAATTAAAGTGTATACAGTTTGGTAGTAGCATATTCAGAGTTGTGCAACCATCACTACAATCAATTTTAGAATATTTATATCACCCCAAAAAAGAAACTCCCATACCCATTAGCAGTAACTCCCAAGGGGTAGTTTTAAAAACGCCAGACTCTGTCTCTTGAGCAATAGTTGCCCATCATTTATTCTTTTTTTCTGGGCTTAACTTTTCAGTCACTATCTTCCAGATGAGCTACACTTGAGGTGGGTTCTCTGAGAAGACTTAATTAATTGCTCACAGTCATGCAGTTGGGTTTCCTTCCCTAGGGAGTACTAACCTGAACTTGTGCTTAGTAAATTTTGATTTTGAATTTCTTCTGACTTGTTCCGTGGAGAATAGTGAGTGGGTTATTCTTAGGAAATGACATGGCTGTGGGAGTCATTTTTTTCTAGGATTTATAGTTTTAGTAGCACTTTTCATATATACAACATTATTTCATTCTGCCAAACAACAATTAGAAGTAAAAATAACAACGGAATTCACTTACAAAGTGCTTTTTCTGTACCTGGCAGTTCTAAGTGGTTCACATACATGCAGTAACTCATCTAATACTTAGCCACCATGTGAGAGAAGGCTCTGTTAAAATTATCCAGAACTGGAGAGAGTTTAAATGATGACAAGCTCAAGTTTATAGAGCTAGTAAGGGCAGGGCTGAGATATGAACATATGCAGTTTGATTCCAATTTGAACTCTAAGCACCACTTTAATTGACTCCAGTATTCCCATTTCAGAAGCAAGGACTGAGGCTTTGAGAAGTTACACATTATGAGAGGAACTAGTTAGAACTTGCATACAAGTATTTGGACCCCAAGCTCAATGCTATAATAAGGCAGCATGCCTCCATCAATGACTTAGTTTAATATCTTGCCAGGTATACAGAAGCAAGTTATTCAGGTAAACCAACACTCCCATCTTGACCAAAAAAACCAGGGTGGTGGGGGGAAGGAGAGGAAATACTCCCTATTGAAGCTTCATATCACCAAATATATTGTTACTGTGACATTAATAGTGTGCAATAGTGTGCAGAACAGTTCCCAAAATGTTACAAGGTTGGCTACACTTTTGGTGGACCAGAAGTACTTTTTTTAGAGACAGCATGAGTGGAGAACAGGGACAGAGGGAGGGAGGGAGGGAGGGAGGGACAGAGGGAGGAAGGGAGAGAGGGAGGGAGAGAATCATAAGCAGGCTCCACGCTGACGCGGGGCTCGATCCCACGACCCTGGGATCATGACCTGAGCCAAAATCAAGAATCCAACGCTCAACTGCCTGAGCCACCCATGTGCCCCAAGAACTATTTTTAAAACCTATCTCCAGGGTCAGTTTTCCCTTCTCTCCTTTTGCCTCCCTTTGCAACCTCTCTTGATTTCTCTTTTTCAGTGTTTCCTATTCACAAATAGGGAACGAAGCACATGGATTTAATAACCAAGGCAGTGATTCATGTACACTTTCATCTAATCAGAAAGAGCAGTGGCAGGCCCAAGAACTCATTTTGGTTGTGTATCATTTTAAAAGAGTTGACGCATATGTCCTTTAGAGAGAAAATAATAAAATTTAAAAAGCAAAAGCCATCTTGGACCTGCCAACTGCAATGATTGGTTACACAGAAGAGATCCATGGAATTCTGAAGCCATTTGGGTTTTGTTTTGTGTGCTGAAATAGCACCAACTGTGATCTCTACCACTTTAAATGGCTTAATGACTTCTGGATAAGTCTTTAGAGCTAAATGGTTAAATCACCAAATGCTCCATAAAATAATTATGCAAACAATTTTCTGGCTAATTATCTAACGTGAACAGAAGTACACAGCTGCTAAGATATATAATTGCTGTTTCATCAGGGCTGGCTATTGTATTTACATAATTCCTTTACTGATCTTGGTGTGGTTTGGCGGGAGGCTGCTAATATAATATGTCATGAAATGAACAAGTTAAAGTCACAGCTCTGGTTTCAGCTAGTGACTTACTTTGACTTTTTTTAGGGGAATGGATTAGGGCCTTAAAATCCATCCATAATGGACAAGCATATAACTAGTATATACATTTGTATAGTGTATCTAAGTCTTGGACGTGTATATTTAAATTGTCTAGTATGGGCAAAGGTTAATATTTTAACTTATTGGATTTATAATATACATACAGAAAAGTACAAATATCATAATGGTACAGGTTGTAAGTGAATGATCTCATATAACCAGTACCCAAAGCAAAGAAAGAATATCTCTGGGACCCCAGAAGCCTCATTTGTCTCCCTTCCAATTTCTACTCCCTCCAAGGGTAGCTACTATCCTGACTTCTATCAACAGAGATGAATTATACCTGTTTTATACTAAATTTGAATGAAATCATACAGTGTATGTCCTTTTGTGCCTAGCTGCTTTCATGTTTGTAAAATTCATCTGTATTGTTGTAGTTTGTCCATTCTCATTGCTGTATGGTATCCCATTGGGTGAATACACTACAATCTGTTTATCGTTCTATTGGTAGGTGTTTTAATAGTTTCTAGTTCAGGGATGTTATGAATAAAGCTGATAGTAAACATTTTACACCTATCTTGGTAAATGCATACACACATTTCACTTAGATCTATAGTATGTACAAGGGGAAGTTCTGGGTGGTAGGATGGGTGTATCTTTAACTTTAGTAGGTACTGCCAGTTTCCTTGAACAGTTGTACCAGTTTGCACTCCTACCAGCCACTAGAGGAAAGCACTATGGATGAATGTTTGAAAGAATTGTAACTGATGCCTGCTAAATTTTAAAGGGCAGTGCAGTGGAGGGCACTTGTTGGGATGAGCACTGGGTGTTGTATGTAAGCATTAAACCACAGGAACCTACTCCCAAAACCAAGAACATACTATACACTCTGTATGTTAGCCAAGTTGACAATAAATTATATTAAAAAAATAAAGGGCGGTACAGAGTAAGGAAGAGAGAACAATAGGTCTAATGGAAAGGACTCCAGTAATAGGCCTTGGGAGGAAAGGTTAGGGTTGGAGGAAGAGGTCATATTCAAGGTCATCTTGTGGGTGGGAAAAGTCTCTGTGGATGTTTATCATCCAGTGTTTTGTAGCACACAACATGGTTCTGGAGAATAGCTCAGGCCTTTCTCCCTTTTCTCTTTAGTCCATGTGGCACACACTCAAGGGCTTCTCAGGGCTGAAGCTCCACTGTGGAGGCTTGGGGATGCCCTCCCTCTTATTATGGCTGCCCTTGCTGAGGTACACATATGCTTAACACTGGTATCTGGCCATTCTGTGGCAAGGAGAATGAAGGATGAAAAGTAAAGAGCAGGCAAAAAGAAATCAGAGAACAGAATGAAAATCTGAGTTGAATCCAGCTATCTGGTTGTATAACTTTAAGCAAGTGGCTCATATATTCTTCCAGCTTTGGTTGCCTCAGCTGCAAAAAATGAAGACAGCAATTCATAATTCACTGGGTTTATTTGATGATCAATGAATTAAAACAATATATATAGAAATGCTTTGGAAACTTTAAAAAGCAAACCTTGGCTTTTTTTTAACCTTTTATATCTTTTTCATATCTATTTTATATTAATAATAATCAAAATATTTTAAAGTAGAAATGTATCTCTAAGAAGTGATATTTGTTCCATTTTTCTATTCAAATGATAACATTCACATTAATGGGCAAAGAAAGAATCCTTCTCAGAAATGTTAACAGGAATAACTGACAAGAATGTTGGAAATAATGGCATTTCCTGGGATTACTCAGGATTCATTGCTTCACTCATCCAGACTTGCATCCATTAATTAATTAGTTTAACATATATTTATTGAGGACTCTCTTGTTTTAGGGCAGTTTTAGGCAGAGATTCATAATAGTATTCAAAGATAGACTTCAAGGGATCTCTGAATCTTTTGATTTTGTATGGAAGGGAATGTAGGAGTGACTTCTGCCATCAGATACAAAACTGTGTAAACCCTCCCTCGTCTAAAAAAAATTTAAGTAGCACTGTTTTGAGGGATGTGTGGAATAAAAGAATATGAAACTTTGTAAAATAGTGTGTGATTATCTATATAGGAACTGCAAAATAAACTGACAGTAGGCTCCTCATTACCAACAATAGATATCACAGAATAACAGAATAATATATTCAAGATCCTGAGAGGAAGTAAGTATTAATTTAGAATAATATACCAAACTTGATTATTATTCAGTGTAGGGTGAAATAAAAACAAAAAGCATTTTCAGAGAAACAGATTGAGGGAGTTTATCAACTTTAAACCCTTTCCAAAATGACTATTAATGAATATCCTTCAAGAAATAGGAATTTTGTGCCCTAAGTAAAAAAAATCAAGAAAGGATTATGAGTAAGGAAATTTGTAAATGTGTTTGTAAATCTAAAGAAGCACTGTTTTTTTTTTTTTTTTAAAGAAAAGGTCAATCAAGGAGTTGTTCAGTTAATAAACGAAAATGCTAGATAACATGTACAAAGAGGGTGGGAGAGACTGAAATTATAAACTTCACATTGATGGTATTATTTAGGAGGAAGATAGAGATAGACTTATTCTAGACTTTGAGCAAATTTAAGAGTAACACTCAAAGAATAGGAAAAGAAAAGAATTTAAACAAGTACATAGAAAGGATTAAAAAACACTAGAGTGATCTAATAAGCAGGGAAGAAATAAGCAAAGACATAATAAATAAGAAAAGACATAATAAGTAGAAAAAATAGAAAAATCTTAGATGTATTGTAAATTCATTAAATGTAGACAGATGAAGTTAGATTATTTTTAAGAAACAGTCCATGTATGTGCTGTTTACAAGAGATATACCTAAAACATGAGGATGCTTATAGATTGAAAGGGATGAGAAAAGATGAAACAGTTAAAGACTAATATTGCTGGAGAAGCAATACTAAGGCCAAAAAGCATCATTTGGAATAAAGAAGGTCATAATTTAATAACTGAAGAGCTGTTCACAAGGAAGCAATGGCAGTGCTGAATTTGTGTGTTCCAAATAAATAAGACAGGCTCCTAACTTACAAAATAAATTTGACCAGTTTATCTTGAAGAGCAATACTTTGGCATGCCCCTTTGATAAACTGATGAAAAAATAAAAATTTGGTAAAGATATGGATATTTTAAACGACATAAGTAACAGGCCAGCTTAAAGAAGACCTGTATAGAAGCCTATATTCCTCAAATAAAGAATTCACATTTTTTTCAAGTACACATTGAAAACATTGACTACAAAAAAATCCCTAAGAAATACCAGTCAGTAACACCGAACACATTCTCTTTCTACAACGCAATAATATTAGACATCAACAACAAAAGAGCCCCCCAAACCCATATATTTGGATATGAAAATTATCTTATAAATATTCATGAATCAGAGAAGAAATAATAATGGAACTTATGAAATATTTAGAACTGAATGACCACAAAACACTACCTAGAAAAACTTGTGGGACGCCAGCATGGCCTTAAATTTGCATTTATTAAAACAGTGTGGTAACTATGATGATAAAGCTAGACAAAGCTATTGTGGAAGAGAAGAGGATCAGAGGAAGTTTCTAAAGGAGGAATGTCTGATCTGAGACCTAAAAGATAGGAAATAAGAACTAGAGAACATTCTTGAAAAATATTCAGTGGCAAATTATACGAAGAAGGAGTTATTTTGTGCCTAAAGATAGTTACACTGATTTGTTGGAGCTTTGTTTTAGACATATGTTCTGAGTTTTGTTATATAATAAATTCCTTTAAAATAAAAACAGAAGATGATTAAAGTGATAAACCTTTAATTGGATTGGCTGTTTATAGCAGAGAATAATCGTTTGAGAGTTACAAGGAGTTTGGAGCAGTTGCATACATCATTAGATGGAAATCGCTAAACCAGGGCTAGGAAATGGTCCCTAGAAAAAGACACTGTGAAGGAATTGAGGTAATTGAGATCAAAATTGTGTGTTGGGGTCCAAATTCCTGCAGGGGAAGAACAACTTGTATTGAGACTAGTGCTCTTATAGATACTGGACAGAAAAAGAAATACATTTTAAGGCCCTGGACAAGGACCAGAAGTAGGCAGAAACACTGACATGACAGAAGGGAGTTTGATTCCCGTGACTCCCATGACAGAAGGGAGTTTATCCCCTGAGGAGATTTCCAGGCTGTATGCTACATGGTGTGTTAGAACTCAAGCAAAAAAACTCGGGTTTGTTTGTTTGTTTGCTTGTTTTTGTTGTTTGCTAGTTTGTTTTTGGTCTGAAGGGACAGAGAATAGAGTGTGGGGTAGACAGAATGGCTGGAAATTGAGGGTGGGGATCACAAAAGGGAAGAAGCCATGGTGAGGAGGGGCCTAAATTCTGCATATAAAATCCATTCAAATCCTTAACCAACTTCCGAGCAGTACAGGCATGAGTGCAATTCCAGCTATCCCAATGAGAAAATGACATCTAGGTGGCTGAAAGAGCTGAGGGAAGATTGTAGCATCTGGCACCACAGAGGAAACAGTTTGGAGTTTGAGTCTTGAAAAGTTAAAAGAGCGTGGTAAACTTTTTGGAATTCTCATTGAAATACCAGAGAGACCTTTAGAGTAAAGAACACATAACTAATGGGTTCGCCCCAGAACTGAGGAAAGATGAAAAATAGATCCAGTAAAGGATAAAACCAGGCCTCCAGAAGTTGATGGTAAAGTTAGTAATTTTAATGCTTGCTTGAACAAACAAGATCAGAAGATCACAGAATAGTCTGTATAATATATAATTTCAATAATTAAAAATTACTAGACATGCAAACGTTTTTTTTTTTTTTTGTGATGCATAGTCAAGAGATAAATCAATTAGAAACAGATGGACAAGTGACCCAGCTATTGGAATTTTGAGTTAGGAATTTTAGGAGAGGTTTAAAGATTGGAAAGGAACCAAATTGAAATCCTAAAACTGAAAGATATGTTATCTGACATTTAAAAAAAATCATTAAATGGAATCAACACCATATAAAGAAAACATAACAAATATCAGGGAACTTGAAGGCAGATCAATAGAAATTATCCAAAATGAAATGCAGAGAGAAATAACATTGGGAGAAAAATGAAGTCTCAATGATATGTGGGTCTGTATTAGGTGACCTCATCTAGGTTTAAATTGATTTTCAGAAGGAGGTGAGAGAAAGAATAGAAAGAGAAAAAATAGTTAAATAATGGTTCAGTATTTTTAAGGTTGATTAAAAAATAAACCCAGCATCCCATGGATCAGAGATGTTGAATGAACCCCAATAGATTAATATTAAGAACCCCAGCAGGATAAATATAAAGATAACCACATCTAGGAACATCATAGACAAGCTGCTGAAAAAAATGATTAAAAAAAAAATCTTTACACAGAGAAGATGACTCATTAAATATGGAGGACAGTGGTTATAATAACTGCCGACTTCAAAAGCAATGGAAGCCAGAAGACAATGGAATGAGAAATTTAAAACTTATCATCTAAAATTTTATATCTAGTGGAATATCTTAAAAATTAAAGTGAAATAGAGACATTTTTAGACAGGTCAAAGTTGAGAACATTTGCACCAGCGAAACTGACTAAAAAAACTGCTAATGGTTCTAAATGTCTAAAACTTAAAATTTTTTTAAATCTAAAAGTGCTAAAAATTCTTCAAAGGGGAAATGATAGAAGTTGGAAATTTACATCTATAGGAAGAAAGAATACGAGTAATAGTAAATATGTGGGGAATTATAAGATACTATTTTTCCTTTTTAAAAAATCTTTATAAGTCAACTAGTAATTAAAGCAAATAATTTATTGCAGAAGGTTATATGTAGGAATAAAATATATGAAAAGAATAGCACAAAATAAGGGCCAGGGTATAAGTGGAATTATACTTTTGTGAAGTGTTTATATTATCCATAAAGTGCATATCCATAAGTAAAATATTAATTCAACATAGATTGTGATAGATTAAGCATGTGTAATTCCTAGAAAAATATATAAAGAGGCATAGATAAAAAGTCAGTAGAGGAGAATATGGAATGAAATCCTAAACATTAGTTGTTTACCACAAAACACAGGAATAGAGAAACAACAGAAGGGGGACAAATAAAGATGGTAGGCTTAAAGCCAATTATATCAATAATTAGATGAACTGTAGATGGATTAAGCACTACAGTTACGAGGCAGAGATTGTTAGACTGTGAAAAACAAAGCAATGTAACAACCAAGACCCAAATATATGCTGTTTAGAGGAGAGGTACTTTAAATACAGAGATACAGGGTTGAAAGTTAAAGGGTAGAAAAAGATATACCCTGTGCATACTAAGTATAAAAAAAGTTGGTAGCCATATTAATATCAGATAAAGTTGACTTCAAGCTAGAATATTACCAGAGGTAAAGGTCATTTCATAATGATAAAAATAACCAATTAACCCAGAGACCCAACAATGGTAAATATGTAAACATCTACTAATTAAACTGCGTATAAAATTGATTAGCAAAATTGTCCCCTATTTTTTTGTGAGAGAACTTCTGTGCTTTTTGTGGCTGCTGTATACTCAGGAATGATGTGAGGATAGAGATGTTTTAAATAGTGTTTACAGGGAGTATAATTGTATATGCAATGTAGCTAAATGGTATGTTTCTTTCTGCCATGAGACTATATTTAGATTTCAGGTGGTAATTGTTTGTTCTTTTTTAACTTGAAAATGAAAAACGTTACTGTTTTTATGGATGTAACCCTAAGTTCATGAACTATATTTAGGGATCTTCTTTGCAGACTACTCTAGCCAGGAGTTGTGACTTTGAAAATAAGCTGAGTCAACAGCCCAAGGTAGTCTGTGTCACAGCCATAATGTACCCTGTGGTGAAGCCATTCCCTTGGTGTTTTTTTCTGGATGTCAGGCTACAAATGGTTCCATAGAGTGCTAAAACCCTGGCATAAAAGCAGAGATAGCAGTCAGTATGCATGACAGTATCATGATGCTCCAGCATGATAACCATCATACTCATGACAATACATTGAGTCATCCCACTATTCAACATTTCCCAAAGTTTCATTTGACATGGATTTGTTTAGGGTGCAGAATTAATTACAAATTATAGGAAGACTGTGCTATTAACCCAACCAAATGAACAATAGACCTTTAGGAAAGAGAGAATCAGAGATTTATTGAATTCAAAAGGATCCCTGTCTGTCATCTCAGCCAGCTATTTCCAAATTTAATGAACATAAAAATCACCTGCAGAGGTTGTTAAAGTGTAGCGTCTAGGTCTGTTCCCTAGAGAATAGCATTTACCATCTGCAACAGGACCTAAGAATCTAACCTTTTAGCTAACTTACTGTGGAAGTGGACCTCAGACTATACTTTGAGAAACATTGGTTTACTTTCCACAGATCATACATGACAAATGTCTTTCACCATCTGCTTATATGCCAGCCATGGTGAGCTCACCACCTTACGAAGCAGCCCATTCCATTTTAGAAAGTTCTCATTGTTCTGAGCTTAAGTCTACCCTCTGACTCCTGTATCTTCAGGCTGTTTCCTCTGGAGCTGCACAGAAGTAAAATATATCTCCTATTTTGATGGATCTGTATGTTTTTTTTAATATAGTTATGGGGTCTCCTTAATAAATAATTTTCTTTTCCATGTTAGATACTACTAGTTACTTCAACAGTTTCTAAAATGGTGTGATATTAAGATACATCACCCATCTTTATGTTTGTAGCGTGTGTCTTAAAATGCAGTACCAGAACTGAAAAACCTATTTCAATTTACCCTCATAATTGCAAAGTGTGATGAGGGTCATTACCTTTCCTGGGTTGCTTTCATAGTTTTTTTTTTGTTTGTTTTTAAAAATATTTAGCAGGTATTCAGCCAACTTTATCCTTTTAAAAAGGTACCTTGGCTATCAGGAACCTTTGCATTTTCATATATACCATAAGCAGTTTCTCAGGCTGTCCAAAAGAGCCTGATGGAATTTCAGTTTGGTTTGCATCGAATCTAGAAATCAATTTAGGTAAAATTGACATTTTAATAATATTGATTCATGGGCACATTATGGCTCTCTAAGTATTTAAGTCTTCTTTAGTCTCCTTCCATGTTTCATGTTTTGTGTAGTTGGTCCCTAAGTATTCATATTTTGATGTTACCGAAAATTTTAAAATTAAAGTTCTAATTGTTTTTGCTAATACATGGACATACAATTAATTTTTATATATTGTAGTCTTGTAACTGTTCTAAACTTGCTTATTAAAGGTTTTTGGTAGATTCCATAGAATTTTCTAGTTAGATTCTAATGTCACCTGTGAATAAAGACAGATTGATTTCTTCCTTTCCAATCTGTGTGCCTTTAATTTTTTTTTCTTTGCCTTATTTAACTGACAGGAACTTCTGGTACAATACTGAATAGAAGTAGGAATAATGGACATCCATGCCCTTTTTCTGATGTTAGAGGGAAAACATTCAGATTTTCACAATTTGGTATGATGTTACTTGTAGATTTTTTATAGATACACTTTAACAGGTTGAAAAAACACCCATCTAGTCCTACTTCTGACTAGGCAGAGTTGACTGAGTTCTGGCTGAGTTGATTTGGTTTGGTTTTAAATCAGGAATGGAGCAGGAATCAGCATTCTTTTTCTAAAGGGGCAAATAATAATTTAGGCTTTCTGAGACATACATTGTTTGTGTCATATATTCCTCATTATTTTTATTTAAAAAAAATTTCTTAAGGTTTATTTTTGAGAGAGAGTGTGAGCAGGGGAGGGACAAAAAAAGGAGGGAGACACAGACTCTGAAGCAGGCTACAGGCTCCAAGCCGTCAACGCAGAGCCCGACATGGGGCTTGAACCCAGGAATTGCAAGATCATGACCCGAGTCAAAGTTGGACACTCAACCAACTGAGCCAACCTGGCATCGCTGTTTTTATTTTTCATTTATTTTTTTATTTTTTTGTACAAGCCTTTTAAAATACAAAAAAAAATTTTTTTAGCTTGTGGGCCATAAACCATAGTTTGCTGATCCCAGATATAGAAGTTTGTTATGCCTACAGTTCTCACAACTCACAATAGGGTGCAGTGGTATCAAATTGCCAAGCCTCTACACCCCCAGTTTTGGGGGTACCAGGGAAATGGAATGGATTAACAACCTGATCTCTGTCTTTAAATATATTACTTTTCATTAAAGTATTCCCCTAAAGAGATAGTATTCTCTATTTGCCTATGTTGATGTAATAGTATTGAGAGATATGATTAATGAGAAAAGATGTAAATACTATAATAAGTAATTGAAAATTAGAACGCCTTCACCTTTTGCTCATCCACAAAATTTCCAGTCCTCAAAGAGTAACACATTTTGTTCTCTATTGGTCTAATGGGCCAGCCACTAATGTACTCAATTCTTTCAGCCCCTTTACACTTGTAAATCTGAATGTTAGAATACTCATCTGGACTCACAAACCAAATAAAGAAAGCTGAGAGTATTCTGAGATCTCTTGGTCTCCTACTCTCTCTGTCTATTGTGTTCTTCAGGGGAGACTTTCTTTGCTATATCCATTTATTGCATAATTAGAACAAAAAAATCCCACAGAACATAAAATTTCCATTTTCCCCTATGATTTCATAGTTGAAAAACTACTTTGAGCAGAACTAGTTTGACCTCTACAAATACTGTTACCAGAACAAGAAAGTTTTTGAAATTTATTTCATACCACTGTTTCTTTTTAAATTAGTATTATTTTTTAAATTATCATTCCTTAAATTTGAGTTTCTTTCCTTTTGGTGTGCATTTCTATGAATTTTAACACATATATAGATTATGTAGCCACCACCATAAACAGCATCCAGAACAGTTCCATCACCCCCCAAAAGCTCCCCATGCTATCCCTTTATAGTCACATTTTCTCCTACCCTTAACCACTGATCTGTTCTCCATCATTGTAGTTTTGTCTTTTCAAGAATGTCAAACAGGGGCCCCTGGGTGGCTCAGTCAGTTAAGCATCCGACTCTTGATTTTGATTCAGGTCATGATCTCATGACCTGAACCTGTGTCAGGTTCTGTGCTGACAGTGCAGAGCCTACTTGGGATTCTCTCTCTCCCTCTCTCTCTGCCCCTTCCACGTGCTCTCTCTCACTCTCCCTCTCAAAATAAAGAAATAAACTTTAAAAAAAGGTCATGTAAATGGAATCATACAGTATATAACCTTTTTGAAATAGTTTCTTTTCTCAGTATGCTGTCTTTGAGATTCATTGAACTTGTTGCATTTATCAATAGTCTATTGCTTTTTATTGCTTAGTAGTATTCTTTTGTACAGATTTATCACAATTTCTTTAGGCATTCATCTGCTGAAAGATAGAACATTTGGGTGATTTTCAGGCCTTGGCTGTTATTAGTAAAACAGCTATGAGCTTTTTTTTTTATAAAGGTCTTTGTGTGGATATGTTTTCATTTCTCTCAGTACCCAGGAATAAAAGAGCTGAGTCATATAGTACTTTTGTAAGAAACTACCAAGACCACTGTCTGGAGTGGTTATATCATTTTGCATTCCCACCAGCAATGTATGAGAATCTCACTTGCTCTGTATCTTTGTCAGTACTTGCTATTCCAAGTAGTTTTATTTTAAGCCATTCTAACAGGTATGCAGCAGTTTTGAATCATGATTTGAATTTGCATTTCTTTACTGGATAATAACGCTTAACATCTTTCATGTGCTTATTTATCATCCTTATATCCTTTAAATTTTTTTTAATGTTTATTTTTGAGAGACAGGGGGAGACAGCACAAGCAGGGGAGGGGCAGAGGGAGAGCGAGACACAGAATCTGAAGCAAGCTCCAGGCTCTGAGTTGTCAGCACAGAGCCCGACGCGGGGGCTGGAACCCACGAACTGTGAGATCATGATCTGAGCTGAAGTTGGATGCTTAACCAACTGAGCCACCCAGGCATCCCCTATCATCCTTATATCCTTTGGTGAAGTGTCTGTTGAACTCCTTTACCCATTTTTAATTTGAGTTTCTGTTGTCTTTTTATTGAGTTCTGAGGTTGTTTATGTATGCTGCATACAAGTCCTTTGTCATACAAGTCCTTTGTCATGTGATTTGCAAATATCCCCCCCACCCCCCACCCCCCCTGCAGCTTGTCTTCTTATTCTCTTGACAGTGTCTTTGACACAGCAAAAGTTCTCTAAATTTTGGTGAAGGCTAGTTTATCACATTTTATTACATGGATGGTATTTTTGGTGTCATTTGTAAGAACTTAGCATCTACCTCCAGGTCATGAAAATTTTCTCTTACATTTTCTTCTCAAACTTTAGTAGTTTAATGTTTCACATTTAAATCTATGATCCATTTTGCATAAGGTGTGAGGTTTGGGTCAAGTCATATTTTTACATATGAAAGGCCAATTGTCCCAAACCATTTGTTGAAAATTGAATTGCTTTTGTCAGTTGATTTTGTCAGAAATCAAATAGCTGTATTTATATATGTCTATTTCTGGACTCTGTTTTGTTCCCTTGATGCAAGTGTATCCATCTCCTTGCCAATTTCAAACCATCTTAATTACTGTAGTTTTTTTTTTTTTTTTTAACATTTATTTATTTTTGAGAGACAGACAGAGCACAAGCAGGGGAGGGGCAGAGAGGGAGACACAGAATCCGAAGCAGGCCCCAGGCTCCGAGCTGTCGTCAGAGAGCCCAACATGGGGCTCGAACCCATGAACCATGAGATCATGACCTGAACCGAGGTTGGACGCTTAACTGACTGAGCCTCCCAGGCACCCCTTAATTA
Organism: Panthera leo; assembly: GCF_018350215.1. Classification (NCBI taxonomy): domain Eukaryota; kingdom Metazoa; phylum Chordata; class Mammalia; order Carnivora; family Felidae; genus Panthera; species Panthera leo. Next base: position 93,892,604 of record NC_056680.1, read on the forward strand.
CTATAGCTTTATAGTAAATTCTAAACATCTGACACCAAAGAGGTACAACTTTATTCTTCTTTTTCAAAATTATTTTAGTTCTTGTAATTCGTTTTCTCTTCCGTATAAATTTTAGAATCAGCTTGTCTATATCTACAAAATAGTTCTGCTGGGATTTTTATTGATATTGTTTAAAGCTATAATGTACTTTGGGAAAACCAACATATTTGCTCTGTTGAATCTTCCAAAACATGTACACAGTATGTCTTTTCATTTATGCAGGTCTTCCTCGATTTCTTTTGACAGCATTTTGTACCTGAACATGGAACAACTGAGCATGTTAGTTATAGTTGTTACATAGTTACAGTTGTTAGATTTATAATTGTTTCCATTTTTGGAGCTATTTTAAATTATATATTTTTTAATTTTAGCTTCCAATTTTTCATTATTTATATATATAAATACCATTGATATTTGTGTGTTGAATTTCATCCCCACTGTTTCTTTATAGAATCCACTAGCAAATATTGAATAGTTTCTCATAATGTTTAGCTCTTACCAGAGAAAGCAGAGCTCTAGGCTCCTTGAGGCTAGGACGCAACATAGAAGCAGAATGGAAGGGAAGCATGGTGCATGTGGAATAGCATAGGTTTAGGTAAAATGAGACAGCTCAAGGATCCCATCCTGTCTTCTGCACTGTTTCTCATATATGTGACCTTGGGCAATTCCTTTGCATAGACCTGGTACACTATAAGTTCTCAGAAAATATTAGCTTTCTTTGAAGAGAAGAGAATATGGAAAAGTCTAGAGCCATCATTTCCAGATATTTTTCCCTTTCAAGCATTGGAGCTCTTTTTTCAAACAATAGTCTGTATGTCAAACCCATAGAAATGAAACTGCAGAGTGAGTGGTACAGTGTCCTAGCCATGTTTGAGTCTATTTCTTGACCCTACCATATCCCCTCAGCAGTAACCACTATTTCCTAGAATTTTAGGAGCACTTTTTTGAGAAAAAACTGTCTGCAGTGTGGATGTAAGAAGTCCAGTGTAAATGGCCAGACTCCATAGGGTCAGAATGGAGAAGTATCTACAGACTTACTACTTGAAATGTAGTCCCTGGACTAGCTGCATCATCTGAAACCCAGGTCCCATCTACACCTACTAAATCACAGTCTGCATTTTGACAAGATACCCTGCTGATCTGTATGTGCATTAGAGTTTGAGAAACCCTAGTACGGTGTGAGAAGGGAGGCTAAAACACACATTAGTGTCATCACAAAATGTGAGACATACCAAAAGAGCTCAACTAAATTTTGCCAAAGCTGCATTCCATTAATCCTCTTTATAAATTTAATAATTTGTGTAATATTATTAGCATTTTCAGATATCTTCAGGGCCATGAGTTTGTTAAAAGGATAATACATTTTACTTATCTTCTCTCTTTGACCCTTCAGACCCATTTTTGGATTTCTAAATTATCTCTTGATTATGCCAACAACCTCCCATGAGGATTAGTGGGTTATAATTATTTTAAAAAAAAAACCTTCCCAGCCACAAACAAATTCATAATTACCTGACTCAGTAATGTGAATTGTTAATGGAATATTAGCTATTTGGGTTAAAAGATACTGCACACAAATAATTAAACAAGATAGAGAACACCCAGGAAAGAATTTCTCCTTCTTTTCTACAGTAGTGGCTCTGCAGCTTTCTATCTAGATGCTGGCATTATTTTTGTAAATGATTGATTTTTCCACATCTGAACACTGATAAATCTATAACCAGCTCTTATGTTAATATTGTGCCAAGATGAAAAACAGAATAATAATGACACAGCAGGAATTACAGCATTGAAAGCAAAATTGAGAATTCAGCATATTGAATGGGGATTTATTATCTATTTCTTTTGTGATCTGACCTAAAGTCCAGAAATTGTGGTGTCCTTGGAGCTTCTTCATTTGTGAAGTTTGGATTAGTTAGTGATTCTCAAACTATTTTATAGCCATGAGACCCTTTGTGCAAAGGAAATGGCACTGGCAGCCCTCTATGTGAAAGGATGAAACAAGGGCAGCTTGGGGGCAAGCTGAGTTGGAGAGCCAGGTTTCAAACTCCTGGCGAGTTGCTGTCTACAGTGTTCTGTATCTCTGAAAATGGGCAGCACAGTAAGCAGTGCTTGAAAATCAGTGGGTTGAAGTCAGTTTGTATTTAGTGAAATAATTTTATTTTTATTCTCAATAAAAACTGATTTATAGGGGCTCCTGGGTGGCTTAGTTGGTTAAGCATCCGATTTCGGCTCAGGTCATGATCTCGCAATCTGTGAGTTCGAGCCCTGAGTCGGGCTCTGTGCTGACAGCTCAGAGCCTGGAGCCTGCTTCAGATTCTGTGTCTCCCGCTCCCTCTGCCCCTCCCCTGCTCACGCTCTGATTCTGTCTTTCAATAATAAATAAACGTTAAAAAAAACCTGATTTACCAAGTACATTGCTGAGGGGACTCTCTTAAATAAATGGGTCATGGCATTTTCTGGGTTGACATCAAGTGTATCAAATCCCATCACGTGTTCTCTCTGAACACTACATTTCCCATTCATTCCCTACTTGTGGTCTTCACAGCTACCACCCTAGGTCAGGCAAACATAAAACCTGCCTGGACAATTATGATAGCCTTCCAAAGAGCCTCCCTCCACCTCCAGTCCTTTGGGGGAAAAGCCAAGGTTTATCCATACCAAACAGGCAAGAGATCCTGAAGTTTGCTCCCAGGTTTGTTACAAAGCCCCACTGCCAGTGGGAAAGGTGTAGTCCAAACTCCCTGGCCGGGCTGGAGGGTTCTCCTCTATATTGTTTCCACTTAGCTTTTTATATCATGTTTCCCTTGGTGAGCCCCACTATCTAGTCAGCCAGAGCTACTCTCTCTTTATGATTTACATGCCATTCAGGGTCTTTCTCACTACTCCTTTCCCCTATCACATCTACTTATTCTCTTTATATGTCTAAATAATACCCCCCTTTCAAAGACAGCTCAAATGCTCCCTCCTCCCTGAAGGCCTCCCTTGATCTTTCTGTTCTTCCCAAAGTCCTACCCAAATTACTAATCACCCAATTACTTAATATACCCTCCTCTGAGCACTTACCCATTCTAATCTGATTTATAGCTCTATATATTTAGCTCACATTATTATTGGCTTTCCGTTTCCTCTCCTGATGGCTATTTAGAGCATAAACTGTATTTTCTTCAATTCTGAATCCCTCATGGTGTCTAACACATGGCAGATACATAGCAAATATTCAATGAACAAAATATAGTCAGCTATAATATGATTATTGTCTCCCTGAGAAAACCTGTGTTACAAAAAAAAGTTGTTTCAATGAGAAAAGGGGGTTGTGGCTATCAAATTTAAGATCATAACAAAATTATTTTTCTGTAAGAATTTTAAGAATAAGGCTTTTTAATCGCTCTTAGGGTCTTTTGTTACTGCAAGTGGATATAATATATTGGGTAACCATAACTCATTAAAATGACCTAAATGCTCTTTACCTCTCTCTTACCCACCCATTAGGAACTTCTCGATCTTTATCACTTTTGCTCCTGAACTTGTACTTTTAGTTACAGTACAGTTCCAAACTAATCATAGTGAACCAAATCTAGGGAGGATAATTGAAAGACTAAGATGCAACAGAAAAGTTAGTTACCCAAATGAATTATGAATCTCTTTGCTTTGCATGGAGAAATATAAATCATGATGCTTGTCCCTTGCAAGGAATGTTGAGAAAGAGAGAACATTTATCTCCCACTCCACCCACTATATTTCCATCCGCCTCTCCCCTCTCTTCCCTTGAGGACTGTTAGGGACCTTTCTTCACTCACCCAGGTACCTCCTCCCAATAGGAGAAAGTGAGATGATTGGTCAGAACCCATATCATTTATGGGCTGTGGTTTGGTTTTTGTTTTTTTTTTTCTTTTTTGGTGGTAGATTCTCTCCCCACTGTAGTTGATGAAGTCCTCTTTTCTGCTCCCAGGTCCACAGCTGATTGGGTAAGTGGATTTAGAGCCTGCTCTATAGACTGAGTCGCCAGTCAGGTAAATCTAATGGCCTGGATTCAAGACAGTGTTAGAGTAATTCCATGTTGACCTCAGGCTCACATTGTGTTCTCTAATGCAGATATTACCAATCCCTGTATTTTGAGGCATGTTGGGTGTTTTCTCTGTCATTTGCAAAGTCTACACTTGGTTCTCTTTGACTTATTATCTTTACATCTATTCTCTTCCAGTCAGAGCATAGGAAAGGAGAGGAATGAGTCTTGGGCTCTCTAGTCTCTGTCACAAAACCTCTCTTGCATTTGTAAAATATTTTATGATTTACAAGGTGTGTTTACTTCTAGTAGCTCACCTGTTTCTCACAACCCTGAGAGAGATAACATTAGACCTTCCAGCCTTGCCCATGGGATCTTTTCAGTGGCAGAGGATCCATTTCATCTCAAACAGTAAAATGTTCTCTCTACCCCATCTTGAAATTGGCCCTTAGCAGGGAGTTGAACAGATTTCTTCTATTCTGTTTCATGTGAGCCAGGGCTAAGATTTCTCTTGAGCAATACTCTCAAGCAGAGCTTCTGTATGAACTGGGGAACAGAGTACATAAATAGAGGAAGACACCTATGAAATGAACTTAAGAAGAAGTGACAGGAAAAAGGAATGTGACTTATAAGTGATTATCTTGGAAATCCAGCAGTGATGGCAGAAATGCTGGACAAGATAGAGGATTTGAAAGAGCAGGCCTTCATTCCCTTGGCCCTCTGATTTCCAGGTGACCAAGAGAGTCTAGTTGTGAAATCTGTAATACACTATAGTATACTGTGGTAGTGAGGAGGAGTTGAGGCATGAGGAGAACGGGGAGACCATTTGAAGAAGATGACACCTACTAATACTGGAAATCAGTTTAATATCTGTAATAACCCTTAATTTGAATAGGAACAAAGCTATCTCCTGTCCCTTGATCTTTTCCCAAGTTAATGCATAATGCTAGGTTTACCCAAGATGAACAGGAATGGAATTGCTGCTTGAGCCAGGATCCCATTTATTTTCCAAATGCAAAGAAGTCCTTTCTGAAATTGCTGCTTGGAACCTGAACTTAAACCTTCACCATTGGGTGTCACTCATGTAATCTTTAGACAGGATTCCAAAGTAGAAGTAAATCAGTGAGCATGTATCTTCTAAAGTTGGGCTTTCAAGCTCTGCTTCTCCCTGCCCCAAGTGGGTACCACTTGGTATGTTTGCCTTGGATCTTGCCAAAATAACCTACATGGTTTTATTGGGTTGCTTCAGTGTGGATTTCTCACATAATGTCTTAATAAAGAAGAAAAAGAAAGAAATATTTATTGAGCATATATCATTTTTTAGGCTGGCTGCTAGGTAATTTTCAAAAGTTATGACATTTATCATCACTCCCTATAGAAAGACATGGCATTAAATGGTATCTTACTTTTATAAAATAGTCCACAGTTTATAATTCATGTAAATTGTCTCATTTAATCATCAGTGTTCCTATTGTGAGGAGAGCATGATCCCCATTTTAGAAATGGAAAAGCCAAGACTCAAGGAGGTTGACCAATATGCCCAGGTTACAAGGAGAACTTTGAGAGAGCTAATCCCTGTATCCAGATCAGTATTTATCTCACCAGACCATAAAGTCCTGATTTCCTTATATTACTTGTTCTGAAGGTCTGGAAAGAACATAGGCTTCAGAATCATCCAGATGTGGGTTCAGAACCTGGCTCTGAATTATCCTCGTGCTGGGTCCTTAATCATTAAATCTCCTACCCTCACAGAGTTCCAGTTTTTCATCTAAAATGGGGAAAATAGTCCCTATTTCATAAAATTGCTGAACAATTCGAAGGAGTTCAATTGTACTATATGCTTGAAGCTCTTTATAGTATCTTTTTTTAATGTTTGTTTATTTTTGAGAATGAGACAGAGTGCAAGTGGTGGAGGGAGACACAGAATCCGAAGCAGGCTCCAGGCTCTGAGCTGTCAGCACAGAGCTCAACGTGGGGTTCAAACCCATGAGCCGTGAGATCATGCATGACCTAAGCCAAAGTCAGATTCTTAACTGACTGAGCCACCCAGGCACCCCACTGTATGCTTAAAGCTTAATGATTTTTAACAAATGCTCGTTTCCTCTTCTATTAATATTCTAGATCAGGTAATCACCAATGGAAAGGTAGATAAGAGAAAGTCTAGGGCGTATGATCAGAAATGTGAGCACATGTTTATCATGAGAAAGAGCACTTTTTTTTTAAATTTAAAAGCCAGTATTCTAGAATATATTAATCTCAAAATGCATGGTCATTTTACTATGTAAAGTGAATAGGAACATATTGAGTGCTAAAGAGGATACAAAGACATGGTCCTGCCTTCTGAGAGTGAGCTTTGGTCTGCTATGAACATCTATTCTTCCTCTAAGGACCACTGTGGCATGAAATGCAGACTCTTAGATTCTAGGTTACTCCTATGTCCCTAAGCAGTCCCTCCACCCTTTTGTGGTTTCTCAAAGAGTTTGCCTCCACCTACAGGGTCAAAGCAATAAAGGATATAGTTTAAAAGTTATAAGGGGCAGCTGGGTAGTTCAGTTGGGTAAGCATCCCACTCTTGATTTTGGCTCAGGTCATGATCCTAGGGTCATTGGATTGATGCCCATGTCAAGCTCCTCACTGACAGCACAGAGCCTGCATGGGATTCTCTCTCTCCCTCTCTCTCTGCTCCTCCCCCACTTGAGTGCATGTGCGCTCTCTCTCTCTCTCTCTCTCTCTCTCTCTCTCTCAAATTAAAATTTAAAAAAATTGTTTTAAGTTATAAGAAGACTTTACAACCATCCACCAATGGTATTCCTGGCAATTCCTTAGAACATTCTTGGAACTAGGTCTCAGTCTCTCTCAACTCTTGTCTTATGGTCTTCAAAGTCAGCCGTGCATAAATGCTCTAACATAGTTTTCTCCTTAGTGGGTCATGAAGCCACTTCCTCTTCTCGAGAGGAAGAGGGAGAGCGAGAGGGAGATAGGTTTTGATCAGCATTTTTTAAGTTGAAAAGACCTTAGCAGATTAGAAAATAATCAAAATGCATAGTATTTACCTTAGTATTTTTTTTTCATTAATCATTAGCTTGTGTAAGATATTTTTTAGTTTGGGTAGCCATCAAAAATGTTTTAAAAACATGTTCTTAAAAACAAATCCTTGCGTAAGTGCCAAGAATGCTCATGGAATAGGGATGCCTGGGTAGCTCAGTCAGTTTAAAGAGTCCAACTCTTGGTTTTAGTTCAGGTCATGATCTGGTGGTTCATGAGTTCGAGTTCCGAGTCAGGCTCTGACTGATAGTGCAGAGCCTGCTTGGGAGTCTCTTGCTCTCTGCCCCTCCCCCGCTTGCTCTTTATCTCTCTCTCAAAATAAATAAATAAACTTTAAAAAAATGCTCATGGAATAAGTGACAAGGGTTAGACTTTAGGTTTAAAGTTTAGCACTTTGTAAAAAGTTTAGCACTTTTTACAAAAAAATGTTTAAATTCATTTATTTTGAGAGAGAGAGAGAGAGAGAGATTGAAAGCGCATGTGAGAGCACACACTAGGGGAAGGGGCAGAGAGAGAAAATCCCAAGCAGGCTCCATGCTGTCAGCACAGAACCTGGCGTGGGGCTTGATCCTATCAACCCCAAGATCATGACCTGAGCTGAAACTGAGAGTTGGATGCTCAACTGACTGAGACACCTAGGCACCCCGGTCTAGCACTTTTGAGGATATTTTCTTCTACGCATTTCCACTAAAATATATGTAGCTGCCGTTAGATAAATGCTCTTCCATTCTCTTATGGCTGCATGAACCATTCAGCTGGATTTTCCTCTCATATTATGTTCATCTCTACCGCCACCAGACCACCTCCCCCTCCTGTTTCATAGGAGAATCTCTTTGACAAAGCCCACAGCTCTAGTCCTTTACAGGCTTGAGTATTCTCTACATCTCCTGAAAATGAGTACATGATCCGTCCACCACCAGGAATAATCCAGTCTCACTCATAGCTGCCCATAAATCAATATAGAGTTCAAAGGATAGGGCAGATTTTTGTTGTCATTGTTGTATTCCTCAAGCCACCTTCTGCTGTGTTGTCTCTGCCTTGCATGGATGCCTGGGAATACCTTTTCCCTTGGGATTCCCCTCTCCATGTTTTTCTTCGCATTTCTCTTTGGGGAACTCAGCTTCACACTGCCACCACTCCCTATATCAAACCATTAGTTCCATTTCAAGCTATTGCCATCCAGATCCAAATTAGCAGAACCTTTTTACCTGGAACCTCCCATATTTCAGAGTAGAATTCTCTGAGACTGAAACCTTTTTCTGATACCACTCACTTATTTAATGCAGTATTATAATTAAAAGGGACAACAATGGGAAGGGAAAAAGAGGATGAAGTGGGTAGAGCATCCCATCCAGCCATACTAGTTTTATCTGATTAGGTTGAGTCTCTTCTCTGTATCACAGGAGGTCTCCACATTGAACACTGAGATTTCTACAGAACCTAGGCTTTTACCCCACTGAATTATGTTTGAATAAAGGATATTTGAAAAGGGATCTTTAAAATGTAGATACACATTAGTCCCTTCCCAGTGTTCTGTAGTTCTTTAATTGTTCAGAGATGGAAGTATTGTTGATGGCTGGAATGATGACAGAAGGCCTTGTGGAATAGATGGGGCTGGAACTGAGCCTAGAAGGGTGGGAAGCACTTGGAAAAGTAAAGCAATGTAAGTAGGACTTTGTAAGCAAATAAGACAAAGATAGCAGAAAGGCATCAGGAGACTGTGTATGAATGTGTGGACAAACCAGGCTGGTGGGATGGAGATCTGGATTGGAACTCTGTTGTGAGGTAGAATGAAAATGTGGATTAAGACCAGACCCTCAAGAGAATACCTGAATGCCAGGACTAGAGGGAAAACCTTGATAGTTTTTGAGCAGATGAAAATGGTGTTTTAGGGAGATTAACATTATGGTTTGTGGATCAGATTTGGTGCGAAGAGACATCCAGCAAAAGTAGATCACGTGAGGAACCATTGTAGTAATCCAGCCTTGAGGCAACCAAAGCCCCAACTAAAGTGATGCAGCGGAAACTGAGAGAAACAGAGAAATGAGGGATTTTACTAGATAGTTTGCCATTGACTTAGAGAAATCTAATCAGCAACATTTTATTTATGCACTTGGTCTTGAACCAGTTAATTTGCCCTTCAGATGTATCTTTCCTGAATATGTAAACTCTCTCATTAAGATACAAGCCATATGCCTGCTTTGAAGCTAAGCCAGACCCCACCTAATGCTGGCCTTTACCTCTTTTTTCTCATTGGTAATCAGCTCACTAAAGCAGATGTTACTTCCTGACTCCAGAGATGCCAACAGCCTCAGAAGGAAATGGATTATAGAATTGGGGTCTGCACTCAGCATGATCCAAATATGGAAATCAAACTGAGGCCTTCTTAGGCTCCATGCTTGGCAAGAAGAATGAAACAGGGCTTAATGTTGGACCTCAAAAGACACAGTGGTTACCAGAGCCATAGTGGGCCCATTTTCTTGCCTACAGAAGGTCTTGCCAGTAATAACAATTAACGCTAATGGTGTACTTTCAATTTACCTTTGTGGATTAATTCGACAAATATTTATTGGCTATGTACCAGGCATTCAACAAGGCTTTGGGGATAAAAGAAACAAAGGGCACAGTTCTTGCCTTTGATAAAGTTTCCAGCTGAGTAGGAGAGACATACTTATAAACAAGTAAATACCGTTACAATGGAGTGTTTTGCTCTTTGCTTGTCCTCCGTGTACCAAAAATTGTAATGATCTGATGCTGTAGAGATAGATAGTTTGGGATTAAAGTCTTCCCACTGCATACATTTCAGTAATCACTTGGAAGGTCAAGAAGGCACATGTAAACACCTTACACTAAACCTTTTATTTGAATAAAAGCAAAAAAGAAAACTGAAATCAACAAGTCCTCCATAAAACCGGGGAGTTTTCCCCATAATTATTTTGCCTTTTCCTCTGGGTCTTTATTTAACCAGTTGTGGTTACACTGTCTGGCCTTGTTTTATAGAAGCCTTGAACTTCACAATGCAGAAGCCATTATTCTCAGTCTCTAGAGTGAGTCAGACTGCCTTGGAGAATTCCAACCAACAGCAATAGGAACTGGAAGAAAGACAGCCAAAACTCTTGGTGAAATCCTTCTGTGGACATTGCAGAGATAGAGTCTAGTGAAGTTTTGGTCTAGGAAGTTTAGGAAAAGTGAAAAGCTTGTTAGTAAACATTTAATCTTCACTGTGAATTATGATAATTTCTTTATGGACAGAATCCTGTCCCTCAATAGGTATTGCTTCTCAGTTACAACAATAGAAGTCATGTTAGGAAAGGGTCAGCCCAGGATCACCAAGTAGAGAACAGATTTTGTTGTTAGTTACTTAGTTTCTGTTTTCTATAATAAACCGTTGGTCTTCGCTAAAAATTAGAACCATATATGATTAAGGGTTTTTTTCTTTTTGTTTTACAGTATTTTTTTTTAGTTTAAATGAGGTGGTTTCTAGTGTTGGAGGATATACAAGGTTGAGGTTGGAGAAAGCTAACAAAAGAAATGTTGACTAGAAATAAATGCTGTAATTATATTGGCTTTAAGGATTATTTCAAACCTTAGGAAAAGAAGAAGGTATTGAGAACTCACTTTTTTTAATAGAAACTATATATACCACGTCTCTAAATAGTTTCAGGTTTGTTTTTTTGGATGGTATACTGTCTCCTTCCCGCCCCCACCCCATATCCTCATTAGGCTTAGCTTAATAATAATATGAGGGGCCAAAAAAGCTTTTAAGCTAATTTCCTTTGGTTTGTAATTCTTTGCCAGAACTGGAGTACTGATTGGCCATGCCTTCTGCAGTCTCCTTGCTATTTGTGAAATTGTAAAACGAAACTAAGTGCACATGTACACACACCGATACACAGAAAGCTGGTGAGAGCAAGCCCACTGTGAGTGTACTACCGAAAAATATGTTCATATTAACTTAATTTTACTAAAACTGGAAGTGGTAGGAGGGATAGTAAATCCCATTAATAGATTATTTTCTTGCCCTCACTGGGAGGTGCCTGCTGATTGACAGCACTTCCCAGAGAGTTAAGTCCTGTATTGCATTTGGGTGTGGTGGAGACAAGACCTGAATCTCCTGTTGGTCTAGGACAAGCCAAAGTCTGTTCATGGAGCCTGGAAATGTTGAGATGAACTCACAGGGCTTTTGTGTTCTGTGCTTTTCAAGTGGACATAAAAAATTTGACAGCTATAGTTCATTCCAGTGGAATCACTTACACAAACACCCATCCCAAAGTCACTTAGAGGGGTACACAGTGATGCAATTAGTGAATTACCCAGTTCAGCTATGTAGCCAGGTACCAGTGGTGGTCTTCTGCAAATTTAGGTGATTTCTTAATATTCCAAATAAGGCACAATTCCAAAGTAGTTCTTCTTGCTGATTTATGATTTTTTCTCGTTAGTCAAAAGATCCTAAAAAGTTGTATGAATCACAAAGGTACTGGAAAATATCAGTACAACACAAGTTGAGGCAAAGTTGCCCAATGTTTGAATTATTCTCTGGTATTGATGTTTCCATGTAGTTTAACATTTTAAAGTATAAGCTATCAGCCTTCCAGCAAGTCTAATGTGGCTCTACCTCCTAGAGCTATTCTTGTATTCAAATTAAAACACAAAGGGCATGATTTCCCATTCATTAGGGGGAAAATGGACTTTTGACATTCCTTGTATAGAAGGTCAAAGAGTCATTCATTTGGAGAATCTTTTAAAATGTTTATTTTGCGCATGCACACATGAGTAGGGGAGAAGCAGAGAGAGGGAGAAAGAGAATTGCAAACAGTCTCCGTTGCTTAGTGCAGAGCCTGATGTGGGGCTCGATCTTTTGACCATGAGATCAGACCTGAGCTGAAAACAGAAGTCAGACACTTAACTGAGTCACTCAGGCACCCCCAGAGAATATTTTTTGAGTACCTTCAGTGTTTTAGGCATTATTAGTTGCTGATGAAACAAATACAGCTCTTGGCTTCATAAAGCTTAAACTCTAGACTTCTACATAACTGGGATGCTTACCCAGTGGAAGGATTAGATTCTAATTATACATGAGGAATTTCAACAAAGTGAGCTGTGTGCTAAAAAAGTGACCAAGGAATTGAAAAGTCTGGGAATTATGTGATATGAATAGCAGTTGAAAGATACTGGAAAGTTTAGGGACATTGCAAACATTATTCTCCTTGACTCTAGACCAACAGATGGTGGATTTATGTTCAATATAGAAAAGGTATAACATTTAGAACCATCTTAGAACCAACTGAGCTTCTTTGGAAGTCATAGGAGCCCTACCCCAATGTGTTGAAGTACCCACTATATTAAACACCACTGCTCAGTGGTCTTGTGAAGGCATTTTTGCATCAGGCAAAGGTTTGCACAAGATGACTTCTAATGAGCCTTCCAATTCTGAGGTTCATCATTCCATAAACCTGATGGCCAGTGACAACAGAAGCAACCAGCTCCATTTAGCAATTTATTCTTCAGCCGGCACATATTAAGTCTAGTCAAAGAGAGAACTGGGAGAAACTCTCTGTCCCTCTATTCTAGATGGAACAGCACAATGTAGAAATAGAAACTGTCCCTTCTTCTTAGCGCAGACTCATTCTTAAAGATCATCTCCCTAGAGAAATGGTCACTGACCAATGGTGTGGGGGAAGGGACCTTCAAAATGATATAGTAATTTGTCCAAAGATACATAGTTCGTTGATGGCAGAGCCCAGACAATAAAAGTCACTGTTTGAGTTCAGTTCATTTTCTGTGATGTGTAGATCATAAATGGTGGATTTTGAATCATCTTTTGAAGAGCAAAAGGATGGAAGTATTTGCCTGTGGCTGATCACATGCTGAGCCTAGGACATGGTTTCATTCAGTGCAGCTCTTTCAGTACTTATTTAATTCTAGACCAGGACAGCTCCAGTCTTCTGAGTTGTCTGGCTCTAAGACTCTGACCAGAAAAATCCTGACCTTATTTCCCTACATTTGCAGTTCTTTTTTCTCTTTCTTCCAGCTCAAGCTTTGAGGTTCCATGACTGTTTCTATAATCAGATACTTTGTTTCAGAAACAACACAACTAATATCTTTGTGAGGAAATGCTTTACAAAAACTCAACACTTCAAAATAATTTTCAGTCTCTACTTTTTTTTAATGGAAAGAACAATTGAAGAGATTTGGGGGAAGACCTGGCATACAACACCTTCAACAGCCTTTCAGGGTATTTTCTCTGGAGGATGTGATTACAGCTGTTCAAACTTGAAATTATTTCTATTCAACAATAACCTTGGTTTTAAAACGTCATATGACTACATATAAACTAAAAACATGGAAAGGAATCAGATTTGGTGTTTTTCATGGACAATTATTGCCCATTCACTGTGGTTTCTGAAGGGTATTTTGGGGGGCCCAGGGTTGGTGGGAAAAGATAAACAAAGACTGAAGAATGAGAATTTTGCCTTGTGAGTCATATTGGGTTGCAGCTGAATCTGAAAACAGCAGGTAGTCATCAGAAAGGTTCATATGAAATCTAATGAATCAGAAAGAGAAAGCAAGAGGAAATGGTTTCTTTTCATTCAGGGCCAGATTCTCATCTGATGTAAGTCTTGGAGAATTAGCCAACATATGGAAATTATCCCCATGTGGTTTTATGGGATAGCAGTATTAGGAATCATTAAAGGAACAGGGATATTTAGCTTTATGAAGAGAAGATCTGGGTGGGACAGATAGCTCTTTTCACATATTTGGAAGGTCAGCATATGGAGAAGGGAGTATTATGTGTTGCTCCCAAGGCAAAACAGTCAATGGATAGACATTGGAGAGACATACTGTAGTTTCTCTTGTCTCCCATTACGGCAGCAGAGCATGGCTATTTCCTCACAGCAAGATAAGCTTATGTAAGGACAGAAAGATGTTTCTGGAACCATCACCTAGGAACTGGGATGAGAACTGAGGAGACTACCCCAGCTCTAGGACCAATAGCAAAGTTTCAGCCTACTAGGCAAACTGGCAGCCAGAAAGAAAGGGAGGTAAATGGACTTCAGAGTCTGGAAGGCCTTGGTTGAAATTCTGGGCATGTCACTCATTGTCTATGTAATCTTGGGAGAGTTGCTTGGCTTCTCTGAGTTGCAGCTTCCTGATCTGCGTAAAGGAAAAAACATCACCTCATCACCTGTACTAATGAAGAGCTGTCATTTATGTCCAATCAGATTTCCCTTTCCCTGTTCTTTTTTTTTTTTAATTTAAATTGGTTTCCATACAACACCCAGTGCTCATCCCAAAAGGTGCCCTCCTCAATACCCATCACCCACCCTGCCCTCCCTCCCACCCCCCATCAACCCTCAGTTTGTTCTCAGTTTTTAACAGTCTCTTATGCTTTGGCTCTCTCCCACTCTAACCTCTTTTTTTTTTTTTTTTTTTCCTTCCCCTCCCCCATGGGTTTCTGTTATGTTTCTCAGGATCCACATAAGAGTGAAACCATATGGTATCTGTCTTTCTCTGTATGGCTTATTTCACTTAGCATCACACTCTCCAGTTCCATCCACGTTGCTACAAAAGGCCATATTTCATTTTTTCTCATTGCCACGTAGTATTCCATTGTGTATATAAACCACAATTTCTTTATCCATTCATCAGTTGATGGACATTTAGGCTCTTTCCATAATTTGGCTATTGTTGAGAGTGCTGCTATAAACATTGGGGTACAAGTGCCCCTATGCATCAGTACTCCTGTATCCCTTGGATAAATTCCTAGCAGTGCTATTGCTGGGTCATAGGGTAGGTCTATTTTTAATTTTCTGAGGAACCTCCACACTGCTTTCCAGAGCGGCTGCACCAATTTGCATTCCCACCAACAGTGCAAGAGGGTTCCCGTTTCTCCACATCCTCTCCAGCATCTATAGTCTCCTGATTTCTTCATTTTGGCCACTCTGACTGGCGTGAGGTGATATCTGAGTGTGGTTTTGATTTGTATTTCCCTGATAAGGAGTGACGTTGAACATCTTTTCATGTGCCTGTTGGCCATCCGGAAGTCTTCTTTAGAGAAGTGTCTATTCATGTTTTCTGCCCATTTCTTCACTGGGTTATTTGTTTTTCGGGTGTGGAGTTTGATGAGCTCTTTATAGATTTTGGATACTAGCCCTTTGTCCGATGTGTCATTTGCAAATATCTTTTCCCATTCCGTTGGTTGCCTTTTAGTTTTGTTGGTTGTTTCCTTTGCTGTGCAGAAGCTTTTTATCTTCATAAGGTCCCAGTAATTCACTTTTGCTTTTAATTCCTTGCCTTTGGGGATGTGCCGAGTAAGAGATTGCTACGGCTGAGGTCAGAGAGGTCTTTTCCTGCTTTCTCCTCTAAGGTTTTGATGGTTTCCTGTCTCACATTCAGGTCCTTTATCCATTTTGAGTTTATTTTTGTGAATGGTGTGAGAAAGTGGTCTAGTTTCAACCTTCTGCATGTTGCTGTCCAGTTCTCCCAGCACCATTTGTTAAAGAGACTGTCTTTTTTCCATTGGATGTTCTTTCCTGCTTTGTCAAAGATGAGTTGGCCATACGTTTGTGGGTCTAGTTCTGGGGTTTCTATTCTATTCCATTGGTCTATGTGTCTGTTTTTATGCCAATACCATGCTGTCTTGATGATGACAGCTTTGTAGTAGAGGCTAAAGTCTGGGATTGTGATGCCTCCTGCTTTGGTCTTTTTCTTCAAAAGTACTTTGGCTATTCGGGGCCTTTTGTGGTTCCATATGAATTTTAGGATTGCTTGTTCTAGTTTCGAGAAGAATGCTGGTGCAATTTTGATTGGGATTGCATTGAATGTGTAGATAGCTTTGGGTAGTATTGACATTTTGACAATATTTATTCTTCCAATCCATGAGCAGGGAATGTCTTTCCATTTCTTTATGTCTTCTTCAATTACCTGCATAAGCTTTCTATAGTTTTCAGCATACAGATCTTTTACATCTTTGGTTAGATTTATTCCTAGGTATTTTATGCTTCTTGGTGCAATTGTGAATGGGATCAGTTTCTTTATTTGTCTTTCTGTTGCTTCATTGTTACTGTATAAGAATGCGACTGATTTCTGTACATTGATTTTGTATCCTGCAACTTTGCTGAATTCATGTATCAGTTCTAGCAGACTTTTGGTGGAGTCTATCGGATTTTCCATGTATAATATCATGTCATCTGCAAAAAGCGAAAGCTTGGGGCGCCTGGGTGGCACAGTCGGTTGAGCGTCCGACTTCAGCCAGGTCACGATCTCGCGGTCCGTGAGTTCGAGCCCCGCGTCGGGCTCTGGGCTGATGGCTCGGAGCCTGGAGCCTGTTTCCGATTCTGTGTCTCCCTCTCTCACTGCCCCTCCCCCGTTCATGCTCTGTCTCTCTCTGTCCCAAAAATAAATAAAAAACGTTGAAAAAAAAATTAAAAAAAAAAAAAAAGCGAAAGCTTGACTTCATCTTTGCCAATTTGGATGCCTTTGATTTCCTTTTGTTGTCTGATTGCTGATGCTAGAACTTCCAGCACTATGTTAAACAACAGCGGTGAGAGTGGGCATCCCTGTCGTGTTCCTGATCTCAGGGAAAAAGCTCTCAGTTTTTCCCCGTTGAGGATGATGTTAGCTGTGGGCTTTTCATAAATGGCTTTTATGATCTTTAAGTATGTTCCTTCTATCCCGACTTTCTCAAGGGTTTTTATTAAGAAAGGGTGCTGGATTTTGTCAAAGGCCTTTTCTGCATCGATTGACAGGATCATATGGTTCTTCTCTTTTTTTTTTTGTTAATGTGATGTATCACGTTGATCGATTTGCGAATGTTGAACCAGCCCTGCATCCCAGAAATGAATCCCACTTGATCATGGTGAAGAATTCTTTTTATATGCTGTTGAATTCGATTTGCTAGTATCTTATTGAGAATTTTTGCATCCATATTCATCAGGGATATTGGCCTGTAGTTCTCTTTTTTTACTGGGTCTCTGTCTGGTTTAGGAATCAAAGTAATACTGGCTTCATAGAATGAGTCTGGAAGTTTTCCTTCCCTTTCTATTTCTTGGAATAGCTTGAGAAGGATAGGTATTATCTCTGCTTTAAACGTCTGGTAGAACTCCCCTGGGAAGCCATCTGGTCCTGGACTCTTATTTGTTGGGAGATTTTTGATAACCGATTCAATTTCTTCGCTGGTTATGGGTCTGTTCAAGCTTTCTATTTCCTCTGATTGAGTTTTGGAAGAGTGTGGGTGTTTAGGAATTTGTCCATTTCTTCCAGGTTGTCCAATTTGTTGGCATATAATTTTTCATAGTATTCCCTGATAATTGTTTGTAACTCTGAGGGATTGGTTGTAATAATTCCATTTTCATTCATGATTTTATCTATTTGGGTCATCTCCCTTTTCTTTTTGAGAAGCCTGGCTAGAGGTTTGTCAATTTTGTTTATGTTTTCAAAAAACCAACTCTTGGTTTCGTTGATCTGCTCTACAGTTTTTTTAGATTCTATATTGTTTATTTCCGCTCTGATCTTTATTATTTCTCTTCTTCTGCTGGGTTTAGGCTGCCTTTGCTGTTCTGCTTCTATTTCCTTTAGGTGTGCTGTTAGATTTTGTATTTGGGATTTTTCTTGTTTCTTGAGATAGGCCTGGATTGCAATGTATTTTCCTCTCAGGACTGCCTTTGCTGCGTCCCAAAGCGTTTGGATTGTTGTATTTTCATTTTCATTTGTTTCCATATATTTTTTAATTTCTTCTCTAATTGCCTGGTTGACCCACTCATTCGTGAGTAGGGTGTTCTTTAACCTCCATGCTTTTGGAGGTTTTCCAGACTTTTTCCTGTGGTTGATTTCAAGCTTCATAGCATTGTGGTCTGAAAGTATGCATGGTATAATTTCAGTTCTTGTAAACTTATGAAGGGCTGTTTTGTGACCCAGTATATGATCTATCTTGGAGAATGTTCCATGTGCACTCGAGAAGAAAGTATATTCTGTTGCTTTGGGATGCAGAGTTCTAAATATATCTGTCAAGTCCATCTGATCCAATGTATCACTCAGGGCCCTTGTTTCTTTATTGACTGTGTGTCTAGATGATCTATCCATTTCTGTAAGTGGGTTGTTAAAGTCCCCTGCAATGACCACATTCTTATCAATAAGGTTGCTCATGTTTATAGTAATTGTTTTATATATCTGGGGGCTCGGGTATTTGGCGCATAGACATTTATAATAGTTAGCTCTTCCTGGTGGATAGACCCTGTGATTATTATATAATGCCCTTCTTCATCTCTTGTTACAGCCTTTAATTTAAAGTCTAGTTTGTCTGATATAAGTATGGCTACTCCAGCTTTCTTTTGGCTTCCAGGAGCATGATAAATAGTTCTCCATCCCCTCACTCTCAATCTAAAGGTGTCCTCAGATCTAAAATGAGTCTCTTGTAGACAGCAAATAGATGGGTCTTGTTTTTTTATCCATTCTGATACCCTATGTCTTTTGGTTGGTGCATTTAATCCATTTACATTCAGTGTTATTATAGAAAGATACGGGTTTAGAGTCATTGTGATGTCTGTATGTTTTATGCTTGTAGTGATGTCTCTGGTACTTTGTCTCACAGGATCCCCCTTAGGATCTCTTGTAGGGCTGGTTTAGTGGTGACGAATTCCTTCAGTTTTTGTTTGTTTGGGAAGACCTTTATCTCTCCTTCTATTCTAAAGGACAGACTTGCTGGATAAAGGATTCTCGGCTGCATATTTTTTCTGTTTAGCACACTGAAGATATCGTGCCAAGCCTTTCTGGCCTGCCAAGTTTCAAAGGAGAGATCAGTCACGAGTCTTATAGGTCTCCCTTTATATGTGAGGGCACGTTTATCCCTTGCTGCTTTCAGAATTTTCTCTTTATCCTTGTATTTTGCCAGTTTCACTATGATATGTCGTGCAGAAGATCGATTCAAGTTACGTCTGAAGGGAGTTCTCTGTGCCTCTTGGATTTCAATGCCTTTTTCCTTCCCCAGTTCAGGGAAGTTCTCAGCTATAATTTCTTCAAGTACCCCTTCAGCACCTTTCCCTCTCTCTTCCTCCTCTGGGATACCAATTATGCGTATATTATTTCTTTTTTGTGTATCACTTAGTTCTCTAATTTTTCCCTCATACTCCTGGATTTTTTTATCTCTCTTTCTCTCAGCTTCCTCTTTTTCCATAACTTTATCTTCTAGTTCACCTATTCTCTCCTCTTCCTTTTCAATCCGAGCTGTCGTCATTTCCATTTTGTTTTGCATTTCGTTTAAAGCGCTTTTCAGCTCCTCGTGACTGTTCCTTAGTCCCTTGATCTCTGTGGCAAGAGATTCTCTGCTGTCCTCTATACTGTTTTCAAGCCCTGCGATTAATTTTATGACTATTATTCTAAATTCACTTTCTGTTATATTATTTAAATCCTTTTTGATCAGTTCATTAGCTGTTGTTATTTCCTGGAGATTCTTCTGAGGGGAATTCTTCCCTTTGGTCATTTTGGATAGTCCCTGGAGTGGTGAGGACACGCAGGGCACTTCCCCCGTGCTGTGGTGTATAACTGGAGTTGGTGGGCAGGGCCGCAGTCAGACCTGATGTCTGCCCCAGCCCACAGCTGGGGCCACAGTCAGACTGGTGTGTGCCTTCTCTTCCCCTCTCCTAGGGGAGGGATTCACTGTGGGGTGGCGTGGCCCATCTGGGCTACTTGCACACTGCCAGGCTTGTGTTGCTGGGGATCTGGCGTATTAGCTGGGGTGGGTAGGCAAGGTGCACGGGGGCAGGAGGGGCAGGCTTAGCTCGCTTCTCCTTAGGTGATCCACTTCAGGAGGGGCCCTGTGGCAGCGGGAGGGAGTCAGACCCGCTGCCGGAGGTTTGGCTCCGCAGAAGCACAGAGTTGGGTGTTTTGCGCGGAGCGAGCAAGTTCCCTGGCAGGAACTGGTTCCCTTTGGGATTTTGGCTGGGGGATGGGCGAGGGAGATGACGCTGGCGAGCGCCTTTGTTCCCCGCCAAGCTGAGCTCTGCCGTCCAGGGGCTCAGCAGGTCTCCCTCCCTTTGTCCTCCAGCCTTCCCGCTTTCTGAGCAGAGCTGTTAACTTCTGACCTCCCAGACGCTAAGTCGTGCTTGCTGTCGGAACACAGTCCGTCCGGCCCCTCCGCTTTTGCCAGCCAGACTCGGGGGCTCCGCTTGGCCGGCGAACCGCCCCTCCGCCCCGGCTCCCTCCCGCCAGTCCGTGGAGCGCGCACCGCCTCGCCGCCCTTCCTACCCTCTTCCGTGGGCCTCTCGTCTGCGCTTGGCTCCGGAGACCCCGTTCTGCTAATCCTCTGGCGGTTTTCTTGGTTATTTAGGCAGGTGTAGGTGGAATCTAAGTGATCAGCAGGACGCGTGGTGAGCCCAGCGTCCTCCTACGCGGCCATCTTCCCTCCAACCCCTCCCTTTCCCTGTTCTAATAAAAGCATCTCCATTTCCCCCAAGTCAGGTAGAGTCATGGGGTCAGTCACTGTAGCCTGACTACCCCTGGACAGTCAAATTTTGCCTCCCTGAAATTATAATCCTGAGTATAATCCAAGCATGGAAAACATTTGAACCTGATTGCTTCTGAGGATGACTTTATGAAAGGACTGTCCATCAGCCGCCCACATTTCGTGAGCCATCAGGTTGCTGTTCCTTCTTGGGGCCTGGTTGTTGAGCCTCTTGAATTCTATGAGCTACCCTATGTTTTTCCAGTAGATTGTGTTCCTGCATAAGTTAGCTGAATCAGTTTCTGTGGTTTACAAAAACAAAGAACTGTATCTGTATAAGGGTATCTTAATAAGGGTTGCTGAGAGGATTAACTGAGGAAGTATACATGAAGCCCCTGACACTAATCTAGAGTCTGACACATACTCGGTGTTCAATAAATAGTAGCTGTTGTGAGTTACCGGGTACTGCAGTCCCAAGATGAAGTGGAGAACAATTCCAACAAGTAGGGAAAGCCACATTCTGAAGTTAAGGTACATAGAATCAGGGGTATCTTTTCTCAAATATCAGGTCCCAATCTCTCTCTCTGTAAAGAAAAACGTGCTAACCACTGAAATTGGGTTGGCCACTGAAATTGGTGGCCAGTTAATTGGTTAAGCACTGAAACTGGTGAGATTTGGTATGGTTCCTTGACTCTGGAAGTGACCAAGCTTAGACTGAATGTCCCCAATTAGAATGCCATAGAAAGCTTCCCACATTGGGAAGAAGGCTGAATTTGAGGGTCTCCTAGGTCTCCCATGTGCAGTTTCACACAATTGATGCTCCAATTGCTATAGGCTTGTTGCAGAGACAGGAGCCTTGGGGCCTGTCAGTAGTCAGTCCAATCCTGCTGTAAAGAGAGCAGAGAGCAAGCGGGGGAGGGGCAGAGAGCAAGAGACTCCCAAGCAGGCTCTGCACTATCAGTCAGAGCCTGACTTGGAACTCGAATTCATGAACCACCAGATCATGACCTGAACTAAAACCAAGAGTTGGACTCTTTAAACTGACTGAGCCACCCAGGCATCCCTATTCCGTGAGTATTCTTGGCACTTTCGCAAGGATTTGTTTTTAAGAACATGTTTTTAAACATTTGT
Organism: Panthera leo; assembly: GCF_018350215.1. Classification (NCBI taxonomy): domain Eukaryota; kingdom Metazoa; phylum Chordata; class Mammalia; order Carnivora; family Felidae; genus Panthera; species Panthera leo. The sequence continues at coordinate 93,914,263 of NC_056680.1, forward strand.
GCCATTTGACATTCTCTCCTTCCTGATTTTCTCCTACCTCCTACCTCCCGGATGTGCTGTTCCTTCTGCCCTTAATGCCCTTCTTTCCTTCAACTATCAGGCTGCCTCCTACTCATCTTGCTAAATTCGGTTTAAGAACCAGGTGTGTCTCAAAGCTTCCATCCCACCCTCATCACCCTAGACCTTTGTCCCTCCTCTCCTCCTCTATATGCCTCAGTACCCTCCATTCCAGCAGTCAGCACACTGCATTTTCACAGCTGATTCTTTACCCCATCTCGACTCTGAGGTCAAGGCAGATACCAGAGCTTGTTGACTCTGTATCCCCAGCCCAATGCCTGGTAGAGACAGGAGGGAAGGAAATGTACCAAAGGCAGAGGACCCTGTACTACATTTTTGAGTTTTATTTGTTGTGCATTTGTATGTTGGAGGTCATTTGTGGCCATGTATTCTTACGGTTATTTCCCCCAGGATCAGAGATTATAGGATAGTTCATGTAAAGTACACTTAAATATGTCTAGTGTAGTTTTAACCAAGCTGTCCTAAGTTGAAACATTTTCTGCATGAGCCCTAAGAGAACAGAACATACTACCTAATTATTTTGCCTTCATTAGTTAAGGAATGGAGTTGGTGATGTGTTAAGTGCTTTAACCTCCATAGGCCATAATTCTATGACTAACTTTAAAACAAAACAAGAAACAAAACCCTCACTAGCCTGGCTTTATTCAGACTTGGTTTGTTTTCTCTGGCTGTCTTTATGGTCATCTCCAATGATGAAGAACTTTGATGGTCTCTCACCATGTTGTGTACCATATCCCAAAACATTTAGGTGACTTGTATTTACCATTACTAGTTAAATTAAACCTAGATCTTACATTAGAGGAAAATGTGCTTCTCCTCATACTTTGAGTTATAAGCTCCTAGGGTAGAGGCTGTAGTGTAATAAGTTGCCTGGGGGACGCCTACTTGGCTCAGTTGGTTAGGTGTCCAACTTCAGCTCAGGTCATGATCTCACAGTTTGTGAGTTTGAGCCCCGTGTCAGGCTCTATGCTGACAGCTCAGAGCCTGGAGTCTGCTTTGGATTCTGATTCTGTGTTTTCCTCTCTCTCTGCCCTTTACCTGCTTGTGTTCTCGCTCGCTCTCTCTCTCTCTCTCTCTCAAAAATAAATATTAAAAAAAATTTTTTTTAAAAGTTGCCTGGGCACACACTTGGAGTTCCTGCCCTCAGCAGAAGTACTGGGTATGGGCTCATTGAGTGCAGAGGAAAGGAGATGTATAATACTCACATTTATTCCATAAATATGCCTGTTCCAGGGTTCTAGGAGTCATAGGATTTCATCTCTGTCCCACAGGGCATGACACCTGTTGGAGCCAAGCAGCTGTTTGCTGGAAGGAAGCAAGACTGTTTAGCTAGGAGGAGAGAAGACTTGGGGGTGGTGTATGAGATGGAGGAGACACATGAGAGTCATTAGGCTTACTCTCCCTGGTTACATGAGGCAGAAATCGAGGGTGGGCATATTTCCACTCAATGTAGTAGAGACCTTTCTGTAAGACCTTTCTATGAGATAGAGCTGTTCAAAGAGGGAAAGGACTGACTCAGGAGGGATTGTGGCCCCTGTCCCTGGAGGGCTTCAACCAGAGACTGGGAGCCCATCTCAGGGAGAAGTTGAGGAAGGACTATGGAAACCCAGTGGGCAACTGGACTAGAAGACCATAGGGGTTTCTTTCTTCCTCAAAAATCTGAGAGAACAACTTAAAAGAATATGAGAGCATGTCAGAAAAGAAGGATTAATTCTCTTAAGACTGTTTTTATAGGATCTTCACAAGTATGCTAGGTATGATTATTAACCAAAGAAATCCCCATAAACAAAAGTATACACATTGCCAGAGTAAGCTGTAGATATAATCCCAGAATCACAGAACAATTGGCATACACTGGATAACTTCTAGAACTATTTTTATTAGTCGTTCACAATTGCCTGTTATACACAGAATACTGTTGTAGGTATTGGGAGAGTTACAAGATGTTTATGGCCCAAGGAAAGTGAAATATATGGAGAAAAAACATTTTCACTAACCAAAAACTCAAGATCAACATTGAGAGATTTTTGAAAATATTCAAATATGAAAGAAGGGAGAGAAATTGAAGAGGATTCCAGCTGTAACTTAGAAGGCTGGGACCCCTCCAATCCATGTCATACCTGGGTTTTAGCATTCCACGGTGTGAGCCTATAATGTGACCACCCACATCGCCTTTTCATCATCTGTCAACACTGTCAGGGTTTGAGGTGGGGTGGAAGAAGAAGAAACTATTCTTGGTGGAGGCTTTTCCTTTCACTCAACAATATTTTAGTTGTTGAAAACAGCTCATGCAAACTCTTGGCTTACCTTCCCTGATCTCTTTTTCTTCTTTATTTCCATGGTTCTTTGTTGATACTTTGTCTCTACTTCCCCTCCCACTGACAGAGAGGCAGGGGAAGTGAATGAGGGGAGACAGAAGACAAAGCTATCTTCCCACTTTAGGCTGTACCACTAATTCTTACTGCCCAGGTGATGTTAAGCCTCACAGTGTCAAATGAAGGCAGGGAAAGTGCCCATATGAAAGTGCCTTTAGGCCCAGTGGGCTCCTACCTGGTTGTGTTACACACACACACACAGACACACACACACACACATTTTGCATTCACATTTGGGAAAAATAATGACTCCATTCTTACTTGAACCAAATACCAAACGACGTATTTCCAATTTGAAAATTACTGGTTAATTTTGTAGACTTTTAGTTCAGACCTAGAAAAATACCAAGTCTGCAGGGCTTACATGCCAGAGAAGGGCATGAGAAGGAAAGGGTAAGACAGGAGGAACTCTTGACAAACAATTTCAATGGAGCTTTGTATTTTCAAAGCAGTGTTGAATCATGAAATAGCTCACCCAGCTATCCCTAGAAAGTAGGTCAGCACAATATTTTCACAGGTGAGGAAACTGAGATACAGTGTTCAGTGGCTTACCCAACACATACAACTTGGGTAGGAACACAAACTTCTGAATTTCCATCTGGACACAGTCACCTAGGCTACCTTCTTCCCAGAAGGAGAAAATACAGGCATTTAACAACTTTTATATTTTTATATATTAACTAGGCTAAAACACCACCAGTGTAGACCAAGAAGTCTTAACAACAAAGGGTAGTTTGAAGCGTGTGATATTCCCCAATCTACTGTAGAGTTCAGCTGCTCTGTTCTGGGATATGGTAGCCAAAGCAGCAGCTGGAGAACCAGGAGGCTTGGATTCTAGGAGTAAGTTGCATGACTTTGCAAAAGTCATTTTAAATTTCTGAGCCTTGATTTTTCATCCTTAAAATGAAGACAATATTTTTGAAAGTTTTTCATTTGAAGACTGTAGAAAAACACAAAATAGTTCAGCCACCCATAATTTAACTGTACTTTGTGAAGTATATATAAAAAGAAGTGATAGTCTCTCTGTTCATAATTGAATGTACAATGCAATGTCTAATGGGTTCTCTCAAAGGGGGAAATCTATTTTTATCTAATGAGTAGCCTCCATTTATTCAGTTGACAATATATATTCTGAAATAAGTTTTTAAAATCCTACACCTTACTCTTGTAAGTAAAACAGAACTGAAGGTTAAAAACCATGAAGTATGTGAAAGAAAGATGTATTGATATCATCTGATACATGGAATAAAGGTGAACATTTTGTTTGCTTTGTATATGTGTCTATGTTATATTTGTTTTATTTTGTTTTAAATTGCCTCTGTAGTAGAAGTGGAATATCAGGAGGTCTTTTGGTTAGGAGACAGAATTGGAATTTTTTCTAGGAAAATGGAAGCTGAATTTTCTATCTCTGATATACTATCTACAAATTTAAAACAAAATGGAGCAATAAAGTTCTTACCTGTGTATTAGGGCCACAAGTCTGCTTATAAGAGGAATATGTGTGTCGTGGCCTTAATTTTCCTAGTTCCTCATGTGAGCTAATTAACATAGATTAATTGGACCATTTTCCACATCATTTTCTCTGGGCAAACATGAAAGGTGGTATACAACAGAATTTGTCTTATTCCCAGGACTTAGGGAAAGCAGTGACACTTAATGGGGCCCTCTCCTAAAGACAGAGTTGGGATATTTGGTTTGCAATCTCCAAAAACAAAACAAAACAAAACAAACAAACAAACAAACAAAACGCAGCTTTTTTTCTTTTCCAAGGGCTGAAAAACAGAGGTTCAAGGGTAGGTGGCCTCTGCTAGTACCCACCACTCTGGTAAAAGTACAAAATCATAGGTTGCCTGTTAGATCTCTGAGGTCATGTCCCCCAAATGGAAGGAGTGTTGCAGCAGAACCTAGACCCCCACCAGCAGGCTTCTGGACATGAGGCAGCCTTTTACTAATGGTGATGATCATTTTCAGCTTTTATTCCTACATATCTTTCATGGTGGATATCGTTCACACACAGCTCGCAGTCACGACATACAAAAGCTATAAGAAGTGGCAACTTCACTTTGTATCCCAGTCAAGAAAACACAAGGGAATACAAGTGAGGGAAAATGACATTGACATTAGGGATCATCTTTAATCTCTGGATGTGTAAAACTTTGGCACTTTGTTCTCAAGTGATTGTGACTCACCAGTGTGGCCCAGTGCAACAGCTTAGGGGACAAGTGGACAAGATGAACTGTTCTCTTTCACATCTGAATTCTCAACTCAGTGGAAAATACAACGATCCCAGCCACAGCCAGGCAGCAGTTCCTCATAGGATTTTGATCAACCACAGTGATTTTGTATAGAAACATCCAGAAGGCTAGCCCAGCACCAGGCCTTCTCTCCCACATGTACAAGACAACATTTCCTAATGTGGCCAGGAGAAAATTTTTCTCTCCTCCCTGCTCCCTCTGCAAACTCTGGAAGACTGGCTTTTGCTTAAAGCTGCATTTGTATGCGATGGTTACAAACAATGTGGAAACCCAGTTCTACATCATGTAAAAGTGCATCCAGGGAAAGATCCACAGAGAACAGGACCCCAGGAAGCCGAGAAGGCCAAATATCAAATATTTGAATATCAAATTTACCCATCCTGCTCACCCCCCCCCCCCATTTTTTGGTTGTAGGTCACTGATTAAAGTTTTCTGATAGTCTCTTCTATTTAAACTCATCCAGACGCAGTTCTAAAATATGCCTTTGAAAGTTCCCAGTGTTGTGCTTACCCTGAAAGAAGGGAAGAGTGAAGCTCTTTGCACTGAATTACCTCCATCCCAAATAGATCTCTTCTCGATTGGTGAACTTTTATACGTCTCCTGTTGAACACTGATCTCACATGCACTCTAGTGTTTGTAGGTGGGAGGGAAATGTCACTAAATGCTGCTGCCTGCTGAGCTCTTGATTTGCACGGATGGGAGCACTGTAATGGTCCATGGAAGCCAATCTTCACACGAAAGGTTACATTCGTTACTCTCACTCTGGAAAGGAGTTCTGTATTCAGCCTCATGTTTATGAAACATGAAAGCACATGTTGTAAAAATGTTCTGCATATAAATGAAATAATGCAAAGCAATTATTATGCTTGTTAAGAATGCAACAATATGATTTTGAAATGTAGAGTGTTAATAATGAATAAAATACGTTTCAACTTGTTCAAAATGATTTGCCCCTTAAATGCAATGTGTGCAAATAAAACAAGGAAAGATGCCACACTGAAGGACCATGTAAAAGGCGGAGACCTAAACACAACAGAGACAAAGCTAAAAACCAAAAAGTCAAGTCCCCTGTGTTATTTATGCAGACTGTCAATATTGTTCAAATTAGTGGGTTAATTGCCAAATCTCCAGTTTACTTCAGGCTGTGTAGATGAAGTTAGTGTCAAAATTAAACGCTTCATAAATGGCTCTTTTGATGTTATCTTCAAATTTATCTCCATTCCTAAGTAGGGCTATTAAAGTTGCTTCTACAGTGGCAGCAATCTTTCCAACTAAAGGAAAATAGCTTAAATGCTTAATGGGCCCAATTCTCTGCAGAACCCCTAAGGCAAAGATGCTGGGAGTAAGTATTTAGCAAGTTCTATCACTGAGAGTGGGGGGTCTGGGGGTAGAGGTGGGGAGTGTGATGGGGAGAGTAGAATGAGCTTCAGGGTAGATCCCACCTTCAGTGTGCTCAGTAAATGGTGATGGAGACCAAGCAATCAACTTCATTCATGGCCTTAGAGCATCCTGTCAGACCAACTCATGTTCTTCCTCTTTTCATGTCTCAGTTCTCTTCACCCTATAGTCTATTCCCTTTCCCGCACATCTCTCCCTCTCAGCCCCTGCTTTTCTAATGTGTTAACCCAGGAAGCCTTCCCCTTCCTCCTACCATGCTCATAAACCATTGCCCATACATATGCATCCCCTCTTCCTACTCTTATCTAGGGTAACCCCTTCCACCTGGGCTTTGGATCCATCCCTTAATGATGGATGGACTTTATACCACTCTTGAGTAAAGCCTCCTTTCTCTCCTTTATAGTCAACTGATCCTTTTAACCAGAGAGTTCCCAAACTGACATTAAATGTTGAAAATGTCATCCCACCGGAGTGGGCTTGCCAGATTAAATACGGGATAAACAATAAGTAATATTTTAGTATCAGTATGTTCCAAATATTGCATTGAATATACTTATACTGAAAATGTATTTGTGGTTTACCTGAAATTCTAATGTAACTGGGAATCCTGTATCTATATTTGGTAAATCTGACAACCATACATCAGAGTTCTTTCTTGACCATCCACTGTGTAAATAGTACTCCCTCCTCCAGATAGTTTGTCACCTTTCTTTATTTTTCTGCATACATTATCACCACTGAGTGTATTATATACTTATATGTTTGTTTATTGCCTGTTCCTCTGTCTTCTCACTAGAATGTAGATTCCATAGCAGCAGGGATTTTCAAATTCTTTGCTGCATCCCTATTGCTTAAAATAGGGCTTAGCACTAGGTGTGTCCTATGAATGTTTATTGAATAAACATATGCTTGAGTCTCTCTTCTTTTAAAGTAATTGTCAACCCACAGTCACCTTAGATCTACTCCTTTATCTCTCTTACCAACTCTCTTCATCTTTCTGGTTCTCAGAACCAGCTTTTGTAAGGGGTCTTAAAACTTGTCCCTGTGACTTTATCTCTTAGTTCCTCCTCTTCCCACTCCAGTCTGGCTCTAGTCTTATTCCACCAAAACAGCTCTAAGGTCACCAGTTACTTCATGTCATTAAATCACATTAACATTTTTTACCCCTACCTAATCTCTCAACAAGAGTTAATGTTATTGACCACTCCTTGCTTCATGAAATAAGCCCTTTATTTCACAGGCACTGCACTTTCCTTGTTTCCTCTACCTCCATAATCATTCCATTGCCAGTTGATCCTTCCCTACCTGGCCATTGAAATTTGGAGTTAGTCTAGTGCTTCTTCTCTCAATGTTCTCTTGCCCAAGTAATTTCATCTATGCCCAGGGCTTCAATGACCATTTATTTGCTGATGACTCCCAAATTTGTACATCCAGCCTAAAATGCCTCTTAGTTCTAGACCTATATATCCAGTTGCCTAGTTGGCATCTCCATAGGATGTCCAAAAGTGATCTCAAAGTCAGTTGTCTAAGACTGATTTTAAGACATCTCTGCTACCCTACTCTTAGTCCTCTACTGTTGTTACACATCTTGGGTGAATGACCCCTCCATGCATCTAATGGCATAAACCTGAAAACTAGTCGTCATCCTCAACTCCTGTAAATCTCACCTCCCAAATAGCTCTTGAATCCATTCATTTCTTTCTATTTCCATAGTCACCTACTACAAAGGAGTATTACCTTTTGCTAGAGCACTGCTGTGGCTTCTTAACCAAAAGAGCTACATTTACTAACTCAGGCCTCCTTCTAATCTGTTTTCCACATTTACATCTAAAGTGACTTTTCTACCTGTTGAAAATTCTTCATTGGTTCCATAGGAGGCTCCAACCTCTCTTTCCAGTCTTAAAAAAAAAATAATTCCAGTAGAGTTAACATACAATGTTATATTAGTTTCAGGTATACAATCTACTGATTCAACACTTCGATCCATACAACACCCGTGTTCATCACGTACTCCTTAATCCACACCATCTCTTTCACCCACTCTCCCTCCAACCTTCCCTCTGGTAACTATCAGTTTGTTCTCTATAGTTAAGAGTCTATTTCTTGGTTTGACTCCATTTTTTCTCTCTTTCCAGTTTTATCTCATGCTGTTGTCTTCCTCATTCTCTCAACTGCAGCAATGCTGGCCAGGAATGGGCTTCTTAAATGCAACTCTATATTCAGGAGGGCTCGATGAGAAACTGATAACAAAATAACAAGTTTGCAATGTGATTATTAAGAAATAATGTTTTGTATGAAAATCTGCCGTCAGCCATCTACCATCTGCCAAAAACATCATATAAAAATTGAGAGCTAAAAGGTCCTTCACATATCATCTGGTCTAATTCTCTCCCTCCAAATACGGAAGTGAGTGTTCAGAGAGAAGAAGGAAATGACCAAAGTCACACAGTTATTTAATGGCAGAGGTAGGAGGGAGTGCCTCCATCCAGAGTCACACTTCTTGCCCAACTGGAGAGAGAATAATGAGAAAGAAAATGACCTGAGAATTACTGTAGTTCCAAAAGCATGGAGGACTTGATCAGAATGAGGCTGAGGCAGATGAAGGGAGTTAAAAAGTAGTCCACCAGTCAACCAGAAAACTGCCCACAAGAGAACTAGTGAGCCTCCAAACACAAGAATTGGGGACTTTCTCAATGAACTTTTCAATTGTATCTGAAAGGCCTACTATAGACAGGTTCCAGCATACTAGTCAATGGATATGGATGGCACCAGGGTTGGGGGCTTGGCAGACCAACTGCTGTCATATAAGGAAACACATGTGTCCTGACCATACTGTCCACTGAGAGCCACCTTTTATGAGTTGGCCACAGAAATAATCTATTACCATTTTCCTCTTTCATGAGTCCTTGAAATTAAAAATAATCAAGTTGGTGTCCATGAAAGTTACAAAGTGAGAGCAGTAGATTCAAGGCACCATTATTTCCTGACAATTAGGCAAAGGTATCATCTGAGAGATCCTAGTCTATTTCCTTTCAAAGGAAATTGCAAGCTACTGAGCACAATTCATACTTTGAAACTAAAGTTGTCATTCAATAGCCAAGGGAAGCTTTCTGGAGGACTCCACTATTGAGATCAAGGGAGACTGAGTAAATACCCTGTGTGTGCTTATCACTATGGGCACTGAAGTGTAAATGAGTGTGAAAGTTGCCTTTTGGTGTCAAAAGACCTGACAAGATGTTTTTTCCAAATGGGATTGGAATTATTAGTAAATTTGTTGAGCTAAGAGGCACTCTTTATCAGCTGTAAGTATTTTTAATTGGTTTCTAGGGAACACCTGTGTTAGGGTTATAAGCATCAAAGGTGATAAACAACTTAATTATCCTTCCAGAACCATTAGGAAAAAGTATCACTGTTGGTGAGCTTTCTTTGATGCCTTCTTTTGAAATGCCATCCTGCTACTATTGTGGGGCTATTTGTAGTTTATTTCCCAGAGCTTTGATTTTTCCCTTCATATATAGGAAAGGCAGTTAGAAGTAGATTAATGAAATTAATAAAGTTTGCACTGATCAGATATAGCTTAGGTTAGTTACTATTGGGCATAGTTTCTCCTTAGAGAAGCAGCAAGTAAGAGACAATCAGAAAACCTTGAAAGAATTTTGAGGGATGGATGCAGAAGTACATGAGGAGACAGCAAGGTCTGGGTTATGGTACCCATTTCCTTGTTGTGATGATTTCTGGGAAAAAGGAGTTGCCAACCTGGAAAGGCTGTTATAGGAAGGAAGGGAAGAGTTTTGTATTTTGTTTACTTCCAATCACTGTCTCTGGATTTTATTCACGAAGGCAAGTGGAGACATGAAGGCAGAGCATGGTAGCCTATGCATTTGTTAGTAGGTCAGACTCTCTGCTCAAAGTACCTATCTTTCCTAAGATTTACCTTAGGATCATGACAATTTTTTTTCACTTTTTAGACTCTATTCAAATACAGTGTCCCTGAGAATGGTTTTAAAAAATCACTACTATAACAGAGAATAATAACCTTTCTGTAGGGAACAAGGAACAGTCATAAGTGGGATTTGAGTATAGGCCAAAGATGGACTTTCCTGAATTCACTTTCACTCAGGACTAACACTGAGTTACTTAGCATTTTGGTCCTGTCTCTTATTTTTATTGTCACATGAAAAAAAAAAAAAAAGTTTCCAGCTCTCACTTTTAACTCCTTAAACTAAAGTTATGTGGTTAGTCTTACTTGTCTTTTACATGGCAGAAATGAATGAGAAACTATGTTTTGAACACCTCAAGAAGTAAGGTACTATAGACATTCAGGGGAATAGACTGTAACTCTTTGTAAAGACTTCACATTAGAGTTGGAAAGGGATCACAAGAAAGCTATCCCTGTCCTTTTACATATGAGGAAACTGAGGCCTCTTTGGAAAAAAGCTATGAGCACAGGCTCCTGGGGAACTACCCCATAGCCTTCTCACTTGATTCTGTTAAAGAGATCTCTCACTGTTGGGACTAGAATCATGGTAAATAACCGTCTCCACATGACATCTTTGGTATTGGAAAGAATTAAAGGGAAACACAGTGGCCATCATCCTTGCAGCCCTGCCGCAAATTGGCAATCTATCAAGTAGGCCAAACGTTAATTTCCCGAAACATTTTGAAGAATGGAATGTTAAATCACAATAAAAATGTCAGCTGGACGTTAAAAATCAGAGCTTTAACAGGCAAAAACCTCTTTGATCATGTCCACAGCAACTTCTTACTCAACATGTCTCTGGAGGCAAGGGAAACAAAAGCAAAAATGAACTACTGGGACCTCATCAAAATAAAAAGCTTCTGCACTGGGAAGGAAACAGTCAGCAAAACTAAAAGGCAACTGACAGAATGGGAGAAGATATTTGCAAACGACATATCAGATAAAGGGTTAGTCTCTAAAATCTATAAAGAACTTATCAAACTCAGCACCCAAAAAACAAATAACGCAGTGAAGAAATAGGCAAAAGACATGAATAGACACTTCTCCAAAGAAGACATGCAGATAGCTAACAGACACATGAAAAAATGCTCAACATCACTCATCATCAGGGAACTACAAATCAAAACCACCATGAGATACCACCTCTCACCTGTCAGAATAGCTAACATTAACAACTCAGGCAACAACAGATGTTGACAAGGATGCGGAGAAAGAGGATTTCTTTTGCACTGCTGATGGAATGCACACTGGTGCAGCCACTCTGGAAAACAGTATGAAGGTTCCTCAAAAAATTAAAAATAGAACTACCCTCCGACCCAGCAATTGCACTACTAGGTATTTATCCAGGGGATACAGGTGTGCTGTTTTGAAGGCACATATGCACCCCAATGTTTATAGAAGCACTAGCAACAATAGCCAAAGTATGGAAAGAGCCCAAATGTCCACTGATGGATGAATGGTTAAAGAAGATGTGGTATATATATACAATGGAGTATTACTCAGCAATCAAAAAGAATGAAATCTTGCCATTTGCAACTACATGAATGGAACTAGAGGGTATTATGCTAAGTGAAATTAGAGCAGACAAATATCATATGACTTGACTTATATGAGGACTGTAATATACAAAACAGATGAATATAAGAGAAGGGAAGCAAAAATAATATAAAAACAGGGAGGGGGATGAAACTATAGAAACTCCAATATAGAGAACAAACAGAGGGTTGCTGGAGGGGTTGTGGGGTGGTGTGCTAAATGGGTAAGGGGCATTAAGGAATCTACTCCTGTAATCATTGTTGCACTATATGCTAACTAACTTGGATGTAAATTAAAAAATTAACTAATTAATTTAAAAAATCAGAGCTTAAAAAAAGGATTTTTGAAGACCTTAAACTGAGAATGGAGTGACTGAGTTGTCCCTTGGTCTGACTTGATTCAAAAGATGTGGAACCTTCTCTTAATTCTGGAAGCCCTATAAACCTGAGGCTCTAGACTGTGAGCTTATAGTAGGGCTTGTCTCCCTTCACACTTCTCTGTACCACCATCCATTTCCCCTTCTCATTTTCCCTTGTGCAACTGGTCAGCTTTAAATTATTTCTGAATGTTGGTTAAATGTTTAATGTTTGTTGAAGAACAAAAGGTTCATATATATATATCTCCATTATATAATGCCAGCTTTAAAAAGAGTTTGCATGCCTCTGTGTTCCAATCTTATGATTTAACATTTGATATGGTGGCATATTTTGGCTCTAGAGAGGCATTTTAAAAATCCTGGTTATTTCAAACTAAATTGCCTTAGTCTGCAGACAAAGGGTCAAGTAGTAACTTTCATGCATTCTTCAGACCCCAACACCTCTACTTTGTTTTCTGCTTTCACCACAGTGCTATTTCTGATATCTTTTCTGGAGGAGGCAGATGAGAAAAGTCTTTCCTCTGGAATTCCAGTTTCACACCAGAGAAAGACAGACATCTTCTTGCTCTGGTTTCTGTTATTAGTGACAAGGAACCTGGGCAAAGACTAAGAGTTTTACAATGTTTAATTGGCAACCAGTCCATGGCCAGCCATATTTGATTCATCACCAACTTATGTCAGCTGGTGTTGATGGTAGTCATTGACAAAGTTGTGGGTATGGGAGTATGATTACCCATAACCTCTTTGGTATTGAGTAGGAACCCTGGTATAGAAAACATGATGATTTTTAGAGAACAAAACCCATGTTTGAGAATTCTGCTTTTCCACTTTATCTCTTAAGCTTTCACAAGTCCTTTTCATACCCTGATTACAGCTGAGAGATGTAATACAAGTTGTCTGGTAACTGTAGCACTGACAATGACTTTGCACCCTTAGAATATTTGCCCTGATTTATTTATGAAGTTGTTGTATAAAATAAACCTATCTAATATTACTAAAACTACTAGAATTAATCAAAAAATAGTGTCTTCTTCCCAGGCAGGTTTGGACTAGGGCTTCAAACTGAACCCCAATAGTTGGGGTGAAGCTGCAACCCAAGCAATTTCTGTCTATGGAAAATTTCAGTCTGTGAGGACCTTTCATCCCTATATCTTATTTCTTGGACACCCCCTTACCATTTTTGTTGCTGAATGGCTAATAACACCTTCATAGTAGCATCTGATTAGTGTTTGACCTTCATAAATAGCTCCTCTCACTAACATCACCCCAGCTCTGTTACAAAAACTCTGTATTTTGACAGATCATTTATCTTAGCAAACTTTAATATTATGTGTTCCTTTTCCTCAAGATCTTATAGATAACCAGTAAGGGATTTAATACACTGGAACATGATAAGGTTACATGGGCAATTTAATATAGCCCTTAAGAGTATATGCTTTAAAGTCAAACTGTAATACCAGAAACATTATATTGTAAATAATAGTTGTCTAATCAAGCATAACTATTATTATATTGTAACTGTCATCAATAGCAGCAGCAGCAACTTATAACTGGTATGATCTTCACCCTCCCCAGGTATTATAATTTTTCTACAGGCCTTGAATGGCTTTGCCCATTAAAGTAAGGAATATGAAATTTTCTCTATTGTCTAGCTAGCCAATGAGGATAGACATAATCTTGCTGAGATATTATTCAACCTTTTAATCCTTCTGCTATCTTGCACTGAAAGCACCCAGCCCTAATCAGTCACAGCTGCAGGCAGGGCTGGGGCAGCACACAGCAGACAAAGAACTGGCCAGGTTATTTGGGCTAGAGTGTGGTCACTTTGAGTTTCTCACTTCTCTCCTCTCAGGAGCCATATGGGCAGTGCAACCCTAAACTTCTCAGGTTCCGAAGCTGAAACTTGTAAGGTATCTTTGAGCTCATGTTGGATGAGCGGATAAGAAGACCAAGATTTTCCTTCCTCTAATTGAAGCCCAGCAGTCTTAATATTTCACACAATGGAGTTTAAGATAAATGAAGAATCCTAATTAATGCTTGGCAAAAAGCTGGGCAAATGCACACCCTCTTCCTAATCTTCAAGATGGCACAAGAATTGGCATCTCCTGAACTACTTACAACTGAAACTAAGCATAGTGGTGATAACATTCCTACTGGTTCAGACTGATTGTGGGGCCTTTCCTATTTCTGGTGTAGTAACTGGAGACTTGTCTGTCTCCAAGGATGCTAACTAACACTGAGCCATGAGCCAAATTCGAATGCTTTTCTGACTTTGGCTACTATGTTGTTGTGCTGAATCTAAAATAGAACATATTTCTCAAGTGAGTTAATGCCTACTTACTGCTTTGTTGTAATGTTTAATTATTGTAAATGAACCTTAATTGTTTAATTATTAGACCAAGGGTAGATAAGAACTTGCTGCAAGCAAAATAAAAGACCAAGCCTCTCTCTATATAAAAAGGCATATATGTTATATATACATATCTACCATACGTGTACCTACATACCTAGAAGTATTTTATATATGAGTGTTTGTGTATAAATCTATTTTTACTTATGTTTTAGATACACCACCTTATGCTGGGTTTGATTCAGTGGTCATAAATGTGGACTGCAAGAGAGATGCTGCCCAAAGAAAGAAATGGTTTGGTTGGCTCAAATGGTGAATTCCCTTTAATAACAGAGTTACTAAGGACTATTACTAAAGACTATTCTGCTGAACAATGTTGACCCTGTCCTCTTGTTGCTTTCCTCTTTGAGAAAATAATTCACACTGTGGTGAAAGCCTAGAGTGACTGCATTGTATACACTGCCAATTCAGGGTGGAGAGAGGGCGGCCCCATATGAATAAGGTTTCTTAGATGGAGTCTGGTACTTACCCCAAAGAAGAACTGATCCTTTGAGGAAATATGCAGGAAGGAATATTCACTTAAATTCTCTCTGATTTGTGATGAACAGTACCTGCCCGTCTTAAAGGAATATTGACCTCCTTTTTCATAAGAGGAAAAGATATGAGACCTGAAAAATTCAAACCAATTCTAGGAATGTGTTCTTTTCCCAACCAAATCTTTTCAGAGAAGCTGTTTCTTGTTATCCATTTCTCAAATGCACTCACAGAAGGCATTGGGAAGTGATTCGAGCTTACAGTGTCTAAGAGTAATAACTCCTGTTAATTGAGCACTTACCATGTGTCAGGTGCTGAGCTATGTGTTTTACCTATATTTATCTGTTTATGTCTTAACAATGATCCTATTAGGTGCACCCTATTTATGTATACATTTTATAGAGAAGAAAACTAAGGTATGGAAAGGGTAAGTAACAAATCCACTGTCACACAATCAGTAAGTGGCAGAAGCAGATTTCAACCCAGGCAGCCAGGCTCCAGGCCCCATCACTGTAACCCCATCACTATACCAATACACCTTGCATTGGTTTGGAAATGGTGCTGAAGGTTCCAAAAACTCAGAATAAATTAGGAAAAATCAGCTGGTTCCCACTGATTTTGAGGGTTCTCCATTACTGATGGGAAGTCTTGGAAAATATCTACAGAAAAAGTGAAAACAGCAATAGCATCAAAGGTTCTGATGAAAGCAGTGTCTCATTGTGACTCAACCCTTGGAAAAAAGTCAAGACTCCTGTTTTCCCCTGCTCAGCACTGACTACTGCAGTAGAGGCAGGAAGCACAGTGGAGTTTAACTCTTGGTAAGTGTATTTAACAGCTCCCACTCCTGGGGCTCATTAACCACAAAGGAGGCGACTGTACAGAAATGGTTACAAGTCACCCAGGGAAGAACTGGCTAATGACACCAGTCTCACATTCCCAAGCCCAGAGGTAAATTACACGTACCCTTCCAAGGACTCTTTTAGTGCTGCTACAAAACTAGTAGAGCTTTTAGAAAAAAGACAGTTGAATCTTTATATTTTCTTAGCTGCCTTGTACCATCGTATGTGTACTTGATATTTTAAAAAGAAGCTCGAGATGTCATGAAATCCTCAGAAGGGTTATATAATAATCCTTTTGTACAAAGTCCTTACTAATTGTCTTCCTAATGTCTAAGGTTACTCTACTCATTTGAAAATTACTTCATTTACCAAAGGGTATTTTATAAAATATGTGGCCTGCAGAGCTTGCCTTAGCCCTGAGGGGGAAAAGGAGGATGCTTCCTCATATGTTTAGGGAGGGTTTATTCTGTATTCTTTCAACAAAGTTTCATGGAGCAGCTGCTATGTCTGGGTAACTACCTAGAGGCTGAGAGAAATGCAGGGTTAGATGGCATTAACCCTGCAGGGCAGGTTAGATTCATTCAGAAGTAATGAACTAAATACAAATAGCAGAACAGGACTTGCTGTCATATAGACGTGGTTGATGTGTTGCTACCAGTTTGGACCATCCTCATTTGTTACCTCCACTCAAGTTTCTTCCACACTGAAAACTAGCAAACAAACTGAGGAAGATAAAATTGAAGATAGAACACCACAGATAATGTTTTAAAGTCCAACTTATTTTAGTACCCTAGCTTCAAGACTCATTTTAGTATACAAACAAGTCTTATGGGAGCATACTTTCAAAGCTGAAAGTCATGAGAAAGAATTTCTAGAGAGGAGAGAAAAGATGAATTGGCTCTATGGTTCACCAAAACAAATACTTTCTGGGTAAATAAATTAGATTATGGCTCCAGATCTGCCACTTACTTGCTCTGTTAACTCTGTAAAGCACAGCCTGTCTGAGCTTCAGTTTTCTTCTTATAGGACTAACAGTACCCGCCCTGATAGGGGAGTAAAAGGAGCCATAGGTTACTCCATAACCAGATTATTTTTGGAGGGAAAACTGAGTGAGCTCATAAGCCATTAACTTTTAATTACTTTCTGTCTAGCTATTTCCTTTTCCTTTTCCTTTTTTCCTTTTTCTTTTTCTTTTCTTTCTTTCTTTTTTTTTTTTTAGAGAGAGTATGTGTATGTGCTCACATGTGTGCAAATGGGGGTTGAGTGGGGTAGATGTAGAGAGAGAGAGAGAGAGAGAGAGAGAGAGAGAGAGAGAGAGAGAATCTTAAGCAGGCTCCTCGCCCAGCATGGAGCCTGATGCAGGGCTTGATCTCACAACCTGAGATCATGGCCTGAGCCAAAAACAAGAGTCAGATGCCTAACCAACTGAGCTGCCCAGGAACCCCAGCTATTTTCTTTATTTGTTTGTTTGAGATAATATGGAAACAGGGAGAGTGCTTCTGTAATGCTAAGTGACTTCTTACCCAAAGAATCTGGAAACACTCTTGTATCACACACCTGGCATGCACCACTTCCAGTTCTTTCTGTCTTTCCTGTCTGTAATTCTAGCCGATACTGTAGTGACTAGTTTTACATAATTTCAGGCTCAACCTGACAGTGATATGCTCTATACCCTTACTTTGCACTTCCTGCCAAAGGTTAATGCAGACACTTAGAATGCCACAGGACCCTGCTAGGCACCCAGGCAAATACAACCTAGAAATGCAAAGCGGGTAGCACCCCATGGGATAAAAATTTGACCAATAGGTAATAGGACCCCATGAATTGTTTTATTTCCCCCTTGGCTCCCAGAGAGATTGTCCTAAGAAGCTGTTATAGGGCTTCTCAGAGATGGTCTTGCAACACCAAGCAGTAAGTTGAACATAGCAATAGCTGGTTTGATCAGCATTCTTGTATTTTCCTCCATCCTTCTCTGCTTGATACTCCATATTCCTCCTTCTGGGTTATACTTCTCAACAAAGTTGTATGGTGTAAGACTTTTGTTCAAGCTCTACTTTCTGAGGAGCCAGGGCTAAGACTTACCCTAAAGCAAATGCCTCATAAAATGATAATTTTTCTCCTTAAGATATGCCCCCAGCATTCTTTACAACCTCTAAACTGTTGACCAAGGTAAAGTCTCAACCCAGCCCAAGCTCTACTCCTGGAGGGAATAGCTTACATACCAAAACAATTGCAGAAATTTGCTAATGTGACCTGCTAAGAATAGATACTACAGGTGTAGGAATGGAGTTTGAGGGTCTTCAACTCAAGGATAGAGGAGAATATATTGGTATGGGTTACCCATCCATGTTTTGGATTTGATATCCTACAAAAGAAGCCCAGGAAGCAGCTGTAATAGTCTGTTCAGATGTGTCTTGAAGCTTGGTGAAAAGAATGCTAATATCAACAATTGTGGTAGAAAGCCCATCACTCAATTTCCAGATCTAAATCCGTTCATGGAGCCATAGTTCAGTGATTAGTGGGAAGCCCAGAATCCCTTGAGGAAAGACTCTTCAATGTAACCATAAGTATATACAGGAAATATTTCTCTGATTTTTCCCCCAAATGACCTGTGGCCATTTGTTAGAGTAACTCTTGCACTGTTGAAGGGGAAACTCAGGCCCTTTAAAGTCTGTTAGATAAAGAATCAGGGCTGAAATGATACCAAGGGATCTGAAGTGCCACCAGGCATCTCCAGTAAGAGTGGGAGCTCATTGGAGCTACATCATCACAGTGGAGTTTTGGCCCACAGTTGTCTCACGGTGGGTGCAAAGTATTCACACACCCATCTTGAGGTTATTTCTTATATTCTGAGTGTATCATTGGGATAAATACATCAGCTGGTAGAACCCTCACACTAGTTCCCAACTCAGTGGTTGTAAGGTTTATTATGGTAGGAAGGGCCTAGTAGAAGCCTCTGAAACTGCTATCCTTGGCCAAGATTGTAGAACAGAAACAGCACTGCATTCCAGGAGGAATTGCAGAGCTTAATGTCACTATCAGACTTGAAGGATACAAATGTGATAGTCATCATCATATCCCTGGTTCAATTTACCTATCTGGCCCTGAATAATCCTGAGGGAATCATGAAGAATGATATAGAACCGTCATAAAGTTAACCAGGTGGTGGCCCTAGTCACATCTGTGCCAGATGTGGTTATCTTTCTTTCAAGTGGATTAAAAGGGCCTCTGGTACTAGGTATGAGACAGTGAAACTGGTGAATGTGTTATCCTCAATGCCCATAAGGAGGAAAGATCAAAGGCAGATTACATCCACACTGTAAGGACAGCAACTCCCTTGTGAAATTTGTACTTTCTGTCCCTACAAACTTAAGGTACTGGTTTCTACTATGGGGTGAAGAAGTGGGAGGGCCACTTCTACCAGGTACACAGAAAAAGTTCCACTGAACTTGAACTGTGAACTACCACAGTGTGGAATCTTCATGCCAGTAAGCCAGCAGCAAATAAGGGAGTTGTTGTATAGGCAATTGTAGACAGTCCTGATGACTATGTGGAGCTAGAGCTACTGCTCCAGAATATGACCACGAAGGAGTATATCCAGTATCAGGAAGACTACCTTAGTTGCAGTTCTCTTGATTTTGCATACTTATTCTCTGCTTCATTCCTCTTGCCACGCCCCACCCCCCCCACTCTTGCTCCTTGCAAGCCAGAAAAGTAGTAATACAGAAGCTTTTGCCTCAGGCTCCCCTTTCAGGAGACCCCTAGTCCAGGCTGCTGTCCCGCTGGTAGGTTTCAAATGTACTTATTTGCTGAGAGAGAATTTATATGCCAGGCACTTTACATAATTTCATTTTATTTAATCATCATGATGATCTTTAGAGGTCAAATAATTATTTCTATTTTCCAGTTAGGGAGATGGTTTAAGCATCTTGCCAAAGAACCTACAGCTTATGAGTAGCAAAGCCAGGTTTTGGCCCAAGAAGTGTCTGAGTCTAAAGTTCAAGTTCAGTGCCTAAATCAGTGATGATAAAAATGAGGATTCAGAAAGAAGACAATTCCTTCTGTCACTCCAGTAACCCCCTTTGCAATACTAGTGGTTTGTTTTCACTTTAAGGTTTAGTTTTTCCTTTTAATATGCAATGTATTATACTTGTGTACTTATATACAATTTATTATATTGTATACCTTAGTATACAATATACTTCTATACAGGCTAATATACTATGGTAATGTTAAAGACAGTGGTAGGGTTCCATCATTGTGAAACATGTGATGGAGGACATCAGAGTATTCTTTTTAACAAATCAAGATGTAAGAAGTGAATATAGAGGTAAAGTAAAAAGTCAGTTCATTAAAAGTTCTTCTCCTTCAGAAAATAATTTGTTTCTAAATAAATTCAGCACAATAAAAAACATAAGAAGAAAAATGTGAAACCTTATCATATAATTTTAAGTTTGATATGTCACCAAATAAAGCAAATGGCGGTAGAGTGGAGAGAAATATAATCCATAAAGGAAGTGAGAAAGGTTAAAGAAGTCAGCAGTAATTAGATGGTGGCTGAAGCTGAGTGGAAATTGATCTGTATTAGCTGAAGGCCATTCCTGTCTTTTAGAATGTTATACACCAGTCTATTTTGATATACAAAATGTCATTTCTGAGTCAAGGTCACTGATTCAAGACTGCAGTGGATTCCTGGTATGCACATTCTAATATCCCATACCTGCTGGCAGGTATTGAAATAGATAAGATACTTAATAAGATTGTGTGAGACTATAAGAGCTTCATTGGTTTGCTGGCTTTTTATACTTGTGGAAGCTGAAAGCACATTGACTTGATCCAATGCAAATGGAGGTGAAAGTGGTAGCCAAGCTTTTAGCTGGCATGGCCTCTGATGGTCATCTGTCCTCAGGGTTATATCTGTTCGATAGGAAGATAGATAACAGCAGGAGGCTGGGAAAACTTGCACTCTACTTAGATTCTGTTATGGTGTTACCACTGAATGTTAGGTTTTCTTATGTAATGTATCTAATAGGAAACAAAACTGCATGATGATTATAATTTTTATTATGAATGCTAGCACTATGAACCATCAGTCATTATTATGAAAGATGATGACAGTAACTACCTTTGTTCAGTGCCTACTATATTCTGGTTCTTTTTAATATAAATTGCTGTACTTAGAACTCTGGAAGGTAGATGCTGTTCTCACTTTCTACATGAGGAAACTGAGGCTTAAAGGGAATAAGTAACTTGCTTCAAATGAAGGCTGAGATAGGAAATCAACAAGGCTCTTTTCTGCTTTTTCCCTTATACAACATGGCTGCTGATTTATTTCTAGGAGTCTAACTAAGCAAGGGCAGACTTTAATAAAATCCTTCATATTCCAGACGGCGTGTTGCAGAGTAGGATTAAACCACATTTTTGGAGTGATGGGTAACTATGATTAAGGCCATGGTTGAATCAATAATAACAGCAACAAAAGTAGAGCTGATTCACTATATTGGGGCCATAATCTTTATCAAGCAATGTGAGAGATGCGTAGTCAACCATAGAAGGCCATTGAACACATGCTAAGTGAGTTCCTGGTGCTTGAGTTATATTAGAGGTTAGAGCTGTGAAAAATAAGAAAAAGTTAATACAAGAATAAATGGCATTTTTAGAAGGAGTTCTCATGTTTTAGTAGTAGTCATCAAATCAGAATGGCATTATGCTTGTGGTAATTCCTCTATTTTTTAGCAGTCTAATACATGTAGTAGTCTGGGGCAAGTATTTAAATCTGAATGAAATTCATAGATCTATATTTTGATTCTAAAGGTAATTCTTAGTTCAGAAGCTGATGGCTAATGACAGAAATTCTGTGGCCTGGGAAAAGACTTCCAGTATTTCGTTTGGGTACCTCAAACTAATGGAAGGAACATCAGTATCCTGAAGAAGCATAGTAGAGACTGGCCTGAAGGAGCATAATGTGAGATCCCCTGACTGAATCCTAAGCATTCAAAGGACATGGCATCATTCTGTCCATTCATTCAGAGATTAGACACAAAGCTGAATCAAGTCACAGTGTAAAAAGCAAGATTATGTCTGACCTCTTGGCACCTGTCAGTCTGGGATCAACCAGATGTTGACAGAAAGGATATAGATTTTGGTATCAAACCCTAATTTGGTTCCTTATTCCTTAATTGCTGCAGGTACTTTTAAACCACTTTGAATTTCTGTTTTCTCACCAGTAAACAGAAAGTGATAACATTCACCTCACAGAAAACCCTACTAGGATTACTGGCAATATTTTCAAAGTGCTAACAAACAAAATACCTCAATATATGGTAGCTAGTGCTAGATTTACTTATTTATTTATTTTGAGAGAGAGATCAGGGGAAGGGCAGAGAGCAAAGAGGGAGAGATCAGGGGAAGGGCAGAGAGCAAAGAGGGAGAGATCAGGGGAAGGGCAGAGAGAGAGAGGGAAAGAATCTTAAGCAGGCTTCATGCCCAGCATAGAGACCAATGCAGGGCTTGATCTCAGGGTGACATCATGACCTGAGCTGAGATCAAGAGTGGAATGAACCAACTGAGCCACACAGGCACACCAGATTTATTATTAATTGTGCTTATTTTATTTGTAAAGAGTGCACAAAGAAAGCTTAGACCATTTCAGCAAGGTATAATATACAGTAACTAAATGGGCTACTGATTTTATGGTTTCCTTTCTCATTAAATTCATATTACCCTGTTTGATTCAATAATTAAGACAAAGTCATGGCAATTATTTCTAGTAATCTTTTGGAAATGTAACAATGAAATCTTCTCAAGTGTTTTAAATATGCAACACATTAAGTTGGTTTCTAAATATGTTTAATCCTGTATTCAGCTCTCAATAATAATTTGTAACCTTTTGTCATCAAGATAAGAACTACCTTTTCTTAGAAGAAGAGAGACCTTTTTTTGTTTCGTTTTAAAGAACTACTTTAAGAACCACTGAGAGATAAAGGTATTTGTTGCTTTCACTGTGAAAACTTTATGTAACTCTCAGTATCACAGAGGGAGTAAATGAACCTCTTATGAAAGATTTAGATGCAATGAATGGAGGTTAATTTATGTCATGTGCATATTTAATGCTCTGAGATTGTAGAATAACACTAGCCAAATTAATGAAAGAAGGGCCAAAGGATGAAGAAGGCCCTTTCTTTTTATTCCCCACATGTCACCAAGTGAATATATTCTAATAGTCCCATGACCTGGAGTTTACCACAGACAGGGAAGACAGTATGTTTGGTTTGGGCTGCGTGTAATTTTAGAATACAGAATTTCTTGTGTTGCATAATTTTAGAGTTCAAGGCTTGGACTGTCCAGTCTTATAGATGCTTTAAACTCTTATTAACCAAGGCTTATTCCTTTATCACCCTCAGTGCTGGTGGCACACCATGGTCAACCACTGTTACCACTAATTGCTAGTATTGAGGGGACCTTACCTCACCCATGATCCTGGATCCTACCCCTGACCAGCTGAAGAATAATGGAGGTATGAAGGTTTGTAGTACACAGGCAATAAATCATATTAGCAATAACAGAAATGAACTGGCTTACCCTCCCCCCCCAAAAAAAAAAACTGCTCTGGAAAGGCACTTCTGCTGTACATCTCTTTGGAGAGCAGTGGTGATCCGAAGAAATGCTTCCTCTTGAAAGAACCCTTTTTATTCACAGTGGAATACTCTTGAATTTTGCAGATCGTCAAACACACACAAAAAGTTTTTTTTAATAGTTGAGGAAATAAGCCTAAAGAAAATGTGTACCTAATCCTATTAGCTGACTTAATATAGAATTATTAAAAGCCTTGATATACAGGATTTAACACAATCTTTCTAGCAGGGTGTGATGTAATCTGTTTTTGTTCCTCAGCTAGCAGATGGCTTACCTTTAAGTAATTTCCAATATGTTAAGAGATCAAAAGCCATCCTCTCGCCACCGAGGCAGTAATCGTTCTTCTCTGCTGGGGGTTGCTTGGTACTGTGGTAGGGATATGCAAAGGCTCCTGGCATTTCCAAAGATAGAAGGGCGACATTTCTTCAGACTTTGAAGTTAATAATCCTTCAGAACTTAAAAAACTGAGGGATTTTTCAAAACCCTTTTAATGTTCTATATGCCATGTGCAAAAGTAAATATCTGTAAGAAATCACTGAGGGCTGGCGTGAAGCTTGGAGGAGCACTCTACAATCTCCCAAGTCATGGACTGGCACGATCTCTCGCTGCTGAGGGTGTGAATAAGTTGTGCTTCCATCAAGTACTACTGTTCGGAGGATGTGATTTGTGTGTTGAATGTTTTAAGAATGATGCTAAAAATAAACTCAGTGAAATTCATTGCCTGTGCCTGCCATCGATGAGCCCAAGCAGTGGCATTATGACAGGTCTGTCTATTCCTGCCATCGAGGAGTGACTGTTTGTAAGGCTGTGAGGCTTTCAACTGCTTCCTTATGCGTTTGTTTTGTTGTTGGAATGATCTATTGGTAAAGAGAGAGGGTAAATTTGCACTCAGGATTTGCATTCAGGATCAAACATTTTCTGTTTGATCTTTACTACTAGAGAGAAAAGTGTTTTGTATCTTGACAGTTAAATATGCTTCTAATGGACCCAGAGCCTACAGTCTTTATTTGTAAAATTTAATTCATATTTTCATGATGTGCTCAGTGATAGAACCCTGCTGAATTTTGAGTGCAGACAAACCTGTGTCTCAAGGTTTGTTACCACCTTTGCTTAAGGCACTTGCTTTTTTTACAGAGAGGTTTCATTTTATTCTCTGGACCAGTTATTTTTCATGCTACTTAAAATGAATAAAAGTCTCAGTAAGAAAATATATTCCAGCCATACAGGAGCCCTAAGATTGTATCTTCCTCTTGGAGATACAATGGATTGTTTTAACTTAAATGTCAGGTCAGGTTCCTCTACTATCACCCCCTCTTTTGGTTTAGTCATTTGATGACTGGAAGTTGGCAGGCAGTTAGTTGATGGATAAATAGCACTTAACAGTCTTCAAAAGTGATAGAGGGGGAAAATTTGAAATAGAATTCAGAGGTATGTGCAAGAAGCTTGCAGGCACCAAGATCCATTTGGAAAGGAGGTAAGGGCAAATGGCGTGGAACAAGAAAAATTATGAAATGGGGACTTGAAATGCCCTAATACCATTTTACCACAACACAGAAAATCACGCATGAATACAGACTACCTATTTTCCCCAAACAGATTCACCACACTGTTT
The DNA here is from genome assembly GCF_018350215.1 of Panthera leo. NCBI lineage: Eukaryota > Metazoa > Chordata > Mammalia > Carnivora > Felidae > Panthera > Panthera leo. The sequence goes on from NC_056680.1 coordinate 93,939,230, forward strand.
GGAGCTGTAAGTAATATCTGCTTTCTGTTCTTATGGGCAATAATATTCCTTTAGTTCTCAAAAGTTTCTACCCCTAACTATTTTACAAGATATTCCCCTTCTGAGAATTTTCTATTATTATAAGTACCCAGGAATAACTGATCCAAAGAATAAAATGAAACCTCTTCATAATCAAAGGCAAGAGCTGGTAAGAGTTAGGTGAATGATTTATCATGACTCTCACACAAATCTCCCGGCTGTTCATTGAGCTCATTCCTTCTTTCCAGAATTATTTCAATACCACTGCTCCCCATATTCTCTGGAATCTCTGATCTTGAAAACTATTGCCGTATCTCTGTTTTCTTCAGGATTAAAGGAGCCACAAGGCTAGCTCTTTTTTTGGCCCCACAGGGTGTAAAAAATATTTTCTCTCAAGTTTAACTATACTTTATTTAAGGCCACTTGCTTCCTCGTGGGTCTTTCCTAGGTTCACTACACTCGTTGTGAATGCAGGTACAGGATGTGTCACTCAAATACAAGGCTGAGAGAATGGTAGGCCACCAGTTTATCCTTTCTTCAGTCATGTATCTAAAGATAGTCTGACTTTGAATGGAATGTGTAAAACCTAATCATTAATTCCTGAGGAGTTTGGGAAAGAGTGAAATTTTGAAAGTCCGTGTTTCTGTCAGCTTGGATAATAATTGCCCATCTTCTGAGATGAGAGAGGTAAAGTAGTCAACCCTCATTGGACTAGGTAAATGAGATTGAGAGAGGAGTGGAAGGGTAGTCATGTAAAGTGAAAACTTAAGCATAGAAACAAAACTAGAGTTATAGCTTAGTCATTCAGTATTGTCGTAAGTGTTGTTAAGGAGCAACATGATCTACAACTGGCTCACTCCCAAAAATTGCTTAATACTTAAGGAATAGTTGTTTGCTTCTTCTCCCCGCCCCCCCCCCCCCCCCCCCCCACACACACACCTAAAAGAGAGGACTCAAGGCTTGAGATTTCTGGGCTTGCTGTTAGGAGGAAGAAATGAGTAAGAGACTGAGTGGGAGGACATTGTCTTTTCTGCTTCGATTCCTTGCAAACAGAGCTGATCTCCTAACCCCTTCTGTTTGTCTTCAAGGAAGTTACAGTTATCAATAATTAGCCAGTGACTAATTATTCAGCTCCCCTTCCCCATAGGTCTGTGCCCCCACATCCCTGCTGGACCTGAACCATAGTTAATCCATGAATCTATAAGTCAACTGTGGATAACGTCAAATTGATTCTATGTTTGTCGGATAATTAGGTATCTAGTTTTGAAACATGGGATAATTTTAGATCATGCACCAATGTGACACTCAGCTCACAAGAAAATTGTGATAACTCTCATAGAGTTCTGATTCCTTGAAAGGAAAATAGTGCATAAACTACAAGGCTAGCTCTTTTTTTTTTTTTTGGCCCCACAGGGCATAAAAATATTTTCTCTCAAGCTGAGGTATAGAAACATATGCTCTCCAAGTGATATTAGCTTGTGGAAAGTTGATAATTACCAACCTCCTTCTCCATCTTCCTGTTTCACAGGCCAGGGAATGGGTTAATTTTCTACACTCTGGACTCAGACTCTGGATTCCTATTCTTGTTCTTTTGTTTAAAATACTGGGAAAAAACCTACCTGGAGTGCATGCAGAATCACAGTGCCAAGAAGGACCTTTGGAGGTCAATAAATTCATCTCTCTGCCTTTCTGTAGGACTATGCCCCATGCCACCCAGTTGAGAACTCCTGGGATTTTGAGGCAGTGTAGGATGCATGTGGAATATCTTCTGACTCCAGCACACAGTCAAAAACTCAGCCCAGCAGTGAATGCACAGCACTTTCTGTCTTCCTACTGTGCCCTGAGTAAAGACTTTTCACTTCATACATCATTCACAACTTGCTACAGGGATTTCACAAAGCCAGTACATACCCTTTACACAAAGAAAAGAAGAAAAAGAACAGGTCTAGGGAAAAAGGAAAAAACAAAGATGTGTCTGCCAACTGTAGCATTATCAACATGGAAATTAACAAGGCACAGTGTAGTTCGGGATATTAATTAAACAAATGGAGCTTCTTACTCTATTCACACATTTCACATTTCAATAACAGAGTCAAACATAGTTAGGCAGTTTCATTTTCTTACTGGGCTCTGGTGCCCTGAGGAGCAAGGCAAAAGAAGATGGAAATTGGAAGCTCCTCTTCCCCTAGGGAGATGCTGAGTTAGTCCCATCTGACTCAAAAAATCCCAGGGTCCTAGAGGAGAGTGCCACATAAAGGTACTAGAGATACTGTCAGTGCTGGGTGTGCCCCCAGCTGTGCCCCCAGCTGCCCCCAGTGACTGAAGGAAAAGGCCCCAGGAGAGGAAGGGGCATCTTCATTTGAGTCTTGGAATGTCCCAAGCCAGGATTTCTCACAAAGAGGTGAAAAGACAACTTATTTATTGCTAATACTTGAGGGATTTTTCTTTTTCCACAAGATGATGGCTATAAGCATGATTATTTTCTGACTGACACTTCTAAATACTAATTAGAACCCCCATTCTAATATTGTATTATATTTTATATTACATACTGGTTGGGCGTCATAGTAACTTGATGGGCAGATTTGCATGGAAGAAATCGAGATTTAGTCAGAAAAATTAATCATAGAGCTATTAGTTTCCAAGTAGTGAATTAATTTAGGAAAACTACTAGATAGGTAATTTTCATTGTCTTTTCCTCTTGAGAAATACAGTATGTTGATTTTTGAAGCTTAATTTAAAAAAATCTGGAGCTATAAGCCTGGCTTTATTATTACTGAGTCATCTTAGGCACTAATAGCTCATTCTCTTCTCTTGACTTACATTCACCCATGTCCCTTTCCCTAAGGCTTCATGAAGAAATGAAGGACAAGTTGTTTTCTACATCCTGGTCCTAGATCTAAAAGCCCACGAAGTCCAAGTCCACTGACCTGTAGACTGAGCCTAGGCTCACCATTCAAGTTACTAAAAACCAGGTGGTGAGTATATAGTGTTCCAGGATGTGTCTGCCCTGCCCCACTGTCCTTAGCTTGCCAGGCCCGGTAGCCCTTCCCACACCACCTGCCACAGACATGCAAAGAACTTGGGTAACCATACATGACCTCCACTTACTCACCAAGCTCTGCCTTTTTCTTGACTCTCTGGTTTCTTGATCCCCATCTTTTCTTGATCTTTTTCCTGGTCTCCCACATCCTCTCCTGACTCTGGGTGTGGGGTATCTATTCTGATTCCTCTTTCTGCATTATTAGAAACTAATCCATAGACTGCCCCCAGCAACTCTGAGTTTGACCCATTTCCCTGACTTTGGAATTCTCACAGTTCTGAACAGAGCTCCTTCCATCAGACTAGCCCTGGGGGTTGTGTTGGCTCTTATCCCATTTGTAATTGGGAATTGGGGTCTTCTGGCTAAGACCAAGCAGTTAGGGGAGTAGAGTGGAAACTTCTCAGAGAACTCTGATTTTAAATTCCCTTCCTCAGACAAGAGATCAGTCCTATAACAGCAAACTGAAGACTAGAAGATCTTTGGGGGAGAACCAAATTCACTGTGTCATTCAGTCACATTAATTCAATAAACATTTGTTGTTTCAACTGCATGCCATGCATTGTACTAGATTTAAGATGCTGGGAGGTTCTCAGTGTTTTGTACTGCTCAAGAGAATATGGCAAAATACCTATCCCATATGGGCTTAGAATGGGCTTAGAATAAAATCACTGCAGGGGCACCTGGGTTACTCCGTCTGTTGAGTGTCCTACTTCGGCTCAGGTCATGATCTTATGACTCATGAGTTCGAGCCCTGTATTGGGCTCGATTGCTGACAGCTCACAGCCTGAAGCCTGCTTCAGATTCTGTGTCTCCCTCTCTCTCTCTGCCCCTCCCCTCCTCACTCTCTCTTTCTCTTTCTCTCAAAATAAATAAACATTTAAAAATTATTTTAAAAAAAGAAAATCACTGCAGAATGTTGCGATTTTATTTGGCAACCAACAATCAAAGTGTCTGATTGTTGCCATGACCCAGATGCCAACAATGTGTTACTCAGAAGGTCACAACGACAGATTGCTTATAAAAAAACGTTACGTGTAAACCTTGGCTAGAAAGAAGGATGTCAGGACAATGTCTCCCATTATCTCTCCCTGTGATTACTTCTAATGATTATTCTGAGATCTGTCTGCTTCATGAGACCTGGCTATATGAGCCCAACAGGGCGATTTATCTCTTCATCATCATTTAGCTTCTGGATTCTAATATTCACTATATGTTTGATTGGCTTATCTGTCTCTTGACTGAAACCTAGTCAAGAGGAAATCCATGATCATAAGATGATGGAACAGATATTTAAATCTCTTAGTACAAGTGGCTGGCTTTGTTTTCCTTTATTTTATAGCAAAGCAAAGCAAAGCATAGTTGCAGTTGGGTAGTATGGTTTATAATAGGACCCTATATTTGGGCTCCTGGCGCTCAGTTTCCCGAGGAAGAAACAGAAGCGTCACTTGACAAGGAGAGAGTAATAGAATGTGCTCACATAAAAATGAGTTTTGAGTGTCTGTCTGGTAGCTTGAAAAGGTGACAAATAGTGTAAGGCTTATAAATGAATGGGATGCCAATGATTTCACTGCAGAAACACTACAGTGGTTTATTTTCAGTGGTACTGCAGGTAGAGACCAACTTAATGAAAGTTCTTCATAAAGGCAACATAGATTGAATAGTTTGGAAACTGAAGAGACAAATCCTTTAGATAAAAAGATTTATAGGGTTTTTATGGGCAGCCTCATTCAGTCACCTATTATTACCTCAGAGGTCTTTAATAACTCTCTGGTACCTTTAATGAAAAGCTTTCCTTAACAAAGATACTACTTTAAAAAAGACAACTTTTAAATACTAACTTGAAAGATACAGAGAAGATATTGAAAATCAATTGAAGAACCATAAGCCCGTTGCCTTACTGTGATTGTGAGAGATTTGGAAGAATTCTTGCCCAAATTGTGCTAGATTTGTAAAGACTTCCATAATAGCATTTGTATTCAGACCAGCTTTTGTTCAAAGCACTGAGACATCCTTATGGGAGGCATGCAAGAGAAGGACATGATTAAGACAGTAGTTTTTTTGTTTTGTTTTGTTTTTTGTTTTTATAACTTTGGCAACAGAGTGGTTCCCTAGGAGTCTCTAACTACATTTTCCCCCACATATATCACTAAGGGAAATGTTGGTGTCTTGGAAGGTGAGCAGAGGGCTGCCTGGGATAGGAGAGGAGGAAAATACCAGTGAAACCCAGCTGTTCTCCATTAGTGCTCCCATCAGTGTTCCCAAACTAGACTAACAGGAGCCAGTGTTTGTAATGTGGATCATGTTCTATCATTGGTGTCTCTTTTATAGGGTCACTAATCCCATTCATGAGCTAATCACCTCCCAAAAGTCTCACATCCACATATCATCACATTGGGGAATTAGGTTTCAGCATATGAATTTAGAGAAGATACAAATATTCAGTCTATAGCAATATATTTTTCTTCAGTGAATGCCCTCCCAAAAATTTGATGCAATAAAAATAAGCAACAGCACAAATAATATGTAATAGAAGAAAAGATCATGCTTATAATATTATAAAAAGTTTGAACACCAAAGAACATTCCTATAAAAAATTTTCAAGACATGTCTGAAAATAAGATTTTTTTGAATAAATGAAGATGTATACAATGTTCATAGACAAAAAGAACTCCCTGCAATTCAGTAGCTTACAGTCATGCTTACAGAAACTTGGCTGCAAGTGTGAACCAGCCATCTGTGGTCCATTCTATCATGGGAGAACGGTGCCAGCTCTAGGACTCAGTAGGTCAGAGTCAGACTGTAGAAGAATCTCACATTTAGCAGAGAGTTGGAGACAGAACTGTAAAATATGGATACTACCTGGCATTCTACTTGATAAGACATAAAGGGAAAGTAAAATTCTCTGATCAGTGTCTGTATCTTAATGTTATATAATTTCTACCCCATTATGTTTTCAAAAAGAATCAAACTGCAGTATTGTCTAGAAGGAGAAAATGGCTCTAACTTTAGTAGAATCTAGACAAATGACATGCCTTACTAGATAATGAGACACAAAAGAACACTTATAGTATCAATCTATTTATATAAAATTCATAAACAGACATCATTACACTCTAGAGTTTTGGGATATATAGTTCAGTGGCAAAAGTATTAAGAGAAGTGGTGATAACTAGAAAAGTCAGGAAATGGTAGCCTTTGAGGGAAGGAAGGAGATTGGGATTGGGAAGGAATCCCAGGGGAGCTTCTGGGATATTGGTAATAGTTTCTTTCTTTCTTTCTTTTTTTTTTTTTTTTTTTTTTGAGTATAGTTGACACACATGTTACATTAGTTTCAGGTATAGAACATAGTGATTAGACAAACTTATGCGTTTTGCTGTTTTCATCACAAGTGTAGATAGTAGCTACCATACAACACTATTACAATACCATTGATTATTATCCTTATGCTGTTCCCTTTATTCCCATGATCTATTATTCAATAACTGGAAGCATGTATCTCCCCTTCACCCATTTTGCCAATCCTCCACCTCCTCCCCTCTGGTAACCGTCAATTTGTTTTCTCTAGGGATATTGGTAATGGTTTCTTGATCTGGTTTATAGTCATATAGGTGACACTTATTAAACACATATTTAAATTTTATCACTTTTCTACATGTGAGATATTTAACAATTCTGTAGATAGTTAAAAAATAAGTTAGATATTTTGTATACCTTTTCTTGGTAGGTCAAGGACATGTGTCTTTGGACCATGAATTTCCTTTCCCTATGGGTGGGCTTCCTCTGAGGCCCAGAACTCCTCATAATTCAGGCTCACTGCATATAACACTTCATGTTAGGAAATAAATACCTCTTGGTCCTGAGATACTTTGCAGTTCACATGAAACTGAGCTAGCTCAACATCCTCGATTTTAGAAATTTGGATTTATTTCTCCTCAGGGGATATATCATGAGTCTCTAATTGACTTTTATCTTTTACTCTACTTTTAAAATGAATCAAGTCTGTTTTGAAGTATATTTTTGATCTAGTGAAATACAGAGTACTATTGATTAGATATTCTGAGTGTCATCTGTTTGTTATCATTTAGTAATGTGATAGGCCTTTATGTCCACTTTGGGGGCTTTTTAAAAAAAATTTCTTATTTACCAACATTGCAAAATCAGTCAAATGTGAGCTAAAGCAAAGGCAACTTGAATGACCCCAAACTGAGATTTGAGCTGCCAAAATAAGCAGTAAAAAATTTTACTAGCTCTAGTGAGTTTCAGAAAGATAACAGTTATAAACTTTATTTCAAGTAAGTTTCTGAAAGATCTGGAAACATGATTATCAGAATGCAGATTGTACAGAACTTTATGTCCCCTGATTATTCACAGATGCAAATTATCATGCAATTGGAAGCATACTAAGATACTGCAAAGATATTCTGATATCAGTAATATGCTTTCTTTGTTACTTTACACTCAGTCTGTTCATTGTTTCCAAAGAAAGAGCCTAACAGTTTATATTCTTCCAGATGGGAAATGATCAGGTAAGAATTCTTCAAATATATCCCACCTGTTAACCATACTTCCTTCTAGAGAATGGAATTTTTGTAGGTAGACAGGCAAAAAGCAGTCACTTTTTAATTTTATTTTATTTTTCACTTAAAAAAATTTTTTTAATTTACATCCAAATTAGTTAGAATATAGCGCAACAACGATTACAGGAGTAGATTCCTTAGTTCCCGTTACCCATTTAGCCCATCCCCCCTCCCACAACCCCTCCAGTAACCCTCTGTTCTCCATATTTAAGAGTCTCTTATGTTTTGTCCCCCTTCCTGTTTTTATATTATTTTTTATTCCATTCCCTTATGTTCATCTGTTCTGTGTCTTAAAGTCCTTATATGAGTGAAGTCATATATTTGTCTTTCTCTGACTGGCTAATTTCGCTTAGCATAATATTCTCCAGTTCCATCCACGTAGTTGCAAATGGCAAGATTTCATTCTTTTTGATTGCCGAGTAATACTCCATTGTATGTATATGTATGTATGTATGTATATATATACACACCACATCTTCTTTAACCATTCATCCATCAGTGGACATTTGGGCTCTTTCCATACTTTGGCTATTGTTGATAGTGCTGCTATAAACATGGGGGTGCATGTGTCCCTTCGAAACAGCATCCCTGTATCCCTTGGATAAATACCTAGTAGTGCAATTGCTGGGTCATAGGGTAGTTCTGCTTTTAATTTTCTGAGAAACCTCCATACTGTTTTCCAGAGTAGCTACACCAGTTTGCATTCCCACCAGCAGTACAAAAGAGATCCTCTTTCTCTGCTTCCTTGTCAACATCTGTTGTTGCCTGGGTTGTTAATGTTAGCCTTTCTGACAGGTGAGGGGTGGTATCTCATTGTGGTTTTGATTTGTATTTCCCTGATGAGGAGTGACATTAAGCATTTTTTCATGTGTCGGTTGGCCATCTGGATGTCTTCTTGGAGAAGTGTCTATTCATGTCTTTTGCCCATTTCTTCACTGGGTTATTTGTTTTTTGGGTGTTGAGTTTGATAAGTTCTTTATAGATTTTGGGTACAACCCTTTATCTGATATGTTGTTTGCAAATATCTTCTCCCATTCTGTCAGTTGTCTTTTAGTTTTGCTGACTGTTTCCTTCCCAGTGCAGAAGCTTTTTATTTTGATGAGGTCCCAGTAGTTCATTTTTGCTTTTGTTTCCCTTGCCTCCAGAGACGTGTTGAGTAAGAAGTTGCTGTGGCCATGATCAAAGAGGTTTTTGCCTGCTTTCTCCTCAAGGATTTTGATGGCTTCCTGTCTTACATTTAGGTCTTTCATCCATTTGAGTGTATTTTTGTGTATGGTGTAAGAAAGTGGTCCAGGTTCATTCTTCTGCATGTTACTGTCCAGTTTTTCCCAGCATGACTTGCTGAAGACACTGTCTTTATTCCATTGGATATTCTTTCCTGCTTTGTCAAAGATTAGTTGGCCATATGTTTGTGGGTCTATTTCTGGGTTCTCTATTCTGTTCCATTGATCTGAGTGTCTGTTCTTGGGCCAGTACCATACTGTCTTGATGATTACAGCTTTGAAGTATAGCTTGAAGTCTGGGATTGTGATGCCTCCTGGTTTGGTTTTCCTTTTCAAGATTGCTTTGGCTATTTGGGGTCTTTTCTGGTTCCATACAAATTTTAGGATTATTTGTTCTAGCTCTGTGAAGAATGCTGGTGTTATTTTGATATGGATTGCATTGAATATGTAGATTGCTTTGGGTAGTATCGACATTTTAACAATATTTGTTCTTCCTATCCAGGAGCATGGCATCTTTTTCCATTTTTTGTGTGCCTTCTTCAATTTCTTTCATAAGCTTTCTATAGTTTTCAGTGTATAGATTTTTCACCTCTTTGGTTAGATTTATTCCTAGGTGTCTTATGGGTTTTTGTGCAACTGTAAATGGGATCAATTCCTTGATTTCTCTTTCTGTCGCTTCATTGTTGGTGTATGGGAATGCAACTCATTTCTGTGCATTGATTTTATATCCTGCAACTTTGCTGAATTCATGAATCAATTCTAGCAGTTTTTTGGTAGAATCTTTTGGGTTTTCCATATAGAGTATCATATGATCTGGGAAGAGTGAAAATTTGACCTCCTCCTGGCTGATTTGGATGCCTTTTATTTCTTTGTGTTTTCTGATTGCAGAGGCTAAGACTTCCAATGCTATGTTAAATAACAGTGGCGAGAGTGGACATCCCTGTCTTGTTCCTGACCTTAGGGGGAAGGCTCTCAATTTTCCCCATTGAGGATGATATTAGCATTGGGTCATTCATACATGGCTTTTATGATCTGGAGGTATGATTCTCCTATCCCTACTTTCTTGAGGGTTTTTATCGAGAAAGGATGCTGTATTTTGTCAAATTCTTTCTCTGCATCTATTGAGAGGATCATATGGTTCTTGTCCTTTCTTTTATTGATGTGATGAATCACGTTAATTGTTTTGTGGATATTGAACCAGCCCTGCATCCCAGGTATAAATCCCACTTGGTCGTGGTGAATAATTTTTTTAACGTATTGTTGGATCCAGTTGGCTAATATCTTGTTGAGGATTTTTGCATCCATGTTCATCAGAGAAATTGGTCTATAGTTCTCCTTTTTAGTGGGGTCTCTGTCTGGCTTTGGAATCAAGGTAATGCTGGCCTCACAGAAAGAGTTTGGAAGTTTTCCTTCCATTTCTATTTTTGGGGACAGCTTCAAGAGAATAGGTGTTAATTCTTCCTTAAATGTTTGGTAAAATTCCCCTGGAAAGCCATTTGGCCCTGGACTCTTGTTTTTTGGCAAATTTTTGATTACTAATTCGATTTCTTTACTGGTTATGGGTCTGTTCAAATTTTCTGTTTCTTCCTGTTTCAGTTTTTGTAGTGTATATGTTTGTAGGAATTTGTCCATGTCTTCCAGATTGCCCATTTTATTGGCACATAGTTTCTCATAATATTCTCTTATTATTTTTTTATTTCTGCTGTGTTAATTGTGATCTCTCCTCTTTCATTCTTGATTTTATTTATTTGGGTCCTTTCCTTTTTCTTTTTGATCAAACTGGCTAATGGCTTATCAGTTTTGTTAATTCTTTCAAAGAACAAGTTTCTGGTTTCATTGATCTGTTCTACTGTTTTTTTTGGTTTCAATAGCATTAGTTTCTGCTCTAATCCTTATTACTTCCTGTCTTCTGCTGGTTTGGGGTTTTATTTGCTGTTGTTTTTCCAGCTATTTAAGGCATGAGGTTAGGTTGTGTATCTGAGATCTTTCTTCCTTCTTTAGGAAGGCCTGGATTGCTATCTACTTTCCTCTTATGACTGCCTTTGCTGCATCCCAGAGGTTTGGGGTTGTGGTGTTACCATTTTTATTGGCTTCCATATACTCTTTAATTTCCTCTTTAACTTCTTGGTTGACCCATTCATTCGTTAGTAGGATGTTCTTCAGTCTCCAAGTATTTGTTACCTTTCCAAATTTTTTCTTGTGGTTGATCTCGAGTTCATAGTGTTGTGGTCTGAAAATATGCACGGTGTGATCTCAGTCTTTTTGTACTTGCTGAGGGCTGATTGGTGTCCCAGTATGTGGTCTATTCTGGAGAATGTTCCATGTGCACTGGAGAAGAATGTATATTTCACTGCTTTAGGATGAAATGTTCTGAATATATCTGTTAAGTGCATCTGGTCCAGTGTGTCATTCAAAGCCATTGTTTCCTTGTTGATTTTTTGATTAGGTGATCTGTCCATTGCTGTGAGTGGGGTGTTGAAGTCTCCTACTATTATGGTATTATTATCAGTTAGTTTCTTTATGTTTGTGATTAATTGATTTATATATTTGGGTGCTTTCACATTTGGCAAATAAATGTTTACAATTGTTAGGTCTTCTTGGTGAGTAGATCCCTTAATTATTATATAATGCCCTTCATCATCTCTTGATACAGTCTTTGTTTTAAAGTCTAGATTATCTGATATAAGTATGGCTATTCCAGCTTTCTTTTGGAGACCATTAGCATGATAGAGGGTTCTCCATCCCCTTACTTTCAATCTGAAGGTGTCTTTAGGTCTAAAGTGGGTCTCTTGTGAACAGAATATAGATGGATCTCGGTTTTTTTGGATAAAAAATGAGATCCCTATGCCTGTTACCCTATGCCTTTTGATTGGAGCATTGAGTCCATTGGTGTTTAGAGTGAGAACTGAAAGGTACGAATTTATTGCCATTATGTTGCTTGTAGAGTTGGAGTTTCTGGTGGTGTTCTCTGGTCCTTTCTAATCTTTGTTGCTTTTGGTATTTATTTATTTATTTACTTTTTTTTTCATCTTTTGTCCCCTCAGAGAGTCCCCCTTAAAATTTCTTGCAGGGCTGGTTTAGTGGTCACAAACTCCTTTAATTTTTGTTTGTCTGGGAAACTTTTTATCTCTCCTTCTATTTTGAATGACAGTCTTGCTGGATAAAGAATTCTTGGCTGCATATTTTTCTGATTCGGCACAGTGAATATATTCTGCCACTCCTTTCTGGCCTGCCAAGTTTCTGTGGGTAGGTCTGCTGCAAACCTGATCTGTCTTCCCTTGTAGGTTAAGGACTTTTTTTTTCCCTGGCTGCTTTCACGATTCTCTCCTTGCCTGAGTATTTTATGAATTTGACTATGATATACCTTGTTGATGGTCAGTTTTTGTGGAATCTAATGGGAGTCCTCTGTGCTTCCTGGATTTTGATGTCTGTGTCTTTCCCAGGTTAGGAAAGTTTTCCGCTATGATTGGCTCACATAACCCTTCTACCCCTAAATCTCTCTCTTCCTCTTCTGGGACCCCTATGATTCTGATGTTGAGTCACTGATTTCTCTAATTCTTAAGTCATTCTCTTTTGCCTTAATCTCCCTCTTTTTTTCTGCTTCATTATTCTCTATAAGTTTGTCCTCAATATCACTGATTCTCTGTTCTCCCTCACTGTCCTTGCCACTGCCACATCCATTCGAGATTTCAGCTCACTTATAGCATTTTTTATTTCATCCTTACTAGCTTTTACTTGTTTTATCTCTGCAGAAAGGGATTCTAATCTATTTTTGACTCCAGCTAGTATTCTTAAATTCTGGTCAGACATCATGCTTGTATCTGTGTTGGTTAAATCCCTGGCTGTCATTTCTTCATGCTCTTTCTTTTGGGGTGAATTCCTTTGTTTTGTCATTTTGAAGGGAGAAAAGGAATTGATGAAGTAGAAAAATTAAAATTAAAAAAATAAAAATTAAAAAATTAAAAACAGACACACACACAAAATCAAAATCAAATAAATCATCCTAAATCCTAGGTGTGTTTTGGTCTGGGTGTTGAAAGTGGCTTGATAGGGGCGCCTGGGTGGCTCCGTCGGTTAAGCGTCCGACTTCAGCTCAGGTCACGATCTCGCGGTCCGTGAGTTCGAGCCCCGCGTCAGGCTCTGGGCTGATGGCTCAGAGCCTGGAGCCTGCTTCCGATTCTGTGTCTCCCTCTCTCTCTGCCCCTCCCCCATTCATGCTCTGTCTCTCTCTGTCCCAAAAATAAATAAACGTTAAAAAAAAAAAAAAAATTTTAAGAAAGTGGCTTGATAGATTACAGAAAAAAGGGGGGAAAAAAAGAAATCATTTGAAAGTTTGAAAAAATGAATACACTGAAGTAGACTACAATGAAATGATGGAAGTGAAATAGAATTTGAAAAACTTACACAAAAGTAAAAAATATAGTAGAAAAAAATTAAAAATATTTTTATAAAAATTGAAAATAAAAATGAATTTTTTCTCTTTCTGTATTCAAGAAAAAAAAGAAATGAAAGACAGGGAAAAAAGAAAGAAAGAAGAAAATTGAATAAATGGACCAGCTAACAGACTGAAATACGACTGAAATTACTTCGTTTTCCCCTAGAAGTCAAATTATGAAGGGCTTTGTAGTCCATAAACTAAGCAGGTGGTGAGTCTTCTTTTCTTGAAGAGCAAGGTTGGCCCAGTTGGGCAGGGCTTAGTGTAACGGCTCTGTTCTCCACTAGATGGCGCTGCTAGCCTGCTGGGGTGGATTGTTGTGGCACTTGTAGGTGCGCATACGCATGTGCGGGAGCGGTGAAAATGTTGTCTCCCAGCTACTCAGTCTCTAGTATCGGAACTCTGCTCTCCCCAGTCAGCAATCATGTACCCATCTTTCGTCTTCAGCTTCTGTCCACTCCCCACTTCCACATTGTCCGTAACCAAGTCCGAGGCAGCACCTCCCTCCTGAGTTTTGTCTCAGATGTGGCTGTCTTCCCCAGCCCCCAACTTCTGAGGGACTGTGGCTTTGACCTAATAAGCCCCTCTACAGAGGGTCTCACAGAGCAATGGGTGGGTGCCAGCTGCACCCAGGAACACTTGAGGGACCGTGCTACTGCCAGTGCCCAAAGACTGAGGCTAGGTGCCAGCCCACCCCAGAAAAAGTTCGCGAGACAGTGTAGCACTAGTGCCTCAGGGATTATGGAAAATCACAACACACATCTGGTACCAAGCTTCACCCCACAATGACCTTGTACCAGCACCAGCGAGTGTAGCCATTCTCTGGGGTCTGCTCTACCAAGTGTCCTTCCAGCAGTGGAACTGCTTCTCCCTGTGTGGTCTGAGAACTTCCTGGACCCCACTCTCCTCCTGGGGATTCACCAGAGCACCGCTAGGTATCGAGCTGCAGAGTTTCAGACTCTGCATTCTTCCTGTTTACAGTCTTAATGGAATTTAAACCCTCTCCTTTCTCCTTTCTCCCGTTTTAGTTCAGTCCCTGTGACTGTTTCCAATTTTCCACTTTCTCTCCAGCTGTTTTTGGGGAGGGGTGCTTTTCCCATATTCTCCCCAACGCCCCCCCCCCCCCAGTCTCTGTCCTCCCTCCCCATGCAAAAGCAGCTCCCTGCCCTCCGAGTCTTCTCTCTCCCCAAGGTCACCTCTCTTCACCATGTAGGTCCTGAATTCTGTGGTTCAGGTTGTGCAGATGTTGTGTTAATCCTCCAATCAGTTTTCTAGGTGTGCAGGATGGTTTACTGTTGGTCTGGCTGTATTTCATGGACTCGAGACACACAAAAAACTTCCATGCTGTTCCACCATCATGGCTCCTCCCCCACTTTTTTCTTTATATATTTTGGAAGTACTTGATTTTGATTAAAAGAGTATTTCATAATTATATTTCCCTTCATATTTAAATTTCATATTAAAATCAAGATAAAAAAATGAAATTGATCACCTATCCCCATTGCATCTCCTACTTTGAATGGCTGGCTCCATTTTATTCTTCACATGTTGGTGTAAAAGCAATCTGTCTGTCTCTGAAGCAGGGTATTCCTTTTATTTTTCTTTGTGGTAACTTTTACTTCCACTTTGTAGTATATATTATGTTTTTAGTCATGTTTATTTTAATAATTTATCTTGCATAGGGCTAGGCATGTAGTTACTGAGGTATTTGGTGAATGGATGACTAGATGAATGCATGAGTGAATGAAAATGACCAGATTGAAATTGCCATCTTACTCTCTTGCACAAACTATGACATTGAAATCCCAGGTATGAATTCATCTTTGCTCTATTTTGCTGAATACTTTTAGTACTAAAGAAAGTACAACACTGACAGCCAACATTATGGACTCCATCTGGCTGTTGAAAAAACCCACTGAGTTAAAGCAGGGTTCACTTTGGGTCAGAGATGCCATTTTCCTGTCCTAACTCCATTATCTTACACACCAACACTCACCCTTTCCTTCTTCCCCTGAAAAGCAACATAATGAAGATAAATAGGCATTTTACAGACAGGTAATCTCATGATAACAGATCCCTGTTATTTACACCAGCAAAACCATTTCAATGGCCAAGACTTGCCTGCACCCACTAGGGTTAGATTCTGTAGGTCCATGATCTGTAAAGGTGTAGGGTTCGTTAGTGCCTTGAGAATAGCTGTGCAGGACTGCTGGGGATCAGATTACAGGATCTCATTAACTCATTCTCCTTGTCTGCTTAGACAGCCTTTTCTTAGGACCAAGAGCTATTATTTCAACTTTTTTGATACCAAGAGGGCCAGAGGCTGAGGATTTTCTTTTACTTCTGGTCAGTATCATTTTAAAGTGTATGCTAAGGAAATAACATTTATTGCAAATGTTGCTATAAAATATAGAATCGATTCATATCTCTGAGCAACTAGTCTTTGCTTAAACCTTTCTATTTATCTAGTTAAGAATTACCCAACTTAAATCTTTGCTAATCTGCAATAGTCTGTTAAATATAAAGAAATCAATAAACTCCAAGGAAATTTTATTGTTTTATGTTGCCTTTTTAAAAATTTTTGGCTTATCTGATGAATGAAAATGACGTGAGCATTATTAAAAGCATGTGGATCTACTTAGGGTTCACTCAGTGCAACAGACTTAGAAAGTAGGTCAGGATTTTACTTTCAAAGTATTAATTACAAGGGCATACTGGTCTTCTGCAGGAGTCTGCTATGGACAAGTGAAGGGTGATTGGAGAGTGTTCTAGGACAAGGGGAAAATATATGTGTCTCTTTCTTCAGGAAGAGAAAACATGGAGGGATCAAGAAATAAAAAGAAAGTCATGTGCTGAAGAATATGAGGGAAGAGTGGAGTTAGAAGAGGAGCAAGGTAAGTAGAGCCCAGATTATGGATGGCTTTATAGAGTATGTTAAGGATATGGCTCTTTAACCCCAAAGCAAAAGATGGCTTTTGAATGGCTTTAACCACACATGAAGGTAGGAAGGTAAGAATGTGGTCAGATTTATTTTTTGAAAAGATACATAGACTGGATGTCAGGGATTAGTAAAAGTGAGGTTGAGATGCTATTGCATTGATCCATGGTGAGAAATCATGGTAGTCTGGATTGGTATATTGATATATTGACTGTATAGATAAAGGAGAATGGAAATGAAAGGATTGAGGATGCATTTAAAACATAAAAGTCTGTATTACTTGTTAATGAATTGGGTATGTGGTACAAGGAAGGAGGAAGTGTCAAGAATGACTTCCACATAGCTTTTAAGCAACTGGATAAATAGCAATGCCATTCATTGAGAAAAGCACATGTGAAAGTAAAGATAATGCATTTAGGCTTACACATAATACACCTTAGATCCAAGAGAAGATGTGGCATAAGCAGATATCCATTTAGGACTCAGAGGAGAGGTCTATTAGCACTGGAAATTCAGGTCATCGGAAGGGATGAGATGGCCTAGCAGAAGAGTAAAACATGAAAAAAAGAGGGTCTGACACTGACCTCTAGCCAACTCTAACATTTAGTGATTGGAGGAGAATAAGTTGGCAACAAAGCTGATTAACAGCAGCCAGAGAGGTACAGGAAAACCTGAAGAGTGGGTAAGGGGAGGAGGGGACTAGAAGCCAAGGGAAGAGGGTGTTTCAAGATGGATAGAGTGATCACTGGTAAAGGGGTGGGGGTTAATGCTGCTGAGTACCAAATAGGATGAGAGCTAAAATTTTTCTGATGAATTTAGCAGTATCATGGTCACAGGTAACTCTAGAAAGAGCCATTTTGTTAGAGTGGGAACAAAGGCCATCCAATGAAATGGATCGTTAATGGAATATGAGGAAATGTGAGGATATAGAGTTTTGACAAATTTCATTATGAAGAAAAAAGGGAGGGATGGTGGATGAAAGGAAAACAACATTAAATAGGAATTCTTTTATTATTATTAAATAGGAGAGGCCAGAGGATATTTAAATATTTGTGGCAATAATACAATTGAGAGGTAGGGATTGAATAAACAGGAAAGAAAAAAGTTCACTTGTATTGTCTTAGGATATATGCTGTTGCCCGTACCATCCTGTACTAATTGTAGACTCCCCCTGTACCTTTCTTCTTGGCTATTAGCTAAGACTCCAGAAAGGAGTCCCTCTATCTACCTTGCATTAGCCTCCAAGTTCAGCCTCCTGAACCAGAAAGGCCAAGCCTCTTGCTGATCCTTCAAACTTCAGTGGGCTTTTGTTCCCTGAGTTCAGTTCAGTTCAGTGCTTCCCCTTTGCTCCATGACCACAGGCACATCCAGTGCCTTAGCCACAGATCTTGGGACCTCTTTCTTCATGAGAGCTCCAGGCTCTTCACTTGCTTAAGAAGG
Organism: Panthera leo; assembly: GCF_018350215.1. Taxonomy (NCBI): domain Eukaryota; kingdom Metazoa; phylum Chordata; class Mammalia; order Carnivora; family Felidae; genus Panthera; species Panthera leo. The sequence goes on from NC_056680.1 coordinate 93,956,904, forward strand.
GAAATGAAAGAAATAAATACTAAACTCACAAAATGTCAGTGCTTGGCTATTCATCAGTTCAGTGACTGAAAATATTTGCCCTGTATCATAGTAAGGTCCCATGACCAATCGCTTAATTACATCTTAAAGAACACCCAACTTCAAGGGCAACTTGCAATTATAAGTCAGATGTACACTCTTGAGATTCCACCTCAAGCCACGGTCCTTCCTATGTATGCTTCATGGGTTTTCCTCTCAGACCTCTTTCTAGCTTGGTTTCCATTAAATTCAGTATGGCTGTCATTCCCCACAGAAATCTAATCCCATCTGTTTTACGTTTATTTCTGGACCTTTTAATGTCCTAACTTACATCTTTGGAGAAAATATTGAAAGCTGAAAGTAGTAGATAAAGATTTATGTTCACGAAACAAGCTGTCAGCACAGATGTATGATATAATTTTTACCAAAAGTTCAATATTACCTTAATGTGTATTCAGGGAAAAAGCTATAAATATAATGTTAACTCTAAATGGGATCATAAAGCAACTGAATATTTTCATAGCTATTTACCCAGAGATTGGTTTGAAGCAGTTTTACACCATTATTTCTGATTCTTCTGTGTTTACTTTTAGCCTTTTATAATGAAAGGAAGAGAGAAAGGGAGGAAGGGAAGAGTAAAGGATTCTGCTTCACTTTTCCCCCTAAAAAGCTAACAAGCACATAGGCATCTGTTTTAAAAGTCCAGAGTCCTGTGATATTTCCTTTGGTTTCATCTCTGCTCACCTCATGCTAAGAGGTAGCACAATACAGTGTTATGATCATGGATTTTGGAGACAGCTAGATCTGGGCTCAAATACCAGCTTCATTGTTCACCATGTATGAGACCTTGGACAATTTTCTAAATCTTTGAGCCTCAGTTTCTTCATGAAGTACTTAACAATATGAACCTTGCTGGGTCACTGTGAGGATCACATAGGATTAAGTGGCAAAGTGAATTACATATCAATAAATGGCAGCTATTGTTGCAAAATGGACTGAGACCTAACACATGTGTGCTGGTCTATTTCCTTCATGAAAGAAGAGCCTAATTGGAGTGAGAGCCACCTGCAGATGGAGCCATTCATAATAAATGGAGTCATTCATACTTAAGTTGTGACTCTCCTATTGGTGGGGCCAAATGCTCCTTAGCATGATGATGTCAGCATTACATGAAATATGCTTTCTTCATATGAGATAGTCTGTGAGGCCTTTGGGGTGGAGTTGGAGGGAGTGTGTGGTGAGTGAAAATGAATGCTTGCATTGATGAATATGCTTGCTTCTTAGAGCCAGAGGAAGTCGGCTGGTAAGGAAATTGAATCAAGACACTTTCTCTCTCTTCATTGGGTAAATTCAGATCATGCTTCTTTCTCTTTGGAGTCTCCAAAGCCTGAAAAGCTTGATTTTATTACACCAGAAAGAACAGAGGGGAGGAAACTCCGGTGAAGATTCATGAAGGGTGGATGTGGACACTGGACTAGGGGTCTAGAAGGAGCTATAAGACAACAGGAGAGGAAATTGGGGAAAGTGAAAAGGGGTTAGAAAAGAGGGATAATCCATGTGGAGTACACCTTCCTTCTGAAGATCAGTCTGTAAGTGCCCATCACACCCTTTTGCGGTAGTAGGGAAACAATACTGTTTGTATCACCTGGTGTTTCCAGGTGATACTGCTCATTGAGAACTTCCTGACCTTTTCTAAAAGGAATGTGCATTCTTTCATTAAATTCTGGTGTTTGTATTTGGTCTGGGGAAGCCTAGCTAGGCAGGGAGTGTTTTAAGACAAGAAAGGTCATGATTTCCCAATCACTCTGTAAGGGGTTTCCTGGCCACCCCACCAAATACACATGTGCCCACACATTGATGATCTCTACAGGGAGACCATAAGCCCTTATGGCTGAGACTACTTCACCAAGCAGGATGGAATTTCCTTATTTCCTCCCACAGCCCATTGTAAGAGAGACAAGAATGGGCTCTATCAGTCAACAGTTATATGTCTAGAGTTCTTCCTTGGTGTGCTTTGTAAACCTTTCCATCCTACAAAGTCTAACATTCCAGCTATGCTATTTGGCATGGCTATACTCTTCCTGCTCACCTTCACTTCCCACTCCCAGCAGCCTGCCTTCTTTAATCCCAAACCTTGGTGAATTTTCTCATTTCCACGCAAGACCCCCTGCTTTTTCCAGTGGTTGTTAGCCAGGTGCTGATCTGCATTAAGTTACCACATTTCAACAAAGCACACAGATACCTAATGTATTCCTATTTCTTCTCATCCTTCCCCTGGGAAGAGATTTGGGGATCAGTAATGATTCATGGTGTGTGTGTTTATCTTGTTTAATATATTTATATTTGTGTTTATATTTATATATACACTATCCATGTAGAAATGGAGACCAAAGTAGCAGGGAATAGACTACAGCAGTGAGTATTGAGAAAATGTGAGAGAGGGAAAGAGAAGAGATTTTTAGAGATTTTTAGGCAGTTGATGTATTGATGTAGTCTTTAAAGTGATGAATGGCAAAGAGAAATTTTAAATTATTTGGGTATGTGATACACTGTTTAAGTCCCATGCCACTCATTCAAGAATGCCTTCAGAGGTCATCCACAGAACTCTTCTATGTCTCCTAGAATTGCATTTGAGTTTTTGTTTGGTTGTATTAGAGTAGAATCCGTCCTCAAGAGGGTTCTTCCATATTTGTGTTAAAGTTAGGTACAGGCCAGGATAGCTGGGTCAGAGGTCAAAATAAATTAAGGACCAAAGGACAATGATGAAAATAATTCACGACCAAGGCCCAGAAAAGAGTGATGTAAGGGGGCTTGGAACCCTCCAGTGGCCAGACTGCATGTGGGTTAAAGATCCTAACTACTAAATGGGGGAAAGCATGGTGCCTGACAGCCCTTCTAGATCTATAGTTTGCTGTAAATCCCTCAAATTGTTAGCACCAATCCTGGATTTATTTTAGTAATCCATCTTCTGGATCAGAGACTTCACCAGGACTGATCCTAAATCATAATCAGGAGTGTGAGGCCAACATTTTCAGCTTCCTTTTAGACACCCCACTTGGTGGCCTTTCTCAGACTCAGCATATCCAGAACTGAACCTTTTGAAATCCTCTGTAGGTTTAGTTTAGATCACCAGTCACCTAGGTAACTGGGAAGGAAACACTGATTTCCTCCTCTCCCTCATTCTCTACCTCGAAGACCATCAGGTGAGTTGTTCCTACTCCCTAAAGCTCACTGTATAATACCCTTTTCTCTTGAGCATATCTCCCTTATTTCAGATCCTCACCATTGGCTTCCTAATTAGCTTTTCAACTGTAATCATCCATTATGTATTTCACCACCTTCCCTGTCAGCAGAATGATCTTTCTAAAATATTTTGATGGCTTTCATAGTCCCATGTTCTTTCACATCTTCAAGCTATGACTTCTACCCAGAATGTCCTTTCCTCACCTTGTCTGCCTGCAAGATTTGGCTCAGATACTTTCTCTGAATCCTTCCTTGATTCCTTTCTATTAAAGTCAGTTTCTGTCTCGTCATTAATCCCACAACATTTTGACCATGAGGTGGTACAGGTCAAGGACTGTATCTTATTTTCCTTAAGTTAATATTTATTAAGTGATTAAGTTTTATGCTATATCTGAGACACTGTGGATTTGTTTCTACATGGTAATAAGTTATTAAGATTATTAAAAACTAAACAAAGAGCAAGCTAGGAATAGAAAGATGCTTTCTTAACCTGATAGACTAAAAACTGAAAAAAGCCTATACCTGGGGCAATTAAATGCCCAACTCTTGATTTCAGCTCAGGTCATGATCTCATGGTTGTGAGATCGAGCCTTGTGTGGGACTCTGCATAAGATCTTTCTCTCTTCCCTTGCCCCTCCCATGCTCTTTTGCACACACTCTCTTAAATAGATAGATAGATAGATAGATAGATAGATAGATAGATAGATAAATGCCTATAACTAACATTACGCTTACAGGTTAAATATTGAATGCTTTCCCTTTGAGGTCAAGAATAAGACAAGGGTGTATATACTATTACCATTTCTCTTCAGTATTTTATTTGACGTTTGGTCAGTGCTACAGTGAAAGAAAAAGAAGCCATAATGGTATATGTAAAAATATATTAAGCTGTATGTTAGAGATTAATGTACCTTATACACTACATATGTTTTTATCATATATATATATATATATATATAGCTTAACCCTAAACTAAAAAGAAGTAATGGAGTTATCTTCAAATATTAACTTCATTATTCTTTTTGAACTGGGCTTGTATCTATAGTTTAACCTCCAGTCAGGTATTTATACTTCCTGTTATCAGGATTGCTCACTATAGCTTCCAGTACAGTATGTGGCAGTGCCAGAAACAGGGCAGTTGGGCTGATTCCTTGTAGAGAGAGACTGGTAAAAAAGCTGTTTTTCTCCTCATAATTTCCTTCTAAGACAAGTGTTTTTCTCTCTCTTTTTCCAGTTAAGATAATTTGCATACCATAAAGTTCACCCTTTTAAAGTGTAGTGTACAGTAGGGTTTTTTAAATTTTTTTTAATGTTTATTTATTTTTGAGAGAGAGAAACAGAGTGAGAGCAGGGGAGGGGCATAGAGAGAGGGAGACACAGAATCCAAAGCAGGCTGCAGGCTCTGAGCACAGAGCCCGATGCAGGGCTTGAACTCACAAGCTGTGAGATCATGACCTGAGCTGAAGTTGGACTGTCAACCAACTGAGCCGCCCAGGCACCCCTAGTGTACAGTAGTTTCAAATACGTTCACAAGGTTGTGAAACTATCACCACTGTCTAATCCCAGAACATTTCATCACCTTGAAAAGTGGTGCTGTACCCACTAGCAGTCCTCCCCATCCTCCACTCACCCACCCAGCCCCTTGAAAGCACTAAGCTATTTTCTGTGTCTCTCAATTTGCCTATTCTCACATCTAATGTAAATGAAATTATACAATCTGTGGCCTTTTATGAAAGAACTGATTTTAAAGAAAAATTAATAATATTGTTAAGTGGAGTTTGTAACAGATATAGAAGTTAAAGGAATGACAATAATAGCCTCAAGGTCTGGGGTGGGAGTACAGCAGACAGAATGTGGTCTCACAAAGATTTCCACATCCTAATATCTGGAACTTGTGAATATGTTATATTGTATAGCAAAAAAGAATGAAGGTCACAGATGGAATTGAAATAGGGAGATCATCCCGGATTATTTGAATAGATTCAATCTAATCCTATAAACTCTTAAAAGTGAGGCAGAATAATGGGTCAGAGAAATATGATGGGAAATGATCTCAACTCGCTGGTGGTTGCTGGCTTTGAAGACAAAGGAAGATGGCTGTAAGCCGAGGAATTGAGCCTCTAGAAAAGAACAATCCTCAGTGTACAGTGAGTGAGAAAATGAGAATCTTGATCCTACAACATCAAGTAACTGAGTTCTGCCAGCACCCTGAATGAGTAGGTAATTGGTTCTCCCCCAGAGCCCTGAGAAAGAAACAGAGCCTTGCCAACTCGTTGGTTTTAGCTCAGTGAGATCTATGTCAGAATTCTGGCTTTACAGAACTAGAAGATAATAAATTTGCATTGCTTTACCCTCAAAACTTGTGGCAAATTATTATGGCAGTAGTAGAAAACTAATACCAAGTGTTGGAGAGAATATGTAGCAACTGGAATTCTTACAGTTTCTAGTGGGAGTGTAAAATGGTACAACCCCTTTAGAAAACAGTGTGACAAGGGACACCTGGGTGGCTCAGTCAGTTGAGTGTCTGACTTCACCTCAGGTTATGATCTAATAGTTTGTGGGTTCGAGCCCTGTGTTGTGCTCTGTGCTGACAGCTCAGAGCCTGGAGCCTCCTTCAGATTCTGTGACTTCCTCTCTCTCTCTGCCCCTCCCACACTCACACTCTGTTTCTTTCTCCCTCAAGAATAAATAAACATTAAAAATTTTTTTTTTAAAAATGTGACAATTTTTTATATAGTTAAATATAAACTTAACATGTGACTCAGTAAGTCAACTCTTGAGCATTTACCCAGAAAAGAAAACATGTCCATAGAAAGTCTTTTACATGAGTGTTCATAGCAGTTTTATTTATAATAACCCCAAACTAAAAACAACTTAAAAATCCTTCTACAGATAAATGGGTATTTATATATTTTGGTATACTCATACAAAGAAATATTACTTAACAATAAAAAGGAAGAATTATTAATACAAGCAACAACACGGATGAATCTCAAAAACATTTAAGTAAAAGAAGGCAGACAAAAGAACACATACTGCATTTTCCTCACCCCACTCCATTTAGATAAAGATATAAAACAAGTGAAACTAAAATCTGTAGTAATAGAGTTAGGGTTCCTATGGCAGGAGGTAGAGTAGAATTGACTGCAAAGGGGCATAAGGAAACTTTGTGGGGTGCTGGAAATGTTCCATATCTTGATTAGGGAGGTGATTACATAGTTATATACAATAAAACAAAACTCATCAAACTGCATATTAAAATGTATACATTTTATTGTATGTAAATTTACAGAGTTGATAATAAAGTTAAACATGCTAGGTGATATTACACATGACATAAAAACTTGGCTGCACATATAGACAGACAGAGGTATTAATCTTAACTCTGACATTAACTAAGCTATATTACCTAGAACAACACACTTCTCTGAACTCCCATATTCCCATCTATAAAGTAATGGGTTAGACCAAATTGGAGGTTCCCAACCCTGGCTGCACATTAGCGTCACCTGGAAAGCTTTTAAAACGTACTGATAATCGGGTTACATGCCCAAAGATTGTCATTTTAATTGTTCTTGATGTTGGGCTCAAGTGCTGGCATTTTTTTCTTACAGAAACTTCTTAACTGATTCTAACATGTATTGGTGTGAGAATCAGAGCTTTAGAAAATTTATAGAAGGAGAAGTATGCAATTTTATCTACATGGCAATTGGTCTCCAGTCTCTAAGAATAGCATTATTGATTATTAGACTATGACTTAGAAATTGCAAAAATGTTGGAAAAGATGCCTAGAAAGATATAATACGTGACATGCATATTGCCAAAATACCAAATGGAGAGTCATTTGAAGAATATATATTCGATAACCAGTCCCAGCTTTCTCCATCATTATCCCAGACTAAAATGCATATAAAAGATACATTACCTGGTTTATAGAAAGTACCTTATAAGATAATCAGAATATACTTCAATTTTCAAATTTTGAATTTGTACTAGTTCAAATTTCCATTTTTATATATAATTTTATACAATTAACTGGTAGGAAGTGCTTTCTTGATGGGCTGTTCAAGAGACAGTTTAATTTCTAGGCTCATAAAATGAGGCATCTATAGAAGAACCTTCTATGCTGGTTCTTAGTGAATCATCCAAGAAGACTCATGAGTTTCTCTAACATTTTGAAGCTAGTCAACAGGGAGATCCAATTTAGTAATTCAAAGAATGATTCTTCTCTTTGTGGATTTTCCAGCTGCCCTGTCTCACTTCTTTCTTTGATTGTTTGACTACCATTTGTCTATTTCTCCATTGGAAGAGAAACTTGGACACTTGCGAGAAACCATGTCCTAGTTAAATCTGTATATTTGGCAAATAGCTCCATTTGTGGGAAAAAATGGAAATGGTGTTTTAAACAGTGGTTTTTAGAATTATCCTAAAATCATCTATAACAAGCTATCCACATCTTGATGCTATTGATGTATGTTGGGTGGGGGAGGGGGGAGATAGGTTTATGGTAAACAGTAGACTCTTTTCAGCAGTTCAAACCTGAAACATGGGACTAATTCTATTTTTAAAAGTTTCTATTTTCCAGAGGAGTTTTTTTGTTGTTGTTACATTTAATTTGCTACCTCTTAGTCATGGAGTAGTTGTGAGTACAAGTCAATGTCAGTCTTTTAGAAATTATCCCAGTGGGGGCAATTGGGGTCTTGGGAAAGAAAACCCACACTGGTACAATAACATATGGTCTAACAAATTCACAACTGAGTGACTTTTCTTGCAGCTGTGGTTCAAATTATAGGCATTTCAGATGCTTAATGGTGACTTTAATTTACTGTGAGGAAGTGTATGCTGAGCATCTGGAAGGACATGATTTTACTTTAATCATTTTGATTTAGGTGACAGTAATTACAAGTATCATCATGGTCTGTGGAGAAAACATTGGTTTGACTGTTACCTGCCAGGACTTGTTTCCATCCTCCATATTGGCATTTCTTTTCTTGCACCAAGAGGGTTAAATCACCAAAAAAGCGGGGTGGTTAAATTACCATTTCTGAAAGTTCTTTTTCTCCTTAAGTGCCTGGCATGAGCATGGATTCATAATAATTCAAATTAGTGAATTTACTTAGCCCAACTGATAACACGTTAAAAGATTAAGAATAGTGGTATTTAAGGTGCCTTAAAAAAAGCAGTGTTCATCTGTCCTGGAAATTTTATAGCTAAATAGTGTAGTAACTGGAAAGTCCTTGGTGTAACATAAATTATTTCTGTCTCTGATTATGCAGGTAGTTTTGTGAAAAACTCCGCTAGGTAGCCTGCCAAGAAGGCATTAAGTGTGGAATGGGGCAAATGCCTTGCTCTTAAACTCTTAGGTTATTCTATTTCCTGTTTTAAAGGCATAGAATTAGAAAGATTAGAATAATCATTTAACTCTAAATCTAAAGAAGAGATTTAAACTCAAGATCAAAATATCTCACAACCAGAAAAATCTTCAAATTAGAGGGAAGATCCAGGAGATATGAATAAACATACTTCAATATGGAGACATAATTAAGCATCCATGGCACATGGTAGGTAGTCAGAATAAATGAGAATCCCAACCAATCAGTATTTTGTAGAAGTTGTTTGTATAACAGTTCCTATAGTTAAAAGCATCTTACAAAAAAAAAAAAAAAGAGCTCCTTAATGGTTTAAAAAATAGGTAAAATTCCCTAGAGATAGTTCTCTATTTGAAAGAACCAACTCTGTTGCTCTGCCAGTATAACTTTATATTTCTGGGCTGAGTCTCATTCTTCAATTGTAATACGAAGACCATAACATATCTTCTTTCTGTCTCATCAGATTGTGGTGAAGATCAGATGAGCAAATAGAAATGCTTCATAAATTAAAGAGAGTTGAAAAATGCAGTGTTTTCCATATTATCTTATTTATATTTTCCCATAAAAGATTCTTCCTTTTCCTCTGTCCTCTACTATGTACATGCTGATAAAGGTATTTGAGATCGAGACACTGTATTTCTTCTGGACCTTATAAATAACAATGCTTTTGGTCATGGGGTCATTCAGAGAGGCTGTACCCAATTATTTCAGAGATGATCAAGCTGAGTCCTGTTCATTTGGGATTGTTTTCTCTAAGGTTATCTGCTTGGAAGCAATTTCTCTTCTTGTTAGTAGCTCCTTTCAAGGAGAGATAGCAGATATTAAAGGACACAATGTCATGTTTTTTTAGGGTTAAAAGGAGCATTGGAGACTCCAGCGCAGAACCTCTTGTTATTCCTAAGAATAAGGTCCAATAGAGCAAAGTTCTTTGGCTATAAATACATCTGCCTACAGCAATGCTAGATGTTCCCCATGTCTCTCCCTGTCTGGTGCTGTTATTATTATTCTAGTGTAATTAATTTGACCAGTAAAAATTATTTTGGCATACAGGGGTTTAAGGTCTTAATATAGGGATAATCATTTTCCCTGCCCTTCCTATCTGCTTCTTTGCCTTGGCATTTGAGAAGTCACAATGGTTGAGAAGTCCCAGAGCCTGTAGTGAAGATACTTAAAGCTAGGGACACTTTGTATCTTTTTTATTATATCCTTAGTTTTATTCTTGTAGAATCCATAAAACAGATTATGTGAAGAGAAACTCTTAATACTAGATGATTTTAATGTCTTGGTTATTAAAGTTAGCAACTTCAATATACTCAAAAACATACTCAAAATAGAGTGTATTCTGGATTGATAAATTATGGAATATGTACTTAAGAGGATTTACGTTATAGAGATTGGAATTAAATACTCAGGTAAAGGTATCATGGTGGGAGTCTTCCAGCATAAATGCTTCTCTGTTAGTTTACCAATAATGATCATCCCTTTCACCTTGCTATTGTGTGGTTTAGGAAAGGCATGTGACCTGATTCTAGCCAATGATTGATGGGGGAAGGTCTGCTAGGAAGAACTGAGGTTTCTGGGAAGGATTTTCTTGCTCCCAAAATTTCAGAAAGAAGACATGGCCTTTTTTCTTCCTCTGGACAGAGTTATGTCTAGGTGTGATGCCCAAAACTACTACAGCCATCTTGACGTCTACTTGAGAAGGAATCCATATGTAAGCATTGCAGAGCTAAGGGAGATGTCAGAGAGGTGGAGTTAAAACCCTGAGAAACTGTGTTTCTGGAAAATAATAAATTATTTTAACCTGCTTAATAGAAGTTTTCTATTAACCTGTAGCTGAAAGTATCCTAATTAAAAATTTGAGTGACATAAACTCTTAATAATTGATAATCCATCCTCACACTCTCATTTCTGTGAGAATGTTTCAAAGCTTGTGGTTTTGCTGATATATGGCCATTCCTTATAAATTTCTCTGGAAGGAAATGTGGATGTCAAAGTAGAGAAATATAATAATAATACTTTATTATTATTAAAAGACTCTTTCTGGATAATCTGCTTATTTCAGGTGGGTTGGTTAAAGGATAAAATTAACCAGGTTGGGGGTGGAGTAGGTAGGAATTCATCAAAAAGTCTTTTTTGAGTATCTGCTAGTGCCCAACAATCTACCAGATAGTTAATCAAGAGTAGGCAAATTACTTGTGTTATTTTCATGAGAAAGACTGCTTTTATTCAGTTATACATTTCTAAAGGAAATGTTTTTAATTCCCAGCCTGATAGCTCTTATGCTGTTAGTACCTAGTGCAGAGAAATGTGCTTGAAGAATTTGTGTTGACTTTTCTTTGTTAGCCAACATGAAGGCAGCCAGACTCTGCCAAAATCAGCACTAAAACTATTTCTCATGAGTAATAACAATAATATTCTTTTCCTTTATAGCATCTTTAATCCAAGAATCTTAAGCCTATATAAACATTTGTCTAACAGTACACTCAGAATCTCAGTATTTGGTTGATAGGGAAATTCAACTCGATGGAAGAACACAGAAATAAAAGTAGAACCCAGAGTCTTGACTCTAAATGGTCTTTCAATCTATTGTCCCCACCCAACCATTCAAGGAAAATAAAATTATAGAGGATAAACAACTAACGTGTTCCAACCCCAACTAATGATTCATGATTTCTCTTTTCCTACTTTTTAAAATTATTTTTAATTTTATTTTTGACAGTGGAAACTCTAAATGGCAAAGGAGGGGGGAATTGAGCTGATTATGACTATCACAATATCTTGAGTCTGCAAAAAAAACTTGGCAATATTTGACGAGTGAGGTTTCTTTGGATATTTACAGAACTTCCTGTTGGACTGAAGTATTGTCAAACAATCTTTCTCTTGGTTCTTAAGTAATTCTCTTTCTAAATTGAAAGGGAAGAGGAAGTCACAGAATTAAGTTTTGGAGGAATAAAATACAATGATGCATTAAATTTCCAAAATTCTGAGGTTTCACAGCTTATGAAAAGAGCTTTGAATTCCACTATTTGGACTTAGGATAAGTCAGCAGAAGCAAGGTAGAAGTTTAGTAAAATTCATAATCAAGCTAAGATTTCATACAATTATATTTAACCAACAAAAACTTTCTTTGAACACAAAGAAATGAAAATTAGTAAGCTGATTATAAACTAATCATTTCCTAATAAAGTGGACCCACCAAGGCTCAACTTGGCAACATTTTGATTAATCCATTTTTGGTTAATAATGATTACTCTGACTTGATCCATAAAGACTTTGAATTGAACTGTCTTCTCAGGAAGTAATCATATTGTATTAGAAAATAATTCTATTTAACTCATTCCATTTGTATGTCTTTCCATTTAGGACTATGTTAGCCGGGGGGGGGGGGGGGGGGGGGAGGGGTCTGATTCTGCCCAACACACAGCCAGTCAGCTTTCAGAAATCCACTTGATAGTAAAGATCTTTCTAAAATCCCCACATTACCCTGAAGCTGAATTCACAAAGAGAGTACAGTAGAAGACATACATTTTCCCTTAATGTTCATTTTAAGCCTCCATCAACAACTCTCAGTCATCCTTGCCAGAGACCTACAATGAAGTTGTGATGCCATACACTGCATAAAAGGGTATGTTAAAGCTGAAGTTTAACATGGAAACCCATGTTACCTCAGGAAACAGATCGAGATTTAATAGGTGATACAACTTAGATTTTAATGGAATGCTAAATTATTGAAGGTACACCTTTGTCTTTTTTTTTTTTTTTTAGGCAAGATCTGTCTGTCTACCTCTGGTTGTTAAACTTGCTCTGAAATAACAACTGGTGGGTAATTTCTAAATTTCAAAGAACTTTATTATTATTTAACACATGGCTCATGTTGTAATTGCTATATGAAATAACTTGGACAAGCATTATTATCCCCACCATCGGTCACTTGCTCTAGGTGGCTCAGTTGCTAAATTGGCATTAGAATCCAGTCTCCTGATTGTTCCTCCACTGAGCTTCCCTCTCCACCATTTTTATTTTCTTACAATCCTGAAATATGTGTGGATTAGCCCTTATAACCTCACTCATTTCTATTAAAATATTGTCAATATCTTCATCTTTATTTTCTTGTACTATATCCATAAGAACTCAATCACCACATAAATCCCCATTTCTAGATATAATTTCTCTTTAGTGTTGCTACAAATTACTCAATAGATTTATCCTGTATCCCGAAGGCTGCTGAACTTCATTATGGAGTATGTCTCTTACACACTTAAAAACCACTGAAGATACAAACAACTGCATGTCATTGTTACCCGATTGGACCAAGTCTGCATTACAAAACCTTTATAAAATCTTTAAAACCTCCTAAAATTGCTGTAAGCTACTCCATTCAGAGGGAAGAAGTAATAAGAAATATTCGTACTGTACTTAGCTGTTTAAAATGGTTGAGCCAACTTTACTCTACCATGGAAGAAATCATAGACCGACAAACCCAGGTCCTCTGTAAGTCTCTTCATTATTATGCTCTCTGTTATAACAAAGTACTTTATCTGTCATCAAAATTACATTAATGCCCTGTTCACCCTTCCCTTACAAGAAACAATTACTTCTTTGTATATGAGTTTTCCACATGGTTGCCCTGATGAAACATATGCCATTGGAGGACAAATATATTGATGCAAGTAAAAAAGAGCAAATTAATTCCAGACCCTAGTTAGAGATAAAAGATGCATTTCCTTGTTTTCTGAAATGCAACTTATATAAAATGTCACACTGGGCTTTATTTGTGGAGGAAAAGTGTGCTGCAATTTCATAACCGACAGTTTGTTTTTTTTTTTTTAACTTGACATTTTGTCTGTTACAAAAATGCTGTACCGAATTGTGGGCAATTTCTTCCTACTGCTTCTGGCTAGCTCATTCAGTAAATCTCAATGTTATTACTGAAGATGAATGAGCCACCCAAGGTTTTAGCAACTTGATTCCAAAAATCTCTGTAATGTTTTGGTACAAATGCAAAGAGCCAAATTTTGAAATTTCCTGGATCAGCAAGAATACTGTTTCCTAGGAGGAATTGTAGTGCTTCCTTTTTCTAGTTGAGCTGTGATTATATAAACCCTCCTTGAATGTTTTGGTACCCCTGTCAGAAATTTGAAAATAAAAGGAAGATACTGTCAACATTTCTTAATTGTTATCCATAAAAAATTATCAATAAGTACATATTTCATTGAGTAATTATTTGTTTTAACACCTGACCCACTAGAAAAGAGACTTTTACACATGAATAAGATACTTTCACTCTCAAGTAGCACATCTAAGCCACTTTGCTTCCACATTTCAGACTGAAGCTGAAGTAAACCTTTCCCAAATAACTGGATGAAAAGTGAAAATTAAAACAAGTTTTAACAGTTATTCACAGTACAATCTGAATGATTCAAATTTGTGCGTTTTAATTTTCATTGAATTTAATTACAAAGTGTGAAAGGTTAAACATTGCCTTGGATATTTCCATGGTATCTGGCAGAAATAGCATGCTGACCCTGAATTTCTGATATAACATTAATTCTTTGAAAATTATACATACCTTTTCCATCACCATGTAGCTTAGGTCCTAATGTACACAGGACAATTCATAAATAATGAATGGAAGAATAAATAGGAATAGAGTTTAGGCTGTTTGATAAATGATGCTGTCCTTCTCTTGGGAGACATAACCATTTATTCTCATACAGAGCACCCTTGAAAAAATGATAATGATGCTTATGGTCAAGTACAAGTTAGAAGAAATAGGTGGAAGGATGCAAACAGGTGCTAGACAGAATTTAATTAAATTCATTTTCTGTTTCTAATTCATAATTTGTCTCTACAGTAATTCTGAGGGAAAATATAACAGGAGGTTAATAATAGAAAAGACAACTTCTTTAACCTCCTCTTCAAAAGCCTATACTGTAAGCCTTCTCTGGAATTTGAAAATTAGTCTTGAAATACTTTGATCCATAGCATTTTGGAGTTGAAGCAGCACCATACTACATCCAAAAGTAGAATGATTTTTGCAGGTTTGCAAAAGATTTCTAACATCACCAACAGCCAAAAGGTTTTCTGGGGTAATGTTTGCCCAGCATATCTGACTCTCCCCATTTGCAGAATTCCATTGGTGTGAAGGGGATTTTGACCAGAAGTAGGATGTAAAATCCCAGATCCCACTCAACACATAGGAGAAAGGAATATACTTTTCTTTCACTTTGACTTCCTACTCAAAAATATTCTCTTTGTTGTTAAAATCAATTAAAAGACAAATTATATCATGTTAAAGTAAGAAGATGGAAAAATATAATGAATCTTGAGTGTCAAAACTCAAGCATGGTTACCCATAGGAATGAATCCTCCTATCCAAATTATGTTTGTGATTGGTTTTGTCCAGTAAGGAACAAGAGAATAAAATATAAATAGCTGCAGTATATAAAAAAAGGTAGACTACTATATGGCTAGAGTTTCCAATTATAGAATAACATGTGAGTGACAAAATGGTTTTGCTCTATAGATAGATACGGAGCTTGTCATTGCTAGTAGGAAGGAGAGGTTGAAGGGACTCAGCAGAGGATTATCAGGAAGGAAAGAAGGATGTATTGAATTTATTGAATACCTTCTACAAGTCTACTACAGATACTGTATTAATATTTTAAGCATAAATTATTCAGAGGTATAATTGTTTATAGACACAGTTCACCTTATGCTTTGTAACATTTTGGTTTTTTAAATGGTATTTTGAGTGGGCCTTTCTGATGGTGCTCTGTAGATGAATTAACCTAGGCATTCAGGCCTCTTGCCTCTGGGTGGCTGGAAATCACCTTTCGATTAGAAATCCTCTGGAGTTCATGGGTTCTATTCCCTCTCTTGTCTTTAATGCACAGCAGGGTCTTTAGTGTTAGTGTACAACTTCAGCCTCCACTAGAGCACTAGAGGTCTGACTCATGCACAACAACTCATATTTGAAATTGGTTATTTTAAGGAAAGAGTCAAACAAGTTGCAATTGAATAAATACTAATTCACTCAAATGCCTCACCATAATGCCCTAACAGGGATAATATTTGACTCCTGATACATTAATAGGACTCTGGGACTTTTTCCCTCTATGCTAATGTTAAATGTCATCTATCTAATAAGATTCTAAATTTATATCCTTTTATTCCTAAAATATAGCATTTCTTATATAGGAATTATCATAGGGAAATAATATATATAAATTCTGGCTATAAAAGTGTTCACCGTAGTGTTATTTATAATAGCCCTAATTTTAAGTCATCATAAATATCCACAAATATGATATTTGTTAAATAAGTTAAGGTTAGAATAACATATAATGGGAAAGAATATTTTAAAAGAATGACAGCAAAAATGGCAGAATGGGGAACCCCAAGGGCCCATCCCTCAACAGAAATCCTGGCTAGAAGAACTACCAGAATCAATTTTGTCAGAACTATGGAAGATAATCAAAGATTTACAGCAGCCATTTAAATGCTTAAGAAAGGGGCAACTGAAACCAGTGGGAAAGTTTTGTGGTGTTTTAACTTAACTTTGTCCCACCCCGCCTTCCCTGGCACAACAACAACCTTGAGGACAATAGCCCACATCCTTGGTGTGGATTCCTGGTGCTGATAGGGACAGAGATAAGAACTTAATTCCCAGAGAGTTAGTCACTTTGTATGTAAATGGATTAAACTCTCCAATTAAAAGACAAAGGTTGGCAGAATGGGTTAAAAATGATCCAACTATATACTGTGTATAATAGACTCACCTTAGATCCAAAGACACAAATAGATTGAATGTAAAGGAATGGAAAATATATATTCCATGGAAATAGTAACCAAAAGAAAGCTGGGGTTGCTATACTAATATCAGATAAAATAGATTTTATGTCAAAA
The DNA here is from genome assembly GCF_018350215.1 of Panthera leo. Taxonomy (NCBI): domain Eukaryota; kingdom Metazoa; phylum Chordata; class Mammalia; order Carnivora; family Felidae; genus Panthera; species Panthera leo. The sequence continues at coordinate 93,973,445 of NC_056680.1, forward strand.
ATTATTACACAAAGGCATTATAAATTGACAAAAGGGTCAATATATTAAGAAGGCATAATAATTATATACACACCTAACAGAGCCCTAACATAAATGAAGCAAAAATTGACAGAACTGAAGGAAGCAATGAGTAGTTATAGATTAATAGTTGGAGACTTACATATGCCACTTACAATAATAGATAAAATAACTAGACAGAATTTTAATAAGGAAAAAAGAGGACTGGAACAATATTATAGACCAACTAGACCCAAAAGACATATACAGAACATTGTACACATTCTTCTCAAGCGCACTTGGAACATTCTCCAAATTAGAATATATATTAGGTCACAAAAGGAGTCTCAACAAATTTTAAAAGATTGAAATTATACAAAGTATCTTCTCAGACCACAATAGAATGAAACTAGAAATCAGTAACAGAAGGAAAACTGTAATTTGCAAATATACAGAAATTAAACAACACACTCTTAACCAACCAATGGATTAAAGAAGAAACTATATGGACATAAAATACTTAGTTGAATGAAAATAAAAATGAAATCGAGGACTCTAAAGGATTAAATAAAACTATTAAAACTAATGTTAAAAGTATATGTATTGACCTGGAAAGATACTTGTATCAAATTTAAAAAGAAAAAGGCTGGGCGCCTGGGTGGTTTCGTTGGTTAAGTGTCCGACTTTAGCTCAGGTCATGGTCTCGCAGTTCAAGCCCCATGTTGGCTCTGTACTGACAGCTCCGGGCCTGGAGCCTGTTTTGGATTCTGTGTCTCCCTCTATCTCTGTCCCTCCCCCGGTCGCACTCTGACTCACTCTCTCTCAAAAATAAGAAAATGTTAAAAAAAAAAATTTTTTTTTAAAGAAAAAGGCCAGCTGAAAAAATGTAGCTGTGTCTAGAAGAAGCCCACTGAAATCCCTCATACAGAAATTTTCACGAATAGAAAAGCATCTGAATAGATTGTAGCAAAATGTCTATTATCTTTAGTTGATGACTTTTGATATTATTTGATATGCTTATTTTTTTTTCTTTCTGTTTATCTGTGTTTTCTAATTTATCCCAATGAATATGGATTACTTGAGTGACTTTTAAATGAAATTTAATGAAAAATGAAATTTAATGAAAAATAAGTACTATCATGAGAAAATAATTAGACATATGGCTTTGGATACAATTATTTCTTCTGTTTTTATTTTATTTTTAAACCTAAAGTCACCAAAACAATCAGACAAAGAAAAGGGAAATAGAGATTATCTAAAACTTGCAAAATATTGTATGCATAAGACAGGCAAATTTCAACAAAATTATTATATAATGTAGACTTTTGAAGGATTTTCTATCAGAATATTTAGCTACTGCCCTGATTTCTCTTTGATGTGATTTATAGTTTAGACAACTTAGACTTCAGGAAGAAAGTACACATACCCTAGCATTAAGAAACACTATATCAGGTGAATGATTATTTCACTGCTACCAGTATTAGGAGCAGGCATTTCAAGATGATTGATCCTCTATGGAAAAGAAAGGAATTTCCTCTCTGACAATTTGGGGCTCTTTCGGGCTCTCAGCAGTGCTTGCTTTCCTTTACATTGTTGGAAATCCAGTTTTGCATTTAGATTAGTTTCAAGGGTAGAAATGTTATGGGAATGAAACATCCAGATATATTTTCTCTCTGAAGCTTTGTCTTTGTTCTAATATAAGGAAACTTTTATTATCTCAAAGTCATCTGTAAATGTGGTAAGGAAAAACTCATCATAAAATGTAAATCAAATCATAAGATATGTACTTAACTGGCAATGGAAAAGCAAGAAGAGGCTCCTTTTGCTTTTTTTATTTCTGACATCAGTACCACATATGGATCATCTTATTACATAAGCTTGAGAACTGTTTTGCCCCATCACAGAACAGAGAACAGGGGAACTGACATCACTCTTTTCATTATTTACTATAATATAAGATGCCACTCTGTGGGCAAGGTAAAAAAAAAAAAAAAGGTCCATATTAAAAAATAATAATATAATCTATGTTTGCAAAACATTTTAAATTTCTCAGAAGGAATCAGTTCCACATGCCCCCTGACATTTCTAAGCCCTGCATCCTGTTTCTCACTAGCTTTGTTCTCAGAGAATAGGATCTCACCTTTCTCCAAGTCCCTTACCCACTATGCTGCCTTTTCTAGTTTTCCATAGGATTTAGCTAAGTGATGGACCTTCCCCATTGTGTGTGCAGTATGCTCTCCTCTTGGCCACACGCAGGAATTTCTTATGTGTATTAACTGTAATTTAGATCTATTTTATTACAAATAGTAATGGCATTGCATATTCAATTCGAGAAGGAAAAAAAAAAAGTCAATATATAACATCTCAGGGCTAATTAGGGAATAATTGCAAACTTCTCCCAGATGCAGGGCCAGATAAAAATGGCCTGGCTTTATCCAAATTCCAGAGGATACTTGTGACTTACACTGTTGGAAGCAGGGCTTCCAGTTGCAATTTTTTTTTGTTTGTCTTTATCCCCTTTCATTAAATTGTGGATATTTTCACAGTCAGAAACATTTCCTCAAACATATTCCAGTGCCCTACATGTATTAGGCTCAATGAATTTTGTGAATTCATGTTTCTAATGATTCCCTGCAGAGTTGAGAATCAAACAGGCACAGGGAGCAGAATCCAGCCGTGCGGCCAGCATAGGGTCCTCTCTGATTGTCTGTGTATCAACTGGTGAGGGCAGTAGCAAACCAAGAGCCCCCACCTACCTATGGACTGATGCCCCTACCAACCACAGCTCTTTAATACTCAACCCATTAGTATTCACTCATGTCAGTTTCTACCACAAAGATAGTTTGTATAATAAGATTGATTTTTATGATCTTTCTTACAAAATTGTAAGTGATTTTTTTTTCATTTTTAAGGAACACAAACCAATTAAAAATGGAATATAGAAAAATAGTGTTTAGGGACAATAATAAATATTTTATTTAATATCAATTGAACATTTATAACGAGGCATAGTATTTCAGTATAGTTTGCTTCAGTTGAATCTGTTCTAAAACTAGAATTCAGAGGTAAAGCAGTTATAGAGAAACAATGTGGGTGACCCATAATAATGTTATGCCTCATTTAGTTGATAGCATTCAATTCAATTTAGTGATCAATTAAGTCAGTTAGTCCTACTAAGCATAGGTTTGAGTGTCATTATATGAGTCTTTTTACTAATTCTCTATTCCATTGGTTAATTTGCCTATTCCTGTGATAATTCCACACTGTTTAAACTTCTAGAGTTCTCTAGTGTGTCTTAATATCTAGCAGAATATGTATTATTTGCAGATTTGTATTATCTTTGTAGATGCCAGAATTAGAGCTATTTATCCTTTCTGGACTACACAAATTTTGATCTTTTTATAGATACATTGAAATGGAAATTACATACCAGGACACAGGTACTGGTTAGAAAGTTTCAATTTCCCTTTATTTTTTGTCAAGTAGAATGTTAGGTAACATCCATATATTTTCTTCTCTTCTTGACCCTCCATTAAATGTGAGATTCTTCAATAATCTGAACTGTTCTAAGTCTCAAAGCTGGCAATAATCAATCTCTCATCTCAGAGATGTACATGTTGAGGGGGAATAGCAGAAGGGTTGTTCTCATTGCAGCCAGATTTCTGCGGGCATGACTGAGCTATTGAACTACAGGGAGTTTTCTCATCTATGAACATAGTATATATCTTTATTTACTAAAAAAAATTGTTTTCAAAGGTGTGTATAAAATTTCCTACAGATTTGTTACTAGGTATGTCATACTTTTATTCCTATTTTGAATGTAATATTTTCTTCTAATATATTTACTAACTGATTATTGATTGTGCATAGGAAAGTTCTTGGTTTTTGTTTTGTTTTATTGCAGTAGTCTTTGGGGGATGGTTTTATTGAAGAAAAGTTTATCTTCCTGAGAGTATATAGTTTATTACAGTTTCACAAATTCACTATAACACTCAGGTTAAGAAAAGATGCCTCCTTCATGCTCCCTTTCTACCACTACCTCCACACCAAGGGTAACCAATATCCTAACTTCTAACACCATGGAAAATTTTACATGTTTTTGAATCTCATTTAAATCGACTCAGACATTGTGAACTCTTTCATGTCTGGCTTCTCTCATCCCATATTATGTTTGCAAGATTCAGCCTTATTATGTGTAGCTGGTATTTGTACATTCTTATTGCTTAGTAGTATTTTTTAGTTGTTAATATATCACAATTTATTTATCCACCCTATTTTTATGGTCATTGGGTAGTTTGGGGCTATTACAAATAGTACTTCTATAAGCATTCTATAAACATGTCTTGTACACTTGAACTTACTTATGCATTTTTGTTGGTTACATGCCTGGGAGGGTATGGCTTAGTCATAAATTTAATAGATACTGTGAAACAGATACTGTCAAATATTTAATAGATACTGTCAAACAGTGGTTGAACAGATTTATAGTTCTATCAGTGTATGAAAGTTCCAGTTTCATTTAGTACATAACCCATCGATATTATTTTGCACCCCTGCCAATACTTGATATTCTGTACCCTTTTCATTATAGCAATTTAGTGTAAGAGTGTGTAATACTGTCATACCATAGATTTAATTTTACTCTTCTCTGATGACTGATAAAGCCAGATATATTTCCAAGTGTGCATTGATCATTTGGATATCATTTGCGAAGTACCTTTTTAAGCCTTTTGTTCATTTTTCTTTTGTGTTGTCTGTATTATTCTTATTGCTTTATAGGAGCTCTTTGTATATCTTGGGTATATCCATTGCCAATATTTTCTCTCACTGAGGACTCACTATTTCTTTTATTTTAGTATAATTTATCATTTTTCTTTATGGTTATTGCCTTTTTGATAAATTTTTTAAAAATTTGCTCAAAGTTTATGATGATGCTCAAGCTATTAATTATTAGATATCATTCCTATGTGTGGCCACTTTATTAAATCTTCTTATTGGTTCCAGTAGTTATGATATGAGATTCTTTTTTTTTTTTAGGTAGGTAATCATATCATCTGAAATTATTGACTGTTTTAGGTCTTGCTTTTCCTATTAGTCAGGAAGTAACCAAAACACATGACTAAAATTAGCTTGAATAATATAAGAATGTATTATTTTACATTCCAGGAAATTCCAAGTTAGAGTGGCAACAGGTACAGCATGTAAAATTCCAGCTCTGCTTTGAAAGTCTCTTTGCTTTGTTATATACTTCTATGTTGACCTTATCTTCAAGCTGTTGGCCAAGTGTTACAGCAAGTCCTGTTTTGCTAAGAAATTTGTAGAAAATTTTTCATCATGATTGAATGTTAAAATTATCAATACTCTTTCTGCACCTATTGAGTTAGTGCTGTTTTATTTCTTTAAAGTATTAATTAATATACCAATATATTTTCTGGTTTTGAACCATCCTTGAATTCTTCAGCTAAACATATTACTAATATTTTGTTCTTTTAATCTCCCACTGGATTCAATTTAGTAATATTTTATATAACATTTTATATTCTTTGTTTATAACACAGTGAGCCTATAATTTTCTTTTCTTGTGTGGTCCTCAGCCCTATTTGGCATCAGGGTTTAGCTGAGTGGTATAATTCCTCATTTTTCTGTCTTGGAGCAATTTGATACATGAGAATTTACAGTTGATCCTCATTATTTGTGCATTCTGTATTTGTGAATTTACCTACAGACTGAAATTGATCTGTAACCCCAAAAGCAGTACTTACATTGATTTCTTAGTCTTTTGCAAACATAGAGAGGTAAAAAATTTGAGTCGCCCTACATGCACATTTCCAGTGGAAGTTGAACAAGGCAATGCCCTGCCTTCTTGTTTTAGCTCTAATACTGTGATCAAGTATCTTTTTTGTAGTTTAGTTAGTGCCATGTTTTTTGCATTTTTGTGCTTTTTTTATGTTGGTGATTTTTTAGTTTAAAATGGCCCCCAAGCATGGTGCTGGCACGTTGTCTAGTGTTCTTAGTACAAGAAGACTGTGATGTGCATTATGGAGAAAATCTGTATGTTAAATAAGTTTTGTTCAGGCCTAAGTTTTTGTGCTGTTGGCCATGAGTTCAGTGTTAGTGAATTAACAATAAATATTTTAAAAAGTGTCTTTAAAAAGAAAAAATACATAAAACAAAACTATGTATTGATCACTTGATGAAAATGTTGTGTGGCCAGAGGCTCACAGGAACCTAATTCTGTATTTCCCCTTGCAGTGATTCAGAATTCATTAATTCAGTTAGTAGTAACTTTACAGAGCATTACTACCACAAATAATAAGAGTTGACTGTATGTATTGTTTGAAGAGTTGACAGCAGACCCCGTAGTGCCATTGGCAAAGACATCAGTAACTATTTTGATTTTTTTTCTGGTCTTGGTCTATTCAAGTATCTTACTGGGCCAGTCTTTATAATTCACATTAAAAAAATTTTTTTTTAACATTTACTCATTTTTGAGAGACAGAAAGAGACAGAGTGTGAGTGGGGGAGGATCAGAGAGAGAGGGAGACACAGAATCTGAAGCAGGCTCCAGGCTCTGAGCTGTCAGCACAGAGCCCGACACAGGGATCAAACCCACAAACTATGAGATCATGACCTGAGCTGAAGTTGGCTTAACCAACTGAGCCACCCAGTGCCCCTATAATTTACATTTTCTCAAAAAGTATTCTTTTCTGGGTTCTCTTTTCTGGTCCATTGATCTATGTGTCTGTTTTTGTGCCAGTACCATACTGTCTTGATGATTACAGATTTGTAATACAGCTTGAAGCCCAGAATTGTGATGCCTCCAGCTTTGGTTTTCTTTTTCATTGTTACTTTGGCTATTCGGGGTCTTTCTGATTCCATACAAATTTTAGAATTATTTGTTCTACCTCTGTGAAGAATGCTGGTGTTATTTTGATAGAGATTGCATTGAATGTGTAGATTGCTCTGGGTAGTATAGACATTTTAACAATATTTGTTCTTCCAATCCATGAGCATGGAATGTTTTTCCATTTCTTTGTGTCTTTCTCAATTTCTTTCATAAGCTTTCTTCAGTTTTCAGTGTACAGATCTTTTACCTCTGGTTAGGTTTATTCCTAGGTATCTTCTGGTTTTTGGTGTAATTGTTAATGAGATCGATAACTTGATTTCTCTTTCTGCTCCTTCATTATTGTATAGAAATGCAACTGATTTCTTTACATTGATTTTATAGCCTACAACTTTGCTGAATTAATGTGTCAGAATTTATGGCCAATTTTCCACAAAGCAGGAAAAGAATACCCAATGGAAAAAAGACAGTATCTTCAGCAAATGGTGTTGGGAAAACTGGACAGCAACATGCAGAAGAATGAATCTGGACCCCTTTCTTACACCATACACAAAAATAAACTCAAAGTAGATGTAAGACCCGAATGTAAGACAGGAAACCATCAAAATTCTAGAGGAGAAAATAGGCAACAACCTGTTTGACCTCAGCCACAGCAATTTCTTACTAGACATGTCTCCAGAGGCAAGGGAAACAATCAAACATGAGACTTCATCAAGATAAAAAAAAAATTTCTGCACAGCAAAGGAAATAATCAAGAAAACTAAAGGCAACCAATGGAATGGGAGAAGATATTTGCAAATGACATATCAGATAAAGGGTTAGTATCCAAAATATATAAAGAATTTATCAAACTCAACACTCAAAAAAGTAAATAATCCAGTGAAGAAATGGGAAAAGGACATGAACAGACACTTTTTCCAAAGAAGACATCTAGATGGCTAATAGACACGTGAAAAAATGCTCAACATCACTCATCATCAGGGAATTACAAATCAAAACCACCTCACACTTGTCATAATGGCTAAAATTAACAACTCAGGAAATAACAGATGTTGGCAAGGGTGCAGAGAAAGGGAACCCTTTTGCACTGTGGGAATGCAAACTGTTACAACCATTTTGGAGAACAGTATGGAGATTCCTCAAAAAATTAAAAACAGAGCTACCCTATGACCTACCAATTGCACTACAAAGTATTTATCCAGAGGATACAAAAATGCTGATTCTAAGGGGCACATGCACCCTGATCTTTATAGCAGCACTATCAACAGTAGCTAAATTATGGAAAAAGCCCAAATGTCCATCTACTTATGAATGGAGAAAGAAAGTATGGTATACATACATTCAATGGAATATTACTTGGCAATCAAAAAGAATGAAATCTTGCCATTTGCAACAGTGGATGGAACTAGAATGTATTATGCAAAGCAAAATAAGTCATTCAGAGAAAGACAAGTATCATATGATTTTACTCATGTGTAATTTAAGAAACAAAATAGATGAACATAGGGGAAGGGAGGGAAAAATAAGATAAAAACAGAGAGGGAGGCAAACCATAAGAGACTCTTAAATACAGAGAACAAACTGTGAGGGTGGCTGGAGGGGTCTTGGGTAGGGGAATGGGCTAAACGGTTGATGGGCACTTGTTGGGATGAGAACTGGGTGTTGTATGTAAGTAATGAATCACTAAATTCTATTCCTGAAGTGGTATTACACTGTATGTTAACTAAGTTGGAGTTAAATGAAACATAAATTAATTAAATTAATTTTTTTAAAAAGTGTCCATTTCATTGATATTCACATTTATTGGTGTTCCTTCTTATAATATTTTATTCCCCTAGGTATATTCCATTTTTGTTCCTAATCTTGTTATTTGGGTAGCAGTTTTTTTCTTTGATTCCTGTGAATGTCTATCTTTTGGTGTTTGACTATGAATATTTTCAAATAATGAGATTTAATTTTGTGATTGTCTTTGCTCATTATGTTTCCATTTACATCTTCTCTTTAATAATTCCTTCCTTCTCTTTCCTTTAATTTAAAACTTAGTTTCTTTTCATTACTTCCTATATCCTCAAATAAAATTACATTTAAAATATTAAAATCTTTGTTAATTCTCTCTTTGGCTGCTTCCTCTAAGATTTGGTATAAATTATTTTTGCTGCTGTTTAGCTACAAAATATTTTGTATTTTGAATATTTTGAATTTTTATTTCATATTTCTACTAATACATGATTAATCTCATATTAGTGAATCATTGTATATGATTCTGTATGTATTTGGAAATAATATAAATTATCTTTTCTAGGGTGCACAAAGTTAAAAAGAAATCAGTCAACTGAAGCTTGTTGATTATGCCATTTCAATATTCTTTATTCTTATTATCTTTTTGATCTGCCAATCTCTAAAGAAAGTGAGATAGAGTTTTCCTTTATCATTATTGGTTTCATATCCTTATAGTTCTACAAGTTACTTTTTTATTTGCATACTATTCTCATACCATAAAGTATATAATTCAGAGAGTTTTAGGGTATTTAGATATTGTGCCATTCTAATTCCAGACTATTTCCATCCCAAAGAAACCCCATACCCATTAGTGTTCACTGCCCATTCTCTCTCCTCTCCCCAAACCCTGATAATCACTGATCTACTCTCTTTTTCTATAAATGGAGAATACAGTACATGGACTTTTCTGTCTGGGTTCTTTCACTTATCATTATGTTTCCAAGGACCATCTGTGTTGTAGCATGATTCAGTATTTCATTCTTTTTATGGCCAAATAATATTTCATTGTATGGATACACTGCATTCCTCAGTTGGTAGACACTTGTGTTGTTTCTCCTTTTTAGCTATAATGAGTAGGCTTTTATGAATCTTCATGTACATGTTTTTGTATAGATATATGCTTTTGTTTCTCTTGGGTATATAGTAGGAGTGGAATTTCTAAGTCACATGGTAGCTGTATATATAACATTTTGAGTAAATGCCAAACTCTTTTCCAAAGTGACTGCACCATGTTACATTCCCATCATCAGTAAGTGAGGGTTCTAATTTTTTCCACATCCTCACCAACACTTGTTATTTTCTGTCTTCTTTATTATAGCCATATATTTATTTATGGCTATATATATTTTTTAGCCATGTATATTTATTCTGGTGGGTATGAAGTGGTATCACTGTGGTTTTAATTTACATTTCCTTAATGACTAATAATATTTATTATCTTTTTAATGTGCTTATTGGCAATTTGTATATATTTGGAGAAATGGCTATTTAAATTATTTGCCTAATTCTAAATTAGTTTTTTTTATTATTGAGTTTTTAGAGGTATTTGTACATTCTAGATACCAGCCCATTATAAGTTATATGACTTACAAATATTATCTCCCATTCTGTAAGTTATCTTTTCACTTTCTTGATGGTGTCCTTTGAAACACAATTTTTTTCCATTTTGATAAGGTCCAATCTACCTAGTTCTACTAATTTTTGCTTTATTCAAAAATTTTTATTAAGAAAAAAATGTCCATGGCTGTTATATTTTCTTTATAGTTTGCTTTTAAAAAATCAATCTGAGGGGCAGCTGAGTGGCTCAGTCAGTTAAGTGACTGATTTCAGCTCAGATAATGATCTTGTGGTTTGTGGGATCGTGCCCTGAATTGGACTCCATGCTGACAGCACAGAACCTGCTTAGGGTTCTCCCTCTCCCTTTCCCCCTCCCTCCCTCCCTCTCTCTCTTTCTCTCTGTGTCTCTCTCTCTGCCCCTCCCCCACTCCCAAAATAAATAAACTTAAAAAAACCTAAAAATAAAAACCTATTTGAAATGTTCATTTTCATCCTTTTGAAGCCTTTTTTCATCAATTCTATGTACAGTGATAGTTGACTCATTTTTGCATTTTATTTATTTTAAATTTTTTTTAATGTTTATTATCGAGAGAGAGAGAGAGAGAGAGAGAGAGCGCGCGCAAGGTGGGGAAGGGCTGATAAAGATGGAGACACAGAATCTGAAGAAGGCTCCAAGCTCTAAACTGTCAGTGTGGAGCCCAATGTGGGGCTTGAACTCACAAACCATGAGATCATGACCTGAGCTGAAGTTGGATGCCTAACCGACTGAGTCACACAGGCACCCCTGTACATTTTTGCATCTTAAAAGAATACTGATGACAGTTCCATCAGTGAGGCTTGATGGAAACAGTCCCCATTTATTTTAAAATTATACTCACAAACTTGTATGATCATAATTAAATATAATATATGCTAAAATCAAATGGGGCAATTGCTTCAATATATATAAGATACAAAAATTATGTAATTATGGTATCATTTATATCAGTGCTAATAAATAAATTATAGACAGTGTTCCATATTGATTGCATCTTATTACTATAAAGTCCAAGCAGAAGAAACCCCACACTATATATTAACACATGATTGTTCAACTATACTCTTAAACTAGAAAGTCCTAAGTTGACATTTCTATTCTAAATCCTAAATGGAAAATAGATTCATAAATCAACAAAACTCACCTATAACAGCCTGATCTTGCAGAGAAGCCTGATAGTTTAGAGATGAAATTAATGTGGTCTTGACCACACACTTGGACCTCTAGGAAAAACTCAAGCCTGTCTCCTCTGTTATCTACACTAGTCCTAAGAAATTTGAGGAGTACCTGGGTGGCTTAGTCAGTTAAGCATCCAACTTCGGCTCTGGTTATGATCTCCGGGTTTGAGAGTTTGAGCCCCATATCAGGCTCTGTGCTGACAGCGCAGAGCCTGGAGCCTGCTTCAAGTTCTGTGTCTCCCTCCCTCTACCCCTCCCCCACTCACACTCTGTGTCTCTCTTTCTTAAAAATAAATATTTTAAGAAATGTAAAAAGAAATAAATTTGAGCAAATGGAGGCCTTAGAAATGATGCTCAGAGAATTTAAATGGGACTTTATGCCTTCATCTTTCATCTCTTAGAACAGTCTTAGTTGGGAATTTCTGGATTCTTATATACCAAATACAGACCATGTGAAAGCAGGAGTGCTAGGAATTCCTACCTAGACATCAAAGATTTCGTTCAGCTGTTGCTTGTGATGGTTAGTTTTATGTGTCAGCTTGGCTAAGCATTGTCCCCAGTTATTCAAATACTAATCCTGATGTTATGGTGAAGGTATTTTGTAGATCTACAGTCTGTTGACTTCAAGGAAAGGAAATTATCTTCAATAATGTGGATGGGCTTCATCCAATAAATTGAAAGACATTAAAAGCAACATTAAGGTTTCACTGAGGAAGAAGAAATTCTGCCTCCTCAAGACTACAGCATTAACTCCTACCTGAGAAATATTCAGCATTCCAGTCTGCCTTTCAATTGAACCTGCCAGTTGAAATTCCTTGAATAAAATCTCTTTATACACACACATATATAAATTCATATATGTATATATCTACTTCCTGAAAGAAGTATTGCTCTAGCATTAGGTTGAACATGAAGCTTCTCAAAAAGGGCTCAAGATAATAGTGTTGTGCACTGGGGACAAGCTTCACTGTTTTCAAAACTTCCCCACCTATCTGAATATGTTAATTCTGCCCCTTATCCAGGAGGGCTTGCCAGGCCCTACCTGTATGATGATTTGCCCTTCTTCAATCTCCCACCCCTAAGACCCAGAGGTGCCATTTCCTCCCAGGCAGTTAGGAATTTCCTTTTTGTCTTATCATAAGCACTTTCTACCCGTATCTTAAGAAAAAAAAAATGATATTCAGATTCCCAAGCTCTGTTTTTGGTATGTTAAAGAGGATTTTTTGGAATTTGGAAAACTGTTTTCTCTTCCACAAAATCTGACCTCTAAAATTATTGTCTTATGAGAGATTCAAAAAGCCTAATTTGAGGCTGAGCAATGATTTATTGTTCTAAGATACATATCTTCTGGCTCTGAATCCCTGAAAGCTGTTGATTCATGGAAAGGAAATCACATGCCATAATGATTTAAAGGGAATTAAAAATACCTTTTTTTTTAAAAAAATCACCGTTGATTCTGATTGGTTGAATTTCCTTGTGGTTCAGTTGACCTAAACTTCATTCAGCAGCTTACAATAACCAGGTATGATAAATTATATTATTTCTTCACCATTCTTTCTGTCCCCCTCAGCCTGGACATATTTTTAGCAGAGATGCTTCCCAATGTCAATAGCTTGGAGTTTGGCCAGGTGATTTGCTTTCGCCAATAAAATGTAAGAGGACATAATGGGAACTACATTCAACCAGACTTCTAATGTGATGTGTGGTTAGGTTTGCCCTCTTGTATTTTTTCCATCCACAATGAAAAGATATTGTCCCAGGGAGCCAGTTTCTTCATTCTGAGTTCCAGAATGAAGAAACATAGGGAATAGACCTGAATCCAACCCACATCCTGGTACCAAGTGCAGCCAAAGCCAGGCCAACCAAGTCTAGCTGAGCCGTAACGTAGCCACAGACCTATAAGCAAGAAATGTTTGTTGTTTAATGTCTGTTGTTAAAAGGTCAACTGAAATATAGGGGGCTGTTTGTTACATACCATTATTGCAGCAAAAAGCTGATTAATACAGCAGTCTTATAGTAAATGATTTTTGTATGTTCTATATTTTATGTGGTATATAATAGATTTAATTAAACTTAGATATATCTGATTGTCCAGTTTAATCAAGTCTCTATATGAATTAGCAAAGAAAAACACTTTGCATTGTATAGTTTTTACAACCACACTTGGGTAAATGCAATGGAAATATATCTATATCTTCCCATTAGGTCAGAAATGTTTTAGTTGGTTTCTACTTGCAAGTCAGGAACCTAACAAGGTCTTCACACATGCAAGGCTTCCTACTTGACCTTAGTGAACAGCTCCTCTTGACAAGCTTTATGTTGACTAAGAATAACATACCATCCAATGAGAGAATAAGTACAGCTTCCTTGTGACCAGCTGTTCACTTCTGTAACTCCAGCACAAGAGCAGCATACCATCAATGTGATGGGAGAATAAACTAGGGATGATTTTGATATTCACATATTGCCATGGGTATCTGTCTCCATCATATGTTGACATCTGTGATGGACTTTCTGAATAACTCAGGGCATCAGAGGGTTGTTCTCTCCCACAAGCCAAGATAACTTTGGCAAACACATCTGTATAATGTGTGCACTGGGCACATTTCCTTGTTGAATTATTCAATTAAATCTGATAATGAGAGCACATTGACACAGTTAAACACTCAGGTGAATAAAGGATTCACTTTGAAGTGCAGAAATTTCTGGAGTCATCTGTGTGTTAACAAGTGATGATTCTCACTATCATCATCCAGGGAGGAAGAAACTTTAGAAAACGTAAACTAGAGTTGAGCATGCTGGAGGCTTTTTCTGGCATGATTTCAAGGAGATGAAAGGTGGAGGCAGTTTCCAGTGTTCATTAGAACCATCAGTGTTTTTAGAGTAAATGCAATGAATTTTAAGAGACAGAAAAATAAGACTCCGTTCTTAAGTGAATCTTAGTCCTCTGAACTCCAGTGGGACAGAAAGATGAACACAAGCATAGGTATCAACACATCTGCTTTCTGATTCTCCATCTGCAAAGCCCCTCATTCATAATCTTACAAAAATACTGGATTTTTTCCAGCTCAGTTCTCATTCTGTAAAATGGAAGAAAATTGACTGGTCCCCCATTGTTACCATAGAGCATGTTACAAAGCACCAACACAATGTTATGCAAATAAAAGGGCCATCCAGAAATAAAATTTGGGTAATGGCTGTTATTTAGGTATGATGACTACATTAGAAATACCTGCCAGTCACACTGGCTGTCTCTATAATAAGGGCATCATTATTAAGAGAAGTTTGGCACTTGGCAAATGGCAGCCTGTGTGTTTATTAGCCTGCCCTGTCTCTCCATCTAGACTGTACACCCTAGGACCATTTCTTGGCTCTCTTTTAACCTTTATTTGCATAGTACAACCAGCACAAGATAGGTGATCATTGTTTATATAATAAAAGTAGTTAATAATTGCCATTTATTGATCCTCTTCCATGTACCAGACCTGTACCAGGCATTATATATATACTATCTCTAATTCATACAGTAGTACAGTAACTCCAAAAGAAAAAAATTATCCCCATTTTACAGATAAAGAAGTTGAGAGTCAGAGAGGCTATACTGCTATACCAAGCCCAGGCTATACTGCTAGTTTAATAAGAATGATTATGCATGTAATGAATAAAATGTCTTAAGTAATTAGATAGCCATGATTAACAGTTTAGAAAAACAAGAACTAAAAGAAAGTATCACTAGTAGTTGTTAATTGCTGATGTATTTCATTATCTTTATCAACGGTTCGGTGTCTACTAGGATCGCAGAGCTGCCTTGAGTATTAACTTATGAACCAAAAGCTTTGCATCAGTGTATACAGAAGAAATTAAGCATGTGTGAATATTCTTTTCTTAACATGGATATCAGTTCAATCACATAAGATGTCTATCTGGTCTAAATCTTTCTTTCCAAATCATTATATCTAATTTATGAAGGGGGAATTTTTTTTTTTGTCAAAGTTTTATGCTCACATGCCATTGAAATCATGTCTACACAGTCATATCTATATTTTACGTACTTTTTGCCCCATATTAGCTCAGGAAACATGTAAAAGCAAAACCAGAAAGAAAGTTTGGGGGCAGATGATACAACAAAGTTTTGAAACACTTGACCTGTCTAAATATAGTAATTAAGTCATTCCACTAAGAGATTAGAAAATGAATTGGTTTTTTTCCTCAAGTTGTAAAAATACTACCTCCCTAAATTGACATAAGTTGGGTATTTTTTCTCTGCTGACCTCCTCATGATTGTGATTTGATAATGTGAATGAGTCATTTAGATGAGTTTCCTCTTCAGAATATCTCATTCATGATCTGGAAAGGACCATTTAGCTAACCACTCTCTTTTTGCCTCTGAGGAAATTCAAGCCCAGACAGATGAAGTGGCCAGTTTGCAGTCAGTCAGCTGGCCAGTGTCAGAGCTGCAATTAGAAACCAGACTTCCTTTCCATTACCCAACCCCAAATTTCCAAATTGTACTTCTTAAAATTCACTGTCTTTTCTCACGTAATAATTAAGAAACATCATATAAGCTGCAGAAACCTATTTTTCTTTAGTCATGAATTAGCCAATGGCTTGAATAGTAAGCCTTCAAAAATATGTAGCAAATCTAATTTTAAAAAATCAGCTCTGCTTACCCATAGCTGCAGGAGCACCAGGTAGCCCTTTCTTGTTCACAAAGACTCACACATTTAATGTTATATTTAGGCCTCACTGCCATCCTCTGAGCTGTTATTGTGATCTTGACTTCGTAAATGAGGACTGTGGACCAAGGAGACTAAATCATCCAGAGGGGTGGGGGACAGATGCGAGGGCAATGGTTGGCAGAGTGAGAACTCTAAAATAGTTTTTAAAAACTTGACTTCATTGCTTCCTCTATTTCAACACATTTCCTAATTCTTCTCATGGAAGAGTTGCCTGTCTTCCAGTGAGTTTAAACTCCCCTTTCCAGAATAGACAATTTTGGCAAGGAGTTGGCTGCCTAGCCAGGAACTATGTTCTCAGCCCTATGCCCATTTGGGTGGGGCCTGTGATGAGAACTAATCAGTAGAATCTGGGCAGAAGTGTTACATGTCAGAAGCACATATTCCTTCTGTGATCTCTCTTTCCCCATCCATTGGCTTGTGTTGGTATTCAGGGCATCCTTAGAAGGTATGTGTTGAATATAGCAGATCACCTGAGCCTGGATCCCTGAATAACAACTGCACCTTTCACCCTCTGCTCTGTTGACCAGTAATAGCCACAATATTGGACATGAGCAAAAACAATGTTTCTTATGAAAGCTAGTGAAATTGTGGTGTTCGTGGATTATAGCAGCTAGTGGTACCCTAACTAAGATGAATATTTTTTATTGGAGAATAGAATTCAGATTTCTTTCATTTCTTGTGAAATCTCTATAAATGCTTGTTTACTAACTCACAGACTTGTGTTTTGCTAAATTTCTCAATAACCTCCTTTGTATCATTTGATTTTCCTCTACTTTAAGGTTATGATAATTACTATCCTATATTTTTATTGATGGTATCCAAACAAAAAGGTCATAAAATCACCTTTATGGCATACTTATTTATAGAATAAATAGATTCCCTGCAAAAAAATTTTTTAATGACTTACCTTTTTTAAATTCTTCAAAGCACTTTCCATCTTCAAAAATATTTTTGAGGAAAATTACATCTCTGACTGGCAAAGGAGTGGTGGTCTGGAATTAATCAGAGAGGATTTATTGTCTCCTAAGAGTATAGCTCGTGCAAGGGTTTCACTGCTGGTTGGCAATCCTGGGAGCCTTCACACTGAGGATATACCCTCAAGAACACTACAGGACCTGTTGTCTGGGCACTGGTCCCAAAATGTGGCCTAAAACACGTGCCAAGAGCTCAGATCTCTTGCATTTCCCCACCACACAGAGGGTCTAAGGCCTTCACCCCTTACGCTTCCTTGATGTGGTTGCTCCAGGGATGAGAAGTGGGAGAAACAATGCTTTTGTGAAAGGTATCAAGACAAATTATTTTGAACTCCCTCCTCCACCCTAAGCATTCTCCACGCAATGCCAAGGTGTTGCCCCTCTTAATGTTTCAAGTCTAAAGTCTGAATCCAAATCTCAGAAGGAAAGTTTTGCCAATTAAGCAGTCCTCATTGCAAATGATAAATGCTCCAGGCGCTTTTTGGAAAAAATCCTGAAAGCAGAGTTTGGTTACTAGAATAAATCCCCATAGAAAAAGAAATAAATCTCTGTGACATCTACTAATGTACACCATTTCCCTTAAACACCTCTTCCTGTCCACTTTCCATATCTCCTTCCCCCTTTTCCAATGCTCCTTTTGTTTTGTGTTTTTTGGCCTTTAGGGGATGACTTAGCCAGCAGATGGTACCAGGAAACCAAGGGTATTGCATCCAGCTGTGTGAAAGCATATTGGTGAATTAAAGCCCCGGTCTGGGATCTGAAATAAAAATCAGTGTAAGAAAAAGGTAGAAGCTTTTTTTAAATGCCTCATTCATTCATGGGCTCAACAAGCATTTACCATTCACTTACGGTGTTAGTACGGTTTAAGGCAATGGAGAAAAAAAATAAAAGATACGTGGACTCTCTTTCCCTAGCCAGATACAAATTATATGTTTAAGGACCCCCAGAAAACGATACAACTAAAACATAAATAATGAGAGATTCAAGTAATTAGAAAAGATCCACATGTTGGAACATATGATGCATATGAGTCAGGGAAACTGTGTTGTTTTATTTGTTTGTTTGTTTGTTTGTTTGTTTGTTTTGTGGGGAGGATTGCTGGTAGATTATCAGGACATGTGGTATGTAACACCTGAAGAGACATCCTTGGGCTGCATGTACCATGAGTCAGACTCTGATTATAGCCCAGCATTCAGATTTGTTTTTCTTGATTTCAGAGGTGGATGGAGACCCCAGGGAGAATCTGGTGGAGGTCCATAGAGGTGAGGAAGGCCTGCAAAAGAGAACTCTGAAGGAGTTCATGGAAGCAACAGTAGGCCCCCTCATAGCTGAATTCATGTTCAGCTCTACCATGGATCAAAGCATGTTCCTCAAAAGAGTCCCAAAGGGACTGTCAAGACACAGCCTCCACTATGGGACTTCTACTCTTTTCTGACCATTTTGGTGTCAGCATGGACCAATCCAGAGCTGCCCACATGAGTCACCTTGAACTCCACCTGCTTTGAATTATT
This sequence comes from Panthera leo, assembly GCF_018350215.1. Taxonomy (NCBI): domain Eukaryota; kingdom Metazoa; phylum Chordata; class Mammalia; order Carnivora; family Felidae; genus Panthera; species Panthera leo. The sequence continues at coordinate 93,992,061 of NC_056680.1, forward strand.
GCCTCTTGTTCTCTTCCCTGGAGGTTCTTCAGACATCTGGACTGCATTGTGGCATGACACGCTTCTCGTTTCCCCCACAAACATCCCTGATTGAAGGCAGATGACACCTGACCTTAAGCTCACCTTTAGGAATCTGTGTTAAGCCTGGTTTAGCACAGCTAGGTTATAGTATGGATGTTATTCCTATCTTCTAACCCTATGGGTCATGGATTATTTTCTAGAATTCCAGCTGTTGTACATTGCCAGGGAGATCAGAACCAGATTTAAATGGTGTTTTTTAAGTTAAACATCTAGATAATTAGAACCCAGCTATTAAAAAGAAAAGGCACACCTTTAGAAGTCCGTAAGAACAGGATAGACATTCATCTGTCATGGATGTTTAAATGCAATTCTCCGTAAAAGATTATTTTTTTGATGTTTCCTCCATCACTGTAACTGTATATTCCAAACATGCAGGTGCTGGCATTTCTCTTTTTATGTCCTCCTTTCTCCATGTGTTCAGGATTGTGGGATTGCAATGGAGGTGGAAAATCTGCAAATAAACTGTAGCTATAGCTACCATATAGCTTTTTGTGTGGGGCTGGACATGTCCTAGTAATGCATCTCATTGGTTCAAAGTAGAATTCATTGGCTTGACTCTTTTGGCATCTTCTTCAGTGCCTTCCATCATTTTTATCAACATCACTGTTATCACTAAACTGGATTTAACTCCCCATCTATGACAGGTTCTGTGCTAAGGTCTTCACATATATTATCTCTTAGAAATCTCACAATAATTCTCTTAGGTAGATTCTGTTATTGCCCCCATCTTGCCTATGAGGTAATTGAAACCGAGGGAGGCTGTGTGACTTACCCACTGGTAATGATGATATCTCTGTGTTGGTCTAACCTATGGCATCTGATAAGGAATTCCTTTTCTGACTTCGGGCTTCATATTTGTGGAGTGATTTTTACATTTCTTACATTCATTTCAAGTGAATGAAATGCACTTAGCCCTTTCTCTCAAAGTGGCTCTCTGTATGTTACTTTCTCCTCCCTGCTCGTGAGGCCTACTAGCCTTTCCTCTTCTCTTGCTCTTTTCTCTCAATCACACTTTTATCTTCATCACCCCGTGTGGGGTTTCCAGACACCTTACCTTCCATCCTTCTCTTCCTTCTGCCTACACAAAGTGCAGGGGCATCTGAGTGGCTCAGTCAGTTAAACATCCAACTCTTGGTTTCGGCTCAGGTCATGATGTCATGGTTTGTGAGTTCAAGCCCCCATGTCGGGCTCTGTGCTGACAGCCCAGAGCCTGCTTGGGACTCTCTCTTTCCCTCTCTCTCTGTCCCTTCCCCGCTTGCTCTCTTCTGTGTTTCTCTCAAAATAAATAAATAAACTTAAAAAAAATTTTAATAAACAAAGTGCAGAGAATGTATTTGTGCAGTGGAACATTCTCTCATACAGGCCCATATTAGAGGGGCTTTTATTGATTTTTTTTCTATTTTGTGTGTATGTGTGTGTGTGTGTGTGTTTTTTCAATTTCATTGAGTTTTTTAAAGTAAACTCTACCTCCAATATGGGACTTAAACTCACAACTCCAAGACCAAGAGTTGCATGCTTGGGGTGCCTGGGTGGCTCAGTCAGTTGAGTGACCAATTTCAGCTCAGGTCATGATCTCACGGCTTGTGTGTTCAAGCCCCGCATTGGGCTCTGTGCTAACAGCTCAGAGCCTGGACCCTGCTTCTGATTCTGTGTCTCCCTCTCTCTCTGCCCCTCTCCCACTCATGCTCTGTCTCTCCCTGTCTCAGAAATAAATAAACATTTTTAAAAATGTAAAAAAAGAGTTGCATGCTCTACCAACTGAGCCAGCCAGGTGCCCACAGAGGGCCTCTTATTTGCAAGAAGTCCTAAGGGCTTTAATGGCAAAGAAAGAACTTTCCCCTGTTCTCAAAAACTATTGGGCAAGTTTCCAAACTCCCAATGAAGTAATTTATTCCATAGGAAAAAAAATCCAACTATCTGGAGCATTTTATGCACCTGACACCATCACATTAGTGGCATCAGATTACATATTCAGTAAGGGCTTCTGCCACATGCTGTTGCAATTAACCACATGGGAATGTGCAGGCCAAGACCTCTTACAATTATTTAGTCAGTGCATAGTACAACATACAGAGCAGTGAGAACTAAAAATGCCCTTGGAACAGAATGCTACATCTTATTAGGAAATGAAATCATGACTTTCCTGGGAGTGACAGCTCTGGCAGGAAGAGATGATGACCTAGATTTCTAGTTGTCACCAGTGTGACTACTGTAATTCTGCAGCTCCATGCCAGGTCTTTGATAAAGAACCTCCAAGGAAACTTCAAGATGGTTTGATGCATGGCCTAAAACAGTGCCCATACATTTTGACTGCCTGATCAGCCATGAGAATCCAGTTGAGGGATGAGTATAAGGAATTCATTAGTCCTTAGCCCATATATTGCATTGAGATCAAGGGAGGTCAGTCAAGTTGGAAATGCCTATGGTACCTGCCTTCAGACACCTAAAATAACACCTAAGTACTTTGCTTATGGAACTTTCTCTCTACTTCCAACTTTTCCAGGGATCCCTATACCCTCAGGCTCCTCCCATGCTGCTAAGGGCTTCCAGCCATGTCTTTCTTTTCTGCCCAGACTTCTAGATCTGGACCTACTTTTCTTTCTGTCTCCTATCATGTGCACCTGCACCTGTTGAGGACCTCATTCCTAACATGTGCTTCTGACTTAGTTTTGGAACTGCTACCATTTAACTAGTAAAACAGAAATTTGAAGGTGTTATTTTCTCACTGATCTTTACTATCTCCAGTTTTAATTACAGTGGTATAAACTGACTAATAACTCTGCTTTAGTGGTATAATATTAGAAAGTAGAGGAATACAACAGGAGTTCAGAAATCCTGTGATGAAGTCCACTGTCCTGTCTTCTGATCAGCTAAAGGATTTGCACAGCTCTCAAAATACGATTTTAGTACTGCAGCAAAAGTCTGTTCTGTGCAACCATTATATAATCAATGCCAGTTGTCAAATTGTAGGTTCAGGAATAGGCATTGGTCATGAAGGTGGTACAAGAGTGACTGGGCCATTGTCTGCAATCGATATCCCCAGAATCCACCTTACTAGAATGAGAAGATTAGAATGTAACATGCTCTTTTTCCCACTTGTCAGTAGATGTTTAAGTATCTTAGTAAGGATATCATTTATCTTATTTCCACCTACTATTGTGTAATATGGTGGAAGCAATGCTGTGTGTTCATGAAGACTCTTTTCTTTTTTCTTCTAGGCCTAAAACTAAACCACATTTTCCAGCTTCCTCTGAAGTTGGTTGAAGCCATATGACTCAGTTATGGCCAGCAGAATGTGGGCAGAAATGATGTCAGAAACTGCTAGACCTAGCCCATAAACCTCTGGCGTATAACTTCCTATTCCCTCCTTACCCTCATTAGACTGTGATATGAGCAAGATATGAACTCTCCTTATCACAGACATCCCCTCTACCCAAATATCAGTGGCTTGTTACAGCAGTTATCCTGTTTAACAAATGTATTTCCCTTGTGTCCAGGAAGGTTCAGTGAGTACCAGTGAGATAATTGGTACAGTCAATACCAGAACACAAATTTTAAAAATTAATCACCATGGGGTTTGGCTTCAAGGTAGATGTCAATTACACCCTCATTTCGAAGTAGATTTTTAGCATATTGTTGTTGAGAAATATGTTTTTCTTACCATCTTCCTGTTTTCCTTCCTGAATAATAATGCCAAACATTCCTTGTGGGGCTGTGCTCTTTCCGCCCACCTTTGTGGCCTGATGGGACCCCACTGCTCTGTGCAGGACATTCTACATCTACTCAGTGGTTTTCATCGGAGTGAATTCAAAGAAAAGGAATGTGGTGATGCAGGCAGTAAAGTAATTTCAGCCCCTTGGGTTCCTTGGCCTTTCACACAGAGCATATGTCTTCAGCCAAAACACTTACGATTCAGACCCTGTATGAGTGTACAGCGTATGGGAGGAAGGGAATGACTTAAAACAGATGAGGGTTTTAAGTTCACCCTGTGCTCAACAGTTAAATTTAATTTAGAGACTTCTCAAAATCTTCCTGAAGTTACAAAAGGGCCATGAGAAATCAGCGTCTTTTTTTTGTGGTTGCAGATTTAATTCTGCAGTTCATGAAGCTGCGTCAAAGTGCTTGCGTAACAGTGCAAGCTGCCACTGATGGAAATGAGGACAGATTCTTCTTTGTTGTTAAATACCTACAGTGATGCCACAAACATTCAGCCCCCACTGTTATGCTAGTTGTATGAGCCGTGATCCCTGCCCCCAAAGAATTCAAAGATGTGTGGTGAAACGTCTTTGAAAACAAACGTCTTAGAAAGGAATATGCTAATGGTGGATCTGGTGCTTCAGAGGTTAAGCTTGAAAAAGCCCTTCTGTAGAAGGAAAGACTTGAGAGTCTCAGAAATACCCGGGTAGAATTACAGGACAGAGAGGGGTGCTGAAGGTTGGAGACACTTTCTGCTGAGATCACATTCCTTGCCTCTGTGTGGTCAGCACAAGCCTTTTTCAGCACCACAGAAAATCTGTTCCTAAATTGTTCCTCACAATTCAAATGTCACTTTAGGGTTATATCCTGAGAGACAGCAAGTCTCTGAACCTCTTTATACCTACTTGATGTGCTGTACTATTTTTTTTTCTTTAATAGCAAATAGTCTTGGGGTACCTGGGTGGCTCAACTGGTTAAGCATCCAACTCTTGATTTCACCTCAGGTCATGATCTCATGGTTTGTGAGTCCAAGCCCCACGTCAGGCTCCGCACTGGCAGTGCAGAGCCTTTTTGGGATTCTGTCTCTCTCTCTCTCTCCCTCTCTTTCTCTCTCTCCCCCACTCCCCTGTTCTCTCTCTCTCTCTAAATTAGTAGACTTAAAAAAATACCAAATAGTCTAAACTTGGAAACTAGAAATGGGGTGTCCATCCCATAATTGGTTGGTAATGTGCCCTGGAACAAGTCCCTTCCTCACATTTGCATCTGTGAATTGGAGAATCTATTGTATGTAGGCACACACTAAATATGTATTGATCTGAAAACCCTAACTCCTTCATCATTTGTAAAAACATTTAAAATGGAAAAATCTCTATGGATAGCACTTCCTAACCTAGGAGTACATCAAACTCACCAAAGAAGATTGCCTTTCTTGTTCAGGTAGAACTTAACACAGCTATTTGTTCTTAGTTGCCTTTTTTTTTTTTTTTTTAAGATGGAATATACATGCAATAAAATACACAGGTATTAAGTGTACAGTCAATATATTTTGACAAATATATACACCCATGTAACTATCACCCCAATTCAGACATAGCATTGCCATTACCCCAGAAGTTTCCCTTGTGCCCCCAACCACCCACCCCACCCCCAACACTCATAGTCAAATACTCTTTGATTTCTGTCACCATCTAAATGGAATAAAATATACTTACTCCTTCATATGTGGCTTTTTTCACTCATAATGTCTGTGAAAATCAGTAATTCTTTCCTTTTTATTGTTTGTAGTATTCTGTTGGATGAATATACCTGCTATGGACTGAATTGTGTCCCTCAAAGTTCATATGTTGAAATGATAATACCCATTATTGTAGTTTTTGGAGAAAGGGCCTTTAGGAGGTAATTCAGGTTAAATGAGGTCATAAGGGTAGAGTCCTAATGTAATAGGATTGGTGTCCTTATAAGAAGAGGAAGAAAGGGGCACCTGGGTGGCTTTGTGGTTAAGCATCCGATTTCAGCTCAGGTCATGATCTCACAGTTTGTGAGTTCCAGCCCCGCATCAGTCTCTCTGCTGTCAGTGCGGAGACTGGTTCGGATCATCTGTCCCCTCTCTCCCTGCCCCTCCTGTGCTGGTTCTCTTGCTTTCTCAAAATAAATAAACTTAAAAAAAATTAAAAAAAAAAAAAAGAAGGGGCATCTGGGTGGCTCAGTCAATTAAGCATCCAACTTCAGCTCAGGTCATGATCTCACAGTCCATGAGTCTGAGCCCTGCGTTGGGCTCTGTGCTGACAGCTCAGAGCCTGGAGCCTGTTTCAGATTTTGTGTCTCCCTCTCTCTCTGCCCCTCCCTTGCTCATGCTCTGTCTCTCTCTGTCTCAAAAATAGATAAACGTTAAAAGAAAATTTTTTTAATAAAAAAATTTTAAAAATCAAAAAAGAAGAGGAAGAAAGAGATCTCTCCCTCTCTGAGTACAAGCACCAAGGAAAGTCTATGTGAGGATAAAGTGAGAAGGCAGTTGTTTACAAGCCAGGAAGTAAGCTATTATCAGGATTGAATTGGTCAGAATCTTCTTGATATTGGACTTCCCAGCTTCCAGAATTGTGGGAAATACATTTCTGTTGTTTAAGTCACCAAGTCTATGGTATTTTGTTATTTGGAGAAATTTCAGCAAGTATTTATTCAAATATATTTCTGTCTCATTCTTTCCTCACTTTTCAGAACTCCAATTGTATGTATGTTCGACCTCTTCATATTTTCTCACACGTTATTGATAATTAGTTCTTTTTTTTTAATCTTACTCTGTTTCAGCTTGAGTAATTCCTATTGATCTATCTTGAAGTCTGTTAATTCTTTCTTATGTAACATCCAAAATGCTATTAGCATACTCACTGAATTTATTTTATTATATATATGTATGTTATATGTGTGTGTATTATATGTATGTATATATATGTGCGTATGTATGTGTTATATGTATGTATATATATATTGAATTTTTCAACTAAAGAATTTCCATTTGGTTCTTTTTTAATAGTTTTGTTTCCTAAAATACCCCACCTATCATCCTGTATTCCTTATAAATTCTTGAATACATTCATAATATTTTTTAAGTGTTTAATTCTTAAAACTGAGTCATCATGTATCTGCTTCCATTTGCTATATTTTCTCTTGATTATACGTCATACTTTCCTCCTTCCTATCCTCCTTATTGTATTCTGAACATTATGTAAAACAAAATTTTGTTGGAGACCAATTATCTTAGTATTTTATATTGTTTATTTCCTTTTTCTCTGTATGATAATTGTATGGTAGTTACAATAAGATAAAGTATTAGTAGTTTAGATTTCTCCTACAGTCAACTTTAGGTGGGGTTGGGTCACAGCTTTAATTAGATTGATTTCATCTGTGATTAACATAATTCCCTGAACTGATTGAAGTTTATCATTTCCATCTGGCTATTTGTACATTAGAACTTTATTGAAAGACATAATGACTGTCTCTGTATACTTGAAAAAGTTCCAAAAATTCTTCCAATCACAGTTGCAGTTGGAATAAAAGTATCAACCACAATGTAAACGTATTGAATATTCACCATGTTATGGGCATTGAACTATATTCTGGGAATGCAAAAAGCTATATGGACAGTCTTTGCCTCCAAGGTCATTAAAAAACTAGTTGTAGAAATAGGACAGATACCTAAAAAACTCATATAATGTGATAAAAATAGATTTTGCAATATGCTAAATGAGCAAGACCAGCAATAAATATAGTTCTGTGAAAGAAATATTCACAAAGAGCTCTGGTGATTAGAAGATACTTCATGTGGGAGATAAGACTTTAAGTGGGTCTAAAAGAAAATATAGGTAATTGAGGCAGGGTCAGAGAGACCTTTTTGAAAGAGAGGATGCCATGAACAAAACATGGTGCATATTTAAGAAGAGGAGAGAAGATTATGAAGTTTGGAAAATACCATACTTTGGAGGATCTATGAGTTTGGTTTTATATAGGCATTAATGCAAAGCCAAAGAGCAGTTATTAATGTGTAGTTGTGTAATCAGAACCATACTTTGAAATAATCACTCGTACAGAAAACTGTGAATAGTGGCAATGCCTTTTTGCCCTCACACCCATTTTGTATGCCTTTTCCCTGCTCAGTATCATAGTGGGGCTAATCCCACAGGCTGGATTCGGCATGTAAGACTGAAAAGTGGGTGGAAAGAAAAGCCAGGTGTTTTCTCCACTTTTTTTCCTTAGATTTCTCCCACAACAGCTACCTCACTTCTTCGGCATCTCTTCTTAGCTCCCCCTAGGTGACCCTGGCCCCTGAGGCAGTGGTAGCACTGCCTCTTCCTTTTTCTCTCAGTTCGGGACCTTAGTAACTTCCTGAAAGCACTAATCACTGAGTTACCTCACTGAGCCCTAGTAAACTTCTCATCCTCTTCCATTACTGCTATAATGAAGTACCTGCATTAAGTTCCTTTATTTTATTGTTTTAAAAAAGTCTTATTTTTTAAGTAATCTTTACATACAACATGGGGTTCAAACTCACAAGCCTGAGATCAAGAGTTGCATGATCTGTGGACTAAGCCAGCCAGGTGCCCCACTCCTATTTTAAATAGCCATGTGGTTTCTATTTTCCTGATTAGGTCTGGTTAGATCTGGGGATATGATTATAAGTAACTTGACTTTATATATCATATTTATACTTCTGAGTTTTGAAAATTTTATGATAGATACTACTTTACAATAAGAATAAATACAAAGTATTTTAATAAAATTCACTTGAATGCAGTATATTAAGTGAATTGGCATTAGGAAATACTAGATAGAACTTACATAAGCCCTATGTATGAATAGTTCTATAAGTTTTAATTGTAGAAATTGAAAAGAAAAAAGATACTGGGTGGCTATACCAATAACAGAGGAAGTCATGAGAGCAATAATTCCAAACTAGGGGAGTATGTAAGAATTACCTGGAGAGCTTTTTATAAATATGCATGTTGGGTATCACCCCAGACCACCTGAATCAAATATCTGAGGCTGGGTCCAGGCATGACCACTTTGAATAACTCCTGAATGGTGCTTGTCCACTCCATCCTTATCCTTTATCCTCCCATTAGCACAGAGAAGCTTTAGACATGAGGGAACCACTAGGGAGAAGAGCAGGCCCACTAGGGGAAAGGCCCAGAATAACTAGAGGTAATAGAGTAGGGAGTCAGAGAGGGAAAAATGAAAACTACAAGCCAAAATAACATATGCTAAATTTATGTCTAGAAATTAACATTTAATATAAAGATTTTATTAAAATATTTCATGTTTACCCTAACATACTAGCTCTACAAAAACAAAATTCTCAAATATATTAATGTAGCAGAGAACTTAGGGGAAAATTAGTTTTAAAGATAAAGGTTTTGTCTAACTGAATGCTGTCTAAAAATACCAAATAAAAGAAAGGGACTCCATTTAGAGCAGTGTGATTTTCTAAACCACAAGAACTATGAGGAAGATCCAATAAACAACATCATTTTAAATGCCAAATTAGAATGAATAAATAAATGACCTTCCCATGGGAAAACTGGCTCCTTTGAAATTTTAGCAAATAGAGTTATAATTGCCAGATTTCCTTATTTATGGAAACTAAGCTTCATTAATATTGAACTTGCCAGTTATCTACATGAGCAACAGAGATCTTCATAAAAAGGGAGATTCGATAATTAGCATTTAACTCTTCATTAAAACATATGAATAGTAAGAAAAAAATCAACATAGTCTTAAATTCCACAAACATAAAAATTATCCTTTATTATCAGAACACTATGGGAAGTTCAATAGACATTTTACAAAAAGCATCTAATGAGTGAGCCCTATGTTTAATTGATATGAAAAATTTTATTATATTTAATAAGACACCCTAAACCCCATCTACAATCCTAACAAAAAATACTGGAATCTCTAAGCAAGACAAAGAAACAGTCTAATGAGTAGGTGTTCTTCATAGGGACTGACCCAAGGTTGAGCAAACCTCTGAGATATCTATGCTATAGCTCTTCTTCTGGTGTGGCCTCCAACCCCCAAGGTCATTGTGAGGAACAGCTCCTTTCCCAATTAAACATGCATCGAGGCTCTGTTCCTCTCCACCATACACAACAGACACCCTGTGCATGTGCAGTGCCAGTGTGCATTATGAGGATGCTCCCATTGTGAAAGCCTCAAGATTGGGCTGGCAGGGGATAAAACAGTGGTGGGAGAGACAGATTGGAGCCCATATGACTCTGCAGTCCCCTCAGAGAGGTGAGAATGAAGGAAACGGGAGATTTAGGTTAATCTAAGGCAGCGGTTCCCAAACTTGGTCAGGTGCCAAAAACCCCTATTGGTCTGTTTAATTCTAACATATAAGCTGGGATCTACTTTACCAGCAGAAGATCAGACCGTGTTACAGACATAAATTTTATGTGTACACGTAAATACATATACACAATACAGAATTATTTTTACCATCTGGTGAAACAAGCTGTACACTAAGAACAAGGGACTATTTCTCAGTTTTCCTATTAACATTTCTCAGCTTGTTCATTTTGTCATCTGCTAGTGTTCACAACCAGGCAAGACGTCACAAGTGCCAGTGGTTTGAGAAATAAATTATGAGAGAAAAACATAAAATCAAGATCGTTCATTAAGTTACATTTTTTCAGAGAATTTGAAAAAAGGCTGCTGTAATTATATTTTAGTGAAAATTAGCTTGGTCCACCATGAGAAACACCCACAACATGCTAAGACTCTTGGACTGTAAACAACTGAAACCTACTTGAGCTAGCCAAAACAAAAGGGGGAAATCACAAAAGGATACAAGGGTATCTTTTAGGATACAAGGGCAGCAATGAAGTAAAGATTCACAAATTGCTAGAATCAAAAACTGCAAAGCCAGGAGGAATCTGTCTCCATCTGTTACCACTGTTTTCTCTGCCTGTCTGATTCTTCTTTCTCGCTCGCGCTCTCTCTCTCTCTCTCTCTATCTCTCTCTCTCTCTCTCTCCCCCCCCCCCCCCTTCCTCCTTCCTTCTCCTCCTCCGGAACACACACACACACACACACACACAATACATTGATTAGCGGTAGTGTGTTGTGAATTTCACAACTCCCAAGGTTATCAGAGATAGGATCTGTTGTTTGCTACAAGGGTAAATGTGTGCCTGGTTCACTACATTCACATATTTAATCATTTTCTGAACTCTACTTTGGGACTGCCTTCCAATGGACCCCTGAGAAACAGTAGAATATATGTTATTTTATTCATGATCATCAAATCCTTTATCCTTTGTGCAAATTGCTTTTGTTAAAAAATGCTTCAGCTCTGCATTTTTGAGGTTACGATGATGGCAGTGGAAATAAGCTAAGGTCTTGTTCTTATGCATTTGTTAGGAAGGTACAAACCAGATGCAGAATTCAGCTCTGTGAGCAACTAGGATTCCAGATGGCCTTACAGGGTAGCTGAGGGAGCTGCTGTCTTCCCCTCAGTGATGGTAGCTCCTCAGAACAGCAGCTCGTAGCCCCTAGTATCCTCTAATACGGGACTCCCACACTTGGACTTTCCTATCAGCAGACAAAAGCTATGTCCTCAGGACAGGACTTAGAAGCCAGGTGAGTGATGTCTAATGCCTGGAGGAGGGAGCCAGGCAGCCATATAGAGCTGGCTCAGCCTGCAGAGCCCAGGGCGAAGGATTACACTGCTTCTGTGGCTCCAGACTTGTCCATATTCACAAAGAGTTTCAAGTGAAAGGGTGACCTGATGTTGAACACTATAATCCATCCGGTTGGCACTGTCACATCTAACTTACCTGTGAGCACTGAGCTGCCCAAGCAGATTAGGCAGCTGTCATGCACTGTAGATGAGGAAAGCTCCAGTCATCGATGAGACCTGTGACTTTTCTATATTTCCAAAGATAGTTGTCCTGCTTTGCTGTGGGTTTATTTTGGCTGGGGGGAGAAAGTGATAAAAAGATGATTGAAGTGTGAAAACTAACAAATGGCTGTTTCGTACAGAAGGGAAATAACTTAGATGATACTTCAGGCATATGTCAGGTGACTCCTGACTAGATTGTATAAGTGGTCAGTGTAGCAGATGCCTTTGGGTAGAATTGAAAGATTCTAGATGCTCTTGCTCATGTGTGCATGCCTTATGATATCAATGTGTTAAGCACAGCTGCTTGACTGGTTTCACACAGTGCCATGTCCCTTGTCACATTTCCTGAATGCCCCAGGTTATAAATATCATTGGGGGTTTCCCACTTGAATCCTGGTGGGTAAGAATCCTGATTCTCTTTGTAACTGCAGAACCTCTTCAGGCCAGCTTTATTTATGCCCACGCACACTGAGGTGTGTGATGTAATAGGCCAGAAAAATCCCACATGCCTAAAAACATTTCCACATCAAGTCTGTCACATGCCTAAAGTTCCTGCATATCTCTCTTCCTTTGTGGTAATGCTTCTGGAGCCTCATTCTTTCTGTCCCCAATGGAATCACCACCCCCCCACCACCACTTCCCTGGGCTATTTCAATCACTTCTCAGCTCAGTCTCTGCTTCCAGTCTTTCCCCCAGACTAATCTATTCCAGAACATGCTGTTAGAGGTGCCTCTTCAGACACATTTCTGGTATTGTAACACCCTTGCTTAAGAACAGTCATCTGCCAGTGGCCTGCTAAGTGCCAGTTTGTGCACAAAACCTTTTGAAAAAAAAATGCTTATTTATTATTTTTGAGAGAGGTACACATGAGTGGGGGAGGGGCAAAGAGAGAGGGAGACAGAAGATCCAAATTGGGTTCCATGCCGACAGTAGAGAGCCCAGTACTGGGCTTGAACTCACAAATGGTGAGATCATGATCTGAGCCAAAGTCAGATGCTCAGCCAACTGAGCCATTCAGGCGACCCTGTGCACAAAACCTTCTATCTGGTGTTCAAGGCCCTTGTCAATGTGATGGTAGCATTACTCTACAGTGTTTTCTCTCAATGCTCCCGAGCACTTACATGTACACTCCAAATAAAGTTTATTATTTTTATTTCTGCAGTACATTCTACATTTACTTGTACATCTTTGTTTCTCTTGTTTCCTTGCCTCGCCCCCACCCCAGTCTTTGACTTTTGAACTCCCATTGATCCTTCAAGGCCAATAGCATCAAACACCATTTCCTGAGAGCTAGTAATTTGATACTGTATGTTTTGCCCTTTGCAAATAATTAAAAATTGTTTAGCTGTAAGAATGCAAAATATTATTTACAAATTCTCTAATCTGGGAAGTTGTATTAATTTGCTAGGGATGCCTTAACAAAGTGCCACAAACCGAGTGACTTAAACAACAAATATTTATTGTCTCACAGTTCTGGAAGCTAGAAGACCTAGTTTAGCAAGGCTACTCTACCTCTGAAAGGTGTTAGGGAAGGATCAATTCCAGGCTTCTCTTCTAGCTTCTGGTAATTCCTTGCCTTGTGGCACCATAACTCCAGTCTTCACACAGCATTCTCTGTGTCTATCTCAGTGACCACATATCCCCCTTTGTCTAAAGGATTTGTCCAGTTGGGTTAGAGCTCACCCTAATGACCTCATTTTAATTTGAAAACCTCTCTAAAGATCTTACTTCCAAATGAGGTCACATTCTAAGGTACTGGGATTAGAATTCCAAGACATCTTTTTTTGCAAGACATAATTAAACATATAATAAATGTGGATGAATGATGTAACTTTGGTCAGTGTTTTGGCCAAAAGAAAGGTCTTAGGTTGTGAGAGACCATCCTTTCACCACCAAAACCAGAGTCATAAAAATGCAGGCAGAAGACTTTGTTGACCCAGTAGTCAGCAGGCCAGGGACATGGCACCTGCATATCAATTTATACACTCACCACATCTCAAGATGTGAAGGATTTTCCTTTTCTGCCTGCAGATTCAATAAGACAAAGCTTTCTGCTAAAGACAGAAACACTGTAAGAGTAGACCTTTGAAAAGCTATCCTAGAGAAGACCGAGAAAGTCTGTAGCATCACCTGACTCCATACTTTGAGCATACTCAGTGGTACTCATAAAACAGTATCACATTCAGGTGGCCTAGCACTATTGGTCTCAACCTGGCCACACATTAGAATCAAATGCTGATGTTTTGCCCCTCTACCTTCTCCAGACACTAAAAGTGTGGGATGGGGGCACCTGGATGGCTCAGTAGGTTAAGCATCCAGCTTCAGCTCAGGTCATGATCTCATGGTTGGTGAGTTCGAGGCCTGCATCGGGCTCTGTGCTGACAGCTCAGATCCTGGAGCCTGCTTCGGATCCTGCCTCTCTCTCTCTCTCTCTCTCTCTCTCTGCCCCTCCTCCGTTCAGACTCTGTCAGTCTTTCCTTCAAAAATAAATAAATATTAAAAAAATTTTTAAAAAGAGCATGGGATGGGTTCCGGTTTGGGATGAAGCCAGGCTTGAGAATCAATGTCTAGAGGCCGTAGATGCTAGGGTAAGATGGTCCTGAATACTTCAGTATTTACAGCAGTGCCCATCTATGGCTATGAGTGAAAAATGACCCTTTGTAGCATTTGGATAATTTAGTCAAGAATAAGCATCTATAGTAATTTTTCTCAGCATCCATAATAGCACTTTGTCCAAGTTGTCAAGGCCAGGATGTATTCTTTAGGATTTCTGAGGTAATCATGAGGCCCTAGGTTGTAAAAATAAATTCCTTACTAGTTGAGCTTTCCATTCAACATAGTGCAGTATCTCCTTTGTCTCTTAAGAACTAACTGAAATCAACAGAAATCATTGCTCCAAGCATTCTTATCTTAGTAAAAATTCTCAAATTGTTCATTGAATACACAGATAAATTACAAGCTTATAAAAGGGAGAGATTATATCAAGTCACTTTAAAGCTGAGAGTGTTTATTTTGCTCTATGGGAAGGGAATGAAGTAGCTCTTGAGCATATAACCAAATAAAGTATCTCAGAACCAGTGGCCCACACCAGAAAAATTACATGTTTTTGATCATTGGTAACTTATTGGTAACTTTGTTATTTGGTAAAACCTTGTGAAGTTCATAAACTCATCCTGAAGTCATGATTATTAAATTTTGGCATAACCCATATTCAACTCTGGTGCTTCTCAAAAGTACAAATCCCCAGGCCCTAGGTTCCTAATCCCAAGGTTTAGGTATTGATCCCCTTCATTGGACTGCAAGCTCCATGAGAACTGGAACTATGCTTTATCCTTCCCTCAGCCAAAGTAATGAGAATGAGGTCAAGCATGTAAAAGGTACTCAAGGAGTGTTTGATATGAAGGCAGTCACTCCATTCTTTTCTGTTCTTGCTAGAACCAGGGAAGGGGAAGAAGTGGGAGTGAGCCAACTGAGTCAGCATTTGGTACTCTGGACCGGCCTTAAAAGATAAAAGTGCAGAGAATCAAGAGTGAGTGGTGTTGCCAGATCAGTCAGTTAATCACAGGTGACTGGACAGTGAAGAACACCTCCTCTGGAGAAACCTAGCAAACTAGCTCTACTTTAATTACTTTATGTATGTGTGTATTGGTGTTTTATTCTAAACTGTGTTTTTAATAATTAATAGGAGAAAATATATGATGTCACAGTTTCTTTCTAGACACTTTTTCATCTACATACATTAGCTCATTGATTAGTAAACTGCCTAGTTGACAGTATGTTGGTGTTTTTGTTACATGTTTCTCAGAATTCACAAGAGATACAAAGAAAAGAAACTGATTCTCTTTTCTGGCCATAGCACCTGGTAACCCAGAATCTGTTTTCATAAATCTGACACTGAAATCTCACAAAAGGATGCCCCTTGCACATTCAAATATTAGGTTAACTGAAGGTGTAGACAGCTGAACAAGTATTTCATATGCCTGGAGAACTGTGCATCAGTCCCATTGTTTTGGGTGCCTTCCAGTTCATTTAGAAACATCCTTCAGTGATTATAAAATGGAGTAAAGATTTTGCAACAATTAAAGACTATCTTGTTGCTAATTCAACAACAACTCGTGATTATTTAAAATGTGTTTATAAATTGAATTCATGAGATAACCAAGACTTTTATAGAATGTTATATGGTTATAAAGAAAATTTTTGAGGATTTAAACCTATTAATCATTTAGAAATAGGTTCTACTACTTATGAATTAAAAGTAAGAACCAAGGCACCTGGGTGGCTCACTTGGTTCAGTGTGGACACTTGGTTAAGTGTCCGACTCTTCATTTTGGCTCAGGTCATGATCTCACAGTGGGTGAGATTGAGCCTAGCATTGATTGGGTTCTGTGCTGATAATGTGGAGCCTGCTTGGGATTCTCTTTCTCCCTCTCTCTCTGTCCTTCCCTCACTTGTTCTTGCTCTCTCTCTTTCTCTGTCAAAAATAAGTAAACTTAAGAAAAATTTTTTAAATTAAGAATTAAAAAAAAAAAAGACCCAAATTTCCCTCCAACAGTTTCAAACTAGAAGCTACTTCTGAGGAGCCAAGACACTGTTTATATTTAAAAATTATTTCAAAAGAATTTAAAGATCAAATTATTTACCAAATCCAAATTGCTTCTTCCCTTCTCCAGTGCCCTTTTATACTCACCAGAATTTATAAATTTCTGCTATAATTTAATTTTCCATGGTAACTTTTGAAGTTGTTAGTATATAAAGATCTAACATTCTGCTTCATACAGCATAAACTGAATCACATTGAGAAATTCTCCGTTTTCAACTACTCAATGCATTTTTAATGGAAAAATATTTTATTGATATCTAAGTTCAGAGATAGTTCATTTATTATAGGGCTTAAGAGAAGTTCAATAAACTCTGATACTGTGACTATGAAAGCTTCAATCTAATTATTCATTCATGGCTAAAATAACATTTAAGACATTTACCTGATTTCTGTATTTTCAGCATGAACTGGCTGAATTATCTTTTCATAATTAATAATAAGCTAAAGAGATGTCATCAAGTCAAGAATTCATGTTGTTGCCTGACTCAGGGTGAAAAAAAAGTCTATATAAAAAGTTTCAGAACAAAATAATAGTAAAACACAGATACTGTTTCATATTATGTTTTTTAAATACAGACTTTTATTTTAATTCCAATGTAGTTAACATACCGTGTTCTATTAGTTTCAGGTGTATAGTGTAGCAATTTGACCATTCTGTGCATTACTCAGTGCTCCTCACGGGAAGTGTACTCTTAATCCCCATCACGTATTTAACCCATCTCTGCCCACCCCCCACCTCTCCTCTGATAGTTATCAGTTTGTCCTTTACAGTTAAGAGTCTGTTTTGGAGGTTTTCCCTTTTTTCTTTTCTTTGTTTCGTTTCTTAAATTCTACATATGAGTGAAATCATATGCTTTCTCTATCTGACTTATTTCAGTTAGCATAAACCTCATATTACATCAAATGTAATGCTGCTCTGGTGGTCGTGAAACTTGTCAATTTTTCATCACCACGAACACAACCATCACAGAAACCATATTTTGCCACTTCAGGCTATTTCCTGAAATACATAGTGATTATTTAGGGATTCATGGAAACCTATTCCTACTTCATTCTCATCCTTCTCCTGAGGGAAAAGACTGCTCTAGACAAAGGCAAGAGAGCCTCAGGCTTTGTGGGAATCTTGGAGAAAATTGTGACCTCCTGGCAGCATGAATGACTGAAGATAATCAGTCTCCTGCTTACCACAAAGTGGTGGATTCTGAGAGAGGTTGACTCAGAAACATATCTGGACCCCAGAGAGGAAGATCACATATAGTCTCCCATAAATGTCCTGTCCTTGCTGGAATAGGTATTGTTGAAAACATCTGAGAGTGCAAACTTTATATGACAAAACGACTACACTTCACAATGTTTCAAAATTTTTAAAGTTATAACCATTTCACTAAATTCTTTTTTTAAATAATTTTTTAATGTTTTTTTATTTTTGGGAGATAGAGTGGGGGAGGGGCAGAGAGAGATGGAGGGGCAGAGAGAGAGGGAGACACAGAATCTGAAGCAGGCTCCAGGCTCTGAGCTGTCAGCATAGAGCACAACACAGGGCTCAAACCCACAAAGTGCAGGATCATGACCTGGGCAGAAGTCAGATGGTTCAACCGACTGAGCCACCCAGGTGCCCCACTAAATTCTTGATGATACCTTAGAAGAATCAAGAAAAAGTTTGTGTGAGGGTCACAGTTTGTCCTTGAGTCAGAGTAGAAAGTAAATGTTTAAATATCTCTTTAAGACCCTTATTGGAATGGATGCATTCACTCACACGGCCTCATTTTCTAGTTTGCAGAGCATCACAGGTGGCTTTCTGTGTATTTTCTGAGTTCTTGTTTCTCTTTTGGGCCCCACCTTTGTTGGATGATAATTTTTTGAAATCAAGAGTGAGAAGAAAGAATGAAATCTGTGATGTTCACCCCTTTACATATTTCCAAACCTGAAGTAAGTAAGTGAGTGAATTCTTCTCCAGTGGAATTTAGTATAAGCTACAGAGACGGAAATAAAGAAATTACCATAAAACATAAGGTCAGAGAGGTAAATGCATTGCATCACAGCCACTGGGATTTGTATTTTATTATTTACAGGAAAAAGGAAAACTCATGATAAATGGATTCTTTTCCTCATGCAAAAGGAAAATGTGATATGTGAGCATGTTATAGAAGAGAATTATCTAATGTCCTCAACTCTTCCCTGCATATATTGTAGGTCTTGACACACTTGAGCTAAACAGTTTATCCCTGTAGGAGCACCCATTCTATGAATTTTTGTTCTCTCCTATTACAGAACCAGAATGGTAACAATAGTGTACATCACCTGGTCACGTTATTTTTCCTTAGCAGTACTTAAGGAGTCCTTTAATTCAGTACTTACTATGAGGGCAAGAAAACTGTATTTAAATGAGAACTAAATTACCTCTATTGGTGAGAAATACATAGTATCCTAATAGTTCATACATAGATAATAAGGAGGGAGCAAGGGAGGGAGGAAGAGAGAGAGAGAGAGAGAGAGAGAGAGAGAGAGAGAGAGAGAAATAATTACTGTCACAACTAGGTAATTAAAGATTAGATTTAGGCATTACTGTTGATTGCTCTAATGTTAATTCTCAATCTTGCCCCATTTGTGGAGTGTTGAAGCCCTTAGTCCAGGATTGTTTTTTTTTAACTGAGATATAATTGACATGCAACATCTTATTAGTTTCAAGTGTACAACATGTGATGATTCAATATGTTGCAAAATGATCTCCACAATAAGTCTAGTTAATATCCATCATTACAAATTGTAATACAGTTACAAATTTTTTCTTGTGACGGGAACTTTTAAGATCTACTCTCTTAGCAACTGTCAGGTATACAATATGATATTAATAACTGTAGTTACCATGCTGTATATTACATCCCCAGAGCTTATTTATTTTATAACTAAAAGTTTGTACCTTTTTGTCCACAGCCCCCACCCAAGAGGTCTGTAGATAGAATTCAGAGATCCATAATCTTAGATGGGGAAAAAAATTTCATCTTCATTTTCAGTAACCTCTAAAGAAGTTTAGCATTTCCTTCAATTACAATAGTAGGCAACAAGCTACAGTAGTAGTATGAGCACACCTGTGACGTTGTTACCAATGTGCTAGAATCACATATATTTCATATACATTATAGGTATTGCTGTTATCTTGAAATACTGTTTACTGTCAGCATTACTTTAAAATCATGTTATTTATTAGGTGCATCATGAAATTTTTGTTATTTTCTCTATTAATAAAGCATATATATTGCTATTTTATAAATATTTAGTTTAATAACTGTATTCCTAAATAATTTTGATTGAAAACCCAATGTGTTTTTTGATGCATTTTAAAATATTCTCAGAAGGGGTCCATAGGTTTCACCAGACTGCCAGAGGAGTCCATTGCACAAAAGAAATTCAGAACCTCTGCCTGAAGTGCAGTGATTCACACTGTTGTCTTTATTTGACAAAATGGGTGGTTTTATCTCTAATACACTCTGTTCTTTCTGTGTCCCAAACATTTATTCAACAAACATTTATTGATCCTTTATGTATCAGGCGCTGTTCTAGATGCCGAGGATTCAAAAGTGAGTAATATAAACAAGGCCCTTGCCTTGAAGGAGTATAATTCTAGTGGGAAGACACAGGAAATAGACAAGTGAATAAACCTAGTACTTTCAAATTGAGAAAAGTTACATAAAGGAAATAAACAATGTTAAGTAAGTGGGACAGAGTGAAGGTATCAGGAAATTGTCTCTTCAGAGAGGTGGGGGAAACATATTCCAGACAGAAGAAAGAGCAAATGCAAATGTACCAAGACTGCAAAATTCCAATGTATTTTTCCTTTATTACTGCCACTAATGACCATGCTGTGTTAAAAGAAATAGGATTTTGGCCTTATGGTATCCATTCACCCTCTTTCCTTTAACAGTTCCCCATTCTGTTTTGAGTATCTGTTCTCCTCCCCTTCTCAATCCACACAGGTAATGGCAGAACTGACTCCACACCAAACTCCATAGATGTCATGTGGCATAGGCACAGCCATCCAGAACTTCAGATTCTGCTGGCCACAGGATGGTGAGATGCCATGAAACTCTTAGTGAAACTTCTGTAGTTCAAGTTGAGCATAATGAGAGGAAATAGTTGCTATAACCTCCTGGAAACCCATGAAGCCAAAGAATGAATCCAACACATTACAGAAAACAGAGCCAAGCCCAGAGGTAGAGAGACTGGGTCCTGGTATCCCTGCTAAGTAAAGCCTTGTCTGAAAACAGATTTGCCTGGAATGGCTGCTTACATCAGCAAATACATTTCCTCTTGACTTGAATCAGTTTGGGTTGGGTTTTCAGTCATAATACAAATAGTCCTGATACCTGATAATCACTGAAAACAAATTCATTCCCAGACTTGTTAAACAGTTCTGCCATATTACATTGCCCCTGCTCAGCCTTTAGCCATAATAATATTCATAGTGAAAGGAATGTATCAATATATACATTAGAGGAGAATTATTTTCTCTCTCCCCCATCCTTAACCCTCATTTTGTGTGTGTGTGTGGTTTTTTTTTTTTTTGGTTTTTTTTTTTGCAATATTCTTCTGGATTTAAAGATCAAATAGCCAAGTTCACTCCACACTTAACTTACTGTTTTGCATATTTGAAGACAATTTCTTAAACACAATCACTACAATCCCTCACTATGATTCAGAGCATTGAACTAAAAGACCAATACAGCCTTTGTAAAGGCCAGGCAGGAAATAACTAGTAGCTGACTTCATGAGTCTAGTGCCAAGAAACAAGTTTCAAATAATACCTTGTATTTAAACTGTATGATATTTATATTCCAAAGGGCAATAAGCAAAATTCTGGTAATATAACGCCCCCCCCCCCCCACAAACACCCATGATCACAAATGTACATGAAACAAAGTTTCTTTGATAGTTTAATGAATGGAACTTACGCCATTCCAAAGCCTTACAATTCAGCAACTCACTTAGGGTTGCATAATTTGTCTGTCTAGCTGATACCTTGTCTAAATTGAAAATGTGCTTCTCCCTTTTGCTAAAAATATTTGTGTAGCCTGATATAAAGTGAATTGCTCTTCCTCACTTAATTTTTTTTTTCCTCGGGGGACTCTTAAGGTTAGACTAGTAGGAATTTGAAGGTTTCAATACCAGACTAGGGAACTAAGACTGACTTCGAAATCTGTCTGCACTCACTTATCAGGACATCTCTGGAAATCCACTTAACTTCTCCTGAGACTTGGCTTCTCCAACAGGAGCTCAAATATGATAGGAGCCAAAGCCACCAGCCTCCTAGGGTTAGTGTAAGAATTAAAATTAATGGTCAACTAATGAAGGAATTTAAATTATGGAAGGGGAAAAAGTTGTGCCATGTAATTTTGATCCATTTTTACAGACTTTTAAAATACTCTAAACTGTTTCAAATCAGTAATTTGATTTAAGAAATAGAGTTTTCTCATCCAGCCAGTCAGCAAGGCTAGACAGCTATGTGACTGTCTTTTTTTCCTCCCTGCTCCTGATGGAGGGTTTGGAGCCCTCAGGGCCATCGTTTCTGGCATAAATGAGGCATTCCAAGCCTTCTGGGGGCACAGTGTATATCCTTCATTTTGTGCAGGGAGAGTTCATTACCGAAAAGTGCATGCTATGGGTAGGAAATAAAAACAACAGGCCCCAAATAGCCTACGGCTGAATTCATTACCTGTGGACTAGCTGCTAATGATTTGGGGAACACACTGGTGCTTAATATTTTATCTGTTTAGTGCCAGTGTAAGGGCTAGGCTCTCAAGCAAGCCCCAAACTCAGAATCTAGTGTATCTAGTGTCTGAAATGTGTCGGAACAAGGCACATCAGAAAAGAAGAAAGATTTTTCTCATTGGTTTTTGCTGCTTCTGAAGCAAAGCCCAAGCTTTCTGGAGCTGATACTGTCTCCTGGGCATAGCCACCCTGGAGACTAGGAGTGGGGTCTCCAAGAAAGGGGTTCAGGCTATCCATGCAGCAGCAACCTTACAGATGCAGGTTCCTCATCCATCCTGTTGTCCTTTGTTCACACGCTGCCAAGAAAGTGGCAGAACAGCAAGAATTTGGGTTTGAACTCAGAGTACTTTTGTCATGAATCCCTCCAATATATTGAAGACATGAGAGGCACTCGGGTAACATTCACAATAGGAGAGAACAGAAAAGGGCTCCAGGAGAGGCAACTGAGTATTAGATAATCTCTAATATTGTTTCTAATATCCTAATATTAAGTTAAGCTACAGTTGGTAGAGCAGAATTCAAAGCCAGGCTGTGTGGCTTCAGAGTCTGTACTCTTAACAGGTATGCAGTAGCCCAAAGTGGGGCCACAAGGGTGGCTCTGAGTCTTCATGATCAAAGCTGAAAAGGAGGCCAGAGAAGCCACAAGTGTAAATGAAATGAGAACATACGTGTGCACATGCACACATGCATGTACGTGTGCACACACATGTGCACATCCACACACACTTTTCCCACCTTGGAAGATTGAGCTCTCCTCCTACAGTAGATGTTTGGGTGGGACAGAGGGAAGGAGTGGGAGACAACTGATGCTTTCCACCACAGCTAGCCTTACAGCAACAAATCATATAGTGCTATTTGTTAGAGAATTCTGAAAAGCAGGCCAAAGCTGGAAAACCAATCCACATTTCTAAAAATCATTCTTCAAGGTCAGGGGGAACCCAGTAGGAAGCAAATAGCCATTTCTCTGATGATCTGGTTTGATCCAGAAATAAAAATCTAGGCTATCAAGTGGAGTAAAATAACTATTTTCCAATCAATCCTCCGTAAATATTATTTCTTATAAGCAAGCTACAGGCAAATGTTGGGAAGCAGATAGTTTGAGCCTAGAAAGAGGGAAATTTTGTGTTGCTAATTAAGAAGAAATCTAGGGGTGCCTGGGTGGTTCGGTTGGTTAAGTGTCTGACTCTTGGTTTCAGCTCAGGTCTTGATTACACAGTTCTTGGGATCCAGCTTCATGTCAGCTCAGTGCTGTCACCGTGGAACCTGCTTGGGATTCTCTCTCCCTCTATTCTACCCGTGCTTGCATTTTCTCTCCCTCTCTCTTTCTCTCACTCTCTTAAAATAAATAAGTACACTTTTTTTAAAAAGAGCAAGTCTATATCCCTTTGAAAATCAACCAAGGAGAAGGTAGGAAGAATGTTCTATTAAAGGCATTAAGGGATTTGGGCCATTAGTCTGCTGAACAGACCATCCAGTCACCCTACATGGTTAGCATATCTGCCTCTCATCATAGATTTTATTTTTAAAAATAGAATCTATCTGGGGGCACCTGGGTGCCTCAGTTTGTTAAGCATCTGACATCTGCTCAGGTCATGGTCTCATGGTTCACGAGTTTGAGTTCACATCGGGCTCTGTGCTGACAGCTCAGAGCCTGGAGCCTGCTTTGGATTCTGTGTCTCCCTCTCTCTCTGCTCCTCCCCTGCTCATGCTCTCTCTCTCAAAAATAGATAAACATTTTTTAAAAATGTAAAAATAGAATCTATCTGGAAACACAAGTTTAAATTTCAAAAGCTGCTAAAGTCATATATTTTAAGTATGAAATAGTCTAGGTGTAATTTTTTAAAAATACAAAATGTAAAACCTGGCACTGAAGTTACACATAGCTGCAAAGCTTCACAGAAGTAAAATAAAATGCAGGTGATTGCTGCTTTATTGCTGCTTGTTTTTGACTTTAATAAATTGTCTGTATTGCAACTTATCCCCCTATAGTAATGAACCAAAATAAGGCCCTCAAGTTACATAAAATGAGTCATTTAACTTTTTTAATCATAGGATCATCACATATCTGGCACCTTATAATTCAGTGTAAGATTTTTCTGAAAAGTGAGATCCATAGGTTAATGACTCTTATATCCCTACTTCCTCGGCCTCCAAATCAGGGAAACTCTGACTTTCTGGCCAAGTCTAAGTGTAGTTAATATCTAGTTACCTTGTTCACCAACCGTGTTTCGTGAAGATTCTATAGGCTCGCCCCAGGAGACAGATTGATAATTTTGCTGATGAATGTCTGATGCTGTTCTTAAGAGGAACATTTTTTGCTCTCACTGAAAATGGCTATAAATTCAGCCCAGCCTCATCTGCGTCTTCAGGTGGACCTCATCAGTTGTAGGCATCTTATCAGCAAGAAACAGCCTCTCCTAATGGCTTGATAAATATTCTAGCCTCCCCAGAATCAGTTATTGAGCGATTCAAATCATGGTCAGTACTTAGAGCAGCTATTACTACAGACTTAATGCCAGTTGCCCTTTGTACTTATCTCTGAAACCAGAGAGGCTGAATAGTTCTTTTTATGTTTCCACTCCTGGTCACTGAAACTGAGTTCATTCAAAATTTTCACTTGCCTAGAGAGCTCACATGACTGTAATAAAAGTTGAACAGATTTGTGTGAATAAAAAGTAAAATGTGTGTCTCCTCTGACATCCATTCTCTCCCCTAGCCCTGCCCCAAATTTGGCCCGATGGCAAAGGCATGTAAATCTAAAGTGGTGGGGCAGGGTGAAGGTAGAAACAAACATCACTGCCTTTGGATTAGTTTAGAAATGCATAAGACAAATTGGTTCCAGGGTGATGTAGGCTTTCTTCTTCTGCTTCTTTGTTTTGATAAAATTAATTTACAGAGTCTGAAATCTGAAGAACCTAGGGCTTGGGATTTATGAAAATGTGTCAGTTCTCAATTGAAAATAAACACTTTTTCCTGCATGGTCCTAACAACATGCCATTGATAAAAGTAATTGTAACATCTCAATTGTTGAGAAAATTAAGGGGAGCTACTAAGTAAAGCCCTCACTCTCCTTCATGGGAACTGGGCAGCATGTGATACATAAAGAAGAGGGTCTGTAGTTACTAATACCGTATTGTGTATTTGAAAGTTGCTAAAATAGTAGATCTTCAAAATTCTCCTCACAAGAAAAAAACATTTGTAACTGCATGGTGATGGGTGTTAACTAGACTTATTATGATGACCATTTTGCAATATATACATATATTGAATCATTATAGTATATACCTGAAACTAATGTATGTCAGTTATATCTCAGTTTTTAAAAATTCACATGTGGGCAACTGGGTGGCTCGGTCAGGTAAGCATCTGACTCTTGGTTTCAGCTCAGGTCATGATCTCACAGTTCATGAGTTCAAGCCTTGTGTCAGGCTGACAGTGTAGAGCCTGCTTGAGATTCTCTCTCCCCTCTCTCTCTTCTTCCCCTATCCCACTTGCCCTCTTTCTCAAAATAAATGAATAAACCTAAATTTTTTTTTAATCAGCACATTAAAAAAAGAGGATCTTGAAATTCTTATAAGGAACAATAGCAGAGTATAGGGCAATATAGTACATCCTCAAAAAAGCCGAAAGGTATCTATGTTCATAAGAAGAAGTCTTTGCAAAAAGTAGAAATCCACAGACAATTTTAACCACTCTTAAAAGTGTCATCACTTATCTCTCTGTGTTCTGCTCTGGGTTGTGGGTTTCTAGTCTCATCATTCTTTCCTAAGCTAAGAGACAAACCCCCTTTCTGCTGTGAAGCTGTGCTAAGAATTACATCCTATGTGAGCTAGCCTATGAGGATAAAAAGTTGCCCACACCATCTTTGGACAGAGGGTGAGCTCAATATTTGAAAATGACCCCAGAACTCATAGTGCCATGAAAAATTACCTAAAGGCTCTTGGTTAAAAAATGGGGTGGGGGGGTTCACTTCCCCCTAAGTATCTTTTTTCTTCTGTAAGTGGAGAAGCTTGCTAAACCTATGACCTCAGGGTTGACATTGTATGATTGTGGTACTAAATAGATGTCAAAAAAAATTCCTTTGGTTTTTCAACACCTTTCAGTTCCACATTCATAAGGTAAGGTGCCATTCACTGCTGTCTTTCAACCTCTACAACCTTTTGCGCGGAGTGGAAGAGGAAAATGCATATTGGATTATTCTATCACAGAGATTAAATGGTCAGATAGTGGATATGGGGCCTCATTCCAAGTCCTTCTGAGGCCATTTAGAAGCATTTCATCATTGTGACTGTTTTAGTTTTTCATCTGCTCACGGCTCAGCCCCACCAACAAGCCTAAGCCTGCCCCCCTTTGTTTCCCTCTGAAGCTTTTTCTTCCCAACAAGCCAGGAAGCTCCTCACTCCTCTTACACATTGAGGAACTAAGAAAAGAACATGTCCTAACTCAGTGAGCTGCAGGTTTGTTTGTTTTTTCTTGGCATTGAGATTCCCATCCTAAATGAAGATTTATTCATACATGTTTTATTGCTTCCTAACTCCACAGGATGCTTTAATCCATTTTTACTATCTCTCATTTCTTATCCAGCATAAAGGTTTTGTCATTGATACATATTCCTCTGGTGAGGTCCTTTTGTCTACTTTTCCAAGATGATGTCAGAAAACAACATTGTTTAACAGACCATTCTGGAGCAGAGTTATGTCAGCTATTCTTTTACTTTCTGTTGCTTACTGTCTTCTCTAAATCATCCAAGTGCACCTTTGCATGGAATTTCGGAAGGCCTGGCTGAAACTCCAACTTCTTTGTGCATCAAGAGCATTCTCCAGCTCATCCCTTTAGACACTTCCTTGGCTGGATCTCATGCAGGAGAGAACACCACTGAAGAGAAGTCCTCACCATGGTGACCTCCCCAAAGACAGTGGCTGTCTGACTCAGGCTTGAAATATTTGCTGTTAGTGGTGCATGGAAAGTTAAGGCTTCTGAAAGTGGCTTTTTAAAAAGCCAAATCAATCACCCAGGTAACTGGGCAAACGGAAAGTCAAATAAAAACAATAACAACAACCAAAAAAACCCAACATTTAAACATAAACCAGTGCCGCCCACATGTGAATGGGCAGCGAAGAGCCTGAAGCAGTCTTGAAACAAAAATTTTGAATGGCTCTAAGAGTCAAAAGAAATGCAAAGTGGGAGCCTGACCTCAGGGCTCAAAGAGGAAGTTCCTTTGTCCTGCCCTGTTCTGATCCTAAATGTCTGAAAATGAGTCCTGTGCTCTTTGTCAGGATTATTTTTCATGAACCAGTTCAGACATGGTGGGAACCAACCCAAATCTGTTCTACAAACCCACAATAGCCTTGGTCCTTCCTTTGTGGGTGCAGGCCATGCTAATTTGCTTCCCTAGAGGAAGAGGGCCTGGAGGGAAATGATTCCAGGATATTCTCTTGGTCTTAAAATGGTCTAAAGTATCAAGAGAATTAGTTTGACCCAGGCAAAATTAGTAAGGAGAACCTCTTACATATTTCTAACCCTTACCACTCTACCATAAATTCTCCTGTGGCTAAATAATCTGTGATATTAATTACATTTTTTTCCCATTTTTTCCTCCCACAACCCTTGCCCCAGGGGAAGTTTATTTTATCAGTAAGCAGAAAGTCTCCAAGGCTACACTTTTAGCAAAAGCCTAAACCTTTAGAACCTAAATTTACTGGAGAGCTAAAGGGAAGAGAAGGGAGTATGTGGGTAGGTGGGTAGAAGCAAAGTGGCTTTGGAGATGCCTGGGAAGGCACCAAAATAAAGGGATTTCGCTGTGTCCAAAAGTAAGAGTGGGAGACAGAAGTTGGCTGGTCACAGGGGCAGGAACTTGAATCAGCTTTCTAGCAGCACCACTGGGAGGAGTCCCAGAGAGGCGTGACCATTAGATTGGGCTAAGAACAGGCATGTTCTCTGTTGCTTACCCATCCTTGTTCATGGACTGAGATAATTTAAATCTACTCTCCCTGTGGTGTCTTCATTAGACTTACTAGGAATTTTTATGCAGTACATCCCTTCTATGTGGACAGATTTCAAGGCCAGAATTGAGATCAGAGAATAAAAGCCTGAAGATTTATTTATTCACTTTTATTTCTTAGCTGATGTACTAGTTGTCCTGTAAAACTATTAGTTTGAACAATGGAAAACTGCTGCTATTCAACCATTTGTTGACCCAAATTGCCAATGAACAGAAATGGCAATTTCATGTGGTTGGACAATTAATGAAAAGTTAATCCATCCACCTGGCAGTTGCTGATTCTGTTGGATCTACAGGGACCACTGCTTGTCCAAGGGTTTCCCTAAGTTAAGGTCTTCCACAGAAACCTGTGCTGCTCCTTTGTCATACACAGAGTGCCTACTGTTGTCATTCCTAGCAGAGGCAAAGTGAGCGAGGGTGTCAAGGAGTAGGGTGCTATAAGTTGGAAGAAGAAGAATCACAAATTAAGACATAAATCTACTTGACAGCCTCTCCTTTTCTCTTTGGGAGGCTTGGCTTTCCCAAATAGGGCACATTTTCCCATTTTTTTGTTTCTCAGCTTCAAATGAACTTTTGTGTTTGTAAGTATATCTCTGAACACCAATAAAAAATAAACTGACGGTGGTCCCTCGGCTGTAGTAAAAGCAATGAAATAATATCCTTCCATTGATGTGAAAAGATGAAAAGGTTGTGACTTAGAATGTCTTAACAGCAAACCATTTAAAAAAATATTAAAAGGTCAAAGTTGAATATGCATCCATTAGACAGCAAGGAGAGATGGAAGAATAGACAAATCTCCAAACCTAAGCACAGATCTCTGCCAACAAGCAAAGGAAAAGTCAACAGAGTCCATTACTTTGGTATACTTTATTTTGGAACTGTCAATCAGCTCCAATGCCCCCTCTTCCATGAGCCTTCTCATATTCCCCTAGCCACAATGGCTTTTTGCCTTTTCTGCCTTTCCATGAAATTTTGTGTTACAGAATAAGATTCTTCTTTGGGTTACTCAAACACCACGCATCTGTGAGCACCTACCATATTCAAGGCACTGTCCTATAGGCCATATAATGATTAATAAAATACAGCCCTGATCTTAAGATTCTTAGAGCCTAGTAGGCAGTTGTTTTTGTGAATAGTTATTTTGGCCTCTTCCAAATGCCTTGGCATATCTTATGTTCTTTACTAATCTTCAAGTTCCTTGTGGACAAAGTTTATGTCCAGTTCTCTCTTGGGCCCCCATTAGGCAGTGCCCACCACTGTGCTCAGTATATACCATATACCATAGTAAGGGCTTTATAAATGCTTGATTGAGTCCCCACATTTGGGAACTAACTTCAAAACTTGGTGGATGGATGAGCAGCACCTGTTCCATACTGTGTCTGTCCCCATGCCCATTTGCTTCTCTTTCTGGCCAGCCTCCAGCAAGCTCCTGCGGTGAGGTTCAGAGAACTGTGGTTTTGCCCCTTTATTCATTCTGTCTTCCTAAACTTCCATGTGAGATAGGCACACTAAACCTGAAGACTGTTCTCTATTACACAGATACTAATAAGCACAGTCATTCAGTTTTCTTCCTGCTCTTCCTCCCCTACTGACACTGCCAGGATAGGTGGTTTGCTTTTCCTTTAAATAGAATTTCTTTAAGACAGTTGTGGAAATCTTTTCTCATTGTATGTTCTCTGGATGACCATTTTGCTTCTTTTCTCTTTATAGTGTGGTTTGTTCCTTTCCTAAAGTTATCTGATCTGTGAAAGAGTACTTCCATTCATGAAGAATTTTCTACACTGGTCAATTTAGATTTAAAGCTCTAAACATTGACAGGTACATTAAACCAAGAGTTAGAATTATAGTGAGGAAGCCTATTATCTTATTTTGGGTTCCCCCAAAAGCAGACTCAGAGGGAAGGATTTAGGTACCAAGATTTGGAAGATGATCCCAGGAAACATGGAGAGGGAATGAAGAAATGAAGCAAGGAAGGAAAGAAAGTCAACAGAGAGTGTGTTGATAAACATATGGCCACTCTGGCCACTGGGGCTCAATCTTTCTGAGGACCTATAGACACCACACAGATGCACCTCAGTTTGATTCACCTAGGGGTGATGAGGCTGGGGAATGTACCCACCAACTCCATTCCACCCCTATTTGATTTAAATACTGCCCTTTGGCATTAGTCCCTGTCTTATCTAGCATGTTCCTGAAGCTAGAAAAAGCCCTCAAGCAGAGAGTTGCAGGAGCTTGAGGTAAGAAGTCTTAGCTTATACAGGAAGCTGAACACTGAAGCTGTAGGTGACCTCCTGAATGATTGGGGGCATATGACCAGGCCCCAACAGCACCTGCTGCACCCACTGATGTATAATGGAACCTCATATGTAACAGGCCCCACCCTCTAGAGACTGAAAGAATGTTGTACCTGCATAAGGGCATCAGGCTGAGAGTGAATGGGACTAAATCCAGCCCACATTCTGTTTGCCAAACTGCATACTCCAACATGGGACTGCATCCACCTGGAAGAAGGGAAATTCTTTTTCAAATTTGCACAAAAGTAGCAAATGGGCGAGTAGTGGCCCTGATTATACTACCTTAATATTACAAGAAATGCCAAAACGATAGCAGTATTATAGGGTCTGATTTTACATACCACAGTTTCCTTGATGTGGAAAAGAGGTGACACCAGGATAAGAAGGCAGCAAAAAGCAGCCAGATTTTGCTTTAGGCAATAGTCACTTTTGAATATACAATGAAATATTATTTTTGCTACTACCCCATTCACAGCAATTCTCTGAGATCCTTTGCAACAGTAATTAATGTGTGCTTTATTATGAGCTTTTTATTCTATTTCCAGAGAAGATGTTAACTTTTTTTTTAAGTTTATTTATTTATTTTGGGACAGAGAGAAAGTACAAGTGGGGGAGGGGCAGAGAGTGAGGGATGAAGAGAATCCCAAGCAGACTCTGTGCTCAACATGGAGCCCTACGCAGGGTTCAATGTGAGGCTTGATCTCACGACTGCAAGATCACATCCTGAGTCAGTATCAAGAGTCAGACATTTAACTGACAGCCACCCAGGAACCCCATTAACTTTTTACCTAATAGAAAAAGGTGGCCCTGTCAAATTGTGCCTTGTGCTATCTTTGCCTATCACTGGAATTTGGCACATTGTCGTGCCTGACCCAGAGAGCATTTTCACTTGAATAGAGTCTTCTTTCCAAACCCATCTCATGAGCGAATCTCATAGACTCCTCAGTGCTCCCCATTGGAGAGATTGGCCTGTGAGTGATGTTGCTGGTTATTTCACAGATTGGGATTTCAGTCAGTGTTGTGGCTCCTGTCTCCCACATTTACAATAGACACGTTGACTTTGCTGAGTATGTTTCCTGCACTTGCCTGTGCTTCTGGGCAAGAGCTTTTAATGTTCTTTTCTCTTCCACAAACTGTGGTTTGCATGTTTTCCATCTGACTGCTTAATGGCAGGATGCCTTTCTCCACCTCACGAACAAATTGAATTTTCTGATCGTAAGTTATTTATTTGGTCTTTGAAATCCTATAACTTGTCCCAGTTATTCATACTGACTGAATAACTCCTGCAGCATGAAAGAGCCCAGGGGTAGTCTTATATAACCAAACTCAAGTCACGGACCCTTTAAGTTCTGACAGCTCCAGGACCTTATGAAGACCCCATTGGAGACTTTTCTATCTTAACTATTGTTAACTTCCTGGAATCAGAGAAAGTTAGGTCTGGATAAGGCCTTGGACATCATCCCAAAGTGGCATCTAATATCTGTAGCTTGTAGACTTTAATATCTTGCTGTGATTTGATATAGAGAACTTACTTTTAAAAAGGCTAAAATACATTTGCTCTCTCATCATGGCTTTACTGGAAAGTGGAAGAGGCATATGGATCATGAAGAGCAGCGATTCCCTGATGGATAACCCAGCATGACCTTGAGATTGTCTTTTGTTACTTTATTCCTAATTGTTTATAACTGTGATCATGGCCTTAGCTCTAACCCTGGATGCTCTGCAGATACAGTAGGTGAGAAATGGCAGTTGACACAGAAATGCACTTTGAACACAACACAGTTCAGTCTCATGCACTAGACAAGTTCTTCTGTTTCCTGTAAACAGGGAACAGAGATGACAGTTTCCCATTCTGACAATAGGTACAGGAAACTACTATGTTGGCAAATGAAATAATCAAGGAGCACTTAAATTCCAGGTGCTTGCTTTTATATTTACTTAAGTTAATGATTAAAATAGATGGACAAGCCCATTTGACATTCTGCATGTAAGAAGCAATTTTGTTTGCTATCATAGTTCTTTTATCAATATGTAACCTGTTATCACATTGCCATTTATGTTCCTGACTTGAAATTTGATCTTTCAATTCCTATAACAACTTCTTGGGCTTTAAGGTTTCAATCACAGTGATATTTTTTTTTATAATTGGAACCACTTGAGATAATGGAATAGTGGCTTTGGGGGCCAGACAAACCTGAGTTTAAATCCCACTTACTAACTCTTATCACCTTAGTCAAGTTATTTCATTCTTTAAACTTGCCCCCATCTGAAAAACTTGGGCCTAGAAATGTTGAGAGAATTAAACGATAAATGTATTTTATTTTTTTTTTTTTTAATGTTTGTTTATTTTTGAGAGAGAGTATGTGTGTGCACATAGGGGAGGGGCATATTGAGAGGGAGACACAGAATCTGAAGCTCCAGGCTCTGAGCTCCAAAGCTGCAGGCTCTGAGTTGTCAGCACAGAGCCTGACACGGGGCTCAAACTCACAAACTGTGAGACCATGACCTGAGCCAATGTCAGAGCCTTAACTGACTGAGCCACCCAGGTGCCCTGATAAATGTATTTTAAAAACTAATATAGTGTCTGAAATATAACAGATCTAGATTTTACCAAATTATCTACCCATCTTTTTATCTCTATGCCTCCCAACTTTTTTATAGGACTTTATTTAGAACTCTAGTAAGACACTCAGTAATTCTGAGTTAAAAAAAAAAGGGTGCCTTTGAAAATTGCTAATATTTCACATGTTTTCTTTCAAGGAGTATTTTGTCCTTTGTAAGCCCAATTCTGAGGTTCATATTTTTGAGAATTGGAAGTAGGCCTATTTCTCCCAGCTTTCCTTCTAGTACTAGATTCTACTTGAGCACAAGAGTTCAGCAGAACTTCAGGTTTTGGGGGTTTTTTGTTTTTGTTTTTGTTTTTAGAATTTCAGGTTTTGATAAATCTAATGAATCATTGCTTTTAACTCTAAACTACTCTTCTCCTTTATCATGAGGGCTAGTGAAAGCAAACGGACTTTCTAATTTACCTGTACAACATTTATAGGTGTCAGTTCTCTGAGGGGACTCCTTCATTTAAGAGATGTCACCCTATGTTGTCTTGTATTATCTGAACCTCTCATGGCTGTTCTCTGTCCTTCCACCATTGGTGCAGAAATTGGTAAATACAGTTAGTTCATCATCAGCCTCTCTCTACCCAATCAACTGTGATTCAATGGCAAACACTGTTGACCAGCATCTGTAGAAATTGGAGAAATTTTTTGTGGGGTTATTTTATTTTCTTTTTAATGGAATCATTTTAGAGCTCTACCGCAAATCATTGAAGAGAAAATATGAATTTTTGTCTTACAAATGCTAACATTTGTTGAGCATATCTAAAGAGTGGACAAGTGAGAAGTTCCTTTGTTAAATCCTCAGTGTTGAGTCTGGAGCCGTATGTTTGTCTTTTCTTTCTCTCCCCCATGTATAGAGACACACATGAGGCTAGCCTACTATGGAGTTCACTGTGTAGAGGGCCCAGTTCCTCATGACTGCTTTAGAGACTGGGTCCTACTTGAGTTTAGGACAATGTTGTATGTGCCATGGAACCCTCTGCAAGTGTGGAAAAGTCATCTGTGGACCCCTTCTCAGAATATTCTTTTTAAAAAGAAAATATAGCACATAATATGTCAAAGGAAACCAATGTATTGAAATACAGTTATCAAAGTATTTTATTAGGCTATGCCCTTCTTCACTAATGCGTAAAATAACAAGATCTTGTAGCAGGTCAAATAATTACCATAATTCCAAGTAATGATAAGCTTAACAATTGGAGATGTGTGAAACAACAGTGAAATGACATGAAAATACCCATAATTTTTGCTGGTGACAAAGTCATAAGTATTACTAACATTATTGTGATTTGTTTTCTACATTTATAAATAAAGGAATGCTAAATTTCAGAGACTAGCAAAAATAAAGATGTCCTTTTTTTCCCATCCAAGGTTATGAATCTCCCTGAATTCTGCTTCTCAACCCCTTGAATGTTCATGGCCCACAGTTTAAGAATCCCAGCACCTCAACTCCCAGTGTGTGAACCAAACTCTGGTTAGAGATTCTCACAGTCTGGCCTCTCTCATTGCCAAAGTTGCGAGGATTGAAGAGTCAATTCCTTGCCAGTGGTGAGAGGCAAAATCTGAACATTCAAAACCAAAGCTGTACTTAAGAGAAGGGCCTTTTGTCTTTGCTGACAATAGAAGGGATTCACAGTGAAAAGATCATTGTGTACCTTGGATGTTTAGTTAATGTGCCTTTGAAGGCCCTGGAACATACCACCTGGAGAATTCACCACCCCAACCCCCCTGCAGACTTTAATGCCACCGCATAGCAAATACTGAAGGGAAAAAGGCAGATAAATGTGTTTAGTCCACAGAAAATAAACACTCTCCCAGTTTATGTCTCCACAGCAGTGAAGTTCATCACGCTAGATCATGCTGTAGGCAAGCCTTGAGAGAGAAGCCTGGGATGCTTGTCCAGGGCACTGTCTGGGTGTTCCCAGCATTACCTTCTCTCTGTTTGTTCTCTACCCCCACCCCTCCTCCATCTCCACCTGGCTCAAAGTCCAGCCCCAAAGGGCCAAAGGCAGACTTCCTCTTTGAAATCCTCCTAAGGCCATCCTAGGGCTCTGCCACTGGGAGATGGCAGTCACACTGATGGGGACAATCACTGCCACCTTCCTCCCTCCTCTTTTCTCCTCAGCTTCTGCCAAGCTATGACAGCTCTGGAAGCTGACAGCCTTTCTTTGACTCCCGTGCAGGTCTCCATGCCGTGCACTGCTGCCAAGCCACGGGGCCAGCTCTAGGAATGTGTTTTTAATATTCATTGTTCGCTCTGTCTGTTACCGATGTGTGCACTGCAATTATTGTAATTCTTTGCACATGTGTTGTTATGAAATGGGTGCCTTTCAAGCTATGCCAGTTATTTTTTTTCTTTCTGAAATCCAAATATATTATTTCTACCTATGTTTCAGTTAGTTTGCCATGCTTCTTTATTTTATTTCAAAGATCAGTCTGGGCGGTGAAGAGTGGTGTGTGCACAAAGCAAGGTCCACCTACTTTCCTCATGGTAGAACAGTTGCTTTTGATTTAAGCTTGTGTGGTTTTTACCTCACTCGCTTGTTTTCTTCTTTCCATGTGCACGAGCAAGCCGACTCTCAGACATACACATCGCACATGTGCTGCTCCTGGAGTAGCCATCTGCACCCAGGGGAAGGCACACGTGTAGTGTGCAAAACAGACATGCACACATGCGCGTGCAAACAGCATTTGGTTGAAAGTATAATTGGAAGTATTTGGTTTCTTGATATTAGGGTTTTTTTTTCTCCTTTTAGTGGTAAGGAGGAAAAAGAGGTCTAGAAAAGTCATTTTCTTCCTTTTTTTCTTTTTTTAACTTTAATTGGGCCTTCTCTGGCACAATGTAGAAACTTCAGCTGCTAGAATCCAAAAAGGATTATATACCTTCATTAATCCAGATTGTTTTATGTTTGTTTTTAATTTTTTATCAAAGATAAAGAGCAAGTGTGAAACATTTTAAAATCTAAATTTTAAAATCTAATATTTTTAAAATCTAATATTTTTTAAGTTTCTTAGGATAATAACAAAACTTTAGTTTTTAAGTTAATTAAGAATAACTATAGTTTTGCCTTTGAGAACTTACTCTTGAGGTTCACAGAAGCTTAATTTGGAATAAAACAGTGGAGGTATCCACTTGGCAAGCATCACCAGCTATCCTTACGTACATATTCCTTTCTTCAGAGATTCTTAAGCCACTCTCTGTTTTTGCTGGGCAGAGAAATCTGACCCTTGTATGCTAAGCATTTTACTTTCATTGTTGACTATAACCATTTGTCACCATGAAACATTATTATTTTAAGGTAGCAGGGAAGCAAGACTGCTTGCTGCATGATGGTGCTATAACTCTTGTTGCCGAGAAGGAATCAAAAAAATGGGACAGTGGCTGATGTGGGAGATCACACCAGCAAGAAAGAAGCATACAGAGAAACAGAGACAAAGAGAGGAAAAGGAGGAAAAGGGAAGGACAGAGGGAGAGAGGGAGATGGAGATGGAGAAGCAGAGAGAGAGAGGCAGGGGGAAAGATACCGAGAGGTAAAAACAGACCTACGCAGAAAAGCCAAAATTTCCATGAAAAGATTTATGAAAGGATGATACAGCTGTTGCTAGGGAGCTGGGAGGAGAGCAGACAGATACACCATCCTCTAAAGATTTTTAATATAAACCTGTATGTCTTTGTTCGCATCATCTCTCCAGTGAGGAGACTGGATAAAGAAGAAAGGAAATATGGTGAAGCCATCTTCTTAGACACACAGTTTTAACAGCACCCTGTGTAGCTGTTGTGTCGAGGGTATGCCTGAAGTCAAAGGGCACAGCCTCACTCCCCAGAATTCCAAGGCCAAGGCTGTACCCATCCAGCTATGGGGAATAATAGCCCCACTCCCATGTACATGATGGCTCTTAGACAACCCAGGCAGGTTCTGCCTTCCCCTAAATGAAGGAAATGTATTTTAATGAGCTGTGTGTTTAGTCTTACTGTTACTTAGGCTTGGGTTTGAAGAAAGAAATCTGGTGCTAGGGCAAACCAGCAGTGGCTCCTCGTGGTACTGCTCCCAATGAGAATCAGAGGAAGTGGCATGGGGGTTAGTGCTACTCCAGGATCACCTGATCACCTGCCTGTATAGTTAGGGTCCTCCCGAGAAACAGAACAAATAGAATGTATATATGTATATGACAGAGAGATTTATCTTTGTTTTAAGCAATTGGTTAATGCAATTATGGGGGCAGTATCAGGCTGGAAAGTCTGGCAGGTATCAGTGTTACAGTCATGAGTGCAAAGGCAGTCTGGAGGCAGAATTTCTTCCTCTTCTAGACATCTCAGCCTTTTTTCTTAAGGCCTTCAACTGATTAGATGAGGCCTGCCCACATTATGGAGGATAGTCTGCTTTCCTCAAAGTCTACTGACTTAAATGTTAATCACATCTAAAAAATATTTTTACAGCAACATCTGTTGTGTTTGTACCATAGCCTAGCTAGGTTGGTGCATAAAATTAATCATCACACAGCTCTATGGTATAACTGGGGTGAATAGTTTTCATCCCTTCACTGACCCAACATATCAAAGATTCAGAGGTATGAAGTAGACATATGTCTACATTGCAGCCAGTGTGATAGAAACTGGGACCTTTAGTTAGTATAGTTGCTGCTTTATTCTACCCCAAGAAAATTCCTTCCAGAATTAGGTCTTTGAAAGGAGCCTTCTCTAAGGAATCTATCCTTGTCCTGAACTCAATCCGCCTCTCTAATCCAGACACTCTTTACTCCATACAACCCTTTAACTCCCTCAGTTGGATGCCCCAGCCACCATCACTGGAAACTTCACCCCACCACACCCCTTGGTGCATCCTCTGTCTGCACTCTGAAACGTCTCATACTCTGGCTTGATGTTCACTGAGCTATCTCTGCTCAGTTGTGGGCTCCAGAAGGGCTGACAGAGTCAACTCAGCTCCTGTGAGAGAAAACAAATACGGGTGCTTCAATTCTCGGTCGCTCAGTCTCCTCAAAAGTGAAAGCTTTGGCTTGCTTATCTTAAAAGTAGGTGTGTCAGACTTAGAAAAACACACAAAAACAAACAAACAAAAAAAACCATGACATTTGAATGTTAGATAACAAACAGATGATTTTTAGTATAAATACATCCCATACTTGGGACATACACTATAAAGTTATTCATTGTTGATCTAAGAACAAATAATTTTTTTGTAATAATATGTCCCATGTAACATTTGAGATGTACTTTTAAAAAAAATTATTCTTTGTTGACCTGAAATTCAAATTTAACTAGGCAATTTGTATTTTATCTGGCTATACTTCAAGATGACTTAAAACATAAAGACACTCCTCCAACTCATTCACTGTTTTTATCTCAGGGACTGGATTCCTTGGGCTGGTTTCCTATCTAGTAATAGATATTTTTTTGTAAGCAAGCCTGTCAGTCTTGTTTCTCTGTAACAATAGCTTCTGACCACCTCTCTTCCTAGTGCCATCTGCCCTGGAGGGATGGGGCCACTCCAGCTTTATTTCTCCTCCTAATCAGGGTATGGTGGGAGGAGTATCCACTTTGCCCTGTTGAGGTCGATATATTTTCATAGAAAGGATTACTGACATCCCCAGTCACCCAAACTCAAGACTCTAGAGCCAGGGGAATGTGAGTGGCTCAATTGGTTAAGCATCTGACTTCAGCTCAGGTTATGATCTCGCAGTTCGTGAGTTTGAGCCCTGTGTCAGGCTCTGTGCTGACAGCTCAGAGCCTAGAACCTGCTTCATATTCTATGTCTCTCTCTTTCTCTCTCTCTCTCTCTCTCTCTCTCTCTCTCTCTCTCTCTGTGTGTCTCAAAAATAAACAAACAAACAAAAAAGACCCTTGTGCCATCCCCAATTCTCTCTTGCCTTTGGTCCTCCCTGCCTGGGCTTTATTCATAGTGTCTTTTGTATCCTTTGCCTTTTATCTCAGACATACCTTTAATCCACATTCAGTATTGTTCACAGAGGTGACAACATAACCTCTGACTTTTTCTTCCTACCCACAACACCTGTCTTCTACAGTCCATCCACCACACTCCATGTCCTGAAGTTCAGTATCATTGTGAACATTCAGACACTCCCAAGGCTCAGAAGCATTCTGTTTCCAGAATGTCTGCCAAATGAAGTTCTCTATTTTGGCCTACTTCAAGTTTATCCCAACAGTCACACGTTTTTTTCTGTTAAAAAAAAAAAAAAAAAAAAAAAACAGTAAATTTTTTAGTCTTTGAGAGCTATATAGTTTCTGTCACAGTTACTCACCTCTGCTGTTGTTGCACGAAAGCAGCCATAGGCAATACATCAGTGAGTGGGCATGGCTGAGTTCCAGAACAACTTTATTTAGAAAAACAGGTTGCTGGGACAGATTTGGCCCATAGGCTGCAGTTTGCCGATTCCTTCAATAGCTGACAAATCAAACCTGTTCTCCCAAATCCCAATGCAAGTGTTATTTTCTCTGTAAAGCTCTCTCTATTCCACCCAGATGGAAGTGACTCCTTCTTCACTTCATGTACTCAACACTTTATGTCTTTTTATGGCTGTGTCCACATTCTGCCTTGAACAGAGTCCATGCCTCATCTCTCTGTTGGAATATTAGGCATCCCCTGCAGAGGCCACTGTAATCCTTTACACAGGGTATGTTCAGTAAGAAAGTAGTGGTAGGAATAATGATCGAAAGCCATGGGAGAGTGAGTCTAGAGAAAGGGCAGGGGCTTGGTCAACTACAGCCTGCTGCTCTCCTTGGAAAAGTGTGAGTTCCCCTGAAGACCGTGGATCGACATAAAATGCCTTCTGGAGAAGCCCAACTTCCAGACCAGTTAGTCATTTAAACACATGGAAGCCTACCCCTTGAAAACAAATTAGCTAAGCATTCAGTTCCCCAGCCAGGAAGGTTGGTATTGCAAATGAATTTGGACTGAAACCATTTTCCTTATTGAAACACACCCAAGTTCTGAAAGAAATAGCTTCACCTGATCTGAACTGTCAACACATTCCTCCAAAATCCATCCCTTGAGAGAACATTGTTACCTGCTTCAGCTCAAAATGCACATGACTGCAAAGCATCTGAGTTTTTTGAAGCAGGGCTAGAAACAGCCAGGCCCTGTGTGCCTCACAGAAAGGGTTTCAGAGCTAGGAAGAATGAACTCAGGAAAAGAGCAACAATGCAAGCGGTTTATTTTAGCAAAATAACTAGGAAAGTTCAAAATTATTTTAAAGTTAGCACTTATTGAAAATTGCAAGCCAATTTATTTCTCTAGTTCTTTCATATTTTTATCAATTTTTGGACTTAGGGATAGTTTAGTTACTATACACTTTATTTTGTCTTTGTAATCATTATAAGTACATGTCATGTCTTCTTAATTAATCTGCAGGTTTCTCAAGGGTAGGATACACATTTTCTTTTCTTGCATACCACCTGGAGCATTATAATACCAGGGCCACAGCAAATGCTCAATAGGCATATAATCAATAACTGAATATATGGGACGCATTAACCTGCTAAAGTCTTTGGTGGGGGAATTAAGTTATTCAAGTTAATTTTTTTTTTAAAAGAATTCTCTTCTCTTGAAATCCTGATCCTACCTCCTTTCCAACCACCAATTAGTACCTGTATTTTAAGTCCTTTGGAATTTGTATAACAATAAGAGGGAAAAAGGAAAATTTTGCTTGTAGCTATGTTTTATTAGATTTAAGTCTTCTTTGATGGCACAACACACCGGCACTTGGATAGATGAAAAGCAGAACTTTTTGTTACTTGCCAAAGGACAGCAAGCTGCCAGGCAGGGCCACATGGAGGTTTACACCAGGGGGTGGAGGCAGTTTATGTATGTCAAGCAGAGTGGGGTTAACTAGGTTGAGCATGCTCCCTGTGAATTGGCTGATTTGAATAATTTCATAAGCTCTAGGACTTAGGGATTGTTTCTAGTTGTCTGGTACTTGGCCCAGGGGCAATTAGGTCTGCTGCATTGACTCCTGGTGTGTAGGAGTTCCATAAGAGAAGTCACAGGAATGTGGACTTGAGCTGCTCAAAAGGGGGAACTGACTTGCTTTCAAGCCAGGCCTCAAAACTGGATCAAGATGCATTTTTTAAATACTATATTAATGGGCTATAACACCCTCATCTACATTTCATGAAAGGAGGGGACTCCCTGTATTGTTCTTGTCTCTGTACCCCGATGGCTAGGATGGCAAAAGCATTCACAATTGAGTAAATAAAATGACTCCAGATTTTCACTTCTACCACAGGGCTGGAGGGTGGTCCACTGAGACTGCTAGCCTGAATTCGATACTTTCATTAGGTATTAATAAGACTTGCACTACAAGAAAAAAGTGTAGTAAATTCTAGTCAGGAAAAAAGTGAATACGATCAGTATTGCTCTGTCAAGAGATAATATCCATAATCTGGAATATTTTCATTTTATTGGAATGACAGACACAAATAAAATGATCAGTGTTTATTGTACTGATCAAATCTGAGAGCAAAATGACATTTGGGGGTAAGAGAATTGGGAATGAGAGAAACAGAAACTGGCCAAATGCCAGCTAAATTGCAGTGGTTCTGTGGGGTAGAAGATAACAAAGCTTCAAAAGCCTAGCAGCAAAGGAAAGGTAAGAAATGAGACTGGATAACAGAAGCTCATGAGCTCTGGAAAGAGAGTCACTTATTTTATAAGATCACATGACACTAAGAGCATTTGGGGGTGGTTATCATAACCGATTGGCAAATAAAACCTGAAAGAAAATGCACCTAGATTTAGTGTACATAAATAGGAAATAATATCTTGGAAAGTATGTCTTGAAAAGTAAATTATTAGCCCAGTGAATGCACAAAAACAGACTTTAATAAATGATATTACACCACTACAGTGTTTCTGTGTAAAGTAACACAAAATGCGGGCTCCATGAAAAACTCTTGACAAATTTAGAAAACTGCAAGTTAAACTAACTTAAATGGTTTCTTCATAACAGTACCAATCAAATTCTTTATTATGTTAACATATGTTGGGAACCTCCAAGAAGAAAGTATGGTGGGAGGGTCGTAGCCACAGAACCCTCCCCTCCTTTCATGGAATAGCACATGTAACTCTTGTTCCATAGAAAACTCTTTGATAAAGCCTAACATGATTTTTTTTTCCCATCTGTGTTAGCAACACGAGTTATTTTATTCTGTCAGAGAACTTAAGCAACTACATTCTGGAACCCATAAACACCATCCTGCCTCTTAGGGACTAACTAAAAAATTCTCCTCATGTCTAATATAGGTATTTATGTCCTCTGAGAAAATACATCTGGGGACATTTTGGGGAAAGATGATATACATATATGATAATATCAGCTCTCCTTAGTGCTAAAAACATAAAAATAAAAAACAAAGGCAGGATATGGTGAGCAATGAGAGAATATCACACCAATCCTAGTGTTAACCACTGTTCCATAATGTTCCTCTTCACCTACTTAATTAGAAGCCTAAAAAAAATCAGCTTAAATTCTGGAACCAAAGAGCAAGCTAAAAATAATATTAGTGACTAGAATTTCAATTTCTACAAGTCTTTGCAAACTGTGGCAGTGGTTTCTATTGAATAAGAGTCTGATTAAGACATCAAACAATATCAAATATCAGCATTTAGCTACTTAGCTTGACATGTCAAGCAGAGGCAAAAGCTGTAGTCAGCATTCTAGGAACAGTAGAATATGATAGGCAGGTCCTTGCCCAGCAATTTACCCAGTGATTCTGAGATAAATGGTCTGTCTCTCTTTTTTTTGCTATAAACTTCCCTGCAAAATATTGTGTTTCTGATATCCTAATGGGGCAATTATTTATTGATATTTTTAATGATGTAAGCTCATTTCATGACTTTCAAGAAACTACTGACATTATTTTTGATTCTTTATTTAGAATTCTACTAAATATTTATATGTTTATATGAGTCATAAACACATAGCCATGGAAGCTACTCTGA
Source organism: Panthera leo (assembly GCF_018350215.1). Lineage (NCBI taxonomy): Eukaryota > Metazoa > Chordata > Mammalia > Carnivora > Felidae > Panthera > Panthera leo. The sequence goes on from NC_056680.1 coordinate 94,034,987, forward strand.
ACTTTCTGATGTTACAAGGAAAACAGCCCAGAGGAAGTTGATGGGTTTCAGTAGCACCTCCAACAATGGCTTCTTTTATTGAAATATTGATTGAGTACATGCCATGTGCTAGGTCTTTTGTCCCCCAGCCTGCTCAGCTCTGTCATTAAAACTAAATGGCCAGGGCAGCCTAGTCAATCAGGCAGCTTTTGAATTATTTTCAGTGGCAAAAGGAATAGAATGAAGGTCACATAGCCACAGGTATCAAGCAGGCATCCTGGGCTCATATATTGCCATTGGCTAAAAGAACTCACACCTAGGAAACTACACCTTTAGAAAACTCAGGTATACCTATATGCCAGGTAGCAAAATTACGAACACCATTTCCAAAGGGGCAAAGAAAATGACCTTTCTTTATTTTCCTATAAGTATGGTGACCAAAATTGGAACAATTCCAATTTGCACCTTTTGTCCCAGTGTCTCAAGTGGTCTAACATTTCCCTCAGGTTTTTTAATTTTTTTTTAAATGAAGAATTATTAATAGCTGCACTGGTAGCTCTCTACTTTGTATTTTCAGCTTCTGACATGGTTGTCTAGTAGTGTGGGAGATATGGGAACAGATTTTGTTTCTACTTTAACCTCCCTTTCAAAGACAGCATGCATAGCACTTGCTGGTAAACATAGTGTCTTCAGGCAAGAGAGAGCTATCTCATGAAGTTAATTCCTCCCAGTTTGGGTGCTGGTAGGAGAAAAGACTCAACAGCACTGCCCCTAATTGCCATTGTTGGGTCTGCCAATTGTGCTGTGGCCTACACTACACCTACAGCCTTCAAAATGCATGAAGCCACTAGCTGTCAGTTGGCAGGATCAGTAGAAACTTGAGACTTCATTGCTTAGTTGGGAAACATGAATGGGAGCCGGAGCCTGGGCCATCATATAGAGCTTATAGAGACCAGCCTGAGTACTCTCATTACATGGTCTTGTTACTTATTGTTTGGTTTATGTACATATATCTGCATTAATTATTATTTGGTAATTTTGTTTTGTAACAAACTCAGCAGCAAAGAGGCCAAAAAACAAACAAAAAAGCAAAAACCTAAGTTCTGAATTTCAGTTTCACAACAAAGTTGATGATGAATGTGGACCTTGCAAAGAATGTTTATCAACACAACTTACCATCTACCATGAGGGCTAAGTGACACCACTCCCCACATAAACACCAGAAAGATACATATCTACTGAAGAAGTACCAGCATTTATTCCAAAAGTTAGAAGTTAATTTAAGACTATATCCAAAAATGACCAAATGTATGCCTGCAGAAAGTACATTTACATATCACTCAGTGAAGCTTGACTTTTCATTTACCTCAGATGATTTTCTTCATTAACTTCGCCCACTTTGCATTCCAAGTTTTCTTTTGGACAAATGAAAAGTGAAGTGATAACTCTTCATGTGTTGGCTCCATTAGCAGAAGAACTGCACAGTTCAATGAGACTAGTTTTATGCCAGTGTCCTAGATAAATCAAAGAGAAAATTGGCTCCAGTAAAGGTTTGTTTTTCTTTATTCAGTTCATGAAATTGAAATACATCTTTTTGGATATTCATTCTGACATTACTGTGAATTCAGGTAAGAATTTCAATATTAAAGATAAAACTTTTGTGATATGTAAACACAAATTTTAGCGGAGTACAGTGTTGTGAGAAAAACAATATTCTTAATTAAGGAAACTTTGGTGCAGATATGTCCTTGAAATTGCATCCTAAAAAATGGCTATAGTCCACTAATGAAAATAGTAACTGTCTTTGCCAAAATATATAAATATTATACACACATAACTGAGCTATAAAACTTTATGAATAGGGCACCTGGGCGACTCAGTCAGTTAAGCATCCCATTCTTGATTTTGGCTCAGGTCATGATCTTACAGTTTATGAGATCTAGGCCTGTGTTGGGCATGGAGCTGCTTAAGATTCTCTCTCCTCCTCTCTCTCTCTCTGTCCTTCCTCTACCTGTGTTTTCCCTCTCTCTCTCTTTCAAAATAAATAAGTGAACTTTAAAAAAACAAAACAAAACCTTTATGTGGAAGCTGGTGTTCAACATCTTTATGGAAATAACACTTTCTTTGCTGCCTGCCATCCAGGTCTGCCCCTAAAGTTTGTAGAACTGATGGCAAGAATAGCAATGGAAACCCACATACCATAAGTCTTAAGTTTTTGTAAGTTATGAATCAAGCTATCAAACTGCTAAATAAAATATGTTTAATCCTACTATCACAAATATACTTTCAGTAATGGCCTAGAAAGCCAGGTTATAATTTAGAATCCCCAGAATCCTTGAAATCCCTTTCTGTAATTTGCTCACCCTAACCTGAGCTCTTCTTCCTTCAGTTCCCTCTGGCACAACAAGGGATCTCATACAAATAGGCAAGGAGATACCAAACTAGACCATGTGTCAAAGCTCTATTAACAGTACCTGCTCTGGCTACAAACCAAACAGTTATCCCTTACCCAAATCTTAGGCCATGGAGGATCCATACCAGTAGTGAGATACACCCTTGGAAGGAAGTACCCAAGGAAGATGGCTTCCCATCTCTGGGAGCATGTCTGGACCATCTGGGCAAGGAATTCTGGGACCTTAGTCACATGGGTATTTGTCTGATAGTACATGTCTTCTTGGCCCCTTAGATTGGAGTTGAGCTGAAAAAAAGGTCAGAAGTGAGCTCTAAAGTGTAGGGCCATGGGCAACAGTCTATTTTGCTCAGATTTAGGTCTAAGAGTAGTACTGACTTAACTAATCTTGCACATGAAACCCCAGTTTATTTAATAGACATTCATCATCTAGTTAAACCCTTCACATGTTCTTCAAACCAATCAAATCAATTGCATTTTAAAAATGTTTGAGGTTGGGGTGCCTGGGTGGCTCAGTCGGTTGGGCATTCTACTTCAGCTCAGGTTGTGATCTCACAGTTCATGAGTTTGAGCCCCACATCGGGCTCTATGCTGACAGCTCAGAGCCTGGAGCCTGTTTCAGATATATATTCTCTCACTCTCTCTCTCTCTCTCTCTCTGTCTCTCTCTTTCTGCCATTTCTTTTTATTTACAGTTTGTGTTCAATGCAAATAAATTCCATAAAATGAGAAGCTATTATGAATCAAAGCATAAATACACAAACATAATATACAATACAAAATAGTACCACATTCAGGCTTGAAACAAAACGGAATGTTCATTCACACATACAGTTATCTTGAGATCTGTTGGATATGGTTATTCTGGTGTGGGTCCTAAAGATGGAAAAAAATGACTTTGGCTATCAAGACCACTATGGTCATATTAGGTACTGGAACATCTAAGCTTCAGTATATAACCATGCGAACTAAAGATCTTAGAGTGTCTATTTTTTAAAAAGCTTTCTGTGCTTTGAGGCAGTTGTGAAAAGATTTACTTTCTAGAATGAAGCCCACTTGAGGCTTAGGACCAGGTTCTAACTATCTAAAGATATTGACTAACAGAAAGTGTTCCAAATGTAGCTATTCTGATTCAGAGTTTTAAAGAAAAGTATTTACAAAAAGAGTATAGAAGTTTTTCTGAATATAATGTAGGTAAGCTTCCAGTGTTCACTTTACAAATACTTGATTTACGATTTTGGCTCTTGTACATATTTGCCTTTTTAAAAAAAATTTTTTTTAAGAGAGATACAGAATCCAAAGCAGGCTCCAGGCTCTGAGCTGTCAGCACAGAGCCCAATATGGAGCTCAAACCCATGAACGTGAGATCATGACCTGAGCTGAAGTCGGATGCTCCACTGACTGAGCCACCCAGGTGCCCCACTCATATTTGCCTTTTTAATTTCAAGATCTGTCAGGGGGTACCTTGATGGCTTAGTTGGTTAGGCTTCTGACTCTTGGTTTGACTTGACTCATGATCTCACTGTTTGTGAGATTCATCATCTAGTTAAAACCTTCACATGTTCTTCAATCCAATGATATTTGGCATCCTCAACATTTCCTGTGTCAATAAAATAAGGGGTGGAATTACATCCAATGAAGACCTGTTTTTTCCTTGTCACACCGGGTGTCCAGACACCATTTGGATTGAGTTTAGAAGATGGAGAAATATAGATGTTTCTTGGCCTGAGTCTCTTAACGTTAGAGATGTAGAAGGGAGAATGAGATCATGAAGAGACTGTTGACTGCAGAGCACCGCCTGTAACCATGGTGGTAGCATTAACTGGATTTGGAGCAGTCCAGGTATTGTGGGAGGAGTTACTTGAAAGTGTACAACAGTTGTTTTATTTGAATAAATCTGCCTGGGTAGGAGCAGTGCCAGATGTAGCAGCCCCAGTCTGAGCCTGGCCACCAACGCTCTGCCCACATCCACTCCGTCAGTGTCAGCGCAAGGTGAGTGGAGAATCGCTGGCTCACAGTGGGCTCAGGCAAGGTAAAAAATGTTTGAGGTTTTAAAAAACCACTTTTAAATTCAAGTTAAGTGCCTAAAAATGGTATTGAAATACACATAGACATTTACACACGTTCTAGCATATTGTTGATGTTGAAATATTTTTAAAACAGGTTATAGACAACATACAAGGTCAAATAGGCATTACTTAGTGTGGCTGAAGTAGACTCATGATTCCTTATTAAAGATGCTTCTCCATGGAATTCCCCATCTGATTAAATTATTCCACCAACATCACCTTCCATATATGTGCTTCAGGAAAAATTCTAGACTTTAGCCTTGATTTCTTGATTTCTCACTTTTTACAATCAATCTCTTGTATCTATCCAAGTCATTTTGATTCAACCTCTAACTCATATCCTAAAGCCATCTTCTTTTCTTTACTACCAACACCTTAGTCTAAACTACCAGATTTACATCTATTAAGGAAAATGAACTGATGTGGCAAGGAGTCTAATCCCAGTCCCTAGTGGTCACTGTTCTTCTTTTCTAGATGTCTGAGCTGGCCTCTGGATGAAATGTCAATGGTCTGGCTCCTGGTTAATTCTTTGACACCCTGCCCACTATGTTCCAGCCACACTAGCTAACTTTTTGGGCCCTGAATATGACAAAATTACTCTTGCTTTGGGGCCTCTGAACCAGCTGCCTGGCTGTCTCTGTCCAGACAGGTCTTCCCCTTGTCTTAGCATGGCTGCCTATTTCTTGTCATTCAGACCTCAGCCTACATGTTATCTTCTCAGAGGAGCCTCCCTGACCATGTATTCTAACTTGGATCCACCCTGTCATGCTTTATTACCTCTGCTTATTTTAATTGTCTGCATTACACATGTTTAGATGTATGTGTCATCTCCTCCTAGCTAGGATATAAGCCCCATTGACAGTATAAGTCTTGTTTATGTTGTACAACTTTGTTTCTCTACAATGGAGAACAGTGCTTGGTACCTACAGGTGCCCAATAAATGTTTGTCAAATGAATGGAGAAATAGATGTTTCAGAACAGAGCCTGATAGTTTGATAAAAGGACTATCAAATTATTCTACCTGACTGGTATTTTTGGTATCAAACACTGTCTAAATAAATGAGTTAAAATCTGAGAGCTCAACACTTCTTTTAGGGGTAGGAATTAATTGTGTAATATTTGTAGTAGGATATAATCAAGATCCACTTTAAAAATATTGGGTGTATTATTTGTTTCATTTGTGCATCACTGAATGATTTACATTGTACTGGGTAGTCCTAGAACTTACCTGTTTAACTTTCCTAATGTCTGATCCACCAATTAACACGTGAAGCTCTGCACATGAAGCTCTTGGCCAGAATTTTAACAGAATCAAAATCAGAATCCCTTGTGATGCTCCAGCAAAGAAACTCATCAGTATTCTGAGAAGAAAAAGAAAAAAGGAAAAAATTATTGTCTTAGATAAGAAGTCTTGGGTTATAGACTATTTAATACTTAATCTTTTGTATTAATTTCTCTCCTAAAAAGAAGAATGTGCCTCAGTTTCAATTACAGGGCAATGGGGACTGGAGTGATAGAGATAGGGAACAGAGGATGATTGCACATGTGTGAATTGCCCATTGACTAATAACTTGAAGTATTAACTGGTTCTAAGTTCCTTTCTTCTTCACTTCTCCTATGATTGTAGCCTTTAGTTCCGTGAGATATAAGTCTTCATTAACCACAGGAGAAATTTATCAGTTCAAAGCTCAAATTGAAGCAGTGGTGTGTTGGTAAATGTTCAGGAAATGGCTCTCTAGAAACAGAGCCCTGATTTATGGTGTTTGTTGGTTTCTGTAGTGTAAATAACCCCAGGATAGCTGATTTCAAGCTACCAATGAGACTTAATGTGGAGTTGGGAAGAGATGCTAATAATTAGTTTTTATGAGCTAGTATGACCTGGCTGTAGCACACAACTGAATCAAAAATACAAATTCCATTTCAAATTCATAAAGTTTGATGCACATACAAGACAGAAAACGAATGATAATAGATAAAATGAGGTGGATCAACTTCACATTCTATTGCAAGACATTAAAAAGAAACAACCTTAAGCAGGAGAGAGAGGAGAAGGAAGTTTAGAAAGAAGCGATATTAGGGGTGCCTGGCTGCCTCAGTCAGTAGAGCATGCAACTCTTTTTTTTTTAATTTTTTTTAATGTTTTTATTTTTACTTTTGAGACAGAGAGAGACAGAGCATGAGCAGGGGAGGGGCAGAGAGAGGGGGAGACACAGAATCTGAAGCAGGCTCCAGGCTCTGAGCTGTCAGCACAGAGCCCGACACGGGGCTTGAACTCACAGAGTGTGAGATCATGACCTGAGCTAAAGTCGGACACTTAACCGACTGAGCCACCCAGGTGCCCCGGGAGCATGCAACTCTTGATCTTGGGATTGTGAGTTCAAGCCTCATGTTTGATGTAGAGATTACTTAAAGATAAAATCTTTCAAAAAAGGAAAGAAGTGATGTTCTTTTTATTCTCCCCAGCTTTACTGAGATATAATTGACATATAGCATTGTTTAAGGTGTACAATATGATTGTTTAAGTCTAAGGTATCCATTGTGGTTTAGACTTGAATTTCCTGATGTTCAGTGTTGATGAGCATCTTCTCATGTACCTGCTGGCCATTTGTATATCTTCTTTAGAAAAATATCTACTCAGGTTCTTTGCCCATTTTTTTAATTGGACTGTTTGAGGTTTTTTTGTTTGTTTTTTGTTTGTTTGTTTGTTTTTGCTATTGAGTTGCATGAACTCTTTACACATTTCAGATATTAATCCCTTACCAGATACATGTTTTGCAAATATTTTCTTCCATTCTGTAGGCTGTCTTTTCATTTTGTTAATTGTTTCTTTTGCTGTTGTTTCTTTTTTTGATTGAAGCTTTTTAGTTTGATGTAGTTCCCCTTTTTAAATTTTACTTTTGTTGCTTGTGCTTTTGGTATCACATCCCAAAAAATCATTGTCAAGATGAATGTCAAAATTTTCCCTATGTTTTCTTCTAGGACTTTTATGGTTTCAGGTCTTACATTTAAGTCTTTAATCCATTTTGAGTTAATTTTTGTGAGTGGTGTAAGAGAGTGCTCTGATTTCATTCTTTTGCATGTAGATATCCAGTTTTTCCAATATCATTTATTGAAGAGACTATCTTTTCCCTGTTGAGTATTCTTGGCTTCCATGTCAAATATTTGTTGACTGTATATGTGAAAGTTTATTTTTGGGCTCTCAATTCTGCTCCATTGGTCTATGTGTCTGTTTTTTTGCTAGTACTGTACTGTTTTGATTACTGTAGGTTTGTAATATAGTTTGAAACCAGGAAGTGTGATGCCTCCAGCTTGCTCCTTCTTTCTCAGGATTGCTGTGACTATTTGGGATCTTTTTTGGTTCCAAATGAATTTCAGGATAGTTTTTTCTGTTTCTGTGAAAAAATGCCATTGACATTTTGATAGAGCTTGCATTGAATCTATAGATGACTTTGAGTTGTATGGTCGTTTTAACAAAATTCATCCAATCAATGAACATGGGATGTCTTTCCATTTATTTGTGTCATCTTAAGTTGCTTTCACCAAAATCTTATTATTTTCATTGTATAGATCTTTCACCTCGTTGGTTAATTTATTCCTAAGTATATTATTATTTTGATGCTATTGAAAGTGGGATTGTTTTCTTTATTTTTTCTTAGATAGTTCATTGTTAGTGTGTAAAAGCACAACTGATTTTTGTGTGTTGATTTAGAATCTTGCAACTTGACTAAATTCATTTAGTAGTTCTAACAGTTTTTAGGTGGACTCTAGGATTATCTATATTTAAGATCATATCATCTGCAAAGAGACAATTTACTTCTTCCATTTTGATTCCTTTTATTTTTCTTGCCTAATTGCTCTGTCTAGGATTTCCACTAGTATGTTGAGTAGGAGTGGTGAGAATCTTGTCTTTTTCCTGATCTTAGAGGAAAAGCTTTCACCTTTCACCAATGAGTGTGATGTTAGCTCTTATCATAAAGGGCCTTTATTATGTCGAGGCATGTTCTTTCTGTATCCAATTTGTTTAGAGTGTTCATCATGACAGGGTGTTGTATTTTATTGAATGCTTTCTGCATTTGTTGAGTAGATCATATGATTTTAATCTTTCATTTTATTAGTGTGGTGTATCACATTTATTGATTTGCATATGTTGAATTCTCCTTGTGTCCCAGAAATACATTTTTCCCTTTTTGATTGATTGATTGATTCTTACATTACTTTCCAAGCCAGAGATAAATACTATTTGATCATGTTTATGATCCTTTTAACGTGCTGCTGAATTCAGTTTTCTAGTATTATGTTGAGAACTTTTATACCTATATTCATCAGCTATATTGGCCTGTAGTTTTTATTTTCTTGTATTGTCTTTATCTGGGTTTGGTATCAGAGTAATGCTAGCTTCTTAAAATGAGTTTGGGACTATTCCGTTCTTTTCAGTTTTTGAAAGAATTTAAGAAATATTGGTATTGGGGTGTGTAGGTGGCTCAGTTGGTTAAGTGTCCAACTCTTGATTTGGGCTTTGGTCATGATCTCACGGTTTCTGGGTTCAAGCTCCATATGAGACTCTGTGCTGACAGTGTGGTGCATGCTTTGTATTCTCTCTCTCCTCTGCACCTCCCCAACTTGTGTTTTCTTTCTCAAAATAAGTAAACTTAAAAAAGAAAGAAAGAAAGAAAGAAAGAGAAAGAAAGAAAGAAAATAAAGAAAGATTGGTATTAGTTCTTTAAATGTTTGGTTGAATTAATCAATGGAGCCATTTGGTCCTGGGCTTTTATTTGTTATGAAATTTTTCACTACTGATTCAATCTCTTTACTCATTATTGGTCTGTTCAGATTTTCTGTTTCTTCATGGTAAATTCTTAGTAAGTTGTATGTTTCTTGCAATTCATCCATTTCTTTTAGATTATCCAGTTTGGGGGGATATGATTGTTCATAGTGATCTCTTAAGATGCTTTGTATTTCTGTGGTATCAATTATGAGATCTACTCTTTCATTTTAAACATTATTTATTTGAGTCTTTTGTTCTTAGTCTGGTAAAGGTTTGTAATTTTGTTTATCTTTTCCAAAAACCAATCTTAGTTTCATTGATCTTTTTTATGGTTTTTCTGATCTCTGTTTCATTTACTTCCTAACTTTTTAATTTTTTTCCTTCTGCTAACTTTGGACTTGATTTGTTCTTCTTTTCCTAGTTCCTACAGGTATAAGGTTAGGTTGTTTATTTGAGATCTTTCTTCTTTCTTAATGCAGGACTTTATCACTATAATCATTCTATTTAGAACCACTTTTGCTGTATCCCCTAAGTTTTGGTATGTTATGTTTCCATATGTGTTTGTTTCATGATCTTGTTTTATTTCCATTTTGATTTCTTCTTTGACCCATTGTTGAGGAGTGTGTTGTTTAATTTCCACATATTGTGATTTTTCCCACTTTCCTCCTATTATTTCTAATCTCATACCATTTTTGTCAGAAAAGATACTTGGTATGATTTCAGTCGTTTTAGTTTACAAAGGCTTTTGTGGCCTAATAACATTATCTAACCTGAAGAGTGTGCCATGTGCACTTGAGAAGAATAACTATTTTGCTACTCTTGGATGGAATGTTCTGTATTTGTCTATGAGGTACATTTGGTCTAAAGTATATTTCAAATACCATATTTCCTTAATATTCTGTCTAAATGATAAGGCCACTTGCTTATTTGAAAGTAGGGCATTGAAGTTCCCCACTATTGTTGCATTGTTGTCTCTTTCTCTCTTCAGATCTGTTAGTATTTACTTAATATATTTAGGTGCTTCCATGTTAGGCATCTATATATTGTTATCTCCTTGATGAATTTAGCTCTTTCTCATTTTATAATGATTTTCTTTGTTTCTCATTACAGCTTTTGACTTAAAGTCTTGTCTGATAGTAGTTTGGCAATTCCTGCTCTCTTTTGGTTTCCATTTAAATTAAATATCTTTTTCTAATCTTTCACTTTTAACCTATGTATGTCCTTAAAGCTGAAGTGAGTCTCTTGTAGGTAGTATATAGTTGGATTTTGTTTTTATATCCATTCAGTCACCCTATGTCTTTCAATTGGAGAATTTAATTTATTTACATTCAAATTAATTATTGATAGGTAAGGACTTACTAATGCCATCTTATTAATTGTTTTCTGGCTGTTTTATAGTTCCCTGTTTCATTTTTCCTTTTTTGCTATCTTCAGCTGTCTTCATTGTGAATTAATTGATGATTTTCCATAGTGATAAGCTTTGATTCCCTTTTCTTTATCTTTGTATATCTACTTTTGGTTTTTGCTTTGAGGTTACCATGAGGCTTACATGAAACATCTTTTAGATATAATTGAGTTTTTAAAGCTGCTATCAGCATTTTAAACTGATAGCAACTTAACTTTGATCAAATATAAAAACTCTACCCTCTTACTCCCACCTATGCCAGAGAAAAATGATATTCTTTAGCAATATGTTAGTATCAATCTAGAAAAGTAGAGTGAGATGATAGATGAAAGTGGAGGATGCTAGAGTAGATAAAACCTGTGTCCCTACCAGGGATAGGAAACTAATCAAAGCAACGTTTTCTCCAAGAGTGAGAGGAAGTGCACTGGTCCAGGGATACCTGGAACTCTGGGGGTGGGCAGAAGAACTCTGGGGTTGTCACTGTTCTTGGCATGTGGGCAGAAGAACTGGAGACAATAGCTATGAAGCACATTAGAGCAGAGTGCTACTGACAACCCAGAGTCTTTCCCAAAGGCTCATAAAGTGATGCCCTTCCCTTTGTTCTTGGTCTTCCCTGAGCCCACAAGAAGGATAGGGAAGAACTGGGTGGGGTTGAAAATATGAAGATCTTGGAGGTTAGGATGAGAAGGCTAAAGAGGGCACAACTGTATAGATCTAGAAGTGTTTCCTAGATTACAGACATCATTCATATACATATTCTCTCTCTCTCTCTCTCTCTCTCTCTCTCTCTCTCTCTCTCTCTCTCACACACACACACACACACACACACACACACACACACACACAAATGAGGGGCAAAAGAACAGAGCAAAAGAGACCCAGGTACCATAGATGAGTTCCATCTGGAGCAGGAGGCCTGCAGAGATGGAGACTGCAGAGGCTAAAATCAGCCACTTCTTGTCCCAAATTCTCTTCATGGCAGTTGCCCATGCCCCTGGGAGTTTAGAATTAGCCCTAGGAATGAGGAGAGTGAAAGAACCTTGAGAGGGTGAAAACTCCTCAATAGACTGTGCTTTAAACTTATAACTAAAATTTCTCAGTAGAGTAAGGAAATCTAAGATTCAGTTTTCTGCTCTCAATTGGAAATGAGGGCTTTGAATTTAAAATCCAAAAGTTAAATTGAGTTGAGATGGGGTGACCTATCTCAATTTGCTCTAGGATGTGGGATTTTCACTGCCAAAACCTGGTAAATCTTGGGCAAACCAGGATGATTGGTCCTCCTAGTTGTAGATAGAAGAAAAGTGACATTTTTCCATGCCCAATTTTGTGACTGAAATTCATACCCACTTAATTTAAAAAGGCCAATCTTGAACTTTCCAACATGGAGGGATTCCCACATAACACCCTGGAATGGACACTGATGTAGCTATACAGATCCCTCTTTAAGAAAGGCCTTACTGGAGCACCTGGGTGGCTCAGTCAGTTACGCATCCAGCTTCAGCTCAGGTCATGATCTCACGGTTTGTGGATTCAAACGCTGCATTGGGCTCCGTGCTGACAGCTCAGAGCCTGGAGCCTGCTTCAGATTCTGTCTCCCTCTCTCTCTATGCCCCTCCCTGGTTCACTTGCTCTCTCTCTCTCTCTCTCTCTCTCTCTCTCAAAAATAAATAAACATTAACAAAATTTTTTTAAAAGAAATAAAGGCTTATTGCCCCAGCAACAAGGAGTGCTGTTGGTGGACAGCATAGCTGTATTGCTCTGTAGGGTTTGCCTTAGCTCTGAAGTCACAACCTCTCCCAAGGTCAGACACCTTTTTGTGGCTGCCCCCATCCAGCAGCTGATCATGCATAAGTATAAAGGCTGGCCATCTTCTCCCAGCTCAAGACAAAACTGAATGGCCATTATAGCACTATAGCATCCCCATGAGGTAGGCTAAGGCTATTGTTAGGCCTGCATTGCAGCCTCTGCTTAATCCTGTTTCATTACCCTCCTTTCCACAAGTGTTAATGCCTAGGGCACTCCCTAATAAACATCCAGCATACTAAGCTCTATTTCAGAGTCTGCTTTCTGGAGAACCAAACTTCAACACAAATCAATGCCCTCCTTTCAATTTGCTGTCAGTCTGTTGCCTGAAACCACCTCACAAGGACATATAAGTTATGGGAGACTCACTAGCTAAGCCTGAGGAAAACCAGTTTGCCCTAAGGGGCTAAGTAACTGTCTTCTTTTATTCTGCCAAGTTTTCAGGACAAGAAGGTGCAACTCCCAGTAAGAACACTATAAATTTATTGAATGAATGACCAGGGCAGGGTCAGCTTCATGGATAGATGATCTGTACACAGGCCCCCCATCTCTCACAGAAGGACATCACATTTGGCTTAATGCTCTGCTGTCAAGGTCTTAAAAATCTTAATTTTTGAACAAGAGGTCCCACAGTTTCATTTTGCACTGGGTCCTGCAAATCATGGAGCTAGTTCTAGACCTGGGTCTCCCCAAGAACTAGCTTATCCTCATCTCCCCAGGACTCTACCTAGCTATAAGGGAGTGGCAGGAAAGCAGAGAGGATCTGCCAATGCCAGCCCTTGCTCTTTACAAATCTTCCTTCTATTTCTTTCTTTCAAAAAGGACTTGCTCTGGTTTCTGCTGGAGAGCTTCCTATCTCTGCTTGGCATAATGCTTTAATAATGCTACCCTTAAACTTTAATCTAAAAAGTAGACAGGAATTTTTAAAAAATCAGAAAGGAAAATCAAACCTCTGTAATTGAAAGAGATAAGGTTAGGGGCAGAAGAAATAACAAGAAGATACCTAGCTGAAGTGGTGGCATTTAATCAGGCATTAGGCAGTAAGTGGGTAAGGCACTTGCAGAATGATAAGAACCAGCCTGGGCCCTCTAATGGAACTTTTGTCAAGGCTTTCAATGTTACAGTGCCCTTTAAAAACCATTTACTCCTCTGCCCTTATGTTTTTGTCCAGGCCTTCAGGTGAAAATGAAAAAATGGAAAGAAAGATGCTAGCTCTATTGACTTTCTTTTTTTCCAAAGAAAAAACAGACCACAGGCTTCATATGAAATCCTTTTCCAGAGTGAATGGCCCTCAGAAACAGGACTGGCTCCATAATTTGCAGGGGATAGTGCAAAATGAAAATGTGGCATCCCTTGTTCAAATTATTTAAAATTTCAAGATAACAGAAGAGCACAAAACCAGATTGAGGGCACTTCTGAGCCCAGGGGCCCTGTGTGACTGCACAGGTCACATGCCCATGAAGCTGGACCTGGTTAGGAGTCTCTGAAGATTTGTACTATTCTCATTATCTAACTTAATAATGCTTCTTCTTCCATTTTCAAAGCACCAGGGATATGATAATTGTGTGTGTGTGTGTGTGTACGCGCACACATGCTCATGTGTTAATTTAAGCTATACTCTAGGGACAGTTAGTTGTCCTAATTCAGAAATTAACCTTCTAGGGTATTTGTATAACACTATATCAGAAAATCTACACTCCAGATGTCACTACTTTAAGTATTTAGCCATTGTTATTTCTCACCAAATCTTTGGCTAACTGGCATAATTAATGTTATAAATGTGCTTTCATTTGTGAAATTAATAGAAATAAATGAAATCACTGAAAATAAAGATATGCTGTGGTTCAGATGTTCGGGAGACACTATCTAGACTTTCAAAACCAGAATATAATAATCTAGTATCTATTGTGGCCTATATTCTTGTGATAACGGCCTGAGTCTTGATACCCTAATGTGTTGCATTCAACCATTGTTTTTAAGGATTCTTTTTCTTAATTAATCAATTAATTAATTTTTAAATTCCATAGTTTGATATTAGTTTCAAGTGTACAATAGTAATTCTATACATTACTCTGTGTTCATCAGGATAAGTGTACTCTTAATCCTCTTCACCCATTTCACCAAACCCCCTACCCACCATCCCTTTGGTTTGTTTCTCTATAGTTAAGACTCTGTTTTTTTGGTTTGTTTCTTTTCTTCTTTGTTTTGTTTCTTAGATTTTACATATGAGTGAAATAATATGGTATTTCTTGCTCTGGCTGACTTATTTCACTTAGCTTTATATCTTCTAGATCCATCCATGTTGTTGTAAATGGCAAGATTTCTGTCTTTTTTATGGCTAATATTGCATTATATGTGTGTGTGTATATATATATATGTGTGTGTGTGTGTATACATACACATATATGTGTGTGTATGTATATATACCACATCTTCTTTATTCATCCATCTTTTGTTGGATATGTGTATTGCTTCCATATTTCAGCTATTGTAAATAATGCTGCAATAAACATAAGGGTACATATATCTTTTCAAATTAGTATTTTTTTGTATTCTTTGGGTAAATAGTAGTAGAATTACTAAATCACATGGTAATTCTGTTTTTAATTTTTTGAGGAGTCCCTGTACTGTTTTACACAGTGGCTGCGCCAGTTTGCATTCCCACCAAAAGTGCATGAGTGTTCCCTTTCCCCACATCATGGCCAACACTTATTGTTTCTTGCATTTTTTATTGTAGCCATTCTGACAGGTGTGAGGTAATATCTCATTGTGGTTTTGATTTGCATTTCCCTGATGATGAGTAATGTTGAGCATCATTTCATGCATCTGTTTTCCACCTGAATATCTTCTTTGGAAAAATGTCTGTTCATGTCTTCTGCCTATTTTTAATTGGATTATTTGGGGGGGGGTGTTGAGTTGTAGAAGTTCTTTATATATTTTGTGTACTAACCCCTTATTGGATATATCATTTACAAATATCTTCTTCTATTCAGTAGGTTGTCTTTTTTGTTGATTGTCTTTTTTGTTTTGTTTTGTTTTGTTTTTGCGATACAGAAGCTTTTTATTTTGATGCAGTCCCAATACTTTATTTTTGCTTTGGTTTCCCTTGCCTCAGAAGACATATCTAGAAGAATGTTGCTATGGCCAATATCAGAGAAATTACTGATGATGCTCTCTTCTAGGATTTCTATGGCTTCAGGTCTCACATGTAGGCTTTTAATCTGTTTTGAGTTTATGTACAATGTAAAAAAGGGGTCCAGTTGGTCCAGTTTCATTCTTTTGCAGCTAGCTGTCCAGTTTTCCCAGCGCCATTTGTTAAAGAGATCATCTGTTCCCTGTTGTATATTTTTTCCTGCTTTGTCATATATCAGTTGACGATATAATCATGGGTTTATTTCTGGGCTTTCTATTCTGTTCCATTGATTTTATGTATCTGTTTTTGTGCCACTACCATACTGTTTTGATTGCTGCAGCTTTGTTTTATATCTTGAAATCTGGGATCGTGATACCTCCACCTTTGTTCTTCCTTTTCAATATTGCTTTGACTATTCAGGGTCTTTTGTGGTTCCATACAAATTTTAGAATTATTTATTCTTGTTCTGTGAAAAATGCTATTGATGTTTTGATAGAGATTGCATTAAATCTGTAGATTGCTTTATGTAGTATGGCCATTTTAACAATATCTGTTCTCCCAATCCATAAGCACAAAATATCTTTCCATTTGTATATGTTGTGTTCAATTTCTTTCATCAATGTTTTAAGTTTTCAGAGTATACGTCCCTCATTTCCTTGGTTAAATTTATTCCTAGGTATTTTATTATTTTCGGTGCAATTATAAGTGAGATTGTTTTCTTAATTTCTCTTTCTGCTACTTCATTATTAGAGTACAGAAATGCAACATACTTCTGTGTGTTAATTTTGTATCATGCAAGCCTACTGAATTCGTTTATGGGTTCTATTAGTTTTTTGGTGGGGTCTTTAGGGTTTTCTATATATTGTATCATGTCATCTGAAAAAAATGAAAGTTTTACTTCTTCCTTACCAACTTGGATGCCTTTTGTTTATTCTTCTTGTCTCATTGCCATAGCTAGCTAGGACTTCGCAGTACTATGTTGAATTAAAGTGGTGAATGTAAACATCCTTGTCTTGTTCCTGACCTTAGGGGAAAATCTTTCAGTTCTTCACCATTGGAGTGTGATGTTAGTTGTAGGTTTTTCATATATGGCCTTTAGTATGTTGAAGTGTGTTCCCTCTAAGTCTACTTTGTTGAGGTGTTTTTTTTTTAATCATGAATGAATGTCATATTTGGTCAAATGCTTTTTCTGCATCTATTGAAATAAACATGTTTTTTTATCCTTTCTCTTATTGATATAACGTATCATGCTGGTGGACTTGTGAATACTGAACCACACTTGCACCCTGGGAATAAACCCCACTTGATTATGGTGCATTATTTTTTACTGTATTGTTGGATTTGGTTTGCTAATATTTTATTGAGGATTTTTGCATCTGTGTTCATCAGAGATACTGGCCTGTCCTCTTTTTTTGTTATGTCTTTATCTGGTTTTGGTATCAGGTAATTCTGGCCTCATATAATAAGTTTGGAAGCTTTCCTTCTTCTTCTATTTTTTGGAATAGTTTGAGAAGAATAGGTATTAACTCTTCTTTGAATATGTGGTAGAATTCACCTGGGAAGCTGTCTGGTCCTGGACTTGTCTTTGTTACAGATTTTACTTCTTCCTGATTCAGTTTTGGGAGGTTATAAGTTCTGAGGATTCTTGTTGTTGATATAAAGGTAAAAATTCTTTATCTAGAATATTGGTGCATCTGACTCAAATGAGCATTTTATGGAGGTGTAGTTGGATTACCTGAAAGGACAAAGAACTAGGACTTCATCAGACTTGAAGAACAACTTAGATCCAGAACAAGTCAGGGATATCTTCTCCCAGTACTTCTATTCAACATTGTACTGGAGAGCCTAGCCAGGACAATTAAGCAAGAAAATGGAGTAAAGGGTATCCAGATTGAAAAGAAAAAAGTAAAACTATTTTTAATTGCAAATACAGATGATCTTTCATATAGAAAATCCTAAGGAAACCATTAAAATAAAAAAACTATTGGAAATGATAAAAAAAAAAAGTTCAGCAAGTTTGCAGAATACAAGATGAATATAAAAAAATTATATTTTTATTTACTTACAATGAAAAATCCAAAAATAAGATTAAGGAAACAAACAATTCCATTTACAATAATATCGAAAAGAATAAAATACTTTGGAATAAATTTAACAAAGGAAGTGCAAAGCATACAGTGTGAAAATTCCAAAATATTGTTGAAAGAAATGAAAGAACACCAAAATAAATAGAAACACAACCTATGTTCTTGGATCAGAAGACTTAATGTTGTTAAGATAACAACATTCCCCAAACTGATCTGCAAATTTAATGTAATACCTATTAAAATCCCAACTAATATCTGATCCTGAAACTGATATTGAAATGCAAGGGTCCCAGAATATTCCAAAGACTTAAAAATTAAGAACAGGGGTACCTGGGTGGCTCAGTCAATTGGGCATCCAACTCTTGATTTTGGCTCAGGTCATCATTCCAGGGTCATGAGATTGAACCTACAATCAGCCTCCATGCTGAGTGTGGAGCCTGATTAAGATTCTCTTTCTCTCTCTCTCCCTCTGCCCCTCTCCCCTCCTCATGCACTCTCTCTAAAATAAAAAAAAAAAATTAGAACAAAGTTGGAGGACAAAATCTCACTTCCTGATTTGGGAAAGAGGGAAGAGTATTGTCAGGGAGGATAGAATCCAAATATTCCTTCCACACTTCGGGTCATAGATTTTAAGTGAATCCAGTCAATGCAACTGTGTTTACCCAAATACATCCAGGAAGTGAAGGGTGTTTGTAAGGGAGTATCAAGGGTAGTTGAGATAAAAAACAAACAAAAAAATAGAACAACAAATATAATCAGTAAATAGGCCACAGGTAAATATTTGACTTTCTTTTATCTACTAAATATTTTCCTATGCCCCCCCACCCCGTTTTTTGGTCCATGTTAGGAAAAAAAAAAAAATAGAATTATCCATATCACTTATTAATCCCAGCTGGATGTAAAGGCATCTCCAACAATAATCCTTCTCTCTCCTATCTTTCATTCTTTACCTTGTTCCATTCTCAGGTAGGATTTCTACAAATATAATGCCCTCCAGTCACACAGAGTATCTTGCCCAATGCTGCTATTAGATGTGGTTCTTTCTAACACAGTACCCTTTCATTGCCATGTGAGATATGAGTCCTATCCAACCCTTATTGACCCCTCCAAGAAACTGTCTCAATCACTGTGCTTATGTGTCAAAGTCACACTCTTTGGTGGCCATACTCTGTGGACACATGGTAAAAGGGTAAATACTGTGCTTGACCCCTTCACCTCCTGATTTCTCCTCAGCATTACTGGGACATTCCTCCTCCATTCTCCCAAGATAAAATGAGTCTTCCACAGTATCCAATTTTGTACTCCATCTCTCCAAATTCCCTGTTAAGCTTCTATTAATTTCACTTTGCAACTTCTTAGTCACATCTTTGAGTCCTCTGCCAAATGCAGGTGACTTCAAGTAAAAGCCAGTAGTGTGGAGAGACAGGCAGTGTCATGAATATATACATTCAATGATGTACGGTGGAAAACAGCAAATACATAACTTCAGATTTCTGTGTTTAGCAAATTGGTTAACGTGCAGAGAACATTAACTATAGAACCCAAGTGTAAATCAAGCCATATTGACTAAAGAACCTAACTCATAAATTATATACATATGTATATGTGTGTGTGTGTGTGTATGTATATATATATATATATATATATATATATATATATATATATACCTTTGATTATATAGAAAGATGTTTCAACATAGGGATTATTAAAAGAAAACCTGCCCCTCAACTACATGAAATAAAATCCCCATGCAGTGACAAAGCATTGTAAACAAATATGAAGCCTCTGAAATATAGAAAATAAAAGAAAACCAAGAATTCCATTAAATATGTAGCTGCATTCATACTCAACCACACCCATGCTTCAGTTAGACTTTGGAAAAATCTCTGGCTTATTTCTTTTGATTTTGACTCCTGTGTCTTTCTTTAAAAATATCAGTTCATTCACCAAACATTGAATTTGTAATAGGTCATTCTACATTTTAATTTCAGTCACATGAAACACCAACTGAAGAATCTGAGCCAGTCATTTTATTCACGAGTCTCAGCTCTACATAAGAACAAAATACTCTTATTATTAAACAAACAAACAAACAAACAAAAAATAAGGTGTATATGTTCATCAGTAAATTTTTAAAAATATTATTTACATTGTAGCATGTTCACAACAGCTGTCCTTACACAGAGGCATTTGATGCTTGGCTAATTCAGTGACTTTTACATTACAGGTGCTCAATTAATAGATGCAGAATTGATTTTACCTCCTCTACCCTATTCCTCAATGCCTAAAATTTCTTTAATAAGTCACAGTGCTTATCTAGAGGCAAGACTGAAAATCTGAGTACCCCTTGAAATGTAAAACATTGACTTAAATTCATACCGAGGTGTAAATGCCTTTTATTAAGCTAGATATTGTTAGGGGAGAGAGACTACTAGTTTTAGAGCTTGGAGTGGTCCAATATAGGATGGGAGTACATGATACTTCTCATATTGATGATCTTTCAAAGGTTGACTCTGTTTTGTAGGTACATACTTGAATTGTGAATTGTTCTCAAAAAGTAGTTATCAACTTTTATACATCCAAAAACACCAAAAGGAAATTTTTTAAGTAAAATAATTTGGAAATTTATGCTTTACACTACACATGTGAAACACAAAGAATTTATATCAATAGGAAAAGACAAACTCCCTAACTGAACAATAAATATGACAGGGTCAGGAAAAGGTAAGCTATTTAATATTAATATTACCAATATGTAAGGATTCAAGGATAATAAATTCCAGTCAAAATGTAAAATTAGTATGTCCTAAGGGTAGTCAAGCAAGTTGTATGAAATAAATGCCTTAGGAATATTCTTTTGTAACCCAAGATTCCCACCTCTAGAGCTCCTAAGGAAGTATTCAAAATGTGTATAAAAATTTATATTCTAGGAGGATTATTTCAAGATTATTTTTGAGTCATAAATTGAAAAGCTGAAATTTCCAAAAATAGAAAAGCAGTAACTGTTCCAAAAGTAGAAAAGCAATAATTATGAAATGAAATTTTCTGTAGCCATTGAACATCATTTCATAGAAGAACATTAACATGTGAAAATATCTGCTTATATTGCTAATTTTAAAAAGCATGTTATAAATTTTACAATATTGGGGCGCCTGGGTGGCTCAGTCAGTTAAACGTCCGACTTCGGCTCAGGTCACGATCTTGCTGTCCGTGAGCTCGAGCCCCGCATCGGGCTCTGGGCTGATGGCTCAGAGCCTGGAGCCTGCTTCCGATTCTGTGTCTCCCTCTCTCTCTGCCCCTCCCCCGTTCATGCTCTGTCTCTCTCTGTCTCAAAAATAAATAAACGTTAAAATTTAAAAAAAATAAAATAAAATAACACATCCTCAGACCTCACCTCCAAGAGACCTTTTTTCTGTAGGTTTAGAATAGGCAGAGCTTAGATATCTGGGGTGTGTGTATATGTATGTGTGGGTGGGTGTGTATGCAATTTTTCTAAAATTTATTGTCATTTGTGGTTTTTCTAATATGCCACATGACTGAGGTCTTAATTTTTTTAATAGTCCTATTGTGTCTGAGTTGACTTACTCTGTACTTTAGTTAGCTCAACTAGATTGTAACTTCTGCTACAATAGACAAGACTTTTTTATGCAAAGAACATTTTGTTATCTTCAATTAGGAATATGTTTATCAGTTACTTTTTCCTGTAGGTATTTGTCACCAGAAAATAGGACTATAGAAAAATTGGTTATTCTAAAATATGGGTATTGTTTTTGGAAGATTTTTGTGTTATGCTTTACAAATAACAAACCATAGGACACATTTCCTCATTTAAGTACCTTCCCATACAGTGTATTTGGAAGAATAAATACAGAATTAGCATTGCTCCTTGAGAGGTATTCATTTTACATATATACTTCACAGAGAGTTTAAGGTGATTTGGCCAAAATGAGCATATGTTTATAACTGCCTTTGAAACTCCTAAGCCGAAACTATTTTGATGATACTACATAAGTGAAACTGTAGGATCTTGACTGTACCCTGAAGAGGATTCAAAACTTTTCTGTAGAAAAGCTCAGTCTTGCTAAGGAGTCTTTACTTAAGAAGGGAGTTGGGATGGTCTTCTACCTAGGCATATTCTCCTAACATTAATAGGTTTCTTAGCTTCAACCAAAGGATGTTAATCCCATCATTGGAATTGATGGCTAAGACACAGACTTCATGGGCGATCAACTATATAAACCAGATGCACTCCAAGAAGTTGTCATAAAGTATAGCCTCAAGTTTACTGCAATGCATTATTTTTTTTCAAAAGTTCAGTTGAAGAAACAATATTTGGATGAAATGGCTTAAATGTCATGTCTAGACATTCAAAAATAGATCCTTGGGTCAAGATAGACATGGACCTTTTCAGAATTTTTTACACTAAATCATGCCTTAGGGGAACATCAGTAGTTTATTTTGAGAATCTCTATAAGAAACAACCTTAGAAATGCATTTCTGTACTTACTATATGGACATTGATTATTAAATCACCAAGAGATTTTTTTCTGAAGTACTTTTAATTGTTTTAATAGGTAATTTACTTATAAAGACAATACATGCTTACTGACTTAAATTCAAACAGTGTAATATAAATTATAAAAAATAAACTTAACCAACCCCAAAAAACCTATCAGCACTACTGCTATAATTACCACTTATAGCATATAAGTGAATATATATACATATATACATATATGTGTGTGTGTGTACATATATATTTGTCACCAGATATATATTGTACATCATATAGTGTGTCATATCAACACATATATAGATATATAGGTAGGTAGATATACACACATAAATGGGGTCTTATTATACATCATATTTTCAACCTGATTTTTTTTCATTTAAAATAGTATCAGTGTACATCAACCTTCTCAGTGACTATATATTGTTTCATTTTAGGAATATCCCAAAATTTCTTGAGGAAATATCCTATTACTAACATTACTAGTTGGTTCTAATTTTTCACATTAGTATAAGTAGCACCATGTTAAAACCCTTCCATGTATTTATGTCTGTGCATTCATCTGATTGTATCCTTAGAATGGATTTCTAAAAATGATGTTTCTGTTATCACACTTCCTGATTAGGGGAACGGGGAAGAGTATTGACAGGGAAGAAGGAGTGTCCCGTGAAGACGATTTTCCCATGAAGAGGATGAAATCCTCTTCAGAATACAGTTAAAGTCTTACTGTTTTACTTATGTAGCATCATCAAAATAGTTTTAGCTTAGAAGATTCTAAGAGAGCTATGAAGAATATATGCAATTGATACACTTGGCTAAATGACTTTCACTGTACCCTTTCCTAACAACAGTTCTAAGAGTGACCATTCCCTCTGCCTGCTCCCACCATTTTGTCAAGTTTTTGTCACTTTTTTTTCATAATCATAAGTAAATAAATTTTCAAGTGTGCTGGTATTCCTATTTCTTCCTTCATTAATTACCCTTCCATGTCCTTAGTCCATTTTATCTTTCTCTTAATGATTTATGAAAACCCTTTATATACTAGAGCTTGTAACACTTTGCCACACAGGTTGCGAGGATTTTTGTTGTTGTTGTTGTGTTATTGTTGATGGTTGTCCGTTTTTGTATTTAATAGTTTGTCATTTGCTGGTTGGGAAAGAAAATGGGAGACACAATATGCCACTCACTCTGTAAATTGCAGTTTCTCCCTTACTCCTTAAGACCCAACTTGAATCCCACATCTCTTCCTAAAGATTTACCTCCTTCCCCATCCTACCATGATCTCTTCCTCCTGTTAATTTCCAACTCATTATTCTGTACAATTTATTTGGCAATTTATCTCATAGTGGCTTGTGACATACCTAAGTATTGTCAGTCACATTCAAGTATTATTTGCCCAAGTCAGCAACCAACTCCGTAACAGGAGGTAAGAACTCACTCCGCGCCCTCAAAGCAGGTGCTCAATAAATAATAAAGGCTTATTTAAAGCAGTGAATGGAGGTAATGTAGGTGACAGAGGTCATCTAGAATATCCAGGCTTGAGCAAGAGCTTGTCTGAAGCATTCAGCCAGAAAGGTTACAAAGATCCTTTATACTTCTTGCCTCAATATTCTGACTCAAGGTAAAACTCATTCCAATCATGTCAACCCCAGAGACATATCTATTGTCTTCATTAAAAAGGCTTTTACCCAAAACAGTCCCACCTTATGTCTGCTCTACTTGTAATAATTCTTAAGTTCCCCTTTCACTCCCAAAAGTTTTGGATGACAAATTATATGCTTACCCTATATATTGCTGGCTCTTGTTTTTTATTTATTTCTTAAGCTAAAAGTCTACTGCAAAATTTTAAAGACTTGGTAGATGAAAATCAAATTTTCCAAGTAGAGTATTCCCCTATTCTTTGCTTAATTAATTAAATTTTTATGAGAGCCTGATATTGAATGATTAAAGGAAACATTCAATATGAACACAAAAACACTGCTATTTATATGAGGCTTTTAAGACACCATAAAGTGTTTTTTTTTAATTGTATTTATGTTTTCTTCAACTAAATTGAGAACTTTTTGGAGTACCATTATTCTTACTTTTGTACCCCTCATCATAGCACTTAAAATAGTACTCTGTACTCAGTAGTATACAATAAATTCTGCTGCAAAACCACTGGGGACCTGAAGGTTTTAATTTGCTTTTAGATTAAGGGTATCCTTCCTTTTGACTCCCACCATGTCATCACAGACATGTGGGGGATAATATTCATTAGAGTGCTGAATGGGAAGTGGTATCATGAAAACCCAGTTGAATTACAAGATTCACTTTTATGTCTTTGGCTCAATTGTCCATGGATACAGTTCATGTGAATTAGATGTGTCTGAAAATTCAATTTCCCCAAATGGAAACATCTGGATCCTTTTTTACTTTCTTTAATCGTTTGTCCTGGTCTCTCTGCCAGACAGTCCATATCCCTTGTTGATTTGGCAGGAAATATATAAGGGCATAGTTAGAAGTGGGGATAGCTGGTGCAAATGTTTCCTTTGTTTTTTCAGTCTTTGTGGTCACTTTCCTCCTCTAGATATTAGAATTACAGATTTTTATCAAAGTGAAGACTTAGAAGAAAAGTTAATGTAACTTCATCTTTTATGGCAGAAGGAATTTGGGTTGAGACAAAATAAAAGGGACTTCTCAGATACATATATAATGATGGCAGAGCTGAACTAGAACTCTTTTTTTCCCTAATTCCCAATCTGGAACACTTTAAACTATGCCAAGTTGTAGATACTATCTTAATATTAGCTATTGCCTCATTTCAATATGTGCTACTGTACTGGGATGATTTTAGCTACATAAAGTAATTTTTTATTTAAAATAAATTTTAATGTGATGAGACACAAGAAAGATATAAAACAGAATTCCCTGATGTCTTCGGGAAATGCTGGGGGATAACATTAACTTATTTTTTGGATGGAAGATTTTAGTCAAACTCAGACAGACATGTTTGTGTGTGTTCATAAACTGGGAAAGAATCAGAAAAAAAAATAGGATCTAACAGGGGAGAGCATGGCCCTGATCATCAACAATCATGTACATCTTATCCCTGCCCCAGAATTCTTTTCATAGAAAAAGAAAAGTTCTGGGAACAAAGAATAAGGGAGAAGTAGACATGTATTTGACCTGTGATTTTAGTTTTTACTTAGGAAAAGCAGAGGATGAGGTCTTATTATAATTATATCTGTAGGGGATAGAGACAGCCCATTTAGATAAGCTGAATATCTAGTTTTCTAAACTGAACAGAATTGTTTTGATTCTTTGGGCAAGCTGCGACCTCATGCAGTGGAGAGACTACAAAATACTACTGACCAAGACAGACGGTTTTATATAGGCTAACACATGTCTGAGAATACTAAAAATATATTTAAAACTCTATTTAATCCTATTTTTGACATAAATTCTTCTCCCAAAAATGTTTCAAGTGACATTTCACAAATGATAAAATTATGTTAAAATACATTTGGTTCATATGTATTTTTTAAATGTTTACTGAATTAGCTACTCTTAGGTATAAATTGATCTTCCTCTCATCTCTACTTGCCTTAAGGCTCAGGTATAACACTGGGGTTGTGACATAGGATCATATAACACAAAGAAAAGGGGCATAAAACAAAATCCTTTTCCATCCAGTCAAAGAGTGAAGGCAGAGAGAATAATTTGGATTGGGGGTTAGGGGAGGTAGTAGGAGAAAGTCAAGAGACACAAAAAGAGGTAGGACACATAAGTCCTGGTGTCCCTTCTCTGGTGTTTGACCTGGAGGCTGGAGGATAAGGGATATTAGATAATATGGGAGGGTGTAGGGGAGGGAGGCTGAAAGCAGACTTGCACCTGCTCTGCTCCCCACTTGGTCCCCTGGAAGGAATCCATCAAGCAGGGATTTTAGGCCAACGTGGGGCATGCCTAATAGTATAGAGAGTGAAACAAACTGGTCAGAGGAAAGAGCCACCTCCCTTTGTCTTAGGTGGATAACCCAAAAGGTTCCACATACTCCCATAGAGGAAGGACAGCAAATGGATGAGCTGAGATCTGGAAAGCCTGCCATGAGGCCCATCACAGTAAGAGCTGAAGGGAGCCTGCAGAGAGCTTTCAGAGTCAGCTACCCAGGCCCAGCAACTAGGTGGAGTGCATGGAGGATGCTCAGCAAGGTCTTGAAGAACCTAGGTGGGACCAAGGTAGCATAGATGGGCCACTTGGTCCTACCCAAGCTGGGAAGTCTGAAGAAAGGAACATGTCTGTGTTCAGATTTCGTAGTGGATACTTGAAGGACACTCAACAATATTTATATCTGAGAATAGAGTGAGTTTAGTTTTGTAACCACCCAACACATAATTATTCAGTATTTGGTAGCATAAAGTTTATGGTCTTAGAAAAAAGTAAAGATAGGTTAAAAGTCCTAACCTAACTGTTGCAAGGTTACAAGGCCACCATCTACTGGTAATTTGCTCAAATTTCAGGCCCATGATTCTTGAAATTAACTGACAAAGGATCAAGTATAATTCATACACTATGACAAAGAGCATCACAATTTCTCAATATTACTTGACATTCCTGTTGATGTTCAGCTGTGAACTGAGAGTTGCTAGAGAAGTATACAGATATCTAAAACAAAAATTTTTATTTCCAAATTGTTTTCAAGGTTATATATGTTTCTTCATCTTGGAGACATTTAGGTCAATGGTCAAGGAAACAGCAAATATAGGGGTTGGATTATAAATATATTTTGAGAGGAAAAATTGTATGGACTGATAACCATCCCAGAATTTTAATGAAAGCAGATAACTGAAGAAATGTAGTCCAATCCAGTGCTGTCCAACAGAAATATAACATGAGCCACATATGTAATTTAAAATTTTTTACTGGCCACACTTAAAAGTAAAAAGAAACAGGTTAAATTAATCTCAGTAATATATTTTATTAAATCCAATATACCCAAATATGTATCATTTCATCACATAATAATCAGTATAAAAATTACTAATGAAGTTATTTTACATTTTTTCTTATACTAAGTCCTCTAAATCCAGTCTGTATTTTACACTTGCAGTACATCTCAATATGGATACTACATTTTCAGTGGTTCAAATGAAGTGTAGTCCTACCAAAATAATAAATTTGTGTTTAATAGAAAAATGTATTACACTGCTTCCATTTTTAAATTTAAAATGTTTTAAATTTTTACATAGCTAAACTTTCAATTCCAGTTTCAGTCACATTTGCCACGTTTCAAATGCTCAGTAGCCACAAGTGCTAGTGGCTATCCTGTTAGAACATGTCCAACTGACATTTAGCACAGGTACATAGTTGATGTATATTGAATGAATGATTACATAACCTTCCTGAATTCCATAGATTACTGGCTGCTGTAATTTTCATACTTTCATGAAAAAAAAATTTCATATTTTTTCACTGAACAATTATTTGAAACCATCCAATTATTTGGACATGGAAGAGGGAAAGAGAGGAACTAACAGTGTGGGAGGAAGCCATAAAGAGAATTAGGGTTCCATTGACAGAATGGGAGATAGTGAGAAGGAAGACTTGGTTCAAAAGGGAGGATAATGAATACCAGAGTTCTGAAAAGGTCCCTTCCATGAGCAATAAAACTCTCAGTGATAATCACTAGCACCTGCAGAATTTTCCATAAGAACTGCTTGTATCTCTTGGCCCATACTGTCAATATTCTGTCCTATCTGTTCTGGAATCACAGTCAAGCCCCAGCTGTGCTGTGCTGTGCTGTGATTTGCTTGCCTCAGCCATTATTATCCACCTATATTCTCATAGCTACTCTGAACCATAAATTTCAACTTCTGATCACTCTATTCTTGCTAATGCCCTCCTCCTACCTTTGGGCTTGAGTTTCTGCCTTTGACCTCATTCCAGCCTATGCTCCTGAATATTGTAATGTCCAGCTCAGTCCATCTGCTTGGACTCCACATCATGCTTTGTCACCAGTTTACCTGGATACTCAGCATCTGTGGTAAGCAACTTCTAAGAATGGCCTCTAGTGATTCCTACCTCCCAATATCAATACCCTATGTAATCCCTACCTTAAGCGTCAGCTAAACTTAGCAACTCACTTATTTTTTTTAATGTTTGTTTATTTTTGAGAGAGAGACAGAGACAGAGCACAAGCAGGGGAGGGGCAGAGAGAGAAGGAGACATGGAATCTGAAGCAGGCTCCAGGCTCTGAGATGTCAGCACAAAGCCCAACGTAGGGCTAAAACTCACAAACCACGAGATCATGACCTGAGCAGAAGTTGGGTGCTTAACTGACTGAGCCACGCAGATGCCCTGAAACTCACTTCTAACCAATAGAAGACAGCTAAAGTGATGGGATATAAGTAGTGATATTAAGTAACAAAAATTCTTTGACTTCCATCTTGGACCCTCTTTCTTACTGTTTCACTTATTCTGAAGAAAGCTAGCTGCAATGTGGCAAGCTGCCCTAGAGAGAGGCCCACGTGGCAAAGTACTGGGGGAGTCCAACAATCTGTGATGGTCAGAATTCTGTCAACAACTACCTGAGTGAACTTAAAAGCAGAGCATTCTCTAGTCTGGCCTTCACATGAGACTTGAGCTCCAGTCAACACTTTGCAGCCTTGTGAGACGCCTTGAGGCTTGTAGCTAAGCTGCGTCCTAACCCACAGAAATGGTTTTAAAGTGCTCAGTTTGGGAGTAATTTGTAAAGCAGTAATAGAGAAATGAAAACAACTTGAAACCCTAATTTAGCTCATAGAAAATTCATGTTAACTATCCTATCTCTGATATTAAGTGATTATAAGATATTCAAACTAGAATGTCTTTAAAATATTTGATAATAATACGCCTGGGGAAGGGAGAATGGTAATCCTTTAATAAGAAGCATTTATCAAATGAATGAGGGGAATAATTTCTTCTGAGTCTCACTTAGCAGAGAGTAGGGACCTCAGGAGAAATATTTGGGGAAATATACAAATGTACTCATAACCTTACCTCTCTCCTTAAACTCAGACTCAAATCAGAATTCCCAGGAACAAGGTCCAATCATGTACATTTTTCTAAGTTCCAAGAGAGTGGAACTTAAAAACACATTAGTCTCACACAGAATTCCATATGGGCTAAGTTTGTTAGAGGTTTAATACAACCAAGTTTTCTAGAAAGCTTCCAATTATAGCACAGCCATCTCACTAATAGGCCAGTGTCATGGCAGAGAACTGAACCATAGAAAGCTCATAGCATAATACATCTTCTTTTGCCAATGTTCAGTGATTTACAAACACAATGTTCTCTCAATACCTCGCTTGGTACCCTACTGCAGCAATAAGAAACTTGAAGTTTCATTATGACAGGCTTGAGGATTTGTAACTATTTCTAGATGCCTAGTAGAAATTATAGAAATTATGTATTTACCCAGGATAAAGCTACAAGCTAGCTAAATGTCAAAATCTTTGGTCAGAAATTATATTATTATTGGAATATGCTAAATAGTTATTAGCATATGGTTGTTATTAGCATATGCTAATTAGCAGAAAGATGGATGATCAATAACACAACTACCTGCATCAGAGCCAGTATTGATTTTGTGGTTGTTCTTAGACCTAGTACAAAGTGACAGCCAAACTAAAGTGAATCACTTGAGTGTCTAAGGAGACACTTTCAATTTTGTTGCTAGCAGTGAGTAAAATAGAAACATGGAGAGCATTAGACCAAGAAAACCCTGTACTCTACCAGCTGTACAATTAGGGAACTTGTAAACCTCAGCTTTTTCATCTGTCATATGGGGATAATGCTTAATACTGGGAAATGAAATGAGAAAATGTCCTAGCCTAATGCTTAGCAAATAGCACAAAGCTTAGCACGTAGAAGTTCAACAATCATTATTATAGCTTTTCTTTACTGCTTTTTAGCAACTCAGCTATGATAAACATACAATATAATAATATCATTGCAGGGGCGCCTGGGTGGCTCAGTCGGTTAAGCGTCCGACTTCAGCTCAGGTCACGATCTCACAGTCTGTGAGTTCGAGCCCCGCATCGGGCTCTGGGCTGATGGCTCAGAGCCTGGAGCCTGCTTCCGATTCTGTGTCTCCCTCTCTCTCTGTCCTTCCCCCATTCATGCTCTGTCTCTCTCTGTCTCAAAAATAAATAAAAACGTTAAAAAAAATAATATCATTGCAAATCTTGAACATAGGTCGTTGGTTATATCTTAGATCAATATTGAAACAAATTATAAAGTTCTTAGGTATGCATCTTTTTCCAAATATAGGGTCCATAGGGAAAAAACATATAAAGGGTCTCTGATGATTTTTAAAACTTGGGAATAACTGACTTAACCTAAATATGTCCTTCTATACTTTAGTCCTTCTCAGTGTCTTTTCTGGTAGAAATGACCAAAAGCAGTTTATTACCTTTTATATCCACCATTCATATCCATGTTTGTATATATGTGCATATATGTATATGTTTATATATGTTCATATGTGTTGTGTGTGTGTATGTATATATATATATATACACATATATATATATATACATATATATATATATATATATATATATATATATATATAGGACCATTATAAATGGGACCATTATAAATATTCTTCTCTGCAGCTTGATTTTTACTTATAATAGTAAATTACAAACATATTTCCAAGTTAGTACCTATAGTTGTAACTCAATCTTTTTAATATCCTAACATTTATTTAACTAGTCTCCTATTGAGGCTATTTAGCTATTTCAAATTTTTCACTATTATAAATAACACTTACCTGTCAATCTCTGTTTATATCTATGCATTTGAGTATTTCTGTAGGATTGTATAAATCATGGATGCATTTGGCAGGTAGTAACAACAGCAACAAAAAAACCCTACCAAGAGTGATTTTTATAATAAGTTTTCTTGTATATTAAGATATTGAAAGGTAAACAATTGAACCCTTCCACTCCACCATCCTTAGCTATTAACTTTAGGTTCTCCATGTACCACATCTGTACAGCAGCATTCCAGCAAGTAGGAAGTAGCAGGGACCAAATACTTTCTCCTGGAAGGCGAGGTACCTCAGCAGACTTTCTCTAATGAGTCTTTGCTCAGAACTGTGTTACATGCAATACCCATCCCTATACCAATCATAGGTAAAGGGGAATGGAGTCACTGTGACTGACTGAAACCAGCCATAATTGATTTCCTGGGTCTGGGGACTAATGCCCAACATCTCTGAGCTCATCAGTAGATTTAACTTCTTGGAAAATCAGAAGTCTCAAGAAAAACCTCTTAGGAAAGAAAAGGGGATTAGAAAGTGCTATTGTGTAGGCCATGACCAGTATCTTCCACAAGGATATATTCTAAAGGAAAATTGCTGATCAAAAGTGTATATGGTACTGCACTTAAAATTTTGATACAAATTGCCAAATTACCTTCCAAAAATATTATGTCAAATAAATACTCCATTAACATGTATGATATGACTGATTTGCCCGTGCTCAACAACCCAGGTCTTCTATATTTTTCTAAATCTTTGCTAATGTGATAGGCAGAAAGCAAACAAAGTGGATGGATGGATGGATGGATGGATGGATAGATAGATAGATAGATAGATAGATAGATAGATAGATAGAATCCCAATAGTTTATTTTGTGCATATTATTAGTAAAGTTGAGCATTTCTTAATGCATTTATTGACCATTTGAATTTCTTTTTCTGTGAGCTGCCTGTGTAATACTCTACCCATTATTCTAATGGGTTGTTTTTCTTTTTTGCTTTAATCTTTTTAATATATTATAGGTATTAGCCCTTTTATAAATATACTTCTCAGTTTATCTTTTTCACCTTTATTTATGGCTTCTTTTTCCATTCATATGCTTTTAATCTGTGTAAAGTCAAATTTATTCATTCTTCCTTTTATATCCTAAATCTTAACAATATGCTAAGGAAGATCATCCTTGCTTCAAGAATGTAAAAATATTCTCTCCTTTCTTCTTGCAGGATTTGTGTGTATAAATTCTTTAACTACTTGGAATTTATTTTTCATTATACTGTTAGCTATCTAACCTATAATTTCCCAAGTTGTTATCCAATTTTAATGGTGATATTTGTTTTTTACATTTCTCATTAATCTTAATTGCCCTATAATTTAATTTATAATGTATTAAATGCCCATGCACATGTACAGTTTCTGGGCCTTTTATTCCACTCATTGATAAATTTCTCTGTTTTCTGGGTCAGTATCACAGTTTTAATTACTGTAGATTTAGAGTATGTGTCAATAATTTGTAATGCAATCATCTAATTATTCTTTTTTTCTCTATAGTTTCTGGGCATTTTTTACATTTATTTCTCATGGTATACAATTGTTCAGATTTTCAAAATCAAAAGAAAGAACTGACTGCTTTAGTTATTGAAATTTCATTAAATGTTTATTTCAATTTGGGAAGCATATTCACAAATCTACATGTTCCTATTTAGGAACATAATAGCATTAGAAAGTGTGGTGAGGATATTAGTGGAAAAGAATTGAATTCTCCCTAGGCAGAGTCAACCCTTTTCTCATTAAAGTACCAAAAAAAACCAAAGTATTAGCTGAAATGTTGGCACTGTGCCATATTTAGACCTCCCATAAGCTAATTTGGACCAAGTAAGAATCTTCTTTTTTCAGCTAGATCACTGTGAATGGCCTGGTAGCAAAGAAGAATCTGTTCTGTGTGTGCCACATGTCACCAGTCCCCTTCATCCTTTTATCCCACCATCTTTCTCTGTCCTCACCACCAACCTAACAAACTCCATATGCCAAAATTTGGCACTGCAGTGGGATGGAATGCCACACCCATCAGCATTAAAGAAAGAAGATCCAGAGATACACATAGAAAGAGAAAACATATCTGTCCCATCATTAAAAGAAATATTTAAAGCAAAGTCAGCTAAGGTGGTATGGAGAGAGTCCAATGAAAGAAAGAAATGGTCATACTTGATGAGGAAAAAAAACAATGGGGGCCACTCTGTGTTCTAAACAAAAATTGTAGACAAAGATTGAGTTTCGAGTTCTTCCAAAGGTCTATGTGTGGAAAAATGACCTAATCATTTGATTCCCACTAAAAGTGACCTAACATTTGATTCCTACTAACTATAGTAATAATTCCCCTGCATTTTAGTGTGTATGTGTCTGTGTGTGTACTTTTGTTTTTATATAAATGGGGTCACATTGTATATACTCTTCTGTGATTTGCTTTTTTACTTTTATCATTATGCTTTTGATATTTATTTATGTTGTAGAGAATAGAGTTTATGTTGTTCATTTTCCCTGCTATAAAGTATTCTTTTATAAAAAGAAGACATCACAATTTATTTATTCTTTCTACTGTTGATAGGCATTTGAATTTATTTTCTTTTTGGGTTTTTTTCTTGCTATTACTAAAAAGACTGCCTTGAACATTCCTGCATACCTGTCCTGATAAACATACTCAAGAGTTTCTCTGGGACACATGTACGTGAGAGCGGAATTACTAGAAGCAGAGTATGTGCATATTGAATTTGTCCAGGTAGTGTTAGATGTTTTCCAGAGTAGTTGTGCTAAGTCACATGGCCACCAGTAATGTATTTATGTTCCTATCACTCCACATCCTTCCCAAAACATAATATTGTTTGAGTATTCTCATGTTTGTCATCGGATGGTATGAAATGATGTCTCTAATTAAGCATGTCTTTATTACCAAAAATGTTGAATACATCCTCACAATTATTGGCCTTTTGTGCTTCCTCTTTTTAAAAACTACCTCTTTGTGTCTTTTGCCTTTTTTCATTTTCTGCTGTCTTCACTGAAATTTTTCTGATTTGTAGAAATTCTTTATATATTTGAATACTAATGCTTTTGGTTATAAGTGTTACCCAAAAAACTTCTCTCAATTTGTAGCTTGTCTTTTCAATATTTTCTTAGTGTTTTTGAGAAAAAGAAGTGTTTTATTTTCTGCTGGTAAAATTTATAAATCTTTGACTCCAAAAAAATGGCTTACAATTTTGAGTCTTACTCAAGAAATTCTTCCTTATTCTGAGGTCACAAAATTTTTCCCCTGTATTTAAGTTTTTGCCTTTTTACATTTAAGAACTTGATTCATTTAGAATTATTTTTTTGGGCAGAGAATGAGGTAGAAATCCATTTTAACTTTTGTCCACATGAATAACATTGGCCTGGCACTAGAGTTGCCAGATTTTAGCAAGTAAAAAAATATGTAAGATAACCAGTTTAGTTTAACTTTCAGATAAAAATGAATAATGTTTTAATATAAGTATGTCCCATGCAATATTTTAGACATGCATACTAAAAAAATTATTTGTTGTTTATCTGAAAATTAAATTTAACTGAGCCTTCTCTATTCTATCTGTCAGTCCTACTTGGTACCATTTATTGAATAATCTGTTCTTTATCTCTTGACCTGTAATGGCATGTCTGTCTTTTTTCAGATTTACATATATGTGTAGATCCTTCTGTATTCACTATTCTGTTCCAGTGTCTATATATTTCTTAATTACAATAGCTTTGTAATAAGATTTTCTGTGTCTGCTGAAGTCCCCTGATCTGATTCTTCTTATTCAGAATTATTAACTAGTGCTTCCAGACCTATATTGGATAATTTTAGGAAAATTGGAAGTTTTTGCCTTGTTCTTTACTTTATTGGGACTGCTTATTAGTCACATGGCAGGTAGTCTTCTTGGTTGAGATATATAAATATATATCAGGCTAAGTAAATTTCCATCTAGTTCTATTTAATTTTTAAAATCAAGAATGAACATTAAAATTATTGAATTAACTTTCAGCGTCTTTGGAGATTATTGTAAGAGTTTTCCCTTTCATCAATAGACATTATAATAATGAACTACAATTAGTTGAATTTTTATATATATATTTTTAATGTTTATTTCTGAGACAAAGACAGAGCATGAGAGGGGGAGGGGCAGTGAGAGAGGGAGACACAGAATCTGAAACAGGCTTCAGGCTCTGAGCTGTCAGCACAGAGCCCGACACGGGGCTCGAACTCACGGACAGCGAGATCATGACCTGAGCCGAAGTCGGATGCTTAACCGACTGAGCCACCCAGGCGCCCTGAATTTTTATATTTAAATTGATCATAGTATTTTATTCTTAAATATGTTCCTGGATTTTGCTTGATAATTTATTTAGGATTTTCAAAATGCTATTTATAACAGACTGGTCTTCATTTCTTTTGAGATGTGTGTGTGTGCATATGTGTGTGCTCAAGTGATGGTGAGAGGGAAGAGGGGAGGGTGGGAGCAAAAGGAGACCTTAGCATGTATAACTTAAAAAAAATTGTGGGTTGCTTGGGTGGCTCAGTCGGTTAAGCATCTGACTTTTGATTTCGGCTCAGGTCATGATCTCACTGTTCCTGAATTCGAGCCCCACATCGAACTCTATGCTGACAGTGCAGAGCCTGCTTGGGATTCTCTCTCTGTCCCTCTCTGTCTGCCCCTTCCCCACTCACGCTGTCTCTTTCTCTCTCAAAATAAATAAACTTTAAAAAAAATTGTAAGTAAAGAATTTGTAATTAAAGAATAGAGCCCATCCTTGTCTCTCTCTCTCTCTCTCTCTCTCTCTCTCTCTCTTGCTCTCTCACAGAGAAAGAGAGAGCAAGAGAGAGAGAGAGAGAGAGAACCATGCCTCTTTCCAGAATTCCCTAAGAAAGTTCTTCACAGCAGTTAGGACACATTTGACTTTATTCCAAATTCTCATTTTGCAAACAAAGAAGCTGAGTCCCAAAAAAGATTAAATGCTTGTCTGAGTTCACATACCTGGTCTCTCCTTGCTACCAGTATCTAAAAATTGAAAGAGAATAGGTCCTTGAGGGAAAGCTAGTGGAACTTTATTTAAGTTGGAGAAAGGAGACTGACTGGCCACTTCATTATAGTCTTCAAAATGATGAAGGGAATTCAAATAAGCCATGACAGGCTGTCCTTTTCAATGGTCTTTCTGGACAGGAGAAGTAAAATGGCTTTAATTAATTCAAGAGGGATTTGGGTCAGTAGTAAGAACTTCCTGAATGAACAAATTCCAAGACAATGGAAAGTGCTGCCAAAGGAAGCTGAGGAAGAGCTTTTTGTGAAGCTCATAAGGAAAGTGCAGGCTGTTGGTTTTCTGCAATGATTTCAGTACTAGGTTGAACCAGATGAAGTTGTTGCTATTCAAAATGTCTTTACATATAAAAACAGCAAATTCATCGACCTAATACATGTAAGCAAGCAGGCAGGCTTAGCGCTAGAGGACATTTTGTCTTCATTTTAGCCTTTAATTTTACCTGATCTCTATAGAATGTGTAGGATAGGAAAAAAAAAAAACTTTTTTAAGAAGGTCAGGATTTAAAGGTTATGAAGATCCTTACCTAAATTAAACTCTTAGCATTTAAAATCCAGGATTACCAGTATTCTTACTTGTACAACCAGTCATTCAAGAACTGATAAATTATGTTTAAAATAAAATGTCGTTAGAATCCACTCCACGTTTTAGATGCTGAGTGTCCTTTTGGTGCCAAGGTATCCCATCTGAATGAGATCTTCAGTAGTCAAAGACTTCAGGCCAGTGTCAGTTGTGATGATTCTGCTGGTGAAATGTGGTATAAATGCTAGTCAAATAGGTTATCTCTCTCCCTCATTTTTGGGTCACATACCATCAGTTATGCAGGAACTCTTCCCATGGCCAGTAGTAGCTTTGGTCATTGTGTATAAATGACTGCTAAGATTTGATATTACTATATAAATTTTTCCAGCCCAGGGAAGTGGGTTGTTCAACTCTGTTGTGATTCCTCCTACATAGCTGTCCTCTGATCCAAAAAAAGCTAGGTTCCTGAGAATGATGGAAACTGTTAAAAGAATCATACTGGACTTGCTGAAGGAATGGGGTTTCCTCTGAAAAGAAATTGTACAATATGCAATTAACTATTTGCCTAGAACGTGTACAAGTGAAAAGTACCAAGAATAAATTCCTTGATTTTATTTTCTTATCTTGATGGATATAACACATTTAAAAAGGGGCTAAAAGCCTATACAGCCCTGACATACAAACCAGAAACTCCACCTTTGCTATTTGCAATGGCCCTGAAGTCCTCAACAGTGGTACCACACTTCCCATAGGAATTCCCAGATACTCCCATCCATTGTGTTCTTGGGCTTTTGGTGTCTTCACTACTCATTGTTATAACCCTGTAACTTAGCATTTAATCCTGTTAGGTGATATGTTTGTGTGTGTGCTTCTCAAATTCTTCCTCATGACAAACTCTTTCATGAGCTCAGGGACCTATACTTCTAGACCTTTCTGAGTGAGGTGACCTTCAGCATAGAGAGTTTCATTTTCCATGCACCTCATTGCTTCATCTGTAAATGATTTGGAATTCCTACTCAACAGCATTCACAGCACCTATAGTCTCTTGCACAAGTTAGATGCTTAAACACTATTTGGTTGCTTGCTTTATTTTTTGTATCCAGGATGGTTTCTAGCACTCTCCTGGGCACTCATCATTCTTCTACCTCTACACACACATGCCAAACATGTTTTCAGATCTGTGTTCTCCATTCAGCCACTCAAGCTAGAAAACCTCAGTTTCAACCTTGACTCCCGTTTCTTCCCCACCACCCATATCTGACGGTCACCAAAGCCTGCCAGTATTACTTCTTAGCTTTACATTTCTTAAGTATATATCCACTCTAGGCAACCTTTGGTGTCATTACCTCAGAGCATGATTTAAATGAGATTGCAGCTTCCTTCAAAATGGCTACAATTCTCTCTGTAAAATACAAATTGTATAAGGTTACGTTCCTGCTTAAAACCATGCCTTCTCATGGCATGCAAGCTTCTAAAGTGTCCTACCAGGCCCTCCAAGATCTGTCTTTGGCCCACTCTATTAACTCATTTCACACCTCTCTCCCACTTATGGTACACCACCCCCATACATTCCCCTCCTTGCCTTTGCACAGATGCCCCCTCTACCGGGACACTTTACCACCTCACTCATACCCTCTCTCCTTGCCTGGCTAACTCTGACTGGTTCTCTAAGACTGAACTCAGGCAAGCTCTTTCTGAACCTCTGTCTGCTTTACCTCAGTCTAGGTGAGATGTACCTCCTCAGTGGTCCAATAATGCCCTGTGCATCTATCATTGTGTCATCCCTGACATCTGACATCTTTTGCCCTCATTTCTACCCCATTATCTAGTGCTGTCAATTCAACCTCCAAAACACATTTCTGATCCATCCATGTCTTTCTCTCCCCACTGCTCATAAGTAATTTGAGCATCCTTCATCTCACACCTGACTGCTCTGTGTTGGCCTCTCCGCTGGTCCTTCCAACTGCAGTGGCCCCTCATCTACTGAGTAGGAACCAGAAGTATCTTTCCAGTCATATTTATATACCATGTAGATCCTCTGTAGAGTCTTCATTGACTTTCCTCCACTGACAATAGTGTGGCCTCCCAGGCCCTGCAGGCTCTGGCTCTGCCTCTCTCCAGCCTCAGCTCCCATTATTTTCACCCTCACTCACTAAGTTCCAGCCTTAGGATTCTCAAACCAGACAAGTTCATTCCTGCCCCAGGACCTTTGTGTCAAGCTAGTCCCTTTGCCCAGATCATTTACCCCTTGACTCTTTGTTTGTCCAACTCCTACTCATCCATAAGGCCTCAGCCAAAATACCATTTCCTAAGAGACACTTTCCATGTCCCCAATCTCACTTAGATCCTCCTAATCTCACTCATAGTACCAGCTGTGTTCATTCATAAAAGTGATCACAGTTCTTAACTATATGTTTATTTGTTTAATGCCTCTCTTACCACACTCTGAGCTCTGTGAGAAGCAGAATCAGGCATGGGTTTTGTTTTGTTTTGTTTTGTTTTGATTCTAACCTCTGTATACCTGACACCTACCATAGGCAATAAAGAATGAATGAATGAATGAATGAATTGCATTTACCATATTATTAAAAAATTATCTGTTAGTACCTGTCACATTGAATGTGACAGCATTCAGTGTCACATACAGAGTTCAATAAACTTTACAAAATAAATGCCCAACAGATGTACTGATTAAGAACTGAGCTATTGTGACTCCATATTTCTGAAATAAGCCTTAAATAATAGTTTCATTCATACTTTTAAGAGAGATGAAGACGCAGGTTTCTGAAAAAGTCATCATAATATATTTTGTAAATTTCAAATTTCTAATTACATAAAGGACTTGCTGAAACATCCAGTCTATTCATCTGCTTCTAAAAGGACTTTATTGAGGCACCTGCCTGGCTCAGTCCATAGAGCATACGACTCTTGATCTCAGGGTTGTAAGTTCGAGTCCCACACTGGATGTAGAGATTACTTAAAAATAAAATCTTAGGGGCGCTTGGGTGGCTCAGTCGGTTGAGCGTCTGACTTCAGCTCAGGTCATGATCTCACAGTCTGTGAGTTTGAGCCCCGCATCGGGCTCTGTGCTGATGGCTCAGAGCCTGGAGCCTGCTTCCAATTCTGTGTCTCCCGCTCTCTCTGCCCCTTCCCTGCTCATGCTCTGTCTCTCTCTGTCTCAAAAATAAATAATAAAAAACATTAAGAAAAAAAAATTTTTTTTAAATAATAAAATCTTAAAGGGACTTTACTAATATTATTTTAGGTGGACACCCATCTTTGGTATCCTGAAAGTCTATCATATTAAAGAAATTTTTCTCCATGTGCCTCTTCTGATCAACTACTTGTGTAAAAATTTTAAAAATTGTTGATTGTACATTTTTTAATGTTATTACTATATTTCATTATTATTTCAAACATTTTTTTGAAGCTCCAAAATGGTATACTTTTTAAAAAATAAACTCTATTTCCAGTGTGGGGCTCAAACTCAGAATCCCAAGATCAAGAGTTGTGTGCTCTACCAACTGAGCCAGCAGGTGCCCCTCCAAAATGGTGTACTTAAATCCAGATACTATTCCAAGGGCTGACCGAGGATTAAAATGTTAAAATTGGGTAGGGGCGGGGGGGGCGGGGAGGGGGGAAGGAATTGCCCCTAGAACTTATTACTGCAAAAGGGGAGAAAAATGATACATATTATATTAAGAAGAGATTCTTAAAGCAATACACACAATTAAAGGCTGAATATGCAAACAAAATAAAAAAATCGCCATGATGTTTAACTTCATTGAATTATGTGTCTTTGAGCAGCTGGAGTTAGAGTCCCCTCTGGATATAGTCATCTGGACCTGGAGTTGCAGTCTGCTTCCCAAAGAAGCATCCAATTTGTCCCTCTTCCTTCTACCCTCACATGTAGCTTATTAGTTCCACAATTATTCTCCTTGCCCTCAATTTGGGGAAATGTCTAAATAGTTGCTTAAACTCTTAAATATTTCATTGCATTTGAAAATCCAATTCCACTTAAAAACCTTTGTTTTGTTTATCTATGGTATGCACATCTTTAAAATTTTTTTTTTCAATAGAAATTGTCAGTTTCAAAGGCTCAAGAGTAAAGAATTTTATGCTTTTTTATCTTCCTTTAGACCTCGCTATTCAACTGAAAATAGAAACATTTTGAAATGCAATAATATTTAAGATTTCAAAATAACTGCCTCCAGAGCAGGAGAGCTTCCATTTCTAATTTTTCCTAAATCTTCACCTTGATAAAAGAAATTAGTCTTGGCTAAGAAGGGTGATATGGTCACATGCTGTATACAGATATTCTAAAACACTAAAGTTGTGATACTCAATATTATCAACTACTTGTTTTTTTAAGTAAAAATAATTTATTAATTAAAAAATCCATTTATTAATAACCTGTGCACATAAGGCTAAAATTAATTTTCCAATGAGATGACCAGATGATTGGTTTTATTATAAATTGTCTTTTTGTCTTTTTGTTTTAGAATGCAAGTGTATCTATAATCATTTAATTAGGAATGATGAAAATTGGTTTTGTTATTTTAAAGAGTTTCTATCTTTATTATATAAATTAGGAAGAAAAATAATAGGATCCTCAAGAGATAAATGGATAAAGGACATAAACAATTCACAAATAATCTAGAATGGACCCAAAATTGTTATGTGCAAAATTGCTCTCCAGAGTGTTGGTTATAAAGTGAAAAACAGGAATGGTCTAAATAAAAAATTAAAATGTGGGAAATGGGTGACATAGAAAAGATTATACAGCCATTTAAAATCATGTTTAGGAGAAATTATTAATAATCTGGGAAGGATTTTGGGGCGCCTGGGTGGCTCAGTCAGTTAAGCGTCCAACTTCAGCTTAGGTCACGATCTCACGGTCCGTGAGTTGGAGCCCCGCGTCGGGCTCTGGGCTGATGGCTCAGAGCCTGGAGCCTGCTTCCGATTCTGTGTCTCCCTCTCTCTCTGCCCCTCCCCTGTTCATGCTCTGTCTCTCTCTGTCTCAAAAATAAATAAACGTTAAAAAAATTTTTTTAAGTAAAAAGTAATCTGGGAAGGATTCTGTTATGTGAAAAAAAAATGCAGTTATATGTCATTACATACAATACAGTCACAACTTTCTCAAAAAAATAAAAACAATGGATTATTATCCTGCCTTAAAAAAGAAAGAAAATTCTGATATATTCCACAACATGGATGAATGTTAAAGATTATGCTAAATCAAATGAGCCAGTCACAAAATACTGTATAATTCTACTTACATAAGTTATCGAGAGTAGTCAAATTCATAGATATAGAAAATAAAATGGAGGTTTCCAGGGGCTCAGGGAATGGGAAAGAACAGGGAGTTAATGTTTAATGAATGCAGAATTTCAGTTTGGGAAGGTGAAAAAAAAGTTCTAGAGGTGGATGATGGTGATAGTTGTAGAATAATATGAGTGTACCAATGCCACAGAACTGTACACTGAAAAATGGTTTAAATGGTAAATTATATGTTTTATATATAGTACCACAAAAAAGATGACCTATATGACCTTTAACTAGTTTCTCCTACTGTTAATGTCCTACAAAACCATAGTACGATGATTAAAACCAAAGAAAGAACATCAGTATAATACTATTAACCACACTGCAGACTTCATTTAAATCATATCAGTAGTGCCATTAATACTCTTTTTTTCTGTTTCAGGATTTAGATCGGTAAGCCTTTTTATAACAAACCAAAAAAATGTAAATACTTTATAGAAGAACTTTCCATTTGGTTTCTTTAAATGATAGCCCCTATTATTATATTTTAAATATCTTCAAATTTTACCCCCCAAAAAGTTTAGGAATTTATCTGTTGTATAAAACATGTTTTGTGCAATAGAATTACGGTTGATAGCTGAATAAAGGCAGCTGGCTTGGAGGACCATATCAGTTAAAATTAGGTTCCAACTAGAATTAAAATTAAAAAAACAAAACTGGATTAAACTAGAATTAAAATTAACAAAACTAGGTTAAACAATATAGTTGTTTATTTCTCGGTTATATAGAAGTCCATAGGTATGTGGTCCAGAGGTGATATGGGAACTCCATGCTCTCAGGATGTCCATGTTGTTCTTGTTCTGCATGCATGGCTTCCATTCCCAAGATAATGATACATGATAGCTGCTGGAACTCCAGCCATTACATCCACATCCAGGCAGTAAGGAGGAAAGATGACAGAAAAATTTCCCCTCTCCCATTAAGGACAATATCCAAAAGTTGTACATCCACTTTTATTCCACTGGCCAGAACTAAATTATGTGGGTACATATAACCATAAGGGAGGTTGGAGGTTATAATATGTATTCTGGGATGGTATGCCCCCACCAAAAAAACTGGGAGTTCAATTACTAAGGAAGGTTGATTATGTAGAAAAATATTTTAGAGGATAGGCAGTACGTAACATGAGGCATCCTTCATTCTGGGCATAGGCATAAACTGAAATCTGGAGAAAGAAAACAGGAAGCAAGAAATACTTTTCTACCTTGATCATTGGCAAACGTTTTTTTCATTACAGAGGAGAAGTTAAGGTAAAATATGCTACTGCTCCTAATCTGATGCGTAGGGATGTCCTTGGACCCCATAGGAACTGCTGAATGGGAATCAGTGAGATCCCTCTCTTCAGCTTCTTCAGCTTGCACACCCAACTCAGGACCTTTATTTCAGAAATCTTACTTCCCCTCAACTGGACCCCACCATTTGGGCCTTCCCCACCTCAATAGTCCCTCTTTACAAAAAGGCTAGAGCAGGTCTGGTTTCAAGAAATCAGATTTTCTAAAATAATTTGAGCTCCTCAACAAAACAGAATACAAAAGGACCATTAAATGTGTTATAACTATTAAAAGACGTAGGCGGATGTTCATTCTCTTTATCTGTATGAAGAATTTCTCTTCCTGACATTGAGTCATGTTCACTTTTCCCAAGAGGGAATAAAATGTTCCCCATAAAAGCACAACCTTTTCTTTCCCAGTGCTCTGGACCCATGCCAACATAACAGAAACAGCCAAATAAAGGGCTGTGATAAGCTCCTCAGGTGCCAGGGGAATGTTATCAGAGGAAATCATCTTCCTCCCTGTGACAAGACATGGATCCTGAGCATACTCACAAAAATATTGGGGCCCCCAAGGAATAGAAATTCATCAAATACTCAGTGGGGAATTGTGCACAAAACAGCAATGGAAGCCAGTGGGAACACAGTTTTATTAACTCCAAAAAGTTGTACCAATTGGGTTCTTAGGAATAGTCCCCAGATTGATATGCCTGGAGACAAAGGACTTTTAGTGACAAATTTGATAAAATGTGTGAGAAATACTGTCTTTATTTGCTTAAGATTACAATGTTAAATTTGGAGGAATGTTTTAGTCTGTAAAATACAGTCTTTATATCATCTATTGCACCACAACAAGGAATATTAGGGACAAAAGTTGAATGCATTTGATGTGCAAAGAATTTAGAAATGCAACCTCTTTGATTTTATCTATAACCAAATAAGTCTTTGCTACATGCTGGATGGTAGGAAAGGAAAACAAATGTCTAATCTGGTTGAAGAGGCACAGTGTTTCTCCAGGAA
The DNA here is from genome assembly GCF_018350215.1 of Panthera leo. Lineage (NCBI taxonomy): Eukaryota > Metazoa > Chordata > Mammalia > Carnivora > Felidae > Panthera > Panthera leo. The sequence goes on from NC_056680.1 coordinate 94,079,169, forward strand.
GAAAGTTCAGTCTCAGATTTTTCTGTCTTTTCAGTCCTTTACTTTCATTCAAGATGGCATCCAAGGATGGAGCAAAAGGTTGTGGTTTGAGTTACCAGGTGGGGATACCAGGTGGTTGGGTATAGTGTACTTCAGCATGTCTCATCTCTGAGGCAGCAACTTTTGTCCATCAGCCTAGTGCCTGCCCTGCTGATTTGTGTGGCTAAAGTTTGTGGCTACTGTGATTCCAGGTCTGTACTTAATAACTGCTCCCAGGAGCACATTTGCACTGTTGATAGGGTAGTAAATCGACACAGCCACTATGGAAAACAGTATGGAGATCACTCAAAAAATTAAAAATAGAACTACCATAAATCCATTAATCCTTATTCTGGATATGTTTCCAAAGTAAATGAAAACGGGGTAAAAATATATCTGCACTCCTGTGTTCATTGCAGCATTATACACAATAGCCAAGGTATGAAAACAACCCACATGTCCATCAGTAGATAAATGGATATACACACAATGGAATATTATTCAGCCATGAAAAAGAAGGAAATCCTGTCTTTGCGACAATATAGATGGATCTTGAGGGCATTATGCTAAATGAAGTAAGTCAGAGAAAGACAGACCCTATATGATCTCACTTATATGTGAAATCTAAAAAAGTTTAACGCATAGAAGCAGAGTAGGAAAGTGGTTGCCAAGGCCTAGGAGTAAGAGAAATGGGGAGATGCTGGTCAAAGGGTACATAATTCAGGTACAAGATGAAGTTGTGGGGATCTAATGTAGAGCACGGTGATAATACCATGGTTAATAATACCAGAATATAAACTTGAAAGTTGCTGAGAGAGTAGATCTTAAATGTTCTTACCACACACACACACACACACAGGTAATTATGTGGGGTTATGGAGGTGTTAGCTAACACTGTGGTGGTAATAATTTTGTAATATATATCATTTGTATATATATTTATTTGTGTATATATATTACAGGTTATACACCTTAAATTTACACAATATTATATATCAATTATATCTCAGTAAAACTGTAAAAATATAAAAGAACTGTTTCCAGCTTTCCAATAGAAATTTTCACACTGTGACCTAGAAATGAATAGAGCAACATTCTAGCTTGAGTTTCCTGGATCAGTTTCCTATAAAGCAAGAATTTTAGCCTGAGAACCACTCTGCACAAGGGAATATAAATATTTTCACAATAATTCATCCATCTCTTGGCTCTATAAATATCTCCTGTGTGAAGGATTTATTCACGAAAAAAAATGGCTGTTGAATGTTGCTATTCCAATTGAGTGAGTGGTTCATTCATTGGAGATCTAAGTGATGATCATAAATAGAAATATAGAATACTAACACTGGAAGGAACTCATCTCTGTTTTATAGGCTTGAGAAAACAGCCTAGGTTAAGCTAAGTGACTTACTTAAAGTCACCTAGTTAATAATTGGCAGAGCTGGAATCTGAATCTGGGACCTCTGAGTCTTATTACACCACAGAAGTTTAAAAGTACTTTTTTACTTACCTAATTACTAATTCACTACAAACTAAAATGGAGTCTGCATGTTTCTTATCAATAATTAAAATGTTAATATGCATATACTGTTACCTTTTTGGGAAGTTCAGTTGGGTTATGAATAGTCTTCATTAATATTAATTAATTAAAAGTCTTTAATTTTCTGGGGCACCTGCGTGACTCCCTTGGTTAAGCATCTGACTCTTGATTTTGGCTCAGGTCATGATCTCACACTTGATTAGATCAAGCTGCCTGACAGCATGGAGCCTGCTTGGGATTCTTTCTCTCTCCCTCTCTGTGCCCCTTCCCCACATGCACACGCACACACTCTCTCTCCAATCAACTTTAAATTAAAAAAATTTTTTTGTTAATGTTTATTTATCTTAGAGACAAAGCCTGAGTGGGGGAGGGGCAGAGAGAGAGAGAGAGAGAGAGACACAGAATCTGAAGCAGGCTCCAGGCTCCAAGCTGTCAGCACAGAGCCCAACGTGGGGCTCAAACCCACCATCCCTGAGATCATGACCTGAGCCGAAGTTGGAGGCTTAACTGACTGAGCTACCCAGGCACCCCAATAGAAATAAACTTTAAAAAAAAATAAAAAGTCTTGGGGCACCTGGGTGGCTCAATAGGTTAAGTGTCCAACTTCGGCTCAGGTCATGATATCATGGTTCGTGAATTCAAGCCCTGCATTGGGCTCTGTGCTGACTGCTTGGAGCCTGGAACCTGCTTCAGATTCTGTGTCACCCCTCTCTCTCTCTGCTCCTCCCCCACTCATGTTCTGTCTCGTTCTCTCAAAGATGAATAAACATTTGAAAAAATTAATAAAAATAAAGTATTTAACTTTCATACAAATATCTATTTTACAACCAAAACAGTTCTGAATCAATGTGAGTGACAGAACACTGGGATTTTCTCCTGGGTCTCAGTATTATGTCTTTGGAATGCTTTATTTCAAGCAAGCATTTTTAATGACATCAAGTAGACTATTTCTAAGAGTTCTTTTACTCTTAAAAATTAGAAGAAGAAATACCCAAAGAAAGTATTTGGGTCAATTGGTAATTGACTAATTCCAAATCACAATTACACTGTATTTTATGTCTCCATATAGATCCAAGAACAGAACTACCTGACTCCAGCATGAAAATCCTGTTGAGAAACTCTCCTGCAGAGCTTGTCTCCCAGCCACGTCTACACATATGCCTCTGTGGATAGTACATTAATACTACTCACAATAGAAGGTATTGTTCTTTATAGTTAGTCAAATTAATTATTTGAGCACCCCAGGATGTACAACATGAAAGAACAGCTTTATAGATATTCAGGGCACTATATAATATGCCACGGTGAATTATTGACTCTAATGAGAACATCTTTAAAAGGCTGAACTCCCAGGGGTGCAGGATGAAGAATTGGGAGGAGGGGCCCGTACGTTAAATCAATAATTAGGAAGAAAGGAGGAAGACAGACAGATTGGGGCAGAGATTTCTGAAAATTGAACACTTGTCATCTGTGCATCTCCCTTGCTGATAATTCATTAAATGAAGATTAACTTCAGTAACTTATTGACCAACATGCCAATAAATCCTGAGCTATAACATCTGTGATGCAGGAAATGGACAAGCCTAGATACCTTGCCAGGGGATGGACTAAGTGTGATGTGACTTAGAGAAATTCATGAGCATACTTAAACATTGTGCTAGTTATATGTGTTTCACATTTATATACTGCGCTACGTATCATATTAGTTTGATAGGGCATATAAAAGAAGCAGGTAACATTCTTAAAGGTGTTAATAGTTTATCTAGACATGAACTATGCATATATATGGTTCACTCAAGAGGATTTACCCATATTTCTTGAAACACCACTATGATCATTTGCGACAAGGAATTGTATCCTTTTCATCATCTTTGACTTTATCTCATGTTCACATTTTATCTAAGTAAACTTTCTTTAGAAACAGACTGTTTTCACTGTTGCCATACATGCTACCAAAAGAACAGAGATGGTATAAGTTTGTGTGCATCATGACAAATTTTTTTTAAAAAGTGTAATTATAGACGGCAGTGAAATTTTTGGAAGCACTTCTAGTCTTCTAGAATCACTTATGTATATTGTGTTAAAGGCTTTTCTGACAATAAATCAGATGTGGAAGAGTGATACTTTTGGACCACTTCTCAAAGTTCAATTGGTTAAGGTCCTGGAACATGAGGAAAACCCCAATATTCAGCTCCTAAGAGAAATATGTATATTCTACACTACTCAGAAAAGTTTCAAAGATAACTATCATTTTGAGGTCTTAGGGAAATAAGGGAGGTAGTGTTAGGGAATCCTCCATTCTTCACTTTCTACGGTAGTGCCAAGAGGGTTGGGGATGAGTCTACAGTTGTTTGGGACTTGCTGGGTTCCTTCCACTAAGGTCTCCCTTCCATCTGCCCTATGAAGGGGCTCAACTCAGTCTACCCACAGCTCCCTCCAAGAGTAGAGAGCACATAAAGAATTCATTCCCACCAACACATCCTCAGATGAGGTCATCACAGTGTCAAGGTCTGTCTTTCCCCTGGACCTTCTATCTATTACCAAGGCTTCCAGAACCTGAATCCTGTTCCCTTCAACCTACTCCTTAGAACCTTCACAACTGGGTCTTCTAGCTGAGGCCATGGGTCCCTGTTGCCTGAACTCTTAGGGTCTCACTGCCAATGCCTTCCTGGACTGGCCATCTACCTGTTCTGTAGCCTGAGGTGTTACTGCACGTGAATTTCAAACACACACACACACACACACACGCACGCACGCACACACACATGCATTCACACAAACACACACTCAGGGTTTCTTCATTCTGAGATTTTATGAAAGAACAATGGTAACTGCGGCAACCCTTGTTGTCTCCCTGTGGAGTTTTTGAAAGATTGATGTTTTGTATTGTTTTTTCATCCTAGAAAACATTGGCCTCAAAAGGCAAAAAGTCTCTGGCAAGAGAAATGTTCTTAGAAGGCCCTGAAAATATAGTCTCCTTTCATGACAGTTAGCAAAATATCTTCTGTCACTTCTGGGACTCTCATTCCCCCTCTGTGCTGCATTCATAGCGTTCAAGTATATTAAGCATTCACATCATTTATATGTGGCCCAGCCTCTGTTCTAATCCTATGTATTAGTACAGCTAACTGCAGCTCACTCAGTGCTGCTGTTTGCACAGCTGGACATGTCGGATAGAATGAGTTCATCCCTTCAAAGATGAGCTTAAAGCCGCCGTCTAGTAGTGTCTTTCTTTTTTACACCTACGACCATTCCTCATTGTTCTCACAAGCACAGTGAGTTTTAATGAAGTCATGTCTTTTAGTGTAACGCTGCAGGTGCACAAATGCTGATAAACCTCCTTAACTCACTGTCAGATCAGCATGTTTATCTTCAAGCTGCAGAATGTATTTAATTATAAGATATGAAAAGGTCCTTCAGATTTGTTCTCTGGGCTCAGAACTAATGACTCATCTATGAAGCACAGTGTCTCCCCAAAGGTTATAATGGCTAGTTGCTGATCTTCTGAAGAACTCATTCATGGTAGCATCTAGACTGCAAGGTATAGAAATTTCTTTTAAAAATAAAGAAATGGCCTCTGAAGGCCCAGGAAACTTTACCAAATACAGAGTTAACATAATCAAACCTACACACACACATGCATATATATGTGTGCATATATATACATGTATATGAATGTGTGTTGTGTGTGTGAGTGTGTGTGTGTGTGTGTGTGTGTGTGTGTGTGTGTAGAGAGAGAGAGAGAGATGCCAATATGGTATGCTGTAACAAGGTTCCAGAACTGTGCTCTAAGGAATTCACTCTTAAAATTTTAAGAGGTACATACCCCTAGGAAGTTTATAAATTAAATTTATAAATTAAATTTAATCACATTGCTTTCTTCTTAAGACTAGATTTCTGAGGGAATGGTAGTTTGACATGGACATTGGGAAGGAGATGTGTGAGGAGGGAATAGGTGCTGAGAAGAGGGTGGAGGGGCACCTGTGTGGCTCAATCAGTTAAGCATCTGACTCTTGATTTTGGCTCAGGTCATGATCTCATGGTTCATGAGATCAAGCCCTGTATTGGGCTCTGTACCGACAACGCAGTGCCTGCTTGGGATATTCATTCATTCATTCATTCTCTCTCTCTCTTTCTCTCTCTCTCTCTCAAAATAAATAAACATTTAAAAAAAAGAAGGGGGGATAACAGGGTTAGGGAGTGCTCACTTCTCTCCAGTAAGATGTGGCTGGAGCTCTCCCTTCAGAAGGAGAACACCATGGATTCAGAGGGCCATGGGGATCCCAAGGGAAGGAGAAGAGACAAACAAAGGATGTAAGTGGGAAGCCTAGCATGGGCAAGGATAGGGAGGGCAGAAGGAAGATAGGATTCAGTCACAAAGACAAATAGGCTTAGTGGAAAGCACATTCATTAATTGAGAGTTAGATAAATCATTTGACCTATAAGCATGTTTTCATCTGCCTATCTCACTTCATAGCTATTAGTGTAAGATCATGCCTTATGAACAACTTGCTGGAAAGTGTTTTAAAACTATAAAGCAAAAAACAAAACAAACTATAGCATAATGTAAATTATCATAATTATTACTTCCTTTAATCAGTTGAATATTTATTTATTGAACACTGACCATTTGCCATGTGCTATACACAGTAAAAAATCCCTTCACTCAAGTTTCTCAGAGCTCAGTGAGGAGACAGGTGAAGAAATAAATAACCATGCAAAATACACATACCATAAAGTTCTACAAGGGTAAGGAAGAAGAGGGAACATGTCTACCTGGAGAAATTAAGGCTTTGCAGAGGAGGAGATGGTTGAGCTGGGTCCTGCTTGATGAGGTCACAATAGAAGACAATGGAAAGTCAGAAGGAACAGCAAGGGCAGAAGCAGCCAGCCCCATGTGGCAAGTCTATGCTGCTCAGTGCTGCTTGGCGTAAAGAATAAAAAGCACAAGAATGCCAAATCTCATAACTAACTCCCCTGGCCTGATTCCATGCTCACCAAGCCACCTTCGGATGATAATTTGGCTTCCCGCTTAGATTTGCCTTCAGGGAAAGCACATGCTGGTCAAGAGGCTGAAGTATCCAGTCCGCTAGGTGATTATATTTCTCATTGTAAATTAATAAATCAGCATTCTGGCTGATGCATTTTTTAAAGTTCAGAAATGAAACTATCACTTATAAGGCAGTTGTAAAGGAAATTAGGTGAAAATTCACCAGGAAATCAGCCTTCAGGCTGCTGATGTGGACAATGACAGAACAGCTGTGCAAACACCACAGGTAACTTCCAGGAATGGGCTCCCGACAAAGCCGTATTACACAGTGCATTTTCTTCATACGTCAAGTGCTCCCTTTAACATTTTCCTCCATTGTCATAATCCCCTGAAATAGCCAAAAGAAGCATCAAATGTCAGTCTTTCCAGACTCCTAGAAACCAAGGTCTGGAGAATAAAATGAACCTACTGTACCAGATCCTTTACCCTTCCTTCCATGGGCTGAATTGTGTGCCCTCCAAAACTTTATGTTGAAGTTCTAACTCCTAGTGCCTCAAAACGTGTCTGTATTTGGAAACAGAGCCTTTAAAGAAATAATTAAAACTCAGTGAAGTCATTAGGGTAGCCCCTAGTCCAGTATATCTGATCTTCTTATAAGAAGAGGAGATTAGAACACAGACATGCACAGACCATGTGAAGACAGAGGGAGAAGATGGCCGCCTGCAAGATAAGGAGAGAGGCCTTAGAAGAAACAACCTTCCCCACACCCTCTTCTCGGACTTGCAGCCCCTGGTACTATGAAAGAATAAATTTCTACTGTTTAAGCCACTCAGTCTGTGGTGCTTTGTTATAGTAGCCCAAGAAATACACTTCTTTTCATATTCTTCCCCCAACCATTCCAAACAGAAGTCAACTATCTGGGCCCTTCAACCTAGACAACCCAGAAGATTGTCTACACCAGCAGGAGGAATGCATTTTAGTCCTTCATGATCGTTTTCACTCCATTTACTCAAGTGGGTGACTTTGGAGCCTGTGCCATCAGAAGCAGGGTCCAGTCCTGCTAAAGTAACCAAAGACATGGCTTCTGAAGCATGAGAGTCTGAAAGTGTTAGGCCTTTATGAAACTGTATCTAGTCCTGGACACAGATGAGGAGAAGACCTTATATCCTGAAAGTACAAGAATTTAAGATATTCTTCATTTTACCATGATATTTTTCTTATTTTCTATTTTAAAAAGCCAATGTCCTGCTGGACAAGTGAGCCACAGAGAGTCAGACCACTGTCCAGCTAGTTTCTGAAGATCAGAACTAGATCTATCAGAACATCCCTAGAACAATCTTAACTTATGGGAGAAACTCCAAAATCTCTCGTATTATTTAATGATTCATTTATGAATGTTTGGAGTACCTCAGTTCCAGACTTATGGTTTCAAGGTCTACACACATGTAAGGTTCAATTCTTTTTGCAGGCTATGTCTGTGAAAAACAGTTTGAGGGACTGGGTTCAAATATGTTTCATTCTTTCCTTGTCCACTTGTTTTCTTTTTTTTTTTTTCTTTTGGCACTTTTTTTTTGAGAAGAAGGACTAACATCTTTTTCTTTATAACAATCATCAGCAGATAGATATCGATGTGATTCATTAATACTGATGGTTCATTAATATATTGCTTTTAAATCTCCACTAAAATATACCACATTTGGAAGATAAAATCTTCTTATTTCCCAACACTCAAAACCTGCTGCAGTTCAGTTAGAATTTCCATTAAAAATGCTCCTGTTACATGACCAGTGGTAAGTCATGTGAATAGTATGTGCCCTTGAAATGATGTGATGAAAATGGCACTTCACTTCTCTGATCTTCCTCCCAAAAAACACATAACTCAGTCTAATCACAAGAAAAGCATAAGACAAATCCCATATCCCCAACTGAGGGGCATTTGATAAAATACTGGACCAGGACTCCTCAAAATTGTCAAGGCTTTCGAAATAAGGAAAGTTTGGGAAACTATCACAGCCCAGAGGAGCTTTAGGAGACAAGATGACTGATGTAATATGGATGAGATCTTGGAACAGAAAAAAGACATTAGGTAAAAATAAAGGAAATTTGAATAAAGCATAATAACTTTTCAACACTGGTTTGTTAATAGTAACAAATGTTATTGTAGTAATGTAAGATGTTACTAATGGGAGAACTGGGTGAGGGGCATATGGGAACTCTGTGTACTATCTTCGCAATTTTTCTGTAAGTGTAATATTGTTCTAAAATAAAAAGTTAACATTAAAAAATGTTCCTGTTTAGCTACTCTCCCCAAAGGCCATTCCTGTCTGTAACTGGGCTCTAATACATAGCCAATGTTCTCTAATATGTGGCTCCCCTCCCTCTATTTCCCTCTCCCAGTGCAACTTTTGTATGCATTTCATATAAGCACTTTATCTTTCAGTAACAAGAGCTTCTGTTAACTTTCAACAGTCATTTGAAGGCTGTTGCTCCCTCTTCTCTTTAAAACTAATACTTTAGTGGAGGCTTCATATCATCATCTCATCCTCTGGACAGAACCAGCACATGACTCTTGTCTTCATGTTTTCTCTATTGGGATGTCTACAACCTCAGTTCCTGGGGCAGCTTTCTCACAGAATAAGCCCCAAGTTTTCATTAAATAAAGCCCTCTGGGACCAAAGCTCAGCTGCTAGGAGTGGTAGAGAGATGCCAAGAGGCCCCACACTAAATCAGTGTGAGGGAAATCGATACCAGGGAGAGCTAGGGTACATGTTTTCAGCCCTTAGCATTAAACATCTTGCAACACTAAAGGCATCCAGATACACGCCACCTGGGACCCAATGTCCCTAAAGAGAGTATACCTTTAGTGTTTAATCATTTGGGATTTGGCTCATTATTCTGTTTTTTTGTTTGTTTTGGTTTTTAATCTAAAAGCAGTGTTTGCAAAAAAAAAAAAAAAAGTCTGTTGGACTTTATATTTAATTCACACTCAAGTAGGGTTGTATTCAGAGCCAAGCAGACCTTGATCTTCATTTATTATTCAAGAATACAATTAGTCTGGAGTTGGTTTTCAGACCTAAACACAAAGAAAGACCCACATAAATCTGAGCAGGGATAATGCCACTCTCCCTGTAACTGATGTGATGATGGAGCGAGTAGCAGGCAGCAAATCAATATTCCACCATCCTCCTCAACACAAGGCTTAAAGGAAGTCTTTGCCCCTGCTCAGAAAGCAGGGCAAGATGGACCTGCCTAGCAAATATTTACCTGAGGGAATCCCTTTTGCTTTGCAAATCATTGATTTAAAAAATATATGGGTGCTAAGAGGAAGAAAGCCTATGATCTAATAATGTATGCTCAGCACAAAAGTACGATAATGCTAGGGAAAAACTGAGCTGCTAGTCCTTCAGGAAAAAAGAAAATTTAACCCTCTGATGGGACAGGTGGAATCCTGGAAACCCTCTAATAAGGAAACAAGAGTCTGAAAACAATTGTTTTAGGTCACATATGCATACATATTCCATTGACCTTTATGGAAATAGAATGTTTCAATTTGTATCTAATAATCAGCACTACCAATCAAATTAAAATGTAAATACATAACTGCATTATAGATTAGATCAGTATGCAATAATTTTATTCCTTGAATAATACCTACTGTTTGTTGAGTGCTAACTATGTGTCTAGCACTATAATAAGGACTTCTCATTAGCTCAGTCACACCTCACAAGAACCCCAGGAAGGCATCACTATTATTATCCCTATTTTATGGCTGAAGATACCTAAGCTAAGAGAAGGTAAATAATCCTTCCAAGGTGTTACCAGTTGGTTAGAGGGAACACTGGAATTTGAATTGCTGTCTCTCTGGGACTGAAGCGCAATGCAAAGCCATCATGCTGGTGGTTCTGTCACTCTTCCCCATGTTCTCATGTACTTCAGTACAGAAGCCCTCCTGCCACCTCCAAATAGCTATTAGGAGCCCTGCAACTCTCAGCTACTCTGGCAGATCTTTCCTACTAGAAGAAAACATGCAAGAGTAAGGAATGCTCATGAGACCCATAATTCATTGCCATTACCACCTCCAAATAATTGTTGAGAATTCTGCAATAATTTAAGATAAAAAAAAATTCTTCCTCGGCAGAAAGCTTCAGAACTGTTAGATCAGAACCATTGATCAAACTTCTTCCTGCATTAGAATCACCAGGAGGGCTTGTTTTTTTAAAAAAAAAAAAATTTTTAACATTTATTTATTTTTGAGACAGAGAGCATGAACAGGGAGGGTCAGAGAAAGAGGGAGACACAGAATCGGAAGCAGGCTCCAGGCTCTGAGCTGTCAGCACAGAGCCCGACGCAGGCTCGAACCCACGGACCCCTGAGCCGAAGTCAGATGCTTAACCAACTGAGCCACCCAGGCGCCCCGAGGAGGGCTTGTTAAAACCACAGGTTGCTGGACCCCACCCCTAGAGATTCTATTTCTATACTTTGAAGCTGGGCCTAAGAATTTGCATTTCTAACATGTTCTTAGGTGATGCTAATGCTGCTGGGGCAGACCCATGCTTGGAGGACCACTGTATTAAACTATCTGATTAGCATAAACATTATTTAGCTTTTCAGATAGATCCAGTACAAACAAGTCTGAATATATTCCCAAACACAAAAAATAACAGACAACTTCCAGAGTCAGGGCCAGTTTCATGGGTATTTAACCAGTATGGTTGCACAGGACCCTGTGCTTATAAGGGTCCTGCACTTGGTTTTTAATGTTCTGCAGTCACTCTCTTGAAATTCTTATAATAATTTGATCTTTGAATTTTGTGTTTTGTAAATGAAGTTCAATAAGACAATGGGGTGCTTGGAGGTATTGAAGCCTTGGCATGGTCCCACCTCTGGCCACCACTCTACCTCCCTGGGATGGGTTCTCACTCCCCACTGTTTGTTCCCTGACCCCTGGTGCTCCAGCCAACCTAAGGTGGCCCTCCCCAGACCTGCCCCATAACAAATCAGGCAACTACTGGTCATGTTGAGAGAAGAGGTTAGACCTGTATTCTTCGGCCCTCTAGGGGCCTGGGCATTGCTATGAGAAAGGTCAGTGTTCAGTGCAAGTCCAGAGGCTTCTCTGGATGGGGCAAGGTGGTGGTCATCCCCAATCCAGGCTGACAATACCTTAGCATCTTCCGTAGGTGACTCAGGATTCCACCATCCAGAAATGGAGACTTTGGTGGGGAAGACTCCTATAATTCTTCTGGATTCAAAATTTTCAAGTTGTTTCAGTTATTATAGCCTGATTCTAAAGGAGAAACAATTTAAGCTGAATAACCCGTCTTAAATGAAAGGTTCTACAAACTTTTGCAGATAAGCTTTGAGTGGGGAATTCCAAGGGCTTTTTTTTTTAGCTATTGAAAAGTGATCACAAAGAAAAAAAGATATTTGAAATACTTGAACGGAAGTCATAGTGAGAACTTTGTTTTATCTCTGTCTTCCTTCCCACCATAACTAATTCATTTGCAGGTGTGTTTAATGATTTATGTCCATCTACATCATTTGAAGGGTACCCTAGACCACATTTCTCAATTAAAGTACATATAAATTAACTGGAGATTTTGTCAAAACATAAATTCTGATTCAGTGGGCCTGGAATAGAGCCAAAGAATCTGCATTTCTAACAAGTTTCCAGGTGATCGTGATGCTGCTGATTGATTCTAGATCCTTGTCTCAAAATATGGTCTATGGACCAGTGGCATCAGCAGTACCTAGATGTATAATGGAAATTCAGAATATTTGGACACACCTATGACCTACAAAAAAATAATCTGCATTCCAATAAGTTCTCTGGGGGAAATTCATAAGCACATTAAAGTGTGAGAACCTCAACCTTCCAAATCATATCCTCCTCCTATTTCTTCTGCTTTCCAAGGCCACACAGATGGGAATCAGTCACTGGGACAACTGGTGACTATCCCAAGTTTATAATATGGTAGGTCTTAGGAAGGACACATTGAACTTTATTTTATTCTCTCTTCTGACTATCCCAACTATGTCCCAGGATAGCAGAATTTTTGGCTGAGGTCCAAGGCTCATTTTTAGTTTTGTTTCCATAAAATATTTGTAGGACTAACATTTTCATTACATGAAGATTGCAAAATCTGGAGAAGGGGGAATCCATAGGGAGTAATAGATTATACTTTAGAGTGGGACCAAAATTTTTCTGACCCATCAGGCCATTTCTGTGAGTAGCTACAAATTATTCATAGCCTTAGATAATAAAGTGCAGCAAAGGAAGGGCGCCCGGTTGGCTCACTCAGTTGAGCATCGGCCCAGGTCATGATCCCATGCTTCATGGGTTCAAGCCCCACATTGGGCTCTGTGCTGTTGGCTCGGAGCCTGTGGCCTGCTTCAGATTCTGTCTGTTTCTCTCTCTCTCTCTCTCCCTCTCCCTCTCCCTCTCCCTCTCCCTCTCCCTCTCCCTCTCCCTCTCCCTCTCCCTCTCCCTCTCTCCCCCCACCCCTCTACCTCTCCCCTGCTTGCAATCTGTCTCTCTGTCTCCCCAAAAAATAAAGAAACATTAAAAATTTTTTCTAAAGAAAATGCAGCAAAGGAACTCTAAAATTACTGTAATTCACTATTAAACTTTCATGCTACTTGCTCTGAGAAGGACTAGAATAGATGGTTAGGAGTACGCAAAGTCTCTAGAAACAGTCTGAATTCAAACTCTAATTTATGCCCTCTGTGACCTTGGGCAAATTACTTAACCTTACTGTGCCTCAGTTTCCTCATTTAAAACAGGATTAAATAAAGTAATAAAGCTCTTGGAACCATGTCTTGTTGTAGTAAGCTTTACAAAGATGTCTAAATACAAACTTGAAAAGATGGCTAAATTTTAAAATTTCTTTTGCAGGGCCTCCACATTTCTGTAATTTAGGTTAATTGAATCCGATGCGTTCTGACTAGGTACACATTTTCCATTTCATTAGAGAGAAGACGAACATCCCCATAGTTACTACAGCAATTAACACATCAAGCATTGAGAAGCATGATGAAAGTGGGACCGGCAGCCATGGCCCCCAAAGATCCTAAAGGTGAAGGCTTGAATCTATCTCTCTATTTCATGGTCATCCACTAGCTAGAGGAAGAAAATTCAGAATATGCCTCCAGACTCCCACATACACAGAAAATCTCACCAGTGTAAAACCAATTTGTTTTACTTTAATACTCAGAGATTGTTGTTTTCTGAATGGTTAAGCATCAAAAGCTGCCAAGATACTGTGCAAAATGAAATTTAAAATAGCATGTTTAGCAATTAAATCTCAGTAAATTGGCTAGTATCAGTGCAATAAAGTGCAATATACAAACACTGCTTTTCCACTTAAATAAAAACCTAAGGGGAAAACCCATATAACAGAGACTCTCAGATTTCAACACCCCTTCTCCACCCAAGATATTGAAGATAGGATCAAATATATTGCAAGATGTCTGCTGCACTTACAAGCTTTTCAAATGCCTTCCCTACGAAGCCAGTTTCCCTTGTGCTCCATCAATTATTTCTTTGTTTTGCCTGAACGGTGCTTGTAAACTCCTCAAGGTGTGCTCCTGGGCAGTTATGCACATTTGAGATTTTTCCCTTCTGATCCCTACTTGGCTGTCTCTGGACCAGAACTGATTTGCAGGCAAGGGAAAACTGCTGAAAATTTCATGACATTTAGATTTAAAAAGCATATGGTAGTGGCTCAATAGGTTTGCTTACCTTGGATTAAAACCTATTAACGTTCCAGCATTTTTCCTCTCTGTGAGATTCATTTCTGACTTGCGTGTAGTGACTTGCAAAGTGCTTCATTACAGCTCAGGGGCACAACTGATGCCACACAAGCCATTAAAAATGAGTTTGTGAGAGTACAAAAAAGAAACCTTTGTAGACGAGGGCCAATTTGTTTCGAAGACGATGCACTGTGAGAGCATTCACAAAGAGGCAAGCATTATCTCAGATTCAAGCTATGCCGTTTTCTCTCCTATTTTTAAATACCAAATAGAGAACTGGGAGAGTCCTTTCTTTGTGACAGCAGCTTTGGTTCCTGCCCTTATTTTCTGCCATTATAGCTCCAGTTAAGCTGTATGAACAGTCCTGTGTTTTGGGTTTTTTTTTTGTTTTTTTTTTGTTTTTTTTTTTTTGCTTTGGATAAAAATACATAATTCTGTTTGGCGTCCTAAGGGGAGTCACATTATTCTCTATGCCTCAGTTTCTTTACATTCAAAATGCCTTCCTTATCAAACTCAGGATTATTGGGAGGAGTCAGGAGAGCTAATGAATATAAGTTTTAAAAGTAAAAATCAGGCAGAGAGAGCACACAGAATTATTTTTGTTATTAAAGCAGGCACACTTACTATTTGCCATTTCAAGATGCCCCCATTTTTTTTAATGATTGCAATTTAATTTGGTTTTGATTAATCCTGTTATTTTTCCCATATTCAGCCTGGCCGCAGGCTTCCAGGTAGACAGCTTTGGATCAGGGTTTCTCAATCTCAGTAATCTTTTTTAATTTTTTTAATGGTTATTTATTTTTCAGAGAGAGAGAGAGAGAGAGCAATCAGGGGAGGCACAAAGAAGAGAGAGAAAGGGAGAGAGAGAGAATCCAAAGAAGGCTCTGTGCTGTCCACGCAGAGCCCAGTGCAAGGCTCTATCTTTTGAACTGTGAGATCGTGACCAAAGCCAATAGCAAGAGTTGGACATT
This sequence comes from Panthera leo, assembly GCF_018350215.1. Taxonomy (NCBI): domain Eukaryota; kingdom Metazoa; phylum Chordata; class Mammalia; order Carnivora; family Felidae; genus Panthera; species Panthera leo. Next base: position 94,094,434 of record NC_056680.1, read on the forward strand.
TAACTGACTGAGCCACCCAGGCGCCCCTCAGCCTCAGTAATCTTGAGATATTGGGCTAGATAATTCTTTTGGCAGGAGTGGGGAGGACTGTCTTGTAGAATGTTTCATGGAATACTTGACCTCTCCCCATTAGATGCCAGTATCCCACATACCCAATTGTAACAATCAAAATTGTCTCCAGATAATGCCAAGTGTCCTGTGGTAGACAAAGTCACACAGTAGAGAACCACTGCTTTTTGGAGTTAATCAGGCTGGTATTGTCACTGGTTGCATGTATAGTAAATGGAGAATAACAAGAACAGTTTAGCAAAATCTATAGAAACCAGTGGGCATACTCCAAGAGCATTTCACAGTTTGTACAGTGCAGATATTAACCAAACCTGAATGCTAATAGTAGTCACTAAAACCCAGAATGAGGCTGAGGCTTTCAAGAGAAATTTTAGAGTGGAATTTGGAGGAGACAGGAAGGTACTTCAGAAGGATCCCCTGAACTGCAAGTATACATCTATCTAATAATAGGAAATGCCTTCCCATTCCAGGGGCCAGAAAAAGAGGGAAAAAATACCTGGGACAGAACTGGTCAAAGGGAACATGCAGACAGAGAGCAGAAAGGGTTTTCATGTTGCACAGAGAGTTACTGAAAAGGAAAGAGGGCTGGGCAAAATGATATGTGGAAAATAAAAAAGCAAGAAGAGTGGAGAAAAGGATGAGAGAAGGAAGGGCAGGAGAGAAACAAAACTGACAGTGGACATAGAGGAAAGAAAAGGGGGGAAAGCCAAAAAGATACAAAGATATAGTTAATTTCTGAGCTTTCCTGGACCCACCTGAATCTCTGCTCTAGCCTCCCCACTGCCAGTGTGGCCTTGATCAACTTGTACCTACCTTCTTGCAGGCTACTCTGCCCGTTGGGTCAGGCAGTAAGGGGCTGACTGGTCAAAAAAGAGATAGGACCTACTGCTCTGCTCAGGCTTCAGTCCACATTCTGCCCTTTCCCCATTCAAATCTAGTTGAGTCAATGGCTGGTTCCCAATGCTAGCCATGTCCTAGCACAATATCAGGTGCATCCTAAGCACAGAATGGATGTGATGATGGTATACAATCCTTAGTCTGACCTTCAAGGCCCTCCAGGTTTTGCCTTCACCCTGCCTTTCCAATGTAGACCATCCTCAATTCTGATATTTCCCAACTGTGTTTTCTAGCAGCTTGGTGTATGACATTAATTTCTCTTGTGATTGCTCAACCAGGATTGTCTCTCCTACATGAAAGTGTGACACAATTTGTAACTTCTGTAGCATTTAAACACATGTGATGGTTCATTATGGAATTTGTGTACATTTTGCCCTTCCTACTAGAGGGTTAGTTCCTGCAGGGAGCACATAGAATATATTAAGTGCTAACTAAATACTGGATGAAGGAAAGGGAGGGAAGAAGTTGAGTCTAATGAACCTAAGTGCTAATAGAGGGGAAATAGAAGAACGAATAAGGAAAAAGGGAACGGAAGAAGAGGAAATTTAAAGTGTATTTCAGAGTATTTAAAAAAATTGTATCAGTGTCACTGACCTCTGTTGTTAAAAACTCCAAAAAAAGTGAAGATAAAAATGAAGGTGTTGATAGTGTTAAATAATACTTATTTTAAAGAAACCAGAGATATTCTTAAAATAAGAACTTTAAAAACTTGATGTATATTCCTAGAAAAACACTGGCAAAAATCACTTCAATAGCAGTTTCAGAGACATAACAATTCATTTACCTGGAAATCACTTATTTAGTGACCTCAGCTATCTCCCCAGTTAGTCAAGGACAAAGCAAAAAGCAAAAGAGAAAGGCCATTAAAAGAGACACCCTAAGTTCAATAGACTAAAACTCAGGTAAATAAATCCAGGATTAGAACGTATTTACCCTCTTTTCACACAGATTTCTATTAAGAATGTGTAGAAAATATTTTCCACCTGATAGGTAAATATGTCAGCTTTAGAAAGTATAAAAAGGAGTCTCTGAAGAATGTGTGGAAATCAGGAAATGATGACTAACACCAAATACCTACGATCATTGCCTCAGCCTACCTTCAGAGGCTTATCTCCAGAAAAGCTGCTTCCTACAGAAAATGAGACCATGGAAAGCAAGCTTAAATCCAGAGAAGCTAGCCATAGCTAGATAGATCATCTGAACTGCTCCAATTTAACAAGTATCATATACCTTTCTGCCAGTCTCCATGTGTTTGAATGCTCTTCAAGGCCTCCTGCATGTAGACTTTACCCCTGCTGTTGGGTACTCTTCCTCAGACTCTTAGAGGAAAGTCCATGCCTCTACAGCTATGTTCAGCTGCCTGACTTCATGTGACCATACAATCAGACACAGATACAGGGGCCTGGATGTAGGCTTGAGACTGTAGTTCTTGGCTGGCATACCTTGGTGGTGGTTACAGCATGATAGAGGAAGAGAAGCTAGAAAAAAACAAAAACAAAAGCAGCATACCTAGAAACCTAAAATGGCAGAGGAGTTAAGAGACATTTAGACTCATCTAAGTACTTGAAACCCAAAGATCCTTACTGAGATACTTTATTTAAGCAACAACAACAACACTCTCAAAAACCAAAGAGAGAATTTTTTTTTAATATTCATTTATTTTTGAGAAAGAGAGAGCAAGCAAGGGAGGGGCAGAGAGAGGGGGACAGAGGATCTGAAGCAGGCTCTACACTGACAGCAGAGTCCGATGTGGGGCTCGAACCCACAAACCATGAGATCATAAGCCGAACTCAGATGCTGAGCCACTCAGGTGCCCCAGACAAAGAGAGAATTTCGAAAGTAGCAAGACAAAAAAGACTCATCACATATAAAGGAATCCCAATAAGGTCATCAGCAAATTTCTCAGCATAAATCTCGCAGGCCAGGAGAGGGTGGGATGATATACTTAAAGTATTCAAAGAAAAAAGCTGCCAACCAAAAATACTTTACATGGCAAAGTTGTCCTCCAAAAATGAAGGTAAAGACTTTCTAATACTCTGATACTGTAATGGTAGTAAACTACTTTGAGTGCTAAAATACAGGTTAAAAGATAAAAGTGATGAAATAACTATAGCTACAATATTTTGTTAATAAATATATAATATAAAAAGATGTACATTATGACATCGACAACATAAAGTAGGGTAGTGACAAGTAAATCTGTAGAACTTTTTTATGCAATTGAAGCTAAGCTGTCAGCTTAAAATAGAGTGTCATAACTATAAGATATATAATGAAAACACTGTGGTAATTACAAAGTAAGTAAACATAATAGAAATGATTAAAAAAAGAATCAAAGCAGGCTACAACAAATCATTAATTGACAAGAAAGACAACAAGAATGGAAGAAAGGAACTACAAAACAGTCAGAAGGCAGTTAGCAAGATGACGATAGTAAATCCTTATCTACCAATAATTATTTTAAATGATTATCTACCAATAATTATTATCTACAAATAATTAATTATGCTCAGGGGTGCCTGGGTGGCTCAGTCAGTTGAGCGTCTGACTTCAGCTCAGGTCATGATTTCATGGCAAGTTTGAGTCCTGCATCAGGCTCTGTGCTGACAGCACAGAGCCTAGAGCCTGCTTCAGATTCTGTCTCTCTCTGCCTCTATCCCACTCACACTCTGTCTCCCTCTCAAATATAAATAAACATTGAAAAAAATTTTTTAAATAAATAAATGCTCACATTCTCCAATTAAAAGATGTAGAGTGGCTGAATGGATTTAAACAAACAAAAAAACCCAAGACCCAACTATATGCTGCCTACAAGAGACTCAAACTTTAACAACACTCCTAGACTGAAAGTGAATGGATGGAAAAAATATTCAGTGAAATGGAAACCAAAAGAAAGCAGGGGTAGTTTTACTTATGTCAGACAAAACAGACTTCAAGTGAAAAGCTGTAACAGAAGACAAAGAAGGTCATTATATAATAATACAGGGACCAATTCATTAAGAAGATATAACAATTTAAAAAATAAATACACCTAGTATAGAAGAATCTAAATGTATTAAACAATTATTTACAGATCTGTAGGCAAAAATAGCAATGCAATAATAGTAGGGAACTTCAGTACTCCACTCTCAACATGGATAAATAGATCACCGAGACAGAAAACCAGTAAGGAAATAATGGACCTGTACTACAGACTAAATGGACCTAACAAATATACACAGAACATTGTCCAACAGAAGAAGAATATACATTTTGCTCAAACACACATGGATCATTCTCCAAGAGAAATCATATGTTAGGTCATAAAACAGGTCTCAACCAATTTAAGAAGATTGAAATCATATCAAGTATCTTTTCTTTTTTTTTTTAAGTATCTTTTCTGACCACAATGGTATGAAACTGGAAGTAAATAACAGGAAGAAAATTAGAAAATTCATAAATATGTAGAAATTAAACATCAATCACTGAACAACTATTGGGTCTAAGAAGAAGTCAAAAGGAAATAAAAAAAAATGACTTGAGACAAACAAAACTGAAAGCACAACATTCCAAAACTTATGGGCTGCACCAAAGCAGTTCTAAGAGTGAAATTTATAGTGATATACACCTGCACTAAGAAAAAAACTATCTCAAATAAACAACCTAAACTTATACCTCGAGGAACTAGATAAAGAACATACTAAGCCCAACATTAGTAGAAGAAAGGAAATAAAGATTAAAGCAGAAATAAGTGAGATAGAAGCTAGTAAGACACTAGAAAAATCAATGAAAATAAGAGTTGTTTTTTTTAAAGAAACAACATTGACAAACCTTTAGCTATACTTACAAAAAAAGAGTCGACTCAAATTAATAAAATTATAAACAAAAGAGGATACAAGAGAATACATTACAACTAATACCACTGAAATACAAAGGATCAAAAGAGACTACTATTGACAATTACACACAAAAAAATTAGATAACTTAGAAGATATGAATAAATTCCTAGAAACATACAACTTATCAAGACTGAATCAAGAAGTAATAGAGAATTTGAACAGATCAATATCAAGCAAAGAGATTGAATCAATAATGAAAATTTCCCCCAAAAATAAAAGCCCAGGACCAGATGACTTCACTGGCAAATTCTACAGCACACTGAAAGAAGAATTATTACCAACCCTTCTTAGACTCTTCTAAAACAATGAATAAGAGGAGGTACTTCCAAACTCATTTTATAAGACTAGCATTACCCTCAAACTCCAGCCAGACGAGGACACTACAAAAAAAAAAAAAAATACAGACCAGATACATAAACTCAGATATATACATATAGATATATACGCTCACCATTAAATTAGAAAAATATGGTCTATAATTATTAGACCACACAATTATTATGTGGATAGACAATTGTGTATTAAGTCCCTCTTTGTACCAGTGAGATAGGTAGAAAAACTAAGAAATTATAAGATATGAGATAATGTATGTTAATATTATTTGGAAAAGCACAAATAGTCCTCAATTTTCACCATTCCTGGAAACCAAGTCATAAAGAAGATCATGTTTCCCACTAGAAAAATGAAATAATTGGTAGTTGCATTACTGACCAAATATTCAGCAGCAAGGAAACCATAAATATGAATGACAACATGTTTTAACCATCAACTATAAACTCTCAAATTGTTTAAAACACTAGGCTGATGCTTTAATCCCCAGGAAAAAATATGTTGAAAGGTATGGCTTATCCTCAACAAGAAAACTCTCATCAAAATAGATCTGTAGTCAGAATAAATGAATGGATCAATAAATATCTGTTGTGTTAGGCATTATGATTGTTGCTGAAAGAAATTTGAAAGATGACTTCTACCTTAAAGAGTTGACAGTTGCCAAAAGTCTGCTAGAACTGATACATGAATTCAGCAAAGTCACAGGATACAAAATCAATGTACAGAAATCAGTTGCATTCTTATACACTAATAATGAAGCAACAGAAAGATAAATAAAGAAACCGATCCCATTCACAACTGCACCAAGAAGCATAAAATACCTAGGAATAAATCTAACCAAAGATGTAAAAGATCTGTATGCTGAAAACTATAGAAAGCTTATGAAGGAAATTGAAGAAGATATAAAGAAATGGAAAAACATTCCATGCTCATGGGTTGGAAGAATAAATATTGTCAAAATGTCAATACTACCCAAAGCTATCTACACATTCAGTGCAATCCCAATCAAAATTGCACCAGCATTCTTCTCGAAGCTAGAACAAGCAATCCTAAAATTCATATGGAACCACAAAAGGACCCAAATAGCCAAAGTAATTTTGAAGAAGAAGACCAAAGCGGGAGGCATCACAATCCCAGACTTTAGCCTCTACTACAAAGCTGTAATCATCAAGACAGCATGGTATTGGCACAAAAACAGACACATAGACTAATGGAATAGAATAGAGACTCCAGAATTGGACCCACAAAAGTATGGCCAACTAATCTTTGACAAAGCAGGAAAGAACATCCAGTGGAAAAAAGACAGTCACTTTAACAAATGGTGCTGGGAGAACTGGACAGCAACATGCAGAAGGTTGAAACTAGACCACTTTCTCACACCATTCACAAAAATAAACTCAAAATGGATAAAGGACCTGAATGTGAGACAGGAAACCATCAAAACCCTAGAGGAGAAAACAGGAAAAGACCTCTCTGACCTCAGCCGTAGCAATTTCTTACTTGACACATCCCCAAAGGCAAGGGAATTAAAAGCAAAAATGAACTATTGGGACCTCATGAAGATAAAAAGCTTCTGCACAGCAAAGGAAACAATCAACAAAACTAAAAGGCAACCAATGGAATGGGAAAAGATATTTGCAAATGACATATCGGACAGAGGGCTAGTATCCAAAATCGATAAAGAACTCACCAAACTCCACACCTGAAAAACAAATAATCCAGTGAAGAAATGGGCAGAAAACATGAATAGACACTTCTCTAAAGAAGACATCCGGATGGCCAACAGGCACATGAAAAGATGCTCAATGTCACTCCTTATCAGGGAAATCCAAATCAAAAGCACACTCAGATATCACCTCACGCCAGTCAGGGTGGCCAAAATGAACAAATCAGGAAACTATAGATGCTGGAGAGGATGTGGAGAAACAGGAACCCTCTTGCATTGTTGGTGGGAATGCAAACTGGTGCAACCACTCTGGAAAACAGTGTGGAGGTTCCTCAAAAAATTAAACATAGACCTACCCTATGACCCAGCAGTAGCACTGCTAGGAATTTACCCAAGGGATACAGGAGTACTGATGCATAGGGGCACTTGTACCCCAATGTTTATAGCAGCACTCTCAACAATAGCCAAATTATGGAAGGAGCCTAAATGTCCATCAACTGATGAATGGATAAAGAAATTGTGGTTTATATACACAATGGAGTACTATGTGGCAATGAGAAAGAATGAAATATGGCCCTTTGTAGCAACGTGGACGGAACTGGAGAGTGTTATGCTAAGTGAAATAGCCATACAGAGAAAGACAGATACTATATGTGTTCACTCTTATGTGGATCCTGAGAAACTTAACAGGAACCCACGGGGAAGGGGAAGGAAAAAAAAGAGAGGTTAGAGTGGGAGAGAGCCAAAGCATAAGAGACTCTTAAAAAATGAGAACAAACTGAGGGCTGATGGAGGGAGGGGAGGGTGGGTGATGGGTATTGAAGAGGGCATCTTTTGGGATGAGCACTGGGTGTTGTATGGAAGCCAATTTGACAATAAATTTCATATATTTAAAAAAAAAAGTTGACAGTTTCATCAGGGACATTTACATAAGTAACTGCAATGCAGTGTATGAAGGAAGGGTTTAGTACCAGAAGTATGACAATAACAGCCAGCATTTATTGAGCACTTACTATGTACATGGCACTGTTTGAATTGTTTTATCTAAGTGAACTCATTTAATACTCAAGTCAGCTTGCAAGGTAGGTACTCCTATTAGTTCCTTTTTACAGATGAGAAAATTGGTAGTGGAGAGTGGTTAGATCACACAACTCAGATGTGGTAGAGGCAAAATTAAACCCACACAGTATGGCTCAGAACCCACATTCTTAAAACGATCCTGTATTGCTTCTTAGAAGAAGAAAGCTGTATTAGCTCAGAAGAAAAAAAAACTTAATAGATTACTTTTAGTTGGTAAAAAATCTAAGAAGCCTTTCTGAAAATATTGGAATTTGTGTTGGAACTGGAGGAACATACAGCTCTTGAATTTGCAGAAGCATGACGGACGGCATTCCCAGTGCACAAAGTCTGGGAAATGAGAAATTGTGAAGCACAGGGCAAGTTTTTTACCCACTCCTTTTACTGATCTTTATTCAAAGAATGGAGTATATTTTAAGAATGCCCCTCACTTGTACCTGCCTTAGATCCTCTAAATTGGTGATTGGCATCCCCATCGACCTAGTGCCTAAGAGAATTCAGAACAGAATCAAAGATTTCCTTCACCATCCCCAGCACCTACCATTCTTACCTACAACACATCCCAAGTCCTCTCCCTCTCCCCCTTTCTCTTCCCACTATCATTGCTTCAGGGTAAGCCCCATGACTCCCACCTACACCACAAAGTAGCCTCCTGCCTCAAGTCCCCATTTTCAGCCTCAAACCCTTCAATCCAGTCTTCACATCAGTGCTAGAGTATCTTTCTAAAATGCAATCTGATCAAAGTGCTTCCCCACCTATAGGATAAATCCAAATTTGTTATTGAGGCATTAAAATCCACTTGTGATCTAGCTGCTACCTAGCCACATCTTCTGCCATTTGCCCCTGTATTCAGCCACACTGAACTACTTATTCTCTGAATAGGTACATGCTCGCTACGGACAGCTTTCTCACCTAAAAATCCTTCCCCATCCATCCCTACAATCCTCAACTTCTAAGTCTACCCTGAAAATTTCTGTTCAGGTGATTCAGCCTGCGTTCTTCCTCTGGAAGTCTTCAATGACCACTCAATGCAGGACAGGCATTTTTTCTAGGTTCTTGAGCCTCTATTTCCCACATCATATTGTAATTGCTTTTACATGTTTCATTATTCACCAGACCATAAACTTTACAGGCAGGGGCTTTGAGACTCATTCTTACCTGTATTTCCCAGTGCTCACCCCATGTTTGGTAAGTAAGTGAATGATTTATTGGATTCTAGAATTCTAGGATCATGGATACATACCCAGCCCCAGCCTATCTTATCCACCCTCTTCTTTAATTGAAGGCTCATCACTGTTTCTATTCTGTCTTCTTAAACCAAATTAAGATAGCAAGATAATTACACATTACTGATAATTTCTGGTATCTTTATGTTATCATTTTTAAAACTGTAAGAGGAAGGAGGTGGTTTAAAATGCTAAAAAACTGGTTAATCCAGATTGAAGAAAGAGATCTATACATTTAATTTAAATCCAAGGTGTGCTGAACCTTCAAGAACTGTCAGTGACATCTTCATCTCAAAGGGAGTGTCACAGTTAAACATAATATTGTTTGACATACAGATTCTGTTCATAATCTGATGATATAAGTTTGTACATTTTTTTATATCTGTCATTCTAGTTACTTACTTTAATCTTTCCATTGATTTTCCTATAGTATCTGCTTTTTGTTTGCTTTTCTTCCTCCTTGACTAACTCAAGTGCAATGGACCCACATCCTCAGCTAAGCAGCTGCAGGTCTCCCTGTCCCTCTTTGCTTTTATACTGGGGTTGCTCTTTCTCCTCTGAGGCAAAACCCATAGCTTCCTGGAACTTCTCCATCCCCCAGCACTCAGGTCCTACTTCCCTCTTGCCCCCAAGCTGATTGATGCGGGTCCTGCTTTGGGGTTGTTAGTGATGGCTTAGTGATAATGGGACTACTTCCTAGTAACATTAATAGTAGCAGCAGCAGTAGTAATAGTTAATGTTTTTGGAACATTTGCTATGTTCCTGACACTCTGCTAAACAATCATCCTATGGATAGTCACTATTGAATTCTCATAGCACTCCTATGAAAACTAGTGAGTGGAAGAACTCAAAGAAGCAGCTCCTTAGTAAAGCTTGTAAAGGGCAAAGGTGAGAAGGTGTACACCTCACTCCCCCTGATCTCAGGTTCTCCAGCCCTTCTTGTCCTCTTGCCACCTGTCTCCCTGCTGGAACATAGATTGAAAGAACTGCTACTATGGCCACTGACCTCTTTCCTCTGCATCTTTACCTCTTCACTTTGCCAAGAGCTCCTGACTCCTGTTGCTTTTTATGCTGACCCTCTTTTCAGATCTTTGGCTCCTGATCACAGGTGTATCTCTGAAAAATAATGGCATTAAAACAACAACCTTTCATCATTACCTTTTTTCAAAGAAACAACACTTTTAACATCTAACCAGTTAGAGTATCAGGTTAAGGGATATTTTGTTCAAATGGAACAGATAGACTTCTATGAAAAATATAGACTAGACTGATCTCCCAACAAACTCTTACTGCTAAAGCAATGTGGCCTCCACAACCTCAACACTTAGATACAGGCTAAACTTGGAACCAACTTACGAGCTTCCCAGTACTAACTGGCCCTGCTGCCTGTCCTGCCTGAGTGATGCCTTCCTTCATCCCTCACATCTCAGTGAACTCAAGACTCGGAAGAGATTTAAGTAGCTCCTCTTCTCAAGGTAATAATCCTTCACTGGGATCACCTCCCCATGCTCTTGATTACATTCATTCTTCAGAGAGTTAACCATTCATTTTATGAACTACTTCTGGGCCTTATACATACTTCTATGTTTTTCACATTATTTTGTGGCCATGATTTGTCACCTTCACTGGACTCTGAGCTCCTTGAGAACAAAGGTCCTATCCATGTCATCTTTGCTTCCCCAGTGTCTAGCACATAGTAGGTCTTCAATATGACTAATGAACAGACTGACCCCTCACAGTAGAGAAACCAGCTTTTAATAAGTGGGAGACACAGAGCTCAATAAAGTGCTTTGCAGAATAATTTTATTAATAATTTCAACATGGCAATCATTTTTGAAACACAATTCTTAAATTGTCTTATTTTCAGTATTCAGTAGGTAAACAGATTCAATGCCTAGATCTCCCCCTTTCCCACTGATGCCCCATAGCAAAACAACAAAACTACAGAACAGGGGATCCTAATAGGGACATTACCCTCCACCAAGGACAGTGAGTACAGACTCTCACCAATCACAACACCAGGGAGAGATTTGCTAAGTCATTAATGATAAGTCCATGTGGAATTAAAACTGTCTTGTTCACTTTGGAAGTCCTCAGTACTTCATATGTAATCAAATAATATGGATAGGTAATGGATCGGTTAATTATGTTAGCAGAAATGTGAATGTCCCATTTTTTGAGAGGGAAATAGTCCTCAGTATTTTTGCTTGGAAGTGGTGAGCAGGAGAGGAAAGAAGATAAGACAGAAATGAGCTAATGGGTATATCTGATGCTCAGTGTTCTCACCTGAAATAAAGAGCAACTCCAGCCTGTCCTGGCCCTTCATGCAGGTTTCTCTAAGACATCCAGATTGACCAGAGGCTGTCTACACTCTGTGGCCCAGAGTTGGTACTTTCTCAATCCGTAAGTCAAGAAACATGAAGGAAATGCAAATTATGAATTGTCTCTTTCTTCCATCTTCTCTTCTCCTTGACTTCTTATCTTCCCTGTTTTTCATAGCGCCTTAACATTTATTCTTCATTCAAGTTCTAGAATTAAGTATTTGTGTCTTAAATACCACTGGATGCATTTCAGAGTTCCAAACATGTGTCCAGCCCTATTCTAAGCACTAGGTACACTATGATAAAGAAAACAAAGGTCATAAGAAAGGTCATCCCTAATTTCTTTCTTTTTTCTTTTTTAAATTTCTAACAGCTGCTTTGCAGTGTCGAACAATTTATTTATTTTTTTATATAATTTATTGTCAAATTGGCTTCCATGAAACACCCAGTGCAAATCCCAACAAGTGCCTTCCTCAGTGCCCATCGCCCACTTTCCCCTCTCCCCCATCCCCATCAACCCTAAGTTTGTTCTCTGTATTTAAGAGTCTCATGGTTTGCCTTCCTCCCTCTCTATTTGTAAGGTTTTTTCCCCCTTCCCTTCCCCCATGATCTTCTGTTAAGTTTCTCAAGATCCACATATGAGTGAAAACATATGGTATCTGTCTGTCTCTGACTGACTTATTTCACTTAGCATAATACCCTCCAGTTTCATCCACGTTGCTTCAAATGGCCAGATTTCATTCTTATTGCCAAGTAGTCTTCCATTGTATATATAAACCACGTCTTCTTTATCCATTCATCAGTTGATGGACATTGAGGCTCTTTCCATAATTTGGCTATTGTTGAAAGTGCTGCTAAAAACATGGGGGTACATATGCCCCTATGCATCAGCACTCCTGTATCCCTTGGGTAGATTCCTAGCAGTGCTATTTCTGGGTCATAGGGTAGTTCTATTTTTAATTTTTTGAGGAACCTCCACACTGTTTTCCGGAGCGGCTACATCAGGTTGTATTCCCACCAACAATGCACTAAGGTTCCCGTTTCTCCACATCCTTGCCAGCATTTATAGTCTCCTGATTTGTTCATTTTAGCCACTCTGACTGGAGTGAGGTGATATCTCAGTGTGGCTTTGATTTATATTTCCCTGATGATGAGTGATGTTGAGCATTGTTTCATGTGTCTGTTGGCCATCTGGATGTCTTCTTTGAAAAAATGTCTATTCGTGTCTTCTGCCCATTTCTTCACTGGATTATTTGTTTTTCGAGTGTGGAGTTTGGTGAGTTATTTGTACAATTGGATACTAGCCCTTTATCCAATATGTCATTTGCAAGTATCTTTTCCCATTCCATTGGTTGCCTTTTAGTTTTGTTGATTATTTCCTTTGCAATGCAGAAGCTTTTTATCTTGATGAGGTCCCAATAGTTCATTTTTACTTTTAATTCCCTTGCCTTTGCATATGTGTCAAGTAAGAAATTGCTGTGGCTGAGGTCAAAGAGGTTGTTGCCTGCTTTCTCCTCTAGGGTTTTTATAGCTTCCTGTCTCACATTCAGGTCTTTCACCCATTTAATGTAATCCCAATCATAATTGCACTGGCATTCTTCTCAAAGATAGAACAAACAATCCTAAAATTTGTATGGAACCACAAAAGACCCCAAATAGCCAAAATAATACTGAAGAAGAAAACCAAAGCAGGAGGCATCACAATCCCAGACTTTAGCCTCTACTACAAAGTTGTAATCATCAAGACAGTATGGTATTGGCACAAAAGCAAACACATAGACCACTGGAATAGAATAGAGAACCAAGAATTGGACCCAAAAATGTATGGCCACCTAATCTTTTTTTTAATTTTTTTAAAATATTTATTTATTTTTGAGACAGAGAGAGACAGAGCATGAACGGGAAGGGTCAGAGAGAGAGAGACACATACACGGAATCTGAAACAGGCTCCAGGCTCTGGGCTGTCAGCACAGACCCCGATGCGGGGCTCGAACTCACGGACTGCGAGATCATGACCTGAGCTGAAGTCAGCCACTTAACCGACTGAGCCACCCAGGTGCCCCAACTAATCTTTGACAAAGCAGGGAAGAGTAACCAATGGAAAAAAAGACAGTGTCTTTAACAAATGGTGCTGGGAGAACCGGACAGCAACGTGCAGAAGAGTGAAACTAGACCACTGTCTTACACTATACACAAAAATAAACTCAAAATGGATGAAAAGTCATCCCTAATTTCATGGAGTTTCTATTTGGTGGGGGAGACAGATAATGAGCAAGGAAACAATACGTATACAGAACTTCAGACAAATACTATGAAGACAGTAAAGCACAGTAAGGGAATAAACAGTCACTGGGAAGATAGGATAGGGCCACCTTATAAATATAATGGCCAGGAAGATGTTTTGAGGAAGTCCCAGTGCTAAAAAAGCAATGCTTCTTCCGCATCCAAGCAGTCTTGCACAAAGACATTTATTATAATCAAAGAACCACTCTCAGTTATAATCCCCTTTAGGGAAGGACTTATGTCAACACACAGTGACATATATAGAAGATGTTCTGTAAGTGACCATTGCCTAATTAATTTTCTTCTGATGTTCACTTAGGAACCTATTAACTAGAAAAACCATTGGGTTGTTCCAATGAATCTCTGAGAGCTGTACAAGAGAGTTCATCAAAGATTTACCCAAAGTGCTGGACACCCCTGACAATGTGTTTTACTTTCTTTCACCCTAAATGCTCTTCACCCACTGGGATATTATCTGTTGACATCCAACATCTGTTGTTCATTTTCGAACACTAATCCCTGTGGTGTGTCCTTTGGGTGATCAAGCTTACTCTGAAGCTCGCTATAAAATATTCAAGAAGATTGGGACTCTCCTATTTTTCCATTGACATTTTTACCCCTCCTTTGATTTCAGCTTGATTTTATTTTTCTTTTGCTTCCCTTCCCACTATTTTATTTCTTCAGGTAAGCTTTTTTCTTTTGTGTGTGCATGCCACAGCCTTGGCCATGTGCTTTCTAACTTACAAAAATCACAGAATTTGAGCGATTTTTTTCTTTAAAAAAGCCCATGTACTAGCATCATTTTAATAGAAAATAAAAATTTTAAAAGGTCAAATCTGTTTTCCTGGGCAAGACATGTTTTTCATATTTAGAGTCTATCAAGAGTTGTACTTCTGAAGCCTGTCATAAATTCCTAGGTGTCAGGAACCCCTCCCTCATCAATGCCCTTTGAAGTTAGGAGTTTAAACCAAGGATAATAAAAATAATCATGCTTATATTTCTACTTGTCCAATACACTTCATTCCAAGGCATAAGAACAACTTTCAAGCAAACTCCACAACCACTTTTTCTCACTGATAAATATTATTATAAATAAGTAGCCATAAAGGTATGTTATCCTGCCAGATACACAAGAAAAGCTGTGCTAAAACTGAGATGAAAATGTTTTCATGAACTACTTCTCTTATACTTTCCCTCCTACTGCTTCTAAAAACCCCCCATCCCATCTCCCAAATTTTCTCTGAAGTGGCTAATTATGATATGTAAAGCCTCTCTCTTCAAATTATTTCAATAACAATGCACTGAGATTGTTAACTAATGTGTTAAAAAGTCTACAACAGAATGGTTTCATTTGGAAATATGATTTGTTTGACATCCTCATCTTTCCAGATGTTATGAAAGTTTCCTTTATTCACCAAGCCAAAAAACTGGAATATATAAATGGCTTTGTAGTTGGCAGGTAATTTTGAAATAGTTTACAAGAATAAATTCACAGAATAATAGTGAAAGTGTTCTTTCTCTGAATATTTCCTTATATCTTCTAAATCTCTGAAAATGCCAGGAGAAACCTTTACTATGAGCACAGTGCTCCGAAGGTAACTCATTCTTCACTTCTGGTACATTTCTTTATCTTACAGGGTGGATAAGAAGACTCTTCCTAAATCTTCAAAATCTCTAGTCTTATAGCCAACAAATTAATCAAAACCCATATGCTATCTAGTGAATCTGCCCGGGACATCCCGATCCCGGGCAGATTCCTTAGTCTTCCATTTGCTCAACAGTCTAAATATTGAGCATTTCAGGGATTTCCTGGAAGGGAGGTCTGCTGGACTGAGAAGCAGAGGCCCTTTCACATTCCAGCTCCACTCATTTGGATCCTGGTAACTTTCATCAAAATCTCCTTTTGTTCCCTATTTGTAAAAGAAGGATTCTTAATGCCCTTTCCTGTTCTAAAATTATAATTTGTTCATTTCTTGAAAGTCACCACTGGAAACCAGCAAGCAAAATGACAGAGGGTAAATTAGCCACCCTGTATGTCCTCTAGTCCCATTTTCACTTGGGACTCCCACCACACCTCCTCACACAAATTAAGACAACGGGGAAACTCACATCTTACAGATTTTAAGATAAACTGAGGCATATTAAATATTGTAAGAGTTTATTTGAACTCAAAATTCAATTGGAATCAGGCAGTGCTAAGCCAGAAGTGGTTAGGAGTGTTCTACCAACCGGAGCCAGAGAAAGACTTATATAGAGAAAGTGCAAAATCAAATAAAGGAAATTATTTGATTGGCTTTAACTTAAAGCGTAGCTGGCTGGTTGTGATTGGTTGCCCTCTCCGTTTTGATTCCATAACTCTGAGTCACTTATAGGCTTACATTTTGGTTTACTTCCATAGCCACCATGGCATTAGAACGATTTCAGGGGTGCCTGGGTGGCTTAGTCGGTTAAGCATCCGACTTCGGCTCAGGTCATGATCTCACAGTTCGTGAGTTCGAGCCCCGCGTCGGGCTCTGTGCTGACAGCTCAGAGCCTGGAGCCTGCTTCACATTCTGTGTCTCCCTCTCTCTCTGCCCCTTCCCTGCTCATGCTGTGTCTCTCTCTGTCTCAAAAATAAATAAACATTAAAAAAAAAAAAAAGAACCATTTCAATATAATGGCCTCCTTGTTTAATTATCTTAATGTGCAGAAAGCATTTTTATCACCAAAGGAAGGGAAGTCCGAATACACAGCCACTACTAATTCCATTAAAATGGGTTCATGAACCAGAGAGAATATTTTTAATGTTCCTAACAGGGAGATCAGCTTTTCAGATCATTAGAGAATGCTTCCACTTGGAGGAAGATTTAGGTTGCCTTTCTCCCCCTGTAGAGGAACAATTTGGTAGGTCAGGGAAATTAATTCAAGTGGTCAGAGCAAGGAGTTTCCATGTGTGTTCATGGTGAAGTCTTGTTCATGAAACACTTCCCACCAGCCCACCCTTTGGGTCTGTTTGAGCACTGCTACATTCTGATTTCCTCCTTAATGTGGAAAACCTATGTTTCTGATTATATTCCCAAACTTGGCATGAACTAGCAGTGAGTTAACACATTGCAAAAGAGTTCTGTGCCAGGCGGCCATGCAAGCTGAAGCCCTTCAGATCCAATGTAGCAACCCCAGGAAAGAGTTTGGCTCTCTGGCTACTTCTGCACCTACCCTCCAAACTACCTCTCTGCAGAGCAGTACTGAGGGGCAGGCTCACCCAAGGCCTCCCCACTGCCTACCCCCCACTGGCCTTTCTAAGCTGCCCTGTCTCTTACTCTGCAATGTCTCCCAGCTTTGTTCACACTGCAAATTTCATTCCATTAGCATGTTGAAGCCTCCTCCCAGATTATTAATCAAGATGTGAAGATAAAACCTAATCCACAGTCCCTCAGCTACAAATGCTCAGAGCCAGCCTCATTAAACATATCTGTCAACGATAGATTACACCAGCCTTAGGCCCCAAATTGATTGGAAGTCAGAGGGAGGTGTGCAAAGCATTTGGTTGCACAATATAGCTAAAAGAAAGAACTCCTTTTAAGGTGTGGCCAATTAACTCCACTTAGAGATAACTATAGGCTATATATTGTTTTATAGGTTCTTTTCTTGAGTTGTTAACAGCAGCCAAAGAGATGGGGAAACAGATGTAGAGGGCTGGGAAACAATAATTCAGGTACTGTGTGTGAAAACCTGAAAATCATTATGAATGGGAGTAAAGTAATATGCCATATTGGAAGCAAACCTAGCGAATTCCTGCGTGGATTCAAACACTATTTCCTTGTGTCAAAAAGAAAAAAAAAATTGTTGAATTCTGTTAAAGTGCTTAAAGTCACAGTTCACTAAGGTTCTTATCTATCATCCTGTCGTTAGCATCCTCACCACCATCCTCAACATGATATACTTTGTATTTACATTGGGCTTTTCAAGTTCAAAGCACAAAGCAGACACATCAGGCAATTAATCACCTTAAGGGATCTATGTTGGGTGGAATGCTTTCCCAGCGAACGCATTCCTAACATGTCGCTAGAGGATCCACTCAGCAGGAGTGTTCCTGGCCTACAATTTGATGTCATATGTTGGCATTTTGTCAAATTTCAAATATACATTTTTACCTATCAAACTGACAACCGTATTTTCTGAATCAAAAGAAAAGTGATTTTACTGATCTTTTAGCATTAAGAATCACTCCTCTCCATTTGGGTGTTACTGAGTAGTAGTCACATTTTATACACATGTAAAAGAGAAGGGGAAAAAAGATGGAAGAAATAAAATTAAATAAATATATTAATTGTTTTTAATGAGAAAGTGAGTGATCAAAAAAAGTAATTAAATCTGAGGAGATTTATAATTGGAAACAGATGTAGATGTGAAACTGGTTTGAAATAAGCAAAGGGCTCCAGACATCTTCCAAGAATATGTTTTAATACATAAACATGTAACAGCACAATAGCTAGGCCAAAATTGCCCAATTTCAAAACTTCACCTGTGTTTCTTAAGTAAGTTTGCTTTTTATTCTTTGAGATTAAAATGGAAAAGGAGGGTTTCCCATATTTGAGCTGTTTATTAACAATTCTTTATTTATGGTGGACAGTAAAACTAGGCATATCTGTTTCGCTTTTCTGTCCTGGTAGGTTTCATATTCTGCTTCCAATTCCCATGCCCCCGTGGTGTTCTATTTGAATTTCCAATGCAGCAGAGGAAATGGTTTCTAAAATATTAAAATCCTGTTTTCATTGACTTTCTTTACGCTTTGTGACCACATTTCTATTCAGATCAGGTTGCACAGCTTTTAACTTTGCCAAGTCTAAATTTAAGAGCAAATGCATGGTACCCCCCTAAGTGGATAGCTCTTATAACAAGGGAGAAGCAGTCTGGAAATTGCAGAGAAGCCAGGCTGGTAGGTGACACACACCCCCCCCCCCTTTTTTTAATGTTTACTCCTGTTTTCAGACTTTTTGAAACTGTTTCAGGCTACAACTATAAACAGAGGCTCATTGGGAAAAAGACACCAAGAAAGTGGTGTCCAAGAAACAAACTTGGCTGGGTTCACTTTGCATGGAAAACAGTCACTGCTACGTCCCCAACCCTCACCCCAGCTTTTGTCTCCTTACCTCCACTCTTGTTTTCCTTAAGTCCCAATTCTATGTAGGAGTTCTTTTTATTGTGTCTAATTCTAGGTCTTTATTGCTTCCTTGCTGAAAGCCAAGCAATACAGTCTAAAAAACGAAGCTGACCGTTCTCTTTGAGGGAATCAGGTCCTAACACCTGGCATGGCCCCTCAAGAAAAATTCTTTGAGAAATTGAACCTAGGGCCTCTCAAGTCTGCCTCAGGGATTTTCCTTGCCCCTCCCTAATAGTGACTCTCACTATAAAATTATAGTTCTAATAATGAGTGCTTATACATTACTTTATAGTTCATAAAGCATTTTCATATCTTCATAAGAGCTCTGAGTCATAAGATGGGCAGGTTTTATCTACATTTGATAGATGAGAAAACTTTCAGAGACATTACATGGATTGTCCAAGAATAAGATAATTAGGAGAAAAGACAGGGCTCTAGCTCAGACCTCCAAATTCCCAATCCTATTTACTCCACCCACAAGTGTTTGTGTTCCCATATACCCCTTTCCTGAAAGCAGGGTCATACTGAGAAGTTTTTCTTTTCCGGGTGCCTCCTCTTCAACCCAAGTACAAATGGACAAAAATAGTTTGGGGAATTCATTCAGATCGTGGTCACATATCTTGGGTGCAAAGATGGCCTGTCTAAACTTCATCCTGACTGACATCACTTGGATCTATGTTAGTCTTCCTCTTGTTAAAGATGCTTTACAATTCAACAAATACTTGTGCGGCATCTACTTATCCAGGCATTGTACCAAGCTCTAGGGAGACAACAATAAATAAGACAGCTACTGAGGGGCTTACCGTCTAAATTAAACATACAATTACAATCCCATATAATAAGTCCTTCAAGAGAGGACATGAACAGAAATAGTCATGGAAATCTCCCCTCAGAAAAGGACATCTAAATTGAGGCCTGAAAGTATCATATGACCTCACTCATATGAGGACTTTAAGATACAAAACAGATGAACGTAAGGGAAGGGAAGCAAAAATAATATAAAAACAGGGAGGGGTACAAAACATAAGAGACTCTTAAATATGGAGAACAGAGGGTTCCTGGAAGAATTATGGGAGGGGGCATGGGCTAAATGGGTAAGGGGCATTAAGAAATCTACTCCTGAAATCTTTGTTGCACTATATGCTAACTAACTTGGATGTAAATTAAAAAAATAAATTAAAATGGCAATAAATAAATAAATAAATAATAAATTAAGGCCTGAAAAATGAGTTAGCCAAGTAAAGAGGTGGGAAAAAATATTTCAGGAAAAATATATATCACTCAGGAGTTGTTGTTTCATGAGTATAGAGTTTCAGTTCTGCAAGATGAAAAAGTTCTGGGGATTGATTATACAACAAGGTGAATATACTTAACACTACTCAACTATATACTTAAAAATGGCAAAGATGATATTACATGTATTTTACCAAAATAAAAAATATTTGTATTTTTTTCACCAAGTATAATGATGCAAATCCCAGCCTTCCATTTCTGCAACGTTGGGCCCTGAAATTGAACTCCAGAATCAGCTTTTACTGATTTTACATTATTTCCTCGTGGGAAGTTTTAGTCCACCATTGCTTATCTCTTACAAGGGAAAACCCTTAGTTAAAAGGAGTATTAATTGTGACTTCCTTCAACTCTAGCCTCCTAGAAGGTTTACTCCACTCACAGCCCTGAGCCTCTCCAGACCTGCCCACATCAACCATTCTAAAGTGCAAACAAGAAAACTTTCTTTCAGTTGAGGCCATAATAAGGAAAGGGAAGGATTTAGGCATGGTGATTTAAAATTGTGTCAACCAAAAAAAACCTATGTTAAAAAAAAATTAATTTTCCATACCTTATAAGCTCACATACTCCTAAGACTTTGTATTTCCTTTTTAATATTTTTGGTTTTTTCCTTGGCTTTTTTTTCTTTTAATAAAAGTCCTCTGAGCATCTCCAGCTTGGATTGACAAGGGGAATATGATATGGTCCATTTGTAGTGTCAGTAGCCACTGAAACTCCTCTGGAGCATTGGGAAACCCTGACAGAGCTGAGACAGTGAGGAAGGTGACCTGGACCCAGGGTAATTTCTGACACTTTCCCACACAAGGTTAAATTATACTAGTCTAGCATACCAGGCACGTTCCCCTTTTCCCAGAACCCTGGGCGGAATTGTGAGCAATTGGGACTTTCAGAAGTTGGAAACACTCTGAGGAAAATGTCAGCAGCAGAAGGAAAGGGTTACCCAAGAGCCATCCCCCCTTGGTCTCTCTCTACCCCCCCCCCCCCCGCCCTACTTTTCCCATGTACTCATTCCAGAAAACTGTGTGCTCTTCAGAGGCCAATAAACAGCCATAAGTAACTAGCTGGGTTACTTATGGAGACTGAAGGAGACCAAACTTGAAGCAGCAAGGTGAGCAACACTAAAATCTGTTTGAGATTCTTAACTTCTATATACTTTGTATCTCAGAAAGAAAAATCACAGTCAGCTGTGAACTCAAGCAAGGTCAAGGATCTTTCAAAGGTTTGGAAATAGGCTTCAGGATAACAATCCAACCATCCTAGCATGGTGCACAGGACCTTTCATGATCTGGTCAGTTTCATTTTTCTAGCCACATATATCACCCTCTCCTCTCACACCTCACTTCCGCCATACTGAACTATAGTGTCTGCAGTTCCCCAAGCCTATATTGTTATAGTTAAGCTGCTATAAAGTATATACAGTGATTCATAGTAGACAGATATTTCTTTTTCATCTAAATTCCATAAGGAGCATGGCAGCCTACATCACTTTTGCTCATATCTCATAAGCCAGAATTAGTCCTAACACTAGGCTAGGAAATATAGTCTTTAGCTGAGTGCTCAGCTAAAACTGGGAAAGTTTAGTTCTAAAATGGAGGAATGATGAACAGATGTTGGGAGATATTTAACAGTCTGTGTTATCTCGTAACTCTGTGTCTTTGCACACCTGCTTCCCTTAGAATGCCCCTTCTCTGAAAGATTCCCACATCCTTAGGACTCAGCTCCAACATCACCTTCCCTGAGATACATACCCTTGCCCTGCACTCCCAGAGAAGAGCAGAAATATCTGGAAATTCTAATCAGAGCTCCATTCCAGTTAATCTGGAAATTGTCCTATTATTTCTTAGAAGTAATCATTTTATTTTTTTTTACCTGTCTCAGTATGACCATGGTTTCTCGTCTTGCCCATATTTCATGTTAATTCTGATGCTTTTGAAAAAGTATAGATTTTTTCCCCCAAAAAAACATTATTGAAGGTATCTGTGTGTGGGCATTAGATCAATCTGAGAGTGAGTTATTTCAAATTTGGAACCGATTTACCATAAAAAATACCTTATTCATGGTGGTTGGGTATCCAACCAGGCTATTAAAGAATTATAATTCATAATGTAACTAAACTCAGGTTCTTACAATTCTATAGGTCCTACCACATGCAGAATGAGGGCAATTCTCTGGAGAACTCAGAGCTCCAGTTTGGCCCCCACCCAATTTTATCCTTTACAGTGAGTTTGGGAGTGTCTTAGTTTAGGCTCTCAGAAGTAGGCTGCGAGAAAAGGATTTTAGTACAAGTGGTGTATTTGGGACGTGCAGGGAACATAAGGAAAGAAGAAGAAAGTGATACAAAAAAGAAAAACAGCCAACATATGTGCTATAAAATCTGTTGTCACAGAAAGCAACTACCTGCAGTTAAACCCTACAAGAAAACTCTAGAAATGGGGTAAAATGTATGCTTCAGAATAATCTACTCAAGGGCCAAGGAAATTGGGGTACAGGTATACCTCATTTCATTGTGCTCGACTTTACTGCCTCTTTCTTTCTTCCTTCCTTCCTTCCTTCCTTCCTTTCTTCCTTCCTTCCTTTCTTTTTTACAAAATGAAGGTTTGTGGCAACCCTCCATCCAGCAAGTCTATTGACACCATTTTTCCAAAAGCATTTGCTTTGTGTCACTGTCACATTTTGGTAATCTCACAATATTTCAAACTTTATCATTGTATTTGTTATGGTATCTGTCATCTGTGATTATGACTTAAAAGCTTAGATGATGGTTAGCAATAAAGTATTTTTTAAGCTTATTTTTATTTATTTTGAGAGAGATAGAGAACAAGCAGGGGAGGGGCAGAGAGAGAGGGAGACGACGAATCCCAAGCAGGCTCCATGCTGTCAGTGCAGAGCCTGATGCGGGACTCTAACTCACGAACTGTGAGATCATGACCTGAGCCAAAGTCAAGAGTCCAATGTTTAAATAACTGAGCCATCCAGGGCTGCCCCTAATTTTGTAAAGTTGCAATAAAGTATTTTTATTTAAGGTAAGTACATTGTTTTTTTAAGACATATTGCTACTGCATATTTGAAAGACTACAGTATAGTGTGAACATAACTTTTAAATGCACTGAGAAACCAAAAAATTCATTTGACTCACTTTATTGCTATACTTGCTTTATTGGGGTAGTCTGGAATTGAACCTTCCATGTCTCTCCAAAGTATTCTTGTAGTTATATATTAACCCCTGAGAGGTGGGGCTAGGGAGTGGGAAGCATGTGTTGATTCCCTAATTCTTCATCCTTGGTTCCAGAAAAACAAAGTTCTCAGGCACAGAAATAACAGATAACTGGCAGTTAGAAGTCATCGGGCACACAAATAAGAGGTCTGAGGGAAATAACCAAGCAACTGAAGAGTAGGAACAAAGAAATAATGTTCTTACTGTACACTTATGACATTGAAGACAAAGAGAAGTGACCTCACCCCCCAAAACAAAAATCTCTCAAAACTAAAGCAAGACATCTGACGGTCTGTCTTCAGGCTGAGTCCACCAGTCTGCCTGACATTTGCTCTGTGTCTGATTCCATATCTCTCCTGGTCCACACTCTTCTCAAGTGAAGTTTATGGAAGAGGATTGGCCTTTTTTAATTAGGAATGCAAGCCTGTAGTAAGAATAAACTTTGGTTTAAAATAACAGCTAAATGGTCAATGAAGGGCAAGTTCCTCCCTTTTTCTTTTGTAAAAGTATCCATTTCTGTGCTTTCTTGGTGGCAGTTGACACCTTCCAGAAAGCTGAGATGCTGTTCATTAAAGGGTCCAGGCATTAGAGGATCATTTACCTCATGTCCTTTTGCAACAGCAGTAAAATCAATCTTTGCGGTTCAAATTGGGATCTCCTATTACATTAGAGTGCAGCATTCAAAGCAACAGTGGGGGAATCGCCAATGTTTGTGTAGCAGAGGAAATCCTATAGTTGGGCAAATTGTAACTGGGAAGGCATGGTGGGGGGCAGATCCGCACCTTGGGTAACTCAAGCCCTCCACAGTGCCTCAGAGGAAGAGAGCCTGGTCTGGTTTTTGCATTCATCTGCCCTGCCTGGGCCCTTGGCTGTTACAACTTATCTGTTTCACCAACAGAGGCCAGGACAACTTGTCTTATCGATAAACAAGCTAACAACTCAAAAGGCTTTTTCTTAACTGCTAACTTCACTGTAAATTGAACTGTAAAGAACTGTTGAGCAAAGAGAGTTTTTTGACTTGAAGAACACTCCTTCCCAGGGGAAATCTCCCTTGGAAGAGTCACATGAGCTGGAAAGTAATGGGAAAATGCAGTCCTGATCAAAGGAAGTTCCTTCCCCCAGAATAAACCCAAGGCTGTATTCTTAACCAGAGCAAGAATAGGGGAAATAATTAGATACTAAAATTCATATGATGTGGGGGACAATACAGGAATTTCACAGAAGACAAAGCTTCAAATATTTGTCCAATAACAGAAGTTATGGACTATCTTAGATTCATTTTTTTCTTAAAGAATGATTTAATGCATCTAAACAAAAACAAAAAAACAAACAAACATGTTTTATTAAAAAAAAGAAGCCATATGGTTACTCCACACATATAACACCTGCTTTTTGTATATATTCTTTCTATATATTACTTTTACATTTACAGTACGTGGATTTTAACCGATCCAATGCCAGTATGGTTTGTTGTTGGTTTTTAACTGCCTTAAAAACATACTTAAAAATTCACCAATTTTAAGTATATATTTGAATGGTTTTTTAAATTAAGTTTGCCAAGTTGTGTAACTATCACTATAATCCAGTTTTAGAGCATTTTCGTCACCCCAGTGAGATCCTCATGCCCATTTACAATTATACCCATTCCTACCCTGATTCCTACCCTCAGGCTCTGGCAACCACTAATGTACTTTCTGCCTCTGTGGACTTGCCTTTTCTGGATCTTGTAAATGGAGTCAAATCATACAGAATGTGGTCTTCTGCATCCAACTTCTTTCACTTAGCATAATCTTTTTGAGAATCATCCATGTTGTAGCCTGTATCAGTACTTCATCAGTACCTTTTTTATTGCTGAATTCTGTTGTACAGATATGCAATATCTTTTAATCCATTTACCAATTGACAGATATGTGGGTTGTTTCCACTTTATGCTTATTATGAATAATACTGCTGTGAACATTTCAATGCAAGTCTTTATTAATAATTCTGCACTGAACAGGGACACCTGGGTGGCTCAGTCGGTTAAGCCTCCAACTCTTGATTTCAGCTCAGGTCATGATGTCATGGTTCATGGGTTTGAGCCCTGCATCAGGCTCTGCACAGACAGAGTGGAGCCTGCTTGAGATTCTGTCTCCCTCTCTCTCTGCCCCTCCCCTGCTTGCACAGATGCTGACTTGCTTTCTTTCTCTCTCTCTCTCTCTCTCTCTCTCATAAATAAATAAATAAATAAATAAATACTTTTTAAAAATTCTGCATGAACATTTATATCTAAGTCTATATAAATAATATTATGAACAGTTGCATGCAAGTCTTCATATGTACATATGTTTTTATTTCTCCTCAACTCATTTTAAAGCAGAGAAGATGAAGAATTCAATATATAGTTAAAAGAAAAAGAGCCTTCCTGTTTAGACTTAGAATGAGTTCATATAGTCTTTTCAATTGCTGAAGGAAAATACTGCAGTTAAAGGGGGAAAAAACCTCTTTTAATATAAAATAACATGAACATTGGAGAAATTTGAGAAATAAATAGTACCTATTAATTCATACATAATCATTATTAACATTTTCTTTAATTTTTTAAATAATTTTTTAACATTCATTTTTGAGAGACAGAGTGTGAGTGGGGGAGGGGCAGAGAGAGGGAGACACAGAATCTGAAGCAGGATCTAGGCTCCTAGCTGGCAGCACAGAGCCTGCCATAGGACTTGAACTCACAGACCATGAGATCATGACCTGAGCTGAAGTCAGACACTTAACTGACTGAGCCACCCAGGAGCCCCACTATTAACATTTTAATGACTTTTCTTCCAGCTTTAATTTTATATACATGTATTTTTACGTAGTTTATCTCATACCATACGTAGTATAGTATTTTGTATTGCTTTTATTTATTTTTTTAATTTTTTAATGTTTATTTTATTTTTGAGAGAGTGTGAGTTGTGGAGGGACAGAGAGAGAGGGAGACACAGAATCTGAAGCAGACTCCAAGTTCCAAGCTGTCAGCACAGAGCCTGACGCAGGGCTCGAACTCGCAAACCATGAGATCATCACCTGAGCTGAAGTCAGATGTTTAACCGACTGAGCTACCCAGGGGCCCCTGTATTGCTTTTGAGTGAGTATTTCATATATGATTTAAAATTCCTCATAAGCCATTTTTAATGGCTGCATAATATTCCATCATATGTGCTATACCCATTGTTGGACATGTAGGGTCATTTATCCAGTAAACATTTATCAAATGCCTGCTGAGTACCAGAAACTATACTAGTCACTAATGAGGTTATAGTGAGCACAAACACACATATTCACTGCCTTCATGGAACATATAGCCTAACATATTGCTATTATAAATATATGATTAAAATCCTCAAACATAAACCTGTATCCTCATTTTATATTAATTCCTTATGACAGAATCTCAAAAGTGGAATTCGTGCATCAAAGAATATTAATATTTTTAAGACTCTTAAGAAATATTGGTAAGTTACTTTCCAGAGAGGTCACAGAAATTTGCATTCCTATTGACACTGTGTAACACTAGTCGTCTCATTATTTCTTTGTCAATGCTGCATTTTTAACAAAGCTTCCAGCCACTTCAAAATCTTTCTGGAAAAGGACAGGAATATTTCCATATTACTAAAAATCAACTCTCCTATCTCCCTTTTCAAATTTCTATTTATTCATTACTATAAAGCCATGTTCATACCCTAAAGCTGATAATGCAGCTAAAGAAAATTTTGATGACTAACAAATCTTATAAAATAGATGTTTTCCCAAATGCCTGTCCATGTAGCAATTTCTTTTCTTAATAAAGATCTTTTCCCTTTAGAGATACCAGTTGCATTTGATACCTCTAGTATGTTAAATAATTTAATATAATTTTCAGAATGTGCTGGTAGGTAGGATTGGAATATTTGGGGGATGCCTTTTCTCTAAGGTTGAAATTTGGAGGCAAGCTCTAGGTAATTATCCAAGCAACTGTGGGAGCATACTGAATGACTTTATAAGCTATCATAATGGTTCAGATATGATAATTTACAAAGTTGCCAAAGGCAATTTTTGTCTTCAGCTACATAGTGGTTTCTTTAATATCCTAATTGAGCTTTCTTTTGATACTTCAGAATTGTCTATAGCTTTAATATGCAGCCCCATCACACATTGGAACTCTTTATCAACACAGTAACCAACACATTGGGGGGCAAGGAGAGGAATTACTGGGGACCTTTTTTTTAAATTTATTTATTTAATTTTTTCTTCCAAGAATGTATTCAAATTAGTTACTTACCATATAGTGTAGTTTTGGTTTTAGGAGTAGAATTTAGTGATTCATCACTTACATATAATACTCAGTGCTCATCACAAGTACCCTCCTTAATGCCCATCACCCATTTAGCCCATCCCCCCACTACCCCTCCAGCAATAGTTTGTTCTGTATGGTGAAGTTTCTTATGGTTTGGCTTCTTCTCTGTTTTTGTCTTTATTTTTCTTTCCCTTCCTCTATATCTGACTGTTTTGTTTCTTAAATTCCATATATGAGTGAAATCATACGGTATGTGTCTTTCTCTGACTATTTTGCTTGGCATTATACGATCTAGCTCCATCCATGTCATTACAAATACAAGATTTCATTCTTTTTGATGACTGAGTGAGATTCCATTGTGTATGTATGGATGTGGTGTGTATGTATGTATATATAGATAGATAGATAGATAGATAGATAGATAGATATACATATGTATATGTATATACACATATATATACATATATATAGATAGATAGATAGATAGATAGATAGATAGATAGATATAGATATCTCCATTCATCAGTTGATGGACATTTGAGCTCTGTCCATAATTTGGCTATTGTTGATAGTGCTCCTGTAAATATTGGGGTGCATGTGTCCCTTCGAATCAGTATTTTTGTATCCTTTGGATAAATACCTACTAGTGCAATTGCTGGGTCATAGGGTAGTTCTGTTTTTAAATTTTTGAGGAATCTCCGTACTGTTCTCCAGAATGGCTGCACCAGTTTGCATTCATACCAACAATTTAAGACGATTCCCCTTTCTCCATATCCTCACCATCATCTGTTGTTTCCTGCGTTGGTAATTTTAGCCATTTTGACAAGCCATTCTGACATGGTAGTATCTCATTGGGGTTTTCATTTGTGTTTCCCTGATAATGAGTGATGTTGAACATTTTTTCTCTGTTAGCCATTTGTATGTCTTCTTTGGAGAAATGTCTGTTCATGTCTTTTGCCCATTTCTTCATTGTGCTATTTGTTTTGTTTAGTGTCTTCTTCAATTTCTTTCAGAGTAGAGATCTTTTACCTCTTCCATTTAGGTTTATTCCTAGGTATCTTATGGTTTTTGGTGCAATTGTAAATGGGATCAATTCCTTGATTTCTCTTCTTCCGCTTCATTATTGATGTATAGAAATGCAACAGATTTCTGTACATTGATTTTATATTATGAGACTTTGCTGAATTCATGTATCAGTTCAAGCAATTTTTTATGGAGTCTTTCGGGTTTTCGACATAGAGTATCATGTCATCTGTGAAGAAGGAGAGTTTCACTTTTTCCTTATTGGGGACCTTTTAAATCAAATTTAAATCAAACGAATTTGTAGGCAGAAAAAACAAATACACAATTTATTCTATGTCAACATTTTAAAAAACAGAATAGGATAGTCCACCAAATGGTTATAAAATCACTGGTTCAACTTGAAAAAAACCTCATAAATCCCTAGGCCCACCCTTTCATATTTAAAAAAAGGTTTATTTATTTTATTCAACACTTTCAATGTGCTAGGCTCTTTGCATACATTTTCTCAATCCTAACAGCCTCTGTATGCTATGTGGCAAATGGAAAAAATGAGTTAAAGAGCAATGAAGTGATTTTCTCAGAGTCACACAATTAGGATGTAATATGTACACAAGGACAGGGACCTAGACTATGCTACTCACAGTGCAGCCCATAGACTAACATCAGAAATGCAGAATTTCTGGCCCCACCCAGACTTATGGATCATAGTCTGCCCTTTGAAAAGATTCTCCAATGATTCATATACACAAAGATGTGGAGAAACAATGGTAAAACCCAAAGTCTATTTTCTTAACCATCTCACCATATTGGCTCAAATTTCTGAAACAGTCAAGGAGACTATTAAAAATAATTATGTAGGAATCACATAACCGAGAGTTGAAGACAACCCACTGCTTTAAGAAATTTTAAATATCAGCATTCAAATCCAAGAGGAAAATGAAATGACCAATATCTAAAAACCATAGAATAGATAATATTTGGTACCATCAAGTGGGATATTTCCACAAATTCCAACAAAATTTTAATCTACAAAAGAAACGAAACTTCAGTCCACAAAAGCATAGAGATTCTGATATGTTATTAATGGGAATCTCACAAATATGTGAAAACCAGGACAACCTGGTGAGTTTATGGGGAAAGCCTCAGTTCTCAATTTTCTATGTTGGTTTTCTCTCTCCACATTGTAGGAGTGAGAGAGGTGACTCTCATTTGAAAAAGAATTGAAAAACCATAAAATGTTACTTCTGAGACAAATTATCACAAATATATGTTGCGGTGATGTTCATTACCCAATGGCAATAAGGACTAAAAACAATATTTAAAAATAACAGCAGGTTGAATATACAGTCCCAACCATTGCTCCACAGAAACCACACTCTCAGTATTCTTGCCCTAATACCTAAAAAGAAAAAAACAAAAACAAAAAAAACTTGATATTTTTGAATCCATAAACAATATGTGGAATCTGTAAAGTGCAGCATAAAGTAATAAGCAAAAATTATTTACCAGAACTTACAGTGGAAAGCTTTGGGGAGGGGGAAATGGGGAGCTAAACAGTGCAATTAGTGTTACAAAGTTACATTAACACATAAATAATTTCAGTGGCAGGTCATAGGATTCACATGCATATTTTATCAAACTGTAAGAAATAATTTTTCAATCTGACCCTGATCCTTCTGTGTACTTTGAAGTCTGCAAATCAGCAGTATAGCCTATAAGTTTAAAGAAATTTAGAAAGAATTGTGAAGTTAAAAGGTACTTTTGATGTTTGTTCTTTTTCTCCCATCACAAGGGCATTTGATACAACCAAGAAAAGTGGAAAATGTTAATGCCCAAGAAATTTCCATAGCAGGCATATTCATTTAACCCTTTATGACTACTGCCTGTCACAGGCCAAAGGTTAACACAACACCTCAGTGTTCTAATGAGGGCCTGTGAATCACCCTTTGGAGTAACTCTCTCATGACTGTCACTGAGCCTCAATCCCACCTGTCACCACAGTAAGTCCCCAACTTTTCCTGCCTTGTCACCATTCATTTTATTCAGTGTTCCAGACTGAATCTTCCCAGTAACCCTGCTCAAAAACTTTCAGTGGCTCCTCTTTGCCTGCAAAAGGAAATTTAGAATCACACTCTGATTCTCAGGGCCTTTTATAATATGGCGCAAATGACCTTGCCAATTTATTCCCACATCTCTTCCACACTAACCTGGATCTTAGGTCAAACTCAACCCCTTACAATTATCCACCTCACAACTTTTCCATTCCTTGACTTTGCTGACAGCAAGGTGTTAACACGTTTGACTACCTGAATCTGAAGCCCAGATTGACCCCTTACTACCTGT
Organism: Panthera leo; assembly: GCF_018350215.1. Lineage (NCBI taxonomy): Eukaryota > Metazoa > Chordata > Mammalia > Carnivora > Felidae > Panthera > Panthera leo. Next base: position 94,125,497 of record NC_056680.1, read on the forward strand.
GTGGCTTTGGGCAACCTCTCTATTCCTCAATTTCCTCATGTGTGAAAAAATGGCAACAGTATCCAAACTACACTGATGTTATGAGGAACACTTGGGTAATAAAGCATATGCCAAGCATTTAGAACAGTACCTGGCACAGATTAAATTCTCAAGCATGAATTTCTACTCCATCTGTGTGTTCAAATCTACTCTTCAAAATCTAACTCAAGGAAAACCTTCTCTGTAAGGTTCATCTCCACCTCTTAAAGAAAGTTGGCATTTATCAAACCATGAAAATTATTTGTTGAAAGAAGGAGATTTAGCCTTGTCCATTATACATTGTAAGTGCCTGATAATACAGGTCTGTATCCTCTACTGATCTTTGAACTCTGCAAGGGCACCTATATCAGTAACCCCAGCACTGGCTCAATGCCTAGTCCCTAGAGCCCTTAACAAATATCCATTATATGAACAAATAAATGAAAGCTGAACTCCTTTAGCATCTTATTGGCACTTAGTATATATTCAGTTTCCCTTAATATTATATTAATCATGGTATATTATTTATATATATAATATTAATATATTGTATTACTCAGGGTAAGATCCATATCTGCTTTATCTTTATATCCCCAGCTATCAGCATAGACTCATATATATTAGGTGCTTAATTTTTTAAAAAAGAGAAAAAGAATGGAAGGGAGGGGTGGAGAAAGGAAGGAAAAAAAGAAAGGAAGAGAAGGAGGGGAGGAAGGGAGGAGGAAATATGTCAAACACTAGTGCTAATGTATTGCATCAAGAATTTCCCTTTGCTGATTTCCACTATCAGAGTGCTTCTGTTATGTAAGATTTCTCCAGGTTCCAAAAGCATATGCCAACCACTTACCAAGGATTTTTTTTTACAAACTTCTCTATCCCTATTTAGTGTCTCCTTAAAAAAACAAAACAGGAGGTAGGGTGTAGGTCACCATCAAGTAACAGAATGTCCAAAGAGTTTTTTTCTGCTTTTCCCTATGGACAATGCTTATGGTTTGTGTCAGTCCCATGGCTCAAGCTCAGAGCCCACCCCAACTGTGAAATTCAAGCATCCTGCTTGCTCTTTGCTCTGAAATGATTCTGGGTGTCAGCTGAGCAAGACTGTTCTGGAGTCTCCAGAGCTCAGTAAAGATTGTGCCAACCAGCAAGGAGAAGAGCAAGGAAGTCTCCCCAGCTTTACTCTGCCCAGAATCCCTCTCCCTGCACAGATGACCTTCTGACATTGATCTCCCTTCTGGTCACTGTCACCAAGTCAGAAAGCAGAGGCTGAGAATATATCCAAGCAGAGTTCTCAGATCACAGCCTCCTTGGAGACTCCAAGAACAGTTATTCCTATCGGACATAGCCAAGAGGATGTACAAACAAGGCAAGAAGAAAATGTGTTGCCTGTGTCAGCATTAGCACCTGATCTGTAGCCAAGGCATTGTAAGGAAAAGTGGTAGAAAACTTCAAGAAAATTTCTGCAGTGAAAATGGCTGGATGGAGACAGAGGTAACACACAAAGAATATGGGAGCCAAGCTGTCCTGAACACAAACCCAGCTCCACTTCTTACTATCTGGCCTCTGTCATTTACCTAAACTTTATGAGCTTCTGCTGGTTATAATGATTTAATAAAATAACGTTTATAATGATTTAATAAAATAAAAATAATGATTTAATAAAATAACCACATAGTACACAGTCAACAAATGGTAGCTACCAATGAGAAATCAGTGTAAAAACAATGATTCTTTGAAGGTAGTTATCCACAAGCCAGGAAATTATGTCCTTGCCAATGAGGATTTGCTATTACTGGTATTGCTGATTATTTGCCCATTCTTTAAGTAGGATATTTTGACCCTGATCAAACATTTAATCAAGTGAGCTAATATAAAAAATTTCTGAACAGAACACAGTACATAAATTCAAATAAAATCTGATATTTAAATGGATATTTTCAAAGACTATACATATGTATTTTTGTGGAAAAATTAATTTTTTTATAAAGTGATCTTTAAAATACTTTCTTACTAATTTCCCATTGTTCTCTATTATAAATGACGGGTAATAGGAGAAATAATACACCAGCCTGAAAATATTTTTTGCTTGAAGCCATTAAAATACTGATTGTTGGGGCACCTTGGTGGCTCAGTCAGTTAAGCGTCCAACTTCAGCTCGGGTCATAATCTCACAGTTCATGAGTTTGAGCCCCATCTTGGGCTCTGTGCTGACAGCTCAGAGCCTGGAGTCTGCTTCAGATTCTATGTGTGTCCTCCTCTCTCCCTGCCCCTTCCCTGCTGGTGTTCTGTCTCTGTCTCTTTCAAAAATAAATAAACATTAAAAAACACTTTTTTAATAAAATAAAATGCTGATTATTGAAATCCAACAATTGAATACTATCTAATGATACTAGTCACCTCTTAGCAGTTCATATTCCCCATCCAGCAGCAGCCTGAGCATCTTTTGTCTACTATTTCCTACCCATTTTCCTTCCTGAGCTATGAAATTTCCCATAATCCCCAACTTTGTACCCATTGCTTCTATCTTTATGGCTTTGCCCTCATTTGGTGTCTAATAAAGCTGGGAAATACTTTCCTCACAGTTTAATACGTGGCACTTTATTTTTGAGGATGGAAAATACATAAAATGAATTATTTCCCTGCTTTATTAGGCTTAGAGTATGGTATGCTGTGTTTACTTAGAAGGAGGACTACTCATACTACATATACCATCCAAAAATATTATATAGAGATCCTTTCTGAGATCCTAAATCTTTTCTTACACAGCCAGAATCATCATGAAATGTATTTGCAGAGTGTGAGTGGAAGAATATTTCTTATGTCTAGTCAGTGTTGTTCACAGTCTCTGACAGGCTTTTAAAAAAAAATAATTTTCTGCATTCACACACACACACACACACACACACACACACACACCCCAATATTTCTCATTAGCAAATAATTCTTTGTTCATCAGTGGGTGATTCTACCAAAATGACAAGTTAAGAGCCGTGGATTTTTCAGTCTTTACATTTTAGTGAATGTATACGATAGTCTAACTTAAAGGGTTATCACACCAATTAGCCTGAGTTCTCAAAACTTAAGGAAAGATGGCTACAGATTCACTTGCTCTCATTTTTGGCCAACATAGAAGGAAAGAGTCATGCTCCTTTTTAAGGGGAGGAGGATAATTCTAGTCACCAAGTTATAAAACTAATGAGAGAATTCTGAAATTATCTAAACTCCTCCCAAGACCATTCCACAAAAGGAACACTGTGTAATTTAAAGTTTCTCAGTTGTGTTTTACTTTAAAAGTTCTATCATAGGCTCTATATGTTGGCCTGCACAGGGTCCCCTTATATTCTCAATAAAACAAAAGGAACTCAGCTGCTGCTGCTATAATTGGCACTTCAGTCTTTCTGCCCAGTTAGCACAACTTTCCATGAAAGATATTGAACCTACTTGAAGTTGTCAAAAATCCTTTAGAAAATAGGGGTTTTGGTGGAAGCAACCTGCCAATAATATTGAGCGAGCTAAATAAGGAAAAACGGCTAAGTGAGGCTGGCCCATATCCAAGCTCTGAACACACCATCAATGTGGCAGGGCATCTGTTCAAAAGATCATCTTCTCAGTAGCAGGAAAGCAAAGTTCAAAGTGAATGTTTCAAGGAAGCTAATTTCATGTTTGTGTTTAATCTCCATATTAAAGAAACATCAGACAAATGGTATTTAGAGAAACTCTAAGGCAAAATCCAAATTCTGGAACTACACTTAGGTTTACATTTTGGGAGAACAGCCATCAAGGAGAATAAACAATAAATACAGGAATATTTTTACAAAAGATTTTAGATTCCTCTATACTTTGTACTTGCAGAAGAAAATGAGAGTATTCTGTTTCCTGATACACTGTGCTAACCATATTCACTAGTCATTGGTGATGATTCTATTCAGTATATCTTTCTTTAAGGGCTGTCTTGGCACTCTTTGACTTCTGGAATTCCAAATGTGCCAGGCTGCCACATCTTCTTCTCATCAAAGTATAAAATATTCCTGGACAGGTAAAATGGTCTCTGTCACATGCTTTTTACTTTGGATATTTATATTTCCTATGTAATTTTAATGTATCTGAAAATCAAAAGCATCTACTGGAAGCAAAAAGCAGACCTGGGATTTGCTGATATTTTGTGGTGCCAGGATTGGGAGCTATTATTGCATGTCTAAGAATTTTACATCTTTTAGATGGCTTGTTTGCCGTCTGAATCTTACTAAACTGCCAGTGACCACCTTTGGGCCAGATTTTTACACAGAAAAGTTTGCTACTAACAACAAAATGACTTTTATTGAAACAGGATTTCAAATTGAAATAATGGAGATTGCACTAAGAAAAATTCTTGAGCAAAACTTCTTAATACATACAATTAATTGAATCAGTTAAGCCCACCCAGTATCCTGCCTTTGAGTCTTTAGGTTCATCCACTGACAGGGCTTAGCCAACTTCAAACACCTGAGAGCTGGTCCAATGATCCTGCTCAGCATATAAGCCAAAGGTTGGCCTTGCTGGATATAACCCAGTAAGAAGTCATTACTCTAGTAGCACATTATATACACACAACAGGCTGGAGAAAAGGAAACAGATTTTGTTGAATGCATTTTCTCAAGTCTTTAGGAAGAAGACAAAGGTAAATCAAAATTTTATTCAGCCAGAGAGGAAAAGAAGACATTCATCCCAAAATCAAAGGAAGGAAAACGGAGAGTGAATCTTAGCTCTTTATATGTTATCCTTCTCCACAAAGAATTGAGACATCTTATGGATAAGAGGAAAGAAAAGGATGGAGGAAAATTTAAGTGAAGTGCCATATTGTGACCAGGAAGAAAGAATATAAATTGACCCACCATGGCTGGGCTTCATGCTTCTTCCCAACTAAACCAAAAGAAGAATAGGATAGTAGAGTCCATAGCACTATCAGAGAATAGTAAACATACTAGTATTCAGTGAAACAGATATTTTCCTACTACTAGTTTTTGAGATAATTTTATGTCAGACCTCTCATAGATGCTCTAATTTATGTAATAGGCAAGGTCTCTGCTGACATTCTCAAGGCAAATGTGGTAATAGACTTCATAGGTGTTATCAATGTCCAGAAAAACAGATCTGATAGAAGATCTATTTCAAGGACTGGCTTATAGAATTGTGAAGGCTGAAAAGTCTAAAATTTGGAGGGCAGGCCAGCAGGCTGGAAACTCAAGGCAGAATTTTTGTGATAGTCTTGGGGCAGATTTCTTTCTTTCCAGGAAATCTCAATTTTTTGCTCATAAGGGCTTTAACTGATTGTATGAACCCACACATATTATTCCCCCATAGCTCTAGAAACTCTGAAAATATATCACCAGGGCTCATAAGTTTCATCTAGATTCGACAATGGGAAATACTCCACCCGGTCTGTTTGTTGGGACATACACGTTAGCATTGGGTCTTTTTCAAGGAATGAGATGTATGCTTCCTGCCAATCTACAGCATTCTCTTGTATTAGCTGGCAGGAACCCCGGTGAGCGCAGAAAGGACATCCTTGAGACATGCAGCTCCACTGTCCCCAAAGAGTGACGATGAAGCAACCCTTGACCACAGTTTTGCAGGCTCATTGGCTGCCCAGAAGCACTTCAGAATGTTCTGGCCAGAGGCAGGTTCTACCACATACCTTTCAGGTTTGATTATTGTTGACTCTGGGTAACAGGTTTAATTTTGCCATGAATCGAAAAACCATATTCAGAAAAATGCAGATTGGAACTGGATTTCTTAACATGAAATGGTGCCAGTAATGGGAGAAGTTTAATGCCTGCCTTCAAGACTCCAAAGGCAAAGGAGAACCAAAGAAGATTGCATGTTCCCAGTGGTCTGATAAGATGGTTGTGATGCTTACAAGGAAGGCTATGGGTAAAGAAGAATGCCAACTATGCCTTTTACTGAATAAAGGAGTACATATATAAGAAGTGGTTAAGAAATGAGAATTATAATTGTCTAAGAGCTTCAACCTTTGTCAAAATTCACTCCATCTTATCATTAGATGTGGCTAATGTGGGACCATTCTTATACCAGTGTAAAGCAAGTGAAGAAAGGGTTGGGGGTGGGGGCAATAAAAAAGCACTACTACTCAATTAATGTCATCATTGGAGATCACCTAATTGAGGAAATGTGGTGGAAAAAGTTATACAGATTAAAGCAAAAGGCTCTGGAGTTCAATGAGATGACATCTTTTCAGAGCCTACAGTTTTATGATTTCAAGCCAAATGCAAGTACTCAGCTGGAATGTGGTAACTTTTGATGGTAGAGATGAGGAACATCACCTGCTCCACTGGTAAATCAAGGAACTTGGTCCTAATCCAAACAAAATGATTTTGAGCAAATTATACAAACACTCCATATCCTAGCTTCCTCACTTCTAAACAGAAGTTTTGCTTTCCTAGCCAATTTGACTTTTATAAAGTCTAATCTAAATCCTAAATAAAACTTTTGGAGTTCCTTAGGGATAAGAACTATATAAATAAAAAGCATTAAACATCTGATGTCTTAAAGTATATTTTGGGCTTTTGTGTATTTTGCCATCTCGACATTCTATGAATGTGTATATATAGTGAGCTTGTTTTGTTTCATGAGCTTTTTACCTTCTCCACCCTGTCACCTCCACTAACCCTTTCTTCTTGTCCTATCCATCATATCAATCTTCCTAAAATTGCCTTGTGATGCCTCCTTCCAGAGGCATACTCTATCGGGGTTTCCCTTGTGGCCATGTTTAAACACACTGATTTATCTTTAAGTAATTTAGATACTTAATTTTAAATAGGTTATAATTTTGTCCCAGAATCAAATGAGCTTTAAGTCTGTCTCTTTTTCTTAAGAATCCAAAAAGTAGGTGGTCTTTCTGAGGCTCACAAATATATAATGCTGCCTATTTCTGTCCCACAAAACAACACTTTGGCATCAGTCCTCTGGATGTGCCACGCAAAGCCACATTTGATGGATAACCCCTACATGACTGAGAGTGAGAGGACATGCTCTTTCCTGCCAGAATCCAGAGGCACTGGATTATCCTTTCTAATTGGTTACCATGTATGCACCTCATTAGAAAAACTTGCAAGTGCTATACATGGTAAAGAATGTATTTCTGATAATATTTCTGTTAGGTTTGGACCAAGGCCAAGAGTCTCTCTGGCAGACTAAAGCCACTTTACCAACGCTTTACTTGCAGCAAGAAGATTCATGATAAGGAAATATAAACAAGACATCTAGGATCACAAGGTCACACCATCCCACATCCTCATCCCACTCTTCCCCTTTTCTCAAGGATGAGGAAACATTCCCAGGCAATTAGTCATGACCTCTTTTCTACCTCAGTCTCTCTCCTGCTAGTTTTTACTATGAAAGCTTGCTTCAAGGGCTTAGAAATTCAGGACCAACTTTTGGAAGATTTTCTTAAATATGTGAATACCAGCAAAACTTCATCTGGTTTAACACAATTCCTCCCCTAATATAAAATACAGTTGACCCTTGAACAACATGGGTTTGAACTGCATTGCTCCACTTATACACAGATTTTTTTCAATAAATACAGTGTAGCACTACAAATTTTTTCCCTTCCTTATGGTTTTCTTCCTCCCTTCCTTTATTTTTTTCATTCTTTCCTTTCTTTCTTTCTTTCTTTCTTTCTTTTGAGAGAACATGAGCAGGGGAGAGGGGTAGAGTGAGAGAGAGAGAGAGAGAGAGAGAGAGAGAAAGAGTGAGAATCTTAACAGGCTCCACACTCAAGATGGATAAATAGATCAGAAGAATGCAAAAGTGAGTCCAGAAGTAGACCCAAGCATGCATGTTCAAATGATTTCCCATAAACATTCAAAGACAATTCAGTGGGGAAAAGAAGGCTTTCTAAAGAAATGGTCCTAGAACAATTGGATATTCATAAGGGTTTTTTTAATGTTCATTTATTTATTTTGAGAGAGAGAGAGAGAGAGAGAGAGAGAGAGAGAGAGAATCCCAAGCAGACCCCACTTTTGGCTCAGAGCCTGATTTGGGGCATGATCCCACAACCCTGGCATCATGACCTGAGCTGAAATCAAGAGTCAGGTTCTCAACCAACTAAGCCACTCAGGTACCCCCTTATGATTTTCTTAATAACACTTTCTTTAGCTTACTTTATTGTAAGAATACAGTCTGTCATATATATAATATGCAAAATATGTGTTTATCAACTGTTTATATTATCGTCAAGGCTTCCAGTCAACAGTAAGCTATTAGTAGCTAAGTTTTTGGGGAGTCAAGAGTTATACATAGATTTTCAACTGCTGGGAAGGGGTCAGTGCCCCTATGCCCGTGTTGTTCAAAGGTCAACTGTACTGACTTTTTAAAAGAAAATTTTATTATTTTAAAAACTGCTTTATTAGTGAAATAAGAGTCTGCATAATATAAATAATAACAATGCTTGATTTAAAATTGTTTCTGAGAAAAGGAATAAAACTATAGTTTTCTGTGTATTATTCTGTTTTGTCACTTAATCTGCTCAAGATTTGTGATTTGCCAAAGTTCATGAGAGATAAAGTTGCCAATTTTTAAGCCTGGTTTGAATTCTACTTTAGCCAGCACCAAGCTGGGAGCCATGACCGACATGAATAGTAGACTCATAAAGAATTAAGGCTGGACAGTACATCAGAAGACATCTGACTGCCTCTCTTACTTTGGGAACAGCAAAACCCTGGTTCAGGAATACTAAGCATCCTTAGAAGCAGTCCTGCAAGGGGCTTTGCACTTGTGCCTGAGGCTCCTTCTAGAGATGCTCACTAGACATAAGACCATGAGCAAAACACACAACCTCAGTGAGCTTTAGCTGGCCCATCAGTGTGATGGGGCTCATAATTATGTAAACCTCATATGGATCATGAGAAATGAGCAAGTCAATAGGCATAAAGCACTTAGACTGGTACAGAGGAGGAGCCAAATAAATAAAAGATACACTACTTATTGTAAGAGGCCAGGCTGAAAGAAGAATGAAAGTAAGGGAGCCAAGGCAATGGTTTTTTTTCTCATTATCTTCCTCTAAGAATTGACAATAGGTGGAATAACAGGAACATTATTGAAAACATACAATCCAGAAAATCTCTAGTATAACATCAGAATTTTTATGTAAGAAACTTCACCACATATTAGAGAGAAAGTAAGCCTAGTGGTTGAAGGCATAGACTCTTGAGCTAAAAAGCCTAGGTTCAAATGTCATCTCTCCCACTTTGTAGCTGTGAAACTTTAAGCACTTTACTTAATGTCTCTGTACTTCATTTTCCTCCTCCATAAAAAGGGATGACAATAGTATCTATCTCACAGGGTTGCTGTGAAAAAAAAATTGAGTTAATATTTGGAAAACACTTAGCACAGTGTCTGTGCAAGAGTTATAAAGTATAGGTATTATTATTATTATTATTATCATCACTGTAAGACCATCTTGCACACCATCCAAAACATTTTTAAACTTGAAGTGCCCAAAGAAACTTGCAGTAATAATTTTACTTCTAACACCATTCAGAAGCATGGACTCTGGTAATGGAATGATGCTGAGGCACCAGCATAGAAATCTGTTGTGCCAGTTCTCTTAAGAATGGTAATTCAAAGAATAATTCACTGAAACTTTAAAAATTCCTGATTCTGAGAATCACTGGTGCCTCAAGATAACAGCACAGAAATATAATATGACTCACACCTGCCATTAGAGTTAGTGCAGCCCTGGCAACCCCTGATGGACTGTTGGTGATACAACAGGGAGGATTTTCTATTTAGTAGAATTTTAATCACCTTTGTTGGTTTTGTTATTGTGAAAGAGTAGCATTTTTTGAGAGCAATGAACTAGTCCAGTCATTTTACAGGTGAGGAAATGGAAATCTAGAAAGGTAAAGTGACAGCCAACATGCACCCAGTGAGGAATGAAGACCATTGAGGATAATATTGTAAGAATGTTATACTTCCTTCTCAAGTCATCAGAGTTCCAACTTCACACTATAAATTTGACTAACTGGATCCATATTTTATAAATAAGGAGCTTAAATAGTAGCAGGATTTCACCCAGTTGAACTTCACATTACTTCAGATGAAAGTAATATATCTTTTTGGATACCAGACTCTTGCTTAAAAATTTATGTACTTTAAAATTCCTGTTATAGAGAACATAAACAGTACATTGAGTTTGATCAGTCAGTGAAAAATTAACCTCAAGGGGTAAATTTTTCATCTTCCAGGGCATCAGAGAACTAAATAACAAGTAATTTACTAAATTCCACCCTAATTCTGAAATCATGTTTATGTGACGTGGATGAGTAGCTTATTCATAGACACTGGTCACTCCCCGCAGGACCGTGTCTCCACAATGTAATGCCACATGTATTCACCATGATTCAGATATGCCAACTGTAGCTTTTGTTTTTTTTTAACCTAGGGTTCAGGATTGAGATAATCATATCTCTTAGCTCATGGTACACCATCTGCCAACCTCACGGGCCTACATCAGGCTTTATTTAATTTTATTGTTTTCCCTTTGACTTCTCATCCTAACTTCCATTCTCCTCTCTCCTGGAGGCATCCACACTAATGTTTATAAAACATAACTGTATTTAGGTATGCTTGTATCTTTGAGAAATATATGTTGTGTTTAATTTATACACACATAACTGTGCTAAAGAACATTTTCTTTTTTTTATTTATCATGTTTTTAACATCTATCCATGTTGCTTTATGTACATCTAGATAATTAATTCTGCATGGGACATAGAATTTCACTACATATGTAAATCCTACAATTGACTAATTCATTCCCCAAGAAATGGACACCTTATTTGCCTCTAACATTCTACCTTCCCAAATAAAGCATCAATAAAATACATGTTCCCTTACAGTCCTGTGAGAGAGTGGCTCTAGAGTGTATACCCAGGAGTGGGAATCTTAGTGTATATAATCAAATTTTTCTAAGCACTGCCAGATAACTCCCCAGAATAGCTGTACCAGGTTAGACTTCCACTAGCAGAGCTAGAGGGTTTCCCAACTCTCCCACCAATAGTTGGCGTTATCCGACTTTCTGATGTTCATCTGTCTAATGGGTGGCAGAGTATCTTTGGACCTATTTTAGTCCACCAGTTCTCTCAAATATTTGAACCTTCTCCTTTTGGTCCATGAGAACTCCTGGATCCTGTGCATGGCTTGCACAGGCCCTGGGCCACTGGAAACACTATCCCAGGACCATCTGTGTAGACCCTTCCCACATAATCCTGCCTACTGTTTCCACATCATGGAGGGCCATGCTGATCTCAGAATTTCTCATATAGGCTTTCATTCTCCTCTTAAAAGAGGAGAATTCTGGGTTCTTCTAAAACCATCTAGATGTTTCTACCCACCCTATGGGAGTTTTCATGCATGGAGCCAGTACACAATGCTGAGTTCTTGTTCTTCTCCCTCCCTCTCTCCTTCCCTCTCTCTCTTCTCTTTCTGCTTCCTAGAATTTGAAGCATTTAACTTCTTGCGTTTAACCAGTAAGATCTCACTGTCTCCTCCTTCCCATACCCTAGGTGAATGACATCCTCCTGATTCTTCCCTGGGGCAATCATGGAGGGAAGGAAATGGGAGGGAGGGGACTGTATTACTACAAAACGAAAATTTATTAGAGAATTTTGAAAAATATTTTCTGTATTTGCCATTCCATATAACACTTTAACCATTCCAAAGTACTTTTACATTTCTTTTTACCTTCTCAAAAACCTTGATAGAGAAGTTGTTAACATTTGCAGACAAAAATAGAAATCAAAATGAGAAAAGTGAAAGAATTTTGTACAGTAATAAGATAGATAACCCACAGATAACCTATTTTAGAAGAATTCATATGTCTTTTACAGCTTTCCCCCTAAGTATATCAGGAAACCTTTTTAGAATAGCAAGCTCTCCCCATTTTCTCTTTTGTGGATCTGGTCATCTGAGCCAAGAGAAAATTCTGGCAAAAAAGTGAAGACTGTTTTGTCTCTGCTTTGCAGCAAGAACTTGTGGTTGCTCTTAAGCATTTGTAAGAGTTCTGAGTTCTTAATCCTTCATTGGCAATTCTTTTATAATTAAAAAAATTCTAAAATTTGATCATCACCGTGAAATTTAGAACCAAACAGGTGGTTGTTCATTTCTTCCGTCTATACCATGCTTATTAAATTATATCTTACTCTGACAAAGATTGTGGATTTGATGAGCTCTGCAGAATAATCCTTTTAAATGTCTAATTTTCTAAGTATAGAGCTACATACAGTTTATTTTAGACATCTAATTGTGCCCACTTTTTAAGCTTAAAATTTTTACTTTTTAAAATCTTTATGAAGCAACATTTTTTCCCACTTATATCTATAACATGTTCTTTTAAAAATTTTAAATTGATTTGGAGGACACTTTTCCATATCCCAAGTCAGCATTTTCTTCCAGGTGGTTAACAAAAACCATCTCTGCTTAAAGGGAGACAGTTTCAGTTAGTGAAAAGAGACAGACCTGGTTATGAATCCTAGCTTTCTACAACCTACCAGCTGTGTGGCTTTAGGTAAGGGACTTAATCCCCAACCCTCAGTTTTCTCACCTATAATATGGGAATAATAATACTTATACTTAAGGGTTAATGCAAGGATTCCATGAAATCATGTATGTACATTGCCTAATATGTAGTAAGCACTAAGAATGCTAGTTTTCTTCTTTCTCCTTTCCGTAGAAGAACAAACAAAATCATCCTGAATGCCACTGGTTGTACTCCAGAAAATATACAATAAAAATACTACATAGAATACTTCACCTCGGACATGAGTGACAGAAACAGGCATTTGTGGACCTTGGTTGTCAAATACATGGCTTAGTTTTGCCCTTTGCACACAGTAGGAGCCTAGTATGCTGGAGAAAGATGCATTAATAAATGAATGTGAACTCTGTGAGCTTAGAGCATAAATTACTAATACAATAGGCAATGTCATTTAGATTGTTTCAATCAAAACTATATTTGGGGCACAGTCTCATTCCCCTCTACTCCCTGGGTATTTCTTCTATATACAAAGTACCCTTTGACGTCAAAGAGAGTGTCTCATATGGATATAAGATACCAGGAAGTAAAGAAATATGAGGGAAAAGAATAGGCCTGTGTTGTGTTTTTTAAGGGAAAAGCAGGCATTTAATGCAGACACTGTGTTCTTACAAGTCTTAGAACTGTTTTTTTAGGGTCATCCAGAAGAGCAAAACCCAAAGACCTCAGGTACACCTTTTGCAAAATGGCCTTTCCTTATTCAAGTATATTAAATCTTTCAGAATTGCTTTTGCCCATAACTTATACAATCCATTCTCTTTAGAAAAAAAAAATCCTACTTTCTGTATATTGAGTAGTCCAAAAAAATAGTATCTCACTTTTATTCCAAGAAAATAGGAATAGAGAAATCCAGGACAGTAATTAACCAAAATAAAAGCTTCCCTCACCAACTGTCCACACTCCAGCCCTCCTCCAGAACACAGGCCCAAGAGGGGCGATAATAAAGCTTTAGCTGGATTTAAAATAGTACACCACAACATTTAATTAAGGCTTTTTCTCCTCCAGCCCACAAAGCAGTTGGACAGGAAAGAGAACCCAAGCCCAGTATATATAGTCAAACACAAAGTATTTATTGAAGGTCTTTAGAATACAGAACATTCTACTGATGATGAGACATAAAGCCTACATTCAGAACATTACCAGTTTTCTCGATCGGACTCTATCCCTTCAATTTCTCTAGGCAGGGAGAGAGTAGCTTACTACAAACCTCCCTCAAAAACCTATAGATTTTCAATTAAATCCAGACTGTGCTGTGCCATAAATACATAGCAATATATTAGGTTACACTCGATGAATTATGCTTCCCTCATATATGAGCCATGTGTTTCTCAATTTAGATCCAGGAGATCACTGAGTTTATCACCAAGTGCAATCAATGGGTGGGAAGAGAATAAAGGCCAGGATCCAAAATGGCAGTAAGGACAAGGTGGCTGAGGAGGCTGAAAGATCACAGAATGATGAAGTGATAATAGGTGGGAAAGAAAAAGCAAGAGATTAAAGGATATTATCATAGTGATTATGCCTGAGGGAAGGAATCTTCCTGTAAATGAGTTTGTAAATGGTGCTACTTTAAAGGCTAAAAAGAAAGAAAATTATCACAATCGCTATCATTTATTATTCACTGCCAGGTACCAGGTGCTGTTCTCAAACTGCACTACATATGTCAATTTACTTAATCTCCACAACAACCCTGTGAGCTAGGCATCACTGTTATCATGCCCCTTTTTCAGAGGAGTAAACTGAGGCACAGAGAGGTGAAACTCACATAGCCAGTAAATGGTAGAGCCAGGGTAAAGACTCAGTCAAGCTCACAGTCCATTTGCTTTACCACTCCACACACTGCCTTTCAATAGAGAAAGCTAGGGGCCTATAATTCTTGGCTTAGCCCATATATTAACAGCACATGCTTATGTATGGATCTCTTGGTTACCACCAGGAAGCAAGGACCCTGGAGTAGCATGCGTGGTGGTCCTCTCTAAACTCTTAGCTTCTGAACATCAACCCATCCTCTATACAGGAGGAAACAAGCTCTCTTTCAGGCCAGCGTGGGTATAAGGTATGGTTTATGAAAGGGTCCTATTTGGTCCTCCCTGTTTGACCCACTGTTAAGCCCCCATAAAGCTTCCTAGTGAAAGAAAAGCTTCCTTAATGAGAAATTCCCCATGAGGGCAAACCTGTCATTCTCTCAGGCCAGATTGTCATGGAAACTTTTATAAAGAGGAACCTAACACTCAAGTCTTCAGGCGGCAAAAGAATCCACGCAGTTGTTCTTTTGTAAAATTTTACAGATTTATTCATTGCAACAAGTGAGGCAATGACACAAGTTCCTTTTACTGATGAATGGAATTGGAACATAATAAGAGGAACACAGGCAGAGTTTAATTTGTCAAACCTCAGGCCATGCAGCCCAGCCCTCATAGTGCCATCTCCAAACCACCCAAACAATGCATTTTAAAAACAATACCCACTGCACCAGGATTGTAAAATTATGGTTAGCTGAAGAACCCATTGCTCTTGAAACTAATGCTCGGCTATCCTATGTAAACAGAGTCCTTCTCTTATTTTAAATCAGGAGTCTGCAAACAACAGCCATTGTGTCAAATTGGGCTCATTGCCTATTTTTTGTACAACCCAGAGCTAAAAATAGTTTTTGCATTTTTAAATAGTTGAATAAAAAAATCAGAGGAAGAATAAGGTATTAATACATGTTAACATTAAATATAAAACATCGTACATAGTTCTATTAGAACATGAGCACACACTTTCATTTACTTGCTGTGTGTGGCTGCTTTCATGCTACAAAGCCACAAAGCCTAAAATATTTATTATCTGACTCTTTACAAAAAAAGTTTGTCGACCCCTTTCTAAGGTGGTAAGTGATAAATACGCTGCTCTGAAAAACTTCTCATCATCCAATTGTCAAATTGGAGTTTTTAATTGTTAGAAAACAGTGAGGCATTTTGTGACTTATTCCAGTAATTAATTTCTAAAACCCTATTCTAAATAGACATGCCAACATATTATTCACTCTAATGATAAATTGCAATCCCTTAATTGTTTCAAGGGGTGTGTTTCCTCTAACACTAAAATGATGTCGAACTGATGCAAACCAGGGCCTTTCTTCAAATGCCTGAGTGAAGCAAAGCACAAAACATCCCATGTACATGTACATTCACTTGGCTGGAGCATTGTGCTGCTAAGCTTGAAACCAAAACAATTAAAACCAGTAAAGACAGAGCACATGGGCTTCTGTCCCTGCCTCTTGCTTATTCCAAAATCCTCAAATTCACAGACATTTTTTGTGCAGCTTTTCATTAAACATTTCAAAAGGAAAATAAGGTACCAGCCTTCCTTTCAAACTATGGTTTGTTGTGGTGGTGGTGGTGGTGGTGGCAGTGGTTGTTTGTGACTACTCTTTGACGGTGGCTGAGTACTGCATTTATATTTCTCCTTAAAAGGAGTGATCTGTCACAGGGTTCAACCGTCTTGTCATCTGTTTATATAGCATGTGCTCAGTACATGTTGGTAACGTCCTACTGTCTGCAGATCGAGTCTGATTCTCACCCACGCTGCTCCCCCAAACACATGCCTCTAGAATTCTTCTAAATCTGGCATCGTCATTGTCTTCAGAAGTTGCTCCCTAAACAAAAGTTCTGGAGAAAGACACAAAACAGACTCACCAATTATTATAATTTAGGCATCTCCTAGGACTTCATAAAGGTGCTGTAATAAATAAAATTAGTTATCTCCATGATGTGCTATAATAAACTAAGTTAGTTATCTCCATGAGTTACATAAAGTTTTATTTGTATTTAAACACTAAAGTAAGCAACAATTTCTTCCTGGGAGGTACTGGCAAGAAAGAAGTCCCCACTGAGGGCCTAGGAGTCTGTGAATCCAGTCCCAGGTCCTCGGTGGGCCCACTCTATAAACTAGAACATTGGAGAAAATGTCCTACTCTTATGTCAATTGCACAGTTCAAATATGTTTTAAAGTTCTACAGAATTCTATGGAGACATCTGTCTTGTGATTGTAATCAGAAAATTATACGTGACTCATAGATCCCGAAGACTCCTTTAAACAAGTTTGGGAAACTGCTGAAGCTCAGTCAACATCTTTAAAAACTGCTCTAAAACATCGTTAAGATCAAATGCAGTATTTTTCCCAAGCAAAATGAAAAATGTTGTCTCTGACTCTCATTCAGCCATTGCAAGAGATATTACTTTAGTCCAGAAATATATCAGTTAATTTTTATAAGCAGTTTTTAAAAGTAAGAGGCCAGCAAGAAAATCTGTTTAGGCAACCAAAATTTTCATTGGTTCTACTGAGTAACTAATGCCACCGTTTGCCTTTGCAAGTCATTACCAACCTCTATTTGAGTCAAAGAAGAGAAATATCTCTCTACCACAAAACCAGATTTCTTGTTACAAATTGAGCCAAAGGGAATTTAAAAAAATGGAAGGAGGCAGCACATATTAAATTAGGCCTAGGCTTGTTGCCTGATTTTCATTAAGCCTCTGCCTGATTCTGATTTGGCCCATTCTAAGGACTTTTAGGCCACTGGGCATGAAGGCCAGTGCTTATTTTCATGGCTGTTTCAATTCATCAAGAAAATCCTTTGAAAGATGAAAGAAACTCCACATTTTTTCACCTGTTGTTCTTTCTTGTTTGCCTGTCACTTCACTAGCCAAACTTGCTTCAAGCCAAACCAAATGCTTTCCAAACCTCTACAGCATGCCTTTGAAGATCTTAAGTTAAGTATTTTCTTATGTTGACCAGTATAGCTTCCAAATAAGGAATAAAAAAAATAATAACGTAGTACTTAAGTTATTTTTTTAAAAAATACCAGAAATTCAAAAGCACATTCCAGAATGTGCAAAAAAGCAAAATTCCACTTCCCCAAGTTTAGAAGTCTTGTGCCAAATACACCTGTAGTTCATTACCACGCCCACAGCACATTGCTTATGTATGACAAAGTTCCTGCAAAGACCATATGCTGTTTTTATTATTACCACTTCACAAGTTTTCCCAGGCTCACTAGCAAAAGTATTTTATAAGACCAGCCCACTCAGTGGGCTCATCTTACTACATTGTTGAAATTCGGTTTGCTGTTTACTTGATTAGCAATAAACATCTCTCCTTATTTCCAACAGCACAGCAATTAGGACCCTATCCTGTCACCACTAGCTTCAAGTTTTGGCTTTCATCAAAACAAAAAGAATTTGCCAAGAAGGAAAAACACAGCTCTACCTTCAAGCTAAAAATAGTTCTGTCTTCTAGACAATATGCACTTTCACACGGCCCCAGCAAACATCCTTCCAGCAGCTTACAAAGGAGACACTAAGAGAAGTACACAATAGACCCTAGTTTTACGTACCAGTTTAGCTGAAAGAGATGCAAACAAGCAAAAGCTGATACCAAAAAGCAGAAAAAACAACCCAGTTGATATTAGAGGAAGTGAGGCCATACTAATTGTTGATACTTTTTGAGGGAGTCAAAAAGAAATAAGACAAAACCACTAGACATAGAAAATATATCTAAACTTTTACAAACTATGTATCAGCATCTACACCAAAGGTTTATTTTAAAATTTTCAGTTATTGGGGCACCTGACTGGTTCAGTCAGTTAAGCATCTGACTCTTGATTTCAGCTCAGGTCATGATCTCAGGGTTGTGAGTTTGGACTCCCTGCTGGATGTGGGGCCTCTTGGTGATTCTCTCTTTCCCTCTTTCTCTGCCTCTCCCCCCTTTTCCTTTTCAAAGAAAAAAAAAATTGAGTTATGAAGATTACATTAAATATGTATTCTTATAAAACCAACTAAAAACCAAAGAACAAAGTAGAGGCAATTCCCTAGATGGATCTTACTTAACATAGTCATAGATTATCTAATATGATACAGAGAACAAGAATATTATTATTGTTTGCCATATCCAAGGCACTATACTAAGCACTGAATTATCTTCTCCAATACTCTCAAGAGCATCACTAGGTAGATAATATTATCTCAATTTTACAGAACTGTGGCTCAAAGATGTTAAATAACTTGCTCATCAGGCCACACCCATTAATCAAGCACTACCCAAATAACTGCTAAATCCCTGGGCACTTCTCACCTGTGTTAAGGAACACATCTTCTCAGATACCATGTGGCTTCTAATTCTTCCTACCCTTTTCCTGCCCTCTCTGTGGACATTGTTGGAACTGGAAGAGAAGCCCCCTCTCTCTCTTGATTGCATCACATTCTGTTAGAGGAGTCCCTAGTAATCTTGCTTGTTCCTCCAGTGTCCAATGAAATTTTAGCAAAACAACTCTTTTCATTTTCATTTATAGCTTTTGCCTCAACTCTCTGAAGGGCTGAGGTGTCATCTAAAGGGAGGCCAGGATTAGAGACAAATTTGAGTCATAGACACCACACCATTCTCAGAATGGCCCCTCTCCTCTGATGACTAAGGCTTGTTACTGGATCAAGCTGTCACCCCTGGCTTTCTCATCCCTTATAATCTTCAGTACTTTTCACAAAAAGACTTCTGACAGTAACTTTAACATGCCAAGAACATAACCAAATCTCATCGATAGCCACTGTATAGGTTTATGGCCATGTTAAAACACCCTCCACCCCCACCCCATCCCCATACATACATCCCTTACTAGAAAATAAGTACTTTGGGGCAAGGGTGAAGGGTTGCTAAAAATGAAACTAAATTACCCCTGCTTTCTAATATGGCTTATTTGGAAGACTTGGGTGGTGGGGAGGCAGGACAAAGCATCATACTTGCACATATCCTCTTAGTAGACCACCAGAGGGCGATGATCAGGGTCAATCCAAAAACAGCTACTGTAGAACTGCAAGAATAAACAAAGTTCTGGCAGAATGGCTCTAAAGTGAGAATTTAGAAGATAAGCAAGAATTAGCCACAAAAAATCCCATAGCACTAATGATCTGTTTTTATGGTACCTAACAGAGTAAGTTATAACTTTTTTTTAAGGGTGAAGGGCAGAGAGAAAGGGGGACAGAGGATCTGAAGTGGGCTCTGTGCTGACAGCAGAGAGCCCAATGCAGTGCTCAAACCCATGAACTGTGAGATCATGACCTGAGCAAAAGTCAGACACCTAACTGATTAAGCTTCCCGTGTGCCCCAAGTCATAACTTCAGAGAACATATGTCCAGTTTCCTCAATTCTGAAAACTATAGTCTTCTTCAACAGACATGCCCCACCAATATCCATCCACTTGACCCACTCCTGTAGCTTTGGTTGCCTGTGTCATTGGTGAAGAGTTCCCTTCACAAGCCAATGGGTTCCTACCTCAAATATCTGTCTCTTTGCCTGTGGACTTCCTCTGCCTGCAGGAGCAGGCTCTTCCCACTCCCAGGGTAAGCAGAGTGGTGAGAGTTCATTTCTCCAGGACCAACTGTGCATCCATGAGTGATAGAGGATGATTGATAAATGCCCCAGCTTTCTTGCCCCCTGCTAGGCCTACAGTTTTTAAAGGGTCCCTAGCAGGATTGAATCCCAGGTGCCCACAGGGGAACCACTCCTGAAAGCACTCTTTTCTGACTTTCCTACCATCTCCATTTCATACCCTTACTTCCTCACAGTGCGTCCTGGAACCACTTGAAAAATAAACTGCTTACCCCCAAATTCTTGTCTCAGGATCTGATTTAGAGAAAACCCAAACTACAATAGCTTCTTTCAGATAATAATTAAATACAAATTAACCTACTGTATTTATGCACAAGAAAGCAATGAGTTTTGAAGAAAAAAGAAAAAACTAATTTCATAGGCTTTTGGACCTTACCTTTACCCACCTTTTTCACTTGGAAAGTGACTTGAGTCCAAGGCTAAAGGAGAAAGAAAATCTGGGCAAGATCCCCTTGCACAGAACCAAGGTTCAGTTTGTTAGGGAAGGTAATGGGAGAGAAGGAGGAATATCTCTTTGCTTCTCAGCTTCATCCTCCATATCAAGGAGGCATGATCTAGAAATTTCCAATTGAGGCAGGAAGAAGATGGAACTGACAATCTAGAGGGAACTGACAATCTATCCCTGAAAGGTTCGCAGTCACTCTAGACAGGTAGCAAATAAGACTTGCGTTAGTCTGCTCAGGCTGCCGTAACAAAATACCATGGGTTGAACAGCTTAAACAACAGGAATTTATGTCTTCACGGTTCTAGAGGCTAGAAGTTTAAGATCAAGGTGCTGTCAGGTTTGGTTTCTGCAGCCTTTTTCCTTGGCTTAAAGATGGCCTCCTTCTTGCTATGTCCTCACATGTTCTTTATATTCATTGTATCTCTTTGTGTCCAAATTTCCTCTTCTTATAAAGACACCAGTCAGATTAGATTAGGGTCCACCTTAATGATTTTGATTTAATCACCTCTTTAAAGGCCCTATCTCCAAATACAGTCACATTCTGAGGTCCTGAGAGGTTAGGACTACAACATGAATTGGGGGCAGAGCAAGTACACAATTCAGCCCATAACAGGGCCCCGTATCTGGGATTACACTTTTCTTAGATAATGTCCTATAGAAAATCACTGCACAAAAAACCTTTTGAAATATTCTAAATTGGATGTTAAATAATCCTGTTTTATCAGATGGCAGATATAATTCAATTAAACCTCTAAAGAATAAAATTGTGTTAGGTGCCTTGGGACCTATGAAAGATATACATGACACAATCCCTACAGTCAGGGGAAGAGTCATCTACCATCTTCTGTGAAGAAAAACTTAGGCAATAAAAAAATAGACTGAATAAAGGCTAGTGCTACGTTGTATGGTATAGATTTTATTAAAAAGCTGAGAAACATTAAGGAGACCAGACTGACCAGCCTGGAAAATGTATGTGGGCAGGTGAAGGTTAACTAGATAGTGTGGGGCCTAACTCTAGGGGGCCCCTAAATGACAGATAAAGGAGTAAGTGAACTAAAAACAGGCAGGTGAACTTCAGAATGGGTGAGCATAAAAAACAAAAGTTTGTGAGATATTAAATTTCATGATCCCAAGTATTGCCTGGGAAATGGATCTTAGAGTCATCATGCAATACATGAAAGCATCATTTAATGCTACTGCAAAGGACTCACAAAACTATGAGCATCTCTGAGAAGAACATTACAAATAGATCAGAGCATTACAAGTACAAAACTTTTAATTTAAAAAGTCAAACTGTATCAATTTTGAATCCACTGAATGTAGTAACCATAACTTCAAAAATTATTATTCAACACTGAGTGTCTGTGGGATAAGCATCACCCAGCTGGGAATCTAGAGGAATGAAGGAAATAAAGGAAAATGTGTTATAAAAATCAAAGATGCAACCCCTGGCTTTAAAGAACTCCAAGTCTGTGGAGCAAAAAATAATAATACATAATTAAAACAATCAAAATGTATTAAGTGTTGTCACTGAGTGCCATTGCCATGGAGGAGGAAGCATTTCAATAAATATTTATTGAATAAGTGAATGAACTGTCAATGGAAGGTATATGTGTGGTGAATTTTAAAAGATGAGTAGGTCTTTCTTCACGAGCAGAAAGGCTGAAGGACCATTCCTGCAGAGGGAATAACATATAACTAAAAAAGATCTAGAGTATACAGTCTAGAAGTCACAAATCCTCAAATTGGCCTGTTCTTTGGAATTAACCTAGGAAAATTTTTTTTAAGTGATTCTTAAGTCATGTCCCCAGAAACTTTGACTGAATTAGTATGGGGCAAGACCTACATACTTGGTTTTTTTAAGCTTGCCTAGGTGATTCTAATATGCAGCAAAGTTTAAGAACTACTACTGGACCATCCTGCAAACTTCCTTAGTTCTGCCTGGTTGCCTTTTCCGCAACAATATTCAATAAATTTCCCAATAAGGCACAAATATAGAGCAGGCCATTCCCTGGAGCTCTTTTTGTCCTGTTTGTTGTCTGTCCTCTCAATGGAAATTGGATGACCTAAGTTAGCCCCATAATGATGATAGGCAGCCATAGAAATTGAACAAAAGGGATGATTGGGTCTTCTCAGTCAGTCCCTGAGCCTGCCATGTGCCCAAGCTCTACCAGAGGACCTTACAGCACAGGTTCCACCTTCCTCCTCTTGCTTCCCATCCATGCCCTCAGTACTGCATTTTCTGTAACAGCATATTACAAATTGTGTGGAGGTTGATTTTCCCTGCTTGCTATGGAGTTTACAAAATTATTCCCCTGAAGACCATGGCAACGTTAATGAGACATACAATTTCAGAACAGGAAAAACTAGGTTTCTTTTGGATGTACAGAAATTATTAGCTGCATTGTCCACATGGAGATCAGAATACTGCTCTCAACCCCACTTCTTTGTGGCTTTAGGGATAAGTTAAAGAGGGAAGATGGTTTGTGCCTGGTGGGACCTATTATGACA
Organism: Panthera leo; assembly: GCF_018350215.1. Classification (NCBI taxonomy): domain Eukaryota; kingdom Metazoa; phylum Chordata; class Mammalia; order Carnivora; family Felidae; genus Panthera; species Panthera leo. Next base: position 94,148,485 of record NC_056680.1, read on the forward strand.
GGAAGCACGAAAAATATTACTTCCTAAAGGAGACTTAAACAAGTTTCTGTTTATAACACTTAGCATTCATTCCTTTTTTAGGACAGTGTGTGTGTGTGTGTGTGTGTGTGTGTGTGTGTGTGTGTGTGTGTCACTATGACATTCCAACAAAAGGGAAGGAGTAGTATTCCATGTGACATTCAAAAACCTAACCTTTATCAGCTGCTTCTGAAGGTCATTTCCCCCATGACTGGGAGTTAGCTATGCAAGGTTGGGAGCCCTGGCACACTGAGTGTACAGAGAAATCAGTGGCTGAGACTGCCTTTCTAGCATGCTCATTCAGTTCCTTTTGTTCATTCCACTACCAAGTAACCTGCATTTTGCTAGGATCCTCTACAGCAGTGTTTCCACATCTTTCTGATGATAAAAGGACCCTGGATCTTGTTAAAAATACAGGTTTCCAGGTCCCATTACAGTCTCCCTAAACCAGAGTCATCAAGGTCATGGGAATCTGTATTTTTAACAAGCATTGAAGCAACTCTTACCATATGATTAGTTTGGAAAGGTTGATCCCTGCCCTTGGTGAACTCTTAGGCCTCATTGTTCTGTAAATCTAGCTCACACATGTCCTTTCTAGTTGGATTTTTAGATGAAATGGTGTTTTCTCTATGAGCAACTTCTAGACCTCCATGTTCCATGAAATGCCAAGCCCACCCACAGTTCCTTAAAAAGTCAGTCAGTAATAATACATATTTAGCCATTTAAGTCACTGTCTTTTTTTCTTATACTATTTCCTTTTTTCCATAACCAAATGTTTTAATGCTTAAAGACAGTCCAACCACCTCATTAAATTTGAGTATCATTACAGGTTTTTCCAATGTAACCTTGTTGTTTAACAAAATACAACTTTTGACAAAAATTACATGAGTGAGGTGGGTTGGAGTCCTGTGGAGTGAGATGGAATCCTGAAAGGGTTCTGAAGTTCTTAAAAGACTGAAAACCTCATTTCTACCCATCAACTGGGGCCTAGCTTCAGAGAAGCACTAGTGGGACTCTTGTTTTAGAGACCCACAGCCATCTTGCCATGTCTGATATGTCTACTCCCAGCAATGGCAAATTTAGAATGCAAACAATTTGTGTCGATTGTCCTGGGTAGCAACAAATTATGACTTTACTCAGCAAGTTTCTGGCTCTTAAATGCTGCCTGCAACCAGTAATGATCAAGTGTTAGCATCACACAGGCCGGAAGGTGACCAAGGGAATGCACCAGGAGAGATTAGAATGCATCTCCTGCATCTGTTTTCCTCTCATAAACCGTGGTCTCGGCAGCTGCAAGTGTTGTCATTTGCTGCCTTTTTTTTCCAAAGGCTGTTTTGTCTTATCTGATGTTGAAACTCTGCCACACGGCTTTGAACACTGAAGCATAGAAACGAGAAATCGGTTGGAAATTTGTTTGTGTCTCTTGCTATGCTTGACATTTATTTCCACACTGATAAGGTACAGCTAAATATTGACTTTTTGGTTAAGTTCGGATTAGGTGTCTGGTCCATGTGAACGATTATCTTTCTTCTTTAGGACACTGAATTCTCTTATAAAAATAGAAAGGACAAAAAGAAAAAAAAATATTGCCCGAAGTGTTGCCATTAATTACCTGAAGGTCTTTTCTGGGCTGTTATAAAAATTGTCATTGACTTTTGAGATGTATAGGGTGCTATTGTTGAAGACAGTGTTGTTGAACATTAGGGCATATTAAAAATCAGATTTTTATACTTGTAGGTTATTCACATGTGTTTTCAAATTTGCCCATCGAGGAAAATACCACCCTACTAGCACTTTAAGTGCGCAAACCTGATAACTGGCTCACTGTAATTATTTACCAGTTAAATGTATATCACTGCCATGCCAAAATCAATAGGTGAAGATCTCTGCTCAATTTAGCCAACACAGACCCAGTCTGTGGAATTGGCTTCTTTTTACCATTCTGCTTGGAGTAGAGCAGTTAAGAGAATCTAAAACCTAGGTGATTTTGCCTCACTAAACTCTTTATGAGTCTCTGCATTGTCTCCCAAAGGAGACTGTAAATTCCTTGAAAGCAGGATGATCCTTGGTTGATTTCCCAAGATGCAACATTCTTAGTCCTCTGAAAGTATTTTCTAGTTACTCCAACAACTTAAATAATTAAATCCTATTCAGAATGTTCTTCAAGCCAAATCAGCAGATACTAGGGGGCCATAGAGAGTCTAAGCATGGTCTCTGTTTCCAAGGAGTTTACAATTTATTTTTTTTTTTTTTTTTTTTTTTTTAGTTTTTTTTTTTTTTTTTTTTTTTTTTATTTTATTTTATTTTTTAATATATGAAATTTACTGTCAAATTGGTTTCCATACAACACCCAGTGCTCATCCCAAAAGGTGCCCTCCTCAATACCCAACACCCACCCTGCCCTCCCTCCCACCCCCCATCAACCCTCAGTTTGTTCTCAGTTTTTAACAGTCTCTTATGCTTTGGCTCTCTCCCACTCTAACCTCTTTTTTTTTTTTTTTTTTCCTTCCCCTCCCCCATGGGTTTCTGTTATGTTTCTCAGGATCCACATAAGAGTGAAACCATATGGTATCTGTCTTTCTCTGTATGGCTTATTTCACTTAGCATCACACTCTCCAGTTCCATCCATGTTGCTACAAAAGGCCATATTTCATTCTTTCTCATTGCCACGTAGTATTCCATTGTGTATATAAACCACAATTTCTTTATCCATTCATCAGTTGATGGACATTTAGGCTCTTTCCATAATTTGGCTATTGTTGAGAGTGCCGCTATAAACATTGGGGTACAGGTGCCCCTATGCATCAGTACTCCTGTATCCCTTGGGTAAATTCCTAGCAGTGCTATTGCTGGGTCATAGGGTAGGTCTATTTTTAATTTTCTGAGGAACCTCCACACTGCTTTCCAGAGCGGCTGCACCAATTTGCATTCCCACCAACAGTGCAAGAGGGTTCCTGTTTCTCCACATCCTCTCCAGCATCTATAGTCTCCTGATTTCTTCATTTTGGCCACTCTGACTGGCGTGAGGTGGTATCTGAGTGTGGTTTTGATTTGTATTTCCCTGATAAGGAGCGACGTTGAGCATCTTTTCATGTGCCTGTTGGCCATCCGGATGTCTTCTTTAGAGAAGTGTCTATTCATGTTTTCTGCCCATTTCTTCACTGGGTTATTTGTTTTTCGGGTGTGGAGTTTGATGAGCTCTTTATAGATTTTGGATACTAGCCCTTTGTCCGATGTGTCATTTGCAAATATCTTTTCCCATTCCGTTGGTTGCCTTTTAGTTTTGTTGGTTGTTTCCTTTGCTGTGCAGAAGCTTTTGATCTTCATAAGGTCCCAGTAATTCACTTTTGCTTTTAATTCCCTTGCCTTTGGGGATGTGCCGAGTAAGAGATTGCTACGGCTGAGGTCAGAGAGGTCTTTTCCTGCTTTCTCCTCTAAGGTTTTGATGGTTTCCTGTCTCACATTCAGGTCCTTTATCCATTTTGAGTTTATTTTTGTGAATGGTGTGAGAAAGTGGTCTAGTTTCAACCTTCTGCATGTTGCTGTCCAGTTCTCCCAGCACCATTTGTTAAAGAGACTGTCTTTTTTCCATTGGATGTTCTTTCCTGCTTTGTCAAAGATGAGTTGGCCATACGTTTGTGGGTCTAGTTCTGGGGTTTCTATTCTATTCCATTGGTCTATGTGTCTGTTTTTATGCCAATACCATGCTGTCTTGATGATGACAGCTTTGTAGTAGAGGCTAAAGTCTGGGATTGTGATGCCTCCTGCTTTGGTCTTCTTCTTCAAAATTACTTTGGCTATTCGGGGCCTTTTGTGGTTCCATATGAATTTTAGGATTGCTTGTTCTAGTTTCGAGAAGAATGCTGGTGCAATTTTGATTGGGATTGCATTGAATGTGTAGATAGCTTTGGGTAGTATTGACATTTTGACAATATTTATTCTTCCAATCCATGAGCAGGGAATGTCTTTCCATTTCTTTATATCTTCTTCAATTACCTGCATAAGCTTTCTATAGTTTTCAGCATACAGATCTTTTACATCTTTGGTTAGATTTATTCCTAGGTATTTTATGCTTCTTGGTGCAATTGTGAATGGGATCAGTTTCTTCATTTGTCTTTCTGTTGCTTCATTGTTAGTGTATAAGAATGCAACTGATTTCTGCACATTGATTTTGTATCCTGCAACTTTGCTGAATTCATGTATTAGTTCTAGCAGACTTTTGGTGGAGTCTATCGGATTTTCCATGTATAATATCATGTCATCTGCAAAAAGCGAAAGCTTGACTTCATCTTTGCCAATTTTGATGCCTTTGATTTCCTTTTGTTGTCTGATTGCTGATGCTAGAACTTCCAGCACTATATTAAATAGCAGCGGTGACAGTGGGCATCCCTGTCGTGTTCCTGATCTCAGGGAAAAAGCTCTCAGTTTTTCCCCATTGAGGATGATGTTAGCTGTGGGCTTTTCATAAATGGCCTTTATGATCTTTAAGTATGTTCCTTCTATCCCGACTTTCTCAAGGGTTTTTATTAAGAAAGGGTGCTGGATTTTGTCAAAGGCCTTTTCTGCATCGATTGACAGGATCATATGGTTCTTCTCTTTTTTTTTGTTAATGTGATGTATCACGTTGATCGATTTGCGAATGTTGAACCAGCCCTGCATCCCAGGAATGAATCCCACTTGATCATGGTGAATAATTCTTTTTATATGCTGTTGAATTCGATTTGCTAGTATCTTATTAAGAATTTTTGCATCCATATTCATCAGGGATATTGGCCTGTAGTTCTCTTTTTTTACTGGGTCTCTGTCTGGTTTAGGAATCAAAGTAATACTGGCTTCATAGAATGAGTCTGGAAGTTTTCCTTCCCTTTCTATTTCTTGGAATAGCTTGAGAAGGATAGGTATTATCTCTGCTTTAAATGTCTGGTAGAACTCCCCTGGGAAGCCATCTGGTCCTGGACTCTTATTTGTTGGGAGATTTTTGATAACCGATTCAATTTCTTCGCTGGTTATGGGTCTGTTCAAGCTTTCTATTTCCTCCTGATTGAGTTTTGGAAGAGTGTGGGTGTTTAGAAATTTGTCCATTTCTTCCAGGTTATCCAATTTGCTGGCATATAATTTTTCATAGTATTCCCTGATAATTGTTTGTATCTCTGAGGGATTGGTTGTAATCATTCCATTTTCATTCATGATTTTATCTATTTGGGTCATCTCCCTTTTCTTTTTGAGAAGCCTGGCTAGAGGTTTGTCAATTTTGTTTATTTTTTCAAAAAACCAACTCTTGGTTTCGTTGATCTGCTCTACAGTTTTTTTAGATTCTATATTGTTTATTTCTGCTCTGATCTTTATGATTTCTCTTCTTCTGCTGGGTTTAGGCTGCCTTTGCTGTTCTGCTTCTATTTCCTTTAGGTGTGCTGTTAGATTTTGTAGTTGGGATTTTTCTTGTTTCTTGAGATAGGCCTGGATTGCAATGTATTTTCCTCTCAGGACTGCCTTCGCTGCATCCCAAAGCGTTTGGATTGTTGTATTTTCATTTTCGTTTGTTTCCATATATGTTTTAATTTCTTCTCTAATTGCCTGGTTGACCCACTCATTCGTTAGTAGGGTGTTCTTTAACCTCCATGCTTTTGGAGGTTTTCCAGACTTTTTCCTGTGGTTGATTTCAAGCTTCATAGCATTGTGGTCTGAAAGTATGCATGGTATAATTTCAATTCTTGTAAACTTATGAAGGGCTGTTTTGTGACCCAGTATATGATCTATCTTGGAGAATGTTCCATGTGCACTCGAGAAGAAAGTATATTCTGTTGCTTTGGGATGCAGAGTTCTAAATATATCTGTCAAGTCCATCTGATCCAATGTATCATTCAGGGCCCTTGTTTCTTTATTGACTGTGTGTCTAGATGATCTATCCATTTCTGTAAGTGGGGTGTTAAAGTCCCCTGCAATGACCACATTCTTATCAATAAGGTTGCTTATGTTTATGAGTAATTGTTTTATATATCTGGGGGCTCGGGTATTTGGCGCATAGACATTTATAATAGTTAGCTCTTCCTGGTGGATAGACCCTGTGATTATTATATAATGCCCTTCTTCATCTCTTGTTACAGCCTTTAATTTAAAGTCTAGTTTGTCTGATATAAGTATGGCTACTCCAGCTTTCTTTTGGCTTCCAGGAGCATGATAAATAGTTCTCCATCCCCTCACTCTCAATCTAAAGGTGTCCTCAGATCTAAAATGAGTCTCTTGTAGACAGCAAATAGATGGGTCTTGTTTTTTTATCCATTCTGATACCCTATGTCTTTTAGTTGGCGCATTTAATCCATTTACATTCAGTGTTATTATAGAAAGATACGGGTTTAGAGTCATTGTGATGTCTGTATGTTTTATGCTTGTAGTGATGTCTCTGGTACTTTGTCTCACAGGATCCCCCTTAGGATCTCTTGTAGGGCTGGTTTCGTGGTGACAAATTCCTTCAGTTTTTGTTTGTTTGGGAAGACCTTTATCTCTCCTTCTATTCTAAATGACAGACTTGCTGGATAAAGGATTCTCGGCTGCATATTTTTCCTGTTTAGCACACTGTAGATATCGTGCCAAGCCTTTCTGGCCTGCCAAGTTTCAAAGGAGAGATCAGTCACGAGTCTTATAGGTCTCCCTTTATATGTGAGGGCACGTTTATCCCTTGCTGCTTTCAGAATTTTCTCTTTATCCTTGTATTTTGCCAGTTTCACTATGATATGTCGTGCAGAAGATCGATTCAAGTTACGTCTGAAGGGAGTTCTCTGTGCCTCTTGGATTTCAATGCCTTTTTCCTTCCCCAGTTCAGGGAAGTTCTCAGCTATAATTTGTTCAAGTACCCCTTCAGCACCCTTCCCTCTCTCTTCCTCCTCTGGGATACCAATTATGCGTATATTATTTTTTTTTAGTGTATCACTTAGTTCTCTAATTTTCCCCTCATACTCCTGGATTTTTTTATCTCTCTTTCTTTCAGCTTCCTCTTTCTCCATAACTTTATCTTCTAGTTCACCTATTCTCTCCTCTGCCTCTTCAAGCCGAGCCATCGTGGATTCCATTTTGTTTTGCAATTCGTTTAAAGCGTTTTTCAACTCCTCGTGACTGTTCCTTAGTCCCTCGATCTTTGTGGCAAGAGATTCTCTGCTGTCCTGTATACTGTTTTCAAGCCCAGCGATTAATTTTATGACTATTATTCTAAATTCACTTTCTGTTATATTATTTAAATCCTTTTTGATCAGTTCATTAGCTGTTGTTATTTCCTGGAGATTCTTCTGAGGGGAATTCTTCCGTTTGGTCATTTTGGAGAGTCCCTGGCGTGGTGAGGACCTGCAGGGCACTTCCCCTGTGCTGTGGTGTATAACTGGAGTTAGTGGGCGGGGCCGCAGTCCGACCCAATGTCTGCCCCCAGCCCACTGCTGGGGCCACAGTCAGACTGGTGTGTGCCTTCTCTTCCCCTCTCCTAGGGGCGGGATTCACTGTGGGGTGGCGTGTCCCGTCTGGGCTACTCGCACACTGCCAGGCTTGTGTTGCTGGGGATCTGGCGTATTAGCTGGGGTGGGTAGGCAAGGTGCACGGGGGCTGGAGGGGCAGGCTTAGCTCGCTTCTCCTTAGGTGATCCACTTCAGGAGGAGCCCTGTGGCAGCGGGAGGGAGTCAGATCCGCTGCCGGAGGTTTGGCTCCGCAGAAGCACAGAGTTGGGTGTTTGCGCGGAGCGAGCAAGTTCCCTGGCAGGAACTGGTTCCCTTTGGGATTTTGGCTGGGGGATGGGCGGGGGAGATGGCGCTGGCGCCTTTGTTCCCCGCCAAGCTGAGCTCTGCCGTCCGGGGGCTCAGCAGCTCTCCCTCCCTTTGTCCTCCAGCCTTCCCGCTTTCCGAGCAGAGCTGTTAACTTCTGACCTCCCAGACGCTAAGTCGCGCTTGCTGTCGGAACACAGTCCGTCCGGCCCCTCCGCTTTTGCCAGCCAGACTCGGGGGCTCTGCTTGGCCGGCGAGCCGCCCCTCTGCCCCGGCTCCCTCCCGCCAGTCCGTGGAGCGCGCACCGCCTCGCCGCCCTTCCTACCCTCTTCTGTGGGCCTCTGGTCTGCGCTTGACTCCGGAGACTCCCTTCTGCTAATCCTCTGGCGGTTTTCTGTGTTCTTTAGGCAGGTGTAGGTGGAATCTAAGTGATCGGCAGGACGCGCTGTGAGCCCCGCGTCCTCCTACGCCGCCATCTTCCGGAACCTCCTACAATTTATTTAGAAAGAAGGAAATACAGAATTATTTGCTAAAATAATGGTAACAAAGGAAGATCACTGAATTCAGAGGAAAGGACCTTCACTGTGGGCTAGAATGGCAATTGTAGCCTTTATGAGGATTAGCCCTGAGCCCTAGAAGAATTTAGCTAGATGAAGTACAAAGGCATTCCAGGTTTTCTGTAAAACAGGACATCTTTTTTTTTTTAATTTTTTTAATGTTTTTTATTTATTTTTGAGACAAAGAGAGGAAGAACATGAGCAGGGGAGGGGCAGAGAGAGAGGGAGACACAGAATCCGAATCAGGCATCCGAATCCAAATCCTGTCAGCACAGAGCCTGATGCAGGGCTCGAACCCACAGACTGTGAGATCATGACCTGAGCTGAAGTCTGATGCTTAACCAACTGAGCCACCAAGGCTCCCCTGTAAAACAGGACATTCTTATTGCAGTGTTTTGCCCACTCCATCCCCCAAGATTAAAATATTTTGGTAAAGAAAAGTTAGTTTTAAAACCCCGGTGACTGGCTTGACTGTTGGTTTTCAAGAAAAAGAAATTAGACATTATTATCTTTGTTACAGCTATGGTAAGGCAGCTGAAATCTGAAATGTATATAAATGCATACATGAACCATATGATATTGCTTGTATTTGTCTGTTTTTGACCTACAGAAGTTATAATTTCACATGATTCAATCATATACATGTGCACAAGCACACACATACATGTTCAATGAAGAACTTATCACCTTTGAGGAAAATTTCGTAAGTATGCTAATTTTTAGTCATATAACATTTAACAGCAAGTAGTAATTTCTCGATAAAGCCATTTCTATCAACACTATTAATATGTATTACTATAAACCCTGTTCTCAGAGTTCACTTCATTACGAAGGGAATATTTGATGATTCAAGTTGTGAATAATGAAACAAAGAATTTGACACATATTCAGCTGGGCAGATGCATTCGCCCTTCACCCATAGGAATCCAGAGCCAAATCTAGTAGCAATCAGGAACAAAAGAAATTGGAAGTCTTGAGTCCTCTTTCCACTAAATATGTCATCCACATGACAAAAGCACAGACAGGTATAAGAGTTTCAGCTAATGAACACAAGCTAAAAAAATGAAATAAAAAAAATGAAATGAAATGAAATGAAATGAAATGAGCCACTATTGCATATCTGGACCTTAGAGGGAAGGGAAGAATAGGGAATTCTCTTAATGAAGTGAACATCAATAGAATGAAGGATAGCACAGCAAATTTTGCCTGGTCTTCTAACAAAAAGGAGCCCAATTTGAGCTTCAGACAGGGTAGGCAAACCAAGGGAAAAGATTCCAACAGTTTCTAATACAAGTAGTTCAGGCATCTGAGTAATGTTATGCCCTTAAAAAAAAAAGTTAGGGGTGCCTGGGTGGCTCAGTCGGTTACGCGTCCGACTTTGGCTCAGGTCATGATCTCACAGTCTGTGAGTTCGAGCCCCGCATGGTTTCTGTGCTGACAGCTCAGAGCCTGGAGCCTGCTTCAGATTGTGTGTCTCCCTCTCTCTCTGACCCTCCCCCATTCATGCTCTGTCTCTCTCTGTCTCAAAAATAAGTAAACATTAAAAAAAAAAGTTAGCCTATTCCAGAAACCACGTTAGTGTTCAAGATCTACTATGGGCTTTAAATCTATGGTAGAACAGCGTTTCTCAAACTAGGTAGACTGACCCATTTGGGAAGATTTGCATATCTTCAACCAGAATATATTATTGAGAATTTATTAATTTATGGTATTCCTTTCACTAATAACTAACGTAAGCATATTCTTTTTATTTTTACTGATGCCCCATTGGTTTTATTGTATTTTTCCCATTTTTTTCCCTCATTGCTAAAATAAACATATTCAGAATCATCTGGGTGACCACATGATACCCAAATGCTGCCTCACAGACCCAGTTTGTCTTTGTGTTTGCAATCAGATTTGTGCCAAGTAGTCCCATTTTAATTGTCTCCAGCTAATTAGCAATGAACAGAGGTAGACTTCAGAGGTAAATGAGGCTTCTGCACCAAGTGTGGGCCAGATGACTTCACAGTGTGCTGGAGGAACAAAGGTGTTTCAGTGCTTCAGAAAGGGAAGAGCTGTGAGGGAGTTGCATCATCTCGTGGCGCCAGGTGGGAAGGCAGACCAAACCCGATGGAACCTGAGCCATAGTGGCTAACAATGTGTTTCACATGAAATTATTGGTGTTTATTTAAAGTTTGTTGCTTTTGCAGAGGTGAGGGATGTATGTAATTTGTACATTTGTTTTAATGAGACCTACAAGCTATAAGAGTTAAAAGCATAAAAGGTTTATGCCTAGTTTTGATTTGTGCACTTTAAGGAGCATTTGAATTTAAAGGATTTAAATCAGCAATGGGTAATACAGGAATTTTTGAGGAGTATATAAAATGTGAACAGTTTTAAGCGGATGAAAGGACATTTGTCATCACTCATAATAAGAGATAAGAAAACTAAAACCATAATGAGATACCCTTTGCACCTTATAGAAAATTCCAAACCTCTTCAATATACACTTCCTATCACCTGCTCTGCTTGTATTTCTCCAGAGCACTTGTCACTGTCTAACGTACTTGAATTTTGTTTATTATCATGTTTACTGCCTATCTTTTTCCCCACTATACCCCCAGAAAGTAAGCTTCATGGAAACTTCATGGAATTTTGACTGTCTTATTCACTATAGCATCTTCGGCTACCTAGAATGTTATGTGGCACATAGGGAGCCCTGGATTATTTGCTGAAGAATGAATTAATGAAGACCTATGAGCCAGTAATTCCCCTTCTAGGCACATACCCTAGAGGAACTCTCCTACTTGTGTGCACAGGAACATGCAGGGCAGTATCATTTGCCATAGAAGGAAAATTGGAAAAATCCTAAATGTCCTTCAGTAAAGGAATGAAGTATATTGTGGTGTAATCACAAAAAAAGAATTTAACAGGAATTAAAATAATTGACATGGATAAGAGGCTCATGGATTGAGCTGTGTGGCTCAGTCAGTTAAGTGTGTGACTCTTAATTTCTGCTCAGGTCATGATCTCATGGTTTGTGAGACAGAGCCCCACATCAGGCTCTGTGTTGACAGTGTGGAGCCTGCTTGGGATTCTCTGTCTCCCTCTCTCTCCACCTCTCTCTCTCTCTCTCTCAAAAATAAATAAACATTTAAAAAAATGATTTACATGGATAAAAATCAAAAACTGTGCTGGAAGAAAAAAACAAATTGCATAGATTCATGCAGTAATGTATCAATGCCCAGACAGGAAATTTCACTGCAGAGTAAAGATAACCTCAGGACAGGGAGGAGATGGGACAAATGGGAAGGCTAAATGGAGGGCTTTGATTATATATGTAACCATTATTACTTTAAAGTTTTTTACCTAAAGAAAACATAGCAGATATTAATACTTATTAATTTGGGGTAGTGGGTACATGGGTACATGTTACATTAGTCTCTATATGTTTCTAATGCTTAAAATGTTTCATAATCTTTTTATTTGTTTTTAATATTTATGTATCTTTGAGAGAGAGAAAGAGATAGAGCATGAGCAGGGGAGGGGCAGAGAGAGGGAGACACGGAATCTGAAGTAGGCTCCAGGCTCTAAGCTGTCAGCACAGAGCCCGACACAGGGCTCAAACTCCCAAACCGCGAGATCATGACCTGAGCTGAACTCGGACGCTTAACTGACTGAGCCACCCAGGCACCCCAAAATGTTCCATAATTTTTAAAAAGCATCTTAATACAAGTACAAAGACTATTAGTTTTCTTTCCTGCATTAAAAGTAATTAGAGCCCCCCTCACTATGATACTGATGATGAAGATGATGACTCTTTTCCCTCTTCCACTCCTTCTTTTTCTTCTATTATAATTAATAGCTGCTATTTTGTTTCTCTTTATATCATGATCCTTTCCCAAAATTACTTGATATGGCTTACAACAAAAGATATGAATAACAACCTAGCAAGGTTAAAAAAAAGTGATATGTAAATAAGCTAGCTATTAAAGTAAACATTAATGCTATTAAGCTTCACATTTTGCTCCAAGCTTCTTGGAAACTGAAATGACAAGCAAGCATACCAATCAATTATATAGGCCTCATTGTTAAAAAGGGTACCTTGGGGAAGACAAAGATTTTCCTGGGATTAAATTCTCAAAGAAATTTCTCATGTCTGATTTTACATTAGGGACACTAACATAGACAATGTCCTCAAGAGCATTTTAACTAAAATCAAAAGTTGATTCCATATGCCTTTTCTTGCAATGCCTTAAAAAAAAAAAAGCTGAGGACATAATGTATTAGTATAGTTCAGGGAAGGGCATTCATTCTTTAGAAACTAAAGTAACATATGCCTTTAGTCATCTAGCTAAATCCAAAGATAAAACACCCAAGTGGGCAGGCAGGGAGCATGTCTCTTAGATAATTGTTCCTAAATATAATTTCCCTTAGACAAGCTATTGATAGATGGAAACCAAACATCCATCAATTAAAGATTATAGTCACAGACCTTGACCTGTAGCTAAGTTATTGAGCAAGTATCACTTGCCTCTTTTTAGAAATAACTTGAAAAAGAAAATTATAAAATAAAGAACTGATTCATCATAGGCCCCAACTGACAAGATTCTATTTTTTTCTTTTAGATTTGTCTATTCTTTGAGTCTAAAAGAAATGCTCTTAAGAGTCCTAAGTCCAGGGGCGCCTGGGTGGCGCAGTCGGTTAAGCGTCCGACTTCAGCCAGGTCACGATCTCACGGTCCATGAGTTCGAGCCCCGCGTCGGGCTCTGGGCTGATGGCTCGGAGCCTGGAGCCTGTTTCCGATTCTGTGTCTCCCTCTCTCTCTGTCCCTCCCCCGTTCATGCTCTGTCTCTCTCTCTGTCCCAAAAATAAATAAAAAACGTTGAAAAAAAAAAAATTAAAAAAAAAAAAAAAAAAAAAAAAAAAAGAGTCCTAAGTCCAGATTTGACGTACCAATGGTTATGCATGCCAGGGGATGCTGTGGTTTACTGGTAGCATTTTTTTTATATCTTTTTTAAGGCCTGTAGTGTAGAGATACATTGCAGGGATTTAGGTTTGGGTTAGTCCCAAGAAAAAAAACTATAATTGAAGTTTTTGCTACCACCAGCAAAATAAGGAAAGACACCTAATATCCAACAACATTGAACTTCAGGTAGAAAATCAACTAAAGCTATAAAGAGCTTGTACTACTAATAATAATCATTCCATTCACATCATCTTTTTTCACCCTTTTATGCATGGTCTCATTGAATCTTCACAAAACCCCATGAGATGGTTAATAGTAAAAAATTTAATAGTAATAAGCTTAGGATAGCTTGGTGACATGACCCAAATTACAGAGCTAGTCAACAGCAGGATCAGGACGCAAACTCAAGACCCAGCTTGCTTGCTGTAGTTCTAATATGGCCATGCACTCTTTGGTAAGAGGACCAAGGTGCAGGACTACTACCAAGTGGTCTCTTTTCCAGGACAAGGCTTTGCTGTCTTCAGTCTGTCTGTCATGTGACTGTGAGGATCATACACAGACATATCTTTCTAAATCTTCCCCACACCAGCCCTCACTAATAGAATAATAAAGCTTTCCTCAGAATCACATCATCTCTTAAAGATAGAAACCTACTACAAAGAGGGAGTTTTTGTTGAGAAGATTTTTTAAGGTTAGTTTTGAGGAATTGAAATTGTAATTAATAAAATCAGAAACATGAGCACATGCACATCTAAAAGTTGATAGGCAATCACATCCTGAGTGGTGTGTGAAAGAGATGGTCCCCTTTCAGAAATGAGATTCATAGTTTTAGTGGGTTCACAAGCAGATTCATAAACTTTTCAAATAAAAATTATACTTTCCTTTTGAGTTTGTTTCTCCTACATTTGGAGCTCAGTGTTATGGGATAAAATTAATTTCTTCAAATATGGAATTTAGTTTTATGCTTATTTAGTAATTGAGGGTAATCTAAAAATCATAGAGCTTTCCAGACCTTGAGCTGATCATATTTTCAACGTCTCTAGTCTAAGCTACTCTCCACAAGAGGAAGGAGCCAGATGAATGGCTGCCCTTACTAAAGCAATGCGGGAAGGTCCCAGGACACACTGTACAATGTAAGCAAGACATTCTTTTCCACAAGTGTCAAGATCACTTACCTTCAAATACTAGGTCAGTGCAGCTATGAGACTGGGGGAACCTGCAGCCCAGAAATAAGTAGCTTGCCTAATTTTGAACCAGTGTTGACCTCCATTTATCCAAATGCATATTTTGTGTACCTCCCCCCCAAAATTCACTTGGTTTTCTTTCAGTCACTCAAGCTAATGGGTATCATACCTGATTGAGACCAGATTTCCATTGTATCTAAACCTCTCCTGGGTAAAGAAGTGTCTGTTTTAAATCAGTGACCATAAATGTGACTCCTGAAGGTACTATCGTTCTAAAAAGAAAGTCCTGGTATTAGCAAAATATATATTCCCATAGAGATTAAAGCAACTACCCCACTGCAATCAGTTATATGGAGGCCTTAGTTATAAAAAAAGAAAGGAGATTGAATCACTGAAGTAGGAACCAGGTACCACACTGTACACTTAGTAGGGGCTTATCCAGAAGTGTCTGTGAGAATGATATGACTGGTAAGGTGTGAAAAACTCAGGCACAACAAACAGGAAGAAGAGATCTCAGCTGGAAGAGCACACTTATCTGTCCACATCTCATAGCCTGAGGCTGATATCACAAGGACTCATAAAGAAACACCACCTTTCTCAGTGATGATTTATATTTTCCAGAGCAGGGGAAACAGTGCTAAGATCAGCAAAACCACTTTCCTACACAACCATAACAGACATCTAATTTAGTGCTAACAATGTTGCTTAGTGACAACCAAAAGCTATTATTTGTCAAGTGTAAAATTAAGAGAGAGTGTATCATTTTAATTAATGCATTGTTTTTATCATGGGCCTGCTAAAAGTGCTTTAGTGTAGCATATGTGTAAAAAAATCAAGAAGTTAAGGAAAAGGAGTAATTCCTACATGGCAAAGAATCACAGTAAGTGTTCAAGGAATATGATCACCTGTCATTAGCCCACAGCTCCCATAAGAAGAGGACCCTGTAAACATCATCACTTGCCCCATTTGGAGGAACATGACTAATTCTTACTGGAGTTTACACTTTTCTCCTTAGGACAAACAAGTTAGTTTCAGGGCCTTAGAGTAGACATAAGACAGCAGATGTCACTTAGTACAACCCCCCACTCAAGAACAGCAACCCTAACATATTCAGTCATTCATTCAACAAATGTTTTGAGTACCTAGTATATACCAACCACTATGCTAGGCTCTAGTATAAGCAAGATAAGCAGGGACCCCAATTTCATGAAGGTAACAGTCTAATAAATAGTTGAGACAAAGTACAAGTAAACACATGAATAATTACAGATTTTGACACAGTCTATGAAGGAAATCAACAGATGCTGGGATAGAGGGCACAGGGCACCAGGAACCCAAACACAGACAGGGTGGTCAGGCAAGTCCTTTCTGGAAAGGTGACATTTAAGCTGAGGACTGAAAAAGAAGAAATTTGCCAAGCAAAATGCTGAGGAAACACCATTCCAGTTAAGGAAATGACCAGTGCAAGAATCTGTGAGGGTTAAGTATCTGGAGAACAGTGAGGAAAAGGAAGAAGGTACCATTAAAGATGTGGGCAGAGGTCAGATAACACATTGCTGGTGACCATGATAAAGGGGTTGAATTTTAATTTTAAATGTAACAGGAAGACTTTCAGAGAGTAGTGCAGGATGTGATTTATACTGAAAAGGGTGCTCTGCCATATGCCAACTCCCATGGCATAGGAATGACCCTGTGCAAACTGGCAAGCTGTGTACCAAGCTTTAGAACTCTCTAGACTCCTTGTGGCCCATGTGATTACCATATCTTTTTAAAAGCAAGGACATAAGCCTAAGAGTTTATCCTGTAATAACAGTAGTTATAGGAGTAGTAGCAGCAGCAGCAGCTAATATTTGTTACATGCTTCTATATGGCAAGCATCATTTTAATGATTTTATTTACATGTGTTAATTTATCTAATCCTCACAATAATCCAAGCATGTGGATTCAGTTTTCATCCCTATTTTACAGAAGAGGAAACAAGCAATTTGTGCAACCAGTAAATGATTTCTATTTCAATGGTTTCAGCTCTTCTCTTTATTATTTCCTTCTTTTCTTCCTACTTTCTTTGGGTTTCATATGCTTTTTTTCCTGGATTTCAGAGGTGAATGCTTACAAAGTAGATTGTCAACCTTTCCATTTTCCTAAAGTATGCATTAAAACTGTCAGTTTTCCTCTAAGCACTGCTTTAGCTGCATCATACAGGTTTTGTTATAATTTAGCTCAAAATGTTTTCTTGTATCCATTGCAATTTCATCTTTGATCCAAGACTTATTTGGAAGTGTGCTGCTTAATGTCCAAACAGTTGAGGATTTTCTAGTTATTTTTTCTATTATTGAATTCTCTTTTAATTCCACTGTGGTGAATGAATATTCTGTAGGATCATTTGAAATTTGATGAGACTTGGTTAATGTCCCAGAATATAGTCTACTTTTGTATATGCTCCATGGACATTTGAAAAGAATGAGTATTCCGCAGTTGTTATAGACAGTTTAATGGTGTTGTTCATATCTTCCATATTCTTCTTAGTTTTTTTGTGAATGTGCAATTAGTAACTGCAAGAGGGTATTAATATCTATTTGTCTATTTAATCTTAACAAATTTTGCTTTCTGTATTTTGACGTTATATTATACACAGTTGTTTTCTTCCTGTTAAATTGGCCCTTTCAGCATTAATAATTCTCCTTTTTTTTTCAGTAATATTTCTTGCCTTAAAGTCTACTTTGGTATTATAGCCATACTAGCTTGCTTTTGGTTAATGTTTACATAGTATATCTTTTCCATCACTTTACTTTCAACCTAACTATGGCCTTTTTAATGAATTCCACCTATAAATAGGACATAGTTGGGTAATCTGACAATATTTGCCTTTTAGTTGGAGTGTTCAGTCCAGTTACATTTACTACAATTACTGATATAAATACTTATATACTTGATATTTTTCCCTTATCTGTCCCATCTATTTTTTGTTGTTCTTTATTGTGCCTTTTCTGCCTTCTTTTGGATTAATCAGATATTTTGTATTATTCCATATTTAGCTCCTCTACTGGCTTTACCTATGATTCTTTAGGTGGTTGCCCTAGAGATTGCAATATCTCTTCCTCTTCCTCCATAATAGCTGGTGGCTGAGACAGGGCACAGCCCTGCATTGTTTCATATTTCTGGTGCATTTCACGACTAGTGTTTAAGACTTCCAGTTTGTCATGTGTTTTCATCATATATGGCAATTAAATGTATGGATTTTTTGTCTCTGGATCTCATTTCAGGCAACTCCATTTACTGTAGATTTTGATAAATTTTAAGAAAATCCTTTCTGTCTTCTTCACACAAGATATTGCAGACATTTGTGTTAACCAGGTCCTCTTGCTTATATTGCAAGTATTGTGTGACATTTTCTGACTCAAATACAATATTTCCATCACTATTCACCACAAACAGGAAACCATCCAATGCCTGTAATGAAAGTGGTCCTAAGGAGCCTTTAACGGTAACTCCTATCCTGTAAAGATACATCAGCTTTCTAAATATCATCTTCATAATTCATAATTCTTGAATTATTATGCATTTAATTCATACCTTTATAATTTCCTTAATAATGCACCAAACTTATAACCCTTTTCCTCTCCTGCCCCTTGTGCTACTCTTGCCATGTATTTTACTTCTATATATTAAAACCCAAGAGACATTTTTATTATTGTTACTTTAATAAGTTAGCATTCTTTATATTTACTCATTCCGGTGATCTTCATACCTCCCTATAATTTTGTGCCTTATCATTGATTATTTTCCTTCTTGTGTTTCTTATTATACAGATACAAATTACATATTATCTGTTTTTCTCTTTGAAAAGCCCATTTCACTACTGGTCTCCAGTGTAGGAAAATTACATTGGTATTGTGGGTTTGGGTCAGACTGTGGACAATCGTGAATGTAGGCTGAAAGATAAGTATTAATTGAATAGGTAATGAGGAGCCACTAAATTAAGTCATGCAGTGAGCTTTGTATCAATGTGCTAGACCATTTAAACAGAAAAGAAACCAGAAGTAGGGACACCGATTAGAAAACTATTGAAAGATACGGGAAGAACTCAAACTTGGTGGGAGGTCACGACAGGAATAGAAAAAGGGAGCAAATTAAAAGATGTTGATGAAGAAGAATAGATGTGATTTAAGAACTATTCAGATATGGAAAAGAGAAAATGGCCAGTGAAAAATGGCTTCCAGACTTCAAGACCAGTAATGAATTTAACTGTGCTACTATTAGTACAATTGGAAAGTCGATAGGAAAAGCTGTACTTGGCAAGGAGGATGAAATATTGTGTGTCATGTTTCAGGAGCTTATATATTCAGGTAGAAATACCCAGAAGACAACTGGAAGTTTCAGAAAGATCGAAGATAAAAATACAGGTCCAAGAGACATTCACTATAAAAATGGAAGGGAATGGAAAAGAGTGTAGAGAGAGATTGTATTCCTCTCTTCTTATTCCACTTGCCTCTCCACCCCACCAGTTCTTCCACAGACTCTCCCCCCAGTACACCAGCCCATAGTCCTTACCTGCTATGCCAGACAGGAGCAGGCTTGAGAAGGGATGTTTGCAAAGGCAACAATTAAGTCTGTGACTTCAAGAAGAAAGTGAAGAAAGAGAATAAGGGATAGAAGGGCAACCCAAGTACTAACAGAGGAAAGAGCATATTCTGTGTCCCCAGGACCATGCAACTGAGGTGGTCATATCTAGGTTAAAATATATATATAATGCAATGTTCATAATTTAAGAAAGAGATTATCCATATATTTCAAATAATTTTATCTAATTATACATGAGTCTTAGGAGTGAAAGTTGTTTTATGATTCATACTTTTTATCTCTGAAGTCTTCTACAATCAAAATGCATTACATTTTCAATTAGAAAAATATACACTTTTTTGTTTTGCTCACTTCCCTTCCCACTCTGAACCACCCTTTCAAAAAAAATTTTTTTCACTATATTAAACAGAACGGTCTGGTGTATGTCATTGTCTGAAAACCAGGGTACCCAGCAGGGAATTCAGCAATGAGAATAACAGTTATGCTTAACACAGTCCAGAAACAGAATGATCAGAAAAGTGGATAAAACATTTCAGGACTAGGAATAACTTGAATGCTGTTAAGCAATAAAATAATATTTTAGTTAATTATCTTAACTTTTCCTATCTCTGAAGAATAGCTTCATGTATAATGTTAACACCATAGCACAAGAAAGAATCTCTAGAGATGATCTGCTTTTAAGCAACTGAATAAGTCATCTAGGAACAAAAGTGGTTTAAGCTCTTAAACATCTCCACAACCTCCTTTGACAACCCATTCAAATGTTCTCAGGTTATGATAGTGAGGAATTTCATATTTTATGTTTGATTATAAAATAGATTCTATAGGGTTAGAGAGAGGAATGACACTTGAAACTAAGTCTGAAATTCCATTTAAATCCCAATGGTTTTCTTGCTGAGAAGGCAAAACCACATCCAAACAGTAACATGTACTTCTAAACTCTGAGAAAGCTTGATTTAGAAGCATGGTAGAAATTTCTTCTTCCAAGATTCTACCTGAACAACACCCAGAGATGTCCAAATTCTCAAAAAGAAGTAAAATGTAAAAATGAACAGCCCTTTGGGGGTATCCAATTAATGCTAACTATC
This sequence comes from Panthera leo, assembly GCF_018350215.1. Lineage (NCBI taxonomy): Eukaryota > Metazoa > Chordata > Mammalia > Carnivora > Felidae > Panthera > Panthera leo. Next base: position 94,168,606 of record NC_056680.1, read on the forward strand.
CAGTTATTGGAGAGGAAGTCATTTGCTTTTTGCAACAAATCCAAAGTTGTTCTCCTATGAATAGACCTACCTCCAAAGGGTAAATATACATCATCAAGTGAAATGCACAAGCTGCCTATCCATTTCTTTCTGTTGTGAAACAAAATTATAAATCATAAGGATGTAAAGAATTTGATAACCAAATCCCCATTCCCATTGAGTAAAGGCAAACAACTAATCCTTACCATGTGAGCAGATATATGAACTATCACTTGAAAACTTAAAAATAGAATTTGCAAAAACCCACATCCAAGTGGCATACTGCATAATGGGTATGCTTGCTCTTCCTTGGGAACTGAAGGTTGAGTTCTGTTGCTGACAAAGCTGAACAGTGACCCAGAATTAAATAATGTAGCCATATTTCAACATCATTTATAATTTCAGGCTGGAAATTTTACCTCTATTTGTAAGTTCCACTTAACTGGCTGTATCATAATAGTTGAATAAGAGCAAAACCATTTGACTGTTACTCTTTCATTATTAATTAAATATTAAGATTACTTATGATACATCATTTTGTGTTCTCCAACAATCCTGATGAAATCACCATTGCTTTTATGTAAGATATTAAGTAGATGACTGGTCCTTGGAAAACTTTCTAAGTAACTGACATGTGATTCTCTGGAGATTTGCCCTCTAAAAATCTGATAATGAATCATGTCCATACAAGCACTTGCCTTATTTTTTAAGGGGCATTAACTAAATGTTTATCAATACTAACAATCCTTTTTTTCTCCTTTCTTAATATTGCCACTGATTGCAGATGGGGAATGTCAGGGGTTCCATAATGGTTTACAGAGTATACATTAACACATGAAATTAAAACAGTTGTGATTTCATTAACTTAGGTAACCATCTGGGAAATGGCAGGAAGATCTTCAGCTGTTAGAATTGGTGGTTGATCCCATTTGTATTTTCATAGTAAGCATCTAGATCTTTCATATTTTTTACATTAGCAAGTCAGAGGGTATAGAGGTACTCTTCCAAGTGTCTCCACATATCAATTTCATTCCCATAGTCTTCAAAGGGCCGGTTCTAAGGCTTTCTCTCCAAACTGTTGAGAGATTGGCTTATTTTCAATCCAAGAATGCACAATGATAGGAGTTACATGAAACCTCCTTATCTAACATTCCTAATAATATACCACAAACTAGTTAGCTAAGATTTGACTTGTTCCCCTGACAAATCAACACAGCTAAAGCTCAAGTCACCAAAACAGTACCAGGCATTCGACTCAGAGCAGGACTCAACACTCCCAGGTGTAATGTATGACCAGACCACTCTACCATATTTAATACAGTCACGATTAACCTCATTTGTGGCTGCCAATCTGGAAGTAGCAGGCAGGAGCCTGTGAAGGATCTTAAGTGAACTCTCAGCCACATTCCCCATAAGTCTGCTCTTATTTAGATAGCGGTGCAGATGGACATATCACAAAATGTGCTCATGATATGAAAATGTGCCAAAAGGAACAAGCAAGTCCTAACTTTGGTTTAGAGTCAAAGGTAGGAATGTGGATATGATCCAGAGCAATGCAGCACTGAGCACACTAAGTGGAGAGACATTTAATGATTCATCTAAAAAGCTGGCTTTCAGGAGGGCTCTAAGGGTACTGGCCTCTGGCACGCTTGAACAGGTTTCTTTTTCCCCTAACTCTGCAGGTACTGAGACAAAAAGCATATAGCAAGTAGTGGGGCTAGTAAGAAAAGAGGATAATTGTGCTGTTATTTGGGCACTACCTTATTCTGTTCCCCTGAGGTTAGAGAAACAGTTTCCTTGAACTATATAATCTCATCTCTTTATCCTATATCAAGGATAAGATATTGCATTCTTTTGGAGTCAAGTAAAGTTCCTTTCAACAAATCTTCATGTTGGAACTTTCTAAAGCTCTGGCCCAGGGTTTCAATCTAAAATTGAGTAAATCTCCTTTGTATGAGAATGCTTTTTAATAAATTACCTCCCAATGAAACTATGTGAATTTTTTTCTAAACATCTTATCACCAATGGAAACAAGAGATGGCTTGAGAGCTTCCCCACCAAAAATGTCAAATAACCCCTTCCAAGCCACCTCAAATAAACACACAACCCTAAATAAAGCCACTAGATGGTTATTCATGTATTACAAGAAAATTCCCCTGTTCTCCTTTCCTAACAGCCACTCCAAGCCTGTCCTATAGGGAAATTCTGGAACTAAAATGCCCCCCCCTTTTTTTAAATTTGTTTGTTTGTTTGTTTGTTCGTTTATAGAGAGGAGTGAGGGAGGGGCAGAGATCAAGGGAGAGAGAGAATCCCAAGCAGGCGCCCACTGTCAGTGCAGGGCCTGATGCACAGCTTGAACTCAGGAACCGTGAGATCATGACCTGAGCTGAAATCAAAAGCCAGATGCTCAACCAACTGAGCCACCCAGTCCCCTTTCTTTTTCTTCTTTCTCTTCTCTCTTCATCTCTGTATTTCTTAAAATACTCATTCCAAATTGAAAACTGTAACAATTTTCCTTCAAAGTCTCTGCTGTCAACAGATAGGAATTAGGCATTAGAAGAGAAAGAAAAATTTAATTAACTTGTTTGGTGGCCACATCCCTTAACATCTTCTTTTATTCCTCTTTTATTCTTAGGATGTGATACAGTATGATATAATACAAAGGTGTGATACAATTTTTCCATTTCTATTACAATAAAATGTCACATAGTGACTCTAAAGAGTAGATAGAATGAAGATCTGATTTAGCTGAAAAGAAAGTTGAGATCATGTGAAATCAAAAAGGAAGAAAATGGGGAAAATAAATCCAGTTTTTTCCACAAAATCAGCTTTATGACTTAATGAAACTCATATATAGGTACACATTGTATGTTTAAAAGTCCCCATAATAAATGTGACAACTCTGAAAGTACTGGCCTTCTAAGACTTGAGCCTAGAGAAGTGGACAAAGCAACTAACTTGAGCCAATAGGTACAATGAACTAGAGGAATCCATAATAGTCTATCTGTCATCTTGGTTTCAGATGTCAATGGACCCACTGAGCACAATGAAGATCCACTGAAAGGAAATGAGAACCTAGTAGACTTCTCAAGGTAAGTCAGTCTCCTGGGTGAAAAGTACCTGCTGCTTCTTTGGTCTCTTTCTCCAAGCCTCCAGCATTTGAATCTAAATGACCATTCACAAGACCAAAAAGGCTTTCATCACAGGAAAGAAACAAGGTGCCATCTGTCACAGGAGCCATAAGGCATTAGAATCACCTCATTTAGGTGAATGTTTAAAAAGGACCTGAACAAAAGGGTATTCTAAGTCACCCAAATCCAAGAAATAGCAATAACTGAAACAATCAGGTCTGGACTTCTAAACACATGGTACCCAAACCTTCTTTTTATCTGTAAACTCTGGTACTTTTGTTGAAAATTAAATTCACTTGAAATTTCTGTGTCTCAGTTCAGGCTGCTGTAGCAAAATACCATAGAGTAGGTGGCTTAAACAGTACATACTTATTTCTTACATTTCTAAAAGCTGGGAAGTCCAAGATCAAGGTGCTAGCAGATTTGATATCTGGTGAGTCCCCTTTCCCTGGTTTGCAGATGGCTGCCTTCTTGCTGAATTCTCACATGGTGGAGACAGATCATTTCTCTCCTGTCTCTTCTTAGGAAGACTATTCATGAGAGCTCCACCCAAGTTACCTACTGTAGCCCCACCTCCAAATACCATCATATTGAGGACTGGGGCTTCAACATTTGAATCCGGTGCTATTCAGTCCATAGCAGTGTGTGACTAATTAAAGGATTTTCCATACATAGTTGTCAAGAGAGAAGGGCTTTAGAAAGGTCTCCAGTGGTCAGAATTGGTCTTTCAGGATTGGAAAATCAGTTCCCTGCAAGAGAAGACCTAAATCCTACTTCTGAAGCCCAGGGTTTAGATTATACCCTTCTCCTTGGTTCCTTCCCAAGAGATCTCATCTCACTTATTCTAATGAGCTAATGCTCTTGGTTTGGCCTCCTTCTTCATTTTTTTTAATCCAATGACCATTCACAAAACCAACAAAATCATAGGCAATTTACCCACATTGGACACAATGTCTTATCAAACATGAGTCTTTTCTCTCCAGAACAAAACAGAAAACAGAGATCTCAATGTTTTCAATCTTTTGTTCCCATGCAGTCAGTGAATTCTCAAGGAGAAGTAGTCCAGTGATCAGAGTTTCAAGCCACCAGTCAGACATAATGTTCATCAGAAACACCACCTATATTCCCTGGCAGACTAAAAAATTTAAACTACTAAGACAATAGTTCACAAATAAATAATTTTCTAAAAAACTCTAGAAGATGCAAAGTATAAGCAAGCTTGAGCACATTTTCCTTTAACCCTTTACCAGAAATAAATTCATTGAAAAAATAATTTGTAATGTTTATGTAGAGTCAGAGATAACTAAACTCCACCCATGTGAATAACCCTCAGTTGCAAAATCACTGTAGGGATTTGAGGAGCCAGACTAGTTTATTTTGCATCTTCTAATGCCAGCAAACTAAACATGAACACTAAAGTGTGAAAGAAAATTCTTAAGCTGTTTTCAAATCACAGGCATATGTTTGGCTGGAAAAACATACTGAGGAACAAACACTTCAAAGGCAAATCCTTTAGAAATGGAATCACTGGCACCAGACCTACTGCCTGTTAAATTGTTTGACCAAAAAGACTGCTTCAAGAATCCTCAGTTCTTTACCCCTATAACCAAAGCTGGAATATTTGGAAGCAGTCCTGAAACCATAACTTCACTTGTGACACAATCCCTTTTCCATAACTCTGGCCAAACAGTCTAACTCTCTAAGGAACCAAGAATGAAGCAACTTCTTGCTCTTGACGTACCCCCCAAGCAAAAAGGACTTCTCAAAGGTGATTAATTGTGATACAAAGAGACTACAAAACTACTCCACAGATGCAACACTACTTCTGATAGTCATAATATTATCACTTTTAAGTTGTTATTTTCTTGTGGGCTCATTTCCAGCTCATCTTTCAGATTAGTGTGTATTTGTGTGTGTGTGTGTGTGTGTGTGTGTGTGTGTGTGTGTGTACATATACTTATATATGTTTAACAAAAGAACTTCTATTTAGGACTTAAAGTCAATAAAAATTTTTAAACCACTTGATGGAAAGTTTGAGAGAATTTCTGTTTTGGATTTCTTTTGTCTTACAAATCAAGTATATATTTAATTCTCTGTGTTTACTAAATAAGAAGGCAAATAATAGAGGATGAGAATCAATTCTCTTTAAAAAAATATTTTTAGGATTTTTCATTTATCAAATCACAAATAAGCCATCCAGACAAAAACTCTTGGTTGGAATATAAATTATACATGTGAACATAAATTATAAATAGAAAACCCATTATATACACATATGCATATTTCTGGGTGTTTATGTTCCTCATAAGAAGACAGTAAGAAGGGACAATTCCCATATCTCTTGGTGCCAGCAGCATTGAAATCATTTAGTAATAAATAAATAATTTTCAGAAGTTTTTCAGAACCAATCCATTTCCAAGCATTTTATGTGTATTAAGTTTACCTTTTATTCAGTTATAAATTAGGAAATTTATACCCACATACCAGGAAAAGTTCTCTGTGATGCTAATTAGTTTCACTATTATTTTCTGCACAAAAGCAAATGGCATTTTCTGTCTTATTCTCCACCAGATTGTGAGAGGCATTTTTCTCCTTCTGAAGCTCACTTGAGTATTCATTCATCTAGGCTGCTATGTTTTCTGCCCTCCTCTCTGGCAGGCCTCAGGCCTGAAGAATTTCAAGGCATCAAAAACTTTAGCAGAGACTGTCTAGGAGCCAAATAGCCTCACCCCTAGTGCTCAGAAGCCACAAATGCCTTTTACGTTGCATGCTAAAAGAGAAAACCTACTTCAAAAAAAGACAACTATTTACATAAAGCACTTCGAAAGCTCCCACTATCACCATCGTCACCTTCCAAAAACTGTCTCTTGATACTCGCTTATTGCTTAAATATATAACCCACTGTCCTGGAATTGTCATCTTCTTCCTGCTTAGATAACTCAAAAAGGGACATGATGACAGAAGCTCTTTTTGAACCCAGCTAGATAACATGAAGAGTTGATTCTACTTTTGCCAAGAGAAATGAAAAGCAAAAGGGAATAGGTGGTTACATAAGACATTCCCAGTCCAGGCTTGCTCTGATTCTCCATTCTCAAGACTGGACTACCCTACAATGCAAAGTGATATAAACTCAACCTATTCTCATTACACACCTAGGTTATCACCCCTGGCTCATCATCAGTTCCATGCCTTGGCAATTATTTGTAAAACTGTAAGTCTCTCTGACCTTTAGTTTTCAGGATTTTTGAAACCAAAAAGCAAGTCTCAAAAGAATGAAGATAAAGACCAAATGGCAAAAGAAATGATGTCTGGCAGACATTTTCTTCAGATTAACATTCATGTCTTTTATTCTCATTTGGTAAACCTTAGAGAAGATCTCACATGCCCCCCCCCCGCTTTCTTGCCCTGTTCTCTCCATCACCCTATCCCACGCCCAAGTTGGAATGAAAGTCACCCTTCTTTATGTTTCCATAACATTTTATTCAAGTAGTTATCACATCGCTTACATCATAATTGCATATATGTCTTGTTTCCCTACTGGATAGCAAGTTAGTTGAGATCAGAGAATAGGTTTTATTCTACTTTTTTTCTCTCCAGTGTGCTTTGAAATGAATATTTGTTGAATTAAATCAAATTAAAGATAATAAAAAGTACTAGAATTAGTTGAATCCCTACTGCCTATATAGGACATTTATCATGAATAGTCTTTGAAGTTGAAAACTGTCCATATGTAAAGCCTGTAGCAAAAATTGTGAGAGAGCGGCAAATGAACCTGGGGTACAACAGATTAGGAATGGCTTTTTTTTTTAAAGAAGGACATGGTATCATATTCAGAAGCTAAAATAAGCCTCCTATTATGCATATGAATGAGAACTTATTAAACCAGGATTGCATGGTGCCTATCTGAAGTAAATAAGCCCAACTATAAAGGAGTTTAAAGTAGTAGTTAAGAATGTGGACTCTAAACTTAAAGGGTCTCCCAATGGCCAATTTGGAGAATATTTGAGCAACAAAATAAATAATTATAGTAATAGATTATAACCCATAGAATAGAAACTCATTCAGTCTTCACTAATATAAATAATGACAGCTTGGGGCACCTGGATGGCTCAATTGGTTAAGCATCCAGCTCTTGATTTCAGCTCAGGTTGAAACCATGATCTCATGGTTCATGTGATCAAGCCCCACTTCGGGCTCTGTGCTAACAGCTCAGAGCCTGCTTGGGATTTTCTCTTTCTCTCTCTCTCCCTTTCTCTCTGCTCCTCCCCCAACTCATGCAGTCTTTCTCTCCCTCTCTCTCTCTCTCTCTCTCTCTCTCTCTCTCTTAAAATAAAATAAATAAATAAGCATCCAACTTCAGGTCAGGTCATGATCTCACAGTTCATGGGTTCAAGCCCCATGTTGGGCTCTCTGCTATCAGCACAGAGCCTGCTTCAGATCCTTTGTCTCCCTGTCACTCTCTGCCCTTCCCCCCACTTGCACTCTCTCTCAAATAAACATTAAATAAATAAATAAATAAATAATAACTGTCTCAAGCAAGTATAAATAATAGATGATAACATTCAGGACAAAAGTATGATGAGAAGCAGGAAATTTATATTTTCTCAAAATGTCATTTGACACCAAATGAATGAGACTTCTTTAACAAATAAAACTCTACCTACCTCCAGTAAGTGGTCTTGAGTGACTGTATATATTTTATTCTTGTTCATTATATTTTTGAACTACATTTTCAAATGTCAAAGGCAAAAATGGTATACTTGTAGTAGAAAACCCTGCAGACACCACCCTAACCAAATGATAAAAGTTAACATCACCAGTGATGGAAAAATGCAAATCATGTGCCTCTGATATGATGTACTGAAGAGAATGCCACAACAGTTCTATGTATTTTAGCCAAAAAATGCAAAACCTGAATTTAATCATGAGGAACTATCCAACAAACCCAAATTGAAGGACATTTAATGAAATAATTGACCAATACCTTTAATTTATTTTTCTTTTTAATTTAATTTTTATTTTTTAAATTTACATCCAAATTAGTTAGCATATAGTGCAACAATGATTTCAGGAGTAGATGCCTTAGTGTCCCTTACCCATTTAGCCCATCCCCCCTCCCACAACCCCTCCAGTAACCCTCAGTTTGTTCTCCATATTTATGAGTCTCTTCTGTTTTGCCCCCTCCCTGTTTTTATATTATTTTTGTTTCCCTTCCCTTATGTTCATCTGTTTTGTCTCTTAAAGTCCTCATATGAGTGAAGTCATATGATTTTTGTCTTTCTATGACTGGCTAATTTCACTTAGCATAATACCTTCCAGTTCCATCCACATAGTTGCAAATGGCAAGATTTCATTCTTTTTGATTGCCAAGTAATATATATATATTATATATATATATATAATATATATATATATAATTTATATTCATTTTATATATATTATATATATAATATTATATATATTATATATGTATATATTTTATATATATATATATTATATATATATAATATATATATATACACACCACATCTTCTTTATCCATTCACCCATCAATGGACATTTGGGCTCTTTCCATACTTTGGCTATTGTTGATAGTGCTGCTATAGACATGGGGGTACATGTGTCCCTTCGAAACAGCACACCTGTATCCCTTGGATAAATGCCTAGTAGTGCAATTTCTGGGTCGTAGGGTAATTCTATTTTTAGTTTTTTGAGGAACCTCCATACTGTTTTCCAGAGTGGCTACACCAGCTTGCATTCCCAGACCAATACCTTTGAAGAGTCATGATCATGAAAGAAAAAAAAAAAGATGATGAACTTCCTAGATTGGAAGAGACCAAGGAGATACTACAACTAAATTGTCCTGAGTTTGACTATGTTAGATTCCTCACATAGTGGTATCATGTAGTTTTTATCCTTCTGTGTTAGGCCTATTCATTTAACTTAATATCCTCCACGTTCATCTATGTTGTTGTAAATGACAGGATTTCCTTCTTTCTCATGGCTTTCTCCACACCCTTGCCAATACTTATTATCTCTTGTGTTTTTGACAAAGCCATTCTAACAAGCATGAGGTGATATTTTATTATGGCTTTGATTTGCATTTCCCTAATAATTATTAATGTTGAGCACTTTTCACATACCTACGGACCATTTGTATTTCTTCCCTAGCAAAATGTCTACTCAGTTCCTATGCACAATTTTTAATTGCATTATTTAGTATTTTGCTGTTGTGTTTTATGAGTTCCTCGTGTTTTTTTAGATATTAACTCCTTAACAGGTAATTTCCAAATATTTTCTCCCATTTGAAAGTTTACTTTTTACATTTTGCCAATGGTTTCCTTTGCTGTGCAAAAGCTCTTTAGTTTGATGTAGTCCCATTTATCTATTTTTGCTTTTGTTGCTTATGCTTTTGGTGTCCTATCAAAGAAATCACTGCCAAGCCCAATGTCGGGGGACATTTCCCCTATTTTTTCTTCTAAGAGTTGTATGGTTTTAGGTCTTACATTTAAATTTTTAATTAATTTTGAGTTAACTTTTGTGTATTGTATAAAATAAGGATCCAATTTCATTCTTTTGCATGTGGATCTCCCTTTTTCCTAACAACATTTGTTGAAGACACTTTCCTTTCCCTTTTGTGTAGTCTTGGCACCCTTGTCTAAGATCAACTGACCATATACACATGGATATACTTTTAGGCTCTCTATTCTTAATGACTTCACACTTTTACAAAACTGCAGCCTGTCCCCAAAATATATTCAAATTAGGTATGTTAAAACTCAACAGTTTCCAAAGGATTCCAAAATATTTTAATAGATGAATTGTTGAAGCAAGTAGATAGCTTCCCAAGAAAAGCACTTTGAAAAAGCAACCATATTTTAGATATATACATTCTTAATTAAGTTTTTAAAAAATCAGATTACATAATGGTAGACATGTTTGCCCTTTTAGAACTATCAAAGCAATAAGCCAAATGAACAGCAATTTCTGCTTTTTTGTACTTGCAAGATACAGTTGCTGCTCTTTATTTGATTTAAAGATACATGCATAAAAACTACTTCTAAACCTTTTTAAGGCAAATGTTTCTTTTTTTGTGTTTAAATCCATTTAAATTGGATTTGGTTTTGTTTTTGTTTTGTTTTCATTTTTGGAGGGTGATGGTTGGTTTTGTTTTACTTTTGTTTTGCCTCCAAAAAGTATGTAGTACCTCTTGGGCTCATTGGCAGGTCTCAGATTTCATAAAACCTGAGCTGGAAATTACAGTCCTGAACTAAGACTCCAGTAACACAAGATTATAGAAAGTCTGGTATTATTTCAAGTCAGGATTTTCTTCCATATCCAATTTCACCCAAAGTCGAGCATTAGCCAGCACCTTTCATACAGCAGAAAGGAGATTTGATTAATATGATTTCTTTGTAGAAAAATCTAAGAAGATTAAGGCACAATGATATAGGGAAAGCGTGCCCCTTCTCAACATGACATTCTTCAGCACTATATAGAGGTCTGAAGATCCTTCTAGTCATTAGATTGTTCATACTAGCTGCATTTGAAAGAGGCGGGAAAAATCTATCATCAAGGAAAACTTTCATTTTTTTTTTTTCATATTTTAGTTTCCATCTCACCAACAGGTCAACAAATCTGGAGGTCGGTATCCATTTCACTCTATAGGCAGGAAAGAGCATCTTTCAAACAAATATTTGCACATTGTTTCCCCCATCCATCCCACCCCTCTTTTTTGGGACTGGATTTTGTGATGGTCTCCAGGGAAAAAATTAGAAACTTCTAGATGACTCCTGTACTCAGTGAAGCACGATGCAAAATAAATCTAGTTGGGGTGATTTCCGTTAACTATTTTCCATCTGCACATTCTGAAAATCTAATATTATCCAAGAGGCATGCTTTTCTGATAGGAGGAAATGAATTCAAAGCTAGTTTTAAAAAATGTGTATATCAAATGTCATGTACATCTTCCACTTTTACATTATGTGTTTGTATGAAATATATATATGTGTTAAGAAAAAAGAATAAAATTAAAACACCTTTCCCTAGACCCTCTCAAATTTCAGAATATAAGCTTTATATTCCCACCGCTTTGCTCAAATGTAGACCATTTGAGAACATGATAGATGAGGGAGTAAATTACTTTCAATACACCATTTCCAAGGTTGTTTTCTCCTTAGACTATCACATGTCAATTTGATGGATATGAATGTGAAGATTCAGTTACAATAGAAAGGGCTACAGGGTCAGAATTCACTGTGCAGCCGTCTTTGTACATCTCAGCAGCCCAGCTAAGACACCTCAGTGCTCACAACTTAAAGAACCCCTACTGTACCAGTCAGGGGCCCCTTGATCCTTCCTTCTCTTCAGAAATCTGGCAACCCGCACAGGCTACCTAAACAGATACCAAACACTACCTTAGTTGTTGGGGGGAAGGGAGTGAAGCTGATAAGCCTGGTATTTAACAGCCATATATTCAAATGTAATTTATATTTTAAATGATGGCACAAATAGTTAACTCCTGACTTTGAAAACAAAGTGAGTTTTTACCTGTCTTCACAATATTTACTGCAAATTATAACATAATACTAATATGTTAGTTAAATAGTTAATTATGTTAAAAACTACTAGTTTTAATACATAAATCCTAGTATAGATAATATAGATAAAACCTGTAGCATAACTCATCATAGACAAAGTAATGTAGTTATTTGAATATACAGGAACCACTAAAACTCAGTATCTGTTCTCAAGCAAAACCCTAAGTTTTTATTTTTAACATCACAAAGAAAGATATGTAAAACCAAGAGTTTGCAGACCTCATAGAGAGACAATAATAAGTCAAGGATGCCACTACAGTCTCTTCCTAGTAGGTTGAATCATACGAAATTAACACTTTTGAAGGTGGTCAAAAGTGGTCAAACATCAACAATTTCATATGTTTCCATATAATACTTAAAACTGTATATAATACAAATTAGATCTAGAACCTATCCACTTCTCATTTCCACCACTACCCTATTGAAGTCATCATCTTTCATCTGGAAAATTCCAATAGGTTCCTAATGGTCCCCTTGCTTCCACTCTCTTCTATAATTGATTCCCTCTTCTGCCGCCAGAGTCTTCCTTTTTTTAAACTTTTTTTTTAAGTTTGACATGCATAAAAGTGCACAAGTTGTGAATATACAATTTGATGAATTTTCACAAACTGAACACATTCATCTAACCAGTGCCCAGATCAAGAAATAGAATCTTCACATAAATAAACTCATTCTTGCATTTGACTTTTCCACCTCAATAGTATATTTGAGATGGCATTTTCTTTCATGCTATTGTGGGTAACAACAAATTGTTCATTCTCCTTGCCATGTAACATTCCATTGTATAAATATATCACAACGTATTCATCTGTTCCACTGTTAATGAAGCAGCGTGATTTTTTTAAATGTTTATTTATTTATTTGGTGGGGAGGGAGGGAGAGAACATGAGGAAGAGGGGCAGAGAGTGAGGAAGAGAGAGAATCCCAGGCAGGCTCCACATCCAGCTAAGAGCCTGACACGGGGCTTGATTTCTCGACCATGAGATCATTTCCTGAGCCAAAATCAAGAGTCAGAAGCTTAACCAACTGAGCCACCCAGGCGCCCCAAGAGTGATCTTTTTTAAATATAAATAAGATCAGGTAATTTCCCTAATTAAAAGTTCATTTGCTTCCCATTGCATCCAAAAGTCCTTACCATGGCACTAGCCTACCTCTCTAATTCACTGTGTCATGCCCCCAGCACCCTCTCCCCAGTGCCCTTGCTGTAGCCACACAGTCCTTATTTCTATCTTCTCTCCATTACATGCTAAGCTCTTTCCCACAACAGAGCCTATACATAGGCTAGTTGCTTTCCAGAATGTCTCTCTGGACATTACCATTCTGTTCTCTACCCACCCAAATCAAGGCCCACATTTACAGGGTTGGCTCTGACTCATCCTTCAGCTTAAACCAAGATCATGTTCTCAGACATGCCTTTCCTAACCTTCTTCTTTGGACTATCCCCTTACTCTATTTCACACCATCATACTTGTTTCACTTTGACTTTTTACTTTATTTCACCTTGACTTTTTACTTTGACACTGAGAGGAAAATATTAAGGATTAAATGCCTACATTTTTGATATAGAGAGAAATATAATATGGTTTATTTTTAAAGCAGAGCTCCACCTAAGGGGGGAGGGGGGCACTGGGGAGTGGGGTAGATTTAATATCTAGGTTATAGCCAAACCTCAACTCATGCAATCATTCAATCAATTTAATAGAAATAGCCTTCTAGCTGGTTATATAATACAGAATTGTTGTTTGTTAATGGTTAACACTTTTTCACTTTAAATCTGTTGCTTTGGGATTATAGTCAGTCAGTATGATAAAGGGCTCCAGATGGAGAAATCTTGAGACCAAAGTCTTATTACTGCAATCTCTGAATTCCTAACTAGACTTCTAAGGTGCCCTGCAACACACCTTGTGGGAGTATTCCCTGCAGGCCAAGTGGCACCAACTTCCCACAACACTATAAACAAAGAGTTCCAAGAACAAAATCACTGCATCTGAAAAAAAGGGAGGTTTTATATGGAAAGCATTTACAGAGTTTTCTGCAAAGGTACAAAAAGTTTCTATGCAGGAAGATGAAGCAAATTTTACTCAGCTTTTCAAAACTAAACCAGAATGTTCTATCAAGCAACTAGAGAGGGTAAACCAGCAGATTTATGTAATTTGCAAGTCCTGGGCATTTCTAATTAAGAAAAAAAAAGTGTCATGTTTTTTAAAAAAAAGGCAATGTATTTTTAAAAGGTAGTAGGGAAATTAAATGTGTTCGGTTGGGTTTAACTTCTTCATGAAAATAAGCTTCTTATTCTGGTAAGAAATGGGTCATAGCAATAAAAGTGTGCTGTAAATTCAACTTGACAAATGAGAAAATGAATTCCTGAGGGGAAGGCCTATTAAAGGAATATTTTAATTTAATCATGCAATGAATATTTTTGAGAAGCTTCTATATATGCAAGAAACTGCCTTACATATTTTAATGAGGTAAAACATAGTATTAGTTAATATAGTAATAGTTTCTTCTATTACTAACTTCTCAGCTATAATATAAAAAGATCAAATATAAGGAAAAAATGTGAAACTCCTATGTGAAGATGCCAGCTTCTAATATTCGCTTAAAAACTTCAAAATTCAGTAATGTGTTACACCCATAACTTAAAGACATGTGCAGAGCATTAGTCATTTCAATGAACAGAAAAACAGCCTGCTTCTTTGGTATAAAATGTGATATGATGCCACCTTATGGTTGAAAATTAAATATGATGATAAACAATCATTTTCAAATATATTTTCTAGATCCCTGGGGAGGGAGGGGCGAAAATAGTGAATACTACTACATCTAGAAAATTCATAAATATAAATACATAGAACCAACTTAATCCTGGGAATAAAGTATAAAACGGTTACTACTAAAGCATGCAAGATCTGTCACACAGGAATTTTGTGCCCATTCCAGGTATTTTCATAGCAAATGTCAGTTGGGTTTTCTAGGCTCAAATGGTTGTTCTTTACTTCCAACTTCAAAAATCAACAAAAATATAAAGTGAAACCAAGTGAAAAGTGTTGATATCAACCCCATATAGTTTACTAGGTATCAGGATGAATGACTGAATGTGCCGTTTTTGTGTATCAAAAATGGTCAAATATTGGAAACTTCATATGGCTCCTTCCATAATAACTTTAAATGTTAATGCAAATTCTACAAACTCAAATAATAAGCAAGTATAACTTTAGTATTAGTCCAATATTGTGTCTGTCACTGCTCACTAAATGACCAGAGAAACCTGGCCTGGCTCTTCCCAGATGCTCTTCAATAATGACACTTCTCTATGGTATACTGATCTCCACCCTGGGTCTCCTGTACTTTTATATCCTTGGTAGTGATCTATGATTCACTTCCAGTGAGCACTGCAGAAGTTTCTCACTCAGTCTGCAATTACTCAGAGTTCCAACTTTGAAGTCGAGCATCATTATCAACCAAAGTTTCGTAGTCCAGTAATTCTGTTTCTATTTACTATTGAACAAACTAAGGAATTTTGGGAAATGCAGATTTTCTTCAATGCTTATTCTATAAACTATCATGAAAATTCCAAAATTTGCTCAATTTTGCTCAATATTTGCTCAATATAAAGCCTCACTGGTTCCTGAGAAGAAAAAGTATCTTCCAGCCTGAGAACTACCTGAAATATTTATTCAAATATTCAAGATATTTCTCTTGTCACACTATCAAATATTCTTCTTCCTTCCTCTTTCTCTAACAATGACCTTATAATCAAAATGTCCAGTGCTCAACTATTGAATCCTTATCAGATATGTTGGGTTATTCTACCTTAGCAATAGATTTTGGAAAAATACTACAGGAAAGTGATAGAAACCCACTTGTAAACAAGGCTCTATTTAAGGTGTACTCATGCATGTAAAATCACTGCAAAACTCAAGAAATCATATGAAAAATGTTAATATTAGGGGAAACTGGATGAATATTATATGGAAACTATTATCTTTGCAGCTTTTCTATATATTTAAAGTTATTCCCAAACAAAAAGTTTATTTAAGGGGGAAAAGAAAAAAAAAAAAAACAAGGGTACCTGGCTGGCTCAGTCAGTGGAGCATGTGACTTTTGATCTAAGGGGGTGTAAATTCAAGCTCCACCTTGTATATAGAAATTACTTAAAAGAATCTTTAGGGTTTCCTGTGTGGCTCAGTCCATTGAGCGTCCAACTTCTGGCTCACATCATGATCTTATGGTTTCGGGTTCCTCAATTTCAACCCTGCTTCTGGCTTGCTGCTATCAGCATGGAGCCCAGATCCTCTGTCCCCCCTCTCTCTCTGCCCCTCCCCTGCTCATGCACACTATCTCAAAATAAATAAAAATTTTAAATAAAATAAAATCTTCAAAACAAATAAAAACAGCTTAGGAAATTATAACCAAGTCATAGCTAATTTGTCTTCTCTCCAATAGCTTTACCAGACTGAGGGCTCTTTTCCTCTTTTGCACATTTATTTATGTATTCCACATAGACAAGTTCCCTTACATCTGTGAGCAGATTGGAGCTGCCATCTTACTCCTGAGAAGAAAGTCCAGCTTGGCGACTCCTAGTTTGAAGTTCCCTGATCCATTGCCAGTGCAGATAGAGACATGATTGCCCTGTGAGTTTAGGCAGGTCACTTCCCTCTCTGCACTTTGTTATGTACTATGCCTAAAGAGACAGATAATTCTTACCTCCCACCTCTACTAGAAACGGAAAGCTAAAAGGTTAATCTGAACATATTTTTTAGGAGTAAGAACATATTTTGAAGTGCCAACTTCATACACAATATGGGCTATTACTGTCTGATGGTTTTGTCAGCCTTAGATAGCAAGCTTCTGGAGGCAGATCCTGCTCTTTGAATCACAATAATTACTCTTGCGTTCCTTCATAAATAACATTGAAAACCCTTAACTCTACAGTTCTAGTCCTGAAATTTAGGATTCATTTATAGTAAGTAGCTTTGTAGCTACCTGTGAGTACCTCAATATTAGCAATGCGTTTTCTAAATATTGCATCTTCTAAATGTTTGTTTCACTTCTAATAGAGCACAAGGATCCCAAAAATCTGCCTTTCTAACCCTGTTTACATCCTGAGAAAGAACTTGTGCCCAGAATCACATAATAACACATAGACATCTGTTCAACGGCTCCCTTGAGCCCTCTCATTTGGCTGCCATTTCACTCCTGGCTATCTCACTGTTTAACCTTTTGCCTCCTCCAAAGCAGTTAGTGGAAGCCACAGTATGAAGAATGGGGGTTCTTAGAAGCCGCTGAGATCAAAAGGGTCCACCCTGCATGAATAGCATTTCTCTCTTCCTAGGCAGGTTCTGCTATTGCTGTGGGGGGGTAGGGGGGAAGGGGAGAGAAATGGGGTTTTTTTTTGTTTTTTGTTTTTTCATTAATTCCAAGCTGACAACTTCAGAGTAGGAATTTAGAAGTTTCACAGCTAGAAGAAATGCATAACTTAATGGTTATGGGTGATGTATACAGCCTTCCATGTTAAGGGGAAAGACAGAACCTAAAGATTCTAACCCCAAGTGGAACACCACTCAGACTATCCATGAGGAAATCTGATTAATAAGTGTTATCTGCCTGCCCTTCTCTTTCTTCTGACTGCAGATTTGTTTTTCTTAGAAAGTGACAGAGCTTTTATTTCCTACAGGCCCAGACTAAATATCAAACTGAGCCTAAAGAACTGAGAAATCCCCCCTGTGTCACCTTCTAGAGCCCCTGCTAACTTTTGCAACTCCAAAAAACAAGTCACTCCTGCTTTCCAGAAAACACTCAGGGAGCAGCACCAGCTCCTCACCAGGGCCTCAAAGAGCAGAGAGGGCCTCCTACATTAGGTGCAAGAGAAAACCTCCACCCAACCCTTCCTCATCTTGCCTAAGGCAGGCTATGAAATCTCATCAAAAACATAGTGAGAACCATCAGTGTATGGAAGGACCTAAATACAATCAAATTTGGGGAATCTGACAAAGTTCAAATGGAGGAAAATTTAGAGTTGTGCTGTCTAATATGGTAACCATCAGCCATATCCAGCTATTTAGATTTAAATTACTTTAAATTAGGGGCACCTGGGTGGCTCACTCAGTTGAGCGACCAATTTCGGCTCAGGTCATGATCTCACGGTTTGTGAGTTCGAGCCCCATGTCGGGCTCTGTGCTGACAGCTCGGAGCCTGGAGCCTGCTTCTGATTCTGTGTCTCCCTCTCTCTCTGCCCCTCCCCACTCATGCTCTGTCTCTCTGTGTCTCAGAAATAAATAAACATCAAAAAAAATTTTTTTAATAAATTACTTTAAATAAAATTGAAAACTCTATTCCCCAGTCACACTAGCCATTAGTGGCTATAGTGCTGGACAGCAAAATATGAAGTGTTTCCATTGCAGAAGCATAAACATTGCAGAAGGTTATATTGGCCAGCACTGATATAGATCATACAGAGAACTACATTTGGATTCTTCAAATTCTGCTATGTTATCTTCAGTTCCTTTTAGAGAACATTCATTGACCATTTACTTTATGCAAGACATTGGGCAAAGTACATGTTCATACAAAGATGAATGGGATGGTAACTGAGCATCAGGAAATTATATTTGAGATTTTAGAAATATACAAGTAAACAACTACCTGCGTTATAAGAAAGAAATGTGTGCTGAATCAGAAGAATAAGCAAATTGCTGTGCTTAGACAAATAGAGGATAAAGCCATTTCACACTGATCTTCAGCAGTCCCAGAGTTCCAAGATGACAAGCACTGTCCTGATTAAGAAGCTGTTCATTTCCATGCTGCCTGCTCCATGTCAATGGCATTTGAATTCATACCATCAAAATTGCTTTGAAAACTTGTCCAAAATAAGATTTCTGGTGAGAAGAAGACATAAGAAATATAAGAAGCACAACATGATAATGAAAGAACTCAGAATCTGGAGTCAGAAGACTTGTTTGAGAGCTTTTCCTGTTCTTACAAGCAGTGTGACCTTGGGTAAACCACTTAACTTTTCTGAGCCTTGAGATCCTCATTTCAAAGTGGGGGAAATAACCCCTACCCCATCTTCTCCATAAGCTAATACTATAAGAGTAAACATGATAACAAAGGCACGTTAGATACAGTAGAATGCTGTGTTATTATTATTATCCCTGAAAAATGATATGAGACTTTAGAGGACATATATAATCCATTACTGGCAAGTAAATTTTGAACTGCATGTGGAAAGTTCAAATTCTGCACAAAGAATGGTATCAAATTCTCAATCTATAAATCTTTGCTTAGATATACAAGCAAAAATATACACTGTCTGCCATCACTTCTATCTCTTCTACTGGGGCCATGGCAAGCCCAAGTTCACTATATCTTAATCTCAGAGGACAGTCTGCCTCATTCCAGCATGAAGGAAGCCATATCATTGAGGGTGAAATTACTTGAATGACAAATAATTAAAAATTTCCCAGCTAGGGCAAGTCAGCCAATGAATGGGAAAGTGAAATAGGTTTGTTTGCTATGGAGAATAGAATGGATCAGTGGGATCATTGCATCAGTGTGCAAATGGAAGGAAAGGAGGCCTTGGAACAATCGCTAGATATGTGTTCTGTTGATTTTATGAGGAATTTTAATAAGAATTTCACACTTTGTAACCACAAGTTTTGAGTCTGTCCGTGAAAATGCTAAATGCTTCTGTAAACGTAAAACGACACCACTTTTACTTTCCTGCAGCTCCTGGCAATAGCATGGAATGATTTCTTTTTCAGCAGAGAGTGTGACTAGATTGGGTTTTCTTCCAGATGTGTGGGGAATGGTTTTAATTAACTGGTGCCATGCCTTAATTTTTGAGCACCCCCTTGAACCTATTGGGTTTGGCAGTGCCAGCAAGAGTGGACCGTGGAGGGGGCCTTCCAGCCATCCAAGCTATGGTTTTGCCATGCTCACCATGTAGCTGGCACAGACTCACATATAACAGAATAGAAATGCTTATACTGGGATGCAAACACTGAATAGCATAAATTTTCAACAAGGAGGTCTAAGGTTAAAATAATAAACTTCAAATGATGTATGCCACATGTGACATTTTGGTTCCAGACGTAACAACCCAAACCAAGGTCTTTTGCTTGACAATTCCAAAACAATATTACTCTCCTAGGTTTCTGATTTTGATTTTGCCTCAATTGCTCACAGATTACACTTTGGCAAACTTGAAGACAACACAGTACTGTTTAAAATGCACATGCCAGGAAGCCTTCGTGATGATCTGCACTAAATCATCTCTGAATTCTTCGTTCCTGTGGTCACTTAACCATTTCCACAAACGTGGCATGGACTTTTTCTTCTGGAAGGAAATTTGAAATAATCACTCTGAATAAGTAGTACAGTGAACTCTCCCCCTCCCCGTATAAAACAATAGACATTTGTTCTAATATAATTGGCCATTTATCCAGATCTCGGCAATTTATAGCTCAACTTTCTGAAACTGAAATCACAACATTTTAGTTGCAAATTAGACTTATCAGTCATGGAAAAGTACGGAAGTGGGCTCCAAAAAGTCCAAGCTTTGGTATGCACTTCATAGCCCAGTTGAAAGGTCCAATGGTCTTTGAATTTCTTCATTGTTTTGAAATTCTACTTTTAAATTATAATGAAGACTTTGAAGTACACATTTTATCTTTAAATGCTTCAACTTTAATATCCTTAAGGTCAGAAGTATAAGACAATCATGGAAATAAGTATTATTTAGTTTTTTGTTCTATCACCATGTCTTTGTAAGGAGGGTAAGTTATTGATAACCCTCCCTCATTATGTTATAAGGCCCAAGATGACACAAATGATTAGCAATGAAGGCAAACAACGTGGTTATTTGAAGGCCACTTTATTTGAAAATATAGTGATGGCTTTTTCCATACTTTAGTTGAACCACATAAGCATAGGTAAATTCGCAATAAAAGTACCACATAACACAATAATAAAACATTAAAAGAACAATGAGAAAATCAACCAGATTGTTTCTAAATCACAAAATTAATGTATGCTAGGTAGATGAATGCCTTTAAAAAAAAAAACTCTTCAGAAACACTATTTAAAGGCAAAATAATATATTAGGGCACAAGCAGAAATGGAGAAATGCAAATCAAACATAACCCAGGTATATCCCAATCAAAGTTAAAGGAAGCAGTGACTCTGGGAGAAAAGCCAAAGGAATTCAAATGACCATAAAATGTCAGAGCTGGAGGGATCTGAGGGCTCACCTATTCTACCCCAACATTTTACAAGTGAGGAAAATGAGGCCCAGATAAGGAATTAGCGTAAATCAAGAAAAGGATTGGAACCAGTGTTAGGTCCCCTCCCTCTATTCAACCACTGCTCATGCTAATCTTTTTGGGTTTTTTTTAGTTTATTTATTTATTTATTTATTTATTTATTTATTTATTTATTTTGAGAGAGAGAAAGACAGCGTGAGTGGGAGAGGGTCAGAGAGAGAGGGAGGGAGAGAGAATCCCAAGCAGGCTCTGCACCATCAGCCCAACACCAGGCTTGAACTCACAAACCACAAGATCACAACCCAAGCTGAAATCAAGAGTCGGACACTTAACCGACTGAGCCATCCAGGCACCCCTAGACCTCAGCCTTTAGTCCCAGTTCTGGTCATGACACTTAATTGTCAGTGAGTGACACTGGGCAAATCACAAAATCCTTCTATACCTCTGATTTCTCCCCTGTAAAAAGCAGGATAGTATTAACCACTCTATAGTCTTCGTAAGATGATTATACAATATCATTATATAGACAATTCACATAATAAAGTTACACACTCAAAAGAATAAAAAGGAAATATCAAAGTAGTTTGTTTTTTAAATATTATTTGAAGCTACAAATGGATAGGAAATTCTCAAAGTTCAAGGCCCTGAAGAAGCCTAGAGTCAGTAAATCCACAGACCAGTCATAAAACAAAGACGTTTTATCTTCTTTCAAATGCTTTTCTAAAGTTATCAAGTAAAAATGATGATGGAGAAGAAAAGAATATCATGGCATCTGAATTAATAGGCATTAGACACTTGAAACATAGAACTGCAATAAATGTGCAAATTTAAATTTGGGAGTTTTCCTTTTGTGTTCTCCTTATAGTTATTCATGATACAGGCAATATCATTTGCAAGCAAAGATAAACATTCTTCACCGATGCCAGCAAACATTCTCTGTAGCAAAACTTATTAATGAACATCTTCTCACCAGTGGGTCCCTACCACCTACCAAGAAGAAAAACAAACTAATTATTTTTCTTGAATTTTTTTCAATTTTTATATTTTATATATTAAGCAAAAAGATAACTGAAAGCCTGTGGGCATTTAAGTCATATTATATTGCATATTCTTTACCTACTCATGTTATACGAAGACCCCATTCTTGTTGGTACGTCTTCATGAAAAATACCAATATGTGATTACTTCTCACTTCAAATTATAGTGAAGAAATTGTTGTAGAAATAGATTAGCTTATTTCATCACAATGTGCTTTTAATGACTAAAGAAAATAAGGGTTCTTGCATGACCCTGTGCCTGGAAGGATTCTTTAAACATAGGAAAGCCAGGTCCTTTTCTGATAAATTCAGATCTTTCTAGATTAAGAACATGGAAATGAGCATGGATTCTGGTGATTACAATTTAAAAAAAAAACATAACCAATATAAACAAGCAATAAGTTCTTCAGAAATCATGGTTGATTAGAAATGAGTTTAGAAATGAACCCATCACAGGGGCACCTGGGTGGCTCAGTCGGTTGAGCATCCGACTTTGGCTCAGGTCATGATCTCGCAGTTTGTGACTTCGAGCCCTGCGTTGGGCTCTGTGCTGACAGCTCAGAGCCTGGACCCTGCTTCGGATTCTGTGTCTCCCTCTCTCTCTGCCCATCCCCTGCTCATGTTCTGTCTCTCAATAATAAATAAACGTTAAAAAAAATTAAAAAAAAAAAAAAGAAATGAACCCACCACACAAGCCAACATGGTATCATTTGTATGGTCTAGAATCCTAGTGTTTGTAGCTGTGTGCTAGATGTATCAAGGACACAGCTACAGGCACTGTTTCAGTTCCTGATGAGTTTCTTTTGTTCTCTTCTCTGATGATAGACTGATTCTCTGGTCCATCCCCACTATCTGTCCTACTCAGGGCCTCAGTGATAAGAGACACTTTGTAAGATGTGTTGTAGGAGCACATTCATCACCACTACAATATGGGAGAGGGGGGGATTCTTCAAGGTAGAGGCCCTACAGTAATGATGACTAAATGTGGGAAAGCACTTCCATTTCTGGCCACTACAGGCAAACCTATCTTCTGAAACAACTATAGAACTTGACAAGACATGTGAAATGACTGTTTTCAGATGTTGGACAGTGGGCAAAATCTGATCCGTAAGAGAAGGGAAACAAACAAGGTGAACCTGGAAGTGCTTTACACATCACAGGGTAGGGTACCGAAGAAACTGGTCAGAATTCAGGGCCATAGAGGCAGCTGGAATTCATGGGCATAGTACTAGGGAGAGGGGGCTATGTGATTTGTCTGCACAAATACATAATTCCAAGTTAAGAAAAGTGCTAGGAAGGAATAAACAGAAGTTCCAGAAATCTGCAGAGGCCTGCTTGAGTCTTGGGCTGGATACTAGGTAGTAGATACATAGACAAGACTCTACAAAGCCAGGGAAAGAACTACAGGGGAGCTGTGGGCTGACCAGAGTTCCCACAGGATTTGGAAGGGTTCAAGTTTCAATTTGCCAAAATAGGGAGACCTCACTAAACACCCTGAACATTCAACATATCCTATAAAGACCATGACTTAGAAGAACTGCTCTATCCCTAGTAAAGGTACTCTATATCTGCCCTAACACAGCTGAAATACCAGCCTCAAAAGATCAAACAAATGGCTGTTTTGCCAAGCATACCATGTAAACTCCTTAGTAATACAAGATGTTAACTATGCTGCTTGTCATTAAATCATGGCCAATGTGTGTTTATGCTGCATTAGGTCAGACACTCTTACTCCAGATCTACAGACAAAATCTTAAGTGGACAAGAAGTGAACTAGATTGAAATTATAGGTGGACTCTATTTTTTCTTATTTGGTATTTTTCAAGACCAAGACGGAAGGCATGCTTTGCAAATTCAGCACAGTCTTAACAAGAAAATCCTGAGTCAATCAATGGACCTCACTGAGCAACCTTGGAGCCCATCTCAGTATTTTCACCAATCCCTCACTCATCAGTGACACACCTAACTCCTCTCTCCTAAAAATATTAACATTTACAAGGGTTCGTTAGTACCAGGAAATGTGCTGAGCTCTTTACATGCATCACCTCATTTCCACAATCCTATGAAGTGGGATTACTATTATGCCTACTTACATATAACAGAATAGAGGCTTGAAGAAGTTTGACATGATGCTCTAAATGTCATACAGGTGGTAAGGGATGGAGAAAGGTTGTAGCCCACAGCTGCACGACTCCCAAGCCAGGCATTTAATCATATACGATTCTGTGTTGAGAGTGAACATATGGATTTTACTCCCAGAAACTCTCAGAATTTCCACACAAGAATTTCTACAATAATATAGCAATCAGGTAAGTAAATAAAAGCCAGACTTTCCTTTATGCCTCTTGCCTGATTCCTTCATATACCAGACAGCTGGGGCAAACTAAATCGTATGAATTTTTGTTTTGATCTGGGCATGGGGCGGGGGGATGCGGTAGCATTTTGAAATTATGGGGTCTGAATAACTTTTTCTCTGTTGTGGTATTTTTATCAAAAATGGCAATTTCCAAAGAAAGCCAAATTCCTTGATATAGTCTGCTCTAAACGCTCATCTATAATTTCACTCTAAACATAACTTTCTCTATTGGTTCAGCTAATCATTTAAAGATGCTATAGACATTCTTAAATGTTTAGACTTTCATGAAAGACCTGACTGCTATAAAAATTCACAGTATAACCCTAGACAAGTCAGTGAATCTTCCTGGGCCACAGTGTCCTTGTGTAGAAAATGAGAACCTTGAACTATATTGGCCTTCACCAAATTACATATCACAGAACAGTCCTAAGAGATACCCCCCCTCAAAAAATAAGTTCCAGGGGCGCTTGGGTGGCTCAGTCAGTTGAGTGTCCGACTCTTGATTTTGGCTCAGGTCATGATCCCAGGGTCATAGGATCGAGCCCCATATCAGGTTCTGTGCTGAGCACGGAGCCCGCTTGAGATTTTCTCTCTCTCCCTCTACCCCTCTCCCCACTTACATGTCTCTCACTCTCTCTCTTTCCCTCTCTCTCAAGTTAAAAAAAAAAATCTTTACAGTTTAAAAAAAAGGAAGATCCAGATCAAATAAGTAGGAAGAAAGCTACAAACAATAGCCCCCATTTAGAGACTCATGATCCATTAGCCATGGATAATCTGTTAGCAAATTAAAACCTCAGAGAAGTCCTGCAGTAAAGCAATCTGTTTAACTGTGCTTAATTTCAAATTTCCAAAGCTCATTTGACCATAAAACAATTTCCCTGGAAAAAGGTCTACAAACATATGGAAGTAATATCCATTCATTCACTCAAAAAACTTTTTATTGAGCATCTACTCTATGCCAGACAGGGCACTGGATATTGGGCCTACAAGAATAAGCATTGTCCCTGTTTTCCCAGAACCCAGAGTTTCGTTAGGAAGATAAACAATAAATAAGCATCAAATAAACAGCTATATGATTCCAAGTTAAGCAAAGTGCTGTGAAGGAAAAAAATAGGTTTTCTAATATAAAATAATGACAATGGGGCATATTTAGATAAGATAGTGAAAAAGAGGCCTTTCTAATATCCTAATATATCAAGATATCATAGTATCTTAAGTGATACTAATATAATTTATGAGATCCTCATATAATTATTATCATTTAATGTTTGAAGAATGAGAAGGGCATGTAAAGAACAGAGGAAGGCATTCCAGGCAAAATACTAGCATTTGTGAAAACCCTGTGAAACTGATTAACAAGCTCAGAGAATAAAAAGGCCACAGAGGCCGAAGAGGAGGTGTAACTTCTAGGGGGACTGGAAAGATTGGCAGGGACCAGATCATGCAGGGCTTCAGGACCACAAAGAAGAG
The DNA here is from genome assembly GCF_018350215.1 of Panthera leo. Lineage (NCBI taxonomy): Eukaryota > Metazoa > Chordata > Mammalia > Carnivora > Felidae > Panthera > Panthera leo. Next base: position 94,194,481 of record NC_056680.1, read on the forward strand.
CTTGGGTTTTATTCTAAGTACAATGGAAAGGAATTCAAACTAGGAATTTATTTGATGGATAGAATTGGTTTTTTAAAGGTTCACTCTGGCTGTCCTGTGAGGAACAGTTTGGAAAGCCAGGAAAATACTTAGGAGGAATAAGAAGCTGTATTAGTTTTCAATTGATGCTGTACTAAATTATTCAGAAACTTGGTGGCTGAAACAATAGAAATTTATTATCCTAGAGTTCTGAAGGTCTGATGTCTGACATGGGTCTCCCTGACCTAAAATCAGCAGGACTCCATTCCTTTCTACAGGCTCTAGAGGTGAATCAATTACTTGCTCATTTGGGTTGTTGGCAGAACTCAGTTATCTAACGTGAAACTGAGGTGCCTGTTTTCTTGCTGACTGTAAACTTGGGCCATTCTCAGCTTCTAGAAGCCACCCACATTCCTTAGTGTGGGGTAGCCTTCCTCTCTCTTCAAAGCCAGTGATAGTGAGTTGAGCCTTTCTCATGCTTCATATTTCTCCTCTTTCTTTCATTTCGTCTCTGACTCAACCAAGAAATATTCCTCACTTTCAAGGACACATGTGAATTAAGTAGGGCCAAATAATCCCCAGATAATGCAGGATGATCTCACCAGCTGAAGGTCCATACTCTTAATCACATTGGCTAATTCCCCTTTGCCATGTAAAGTAACATATTCACAGATTCTGGGGATTAAATCATACACATCCTTGGGGGGGATAGGAGGAGAAGCATTATACTGCCTCCCGCAAAAGCTGTGGTAACAGTTCCAAGTGACAGATGAAACAAATTAGACCAATGTAATGGCAATGGAAAAAGGTAGGCTGATTTAAGGCATATTTTGGAGACGGAATTAAGAGGCTTGGCAATGATTGATTGTATGGATAAAGTGGTGGGTACAGGAGGAGGAAATCAAGACCAACTCCTAAATTCCTGGTCTTTCAGGCTTATCAGCTGAGTGCCAGGAGAGGCCTTTCATAAAATACAGAGGCTGGGAGTGAAACCAATTTTAAAGAAAAATTCAAGACTTCTGTTTGCTGTGGAAGACTCTAACAGAAACATTAACCAGATTATCTCTGAGATCTCTTTAACACACTGAGAATTTGCTAAAAATCTCTCTTCTATTGGAGAATTGTAGTGCCTAAATTCTTAAGTATCATTCCTGTTGTCTTGAGAAATAATATATATTCAAGGGTGATTTGTTTGTGATTTGTCACATTTTTTGGAGTAGAGGGAACCTTGGTACATTAGTTACCTATTACTGTGTAAAAAATTGCCCCCAAATTTAGCAGCTTACAACAACACAGTTCCCTGTGGGTCAGGAATTCAGACGCTAATTAGCTGGGTCCTCTGCTTCATGGTCTTTCATGAAGCTGTAATCAAGATATCGGTCAGGGCTGGGGTCTCAACTGATGGCCAGCTGGGGAAAGATTACATGGACAGTTTACACGGTTATTGGCAGGATTAGTTCCTTGAATATTGTTGTACTGAGGGCCTCAATTATTCACTGACTCTTGACCAGAGGCAATCCTCAGTTCCTTTTCATGTGGGCCTGTTCACCATTTACTTCATCAAAGCTAGCAAGAGAGACAAAATCTGATAGAAATTTATAGTCTTTTCTAACTTTATCATAGAAATGACACCCTCTCAATATTGCCATATTCTATTGGTTGGAAACAAGTTACTTAAGGGGAGGGAATTATACTAGGCCATAAATATCTGGAGGCATTATGTTACATGAGGGAAAAAATTTGAGGGAAAAAATTTGATATAATTATGCTATAAGATGGGTGTTTTAAATCAAAACACAAAAATGAACATAGCATGTAAATATAATTTTTGTCTCTGACCATCCAAATGTTCCAGATTATTAATCTTATAAATAACTCTCCCTCCCTTAAAATGTCTCTCATTTACAAATATTTATTATATACCAGGCAGTGTTCTTTTTCTTCACGTACCATATCTTGAAAGCGTATTTGACACAGAGTTATAATAAATGCTTTGAGTAACAGCACAACCTGACCCATAGCAGATAGGGTCATCTCAAAGGCAAACTGGTTGGTAAGGCAAGCAGGCCCTCCTCCCCCATAGCAACATGTACTGCTTTTCCCAAGTCATGCTGTAGATCTAAGGGGACAGTCTTTATTCAATTATCCATTCAGCAAACATTTACTGAACATCTAGATGCCAGACACTCTGCAAAATGCTGTTGACTCAGTGATGAGCAAAATGGAAATGATTCTTGTTCACATGGAAATTAGTCTACTGTGAGATATAAATAACTCCACCAATACCTGTAGTAGAAAACTGTGTTTCTATTATGAAAGGAAATCCACAATGCTATGAAAGAATATTATTAGAGGACTTAATTTATATGAAGAACAATTTTTGCTCAGGATATAGCACATATTGAGCACTATCTTTGTGAGCTATCTGTTGACATGAAAATGTTGGATACAATGTGAAGCTTAAGTGTCTATCCCATTCACAAATATTTACAATAAATCTTTGCTATAGTCTTCCAAGTTCAGAACCATGCACTTCCCCAGCTTCTCAGCTTTCCTGTAATTCCACTATAATTCCCGATTCTTGGCAGAAACCTTTTCATCTCACTTTTTTTGGAGTAGGCCTTACATTTCATCTTGTAGAGGATCTCACTGCCTAGTATAGGCTTAAATCCTTTCTTTTTTTATCCTAAACACACACACACACACACACACACACACACACAAAATTAAGAAAGAGAAAAATGCAGAAATCCTAGGTGTGTAAGAACACATAGCTGGCTTTTCTAGCACCTATACCCCCTTTCTCTGTGGATCTACCTCTTTTATACTCTCAGCCTCATGTGCTGGATGGAACACACTTCCCAGCTCCATGGATGAAGTACACCACTCAGCCCAGAGCCAATCTGGCCATTGTTCAGGGCCAAGTAGATGACATAAGCCAGTCCAGTAGAAGCACATCTCAGGCCTATGCTAAGAATAGTGAAATTGCTATATTTCATTGGTTTGAAGGATTAGCCAGCCCCAGGAACTTCTGACAGCCATCTTGTAATTACGAAGAGAGGGCCTGAGAATAGATTGAACATACAAAAAAGCTATACTGAGAGATGGAGACAGGAGAAATAGATGCTGATAACAACTCAAACCCCAGACTCCAGGCCACTTTTCCCTTGCATACCCCACATCTGGTCAATGGCAAATAGACTCAGTATTCATTGCCCAACACACACTGGAAAGAGGTCAACCAACACAGACACCTCTTCTTCACTCCTGCAGTTGGAGCATCTAGCATGCTGTTCCCCATTTTAGATTTTCCATGTAATCATTAGCCACCAGTCCACGATGTCCCCTTAACCACAGAGGACATATATCAAATTCTTCATGCCATCTATTAAATCTCTTAACCAGAGATGAAGAAAGCACCCACCCAACCCACCTCCTTGAAGATGAAACTCAGCACAACACTCTCCAAAGAAACCCTTACAAATTCTTAAACCTCCACTCTCTCAACCTTTTCATGACCTTTATGTGGGCAAGGGGGTTTAAGAATCATGTAACCAGCTTTCAGTTTACCCCTTTGGAAATTCCGCATTAGAACTACCTCCTCCCTTAGAATGCAGCATTAATTGTATCTTTGGATTTTGACAGAAATGTCCATTTTTATATTCTGTTACACATGTGAACATCACCCACGGCATATTTTACAAGGGAAGAAAGTTTAAAACTGCCTCAATGTTTTCACATTTCCGACAGAATCCAAAATGAGATGTCTGACCCTGAGATAATCATAGACAAACCAAGCTCATATTTTCACTATTCAGGGAACTTTGAAGGGGTTAGAGGAATGCAATCAAGATGATTAAGGAGTATAAAAATTAAGGATAAAGGAATTAGCATCTTCTAAAAGTACATACCTAACTGTAATCCTCATATAAAAGAATGTCTATACCCCAGGGGAGTATGTCAAGCTAATTCATCTAAACTCATAAAAAGTTTGACTTGGCTGTAACAGAATAGATGAACCTAAATCCCAGGAGAAAGAGTTATTAAATAGTTTAATGGGTTACCAATGGAGGCCATGGATATTACTTGAAGTTAATTTTAAAAACAGAAAAGACTCTTTAAAATAGCTTAGCAGAAGTCTTGCTCTAAAACAGGGTGTGACCTCTTTACTATACTGTAAATCTTTTTTTTTTTTAATTAATTTCAGTGTAGTTAACATATAGTATTATATTAGTGCCAGGTGTAAAATATAGTAATTCATTGATTCCAAACATTACTCACTGCTCATCATAACTAATCTCTTTAATGATAATCTTAATCTCCTTTGCCTATTTCACCCATCCCCCCACCCACCTCCCTTCTGGTAACCATCAGTTCTCTGTAGTTAAGAGGTTTTTTTGGTTTGTCTCCTTTTATCTTCATTTGTTTTGTTTCTTAAGTTCTATGTATGAGTATAATCGTATGATATTTGTCTCTAACTGACTTATTTCACTTAGCATCATACTCTCTAGATCCATCCATGTTGTTTACAAATGGCAAGATTTCATTCTCTTTTATGGTTAATATTCCAGGGTGTGTGTGTGTGTGTGTGTGTGTGTGTGTGTAAAATCACTTCCTCTTTATCTATTCATCTATTGATGGACACTTGGGTTGCTTCCATATCTTGGCTATTGTAAATAATGCTACAATGAATATAAAAGCTGCATATATCTTTTTGAATTAGTGTCTTCGTATTCTTTGGGGAAATACCCAGTAGTGAAATTACTGGATCATATGGTATTTCTATTTTTAAACCTCCGTACTGTATCCACATTGGCTGCACCAGTTTGTATTCCCACCAATGGTGCACAAGGGTTGTTTTTCTCCACATCCTCACCAATATTTGTTGTTTCCTGTGTTTTGGACTTTAGCCATTCTGACAAGTCTGAGGTGATATCTCATCGTGGTTTTGATTTGCATTTCGCTGATGATAAGTGATGTTGAACATTTTTTTCATGTGTCTGTTGGCCCTCTATATTGTCTTTGGAGAAATGGCTGTTCATGTTTTCTGCCCATTTTTTAATTGAATTGTTTTGGGGTTTGTTTTTTGAGGCGTTGTTTTTGTTTTTGTTTTTGTTTTTGTTTGGTAGAGTTGTATAAAGTTCTTTATAGATTTTGGATACTAAACCTTTATCAGCTATGTCATTTGCAAATATCTTTTCCCATTCTTTTATTCCGTTGATTGTTTCCTTTGCTGTACAGAAGCTTTCTGTTTTGATGTAGTCCCAGTAGTTTATTTTTGCTTTTGTTTCCCTTGCCTCAGGAGACATATTTAGAAAAATGTTGCTGTGGCTGGTGTCAGAGAAATTACTGCCTGTGCCCTCTTCTAAGAATTTTATGGTGTCAGTTTTCACATTCAGGTTTTTAATCCATTTTTAGTTTATTTCGGTGTTTGGTGTGAGAAAGTGGTCCAGTTTCATTCTTTTGCATGTAGCTGTCCAGTTTTCCCAACATCATTTGTTGAAGAAACTGTCGCCTATTCTTGCCTCCTTTGTCAGATTAATTGACTATATAATCATAGGTTTATTTCTGGGCTCTCTATTCTGTTCCATTGATCTATGTATTTATTTTTGTGCCACTATACTGTTTTGATTACTATAGCTTTGTAATATATCTTGAAATCTGAGATTGTGATACCTCCAGTTATGTTCTTCTTTTCTAAGATTGCTTTGGCTATTCAGGGTCTTTTGTGGTTCCACACAAATTATAGGATTATTTGTTACAGTTGTGTGAAAAATGTTATTGGTATTTGTTGGAACTGCATTAAATCTGTAGATTGTTTTAAGTAGTATATTTTTTTGAGAGAGATAGACAGAGACAGACAGAGTGCTAGTTGGGGAGGGGCAGAGAGAGAGGGATACACAGAATCTGAAGCAGGCTCCAGGCTCTGAGCTGTCAGCACAGAGCCTGACATGGGGCTCGAACCCACAAACTGTAAGATCATGACCTGAGCCAAAGTCGGACACTTAACCGACTGAGCCACCCAGGTACCCCTGTTTTAAGTAGTATAAACATCTAACAATATTTTCTCTTCCATCCCAAGAGCATCTAATGTATTTCCATTTCTTTGCATTGTCTTGAATGGCTTTCATCAATATTTTATAGTTTTCAGAGTACAGGTCTTTCACTTCCTTGGCTATAAGTTTATTTGTAGGCATCTTATGATTTTTGGTGTAATTGTAACTGGTATTGTTTTCTTAATTTTTCTTTCTGCCACTTCATTATTAGTATATAGAAATGCAATGTATCTATTTTATGTTTTGACCTTACTGAATTAATTTACCAGTTCAAGTATTTTGGTAGAGTCTTTAGAGCTTTCTATATATAGTATCATGTCATCTGCAAATAGTAGGTTTTACTTCTAACAAATTTGGATACCTTTTATTTATTCTTCTTGTCTGATTGCTTTGGCTAGGACTTCCAGTACTATGCTGAATAAAAATGCTGAAAGTGGGCATCCTTATCTTGTTCCTGACCTTACAGGAAAGCTCATAGTTCTTTATTATTGAGTACATTAGCTGTGGTGTTTTCATACATGGCCTTTATTATGTTGAGGTGTGTTCCCTCTAAACCTACTTGGTTGAGGGTTTTTATCATGAATGGATATTGTACTTTGTCAAATGCTTTTTCTGCCATCTATTGAGATGATCATTTTGTTCTTATCCTTTTTTTTATTAATATGATATACATGTTGATTGATTTGTAAATATTGAACTACTCTTGCAACCCAAGAATAAATCCCACTTGATTGTGGTGAATAATTTTCTAACATATTGTTTGATTTGGTTTGCTAGCATTTTCTTGAAGATTTTTGCATCTATGTTCATCAGAGATTTGTGTCTGTAGTTCTCTTTTTTGATAGTGTCTTTATGTGGTTTTAGTATCAGAGTAATGCTGGCCTCTTAGAATGAATTTGGAAGTTTTCCTTCGTCTTCTATTTTTTGGAATAGTTTGAGAACAATAGGTATTACATCTTATTTAAATGTTTGGTAGAATCCCCCTGTGAAGCCATCTGGTCCAGGACTTCTATTTGTTGAGAGTTTTTTGATTACTGATTCAGTTTCCTTGCAGTGTTCAAATTTTCTATTTCTTTCTGCTTCAGCTTTGGTAGGTTATGTGTTTCTAGGAATTTATCCATTTCTTCTAAGTTGTCCAATTTGTTGGCGTATATTTTTCATAATATTCTCTTATAATTGTTTGTATTTCTGTGGTGTCAGTTTTTATCTTCCCTCTCTCATTTGTGATTTTGTTTGAGTCCTTTCTCTTTTTTCTTAATGAGTCTAGCTAGTGGTTTAACAATTCTGCTGATTTTTTTCAAAACACCAGCTCCTGGTTTCATTGATCTATTCTATTGTATTTGTGGTCTCTCCCAATTTTTTCTTGTGGTTGACTTCTAGTTTCATAGCATTGTGGTCAGAAAAGATGCATGGTAGGACTTCAGTCCCTTTGAATTTGTTGAGACATGTCTTGTGGCCTAATATGTGATGTATTCTGGAGAATGTTCCATGTGCACTTAAAAAGAATGTATAGTCTGCTCTTTTAGGATGGAATGTTGTGAATATATCTGTTAGATCCATCTAGTTCAATGTATCATTGATAGCCACTATTTTCTGGTTGATTTTCTGTCTGGATGATCTATCCATTGATGTGAGAGGAGCATTAAAGTCTCCTATTATTATTGTATTACTATCTATTACTTCCTTTATGTTTGTTATTAGCTGCTTTGTGTATTTGAGTGCTTTCATGTTGGGTATACAAATATTTACAGTTGTTACATCTTTTTGTTGGATTGTTCCATTTATGATTACGTAATGTCCTTCTTTGTCTCTTGTGATAGTCTTTGTTTTAAAGTGTATTTTGTCCAATACAAGTATTGCTACCCGCCTTTTTTTCACTTCCATTTGTCTGATAAATGCTTTTCCATCCTTTCACTTTCAATATGCATATGCCTTTTGGTCTGAAATGAGTTTCTTATAGGCAGCATATAGATAAGTCTTGTTTTTTTATCCATTCCTTCACCTTATGTCTTTTGATTAGAGCATTTAGTCCATTTACATGCAAAGTAATTGTTGATAGGTATGTACATATTGCCATTTTTGTACTTGTTTTATGGTTATTTTGTACTTCTTCTCTGTTCCTTTCTTCTCTTGCTCTCTTCTCTCATGGTTTGCTGGCTTTCAGTAGCAACACACTTGACTTTCTTTATTTTTCACATAACTATTATTGGTTTTCATTTGTGCTTTATTTGGGTATAACATCTTATGCATATAGCAGTCCATATTAAGTTGATGGTTGCTGAAGTTTGAACCCATTCCTTATCCCCCCCCCCCACATTTTAGGCATATGTGTCATACTTTACATCCTTTCATTTTTTGAATCCCTGGACTGATTTTTATAGATATACTTGATTTTACTGCTTTGTGCTTCTTACTGTACTTACTCCTACTTATGGTCTTTCCTTTCCATTGAAAGAGTCCCTTTGAAAATTTCTTGCAGGGCTGATTTAGTGGTCATGAATTCCTTTACCTGTTGTTTGTCTGGGAAACTCTTTATCTCTCTTTTTATTCTGAATGATACTGTTGCTGGATAGAGTGTTCTTGGCTGCAGGTTTCTTTCTTTCAGCACTTTGAATATATCATGCCACATCCTTCTGTCCTACAAAATTTCTGCTGAAAAATCAGCTGGTAGATTTATGTAGTTTCCTTTGTATGTAACTGTTTTCTCTTGCTGCTTTTCACATTCTCTTTATGACTACTTTTTGCCATTTTAATTACTATGTGTCTTGGTGTGGACCTCTTTGAATTGATTTTGTTAGGAGCTCCCTGTGCCTCCTGGATCTATATTTCTGTTTCCTCCCCCAGATTCAGGAAGTTTTCATCTATTCTTTCATCTATTCCACTCTTTTCTCAAATCCATTGAGTATCTTTATGACCATTACTTTAAATGTCTATCAGGCATGTTATTTATCTCCATTTCATTGAGCTCTCTTGCTGTGATTTTGTCCTGTTCTTTCATTTGGGACATATTCCTCTGTCTCCTCACTTTGTCTAATTCTATGCTTCTATGTGTTAGGAAAATCAGCTATTTCTCCTGCTCTTGAAAGTAGTGTCCTTATGGAGAAGAGTTCCTATAGTGCCCTTCAGGGCATTGTTCACCATAACCTGGCACTTCAGGGGTGTCTCCTATGTGTGTTATATGCACTCTATTGTTGTGGCTGAGCTGTGTTCACCTTCAGTCTGGTCATCTGCAAGGGCTTTCTTTGCCTATTGTGAGCAGGGTTTGGACCCTGTGTTTTTAGTGGGCCAGTCTGAGGCTACCTTGGGCTTGAGCTGAGTCAGACAAAGCATTTGCCAGAGATGCAGTAGCACCTAACTGCAGTGTGCTTTCCTTATGTTATCGCCTGAGAAGTTTTCATTGGTGGGTGAGGCCTGCATTCAGACCTGCTGACTGTCCCCAGCCCACTGCTGGGCCTGCAGTCAGACTAGTGTGTGTGGTTATCTTCCCCTCTCCTCAGGGCAGGAGTCACTTTAGAGCAGTGATGGTCCCTGTCAGAGCTGCTTGCACACTGTCAGGCTTGTGGAACCACTTTGGGTGGATTCTGGCCAAGGGGCATATTGGAGGAGGCAGGTCCACAGGAGAATGTGGAGGCAGTACACACAGTGTTAGCAAGGTTTGCATGGATCTGCTATCAGAGGAGATGTGGAACCAAGCCCTGGATAGAGAGGGCATATCTGCAAAAGAAAATGGGGGCAAGGCACACTGTTAGCAAGTTAAGTAGTGAGTGTTGGCGCAGCACTGGTTCCCACAGGTGTCCATGTGTCTAGGCTGAGGGCAGAGGAAGGAAATGGAACCTGCCAGCTCTTTTGTTCCTAGAGAAGTCTCCCACTAATGTCTGCCCTTCTAGCACACACTCTGAAACTAGTAAACAAATTCCCTCCTTTATACCCCAGGCATTTTTTAAGCTATTGCTCCCATGCTGTATTTCAGTGGGGCTATTTGTTGTACCATCTCTTTAAGGGTGAAGACTTAGTTTCCTTATACTCTCCAGTTCTCCCAGAGCTGAGCCTGCTGATTCTTAGAGTACCAGGGTTAAGCCCCACTGATTGTAAGCACTCAAGAAATTAGGCCTCTCTGGTTTTCAAAGCCAAATGTTATAGGGATTTGTCTTCCTAGTGCTGACTCCCCGTGCCTGACTGCCTGGTGTGAGGGTCTAGTTCTCTCCCTTCTCTGTGCCTGCTGTGTCCTTCTCTCCCACAGACAGTCCTGCAGGTCAGTTTAGCTCTCAACTATGTCTCTGCCCTTCCTGCCTTCTTTGATGTGGCCTCTTCCCTACATTTAGCTGTGGAGAGTCTGTTCTGCCAGTCTTCAGATTGTTTTCTGGGTTATTTACACTGATGTGGCTGTTAGCTAGGTGTATTCTTGGGACATGCTGAGTTTAGGATTCTACCACTCCTCCATCTTCCCTGGAGTGAAGGGAATCTTCATTCCTGTGAATCTTTTGCGTGTATGGCTATTGTTGATTCCCCTACTCTAATTTCTTTGGGTCTCTTACTGGTGCCCTTTGCTCTAATCCCCTTTCTTTCATTTTAGGTATCTCTTATTTCTGAACGTCCTGTGCAAGGCAGTTTCTGGTTAGATTCTGACACTGTCTCATTTTAGAACAAAAATTAAAGACAAATTCTCCATCCATAACTGAAATATAAAACCTCGCCTAGGGGTGGCCTACTCAGTTAAGTGTCTGATTTCAGCTCAGGTCAAGATCTCACGGTTTGTGGGTTCGAGCCCACGTCAGGCTCTGTGCTGACAGCTCAGAGCCTGGAGCCTGCTTCAGATTCTGTGTCTCCCACTATCCCTGCCCCTCCCCCACATGTACTCTGTCTCTATCAAAAATGAATAAACGTTAAAAAAAATTTTTAACTTCACCTAGATTTATGGTTTTGAAAGTCCTTGAGGTGTTTTCTCATTGCTCCACCAACAGAACTACCTTCTAAAGTCTGCACTGGGTTTTAATATTCCATAGAATTCCACAGTTGAAGCCTTCAAAGGTTTTGAGATTCTGCCAGTTTGTGTAAGGTTTTTATTGGCTGCAAGTTATGATTGAAATTTACTTGCTATTCAGTTTAATATGATAAGAGAGATTTCTAAATAGGCTGCCTCAGGCTTTTTAGTGCTATCTAGAATAATGATATAAAAAGTGTACAACTATCTTTTGGGAGACAAAAAATAAGGTCAGAAAAAAATAGCTCAAGTTACCCCAAGAATTTTGTTAATAAACCCTTCTATATTTCTGTCATTCATATTCTCCCCTTGCCTTTCAACCCTAGTATCTATTGTCCCTGCATATGGAGTTTCCAGATCTGGTTAAGGAATTCTGGCACCTGTGTGTATGTGTATATATATCTCTGTGTGTGTAACTTATACATAACATACATAAGAGTTGGTGGCACATGAGACATAGCATATCTCCTCCAAATCCCAATGAAGAACAACAACAAAAAATTATTTTGGAGAAGAAAACTGATATTTGCATATAGATAGATACTGACACATTGAACTCCCAGCTACTATTTCTCTCATCATCCTGAGTCCCTGGAGCAAAGGTATGCCCAGCACTACAGTCTGTTTTTTTTTTTTTTCTCCATCTTAGGAATTCTGAGTTTTCACATGTGAAAACTGAAGGATATCATGAGTTTACAATGTAATAACTTTCATGTGTAGGAAAATGCAGTATTCACCATTGTCTTCAGCAAAACCAAAAAGGTCACAAAGGAGAAGACATTTAAGAAAACGATGATAAGGCATTGAATAAGAAGATTAAATGAACCAATCTGATATTTCTGCAATATCTAATTCAAAGGGCCAAGGTGTCATTCCAGTATATCAACTTGAAAAGAAAATAGGCTTATTTTGATAATCCATCTTTCCTCAGTAATTTTGGTTTCCATAGCCACAGGCTTGTCAGCCAGCTGGTTTGGTTAATGATGACCCTGGGGAGGTAACAACATGGGTTTCCATTTCTCCATCCTTATTTGCAAAACATAGCCAAATTTTTCTAGAAGTTGTCTGAGAGGAGACTCTTACCCCAGAGAGGCTAATACTCAACTCTCTGATCAGCAACATCCTCAATAAAAGAAGCAGATAGAAATTCTTGGTTTGTCTACAATCCAATACCCTCTTAGGGAGTAGTAATAGTGTTATGAAATTCCCCTTAGTCCCAGGATGAGGGAAAACAAATCTATTGCCCTATCAAATAACTCAGATGTTTTTTTCATTAGTACTCAGAAGTCCCAGGGTTTCTTTCTGAACCTCAGCTGCCTTATCTATAAACAGAATGGTTTACTCAGTCCCTTCTGTTCCAACATGATGAGATTTTGCTCCCTGACCAAACGATTTTTGTTCCACAATAAACACTTCTCATGATCCCTTCTCTCCCATTTCTCTTTTCCAGTGCTGACTATAGTGCCATGCTCTAGTACCCAGTAAGACACACTTCTGGTTTATTAAGCCAAAAGCCATATGCTTTTTCCACCTTTGCAACTCACTCTTTTAGGTGAGGTCATTAGGATGAGCCCTAATCCAAGATGACTAGTGTCCTTATAAGAAGAAGAAAATACCGGTGCTCGCTTCGGCAGCACATATACTAAAAAAGAAGAAGAAAATACCAGGTGTCTGCGTGGCTCAGTCAGTTGGGCATCTGACTTTGGCTCAAGTCATGATCTCAAGGTTCATGGGTTTGAGCCCTGCATCAGGCTCTCTGCTGACAGCTCAGGCCAGCTTCAGATTCTGTGTCTCTCTCTCTGCCCCTCCCTGCTTGCACTCTGTCTCTCTCTCTCTCTCTCTCTCAAGAATAAGTAAACATTAAAAAAAAATTTTTAATAAAATAAAATATACAGACTTACACTAGTTGTTTAAGCCAGTTTAATTTAATTCTCTCGTATATATAATATTATATATATATATATATATATATATATATATATATTTCTATCTACATTTCAGTCTGTAACAAAACAAAAAAAATTTAAGCGTTTGAATTTTGGACACTATAAAACAACAATCTATATTTGTTGTGGGCTTGCCCTTTTTTTAAGTTTTTATGTAAGTCATTTTAATTTCTTTCTTCAGAATAATTGCATAGTTAATTATACTTGATATTTCACCACCTGCAGAGCTTAAAGTGTCAGGTTTTTTTTACATCTTCTGTATCTAGAAAGTCTTATGGAAAACAACAATAACAAAAAAATGCAGATGTCTTCAAATCCTCATTCCAATTTAACTTACAAGATCCTTATACATCCTGATGTAATTTTGACTCAAGCAGCCTACCATGTGTATGTTATGAAATTCCAAATGTTGGCATTTTAATCTGAAAGAATTAAAGAGCACTAGATAGTGCTCTTTAAGAAAAAGCACTAAATAATTTATGTTTACACTTCTTTCAAGTTTTATGTGCTTAGAGTCTAATAGTCCCTCTTCAGAATCAATGGAGAAACAGCATGATTTTGTAAATGAGATGAGTATTCCAATGGCAAGTATTTATTTAGTAATCTTGTGTTTTGATTTTACCATTAGTGTGCTATAATTCACAAGTGTTTTCCTACTGTACAGCCAGTGCCTGGGACAATGGAAAATATAAATGTGATGTTCATTTGTTCTTTGAATATTTCTAACTGAACAGGGCTATCTTGTCTCCTTGATCTCAGTCTTCTTTAGTTTTTAGTTTGTTTAGGTTTTTTGGCTAGGTTTAAGCAAATAATCTTAGATGAATTCTGCTAGGTTGTAACTTCTTAACGAAATCTTCAAACTGAGTACCTAAACTTTTTTTTTTATGTTTATTTTTGAAAGAGAGAGAGAGAGAGATAGCATGAGCGGGTGAGGGGCAGAGAGAGAGGGAGACACAGAATCTGAAGCAGGCTCCAGGCTCTGAGCTGTCAGCATGGAGCCTGACACAGGGCTCAAACTCACAAACCACGTGATCATGACCTGAGCTGAAGTTGGACACTTAACTGACTGAGCCACCCAGGCGCCCTTGAGTACCTAAACTTCTAAGTCAGCCATTGTGGATATCTTCTGCTAGTTCTCTAAAATCTCACATGTTTGGGGGAGAAAAATCTAGAGAGAATGGCATGATTCAAAAGGGATCCAATTGTAATAAACATTTCTCTTTGGCATTTTCATTCCATATTTGAGAAATTCAACATTGCCACACCATCAGTGAAACTGCTTTCTGTCCTATGGCCTTAAGTTCAAGTATATCCTTCTCTGACCAGCTCACTCTGTCCTATGCCCAACAGTCCTGCAGCATGACACTTTCAGTCCACTGAGCCTACCACCTTTTCACCATCCTTTCCCCTCATGTACTCACTTCCCAGTCTAAATTCCAGAATCAATCACTAAATCATGCCTTTGCGTGACTCTCAACTCTCTTTCCCCATCCTCCCTTCTCTTAGTCACTTGGCAAAACCTCAACCCTCATTAAATCCTACTCTGCCTGCTCCACATGGCTGACTGATCCCACTTTAAATTCATGACCACTAACCCCAAGTGGGCCCTCTGTGCTCCCTAGTAATCATACTATATTTCCCTAATCAAATCATTATCCCACCCTCCTAGGAAACTGCATAATTATCTCTTCCAGCACCCTCACCTTTATTCTCACTCTAAGTTGATGACCTTGATTCCTAGTTCAGTGAAGGACCTGTTGTCATTCTTTTAAAACATAAATCAAATGTTATTTCTCTGCTCACAACCTTCCAGTAGCTCTTCTCCCTCATAAAAGTCATTACAATGATTTACAAAGCCCTACGAGATATGGCCCCATTACCTCCCTGACCTCATCCCTTATATCCTCTACTGCATTTACTGCTCTTGCCTTACTGTCCTCCTTGTTATTCAGCTAGCACATCAAGCATTCTTCTACTTCAGAGGCATGGCACTTACTGTTTTCTCTGCCTACAACACTCTTTCCCCAGATATATTTATATGGCTCACTCCTTTGCCACTTTTGTCTTTGCTCTCAATGAGGTCTTCTCTGGCTATTGTGTTTAAATTTGAATTCTGTCCTTCATCCTAGAACTTCCTCTACCCTTTTCCTCCTTTATTTTTCTCCATAGCACTTATCACCATCTGCACACTATGGTTTACTTCTTTGTTTTGTTTATTTTCTATATCCACCCACTAGAATATAAGCTTGAGCCCATGGGCCAGGATGGTGGCCTCTTTTATCCACTGTTGAAACCCCAGTACCTAGAACAGTACTTGATATATAGTGGGTGCTTAATAAGTATTTGTTGAAGGAATGAATGAGTGAATGAATGAATGAATGAATGAAAGAATAGAGCATCTTTATTAAGGGAGGTGTGCCTAAACCTTACATATTGGCTTGCTAGTTTATGTCAGGTTGTTGTTTCTGTAGTCATTAGCAGAGAACACTTGAATCCAAATTTGTATTTTATTGGCAAAAAAGAAGTTGGAGAATCACAAAAATAATCTTACCCTGCCAGGGTAGTGCAGCTGTGACCAATGCTGTGCCTCACAGGAGCATCTGTGTGCAGTTTCCTTTGCCCAGAAAAAAAGGAACTGTTGCAGTCCATTCTCAGCAGATATCTCAGAAATAATGGCTTGTAACTCAAAGCTGCTTTTTCTTTTTTTAGAAAATCATAAGACTCACAAAAATTATATAAGGCCCATGAAATTTTCATAAATCCCACTCGCATTAATCAGTACTGCTTACCTTCCTACAAAAGTGCTTTTTAAGTATCTGAAGTTTGCCTTCATGTTAGTCAATGTTAATGGCATGTCTAAGTAATGCAAAATGTATATATATATTAATAGGATATTTTACCAATATATAAATATACCAAATTTTATTATACCATAAGTCATTCAAAATGTTTTCTTATATCTATTTTTAAAGACAGAATTATATAGACCTATATTATTAATACATTATAATATTTTGTAATGGGGTGTTGAGTTAGAGATTTTAATTGAGTAGTGGTTTGGGAATTTTTTTTGAAGGAAAAAAATGCAAGATCAGTTTTCCCCTTGTAGACTTTAGTAGATAATATGAATGTCACAGATATTACCTGCTTTATAAATCATTTTTAAGTTCCTTCTTCCATCTGAGCACTCAGAACAGCATCCCAGCAAAGCACTGAAAAACTCTTCAAATTTAAACCATTAAAATGAAATCTGTCTCTGAATGTCTGAAAGGATTAACTGTAAAATATCAGTTTGAGATTAAGTCAATAAAATTAATCATAACCCTGAAGGAGGAAAATGGGAGGGGGAATTCTGGAAAACTCTACCCAATTTAACAATGCTATAATGGAAAGGACTTGAGGGATTGCTATTAGTTCACCATAGCTAAATTCAAATACAAGCTTTTTTTTGTTATTCAACTTGTGGTATCATTTTTTTTCATCATCAAAATTAACCAAGAAATAGTCACAACCAGAATTTTTCATTTGGATTTATTAGCTGTATAAGCTAGCTGAAATCTATGTAAAAGTTTTAAGACAAATTAGTGACTTGAATGCCAACTACAGTGACAGGGCCAGCTTTTGTTTTTCTTCTTTTTTGTAAAGCTGCTATATTGCAATTGATAACCATGGGTGTGAAAAACAGTTAATCTGTTGTTGATACAGATATCAACCATTGTCTGTTGTTTCCAAAATGTGCAGAGCTAAGTAGGGAAGGCATGGAGTGCTGAGCTGAGAGAGGCCATTTCTGCCTTGTTGGAGAACTTGTGGATGGAGCCCTGGAGCATACAGTTCAGCTAATGCCTGCCGTTATTCCCTGTTTTGTGGGTACATGTCTTATCTCCCCAAAGGCTGAAACTAGAGCAGTCCTGGGAATTTCCTCTTTCTTCTGTTGACCATATGTTCCTTAAGATTAGGACAATATCTGGTTCACCTTTCTAAATCTCACGAAACTACTTTCATTTAAGGCATATATATGTTCACTATTAGACATTAAGCCCTAGAAAGAATAGAAATCCAGTCTGATTAATCTTTTATCACCTAGCACAGTCTTTTAAACCTAGTTGGCACTGAATAAATAAACAAACAAACAAATAAATAAATAAATGTTGGTTCGATGTTGAATGACTGATTGAATAAGGAATGAATTAATATCAAGTACTCTACAACCCCTTAATAAGTGACCTCGGGGAATAAGCAGAGCAGCTTTGTGGCCCAAGCCCCCCTATACCAGGTGCCTGCTTCAGAAATGGGGAAAACAGAACTTTATCTGTGCTGCAGGAACTTCAATATAGCTGAGGCCACTCCCAGCAGAATTTACAATAACATGTAACTTTCATGTCCCAGGGCTAGTCCTCAGGCTGGTGAGATAGCAAAATAAAATTCCCTAGCATTTTAACTATTTTTTAGCAAAATCTAGTTAAAACTACTTTGGCCACTAGATGGCACTTGTATTAGCCACGTCTCCAATTTGGGAAGGGACTCTGTTCCAAAAGTCCTTTGTTACGTAGTTTGAAACTATGAAAGCATTCATATAAAAAAATACATAAAAATAAAAGATCTGCAGAAAACTTACAAATCATAACTAAATTTATGCCTATAGTACTGTAATTTATTAACACTATATACTCTTATATAATACTAAACTACACTAGACTAGACTAGACCATGCTATACTATACTTCATTACAATATATTCCAAGTTGATGTTCTGGGAACTTGTAAAAAATAAATATGGAGGAGGTTGAGGAGTGTACTTGTTGTGATGAGCACCGGGTGATATATAGAAGTGTTGAATCACTATACTGTACACCTGAAACTAATATTACACTCTCTGTTAACTAACTGGAGCTTAAATAAAAAGTTAAGATAAGAAAGAAGGAAAGAAAGAAAATCCACAGCCTTACCCTACATCTACTAAGTGCAAATATATGTGCAGGGCCTAGAAATCTGCATTTTAGTGAGCTTCTAGAGAATTTCTTGCAGAGTGGTTTCCAAAGAAAATACCACTATTTAAGACCACCTTCATATGGAAAAGTCATGCATTATTTCAACTAAGGATTCAAAGAATAAATACTCCCTCTCCTTCTCCAATACTTGCTAAGGCACCTTATTATTGAGCTACCCCCTCCTTACCTATGCTCCAAGTTCCTATTGGTAGTTTGTCACCTGAAAGAAAGCCTCCAACACAGCTCAGGTGACAACAGGGGAAATTGAAGAAGAATGATGGGATCTCAAGAGTTACAGATAAAGGGATAAAGGCTTTGGTAGGCCAGGACTTCCTGCCACTGTAAGACTACAGGAACACACCTTGCACATGCTCATTTCCTTGCCAATCCCTTCACTTTTTCAGGTCAGTGTCACCCCATCACCAACTACCCATTTCCCTGCTACCTTCCACTGACTTTGACTAAAACTTCTCTCTTCCTCCTGGCTCACTACAAAATAGGCCCCAAACTCTCAGCCTCTCCCCTCCTGTCCCTATAGCCGGTATCTAATGCCTGCCTGATTTCCTTATTATCAGCAACCAAAAGAGATAAGTAGCAGTGGCAGGATTGCCAGATAAAATATAGGACACCCAGTTACTTTAGATTTCAACGAATAATTTTTTAGTGTAAGTATGTCCCAAATATTGCATGAGACATTGTTATACCAAAAAATTATTCATTGTCTGAAATTCAAATTTCACTGAAAATCATGTATTTTTATTTGAGAAATCCAACAACCTTATCAGTAAGAGGAAAGAAAGAAAACAGAGGTGATCACAAGTGATAATGGTCTTTGGAGTGTCTAAAAGACTGCAGTGAGAATCATCTACATGTCAGGAACCTGGACTCAAACTGCTCTGGGCATCTCCCCTCAGAAGCAGAGACTGCCAAAGATGGAATGGAACCCCCCGAGACTATAGATGAACCTACTCTTGAGACAGTCAAGACCACAGGATAGAATGAAACTGTAGAAAACAAGATAGAAAATACCAGAGTATACCACATATAGTAAGCGTTATTGTTTCCTTAACAACAGGTATGACATTTTTATATTGTTACATGTACACTGGTAATGAGTCACCATGTAAAATACATTTCTTATTGAAGTATAGTCCATAAAGTTTGATAAAGACTTCCCTGGACCTTCTACATCATTGAGATAATTGCCTTCAATGAATGCCTGACTATACGGATTATACATAAGTTGGGAAATATCTATAGTATGTTAGTCTATTTATTTGAGCAGTTCCTCTTCACTAGTACATCTCTGATATTGAGTGATCTGGAAGAATAGTCTACTGTGGCAGAAACTGGCTCTGTTCTCTTCTTTCTCAATAAAGGAAGACCACAGCTCCCAAATCCCTTGCAGCTCAGTGGAATCATGACTGGTTCTCACCAGGGGACCGTGGGGGAGGAGATGATGTATGTCACCTCCAGTGAGGTGGTAAAGAGCATGTGCAACTTCTCTACAGTCTTTCTCTACCTTGTCTGAATGCTGGATGCAGACTAGATTTCAAGGCCTTTGAAGATGGAGAAATAATTCATTGAAAAAGTCCTGGGTCCCTGCATGGAGCAAAGCTCCAATCCATGCCTGGGAACCTGCATTAGCTGTGACATGAGTGAGAGACAATCTTTCATTGTGTTGACCCACGTTTTGGGTTGTTTGTTTTAGCAGACTAACCTAACTACCACAATTATATTTTTATTAATGCAGGAGGCACATATAATTGCAAATACACTCAAGCCAGTACAAATTGCTACACAGGTGGACCCTATAAAATATACGAGCCTTGGGGTGCCTGGGTGGCTCACTTGGTTGAGTGTCTGAGTCTTGGTTTCAGTTTGGGTCATAATCTCATAGTTCATGGGTTTGATCCCCGCGTCCAGCTCTTCACTGACAGTGCAGAGCCTTCTTGGGATTCTTTCTCTGCCCCTCCCTATCTCCTGCTGTCTCTGATTCTCTCAAAATAAATAAATAAACTTAAAAAAAAAAAAAAAGTATACCAACCTTGAGCCAGATGCTTCAGGACTGTTTCCCATTTTATTAGCATAACGATGGCATTTATAGTTATCAATGGTTTTGTAATTGTAAATGTATATTATCAATATTACCAGTTTGATCCTTGAGTTTCTTTTTTCATACATTAATTTTTACA
Organism: Panthera leo; assembly: GCF_018350215.1. Lineage (NCBI taxonomy): Eukaryota > Metazoa > Chordata > Mammalia > Carnivora > Felidae > Panthera > Panthera leo. The sequence continues at coordinate 94,214,665 of NC_056680.1, forward strand.
TGAATCATAAGAGGAAATAATAGTTGTTTATATTGCTTGTCATTCACAGGTGAAAAACTTGGAACCATTAATACCAGGAGAGTGAGAAATAAATTATATATATCTGGTATCCTTCAAAATAATCTTATATAAGAATGCAAGCCTATGTGTGTTTAGCCTCACCCATCTTTCTTGATAGTAAGATTAACTCCCCAAATAAATACTTTATAAAAGTAACACAAATGAACTCAGTAAATTTATGTGGCTGCCTATTTTAAGTCTCTGTTACCTCCAGGATAAGATCCAAATACCACAGCATATCATACCCTTCATGTCCTTGCTCATCTCCCTTGACTCGGTCCCCATATGTCTGTCCTCTCACGTTGAAGCGATGCTAAGTTACCTAGCAGTTTGTAAAAATCACCTTAAAAAGCAGATTTAAAATGCAGGTTTCTGGACTCCAGTGTTAACAGTCATGTTCAGTAGATTTGGGGTAAGACCCTGGGCTTTGAATTTTAATAGATATCTCTGGTAACTCTGATGCAGGTGAATTATAAATTACCTGTTAAGAAATACCATTTAAAACAAGTAATAAAAATAGTTAATACTGTAAGATGTTTTACAGAATTTTAACAAGAAAAAATGCTACGGAGGCGCCTAGGTGGCTCAGTTAGTCAGTTAAGCAGTCAACTCTTGGTTTCGACTCAGGTCATGATCTCGCTGTTTGTGGGATCGAGCCCTGCATCCGGCTCTGTGCTGACAGTGTGGAGCCTGCTTGAGATTGTCTCCTTCTCTCTCTGCGCCTCCCCCACTTGCACATGTTCATTCATTCTCTCTCTTTCTCTCTCTCTCTCTCTCTCAAAATAAACAAATAAACATTAAAAAAAGAAAAATTGCTACAAAATGCATTTCTTTCTGTTATTTTTAAATATATATATATACATATACATATGTATATATATGTGTGTATATATATATACATATACATATGTATATATATGTGTATATATATATACATATGTATATATATACATGTGTATATATATGTGTATATATATATATACATATGTATATATATATATGTACATATGTATATATATACACCAGTTATTCATGTTATTCATACATGAAGCTATAAAATTAACTAGGTAGGGGCACTTGGCTGGCTCAGTCAATAGAACATCTGACACTTGATCTCAGAGTCATGAGTTTGAGCCCCACGTTGGGTGTAGAGATTACTTAAAAAAAAAAAAAAAGAACAACTGGTAGTATGTTTCTAAAATATCTACTGAACTTATTTCTAAAATAACTACTAAAGCCATTTTCCACTTTGATTAAGAGAAGTATTAATGAAGTCAGTCAGAGAAAGACAGATACCATATGTTTTCACTCATATGTGGATCTTGAAAAACTTAACACAAGACCATGGGGGAGGGGGAAAAAGTTACAGAGAGGGAGGGAGGCAAACCATAAGAGATTCTTTTTTTTTTTTTTAATGTTTTTTTTTTTTTTTAGCGTTTATTTATTTTTGAGACAGAGAGAGACAAAGCATGAACGGGGGAGGGTCAGAGAGAGGGAGACACAGAATCTGAAACAGGCTCCAGGCTCTGAGCTGTCAGCACAGAGCCTGATGCGGGGCTCGAACTCACAGACCGCGAGATCATGACCTGGGCCGAGGTCGGCCGCTTAACGGACTGAGCCACCCAGGCGCCCCCATAAGAGATTCTTAAATACAGAGAACAAACTGAGGGTTGATGGGAGGTGGGGGAGAGGGGAAAGTGGGTGATGGGCATTGAGGAAGGAACTTGTTGGGATGAGCACTGGGTGTTGTATGGAAGCCAATTTGACAATAAATTATATTGAAATGAAAAAAAGGAAATATTAATAGCTATTCATACCTCAACTACTGTTTTTTTTTATTTATTTATTTATTTTAGTGTTTATTTATTTTTGAGAGAGAGAAAGAGAGAGAGAGAGAGAGAGAAAGCATGAGCAGGGGAGGGCCAGAGAGAGAGGGAGATACAGAATCTGAAGCAGGCTCCAGGCTCTGACGAGTCAGCACAGAGCCTGATGCAGGACTCAAACTCACGGACCTTGAGATCATGACCTGAGCCAAAGTTGGACGCTTAACCAACTGAGCTACCCAGGTGCCCCTTCAACTACTGCAGTGTGAATCTATATATTAAAGAGCAAAATATTGGATAAACTACATATTGAGTGGGTTGATTTGAAAAAAATAGATAGCAATAATATAAATAAGTAATATTGCTGTCTGAATCATCAGGAATAAACAATCACAGGTTAAATTCGGTGGGGAAAAAAATAGCCTCCAACTGCCAGTAGAGGCTATAATCTACAGGTAGAGTCAAAAGAAAATTTTGTCTTTCAAAATTAAATTTTAGTCAGGAGGACAGTTCCATGCAAGTGAACTAGTCATGCCCCATTATAACTTCTTTACCATCATTTTAATTTTCAGAACTAGGCTGTTTTTACTGAAATTTGGAAACACAGACCTAAATTTTCATTCTCTACTTCGCTTCAATTCACTGTGAGACTCTTTGCAAATCACTCTCTTTTCCTTTTTACACTCCTCATCTGTAAAATAGGACTAACATTTGCCAATAACTTAAGGTTGAGGAAAAAAATACCATCATCATGTTTCTGCCAAAATTTGAGGCTCTGGGAAGAAAATCACTGCATATAAATGCAAAATGTAATTATCCTGAAAGTTTTCCCTGTTGCTGTATTGGTAGAGTACATATTTCAAATGTAAATATTGAAAAAGATCGTTCTCATGATTAACATTAATAAATATTTATTGAGGTACCTATAGGGTATTTGGCAATGTACTAGTCAGCAATCTTACATCAAATCTGAAATAGACTCACAATGCAAATAAATATATAACCTAAATTAGAATTCTACAAATTGGAGACTGGCCAGTTTCTCCCCTGAGAAAAAAGAACTCAAAAACATGAAGAGCTGACTGGGTACATGAGAACTGGACACAAATCTCAACTGCTGAGCTAAACCACCTTCTCAGATGCCAATCCTACAAACATCACTTTGAGATTTCTTCTATAAAGAGATACAACCATAATCCCCAGGAAACCTGAGGGAGCACCTCATCTGAAATCTAGGACTTCCATCTCTGAAGTCGATGAACCACATCTGCTCTTCTCCACATCCCTCTAAGCAGGGTGGCCCAGAGGAATCTCAGTTTTAATAAAACCTCAAGACTTCCCACAGAGGTTCCTCTATTCAGAATTCTGGACTTGGCTTCTTAGATTAAGAATTTTTTTAACCAATTTGTAGAGCTTTAGTCAAGACAGGAAATAACACGTTGCAGAGTAATTAAGCCAAGAACTCTGTGGCAAAGGTTCAAAACCTCATTCTAACTTTGACTCATCCTGGGACCTGTGAAAGTGACTTCACTTCTCTGGAACTCTTTTCTTCTCATCTAGAAAATGGAAAGATGAATACTAACCTGCTTTGATCAGAGACTTGTTACTTGGAAGAAAAATGCATTTGTAAAGGTCTTTGGAAATTACAAAGAGCTATAGAAAGGTTAGATAATGAAGGTTTTGTCTAAGCAAGACTGGAATGGCTACTTCTCTTTATTTTTACCCTCTGTTGAACTCACCTTTCTCTTCAGGCCACAGAAGAAGGAACACTATATTTCTTCCCTAAGGACATTTTTTAACAGAAAATTTTAAATGCCTTTTATATTCATGTTTCAAGTTCTCCTAGAATTGGCTTTTTTGCCCCAGCGTTATGTATCCAAGATAATGAGGAATTCAGAAGAACCACCTGCTGATAAAAAAAATCCACAGGCTGGCCTGATGCCCAACAAAGATGAGTCCAATCTATGAGCAATCAGAGAAATCTGCTTCTTTTCTACACAAGTAGTAGGGTCCTTCATCTTTTATTACAAACTTAAGGCCCTACAACCCTTCATCAAATTCTCATGGAATAGGAATACCTCTCCCAAGAGGTTTGAATTTTGAATAGGTTGAATTTCTCACCAGCTTGGAAGCTTTTCTTTCTACAAATAATTCATTTCCTTCTAGTTTACAAAGCATTTCCACATATTCTGAGTAAACTAAAACTCAAGGGCACCTAAGAACATGCCTTTGTCTGCTTAGTAATAAGTAGTAGAGCTTAAAGTCAAACCTATAAGTGGACTTTCTGTACTGCACAGTGCTACTTGCCTTGGTTATTCTAGAAAGAGTAGAAAATAAGATTGTAAAGGCAGGCAGCAGCCAGAACATGGAGGGTCTTGAATGCTATGTAATGCCAAATCACTCAAGGATTGCTGTTGTTTTTTGGGTTTGGGGTGTTTTGGTTGGGGGTTTGGGGTGAGTTGGTTTGAGTTTTAAATAAGAGCTGAGCTGTTGATTGACTAATCTTAGAAATGTATGTATAATAGATAAAGGAAAAGATAGTGTATCAGTCTGTATGTAATCAGAAGACAGAAACCACATAGTAAGTTTAGCATTAAAAAATTATTTAACTATGATAGAGAAGTAACTATAAAGATGTAAGAGAACTCTAAAGAGAACATTATGGTTGGGGAAGAATACATAAGAAAGAAGAAATTTGGACAGAGGGCCTCCAAATGTGGACAGAGGGCCTGCAACACTGGGGTGAAAAACCTCATTGAAGAAGGTATGGTTTCAGTCCACTGGATAGGGGAGATGTTTGCTAATTGGCCAGGCCAGAGTTGATCCACAGTCACTGCACAGCAAGAAATAACCCTCCAGGGAGTAAGCAAGTCAAAGCTGGTGGATGAGCACACACAGGGAATCAGGGCATTACTGCTGGTACAAGGTCTGGAGCATGTGGTATCCATAGTGAGACAGTTATAGGAAACAACATTCTGGAGTACAAGCAAGCAAGGAAGACACACAAAAGAAATCAGGATCCACTGCCAGCATTAGATCTGAGCACACCAGTGTCCACCTTGGGAGGGTTGAAGCAAGATAGTCACCAGGTCCAGGCCAGGCCTGCAAAGTCACCAATGGACTACACATTCTGGGGCATATTTGGGGTAGTGCACCAGTAGATAGTTAATAAACACAGACCTCAAAGCAGGAGCAAAGAAAAGTAAAATGTAGCACATGAAACCAGGAAGAGAAGCTCTTGTCCTCCTGTGGTGTCCATTGGACAATCTTTACTGATGAAGCTTAACATCATCCTCACTGTGACAGAGAAATGCTTAGAGAGTCCAGTCCATTATCCCAAGCATGTATTGAAAACTAAATTTGGAGCTCAAAGACAATAAACTTATAACTGGCACAGATAGCTTGGAAGTCCTCCCCCATCCTTCCTGAACAGAGAAATGACAACAGAAATTGTCATTGGTTAGAACCATGATTTAGTAAGGGCCCTATAGCCATTTCCCAGGCTCTTCTATCTGAGCTCTTATAGCCATGACCTTCAGTTGGCTCCTTAAAAATACTCTTCTATTGAATCTTTAACAGTTCTAACTCCAGCTCTTCAAAAGCTTTCTATATCATCCTTTTTTGGGGGGAGAAGGCAATTACAAAAAAGGAAAGGGAAAGATAGCATCTGGAGAAGTGGACACTTTTGTTCCAGCATTCTCCAATGGACCTCTAAAGCTGACCATGATAATAAGATCAATTCGGGGGTGCCTGGGTGGCTCAGTCAGTTAAGTCTCCAACTCTTGATTTCAGCTCAGGTCATAATCTCACAGTTTGTGAGTTGGAGCCTCACATCAGCCTCTGTGCTGACAGTGTGGAACCTGCTTGGGATTCTCTCTCTCTCTTCTTCTGTCCCTCCCCCACTCTTTCTCTGTCTGTCAAAATAAAGAAGTAAACTTTAAAAAAAGGAATCAGGGGTGTCTGGGTGGCTCGGTTGAGCATCGAACTTTGGCTCAGGTCATGATTTGGCAATCGTGGGTTCGAGTCCTGCATCAGGCTCTGTGCTGACAGCTCAGAGCCTGGAGCCTGCTTTGGATTCTGTTTCTCCCTCTCTGTCTGTTCCTCCCCTGCCCATGCTCTCTCTCTCTCTGTCTCTCAAAAAATAAAATAAAATGTTAAAAAAAGATCAATTTGAAAGCAACTGGAACTCACTTAAAAACAATTTCTCTGTGCATCAGTGACTGATACTCTTGCCCGCTCAACAAACACTTCTTGCTTAAGGTAGGGGGATCAAAAACCTTTTCCCATTGATCTCTTCAAGCTAGTCACACCCATTCGAGGAGTGAAAGAGACCAAAAGGAACAGGGGAATTAAGGTGGATAGTACTTATTAAGCAAACATTGAAAAAGTAGGTTCTTGCTCATAGTTTTGTAAATAAGGGAATATCTGATGCAAGTTTCTCCACCCAGAATGTATATAAGGGGATTTCTGGAAGCTCTTTAATGTTTAGTGTTCTAAAAGTCTCTAACGGGTGAGGAAAATCCAAAGGGAGGACAAAACAAAATGATAGAAAACTCTCAGTTCTTCCATCTGTGTAGGAAATGCCCTGCCTTTTCACAGGCCATCAAACTAGTTACTTTCTTTTTCTTCTTAATGGTTGCATAACAGTGATTCATCTTTTACTGTAAGTCCATCTCTCAAAAATTCCATAATACATATTAATCAAGAACCTTAAAAGTCACCAAATTCTTTAATGAAGCAATTCCATTTGATATTGTTGACCATTCACTCCTTCTAGTGGCTTTCATAATACAGTGCTCTCCTAATTTTCCTCCTACCTCTCCCTTAAGCATGGGAATTTCTTGGGATTGTGCCGTGGGCTTCTTTTTTCCTCACCTACTCATCCATCTCCTCAGTTATCAGTTCCATGATTTCAATTACCACCTGCATGGAAATGACATATATATTTCTGCAGCCGAGATCTGTCTTCTAAGCAACAGATATATATATCCAACCACCTCTAAACACAGCATCAATGCTTCCCAGGCACCTCAAAACAACATGTACAAAGCTAAAGTCATGAATTTTCCCCCAAACCTTTTCTGGCTCCTTTATTCTTTATTTCAGTGAATGGCACCACCACATACCCAATTATTTAAACTAGAAACCTAGAACCATTTTTGATGGCTCTTCCTTCACCCTCAACTCCCGCACGAAATTCTGCTTCCTAAATATTTCTGAAATCCACCCACCTCTGTCCATCCCCCTCGTAACTCCCCCAATTTGTGGCACTATCATCTGATGTCCTCTTGATCAAGGTCTTCCCATCCAACCCATTCACACAGCAGACAGAGACATTCTTACAAATCAGAAATAACATCGTATAATTCTGTCATAAGAAGGGTTTACAACACGTCAGTCACTCTTAGGATAAAATCCAAACTTAACATGACTTTAAAAGTCCTTACTTTCCCCATCCTACCTTTCTACACTCAGTGTTCCTCCTTCCTCCTTCACTAACATCTCTGAAGTCTCTTGTTTTCTCCTACCTCTGAGCCTCTGCTGCTGACTCTGTAGAACCCTCTTCCCTTTCACCTAGCCCTGTGCGCTTGGCATATTCCTACTCATGTTGAGAGTAAGTAGATCATCCCATGAAAATCCCCCTCAGACTCTCCTGGATTGTGAAGTGACCTATATGGTGTTCCCAGAGCATCATGCCTCTCCCAATCCAAGCATTTATTACACTTCATTTTTCTTTTTTAAAACTCAGCTTAGTTGAGGTATAATTTATGTACAATTAAATTAGCCAATTTAAGTGTATAATTTAATACATTTTAACAAATGTATCAATTGTGTAACAACCACCACAATCAAGATATAGAATATTTCTATTAGCCCAAAAATTCCGTTGTGCTTTTCCTAGTCAGTCCTCCCCCCAGCACCTCTGCCTTCAGATTAACCACTGATCTGCTCTGCCATTGTAGTTTTGCTTTTCCATAAACATAAATAGAATCATACATGCACACATAGGCAGTCATTTGTGGCTGGCTTCTTTCACTTAATGGAATACTTCTGAATGAAATTCATCCTTGTTTCATATAAGAGTAGTTCATTCCTTTTTTTTTAAATTGCTGTGTAGAATTCCTTCACATAGATATACCAGTTTGTTTATCTATTAACCTGTTGTTTCCAAAATGTTTGCTTCCAGTTTGGAGACATTGTGAATAAAGGTGCTATAAATATTTACTTACAAGTCTTTGGACATATATTTTCATTTTTCCTAGGCAAAGACCTCCAAGTAGAATTGCTGGATCATATGGTAAATATATGTTTAACTTTATAAGAAACTGCCAAATTGCTTTCCAAAGTGGCTGTTTCATTTTGCATTCCCACCAATATATGAGAGGTCCAGTTGTTCTGTCTTCTTGACAACACTTGGTGTAGTCAGTCATTTTAATTTTAGCTACTCAAGTCGCTGCACAGTATCACACTGTGGTTTTGATTTGCATTTCTCTAATGACTAATGGTGTTGAACGTCTTTTCATATGTTTATGTGACATTCATATGTCTTTGTTAGTAAAGTATTTGTTCAAATATTTCTCCCACTTTTGTATTAGGTTGACTTTTTATTATTGTGTTAAAATGTCCTCTGTATATTCTGGTACAAGTCCTTTATTAAATATATGTTTTGAAAATATTTTCTCCCAGGCAAAAACTTACCTTTTCACCCTCTTCTAAGGGTCTTTTGAAAAACAAAAGATTTCAATTTTTATGGGGTCCAACTTATCCAATTTTCTTTTATATCATCCTATGTTTTAATGGCTTTATTAATTGCCTGTCCTTCCTATCACAGAATAAGCTCAATGAGAGAAGACTACATGTTTCTCTTGCTTACTATTTCCTGTGCCCGACATGTAAGGCACTCAACACCTGGTACGTACGGCACTCAAAGATATTTAATCCATTAATTATAATTAGTAAAAATATGGAGATACAACTAAGCCTTCTGTACTAGACAACCCAGTCATATTACCTGCCACACCTACAGTCTATTAGGCTGCTGTGTTTTATACCACGTGGTTCTGTTCTTTCTATTTCTCTCCTTCTTGGCTACAAGTAATTAGGCTAGAGAGAAGCAAGGGCATCCAATCTGCAAGCTAACTGTACAGGCCTCCGATGTGGGAAATCTATTCAGAGATCAGCTAGACCAATCACTCTTATTAATAGTGAATTGCAAAATACAGAGAAATAGGCCGTTAGTAAAGAGATATGAAACTGAAATGATGCAGAGAAAAAAGCCATGAAATACAGCAGAAGCCATGAACATGACATGACAAGCCATGACATTCTGAAGATGAATCTGTAAGGTAGATAAGAGAAACCAAGTATACTATGGTAGTTGTCAACCTGACCACACATCAAGATGACTTAAGAAACTTAAAAACTCAATCATCTGGGCCCCATCCTATAGACTGTTATTTACCCAACATATATTTTTTTGAACATCTACTATGTGCCAAGCACTGCTCTAGGCACAGGTTACAGGTGTGAGGAAAACAAATAAAACCCTTATCTTTATTCAGCTTATGTTCTGTGTCAGAATCTACAGAGATGGGATTAGATGTATATATTTGCTATAGATTAAATGTCTGTCGGAGCACCTGGGTGGCTCAGTCGGTTAAGCGGCCGACCTCGGCTCAGGTCATGATCTCGCTGTCCGTGGGTTCGAGCCCCACGTTGGGCTCTGTGCTGACAGCTCAGAGCCTGGAGCCTGTTTCAGATTCTGTGTCTCCCTCTCTCTCACCCTCCCCCGTTCATGCTCTGTCTCTCTCTGTCTCAAAAATAAATAAACGTTAAAAAAAATTAAATAAATAAATAAATGTCTCCCCCCAACATTTATATTTTGAAATATTAACCCTCAAGGTGATGGTATTAGAAAATGAGGCCTTTGGGTGGTGATTAGGTCATGAGAGCAGAGTGCTCATGAATGGGATTAGTATCCTTACAAAAGAAGCCAGAAGAGAGTCATTACCAGAACTCCATCATGCCAGCACCCTGATCTTGGACTTCAAGCCTCCAGAGCTGTAAGAAATAAATTTCTGTTGTTTATGAGGCATCCATTTTGTTTGCTTTGTTATAGTAGCCTGAACTGACTAAGATAATTTTTAAAGCTCCATGGATGAGTCTGACTCAGACTTAAGAACTGTTGAAGAAAAGGAGCAAGTTAGAAGTGGAGAAAGGGAGATAACATCAAAAAAGAAGAGGCACAGAGAATTGCTGACTTATATTAAAGGCAGAGACCTGGTCTAAAGATCTGTGAACTCCTGATACTGAGATCCAAAGAGCCACCTGAAATTTTGTTCCAGCTTCATTGAGACTCTCTTGTAGTGTGGTTTCTGCTTTCTTATGAGGCTTAGGTTGTCCCAGGCTTCTGTGAGTTTCTCCCACTCAGCTGAAATTCCTTTACCTTATTTGAAGACTTGAGAGCTTCTATTACTTAGAATGAAAATAACTGAATTAAACCCATGTCCTAAACTTGGCCCTAAACCCATGTCCCTTCTTACCCTAATGGAGGGAGATGACTGACAGCAACATGCCCAGCCTCTTTAGGCCTTCTAGCCTATTCCCCTAGACACTGACTGAGGACCAATAACAACTTAAGGTAGTTCTGAGTAGGACAACTAGGATACTACCATCTGCATATGAGTATCCCATAAAAGTATGAGTAAGACTATCCCACCACCCCACAGACTCCTACTGCCTTTTCTTAACTCACCAGAAAAGACCCCTTAGATAACAGTCCAAACTGAATCTCATCAATCACTCTCCTTTGGATACTATATTTTGACTGTTAACCACTAGCCTTGGGGTTTTCAGATAGACTGACCTTGAGCTCTGTCTGACCACCCCCAGACCCAGTTTAGTCCCCTACCCCAAGGTGTCTCCCTCCAAGTTATTGATTCATTCAACAAATATTTATTTAAGTCCCTAATATGTGTCATACACTAGATCCTCATGGATCTTACAGTTTAACTAGAGAGACTAAAAGAGAAAAAAAACCAAAATAATTATCAATTATGAATTATAAAAACAAAGAACTAAAAATAGAAAAAAAATTAAAACAGTGAAACCAACTTTAGATAGAGTGTTTAGGGGAGATATTATGAAAAGATGACATTTTATCAGGAGCCTAGCATGAGGAACAGGCCCTGAAGCAGAAAAACATGGCTCAGTTGAAGAACTAAAAGAGCTCCCAACTGAGGGGGTTAGGAGGACACCAATATAACTAAATAGTTCAGTCAGGGTCTTTAAAAAAAATCTTTCTGGGGCACTTGGGTGGCTCAGTTGGTTGAGCTGACTCTTGATTTTGGCTCAGGTCATGATCACAAGGTCCATGGGATCGAGCCCCATGTCAGGCTCTGCACTGACAGCAGAGCCTGCTTGGGATTCTCTCCCTCCCTCTCTCTCTCTGCTTCTTCCCCACTTGAGGGCACCTGTGTGTGCGCGCGCGTTCTCTCTCTCTCTCTCTCTCTCTCTCTCTCAAAGTAAACTAACTTTTTAAAAATCTGTTTCTCTATATAGTCATTTTCAGTATATATCCTTTTTGTTTTTCAGAGTAATATTGATATAGCTGTGATCAAATGAGTGAACATTCCATAGTGACTAACTACTTAGCATTCAGCAAAAGCAATTCACCTTTCAGTGGGAATAGAGAAAGGGAAGCCTTTTAAGGCCTTAAGGCTTTTAAGACGTAGGTGCAGAGATTTTATGGTTTTATGTATATTGTATTGACCAAGCAAGCCCAGATTCAAGGGGTGGTGGAATAGTTTCCTCCTCTGCATGGAAAAAGCTGCAAAGTCATGCTGAGAAGGCTCACAATACAGGAAGGCCATTAATTATGCTATCAATATATTCAATGCACACTGAATTGTGTGCCATGCTCTGTCAGCTCCCACCTATGTGTACAGACTCTTAACTTGCTCTGCTTCCTCACTGAGGGCTGCCACTGCAGAGTTAGTCTCCGCAGCTTTATCACTCCTCTCAGCATCTGTCATGCCTTCCATACCAGCTCTTATCCAGGGGCCATTTCCCTCACTCCATTTCCTATTGCTTTGAACGAATAGGCCACCAGGCCTCTCACTGTAGTTCAGATGAGTTGTCAGAGGTTTACAACCTTGTCTCTGCCATGAGGACAAGCCTGGGCTGCCTTTTGAGCACAAAGATAACAAGATAAAAGACCAAACTATAGCTAGCAGACATCAAAACATGTGAGTGGGCCCAAGCTAGGTCAGCAGAGCCATCTACTCAACCCGTACCTGACCACAGACTCACGAATGAGGCCAGCTGAGACCAGAACTACCCCACTGATCCATAAACTCCTCAGCAATTATAAATAGAAACCAAACCAAAAGTGCATTCTTGTAGACTAGCCCATGCTAGCAGGAGGTAGGAGAAAGAACTATAACTTAGTGCCAACACGAGGACTCAGTAGCAGTAATCCCTCAAGAGAAATTGGTAAGGAGATGTAATTTAGGTAACAATTTAGGATCCTGAATCTGGGAAGAGGAAGATTGTGAATTTGATTTTGGATGCTTTTGATGTAGATGGTAGAGATGTTCAACAGCAGTAGGAAATGCAGACCTGGAGCCTGGAAAATAGTTGGAGTAGATTGCTGAGACAGTAGAGGAGGAAAAGAAAGCTGAGGCCTTAGCCTTTGGGAATGATCAAACTGGAGAATATAAAAAAGATAAGTCAGCTTTAAAAAGAAGAAAAAGGACAAAGTAAACAGAAGAAGAGCCAGGACAATGTGGTCATAGAAGACACAAGAGCAGAGAATTTCAAAAAGGAGGAATTAAACAATGTCCAAAACCGCAGTAGCATGAGGGAGAGTAAGAACTGAAAAATCCTATCTGGAGATCAGTGAATGAGAACGAACAACTATTTTAAGACTAACTCACAGTGAAAAGTATTAGTAAAATAAGGGCTTTAATTAACGATTTAGAAGCATTTAACAACGTTTTTGAAAGGTCATACAAGCCCAGAATAAACAAAATATAATAGATGGGGGAAAGAGTAAGGAGGAAGTTAGGCAGCCAGTGCGGGGGCCTCAAGAAGAAAGGCATTTATCAGGAAAATATAACCACTATTTTTCTATAATTCTCACTATTGCTTATAAAAACCACAATACTCCTTGAAGTTGGAAAACATTTTGAATATGCTTCACTTTGTGGATTTGGAAACAGTACCCTAGAGAGGATTCAGTTTAGAGGAAAAGGAACACCCCCCACCCTGCAAAATAGATTGCATAAGAAGCCAAGTATAATTTTTCTTTGATGGCACTCACTGAGTGTTCTCTGAATTTACAATCAAGGGCTTCTAATTGATAAAGCTTTGATAGCACAAAAGGTCATCATGGATTACTCAGTCCTGCTTTGCAACATGCTGTGGTTTTCACAAACATTAGCAATTAATTGCAATAGATAATGGCATGATTCATCCTTTTCAAACACAGGACTGCATCCTGAAGCCCCTCACCTGCAGTAAACAGCAAGTAGGAACTGCCCTTTCATGTAAATGCATGCCACAGTTAAATTGGTCTCTGAAGTTTGTTTGATATTTATTCCATTTAACACACACAGTTATATGGGATCTAAATCTATTTCCACACATGATAAGAAAAAATCTTATTTTTCAAATAAGATCCTCATACCACAGTTGATATATGTATGAACTTGCCATTTAAAAATACTCTCTTTAATTAAATTATTCCTTCTTTTAACCAAGAACCCTTTATTGTCCTAATGATTTATTATTTTAATTCAGTCCAAGTGGCAAGAGGGAATTAGGTACCATTCTGTTATAACATGTCTCATTCCCATTCCAATTTTGTTCTCAATAAATGTGTTACAGTTCTTCCTCTGGCAGTCAAGGAGACTTCACACAAAAGCAGCATTTACTTTCAGTTATAACAGAGCCAAGTAATACATATGCTATTCGACAGTTTGGAGTATCTGTTTTCCAGCATTCATCTGGAGCTGTTATTGGAACCATTAAAATTATTTTTTTTTTAGTTTTTAAAGGCCCAAGACATATTAATTTGTCCTGATAGATGGTATAATGTGTTCATGTAAAAGAAAAACAAGTGTTACATAAACCAGGACTAAACTATCAACCACCGCTTCTTTACCTCACTTTTGACTCTACATATTTAATTTATTCTCCATTGAAAAGGCAACCAGTAAAAGAATAAAACCCCATTTTTATTTACTTTTTACTTGGTGATAGTCACACCCTTTTTCACAATGAGCAATGCCATTTTTGACCCAAACTAAGAATGAAACTTTTGCTTTCAGACAAAAGTAAATACAGATGGTTTGATAATATTACAGAACTTTGTACAAACTTTCTTTTAAAGCAGGCCCATTTAATGCCATATTTCATTAAATATGGCCTGTCTTAGACAGGCTCTGCTACAAGGAACCAATCTTTATCTTTATTTAAACTCAGAGTAGGTGACTTGTCTGTCACTATAAGACATTGTCTTCTTTGTACTGGGATAGACATTAAAGCTGAGAAGCAGGGTGAGCCTCTTTAACCCAGGCAGGCCAATCCAATTTGCAAACAGATTGTTTCCAAAGGTTCTTTTTCAGTATGTTGTGGGATTTTGAAAGCATTTTCAATATTCCATAGAATACCATAGAATTCTAAAATACCATAGAAACAATGGTATAGGGGCGCCTGGGTAGCTCTGTAGATTAAGCATCTGACTTCCGGCTCAGGTCATGATCTCACTGTTTGTGGGTTTGAGCCCCACGTTGGGCTCTGTGCTAACATCTCAGAGCCTGGAGACTGCTTCAGATTCTGTGTCTCCATCCCTCTCTGCCCCTCCCCCACTTGTGCTCTATCTCTCTCTCTCAAAAATAAATAAAAAAATTTTTTAAAAAGAAACAATGGTATACTCAGTGGTTAGATGCTTAGAATAGGCCATAAAAGCCTGTTTTACACATCTTATAGTTGTGTTAACAGTTTAACAGTATCATAAGACACCTGTACTAAATAATACTATAAAACTATGCACAATATTTCAATGAGAAAATTCACTGAGAGTTCTGCGTTTTCATGCCTTTGACACAGCTTCAGTAACACCCTCTTTAATTCTTCTTGCAGACCTCCCTCCCTGTTGGGCAATAGGAGTTAGACTTTCTTGCCCTAAATACAAGCCACCAGCAATGGCCACTGTTATTTGGGGTCAGGGTTCTAGCATAATAGATGAATCACAGACAGGAGGTGAAGACAGAGACTGGGGGTGATGGGTAAATGTGTGGGATAGTCTAATTGGTAAAGAATAGATGAAAGTCTCTTGCCAGCATACACCTCAGGCCCCACTCTTTGATCTAGCCTATGCAACATCATTCCTTTCTTTTGCCCTGAGGATTATTCTGTCTAATTCACCTTTGATTGCTACTACCTGTTGCTTCTGTCAAGGTTTCTTTCTTCCTTCTGGTCTACTGCACTTCAGAATAGGAGTCTTGATTTTTTTTTCCCTTTGTTCCTATACATCCTTTTGAAGTTTCCTAAAGATTAGTATAGCTGCTAACAAAGGAAGTCAAGGGATAAAAGAGCACTCCTAAATTTACTTTCTATATCTTTAAAAAAAAAAGTAGATTAAGTTGAGAAAGACAATAGTACACCTGGATGATAACAGTAGGTTCTGGATAACAAAACAAGGTATGAATTTGTTCTATAACATCCAAGAGCAAGATAGATCACGTTAGTGGGTATGCTCCACTTGGAAAAAGTATTGCTCAGCCCCCACCAGCCAGAGGTATCAGGATATTCCAGCTCACATTTGGGAGACTGCCTTTTCCTCCAGGGTGGTGCCCTGAGAATAGGGTAAATCTCTCCTGATCGTCAGGCCATCATGGCCACACATGAAATGCTTATTGCTTAAGTCTCCTAGTCCATCCAAAGATGGGCCACACCATTCTTCTATACCAGAGATCTCTTAAGTTAACTTTTTAAAATTATTATTGAGTTCTACACCAAACATAGGGCTCAAACTCATAATCAAGAGTTGCATAATCCACTGACTGAGCCAGCCAGGTACCCCATAAGTCAGCATTTAAGATAGTCATAAATGCTCGCTATTCATAGCATCAACATGCCCCACTTCAACTCCCCATCAGAAAACCTCACTATGAGGACAAGGGGGACAGGCTCCCAGTACTCATAAAGCTGTCGCCTAGATTGGCACCCCACTCCAGTCTCTGAAAACTAACCCACATTCTTGTCAGTTTGTATCCTCTGCCCTCTTCACCAACCTCCTGCCACCTTCATGCCCGTACTGCCATTCTCCTCCTACATCTGTCTCCAAAAACAAAAACTTGAGTGGTGAGATTTTGTTCCAGGTGTCAAAAAACTCCCATTTTCATCCATGTTCTTTTTTCAGGCCTTCCGTATAAAGGCTCTTTATGACACCCTGAAGATGGAAAGCCCAGAATCAGAACATAACAGCTTCTGGAGATGGTGGGAAAAATTTTTAAATTATGTCCATTATCCTCCCAAATATATTTTAGAGGAACTCTCAGACTCAGGTTTCTCTGGGTTTTTTTTTTTCATAAAAGATTTGCAAGGGACATAAATGATACAGAGAGAAGTTCTAAGAATCTTGTAATTAGGGTTGCACAAGAAAGGAGAGAGTGAATAGGGCAGAAAGAAAACTTGAAGAGATAATGTCTGATTATTTTCCAAGACTAAAGAAATATATCAAGATACAGAATCAATATAAATTTTAAGTAATGTAAAGAAAAGACCATACTTAGGCACAGCAACCAGAAATCATTAATTTTTTTAGATGTGATGATGGTTTTGTGCTGACAGATAAAATTATAATAAAAGTTTTTAGAAATATTTATCTTTTGCACATATATACTCAGATTTATGGGTAAAATTATATGATGTTGAAATAATGAAGGATACAGGAGTAGATAGGTATATAGATTAAACAAGAATAAATTGTTAATCTTATCATGAATTGATAATTGTTAAAAGTTGGGTGATGGGTGCAGTATAGAAACTAAATTGAAGGAGAAATCCACCTGGTTTGAGTTCCTTTTAATTGCAGTAAAACACAAATACATGCACACACACACCTATTTTTTTTTACCATCTTAACCATTTTTAAGTGTACAGTTAAATAATGGTAGGTATATTTACATTGTTGTGCAGTAGATCTCTAGAAATTTTTCATCCTACAAACTGAAACTCTATACCCATTAAACAGTTCCCCATTTCTCCCTCCCCTACTGCCCCTGGAAACAACCATTTCTACTTTCTGTTTCTATAAACTTGACTACTTTAATATTTCATGTAAGTGGAATCATATACTATTTGTCTTTTGTAACTGGCTTATTTCACTTAACATAATGTTCTAAAGATTCATCCATGTTGTAGTATATGATAGGATATTCTTCCTTTTTAAAGCTGAATAATATTCCATTGTGTATATATATGCCACATTTTGTTTATTCATGCCTCCATCAACAGACATTTGGGTCGCTTCCCTCTCTTGGCTACTATGAATAACACTGCTATAAATGTGGGTGTGCAAATATCTCTTTAAGGTCCTGCTTTCAATTCTTTTGGACATACATCTAGAAGTGGAATTGCTGTATCATATAGTAATTTGTTTTTAATTTTTTGAGGAATCATCATACTGTTTTCCATAATACTGGCACCATTTTACATTCCCACCAACAGTACACATGTTCCACTTTCTCCATATCCTCACCAACATTTGCTTTTTTCTGGTTTTTTGATAGTAGCCATCTGAATAGGTGTGGGGTGATATTTCATTGTGGTTTTGATTTGCATTTCTCTAATGACTAGTAAAGCCATCAAGTTTTTCTAAGATAGACCTGATGAGTTTATGGGAGTTTTTCAGCTATTGAATCTAGAAACATGGGGGGCATGGTTGAGGTCTATACTGCAGTTTGTCTAAACTGCAGCTTAAAGTCCTGTTGAGATGCATGTGTTTGTATGAGACAAAGTGAATGGATTTGGTTCTGTTCAGATTAATCAGAGTGGCCAATAGAGTGGCATATTCTTGGGGATAATCTCTAGAAGCCAAGATGGTGTAGAAACAAAGAATGGCTATTGTTGGAAAACTATTTTTCATGGGTCTCTCGCATTTGTGCACATCTTTTAAGCTAAGGCAGTAATTTCCTTTGTTCTGGACTATCTTTTCAAGGATGTTTGTATAGGGAGCAGGTTTGGAAAGACCTTGGAACAGATCTTGGAATATACAGATAATATCTCCCTTTGGAGCTTCAAAAGTCAATCATGCTGGGGTGCCTGGGTGGCTCAGTTGGTTGAGCTTCTGACTCTTGATTTGGCTTGGGTCATGATCCCAGGGTTGTGGGATCGAGCGCTGTGTCAGGCTCTGCACTGGGAATGGAGGCTGCTTGGATTCTCTCTCTTTCTCTCCCTCTGCCCCCCAACTCTCTCCTCTACTCTCCCCCACTCTCTCTCACTCTCTCTCTCTCTCTGTCTCCCCCTCTCTTTCAAAAAGAAAAGAAAAGAAGAGAAGAGAAAGGAAAGGAAAAAGACAATCAAGCTTACTGGCTGTTACAAAAATTTAGAAAAATGGATAAAGAAGCATGAGGGTTTTGTGTGCATGAATACACACACACACACACACACACACACACACACACACACACACGAATATTACTCAGCCATTAAAAAAATGAGTTATTGCCATTTGCAACAATAGGGATGGACCCAGAGGGCATAATCCTAAGTGAAATAAGGCAGTCAGAGAAATGCAAATACCATATGATTTCACTCATATGGTGAGGCTCAGGGAACTAGCACAAATACCAATCTTAGACTGCTGTTAATGCTATAAGTAACAAACAGTCTTTGCCTCTTATTAGGGAATCTCATGTCTTATGCCAGCATCCATGAAACTGTGGCAGGCTAACTTGTTACCTTGCATATAGGATAAAATCTCAGATCTTTCACCATTCTTGACAAGTACCCAGAAAATAAAAGTGATAAAAATAATGCATACCAGAACCTAAGAGATGCAGATAAAGCAGTGCTCAGAAGAGTATGGATAGTCTTATAACTGATATTAATGATAAAAAGAATAAAAATTAAGTATTCACTCAAGAACTTTTAAAAAGACAACAAAATGAGCCTTAAAAAAGCAAAAGGAAGATGACAGCAAGAAAAATATTAAACAGAAAATGGGAAAAAAGGCAGAACATTTTTTAAATGTCAGTTCTTTAAGAAAAGTATGCTAAATAAAACATTCATGATTCTAAAAAAAAAAGTGAAGAAATCACAGTTATACTTTTGAAAGAAATAAAACTTAGAAATAACCACAGAATTAGAATTAGAGGATATTAAAAGAACAATAGACTCCTTTGATCAAATTCATGAACAAAAATCTGAAAATGTATGATTCTTCAGAAAACCATAACATTATCAAATTGACTTCAGAAAAGACAGAAAGTTTAAATAGACCATTATTATTGTCTAAGATTTGCTTCAAAATAATATGGAAACAAAATAATATGAAAGGAGAAATAGACAGGGTGGGGGGAGTAGATGAAATAAGCATGATCATTAATTTATAATTGCTGAAGTTAGGTGATACATGGGGTTACTTTACACTATTCTAACTACTTTCATATATGTTTAACATTTTCCACAATAAAAAGTTTCCCCAATACTATTTAAACTATCTCAGGCAGGGCACCTAGGTGGGTCAGTTGGTTAAGTATCCAACTCTTGATTGCAACTGAGGTCATGACTGCACAGTTCATGAGTTTGAGCTCTGCATCAAGGCTGTGCACTGACAGCGTGGAGCCTGCTTGGGATATTCTATCTTTCTCTCTCTCTCTCTCTCTCTCTCTCTCTCTCTCAATAAATAAATAAACTTAAAAAATAAACTGTCTCAGGAAATAGGAAAATAAGGAAATCATGCACACATTTTTTTCTTTTTGTTTTAATGCCAGTAAAACACTGACACCAAAACCCAACATTTGTTGCATACAAAAAACTATAGATCAATTATAAATATCTACTCACAAATCATAATTAAATCATTAAAAAGTGGAATTTAACAGCACATTTAAAAAACTAATACATTCTGGGTTGGGGGGATGGGTAAAATAGGTGATGGGGATTAAGGAGGGCACTGGTGATAAACAACGGGTGTTGTATGGAAGTGTTGAATCACTATATTGTATACCTGAAACTAATATTATACTGTATGTTAACTAACTAGAATTTAAATAAAAACTTAAATACAAATAAACAAAGTAATACACTCTGGTCAGCTTAGTTAATACCAAGGATGGTAAGATACTCATTATTAGGAAATGTATTAATGTAATACATCGTATTAATTAAGATGAAAGGAAAATTACATAATCATCTCCATAGATAAAAAGTTGCATTTAATCATATTCACATCCATTCTTCATTTTAATTAAAGAATTCTTAATAAAATGGGGATATATAGGTTCTTGCTTCACACAATTTTACACGCACAATTTTATAAAATCATACATCATGCTTAACCGAGAAACACATTTCTATTAAAGTTAAGAAAAAGAATATCAGTTAGCACGATTATTTAACCTCGTTATAGAAGTATCAGCTGACACAATAATTAAAGGAATGGGTGAAAAATTAAGATAAAATAAATGAATGAATAAATAACCTTCCTGTATACAAACAACAATCAGTTAGAAATATAATGAAATAATAGATCCCATTTATAAGAGCAATAATAAGATAGTAATAAAATTAACAAGAAATATGTCAAAGCTATATAAAGAAAAACCTTAAATTGTTACTGCAGGTCACATACACGCATAGAGAAGACTTGAATAAATAGAAACAATGTGATATCACAGATAATAGTAAAGAAATGAAACAAATATTTCTCAGTAGAGAAGGAAAGGATTATTCCATAAATAGTGTTGAGATGAATCAAATTTTTTAATCATAAAACTATTAGAAGAAAACATAGAAAAATTATAATATTAGAATGGGAAAACCTCTCTAAACTGTGAAAGAATAAATAAATAAATCCAGGGGCACCTGTGTGGCTCAGTTGGTTAAGTGTCCAACTCTTGATCTTACTCATGTCATGATCTCACAGTTCATGAGTTCAAGGCCCAATTGGGCTCTGCACTGACAGCACAGAGCCTGTTTGGGATTCTGTCTCTTCCTCTCTCTGTCCCGCCCTGACCTCTGCTCCCTCTCTGTTTCTCTCAAAATAAATTAAACTTTAAAAATAAATAAATAGGTCCAAGCACATACAAGTTAAAATATTTTAAATGGCCAAAAAAAAAAGTTCAAATTTAAATTAAAAATTATAGCTTTAGTGCAGCCTAAGGGTTAACTTCTTTAATATATGAACAGCTCCTAGGGGCACCTGGGTGGCTCAGTTGGTTGGGCGGCCGACTTCGGCTCAGGTCACGATCTCACTGTCCGTGGGTTCGAGCCCCGCGTCCGACTCTGTGCTGACAGCTCAGAGCCTGGAGCCTGTTTCGGATTCTGTGTCTCCCTCTCTCTCTGACCCTCCCCCGTTCATGCTCTGTCTCTCTCTGTCTCAAAAATAAATAAACGTTAAAAAATTAAAAAAAAAAATATATGAACAGCTCCTGCAAAAAGACAAACGGTTGAATGGCAGGGCAGGGTTGGGTGGGGGAGTTGGGCAACAGGCATAAAAAGACTATTTAAAGAAAAAGAAATACATGAGGCTGTAAATATTTTTAAAAATTGGCCTGCTTATGTTGTCTGCAGCTGGTTACCAGGCTTTAACATGAGAATATTATGCCCAAATTGAAATAATAGTGAGGGCTTATTATCAGAATGTATGGTTTAAAGCTGTACTCTCCAATATGGTAGCCACTAACCATGTGTGGCTATTTAAATTGAAAATGTAATCAATTAAAAACATTTTAATTAAAGTTCAGTTCCTCAGTCTCACTAGTCATATTTTAAATACTCGATAGCCAGAGGCTAGTGTCTACCTATTGGATAGAACAGAATAGAGAGGTGCCTGGGTGGCTCAGTTGGTTAAGCATCCGACTTTGGCTCAGGTCATGATCTCATGGTTCATGAGTTCAATCCCCCCATTGGGCTCTGCGCTGACAGCTCAGAGCCTGGAGCCTGCTTCTTATTCTGTGTCTCCCTCTCTCTCTGCCCCTTCCCTGCTCATGCTCTGTCTTTCTCTGTCTCTCAAAAATAAATAAACATTGAAAAAATATTTTTAAAAAAGAACAGAATAGAGATTTCCATTGTTGCAGAAAGTTCTATTGAGTAGCACTGGTCTAAAGAATAGCATTGCCACTAAGATGCTACCCTAATTTTGTCAACCCTTGTTATTATTAATTTATTTTATTATTAATACACTGTATGAATTGACATGAATATTTGATATCTAGATGTGAATAGAAGTATTATACTAAACACTAAGTGTATATAGAATAAATATGTCATAAATTAAAAATTTTTCCCTTGGACATAAAAAATATGATCATTATAGGTATCCAAATAAGTATAACAGATGTGTACCATATAGCAAAACACATGCTGGTTATTCCTTTCTCCAAGGCACATTGGTTATTCATATATATATATATATATATATATATATATATATAACCCTATATATTAACTATATTATAACTATATATATATATATATATATATATATTAACCCTATATAGGGTTATATATATATATATATATATATATATATATATATATATATATATATAAAACAATCTGAGGGAAGGATTGGGGTTACAAATATTAAAAATTCAATATTCAAACTAGAGATGGGGAAAAATCACAAAATCCAGGCTTAGAGAAATAAAAAATATATAAATAAAAATGTAGGAGAAGGTAAGGATGAGAAGCAGCAGGCAGAAGACTTTGAAGGTCTGCATCTTGCATCTCATCAGAGGGACACAGTGAAACCTCTGAAGAACTTCTGTTCAGCCTCTCATCACAGCATCATCATAGATGACCACCACCTCCTTCTCAAAATATTCTCTTCTCCTAGGTTCCATGACTCCATACCTCCCCAGTTTTTTTCCACCCAGCCCCCAAATGTTGAAGACCCTCAGGCCAGGACCTAGGCCCTCTTCTCTGCTCCTCCTCTAACACATTCTGAAGGTTTCAAATATCATCTGTATGACACTGACCCCAAGATTTATACTTCTATATCAAAATTCTCCCTCAGGAGTGACATCAGCATGATGACTCAATGAGACATCCCTTGTTCATACCTCAAGAACATGCCTCATGCCTCAAGAACAACAATTTGGTGTCTGTTCACAGACAAAATGTGCCTTTGTAGGGGCTGTTGGGTCTGGCACTTTAAACCAAGGAACCCAGGAGGATTCTTTCCCACCTGTGCATAGGTAACAGACATATAGAAGTTGGTCCAGGCTATGGACCCTATAGTGGCCTGTATACTGGCTCCAGCCCCTGCCAGTTATGGTCTGGAAGCCCATGGAGGACACTGTCTTAAACAATCACTCACATATGAGGAGCCTTTGTAGAAGCCAAGGAGTCCAGCAAAGAAGTTTTACCACACAATTAGGGAAATAATAATAATAATAATAATGATGATGATGATGATAATGATAATACTGGCTCAGATGCATTGGAGAGTTTGACTTTACTCACATCACCCCTCTCCAAGGCAGCACAGTTCAGTGCCAAGAGGCCCATGATTTCACCTATGGGAGAAAAATGAGAATGTGTGAGTGAGCATCCAGCTTCCTCAGCCAGAAAACAATATACAAATAAAATGAGAAGTTTAAAAGAGAGATAGAATAATAATTAAAAAGAAGTTCTGAACCTGGAGAATACATTAAATGAAATGAAAAATGCAATAGAGAGCACCAATACCTGCGTGGACCAAACAGAAAAAAGAGAATCTGTGAGTTAGAAGACCAGGACCTTTGAAATTACCCAGAGGAGAACACAGAAAAAAAAAAAATAATGATGAAAAAGAGTGAAGAAACCCCATGTGATCTGTAGGATACCTTCAAAGAAACAATCTATGAATTTTTGGAACCCCAGAAGAAGACAGAGAAAGGGGGCAGAAAATTTATTTAAAGAAATAATTTCTGAGAACTTCTCGAATCTGGGAATATTTGAGCATCTAAGTTCATGAAACTCACAGATTCCTAAACAAACTCAACTTAAAAAGATCTTCTCCAAGGCACATTAAAATAATTGTCAAGGGGTGCCTGGTCACTCAGTCAGTTAAGCATCCAACTCTTGATTTTGGCTCAGGTCATGATCTTGCAGTTTGTGAGATTGAGCCCCGCATCAGGCTCTGCACTATCAGAGCCCTTGGGATTCTCTCTCTCCCTCTCCGTCTCCCCCTCCCCCACTTGCATGCTCACTCGCTCTCTCTTTCTCTCTTTCTCAAAATAAATAAACTTTAAAAAAACTGTCAAAAAACAAACACAGGGAGAATTGCAAAAGGAAAACTTGTAACTTGCAAGGGAAGCCCCATAAGGCTATGAGTGGATTTCTCAGCAGAAACCTTACAATCCAGGAGAGAGCAGGATGGTATATTCAATGTGGAAAGAAAAACACTGCAAACTAAGAATACTCTATCCAGCAAAGTTGTCCTTCAAAAATGAAGAAGAAATACTTTCCCAGACAATAAAACCTTACGCAGTTCATCACCACTTACACTTGCCTTATAAGAAATGTTGAAAGAAGTTTTTCAAGTCAAAGTGAAATGATGCTAATTAGAAACATGAAAACACATGAAAATATACAATACACTGGTAAAGGTATGTGTGGTAACAACTTAACTCTCTAGGAAAAATGTTAAAAGACAAAATATTTTTGAAACTACAATTACAACAATTTGTTAATTAATACTGCAACTAGAATTAAGTTCTTGTATCATAAGATAGAATGTTATAAGATGTGTTATGTAAGCCTTATGGTAGCCAAAAAGTAAAAAGCTACAGTGGATGCACAAAAGATAAAGAGAGGGGAATTAAAGCATGCCACTATGGAAAATAAGCAGTTCACAAAGATAGACAGCAAGAGAGGAAGAAAAGAATAAGGGAGATACAAAACAGACAGAAAACAATAAGATGGCTTTAGTAAGTCCTTAACTATCAATAATTATTTGAAATGTAAAAAAAAAAAAAAAAAAAAAATCTCCAGTCCAAAGGCATAGAGTGGCTGGATAGATTAAAAACAAGATCCTACTATATGCTGCCTACAACAGATTCACTTTGGCTTTAACAACACAAATAACTCAAAGTGAAGGGATGGAAAAAGATATTCCATGAAAATGAAAAACATGAAAAAGCAGAAGTAGCTATATGTATATCAGACAAAATAGACTTTAACTCAAAAGCTGTAATAAGAGACAAAAATCATTATATAATGCTAAAAGGATCAACTCCTCAAGAGACTATAACAATCAGAAATATATGTACCATGGGGCACCTGGGTGGCTCAGTCGGTTAAGTGTCCAACTTTGGCTCAGGTCATGATCTCACAGTTCATGAATTCAAACCCGGCATTGGGCTCTGTGCTGACAGCTTAGAGCCTGAAGCCTGCCTCAGATTCTGTGTCTCTCTCCATCACTTGTGCTCTGTCTCTCTCAAAATTAATAAACATTAAAAAATTTTTAATAAAAAAAGAAATTCATATGCACCCAACATCAGAGCACCTAAATATATTAAGCAATACAAACAGATCTGATGGGAGAAATACACAACAAATACAATAATAGTCACAAAACAAATCACACCAAACTTAAGAAAATTAACGATATCTTTTCTGACCAAAATAGTATGAAACAAATCATAATGGAGGAAAACTGGAAAATTCACAATATGTGAAAATTCAACAACACGTTGCTGAGCACAGAAATAAAATGGATCAAGGCACCTGAGTGGTTTAGTCAGTTAAGCATCTGACTTTAGCTCAGATCATGATCTCATGGCTCATGGGTGCAAGCCCCACATTGGGCTCTATGCTGACAACTCAGAGCCTGGAGCCTGCTTCAGATTTTGTGTCCTCTCTCTGCCCCTCCTCTGCTCTCTCTCTCTCTCTCTCTCTCAAAAATAAATAAACATTTAAAAAAATTTTAAGAAAAAAAAAGGGATCATAAGAAACTGCTGTGAACAATTTACACACCAACAAACCGGATGACCTAGAAAGTGAAGAAATGCCTAAAAACATATATAACCTACCAAGACTATCAAGACTGAATCATGAAGAATAGAAAATCTGAATAGACCAATAATGAGAAAGATTGAATCATTAGTCTAAAAGCTCTCAACAACAAAAAAAGCTCAGAAACAGATGATTTCACAGGTGAATTCTACTGAACATTTAAAGAAGAATTAATGCCAATCTTTCTCAAATTCCTCCAAAAAACTGAAGAGGGAACACTCCCAAATTCATTCTATGAGGCCAGCATTACACTGATACCAAAGCCAGATAAGGACAATACAAGAAAAAAAAATTACATGCCAATTTCCCTGATGAACATGGATGCAAAAGTTCTCAATAAATTATCAGCAAACCATATTCAACAGCACATTAGAAGACTCACACACCAGGATCAAGTGGGATTTATCTCTGGGATGCAAGGATGGTTCAACAAAGCAAATCAATAAGTGTGATATACTATATTAATAGAATGAGGTAAAAATCATGTGATCTTCTAATAGATGCAGAAAAAACATTTGACAAAATATAACATCCTTTCATGGTTAAAAAAATAAAAACCAACTTTCAACAAATTGGGTGTAGAAGGAACATACCTCAACAAAATAAAGACCATATATGACAAGTCACAACTAGCCTCACACTCAATGGTGAACAGTTGAAAGTTTTCCTTCTAAGATCAGGAATAAAACAAGGTGTGCACCCTCACCACTCCTGTTCAATATAATACTGGAAGTCTTGCCAGAGAAATTTGGGGGAAAAAAAAAGAAAAGAAAAGAAAAAAAAAAAAGAAAAAGCATCCAAGTTAAAAAGGAAGGAGTAAAATTGTCTCTGCTAATAGATGATATGATCTTATATATAAAAATCCTAAACACCCCCACCAAAAACTGTGAGAACTAATCAACAAAGTCAGTAAAGTTGCAGGATACAAAATCAACAAGCAAGAATCAGTTGCACTTCTATAAACTAATAACAAAGTGTCTGAAAAAGAAACAAGGAAAATAATATCATTAACAATAGCATCACAAAACAAAATACTTTGGAATAAATTTAACCAAGGAGGTGAAAGATCTATACAATGAAAATCACAGGCATACCTCATTTTATTATGCTTCACTTTATTGTGCTTTGCAGATACTGTGTTTTTTTACAAATGATAGGTTTATGGCAACCTGGCATTAAGCGTGTCTATTGGTGCCATTTTTCTCATACCACTTATTCATTTCATGTCTCTGGGTCACATTTTGGTCATTCTGGCAATATTTTTCATTATTATATTCATTATGTTTCTCTGGGATCAGAGATCATGACTCACTATAAGCTCAGATGCTGGTTAGCATTTCTTAGCAATAAAGTATTTTTTAATTAAGGTATATACATTATTTTTTAGACATAATGCTGTTGCACACTTAATAGACTACAGTATAGTGTAAACGTAACTTTTATATGCACTGGGAAACCAAAAATTCATTTGCCTTGTTTTATTATGATATTCACTTTATCGTGGTGGTCTGGAACCAAATCCACAATGTCTCCAAGGCATGCCTGTATAAAACTTTGGTGAAAAAAACTGAAAAAAAAACACAATAAATGGAAAGATATTCTATGTTCACAAATCAGAAGAACTAATACTATCAAAACGTCCATATTACCCAAAGCCATCTATGAATTCAATGCAATCCCTATCCAAATGCCAATGGCATTTTTCACAGAAATAGAAAAAAAATCCTAGAATTTGTATGAAACCACAAAAGACTCCAAATAGCCAAAGCAATCCTGAGCAAGAACAAAGCTGGAAACATCACACTTTGTGATTTAAAACTGTATTGCAAAGCTATAGTAATCAAAAGAGTACAGTACTAGCATTAAAAGAGACTCATAGAGTGACAGAATAAAGAGCCCAGAAATAAACCTACACAAACATGGTGAACTGATATTTGACAAGGGAGCCACGAATACTCAATGGAGAAAAGGTAAGGCTCTTTAATAACTAGTGTTAGAAAATCTGGATAATCACATAATAAGAATGAAAATGGGCCCCTGTCTTATACAACTCACAAAAATTAACTAAAAGGGATTAAAAACTTAAATATAACACCTGAAACCATAAAACTCCTACAAGAAACCATAGGGAAAAAGCTCAATGTCATTGGTCTTGGAAACAATTTTTTTATAATTCCTGTACAGTTAACATACAGTGTTATATTAGTTTCAGGTATACAATACAATGATTTGACAATTCTATATATTTATTATTCAGTTCTCATTGTGATAAGTGTGCTCTTAATCTCATTCACCTATTCCATCCATCCCCCTTCCTATCTCCCCTCTGGTAACTATCAATTTGTTCTCTATAGTTAGGAGTCAGTTTTTCGGTTTCTCTCTTTTTTCTTTTGTTCATTTATTTCTTAAATTCCATATATGAGTGAAATCATATGGTATTTGTCTTTCTCTGACTGACTTATTTCACTTAACATTATATACTCTAGGTCCATCCATGTTGTTGCAAATGGCAAGATCTCATTTTTTATGGCTAATATTCCAGTGTGTGTGTGTGTGTGTGTGTGTGTGTGTGTGTGTGTGTGTGTGTATGTGTGTACTTCTTTACTCATTCATCTATCAGTGTACACTTGGGCTGTTTTCATAATTTGGCTATTGTAAATAATGCTACAATAAACATAGAGGTTCATATATCTTTTCAAATTAATGTTTTTGTGTTCTTTGGGTAAATACCCAGCAGCGAAATTACTGGATCATATGATATTTCTATTTTTTTTTTTTTTTGGAACCTCCATACTGTTTTCCACAGTGGCTGTACCAGTTTGCATTCCAACCAAGAGTGCATGAGGGTTCCTTTATCTCTACATTCTCACCAACATTTATTGTTTCTTGTGTTTTTGATTTTAGCCATTCTGACAGGTGTGAGGTGATATCTCATTTTGGTTTTGACTTGCATTTCTCTGATGATCAGTGATGATAAGCATCTTCTCATGGGTCTGTTTGTCATCTGGATGTCTTCTTGGGAGAAATATCTGTTCATGTCTTCTGCCCATTTTAAATTGGATTTTTTTTTTTGGTGTTGAGTTGTATATGTCCTTTATATATTTGGATACTAACCACTTATTGAATATATCATTTGCAAATATCTTCAGTTATGAAAGAAATTTTAAATATATATTTGGCTTGCATTTGTGGCTCACATTATATTTCTATTGGACAGTCCTGCTATAGTGTATCCATCAGCATCTCCCAAATCTACTGTCATCTCCTTAACTCAAGTTACTATCATTTCTGGCCTGGACTACTGCAATGGCCTCATTATTTATCTTCATGCTTCTCAATTGTCCCATTTAATTGATTCTCCTCACAAATTACAGAAATCTTTTTTAAATGTAAATCTCATATTTCTTATTTGCTTAATATCTCTCAATGGGTTTTTCATTTTCCTTAAGGTCCAAGCTTGCTATCATGCATTTTGAGGGCCTACATATGATATGATTCCAGCACCTACACTCCTTTCCATCACTATCACCTCTTCAAAAGCCACTTAACAGCACTCACTATTCTCCAGCAGCATGTGACATCCTTCAGTTCCTAAGACACTCTAAGCTTACACCCACCTGGGCCTATGTCTGGAATGTTCTGTGTAAGCTCTTTGGCTATCTCCTTCTCATCCTTCAAGTCTTAACTTATAATTAGTTCCCTAAGAGGTCTTCCCTGATCAACCAATCTAAGGGCTTGTGCCCTTTACTCTCCATCCTAGAAACTCTGTTTCCTTGAAACACTTTTCTCAGTTTATAGTGACATATTTATTTGTATGTTTAACTGTTTGTCTCCCTTCCTCTGCTGGACTGTAAGTGCTATGATAAAAGGGACCAGGCCTGATCAGCCTACCAGTATAGACCCAGTTTTGGTCAAGAAAATTACTTTAAGGGCCCCGCATAGAATATTCAAGAGTAGGGATTGTTTAGAGGTTAAAAAAAATCTCATAGATCCAGGAATTGCCAGAAAAGAATAGGTCAAAATTGAAGTTAATTGGTATTAGAAAAAAAGCTTTAAATCTGGATTATCTTTGTGAACATTGGGTTAAAATATGTGATCCAGAAACATTCTAATATCTTTTGTTTCTAAATGGGCCAACATTGGCCAAGAGATCCAGTCTTTTTATCAGAATGTTAATTCAATGTATGATTTGGAGATGAGTTTAAAGTTACACCTCCCCAAGTACTCCTCCTGCTTTCTTGTCCTTGATAACCATTCCAGAAACTTCTATAATGCTGACTGGAAACAAGATAGGATCCCCTGACCAAGCTCGGAGCACAATACCCCATGGTGACTTGATAAGCCCTTTGGGAGGGCAGTTCTTTTCCCTACAGTTCTCAAATGGCACGTTCCCTTAATCATAGTGTTGTCAAGCCTCAAATTTATCTAAAAACAGGTAATAAATTATACATGATGTGAGAAAATACTCATAGCATATTTATAAAAATGGGCTAAAATAGTTACTATGTAATAATCCAGTGTCAAACACAATAGTGCATAGTTGGTATTCAGTAAATATGTATTGAACAAATTATTAATTTTAGCTAGAAAAGATACTACATTTTTCACACATGATATATATGCATAATAAAGACTAAAAAGTTATATACCAATATATTAACAAGTGCTGTTTCTGGGGTATTGGGATCATAGGTACTTTTTGTATGTGTGTTTTTCTGTATTTTCCAATGTTGTGAAGTTATATGATTTTGCAACCAGGAAAAACTGTTATTTTTATTTAAAAAACAATAAACTATCAAAACTATTCCTCTAGGCTCCCTATGATCTAATTTTAGCAGTGATCAAACTATGGTAGTTATATAAATATCATTTTGATTGGAAAATGAAAGGAGAAAGGGGTGAACTTAGGTTTTCTGAAGGATCCAGTTGGTCAAGCCATTGCCAAGGTGACTCATTTGTTCACTGACTCTATGGAAGAAAGTCAAGGAGTGCAAAGCAAAACTTATCTACGTGGGTACTAATTTCAGGTTGGAAGGATGGGCAGAGAGGCAGGAGGAGGAGAAGGAAACTTCTCTATCTGATGATAATTTTGTTCTAGTTTGTTCTCAAGTTTTCAGATGTCAGACAGAATGTGAACCGGAATTCAACTTGATGAAGGCATGATGCAGACCGTAAAGACATGACAAGACATCCTGTAACTGCAGAAGTTTCAATCTCTTTTGTGCCTACCATGACTTCTGGTGCATGCATTGTGCATATGGTGCTTTGTACTGAAGACAGTTTACATTTATTCCCAATTCTATCATCCTCCCTTACATATTGATTCTCAGATCTAGAATTGTTCACCCAATCATAGTTAAGTGAGCAAGGTTATTAAAGCTGCTATATTAGATGCCATGGGAGACTCAAGAGCACATGCATTCATACTTGCAGTGTCTTCTAAACAATCAAGAAACCAAGGACAGTTTATAATGTGTTTATTTGATATATAACTATTTTCACATCAAACTCTGATTTCCTCACTTCAGATGACATCATTAAGATCTTAATTTAAAAAAAAAATCCTCCTCAAGCTCCCAAGCAAATATAAAGTTAACAAAGTAATTGGATTAACTGCAGTGATGGGGAGACAGTACTATCTGATGCTGGGTTTTGTGTACAGACACACAACAAACACCACCAGCTTTAAAGATAAAAATTAAATAAAGGAGAGGATCTGGCAGTAGTAACTGAACAAATGCAAAGATGTTACTACATAATATTGCAAAGCACTAAGATTTCTAACAGATAAGAAGAGAGCTTCAAACCTAAGTAAAAATGCCAAATGTACCCTAATTATATCATTTCAGAAGTGTCTAAGACAATTAAACAGTGGCATTTTTTTTAAAAGGAATGAATAACCGGGGCACCTGGGTGGCTCAGTTGGTTAAGTGTCCAACTTCAGCTCAGGCCATGATCTCACAGTTCGTGAGTTTGAGCCCCACATCGGGCTCTGTGCTGACAGCTTAGAGCCTAGAGCCTGCTTCGAATTCTGTGCCTCCCTGTCTCTCTGTTCCTCCCCCATTCATGCTCTCTCTCCTTCAAAAATAAATTTTTAAAAAAACATTAAAAAAATTTTTAAAGGAATGAATAACCATTCAAGAAAAACCACTCTTGCATTCTTTTAAAAGACATTAAACTACCAGGGGGAAAAAAACACAACTGTAGACAAGAGTATCTGTTCATTCCAGCTTGAGGCTGACAGAACCTACAGATAATGTGGTACCCCACCAATTCTTTTCTGGTTTTTAAAGGATGTTTTTATTTAGTTTAAATTATCAGCTAGACGTACAACTAGCTGACTTTAGAAAACTGTATAGCAAAACCTCTGCCTGCAGTTCCCCCTGCAGTTCATGAAGTTCTGTGTGCAAGTCAGCACAGAGTGATTAGGACCAAATTTTAATTCTTTTACCAGTTATGATTGCTTTGAATTATTAATTAAATGTGTAATGTATACAACTTTAATTGTTTATCAGTTATTCATCATACACACTACGTTAAATTTTAATTCTGTGAATAACTTATCACATTTAGCTAAATCAATAAGCTGCAGCCATGTGTACTGTCCTATAAGAAACGCAGTCATATAGCTTTGGTCAGGATAAACAGGCATTCTGAAGAAGGTGAGCAAGTCTGAGAGATACACATTTATATATGCAGAGTGGGATAATGCTGATCTAAGTGCACTAATTTTGCTGTAGATAGACCCTTGATTCTTTTAAAATTTTTTAAATGTTTATTTTTGACAGAGAGAGAGAGACAGAGCATGAGTGGGGGAGGGGCAGAGAGAGAGCAAGACACAGAATCCGAAGCAGGCTCCAGGCTCTGAGCTGTCAGCACAGAGTCCGACGCGGGGCTCGAACTCACAGACCGTGAGATCATGACCTGAGCCGAAGTCGGATGCTCAACCGACTGAGCCACCCAGGCACCCCGACCCTTGATTCTTGATATCAGTGTGGAAATATAAAGTCGTATACATTTGTTCAATAGAAATGAAGAGTATCTAAACACACACACACACACACACACACACACACACACACACACACGAAAATTTAGTCTCAGATGAAGATTTCACTTCAAGTCAATTTTGAATGTATAAATTATTCAACTTTACTGAGGTATAATTGAAGTATACTAAAGTGCACACACTTAAAATAGAAAATTTGATACATTTTGACATATGCATATATTTACAAAACCATCACCATAATAAAATAATGAATATATACATCACCCCCCTAAAGTCTGTGCCCCTTGGTAATCCCACCTTCATGGTCTTCCTCACTCCACCCTACTTCCATCCCAGACAACAAATGATCTACTTTCTGTTACTGCAGATTAGTGAGCATTTTCTACAATTTTACATAAATGTAATCATACAGATTATACATTTTGTGTGTGTGTCTAGCTTCTTTCATTCAGCATAATTGCTTTGAGATTCACCCAGGTTGTTGCATATATTAATAATTCATTCTTTTGTGTTGCTGAATAGTATGCCATTGCATTAATATATCCCAATTTATTTTTTTCATTCACTTGTTGATGGATATTGGGCTGCTTCCAGATTTTGGTTATGAACATGTATGTACAAAGTCTTTGCATAGATATAAAGCAGGCAATGTTAATATCAATGTAGAATTCAAAGCAAAATGCATTAACTAGGATAAGAGAGAACATTATACTGTTATCTACTAAAAAGATATTGGTCACAAGCCTCTAGGGCCAGGGTGCCTAGGTGGCTCAGTTGGTTGAGTGTCTGACTTCAGCTCAGGTCATGATCTCACAGTTAACAAGTTCGAGCCCCGTGTCAGGCTCTGTGCTGACAGCTCAGAGCCTGGAGCCTGCTTCACATTCTGTGTCTCCCTCTCTCTGCCCCTTCCCTGCTCATGTTCTGTCTCTCTCTGTCTCAAATATAAACATTAGAAAAAAAAAAAAAAAAGCCTCTAGAGCCACCTGGGTGGCTCAGTTGGTTAAGCAACAAGTTTAGCTCAGGTCATAATCTCACAGTTCGTGGGTTCAAGCCCCTCATTGGGCTCTGTGCTGACAGCTCAGAGCCTGGAGCCTGCTTCGGATTCTGGGTCTCCCTCTCTCTCTGCCCCTCCCCCCCCCAAAATAAAGTAAACATTAAAAACAATTTTTAAAAAAGCCTCTAGATAAGCCTTCACAACAACTTTCCATTGTTAGCAAGGATCTGTCGTGAACAAGATACCAGTCCTAGCTGATTTTACAGGCAAGTTCTGCCAATCTTTAAGGGAATAGATAGTATCCACCATTTTCAAATGGTTCCAAAGCATAACCAAAAAATAGTAATAAGCTTCCAATTAATTTATGAGGCTGACACAATCCTGATCCAAAAACCTGACAAAATGTTAACCTCCCTCCCCCTAAAACACAAAGAAACTATGCACTGAAACTTCCATAATAACAAGGTGAGATGGAGAGGAAACCTATAGATCACTTCCCCTTGTAAATACTAATGAAAACTCCTAAGCCAAATATCAGTAAATTGAATATGGCATAGGTTGTAGTTCCATAAAACAAAGGATGATATCAAGAAATCAATTAATGTCATTCATTAATGAACTGAAGAGATGATTTTTTTAATTTTTTTTCAAAAATTATCATTTATCCCTGATTTTAAAAAATAGACAAACCTCTTTGTGAACTAAGAATAAAAGAATATTTCCCCAATTGCATGATAAATAAGCTAGCTGGAACTTTGTTTCTGTGTACTGTTTGAAGGTTTTTATAATGATTCTGTATTCTCAGAGAATAAATTCATTTCCATTGTAAAATAAAAAGAAGAAAGATAATGATTGTAGGCATAAATTGAAGGTACCCTGACAGCTGTGAAGGTGGCATTGGGACATTCAAAATGGAGATGGAAGAACTCTCATAATACTATTAAAATTTTTCACAATTAACACAAAGCTGTTCCTGTGCATAAGCTCATTAATTTTCACACAATATTGCTATTAAGGAAAAACAAATTCCAAATATCCATCTGATTAATAGTGAAACTGAGACAGAAAATGGGATTTTATCAGTATGCCTTCTATCTCTCTACCAAATTCCACTCAGAAAGCAATCAAAAGGAAGAGCCTGGGTGGCTCAGTTAAGTGTCCAACTCTTGATTTCAGTTCAGGTCATGATCTTGTTGTTGGTGAGTTCAAGCCCAGCACCAGGCTCTGCACTGACAGCATGGAGCCTGCTTAGGATTGTGTCTCTTCTTCTCTTTCTGTTCCTCTCCTGCTCTCTCTCTCTGTCTCTCAAATAAATAAATAAACTTAAAAAAAGAAATTAGTCAAAAGGCTAAAAAAGAAATTCTATACATAATTTGGTTTTTTTTCTTTTTATTTAAAATCTTTGTGAATTGAGAAAAAAAAAAAAAAAAAAAAACATGTGAAACCAAAAAGGTAAACATCAACTATCTTGAAAAGACCAGAAGAAAGTGAAGATGCAAGACTGTCATGAGGGGGAATACCAGAGACATGAAAATGAGCAAGAAGATACAGAGAGCCGGTCATAACATTCACCATGAGTGCCTTTCTCAGTTCCCCCAAAATGATCCTACTGCAACTCTGCCTTGTCCCAAGTTCCTGAGTCAACAGGAAATAAACTAAGGAGCGAATGAATGGCCTCAGTCTAGGAACTTCTTGGCTAATTTAGAGTACCCATCTCTCAAGTACCAGGTAGCCAATCAAACCCAAGACCTCCAGAGATGATCCCTAGAGGACCACAATGACTATAAGTCACAGGTCAACCTCCCCAATGTTGGGCAACCAGGCTTATGCTATGATCTCTTCCCAAAATCTCTCTAATAACAGTCCTGCTATCCTACCTTGATTATGCCAAGCTCTTCCTGCATTGGATAACTGCCTATTATTAAAGTCTGTGGCTAGAGTTCTGCCATCAAGAGATCTCCACTAAATCATACTTCCAGTGTAATGTGTAGAGTATTACAGTCCACAGGGAAGGAGCCAATAGTCAAGTTTATTGGATCTTTAGTCACAGACCATGTACCTACCCAGGCCTTAGAAATTATATGATGTAAGGAGAGAAATGATTGGTTTAATAACCCAATAAACTCTTATAAATGCTACTCATTCTTTCATTCCTTCCTGCTAAGTTCATGATGAAGAAACTAATTTTTTCTTTAATCTTTGATATTGTCCTAATTCTTGCAGTTATTTGAAAGTCCTCAAGTTTATGCCATTTAAAATGTACTGATAATTTCCTTAAAAAATTAAGTTTTTGCAGATACATCTGACATTTGGAGAACAGCAAAATGCAGCATTTTTAATGTTCACATTTTCTAGAGTGAAATTTCAACTTATAAAGTATACCAATGGTGAAAAAATGATATTATGTATAACACTATGGAATACCGAACTAATGTAGGTAGGATTTTTCAAAAAATTAGTAATGTACTAAAATTTACTCACTCTGTTTAATAGAGGGGGACTGACTAGAGAAATTCTGCCTCATCCAAATGACAGAATTTCATGCAAATGTTAAAAATTGTGTTACAGGTGAATACTTAATTGATTCTGTAATTAAATGATTACTAAAAAAATAGTATGTTCAGGATCTATCAGGTTTTTTAAAAAGCAACTTATCAAATACACAGTTTGATCTCAATTTAAATATATATGCCACATACCTACTCATATTACACCCATGTACGATATATTCTGCAAAAAACAAAAAACAAAAAAAGCGGAAGTCCCCAAATGCTAATCAATTATCTCTGAAAAGTAAAACTATAGTTTTTCTTTTTTTGTATTCCATTTATTTTCCATTTTTCCCATTATAAACATAGATTTTATTTTTACTCATGAAAAAAATATTAAAATTTTGTTTAAAATGTAAAATTTTATAATTTTAAAAAGCATAATTTTTATAATTTAGAAGTCTCTAAAAGAAGGTATACATACATAAAGTATGACATCCTAATCTTGCCGGACAGGCATTATCCATTTGTTGCTACAAAGAGGTTGTCCCTCCCAGCTTCCCAGAGATGTGCTGTGTTGTACTGCTGCGCATCCCGCATTTCTCCCTGGCCAAAACTGTTGCTGTTATATCACCCATTGCCATCCCAGGTATAATCATCATGGCCAGTTGAGGATCAACATATATGATATATATATCCTCTCTATATAGGCCTAGGATCCCCTTTTTTTTTTTTTTTTTAATTTTTTAATATATGAAATTTACTGTCAAATTGGTTTCCATACAACACCCAGTGCTCATCCCAAAAGGTGCCCTCCTCAATACCCATCACCCACCCTGCCCTCCCTCCCACCCCCCATCAACCCTCAGTTTGTTCTCAGGTTTTAACAGTCTCTTTCCCCTCCTTTTTTTAAATGCTCCTTTATATTTTATTTACATTAGCCATAAAGAGAATACAGCAAATACTGGAGAAGGGATTTTTAATAATTTTTGGATGTAAAGCTTAACACTTAAAATTATGCTTGCTTCCCCCACCCACACCAACTCAACATGCAGGTATCATTTATTTCATATGTGCTGATCCTAGTAGTGGAATTACTGGATCATATGGTATTTCTATGTTTAATTTTCTGGGGAACCTCCATACTGTTTTCTACAGTGGCCACACCAATTTATATTCCCACCAACAGTGCATTAATGGCTCCCTTTTCTCCATATCCTCACCAACACATGGACGCTAGTAGCCATTCTGACTGGCGTGAGGGGATATCTCATTGTGGTTTTAATTTGTATTTCCTTGTTAGTGATGTTGAGTATCTTCATGTATCTGTTGGCCATCTGTATGTCTTCTCTGGAAAAATGTCTATTCAGATAGTTTGCCCATTTTTGTTTAAGTTTATTTAGAGAGAGAGAGAGAGAGAGAGAGAGAGAGAGAGAAGGGGGAGGGCAAAGAGAGGGAGAGGGAAAATCCCAAGGAGGCTCCAGGCTGTCAGAGCACAGCCCGACATGGGGCTTGATCTCACAAACCATGAGATCATAACCTGAGATTAAATCCAGTCA
Source organism: Panthera leo (assembly GCF_018350215.1). Classification (NCBI taxonomy): domain Eukaryota; kingdom Metazoa; phylum Chordata; class Mammalia; order Carnivora; family Felidae; genus Panthera; species Panthera leo. Next base: position 94,252,839 of record NC_056680.1, read on the forward strand.
GACGCTTAACTGACTGAGCCACCCAGGCGCCCCAGTCTGCCTATTTTTTAATCAGATTGTTTGATTTTTTTGTTGTTGTTAAGTTGTATAAGTTCTTTATATATTTTGGATATTAATGCCTTATCAGATGTATCATTTGCAAATATCTCTCCCATTCACTAGGTTGCCTTTTTGTTTTCTTGCAGGTTTCATTTGCTGTACAAAACCTTTTTATTCAGGTGTAGTCCCAATAGCTTATTTTTGCTTTTGTCTTCCTTGCCTGAGGAGATATATCCATAAATATATTGTTGAGGCTGATGCCCAAGAGATTACTGCCTATGTTTTCTTCCAAGAGTTATGGTTTTAGGTCTCACATTTAGGTCTTTAACCCATTTTGAGTTTATTTTTGTACATGGTGTAAGAAAGTGGCCCAGTTTCATTCTTTTGCATGGAGCCGTCCAGTTTTGATGCCAATAATGTTTTATCTCTTCTGCCACCCACGTCCCTCAGGTTCCTTATTGCTAAATTCCAAAGCAATGCCTCAGAAAATACTTCATAAAATTCAGAAGATGTAGGGAACCAATGCTTTGTTAACAATAATATTTACTCCCAATAATACTATTATACCTATACAATGGAATATTATTTGGGAATAAAAAGTAATAAAATACTGATATGTGCTACATGGACCAAACTTGAAAACATGATGCTAAGTGAAAGAAGCCAGTCACAAAAGACCACATATTGGATAATTCCATTTATATGAAATTACAGAATAAACAAATTTAGAGAGACAGAGAGTAGATCATCGGTTGTTTAGGGCCAGGGAAGGGAGGGGACAATGGGAATTTACTGCTAATAGGCAAAGGGTTTCTTTTAGGGGGCATAAACATATCCTAAAATTAGATTGTGATGATTATACAGCTCTAGGAGTATAAAAAATATTGAACTGTATAATTTAAGTTGGTGAGTTATGTGAATTATTTATCCATAAATCTATTTTTAAAAATATTATTATAACTGTATTACAGCTATCATTGGACAGTTACCATCTGCAAAAAGACTTAGAGACTCCATATCATCTGATATTTGCCATCTGTGAGGCCAATTTTTAATCTTACAGCTGAGAAAACAAGTTCAGTGAAGTTAAAATATTTACACAAAGGTGCAGAGCCGGTCAGGAATGATGCCCAGATATATCACTCTAAATAAGTATCTCTCTAAAGCCTATGTTTTCTTAACCATGCCATACTTGCCATCAAATAGTGCATTGGAAATAATTATAAGACTATCATTGACATAAAATGGCCTTGAAAAAGGCCACAGGCATTATGTTTCTATCCATGTCATGAACGGTTTTTTGGAGGTATCACTGATAGGAAATAAGGTTTAAGAGGTTTAGCACCATTGTTATTTAATTCAAAATCCATATCTAGAAAACAAATGCCTCTGGAAAACAGTGGAAAGTAACTAAGGTCATATAATTTGTCCCTTCTCTTTCAGTTCAAATCAGAGCTAGATTGCAAATGTCTTCAAGTCATTACCTGGTTTGTCATTTTTTAAGTCAGTGCATCTAAAAATCTCTTGTTCTTTATTTATATTAGATGAAATTCCCATAAAACATAAATATATAGAAACTATAACCATTTCTTTAAACTACATTATCAGGTAAAAATATTTCTTTATTTAGACTTTATTACTTACATTTAGTTTTTTATACATTTAGGTCTTCACAAACAGTAACTTAGTCATCATTCCAAAAAGGTATGTGGATTTAAAAAAAGTTAATTACAAGAGAAAGAAACACAGATATGCTAAAAGAACCATATTTTGTGACTTCTTCACCTATAATGCAACTAATTATCATTTAGTTCCTATATTCATCTATTCGATGCTGTAACAACAGACACACACTCAGTGGCTTAAAACAACACAAAATGATTATATTATAGTTCTGAATGTCAGAAGTTTGACACATGTCTCAGAGTGCTAAATTTAAGGTCCCAGCAGGGCTGTGTCCCTTTCTAGTAGCACTAGGGGAGAACATTTCCTTGCCTTTTCCATTTTCTTTGAGGCCACCTGCATTCCTTGGCTCATGGTCCCTTCCTCCTTCAAAGCCAGTAAATAGGGTCAAGTCCTTACATCATATTACTCTGACCTCCTCTGTTACATCCCTCTTCCATTTTGAAGGACCCATATGATTACATTGGGCCCACACAGATAATCTGGGATAATCTCCCTGTCTTAAGGTCTGTAATTTAATTGCATCTGCAAAGTCCTTTTCCAGTGTAACATAACACATTCAGATTCTGGGAATTATGACACTGACATCTTTGGGTGGCCATTTTTCTGCCCATCATAGTTGCCATTTTCTTCAAAGAAAATCAGGATATACCCATAGTAAATTGAGCCTAAGTTGGGGGGGGGGGGTGGTAGGGGGAACATACTTATGGTTTAATTATGGAGATATGTTTAATTATGGTATAATTATGGAGAATGTAGAACTTGAGATAAAAACCCCTCCTTTCTGGTTTGTCAGATTTTTACTGGCATTTTATTTTGAAGATGAGCCACAATTAGATATGTGGGAACAGGAGAAATCAGTTGCCATTCAAAACCCTGAGAGGAAATAGAACTATCCAAATGACTCTGTTGATTTTTTAATCTGAATAGAAACCAAAAGCTTATTTTGTACTTTTTATCTTTCCACATATTGTTCTGTCTACACTCAGGAAACTACCATTCATAGGACAGTCACAGCCTGTATCATATAATTGGATGTTGTATTAATTCAAACTAGAGAAAAGATAACTGGAAAAACTATACTAGAGCATCCTGACCATGAGTTTTTACAAGCCTTTACAGTAAAATATCCAAAGGATCATTAGCAGCAATTTTTGCAGGTTATACAGTATATACAGTTAAGAAACCAAACCTCTCCTTTTTGAAAGGCCCAAATTCAAAATGAGGTATCATTACATTATAAGATACTTTTTAATTCCCTAGAACAATGTTCTGTTCAGTGTTTAACTTTTTCAATTTAGCTTTATATCTTTTTTGACTCCAAGATAAAAGAGTGATGTTTGATGTACTGAAATTATAGCCAGCATTTACCAATTCTTTGATTCGACTTTTTAAAGTACTTATGCTTGAATCCAAAATCCGAGGATTTTCAATTATTTGTGGTACGCTAATTTTTTCTTCTAGGAGGCAGTCTATTTTATCATTAAACTTTTTCTCTCCCAAGAAGACCACATCTGGATAGCTTAAGATAAACCTGTGCACCTCTTCTTCAGTACACCCAAGAGAAAACAGCTTCTCCTTGATATTTGTGTAGTTTCTGCTGACATAGTCATTGGAAAGGTCTAGAATTTTAGCTCCTGGACCACATAGCAGAATGAGCAGCTGCTCATTGTTCAAGTTGAAAGTTGACTGTAAAAACTCAATGTTAGTTTTCACCCGTTTGGTACTCTGAATTAAAATGAAAGGGTTTTTAAAAATTATCTTCCCAACAAAATCTCTGGGCTCATTGTGACCCAATGACAAACAGACTTCTTGCAAAAGTTCAATCATCTGTTTATTCAGATCTAGACTATTGGAGAAGGTACGTGGGGCATTGGTCAACAATCGACAAAGGCATTTATGGGTCAATCCAACTGAGTAGAGGAACTTGATATTATTTTCTAAGTTTAGGTTGTTTCTGGACCGAAAAAAAGATTCAGGAGAACGTTCCAAGATGTTTATAATTTCAAGGTCTGATGTCGTAATTCTTCTCCACAGATCCCACCGTTCTGAAAGACTTTCAGGTGTGCGTGTAATGGCTCGTGGATATCTTGATATAATGCTAGCAATCACTTCTTTGCTAGCTCCTTTGGATAGAAGGAACATCTTCAGGTCTTGCTCTTTAGTTCCTATCCTATTAAAAACTCCAGGCTGTCGTTTTTTTCGCCATGTCAACATCTACTCCCATTTTAAGTAGGTTATTCAGTAGTTCTTCATTCTCTGAAGACTCATTGTCTGTATTACCACACTTCACGCTGTAAAGCCTAAACGAAACTAATTTAAGGAGGATTTTTGCAGGAAACCGGATCATCCAACATCTTGAACCAAAGAGAAAGTTACCTCTCATACACAAGAAGTTTCTTGGTGCCATAATGGTCAGATATCCCAAACCTTTTGGAATGCTGTATAAAACAACATACATAATATTATGCAAATGCATGTGTTAACCAGCTTAAAACCCATATTATGATCCTATAAGCACCATGGTCTTTTCTCTAAAAAATATCTGTAGCTCCAGCTTTCCTGGTGTTGTTCAGCCTCTGCATTTCCCACTCTCTAGGTCACTGCTTCTGATTATCTGTGGGCCTGGAACTGTTTCCGTTCTTAATGTGAAGAAAAGAAGTATAATATCATCATTGCCCCAGAATTATTCCTGCCTTTGTCTTGCTCTTTATATTTGGCCTTGTCTACGTTTGCTACCCAAAAACAGTTGCCCCTCTCTACCTCTGCTTTATCCTGGTTTTCAAACTTTGGTTTATTCCTACTAACCAACGCTTTCAATTCTGCCTTGTCTTTCAACTTCCCAGATTTTTGGCTTGCCTCTGCCCATAGATACCAGACTTCTTTGCCCCTGTTCTCTCTTCCTGGTTCCACAAACTCTAAATATAGCCCTGAAAACCAACTCTTCAGACTAATTTCCACCTTAAACATCTTTTTCTAGATTCAGGGTTCTCTTTAAACCCATGCTATCATTAGTCTTAATTCTTAGCTTTATATGAACCTCTGGTCAACAGTTCCCAATCTCAATCTCCTTCAGTTTACCCTATTGCCCCCTTGGTTGTAACCCAACTACTCCAAACCAATTTTTATCTTCAAAACGATCTACTTGGGCTATTTAATCCACATAGTCCACCGTATGTGGAACTGTGCTGAGAGCACATAAACATTGAAAAGTTACTCTTACCATCTTCCCCCACCCTACGTTATAAAAGATGAACCCAGGTCTCTCTGCATCTGTTTCACAACACATAACTTCAGGCGAATGACCAAAACTTTCCTAATCATTTAGAAATGGGGCACAAAATTACGAATTTATATATAATAACCATAGGTCCATACTAAAATGAGTATTTCCATTTATAGGAAATATTTTATCAGGAAAGCAACAGAAAATTTTTCTTCCGTTATTCAATTTGTCAGATGACTTATGTTCTTAAGTTAATCATGGTCTGAGTCATAACATATTTTTTAAATTGTACTTTCTCTTAATTTAGTTTATTTATTTTGAGAGAGAGAGAGAGAGAGCATGAGTAGGGGAGGGGCATAGAGAGAAGGAGAGAGAGAATCCCAAGCAGGATCTGCACTGTCAGCCCAGAGCCTGATACAGGGCTCAATCTCACAAACCATGAGCACAAGCTGAGCCGAAATCGAGACTCAGACGTTTAACCAACTGAGCCACCCAGGCATGCCTACTTTTTCCTTTTTAGACTGTATAGCTGTGACAAACTCAATTCTTAATTTCTAATTAGTAACAATGGGCTCTTATCACTTAAAGGAGGTATTTCCTTTCTTACCTCTCCTAATTAAACATAAAATAAAAAACAGAGACAGATGGTTCCAACTCACCACTAATATCTCTGGGCTTCAGAGATACTGCTTTCAAAGTCAGTATCAAAGAAAGCCTCGGGGCACCTGGGTGGCTCAGTTGGTGGAGCGTCCAACTTCAACTCAGGTCATGATCTCGTGGTTCATGGGTTCGAGCCCTGCATCGGTGTCTGCTGACAGTTCAGAGCCTGGAGCCTGCTTCAGGTTCTGTGTCTCCCTCTCTCCCTGCCCCTCCCCTGCTTGTCCTCTGTCTCTCTCTCTCTCAAAAATATTAAATAAACATTTAAAAATGTTTTTAAAAAACCTTTTCTGTGTCTACCCTTTTAATGATACCAATTTAACAAGAATTTAAGATTATGTCTACAGGCAGGGAACACTCCTGTATTCACAAGATTCTACAGATGCTCAAAGAATTAGAAAAAGATTCCCAAACTATAGAAGCAAATAACATTCAAACAAAAATGAAGGACACTCATATAATAAACATCAAACAATGTGAATATTTATTTATTTATTTTTGAGAGAAAAAGAGAGACAGAGACAGAGAATCCCAAGCAGGCCCGACACTGTCAGCAAGGAGCCTGACATGGGGCTTGAACTCACAAACTGTGAGATCATGACCTGAGCCAAAATCAAGAGTCAGATGCTTAACCAACTAAGCCACCCAGGTGCCCCAACAACAGCATATTTTAGATTGCCCTATGCTTTGAGTTCACTATTCTTTTCTTCTCCATAATACCACATACTACTCTTTAACTACAGACTCTTCCAAAAATGCATGAATTTAGAAACTCCAAAACAAGATCCTCCTTCTAACTAAAGAATGAAGGCTCTACTCGCACAGTTCAACAATCTGTTCTCTCTTTCAGATGCTTAAGGGTGGCCTCCACTGGATAATGGTTCCGAACACTGACAGTAGTAGATAAGATCTGTGTTTTGGAATGAGGGGTCAAGATGATCAAATGGGATACAGGAAGAAAAGAGTAAAACTCCAATTTATATTTGGCTTTGCCTTTAAAAAATTCCACTATATATATATATTATATATATAACAGTATGGTAAAATGTGTATAATTAGTAAATATACATACATTGGAAGTACACATGTATAAACCTTTTTTACTGAGAGTGTATACAACCAAAAATCTGAAGACGACCATCTAAACAATAAACTCTTGAAATGATTAGCACCATGACAAACAGGCTGAGCAAGCCACAGAAAGTTCACGAGTAACTGTACTAATGAAAAACTAACAGTGAAAATATATGCCAAATTTCTTAACAAAGGAGTCACAAATCTAAGGTTTCTACTGAATCTGTGAAGGTGAATTTTACATCTTGTGTATAATTCGCTCTCCACAGAAATGTCTTTCACAGGAATTAACATGTCTAAAACTAAACTGAACATCTTTCCAGCCCCCAAAGTAGCCCTCTTCTGATTAATGAAATCACTACCACTATCCTGTCACTCGTGATAAAAATCTAAAAGTGATTGCTTTCTTCCTCTTCCTCAACCCCCAGTCACTGAATCATGTAGATTCAGCTTCCTCAGCTGAATCTTTAGTATCTCTACACTTTGCTATTCTTTCCCACCCAGACTATAACAGCCACATAACTTGCTTCTCGAACATCAGTCATGCAAAAATCCCACCATAGTATACTTGTCAAACAAAAAAGTACCCTATTCCCTGATTAAAGACCTCTACAGTTCTCTCCTAGAGAGCACAACTCTTCAGACTGACCTTCAAAACTCTCACCGCACAGGGCGTCTGAGTAGCTCACTTGGTTGAGCATATGACTTAGGCTCAGGTCATGATCTCACAATTGGTGAGTTCAAGCCCTGCATTGGACTCTCTGCATTTAGCGCAGAGGCCACTTTAGATCCTGTCTCCCTCTCTCTCTCTGCCCTTCCCCCATGTTCTCTCTCTCAAAAATTAATAAAAATTTAAAAAAATAATAAAAACCTCACCACAGAGTTGCAACTACCTTTCTAGCTGTCTGTTCTATTCTACAACCCCACAACAGGCACTATCGCCTCTCAAACTTCAAATCCTAAACATTCTTCCCCATTCTTGTCTCCCTGCCTTTGTGGAAGCTTTTCTTTCAGAAAGGCCCATTCTCTGGCTAACATTAACAACTCAGGCAACAACAGATGTTGGCAAGGATGTGGAGAAAGAGGATCTCTTCTGCACTGCTGGTGGGAATGCAAACTGGTGCAGCCACTCTGGAAAACAGCATGGAGGTTCCTCAAAAAATTAAAAATAGAACTACCCTATGACCCAGCAATTGCACTACTAGGTATTTATCCAAGGGATACAGGTATGCTGTTTCAAAGGGGCACATGCACCCCAATGTTTACAGCAACACTATCAACAATAGCCAAAGTATGGAAAGAAATGTCCCTCGACAGATGAATGGATAAAGAAGATGGAGTATTACTCAGCAATCAAAAAGAGTGAAATCCTGCCATGTGCAACTACATGGATAGAACTAGAGGGTATTATGCTAAGCGAAATTAGTCACAGAAAAGCAACTATCATATGACTTCACTCATATGAGGACTTTAAGACACAGAACAGATGAACACAAGGGAAAGGATGCAAAAATAATATAAAAACAGGGAGGGGGACAAAACACAAGAGCCTCTTCAATAAGGAGAACAAACAGAGGGTTACTGGAGGGGCTGTGGGAAGGGGGATGGGCTAAATGGGTAAGGGGTATTAAGGAATCTACTCGTGAAATCATTGCACTGTATGCTAACTAACTTGGATATAAATTTAAAAAATAAAATAAAATTTTAAAAAATAGAAAAAAAAGAAAGGTCCGTTCTAATATCTATCCATAGTATAAGGTTTCATTCAAATACTAGCTCCCACAAATCTTTAACTTGTTAAACAAAAACTTACTGCTTAAGTGAATCATTTGTTTTCTAATAACTTATTACTAAAGAATCTACAAATAATATTCTATTTATAAATTTTAAAAAAGAACCGAACTGGACTTAGAACTGACAACTAAAATTTGGATTTGATTACAATACTACAAATATAATATATTGACTGAAAAAATGGTATGAGTGGTCTCAGCTAAGCCTGAAAACAATGACACCTATTATCAACTGCTGGTGAGCATGTGAGGAAATGCAGGAAATTCTCTGCAAATACCACTGCTAGAAAGGAATTTGGCACCATCCACCATATCCTTTAACCCAGTATTTTCACTTCTTTAAGATTATCCAAAGGAAAGGACAAAACACATTTGTTATTAAAAAAGATGACCATCCTAACATTGTTTGCTATAGCAAAAAAGAAGCCCAAATGGCCACCAACAGTAGAATGGTTAATAGTGATATATCTATGTAACATAATACTACACAACCCAGTTTTCTTAAAAAAAAAAAAAAAAAAAAAAAAGGCATAACTAACACAATAGAAGGATATCCAAGATATTCTAAGGGGCAAACTGCATAACTGTATGGATAAAAAATATCACTTATATAAAGGCAGAAGACATTAATATATACGGGGGGGGGGGGGGGGGGGAAGGTAGATGACTGTTATCTCTGAGAGTTTAAAGGGGTCTATGTACTGTTTCTGAAATTCTGTGATATTATTTAATAAATGTTATTTTGCAACCAGTTATTAAAAACAAATGTGCAACCAGATAAACTAAAAACAACTTGATATTCCATAATTAATTGCAACGTCTCTCAATTTGCTGTCTTTAATTAACCAAAACAATTATTCCAAGGGCTAAAGTCCAAAATTAACAAATACACTGAAAACCTCTGTACTCATAACTTGTAAAGCCTAAGGAATAAAAGAGGATATCCGTTCTCCTCTGCTCCACAATTCGCTTGACAAAGGCACTTTTAATGGAGATGGTTAATCAATGCCCCCAAGGTACTAATTCTAGATGGTCTTCTTTTGATAAAATAAAGGAAGTTTGGAGATCTTTACAGGTATCCATTTCTCACCTCATTTGTCTTAAAGAGAGAGGACTTTGCATTTCTCCAGGTCTAGAAAACAGCTGTCCCTAAAAATGGCAAATAAATAAATAAGTGGGGGGGGGGGGACAAAATATTGTCAGCACTTCGTAATACAGAAAATCGATCCCAGCTAACACTGCATAACGTTCTTGTGAAATGAGTAACCTCTTACCTACTAGGCATCTCTCTCAGAGATGTGAGAAGAAAACGGCGAGGACACGCCTGAGTATTAATGGGAGAAAGCTGCGTAATCACGAATATGATTTGTAAAACCAAAGCTAAGGGCTTCACGTACATGGTCTGTCTTCAACCCCACAACTTAAAAGGCATTATTCCTAAAATTTAAAAATCGGGAAAAGGCCAAGCTCTCTCACAAGTTCTTATTAGCTAAATGAAGCTAATATAATTCCACGGGTTCCATTCCATGCATTCTTCCCCTCTGCCTCCCCAAAATCAACTCCCCCAGGAGTGGGGAGGAATAAAGACTCCACCGTACATCAGTATCACCCAACCCTGCTTCTAAAAAGAAAAGGTACAGGCCCAGCTAGCCACAGACCTCAAACTGGACCGTACTCGCCAGATGCCTTTACTTCCGGGTCTGGGGATGGAACTAAAGAGCGGAAATGAACAGGCTAACTTCCGGTCGCGCACAGGTGACGTCGCCTTCCTTGCGCCCCCCGGCGGCCGCGTGGCGTAAACCCAACGCGAAGAGCCCGGCAGGGGGCAGCACGAGACCGTGGTGAGTGCTGGGGACAAGCCTTCTGGCTGGTTTGGGAGGCGGAACCCGAGATTTCCCCGACGTCCCTGCCAGAGGCCAAGCTGGCTGCAGGGATGTATTGCCTGCCAGCGACTTGCGGTGGGAAAGTCGCTATCATGTAGATGAACTGCAGCGTGATAGGGTGATTACGCTTATTAACATGATTAACAAGTGCGGGTCAATATCTCGGCGTTTGATGCCAGAAGACTTGTGCGATCCGGGGCTCCTAAAGAGTCTCAGGTGCTCATTCTTTCTTGAGGTACCTTGGAAATCCTGGATTGTGTCTTCTAGTCCGAATTCAGTTTAGGCTTTCAGGCTAGGAAGCAGTTTTCATATACTTCTATGCAGCACGAGTTACCTATGCTTCTTCTGAAATTGTGACTAATTTAGGCTATTATTTCAACAGAAATAATAATAATAATAATAAAGTTTCAACAGAAGCTTAATCTCCACAGCAGATGCATTTTTGCCATTTTTGAAGGCATCGCCTTAAACCTTCCTAGTCCTGTCAATCCCACTTGCCTGGGGATAGTAGCATTGGAGATTAAACTTCAATTCAAAGCAATTCTGTTGCCTCCAAAAGACCTAGCTTAATGAAATAATCATCCAGCCACTAAGTTATATCTTCCCGAGGAAGTGATTTGGTCTTTAGAAAAACAGAAAGTGGGGGAGAGGGTTGATCCTGAATTCTACTGCATGGAAGAATTTGCTGCTTTACCCTACTCTATGTAGGAGCATATGATAGATTTTTCTTTATCCCATTTCTGCGCTAATTAATGTTTTATCCCCACTGCTATCCCTTGGATTACTCTTAGTTGGTATGTTGTCAATTTTTTTTAATTAATTTTGTTTTATTGGTTTATAAGGGTAAAGATTTACCTCTGGGACTTTACCAATAATCAATCTTTCTAGTTAAGTGAAATTACTTACCGCTGTCCCTCCAGATATAAAGTAGTCCTGAAATGTTAGAAATAGTCTCTTTAACACTCCTTATTAAGGACAACAAACTAAGGGTAGATGGGGGGTGGGGGAGAGGGGAAAGTGGGTGATGGGCAGGGAGGAGGGCACTTGTTGGGATGAGCACTGGGTGTTGTATGGAAACCAATTTGACAATAAATTATATTTTTTAAAAAAAGAAATAGTCTATGTGAGTTTCTAAAATCTATTTCTAAATGGAAGGAGCTCTCATATTTGAGTTAATATTTACTGTTATATATAAGTATATAGTTATATGCATAAATATTGTATTTTTAAGCTACCTTACAATCAATGTAAAACAATAACATCTTTTTTAGAAATCTTTAAACTTCAGACTTTAAGAAGACTTGAAATTATTTATCTCTCATGAATCCTCTCATTTTGCAGATATGAGATATTGAAACACAGTAGAAGCGAGCAAGAGAATACATGTGTTATACCCCCTTAACCAGTAAGTATTCTATGACTTATACTACATGCACTTACATATACTACCAAAGGTTATTTCATACTTACTTAGGCAATCACTTATGTTTGTTTTAAGTGATGTCTGTAGGTAAAGGAGATTGGTTCTTTTGAAAAATAAGTGCCATATTTCCTATCCAAAGCTTTCTGATTACAAATATATTTTAAATGCATATTGTAAAGCACTAAGAAGAGTAGGAACAAAAGTATAATGATTGTTGGGTTAGGATGGTGTATTATCAATTTTTCCCCCTCTCAGATTTCTGCAAAGAGGTTTAATATTTAATGATTTGTGAAATGTTGTCAGTACCTCCAGTAAGAGCAGTGACTACTACCTCATTGTCATTAGTGGTGTATTACAGTATAACCTGTATATACCTTGCCTGTATTTCATTCATTGGTTCAGTAAACATTAACTGAACACCTGTACATTTCAGGCCTTGTTTTCAGGATGGGGGTGGCATATAGTGGAAAACAAGACAAAACCCCTGCCCTCCTGGGCCTCACTCTCAGACTGAGTGTCTGAAGCTCTACATACTTCCCCCACTTCACCACCCCCCAAGACCATAGCTGATCCATGTCCTACTATGTTGATGTAATTAAGAAGAAAGGGTGGTTGTAAACACTGGTGGCCTCTCTGTGTGGTAGAAAACCAGAGGCAGGGAGTAAGCAGTGATGAAGAAACAGAATAAAAGGGATAAGTAGTTGCAACATGGTGGAGGGGAGTTTTTCCTAGTGTCACCCACTTGGGGTCCATGGGCTCTCTAAACAGTAGAAATTAACTAGAGGCCAAAGGGGAGCTCCAGGCAAAGCTTTTTTTGAGGCTTATTCTGGAGCACGAGGGAGACAACACAAAGGAAAGAGTCTTTCAGGCTGATTCCCCTAACATAGGCCAGGGAAACTTTTTAAAGAGACAAAGGAGGGAAAGGAGTGACATTGAAGCATGTAAAGCCAGGGATTTCTTGGCGCTTGCACACTTAAAGATTTTGCTTCTTCATGTGTTGCACGTCTAATTAGCATGTTAAATCTCCACCCATGTTAAATCATTAGAATGATTTTTAGTATTATAACGAGGGGGTAATTTGGTGAAAAGTCAGAAGTAAGGTCTACCTGGGCCAGACTAGTTTGGTTCCATCTTCCCCAGTGTTTATAGTTCGGCCTCTCCTTTACATAATCATTCTGCTTCCACAATCCTCCCAGATATGCTACTCAAGAAACAGAGTGTCAGATATCAAGGAAAGCTAGATTTCATGGTCAGGGGTGAGGAGCCCAAGTCAGTCCCTACTCTGTCTTACTATAAGCTGTTCTACAGTTATCATCTTTCAGAGTTTTTTATAGTCTAAAGTAATTCAAGTTTTAAGTTAAATTTGTTTTGTTACATATTTCTTTTAAAATTTCCTTCTCTTAAACTATGGTAATATTAGATGGTATATGTGTTTTTAAATGACTTTACTTGAGAAAAGAAGAAGTTGCCAAGTCTGTATTGGAGCATCTCCTCTCCCTTTTTTTTCATCCAAAAGCCTGTTGCAGGGGAAAGCTAGACTCTGGAGCCCTCCCTCCCAGAATGGGACTTAAGACACACGGGATGAGCTCAAAGTCAAGTCTGGATACAGAATCTTGCTGTATTCAGAAGCACCTCTGCCCTTTTATAACTAAATATTTTTTTTTTTATTGTGACCAAAGTGCCTGTATGCCCTGCTCTGCCCAGGCAGTGTCCTTAGTTTTTCATGCAAATAGACTTTCCGCAAACACAGCCCCTTGGTTGACCACTCATGTTTGAATCTCAGCAAGACCCAATTAAGGTCAGAACAGATGTAGCCCTTCAGTGCTCCACCCTCCACCCACTACAGCAATACCCAGACTCCTAGATTTAGTAGACAAATGCCATCCCCACCCCACAACAGCTTCCTAGACAGACCTACCAGCTTCCTACCAGTGTAGTTTGAAGGCCCTCAGAGGAACATCAAGTCTCTTCTTCCATTCTCTTGCCAGAGGTCATTTTGTATGCTTATGAAAACACATGAAAAGGCTATAGATTGCTTACTGCTGAGTAAAGCAGTAGGTAAAGTTACCCTGATAATCACAGGTTAACACTCTTTCTGTTTGTAAGCAACCAAAATAAAAAAAAAAAACATAAACAAAAACAAAACAAAAAACTTAGTTTAATCCCCCCACCCCTTTTTCAAAACAGTTGCTTTTTAACAACCTTGGATTTCTTTTGAAATCTAAAGATTTGACTGTTGGCAACTTACTTTCTCTGAAATGTGTCTAACTGGGGTCTAGAGAGACTTCTTGAGTCAGCCTTCCTACTCCCATACTCATTACCACAAGGGTATGTCGCAAGGAACTGGATACTTAGCCTGGCAAATTTGCTGATTCCAGACACGATATGATCCTGGATTCCCACAGTAGTTAGAGTGCCACCATCAGCAGGACAGAGTCGGCCAAGTGAAACACAGTAATAATTTGAGATCCCATTCAGCCTCAATTCCATTCAACCTGGTGAGTTTAAGTACCTTGTGGTTGTCTGATCTTATAGTACCATGCTTTCAATTCAATTTCGATTCTTAATCACTGGTGGAAAATAGTGATCTTACCACAGAGGAAGGGAGTAAATATTCACAAAATAGAATAAGATCTTCCTTGTCCAAAACTGTCTCACTTCCTCTTTACAGTATTTCTTGAAATTCCACCTTTAGAAATTTATTCCTTGGTATTTGTAGCATGGTGATTTTAAATGCTAAACATATGTTCTAAATTTAATTTTTATTTATTTGAGAGAGAGAGAGAGAGCATGCACATTTGAGTGGGGGATGGGGGAAAGGAGCAGAGAGAGAGAGAGAGAGAGAGAGAGAGAGAATTGCAATCCGGCTCCACACTCAGCACAGAGCCCAATGCAGGACTCAATCCCATGACCTGGGATCATGACCTGAGCCAAAATCAAGAGTAAGATATTCAACTGCCTGAGCCACCCAGGTGCCCCTAAATCCTAAACATATTTGAAAGTGTAAATAAATTAAGCCAATAGTCAACAAGCTTTTTCTATAAAGGGCCAGATAGTAAATATTTTAGGTTTTATGGATCATATACCAGCTTTTTTGCACATTCTTCTTTTTTCTTTCTTTTTTCACAGCCATTTAAAAAATGTAAAAACTGTTAGCTCAAAGGGTACCTGGCCACTGGTCATAATCTGCTGACACCTACATTAAACTATGTTAATAGTATTTAAAAACATCATATAACACTATCTGCCAGATACTATTCTAATCATTTCACCTGTATTACTCCATTTAAATCTGTGATGGAAATAATATTATCTCCATTTTATGCATGAGGAAACTGAGATAGAGGCTAAGTTGCCTAAGCTCACACAGCTAATAAGTAAGTAGAACCTAAGAAGTCCACTCCAGAGTGTGTAATTGTAACTGCAATGCTATGCTGACACCCAGAGAAACAATATTTTAATCCACTGTAGAAACTATAAAAATAGAAATATTTTTCTATAGAAAATAGAAAAAGAGGGCAAAAAAATTCACCCATAATTCTGTCACCTAGAAATAATCACTATTTACATTTTGTTTATATTCTTCCAGAATACTCCTAAACATAAAATTCTTTTCTTTATTCAGCCTACGAGGTAGGTATAATTTATACATGAGGAAACTGAAGCTTAGATGGATTAAGTGACTTTTTCAAGATCATAAAGGTAATATGTGTGTGGAACTAGGATTTCAACTGAGGTTGTTGCTTCCAGAACCTGTGCTCTTAACCCCTGGCCTAGACTGTTCTTGAGTTTATGCTTACTTGTCACATTTAACAAGACCTTTTCCTTATCATATTTTAAAAAAGTCACTCATATTTTCTTCCAGTACTTAATTATTTTTCTTGTTTTTCCTTTAAATCTTTGAGTCATCTGTATTTTTTCTAATGGTTATTTATTTTGAGAGAGAGTGCATGTGCACATGAGCAGGGGAGGAGCAGAGAGATAGGGAGAGAGAATCTCAAGCAGGCTCCATGCTGTCAGCACAAAGCCCAACATAGGGCTCAAACTGCCAAACCATGAGATCATGACTTGAGCTGAAATCAAGAGTTGGATGCTTAACTAACTGAGCCACCCTGGTGCCCCAAGTCATCTGTATTTTATTTTGTAATAAGAAGCAAGGTAGAGATTCAGTTCTGTTTTTTTTCCAAGTTGGTAGTCAATTGTTACAACATCATTTAATGTGTACTTTCTTTGCCCACTGCTTTGAAATGCATCTTTATCATATACTAAATTACAAAGTAATCAATTTTGAATGACTGCATTCCATTTTTGGAAGAGATTTCTCAAAGTTTTGTTGTGATGATCTAATTTAAGGATTGATATGAAGAAAGGAAAGTAGATTTCAGCCTGGTGTTATGAGAATTTTTCTTTATGGATGATTTATCCCTTAAAAAAAATAAATACCAAGAATTCAGATGAGCATATTTAGCTCCAACTCTACAGCTCTTATACAAGTATGAAAAGTGGAAACTCAGCTTGAAGGAATATTGATGATTATCTTGTCCAACCCCCAAATTTATACATAAGGAAATAGACCCAATGTGGTAAAAGATTACTTTTCTAATAAATAATAGTGTCTATATACTACATAGACTTCTTTCAAATGCAAGCAAATACAACTCAAATACAACTCAACTAATTCAAGTAAAAAATGGGGGAAATTTTTTTATCTTATAACATGAGAGGAAAAGGGGCAGAGATTTCCTCAGGCATTACTAAATCCAAGAATTAAATTAGGTCCATAGCTCTCTCTGCATCTCATCTCAGATACAGAGGGATGCTTCCCTCTGTATGTATCCCTCATTCTTTCAGTCTCGTCTGTGGGACAAAATACTGGTTGCAAGCATCTCTAAGGCTACATCCTTTTAACAAGACAGAAGAGAGAAATTCTCTTAATCTTGAACATAAAATCCAAAATAAGGGATTCTTATTGGCTTTCCTGGAGTCATGTGACCACCCCCATTATTTCAGGGGAAGTGTGAGGCAAGCGGCGTATAATGTGATGGGTGTTATTGTTGCTAGAATGAAGAAAGGTAAGTTGGGCAGACAAAAACTCTATTACTATAGTTGGAGAGCCAGAATTGAACTTGAGATCTTTGATCTCCTATCTCAATCCCCTTCTCATTCCTGCATTAATTCATTTAACACATATTTACTGAGCACTCTAGCAAGATTGTATTTAGCTCCAAGTAACAGTGGTAATTTACACAGCAAAAGGTCTAGAGATAAGAGTGGGTTTTGGCATTGTTTTATATCAGGTAGCTTCACAGTTTCCCAAGCACAACACTGTACTTCCTTGCCTCTGATCCTTTGCCCACTCCTCTGTTCACCATCTCCACTTGTCAGGTACTCTCTTAGTCTCAGTTTGTTAGGGCTATTATAACACAAATGCCATAGACTAGGTTGTTTAAACAACAGACATTTATTTGTCACAGTTCCAGATCCAGGTGGTGACAGATTTGGTGTTTGGTGAAGTCCCACTTACTGGTAGTTGACTGTCTTTCTCACTGTGTCTTTACACAGCAGAAGGGAGTAAGAAAGCCCTTTGTGGTCTCTTTCATGAGGGCACTAATCCCATTCATAAAAGCTTCAACCTCATAACCTAATGACTTCCCAAAGGAAGGCCCTACTGCCTAACATCATCACATTGGATATTAGGATTTCAACATATGAATTTTGGGGGAAACACAAACATTGAGTCCATAATGGTAACTTAACCTAGAAAAGATAATACCATCTCTCCCTGAAGCCTTTCCAGACCCCATTCAGAATACATCTTTCCCATTTCTGTATTTCTGTTGCACTTTGTGTAATCATTGTTAACACCAAATTTATTCTACCTTGTATTTAAATTAATATGGTGCATTCATATCAATCTCTGTTATATCGCAATTTCTTAAGGGCACAGACTCTCATTCATCTTTGTGGAATCCAGGTGCCAGCTGTCCTCCCATCATCTGGTTCTGCCAGCTGTACATCCTATCCTCCTTTCTAGACCCAGAAGTCTAGAACCCAAAACCACTTAAAGTTCTGCCAGAGTAAACCATATCACCTGAAAACATCACTGAGCAAAGCAGACTCCACTGCAGGCTTTGTCAAGGAAGTTACATAACACATTACACAGAATATCAACTCTCAGGGCACCTGGGTGGCTCAGTCGGATAAGCATCCGACTTCAGCTCAGGTCATAACCTCGCAGTTCATGAGTTTGAGTGCCACATCGAGTGAGCATGAGCTCCACTTTGGGTGGGACCTGTTTCTTTCTCTCTCTCTCTGTCTCTCTCTCCATCTCTGCCCATGCTCACTTGCACCCTCTCTCTTCAAAAAAAAAAAAAAAAAAAAAGGAAAGGAAGGAAAAAAAGAAATAAAATCAACTCTCAGATCCTCACTGGCTCACATTTTCTTCTTCCTGGATCATCCTCCAGACTTCAAACTCCTTTCCCCAATTTTTTGCCTAAATTCAGAGGTGCTCCAGCCCTATCTGTACACTGGCACATCTAAACCCAGCATTAGGCTCCATAAAATAAAGTCCTGTCTAGGTAACAGGTCTCACTCTTCCCAATAGTGGGGTTTCAAAACAGATAATATTAAATCATGCTTATAATAGTTAACATTTGTTATTTACTATGTATAATGTACAGGCATCCCTGCAAGGCATATGTTATTTCCATTTTACAGTTAAAAAAAGGGAAACAGGAAAAGGGTAAATAAATAAATAAATAAATAAACCTTACACAGCCAGAAAGTAAGAATCAGAAATCAAAATCAAACCCAGGAAATTTGAACCCAGAGTCTGGGCTCTTAATAATTAAACTCTACTAACCTCTATAACACCTAATACAATGCCTTTCCTGGTAAGTACTCCAAATATTGGTTGGATTAAATTTACTTATATTTCTAAGATCATCAGAAATATCCTAGTTTCTTATGTTTCTTTTTTTCCCAGAAGTAAAAATTTATTTTTGTTTATGAAATACCAAATATCCATTGTAGGAAAAAACAAATTCTGTTAAACTAAAGCAAAAATTATGAGTATATTGCAACTTTTTGGTAGTTTTATTTTTCTCAGCCTTATTGAGATATAATTGGCAAATAAAAGTTATATAATATTTAAAATGTACAGCATGATGATTTGATATATCTATCCATTGTAAAATGATTACCATAATCAAACAAATTAACATCCATCGCCTCACATAGTTACTATTATTTTATACTGTGGTAAGAACACTTTAGACCTATTGTTAGAAAATTTCAAATGTACAATATTATTAACTATAGTCACTAATGCTGTATGATGGATATCTAAAGCTTTCTGTTTGTTCTGGTATTAACTGAATGAACGAACTGACTAATTTACTGACTATGCAACTCAGCTCCCTTATCTGAAAATTCATTCATTCAGTTGGTCATTTAATATTTATGCATCTACTCCGTGGGCACTAGAGAAACAATGAAGCATAAGAAACCCTCCCTGCCTTTAACAGGTCTGTGGAAATATTCACAGTCCAAAAGAGAAGTGTTAAACCAGATAATATTGAAGGTCCCTTCCAGCTCTAAAATTTTGTGATTCTGTTGAATGGGAAGTTTGCTCTGGTGGTAGATTACTGTCCTTGTCTAGACATTGGGAAGGAGAGATGAGAGTGCTTGTCAAAGGATCACTGAGGACAGAATTTAAGGCTGCCCCTAAACCAAATAGCAAAGAACAGGAACCCTTGCCTACTGCCATCCAGCCTTCCTCACTGTACTCCTAACTCCACTATGGGTTCAGATGGCTGGTGTCCTTCTGCTTCCCTTTGAGTCCTCCAAACCCCATTTTGACACAAGGCAAGCCAACTGATTATGAAGTGTTCCCTACTCCAGAGCTGCCCATAGAGTATCTCTCTTCACCTTTACCCATGATCTTGACCTTTCCACTCTGTTTCTCTTGTATCCTGCTGTTCTCAGTCCTAGTTGCACATCACCCAGGGAGCTTTTTACACATACTGACACCCAGCTCTCCACCTCACACATACTGATGCCCAGCTCTCCACCTCTAGGGATTCTGATTTAATTGGTTTAACATGAGGCCCAGATACAGCTCTAGTTTTGAGGGGGAGGGGGGGTTGTTTTGTTTTCTTCTTAATCCTCAGCAGATGATTCTAATGTATAGCCAGAATTGAGAACTACTATACCTTAGCCACAAATAGCTTAATTTTCCCCAGCTGGTTAAGGCCACTTTCTGGATTCCGGGACCAATTCTGTTTGCAGCCGGTAAAAATTCAAAGAACCTTAGCTAGCAGCTCAGCAGCTCAGGGCTTAATCCCGCTGTGGCCTAGACTCCCAGTTCCAGCAATTAAAGACTGTTGTTATTCCTTGTGATTAACCTCCTACCCCAAAGGAACATGGGGGAGTAAAAGAAGGTGAAACGGTTGCTGGGGAGGCAAAGCTAGAGTTAAGGAGGTGTTTACTCTAATGCCCTCACGCTCCTTCTGCCCCTTCTGCCATTCCCTGCTTAAACCTCCATAACAATAAAGAGTATTATCCTGAATAAAGAGTGTCACTTGGTGACAGCCATAGACAGGAAATTATCTAACCTCACATCTCTCAGCCACACATATGTCAACCTGCCAGATGTTTTTCTTTATTTCAGTACACACACTTCTGTTAGTGATACCTGAATAATCTCTTTCCCTAAGATATTTCATCTTTAATCTCCTTTCCTTTTTTTCTCCCTCTTTTAAACTTGTATTTAGCTAAATCCAGAATCTTCTCCTATCTCTTAATCCATTTCTACAAACCTCCCTCGACATAACTGTGATCATGCCTAAGCATAAGACTAATACCAGCAGTGTCTTTAAACCAGAACAAAGGGAGGTAACATTTTTGAAAGTGCAGTTTTGATGTGAACAGAAAACCTCTAGAGTCCATGAAAGTGCTAATAAAACTCTTCACAATTCCCACAAAAATCTATATTCTCTTTATTGTCCTCTAATAAAACCTTTTATTCAGGAACCAGCATTCAACTTAAATATTATTTTTAATCAGTTTGTTGTTTTCTGCTTTGATACTTATTTTACACAGTTTTGGTTTTTACTGTTTTATTGAGCTGTTAATTTCCATATATATATTTTATATATATATATTTTAATTTACATGCAAATTACTTAGCATATGGTGCAACAATGATTTCAGTAGTAGATTCCTTAATGCCCCTTACCCATTCAGCCCGTCCACCCTCCCACAACCCCTCCAGTAACCCTCTGTTTGTTCTCCATATTTAAGAGTCTCTTATGGTTTGTCCCCCTCCCTGTTTTTATATTATTTTTGCTTCCCTTCTCTTATGTTCATCTGTTTTGTCTCTTAAAGTCGTCATATGAGTGAAGTCATATGATTTTTGTCTTTCTCTGACTAATTTCACTCAGCATAATACTGTCCAGTTCCATCCACTTAGTTGCAAATGGCAAGATTTCATTCTTTTTGATTGCCGAGTAATTCTCCATTGTATATATACACCACATCTTCTTTATCCACTCATCAGTTGATGGACTCTTTCCATACTTTGGCTATTGTGGCTAGCACTGCTATAAACATTGTGGTGCATGTGCCCCTTTGAAACAGCACACCTGTATCCCTTGGATAAATACCTAGTAGTGCAATTGCTGGGTCGTAGGGTAGTTCTATTTTTAATTTTTTGAGGAGCCTCCAGACTGTTTTCCAGAGTGGCTGCACCAGCTTGCATTCCCACCAGCAATGCAAAAGAGATCCTCTTTCTACGCATCCTTGCCAACATCTGTTGTTGCCTGAGTTGTTAATGGTAGCCATTCTGACAGGTGTGAGGTGGTATCTCCTTGTGGTTTTATTTTGTATTTCCCTGATGATAAGTGATGTTGAGCATTTTTTCATGTGTCGGTTGGCCAACTATTTTTTCTACTATTATTTAGTATAGCACTTTATTTTATAGATTAGAGTATTCCCCACCCCCTTACTCTCAAAGGACACGTTCCAAGACCTCCATTGGATGCCTGCAATCGTGGATAGCACTGAACCCTGTATATACTATTGTTTTTTCCTGTACATACTTATCTATGATAAAGTTCAATTTATAAACTGGGCACAATAAGAGATCAACAATAATAAAAGCAATTATGACAATATACTGTAATAAAAGTTACATGAATGTTGTCTTTCTCCCTCTCTCAAAATATCTTACTGTAATGTACTCACTCGTGATGGTGTGAGATGATAAAATGCATACATGATGAGATGAAGTGAGGTGAGTGATGTAGGCATTGTGACATAACATTTGGATACTATTGACTTTCTGCTGATTCGTCAGAAGGAGAATCATCTGCTTCCCGACTGCGGTTTACCGCAAATTGAAACCACAGAAAGCGAAACCACAGATGAAGGGGCCTATTGTATTCTCAGATTAGCACCACCTATAACACTGTCTTTTTTTTTTTTTTTTTTTTTTTTTTTAATATATGAAATTTACTGTCAAATTGGTTTCCATACAACACCCAGTGCTCATCCCAAAAGGTGCCCTCCTCAATACCCATCACCCACCCTGCCCTCCCTCCCACCCTGCCCTCCCTCCCACCCCCCATCAACCCTCAGTTTGTTCTCAGTTTTTAACAGTCTCTTATGCTTTGGCTCTCTCCCACTCTAACCTCTTTTTTTTTTTTTTTTTTTTTTCCTTCCCCTCCCCCATGGGTTTCTGTTATGTTTCTCAGGATCCACATAAGAGTGAAACCATATGGTATCTGTCTTTCTCTGTATGGCTTATTTCACTTAGCATCACACTCTCCAGTTCCATCCATGTTGCTACAAAAGGCCATATTTCATTTTTTCTCATTGCCACGTAGTATTCCATTGTGTATATAAACCACAATTTCTTTATCCATTCATCAGTTGATGGACATTTAGGCTCTTTCCATAATTTGGCTATTGTTGAGAGTGCCGCTATAAACATTGGGGTACAGGTGCCCCTATGCATCAGTACTCCTGTATCCCTTGGATAAATTCCTAGCAGTGCTATTGCTGGGTCATAGGGTAGGTCTATTTTTAATTTTCTGAGGAACCTCCACACTGCTTTCCAGAGCGGCTGCACCAATTTGCATTCCCACCAACAGTGCAAGAGGGTTCCTGTTTCTCCACATCCTCTCCAGCATCTATAGTCTCCTGATTTCTTCATTTTGGCCACTCTGACTGGCGTGAGGTGGTATCTGAGTGTGGTTTTGATTTGTATTTCCCTGATAAGGAGCGACGTTGAACATCTTTTCATGTGCCTGTTGGCCATCCGGATGTCTTCTTTAGAGAAGTGTCTATTCATGTTTTCTGCCCATTTCTTCACTGGGTTATTTGTTTTTCGGGTGTGGAATTTGGTGAGCTCTTTATAGATTTTGGATACTAGCCCTTTGTCCGATGTGTCATTTGCAAATATCTTTTCCCATTCCGTTGGTTGCCTTTTAGTTTTGTTGGTTGTTTCCTTTGCTGTGCAGAAGCTTTTTATCTTCATAAGGTCCCAGGAATTCACTTTTGCTTTTAATTCCCTTGCCTTTGGGGATGTGCCGAGTAAGAGATTGCTACGGCTGAGGTCAGAGAGGTCTTTTCCTGCTTTCTCCTCTAAGGTTTTGATGGTTTCCTGTCTCACATTCAGGTCCTTTATCCATTTTGAGTTTATTTTTGTGAATGGTGTGAGAAAGTGGTCTAGTTTCAACCTTCTGCATGTTGCTGTCCAGTTCTCCCAGCACCATTTGTTAAAGAGACTGTCTTTTTTCCATTGGATGTTCTTTCCTGCTTTGTCAAAGATGAGTTGGCCATACGTTTGTGGGTCTAGTTCTGGGGTTTCTATTCTATTCCATTGGTCTATGTGTCTGTTTTTATGCCAATACCATGCTGTCTTGATGATGACAGCTTTGTAGTAGAGGCTAAAGTCTGGGATTGTGATGCCTCCTGCTTTGGTCTTCTTCTTCAAAATTACTTTGGCTATTCGGGGCCTTTTGTGGTTCCATATGAATTTTAGGATTGCTTGTTCTAGTTTCGAGAAGAATGCTGGTGCAATTTTGATTGGGATTGCATTGAATGTGTAGATAGCTTTGGGTAGTATTGACATTTTGACAATATTTATTCTTCCAATCCATGAGCAGGGAATGTCTTTCCATTTCTTTATATCTTCTTCAATTACCTGCATAAGCTTTCTATAGTTTTCAGCATACAGATCTTTTACATCTTTGGTTAGATTTATTCCTAGGTATTTTATGCTTCTTGGTGCAATTGTGAATGGGATCAGTTTCTTCATTTGTCTTTCTGTTGCTTCATTGTTAGTGTATAAGAATGCAACTGATTTCTGCACATTGATTTTGTATCCTGCAACTTTGCTGAATTCATGTATCAGTTCTAGCAGACTTTTGGTGGAGTCTATCGGATTTTCCATGTGTAATATCATGTCATCTGCAAAAAGCGAAAGCTTGACTTCATCTTTGCCAATTTTGATGCCTTTGATTTCCTTTTGTTGTCTGATTGCTGATGCTAGAACTTCCAGAACTATGTTAAACAACAGCGGTGACAGTGGGCATCCCTGTCGTGTTCCTGATCTCAGGGAAAAAGCTCTCAGTTTTTCCCCGTTGAGGATGATGTTAGCTGTGGGCTTTTCATAAATGGCCTTTATGATCTTTAAGTATGTTCCTTCTATCCCGACTTTCTCAAGGGTTTTTATTAAGAAAGGGTGCTGGATTTTGTCAAAGGCCTTTTCTGCATCGATTGACAGGATCATATGGTTCTTCTCTTTTTTTTTGTTAATGTGATGTATCACGTTGATTGATTTGCGAATGTTGAACCAGCCCTGCATCCCAGGAATGAATCCCACTTGATCATGGTGAATAATTCTTTTTATATGCTGTTGAATTCGATTTGCTAGTATCTTATTAAGAATTTTTGCATCCATATTCATCAGGGATATTGGCCTGTAGTTCTCTTTTTTTACTGGGTCTCTGTCTGGTTTAGGAATCAAAGTAATACTGGCTTCATAGAATGAGTCTGGAAGTTTTCCTTCCCTTTCTATTTCTTGGAATAGCTTGAGAAGGATAGGTATTATCTCTGCTTTAAATGTCTGGTAGAACTCCCCTGGGAAGCCATCTGGTCCTGGACTCTATTTGTTGGGAGATTTTTGATAACCGATTCGATTTCTTCGCTGGTTATGGGTCTGTTCAAGCTTTCTATTTCCTCCTGATTGAGTTTTGGAAGAGTGTGGGTGTTTAGAAATTTGTCCATTTCTTCCAGGTTGTCCAATTTGCTGGCATATAATTTTTCATAGTATTCCCTGATAATTGTTTGTATCTCTGAGGGATTGGTTGTAATGATTCCATTTTCATTCATGATTTTATCTATTTGGGTCATCTCCCTTTTCTTTTTGAGAAGCCTGGCTAGAGGTTTGTCAATTTTGTTTATTTTTTCAAAAAACCAACTCTTGGTTTCGTTGATCTGCTCTACAGTTTTTTTAGATTCTATATTGTTTATTTCTGCTCTGATCTTTATTATTTCTCTTCTTCTGCTGGGTTTAGGCTGCCTTTGCTGTTCTGCTTCTATTTCCTTTAGGTGTGCTGTTAGATTTTGTATTTGGGATTTTTCTTGTTTCTTGAGATAGGCCTGGATTGCAATGTATTTTCCTCTCAGGACTGCCTTCGCTGCATCCCAAAGCGTTTGGATTGTTGTATTTTCATTTTCGTTTGTTTCCATATATATTTTAATTTCTTCTCTAATTGCCTGGTTGACCCACTCATTCGTTAGTAGGGTGTTCTTTAACCTCCATGCTTTTGGAGGTTTTCCAGACTTTTTCCTGTGGTTGATTTCAAGCTTCATAGCATTGTGGTCTGAAAGTATGCATGGTATAATTTCAATTCTTGTAAACTTATGAAGGGCTGTTTTGTGACCCAGTATATGATCTATCTTGGAGAATGTTCCATGTGCACTCGAGAAGAAAGTATATTCTGTTGCTTTGGGATGCAGAGTTCTAAATATATCTGTCAAGTCCATCTGATCCAATGTATCACTCAGGGCCCTTGTTTCTTTATTGACTGTGTGTCTAGATGATCTATCCATTTCTGTAAGTGGGGTGTTAAAGTCCCCTGCAATGACCACATTCTTATCAATAAGGTTGCTTATGTTTATGAGTAATTGTTTTATATATCTGGGGGCTCGGGTATTTGGCGCATAGACATTTATAATAGTTAGCTCTTCCTGGTGGATAGACCCTGTGATTATTATATAATGCCCTTCTTCATCTCTTGTTACAGCCTTTAATTTAAAGTCTAGTTTGTCTGATATAAGTATGGCTACTCCAGCTTTCTTTTGGCTTCCAGGAGCATGATAAATAGTTCTCCATCCCCTCACTCTCAATCTAAAGGTGTCCTCAGATCTAAAATGAGTCTCTTGTAGGGGCGCCTGGGTGGCGCAGTCGGTTAAGCCTCCGACTTCAGCCAGGTCACGATCTCGCGGTCCGTGAGTTCGAGCCCCGCGTCAGGCTCTGGGCCGATGGCTCGGAGCCTGGAGCCTGTTTCCGATTCTGTGTCTCCCTCTCTCTCTGCCCCTCCCCCGTTCATGCTCTGTCTCTCTCTGTCCCAAAAATAAATAAATAAAAAAAAAATAAATAAAATAAAATGAGTCTCTTGTAGACAGCAAATAGATGGGTCTTGTTTTTTTATCCATTCTGATACCCTATGTCTTTTAGTTGGCGCATTTAATCCATTTACATTCAGTGTTATTATAGAAAGATATGGGTTTAGAGTCATTGTGATGTCTGTATGTTTTATGCTTGTAGTGATGTCTCTGGTACTTTGTCTCACAGGACCCCCCTTAGGATCTCTTGTAGGGCTGGTTTCGTGGTGACAAATTCCTTCAGTTTTTGTTTGTTTGGGAAGACCTTTATCTCTCCTTCTATTCTAAAGGACAGACTTGCTGGATAAAGGATTCTCGGCTGCATATTTTTTCTGTTTAGCACACTGTAGATATCGTGCCAAGCCTTTCTGGCCTGCCAAGTTTCAAAGGAGAGATCAGTCACGAGTCTTATAGGTCTCCCTTTATATGTGAGGGCACGTTTATCCCTTGCTGCTTTCAGAATTTTCTCTTTATCCTTGTATTTTGCCAGTTTCACTATGATATGTCGTGCAGAAGATCGATTCAAGTTACGTCTGAAGGGAGTTCTCTGTGCCTCTTGGATTTCAATGCCTTTTTCCTTCCCCAGTTCAGGGAAGTTCTCAGCTATAATTTCTTCAAGTACCCCTTCAGCACCTTTCCCTCTCTCTTCCTCCTCTGGGATACCAATTATGCGTATATTATTTTTTTTAGTGTATCACTTAGTTCTCTAATTTTCCCCTCATACTCCTGGATTTTTTTATCTCTCTTTCTTTCAGCTTCCTCTTTCTCCATAACTTTATCTTCTAGTTCACCTATTCTCTCCTCTGCCTCTTCAAGCCGAGCCATCGCGGATTCCATTTTGTTTTGCATTTCGTTTAAAGCGTTTTTCAACTCCTCGTGACTGTTCCTTAGTCCCTCGATCTTTGTGGCAAGAGATTCTCTGCTGTCCTGTATACTGTTTTCAAGCCCAGCGATTAATTTTATGACTATTATTCTAAATTCACTTTCTGTTATATTATTTAAATCCTTTTTGATCAGTTCATTAGCTGTTGTTATTTCCTGGAGATTCTTCTGAGGGGAATTCTTCCGTTTGGTCATTTTGGAGAGTCCCTGGCGTGGTGAGGACCTGCAGTGCACTTCCCCTGTGCTGTGGTGTATAACTGGAGTTAGTGGGCGGGGCCACAGTCCGACCCGATGTCTGCCCCCAGCCCACTGCTGGGGCCACAGTCAGACTGGTGTGTGCCTTCTCTTCCCCTCTCCTAGGGGCGGGATTCACTGTGGGGTGGCGTGTCCCGTCTGGGCTACTTGCACACTGCCAGGCTTGTGTTGCTGGGGATCTGGCGTATTAGCTGGGGTGGGTAGGCAAGGTGCACGGGGGGTGGAGGGGCAGGCTTAGCTCGCTTCTCCTTAGGTGATCCACTTCAGGCGGAGCCCTGTGGCAGCGGGAGGGAGTCAGATCTGCTGCCGGAGGTTTGGCTCCGCAGAAGCACAGAGTTGGGTGTTTGCGCAGAGCGAGCAAGTTCCCTGGCAGGAACTGGTTCCCTTTGGGATTTTGGCTGGGGGATGGGCGGGGGAGATGGCGCTGGCCCCGTCCGGGGGCTCAGCAGCTCTCCCTCCCTTTGTCCTCCAGCCTTCCCGCTTTCCGAGCAGAGCTGTTAACTTATGACCTCCCAGACGTTAAGTCGCGCTTGCTGTCGGAACACAGTCTGTCCGGCCCCTCCGCTTTTGCCAGCCAGACTCGGGGGCTCTGCTTGGCCGGCGAGCCGCCCCTCCGCCCCGGCTCCCTCCCGCCAGTCCGTGGAGCGCGCACCGCCTCGCCGCCCTTCCTACCCTCTTCCGTGGGCCTCTAGTCTGCGCTTGACTCCGGAGACTCCCTTCTGCTAATCCTCTGGCGGTTTTCTGGGTTCTTTAGGCAGGTGTAGGTGGAATCTAAGTGATCGGCAGGACGCGCTGTGAGCCCCCCGTCCTCCTACGCCGCCATCTCTTTTAGGGAAGTTCTTGGGACCACCTTATAACACTGTCTTAATCTAAAATTCTACTTTGGGTACCAAAGCTTTGGAACCCAGTTCATCTGTAAATTGAAGACTACACTCCCTTAACTAAGAAGTTTGCTTTCTAAGGTCACAGGAACTGTTCTTAAGGTTTGCCAAAGGAGAGGAATTAATATGAGCACAGATTTTAATGGCATCTGCTTCTGTTGATAAGACTGATGACTTCCCAGCCATCTGTGAGATGGAAGGAGTTACTCTCTTCTTTTGCCCAGGGGACTCTACTATATATTTGATTTTCTTAACTCCAAGGAAAGTATGGTGACATAGTACCACATGTACCCATTTAATTCCATGACAATCTGAAGAATTGATCCCTAATTATAATGTCTACAACTATTCTCAGAAGAGTGCTTTTAAAAATCAAACATTAGTCTAATTAAAGATACATTCTAAAACATATTAATTTTTTCACATTAAATATAAACTTTAGTTTGATTTTTTTTTTCTCTATTTTGACCAGGTACTGTTATTCTCTGTGAACATTAGCAAAAGACAAAAAAAAAAAAAAAAAAAAGGGTGAGAGAGAATTTTCAAATGTTTTAAAGCACATGAAACAAAATTTTTTTCTGTTATATAGTGAAGTATGTGTTCTGTATTGCTCTTGAGAATATCACAATCATGATTTATGATCTTTATGTATTTTTAGTACATATTTAAATTAGTCATTGTGAATCAGCTATCCTAAGATCATTTAATTAATTACCTGCATTATCTAACCCCTACTTAAATTTCTTCTCTAGACATATTACTCCTACAGACTAAATTATTCATCTCACTAAACTTTCTAAGCTGACAAAGCTAGCTAAAGTGCTATTGTGAAAGCAAGTCTCAGCTCAACAAATACTTTCTCTTTTATTAAAAGATAAGGGTAAAGAACTATCATGTCTAAAAATAGATACTTGGAGCTTAAAATCTGTCAGACCATATGTTGTACAACTCCAAGATCCAGGAAACAAAGACATCTTTCTCCTGGGGGTATGTATTATTATAGTCATTCTAGGAGATCAAGTGCCAGTCCATATGTATGATTATATAGTCATTTAAATATCTTTAGAGGAGAAACAGATTATGAATTCCTGGGGATGGTGAAGGGAAAACATTAGTCAGCTGGCACTGATCTGATCTGCATGTATTTGTACTTAGTTGTGAGAATGCATGTGACAATGTGATTTTTTTCCCAATGTCCTTGAGATTTCTTTTAAGGAAATTACTTTTCTTGTTTCTCTTTAACAGTCAGTGGGATGACCACAAAATATAAGATTTGAGGCTATCTTTACCTATAAGCAGGGTAGTATTTTACAAAATGTTATATAATCTTTGTAATTCTTTCTCTGTATTGAAATTTTAAACTTTTTTTCTTGTGTATGTATTTTATTGTTTTAAAATTTAAAAACTCCTTTTAAAACAAATATGTTTTCAAACCTACCTCAATTAATCTCTAAATATGTTTTACATATGTAGTACACATTTTATAACATCGAACATATTCTATATGGTGCAAAACCAACCATATTCAGAGATTTAATTATAGTTTGATGCTAAAATATTGTTCCGAGATTGTGTACATAGTACACTGAAGCAATTTGGCAGTTACTGAGTTCGGACCACAAACAGTTCCAGAGGGGATTCTTCTCAACTTTTATAACTATCAGATCTCCACTTCTCTTTAGAGTGCAGAGACCCAACTACATTGGCATATTTACAAAGCCAAACACTTTTAAAATGTTAAGGGTAGGGGCAAAATGGGTGGCTCAGATGGTTAAGTGTCCAACTCTCGATTGTGGCTCAGGTCAGGATCTCACAGTTCATGGGTTCAGGCCTCACATTGGGTTTGAGCTAACAGTCCAGAGCCTTCTTGGGATTCTCTCCCTCTCTCTCTCTCTCTGCCCCTCCCCTGCTTGCTCGCTCTCTCTTTCAAAAGAAATAAACTTTAAAAAATGTAAATAAAATGTTAAGAGTAAGAGGTTGACCTTACCTCTTGGTTGACCAAGAGGTCTAATTTCTTGGCAATGATTGCACAGGCTCCTTGTAAAAGTAGAAATGTCTGCTCTTTGTCAACTATCAAAAGACTTTCAGTCCTCTTTAAGTGATGGAAAGGGAAGGAGGAAATGAATAGCAATATCAGACAGTATTTCTTCAGAGACATGAGGTTATATTTCTTTTAGGTTAGAGAAATATTTGTATGTACTTATATGTGTATGTGAAGAAAAATGTACATACATGATATAAAGATACAAAAGTATATATAATATAAATTTAAATCTCTCTCCTTTTCCTCAATTACCCAGTTCCCCTCTCTGGAGGCAAACACTGTGCCCAGTCTCTTAGAGATTCTTCCAATGATAATCCATACATTTGCCAACATACGTGTATAATTTCTTTCTTTCTCTTTCTCTTCCTTCATTCTAAAGGTAGTATACCATTTCCTTTTCTCTGTTCCTTGAGTTTTCTTTCTTGAATATTGTTCCAAATAAGTACATACAAAAGTCATTATTCAAGCTGTTGTCTATATAGTAAGGAATCCACTGTACAAGTATACCATAATTCATCTAGACAGTTTCTTAGTAGCAAGCATTTACTAATGTTTCCCATTTTTGCTATTACAAAGGGGCCACAAAAAATATTTCATTTGCACATATTTTCTGTTGTACATATGCAAGATTATAGAATAAAAACATAGGAGTTGAAAGTACTGGGTGAAAGCGTATGAACATTATAAATTTTGACAAATAGAACCAAGTTGCCGTCCATGAACACTGTGCCAGTTTTCACTCTGGCAGTAATTTATGAGAAGGCAGCAATGTTTTTGACTAGCGCCCACTTCATATTTGTACTCCAAAAGGAATCAAAGCACCAGTGTATTTTCTTACATGTTATAAATGTCAGGAAACTCTAGCATTTGAAAAATGGAAAATATAAAGAGATAGAAAGCTGACAGAATATAGTAACCATTCCATTTGTTGATAAGCAAGAAAATTACCATGTTACAAGAGAGAATTTTGAAATATATTTTCTCAAATCATGAAAACTATTAAATCTTTCTATTTCTATTGATAATGCTATTATTAAAAGTAATAAAGAGTCATTGCCAATAATAACAAAACAGATATTGACTAGAGTATTCAAAATTGTCATGATACATAAAACAAATATATAATTGGACTGTGGCTTTTTAGAAATATGTATTGCAATAATAGGAATCATAATGTTCCAAGACTCTAACCCTCAAATTACTAATAGCTATTCTGGAAGTACATCTTAAAATAATTTTGGAGAAAAAAGCCCTTGTACGTATATTTAGTTGAGCTATAAAAATTCTTGACCAGAAGACCAGATACTATGTTATTCATAAAGTGAAAAAAGCTTTATAGATTTATAAAAATAGCAGAAATGGTATAGAAAAATCTAAGTGCATAGTTTTGGAGGTAAGAGTCTTAAGCAATATGAATATAAAAACAGATAGTTCTGCCTTTGGTAAGGTTTCTATGAGTACCAGGTGATTGTTCCATAAAAAGGACAATAGGTATGTATTGACACCAGCTCAGATTGTCACTTCTAGATTTTTGTGATGTAAATAGATAAAAATGTAATTTTATGAACCATCGATGGAGGCACCTGGCTGGCTTAGTCAGTAGAGCTTGTGACTCTCAATCTCAAGGTCATGAGTTCAAACCCCATGTTGGCGTAGGTGTGGAGCCTACTTAAAATTAAAAGAAAAAAAGAAATGATAAATTAAGATCAGAGCAATCTGTTCTATAAAATTTTGTAACAATCAGAAACAAAATTAAAGTCCCCTTTATTAAGAAAAGATTCTCAATAATTCTCAACCATCCTTTTGTCATCCAAAATTTATTTTGTCATTCACAATTCATGCTTCACTGAAAGTTAATACCACTGTGTGTATTTTTCTCATAATATTACAGGGATTGGACCGATAGTTCAGTGGGAAACCTCATTATTGAAACTCTGATTATAGAAATGACTGAACAAGCAGTTTTAAAGACAGAGTTCCACATAGCTGGTTATCACATTTAAATTGTGTCTAAAAAATACCAAAGAAAACAATTTGGTCAAACAACTCGTCAAGTCAATGAATGAAACATAAAATCAGTCAAACCAGTCTTTTGACATCAAGTAATGGGCAAACTGTCACTTGTCTGGATTTTTCATATTTCACTCAAACATTTGTCATGCTGTAATTGTAGCCCTATCCTCAGGTGACAGCAAAAAAGGTGGGAAAAACACTTCTTCGCAATAGTCCTTTAAATTAACCTAATTATATAACTGTCACATATTTCAATACAACGTATTAGTCAACAATTAAGACTACAATGAAGGATGCACAGCCCATGACAATGAAGCAGTGCTGCTCTTCAAGAAGAATGGGCAAAATCTACTAAAATGATTGTGTTTAACACTAATATTAAATCTTCTGGCCTGATTCACTCACAGTTGCATTTTCATCATCATCATCATTCCCATTCCCATTTCTAACATCTGCATCATATATGGTACCAAAAAACTAAGTAGTTCTAAGCTTAAAGGCTCAATTCTCTTTATCCTCTTGTCTTTTTGGCACTGATCTCATTTCTGCAGCTATTTGATGTTGGCCATCATTAAGATGTCCTGGAATTTTACACACTAGTATCTTCTCTCTCAAGAGGATAACATTTCATGCAATTCAGAAGGATAAAGAGAATTGATTTGTTATCTCTTCAGATAAACAGGTCTCCTGGTACAAACGTAGGCGTCAATCTCAGGATTTCTAGAATAATGTGTCTTACATGTTCCCCAGATTCTGCTACCATGGTGACAGACTAACTGGTAACATTCTGGACTGCTTTATTATAACAACTGGTTATGTTATTTCTTAAAGCAGAAAAATGATTTTAAAAAATAAGTGACTAAAATGAAATGTTTTTCAAATCGTTGTCACTTTTTCTATTTATTTATCATGCTGTCCCAGCTAAACACAAGATCTAGACTTACTTAATATCCAACTGAATTTCTGATGTGCGTTTTCTACTGTTTTCTTCATCCTTATGCCTTTGGAAAGGCATTGAATTCATTAATAAACAGGACATTTAGGCACCCTGACAAGCAGTATCTACATAGCCAACCAAAAATCATCCATACTGGTTGACTGGATTCAATTATTAAAATATCCAGAAAAAACAGGATGAAGTATTTCTTTTTAAATTATGTTTGTTCTTGAAGCAAAGATTACCAAATGAAGAAATTAGCCAGACATGTAATTACTTCCTTTCACACTTTGCACTTAGAGTCTTAAAAAGACTCTAACATAAGATCACAACGATTTATTTTCTATAAAAATAGCTATAGGTAATGAATGCTTTACTTTTATTAGCTCACTTATGTCTTACACCAATCCTAGAAATTAGAAAGTATTGTCCTTGCGTTACAAGTGAGGAGAGTGTGGCTCAGGAGAGTTAGATAACTCGGCTACAGTTACACAGTTAGTGAGGTTGTGGCCGAGCTGGACTTGGAACCAGATCTATCAACTCTGAATACCAGGCTCACTTATTTGTAAGTGAAAGCAGAGACGTTTCACAGATATTCGTCTCCAGAGAATAGAGCCAGAGGAAATTAAATCATAACAGGAAGTATCAAAGGTATAGAGAAAGCTATTTTAACAGTGAGGATGGGATGGGGAAAGAAGCATCCAGGGGTTATTACTATAGCATTGGTAGTGTCCCAGTTCTATTGAGTGGTGGCTTCACTGGTGCTCCTTATATTACAATATTTTATCCCTTATGTATGGATTATATTTTCAGTATGTATTAAAGTATGTAATAAAACATTTTAATTTAATTTTTTAATGTTTATTTATTTTTGACAGCAGGGGGTGAGAAGGGCAGAGAGAGAGAATCCCAAGCACGCCCTGCACTGTCAGCACACAGCCGAACACGGTGCTTAAACCAACGAATCATGAAATAATGACCCGAGCTGAAACCAAGAGTCAGACACTTAACTGACTGAGCCAGATGCCGCTGTAAACAAACAAACAAACAAACAAACAAACAAACAAAAACATTTTAAAAGAAAATTTTAAAACAAATGAGTTATTGAGAGGTATTGTGAAATTTTTGTCTAAGTATCTTAAAAAATAAAAACAGATATTTTCCCCTGAGTAAATGTAATTAATGTGTGGGTTCCATGCAGCCCCTCATGGCACACATAGAAGTTCTGACCAAATACTTAACCTATCATTACTGTTTCTTTGCTATTTCTGTGTCAGAACTCAAATGACTCCACTTGGTATTAGAGAAAATCTGTTGCTAAAATAAGATTAGAACAAAATCCCAAGAGGATTAATTCTTCTAGGAAGGTCATTTCAATTCAAGTGGACAATTTTGAATTTGAATTTCAGTATTTGGGTAACTCCTATTAAACCAACACATACCTTTCCTTGATATTAAGATACTAGATTGAGTGTTTAGAATGACAAACCATTGTAATATCATCACATTAAAGTGCAAACATATCCATTTTCTCAAAATAGTAGTGGTTTCTTTTTGTTAGCACAACTGACTTAAAGGAAAGCAGACCAATGCACAATTGCTTCAGTATTATCCCATTCTCACAGATACCTAATAGGCCAACACATACTGTGGTTTGGTTTTATTAATTTTATTTTTTTAATTTATTTTATTTTTATTTATTTTTTTTTGAGAGAGAGACAGAGTGCAAGCTGGGGAGGGGCAGCGAGAGAGGGAGACACAGAATCCAAAGTAGGTTCCAGGCTCTGAGCTGTCAGTACAGAGCCCTATGCGGGGCTTGAACCCACAAACTGTGAGATAATGACCTGAGCCGAAGTTGGAAGCTTAACCGATTGAGCCACCCAGGCTCCCCTTTAAGATTTTAAGTAATCTCCTGACCCAAGATGGGGCTCAAACTCACAGCCCCAACATCAAGAGTCACCCACTCTACTGACATGAGCCAGTCAGGTGCCCCTGGTTTTATTTTATTTATTTATTTATTTTTAATTTTTTAATGTTTATTTATTTTTGAGAGAGAGGGAGACAGAGCGCAAGCAGGGGAGGGGCAGAGAGAGAGGGAGACACAGAATGCGAAGCAGGCTCCAGGCTCTGAGCTGTTAGCACAGAGCCTGATGTGGGGCTCGAACTCACGCACTGTGAGATCATGGCCTGAGCGAAGTTGATGCTTAACAACTGAGCCACCCAGGCGCCCTGACCCTGGTTTTATTTTTAATTGTAAAAGCTATCAAGCCTATGGTCATAAAAAATCAGCCCCTAATCCCACCTTTCAGTGGTCACCATTGTCTTTTACTTTTTTTTTTTTTAAGATTTTTTTCTTTAAGTAATCTCTGCACCCAATATGGGGTTCAGACTTACAACCCCCAGATCAAGAGGTGCATACTCTACCGACTGAGCCAGCCAGGTGCTCCTGTCTTTTACCCATCTATATTTGGTTCCTTTTATTTCTTCCATAACTCTAAATGACATTTTCATAATGCTGTTTCTTCATTTCATGTCAACTTCTTAAATTTTAATTCTTTACTTTTATTGAAATAACGTTTATATAACCTAAAAAGTGAAATAGTACTACAAAGCTTAAATGAGAATAGTAGACTTTGAGGGTCCTGTCTATTTCTGTCTCTCACACTCAGACTCCAGAGGCAGCTTCTTTCTTTCAACTCTTTTATCTCTTTCTTTATTTATATTCATAATTCTAAATAATATGCTTATACTATTCTGTTTATTATTACATTTTGGATGTGTATATATCTCCTTTTTACTATGAAAAATCTGGATTCAGTTCCTCTATCTAACTTCTCCACATTCCTTTTTATTTTTTAACATTTCATTTTTAAGTAATCTCTACACCCAATGTATAGAGATTACTCACAATCCCGAGATCAAGAGTTGCATGCTTTACTGACTGAGTCAGCCCAGCGCCCTTCCCCCACATTCCTTTTTACTCACCTTCCAACTTTTGGTCAAATCATTTGACCATTATTTTACATAATTATTACTATTAAATATTATTCATAACTAAGCCACACAGTGTTGTTTCTATTTATCTGTCATAATTGTTTCATGAACTCTTCAACAGTGCAGAAGTCCTTATGAGCAAACATATCAGGTGAGCTCTCAGTTCTGGTTTTCTTCCCAGAGACATTCCTCCTGGGGTCCAGTGCCTCCTGCCTCTGTCTGGATTGATCCCTCTCCAGATGTTCTGCATGGCAACAGCCTAGAATTTTACTAAGTATTATCCTAGTTTTGGATACTAAGTATTATCCCAAGTTTTCCCTTTGTGTCTCCCCTTGTGTTGAATCTCTTGTTTCCTGGAGCCTATATCTTCCTATTTCTTGTTTTTTTTTTTTTAATCTCATTTTAATGAAGTCTATCATCAATAACTTCTTAAAGAGTTCATGAGAACAATATTTTTTAAATCTTGCAAAACTGAAAGTGTCTTTAATTTACTCTCCTTAGCAGTTTGTCTCGTAATCTGGAGACTATATAAATCATTTTCCCCTACATTTTTTATGTTGTTGGTCTCTTGTCTTCCAGTTTCCAGTATTGCTGTTGAGAAGCATTGTGCCATCAGGATCCTTGGATCTGGGGTGGGTTTTTTTTCCCCTCTATGGGAGCTTTTATAAACATACATTCCTTTATTCACAAACATTTATTTAGCAGCCATTTACTGTGCCAGGTTCTGATTAGAAGCTAGGAACTATAGCATCAAGAAAACAAAGGCATATATCCCCATTTTTGTGAAGCTTACATTCTAGTGGGGGAAGGCCCACAAATAATAAGCAAGATAAATAAGTAAAATATGTAATATATTAGATAGTTATAAGTATTTGAGCAGCAGAGGAGAATATGAAGTGTAAGAGGTGGAAATCTGGATCCCTTAGAAGGGAAGTTTGAGGAAAGACTTGAAGGAAGTGAAAGAGAAAGCCCCCATATCCAGGGGATGACCATTCTGGACAGAGAGAACACTAAGTGCACAGGTCATAAGACCATTGTTTAAGGAGCAATTAAGAAGGCAGCATGACTGAAGCAAAATGAACAAGGTAAAAGGCAATGAGGTCAGATGGAGTCGGATCTTACAAGAACTTGGCTTAATTTTTTAGTTATTTAAATCCAGTTAACACACAGTGTAATATTAGTTTCAGGTGTACAATATAGTGATTCAACACTTCCATACGTCACCCAGCGCTCATCACAACAACTGTACTTCTTAATCCCCATAACCTACTTAACCCATCTTCCACCCACCTGCCACCTGGTGACCATCAGTTTGTTCTCTGTAGTTAAGGGTCTGTTTCTTGGTTTGCCTCCTCTCTCTCTCTCTCCCCCTCTCTCTCTCTCTCTCTTCCCCCTTGCTCATTTGTTTTGTTTCTTAAATTCCACATATGAGTAGAATCATATGGTATTTGTCTTTCTCTGAGTGATTTCACTTAGCATAATACTTTCTAGCTCCATTCGTGTCATTGAAAATGGAAATATTTCATTCTTTTTTTTAAAGTTTATTTATTTATTTTGAGGGCATAAGGGGGGGGGGGGAGGGGCAGAGAGAGAAGAAAGAGAATCCCAAGCAGGCTCTGCACTTGTCAGCTCTCAGCCTGATGAGGGCTCAAACTCACGAACTGCAAGATCATGACCTAAGCTGAAATCAAGAGTCAGATGCTTAACTGACTGAGCCACCCAGGTTTCCCAAGATTTCATTCTTTTTTATGGCTGAGTAATAGTCCTTTGTATATGTATACCACATCTTCTTTATCCATTCATCAATTAGTGGACACTTGGGCTGTTTCCATAATTTGGCTATTGTAGATAATGCTGCTATAAACATTGGGGTACATGTATATATCCCTTTGAATCAACATTTTCATATTGTTAGAGTAAATACTTAGTAGTACAATTGCTGAATCATAGGGTAGTTCTACATTTTTTAAAGTTTATTTATTTGAGAGAGAGAGAAGAGAGAGCAGAAGCAGGAGAGGGGCAGAAAGAGAGGGAAAGAGAGAATCCCAAGCAGGCTCTGTGCTGTCAGCATGCAGCCCAATGCAGGGCTCAATCTTATGACCATGAGATCATGACCTGAGTCAAAACCAAGAGTCAGATGCTTAGCCAACTGAGCCACCCAGGTGCCCCTATTTTTAACTTTTCAAGGAAACTCCATACTGTTTTCCACAGCGGCTGCACCACGTTGCAT
The DNA here is from genome assembly GCF_018350215.1 of Panthera leo. NCBI lineage: Eukaryota > Metazoa > Chordata > Mammalia > Carnivora > Felidae > Panthera > Panthera leo. The sequence continues at coordinate 94,291,529 of NC_056680.1, forward strand.
TCCCACCAACAATATAAGAGAGTTTTTCTGTTCTCCACATCCTCACCAACACCTGTTGTTTCTTGTGTTTGATTTTAGCCATTCTGACAGGTATGAGGTAATATCACATTGTAGTTTTGATTTGCATTTTCCTGATGATCAGTGATGTTGAGCATCTCTACACGTGTCTGTTGACCATCTGTATGTCTTCATTGGTAAAATGTCTATCCATGTCTTCTGCCCATTATTAAATTGGATTATTCATCTTTTGGGTGTTGAGTTTTATAAGTTCCTTACATATTTTGCATACTAACCCTTTATCAGATATGTCATTTGCAAATATCTTCTCCCATTCCATAGGTTGCCTTTTAGCTTTGTTGATTATTTTATTTGCTGTGCAGAAGCTTTTTATTTTGATGAAGTCCTGATAGTTTATTTTTGCTTTTGTGTCCCTTGCCTCAGAAGATATGTCTAGAAAGAAGCTGCTACAGCTGATGTCAGAGAAGTTACTGCCTGTGTTCTCTTGGATTTTTATGGTTTCCACTCTCACATTTAGGTCTTTAATCCATTTTGAATTTATTTTTGTGTATGGTGTAAGAAAGTGGTCCACTTTCATTTTTTTGCATGTTTCTGTCCAATTTTCCCAGCACCATTTGTTGAAGAAACATTCTTTTACCCATTGGATGTTCTTTCCTGCTTTGTCAAAGATTAATTCACCATATACTGTGGGTTCATTTCTGGGTTTTTCTATTCTGTCCCTTGATCAATGTGTCTATTTTTGTGCCAGTACTATACTGACTTGATTACTACAGCTTTGTAATATAACTTGAAGTCCAGAATTGTGATGTCTTCAGCTTTCATTTTTCTTTTTCAAGGCTGCTTTGGCTATTCGGAGTCTTTTGTGGTTCTATACATATTTTAGGGTTGTTTGTTCAAGCTCTGTGAAAAATGCTATTGGTATTTTAATAGGGATTGCATTAAATGGGTAGAATGATTTGGGTATTATGCACATTTTAACAATACCTGTTTTTCCAGTTCATGAGCATAGAATATCTTTCCATTTCTTTGTGTCATCTTCAATTTCCTTCATCAGTGTTTTATAGTTTTCAGAATACAGGTCCTTCACTCATTTGGTTAGGTTTATTCCCAGGTATCTTACTGTTTTTGGTACAATTGTAAATGGGATTGAATCCTTAATTTCTCTTTCTACTGCTTCATTATTGATGTAGAGAAATGCAACAGATTTCTCTATGTTGATTTTGTATCCTATGACTTTACTGAATTCATGTGGCAGTTCTAGCAGTTTTTTGGTAGAGTCTTTCAGGTTTTCTGTATATAGTATCATGTCATCTGCAGATAGTGAAAGTTTTACTTCTTCCTTGCTGAGTTGGATGCCTTTTATTTCTTTTTAAAAAATATTTATTTATTTATTTTTATGAGAGAGAGAGAGAGAGAGAGAGAGAGAGAGAGAGAGAGAGAGAGAGAACACAAACAGGGGAGGGGCAGAGACAGCGAGAGGGAGACACAGATCTGAAGCAGGCTCCAGGCTCTGAGCTGTTAGCGCAGAGCCTGACGTGGGGCTCTAACCCATGAACCATGAGATCATGACCTAGCCGAAATCAGATGCTTAATCTATTGGGCCTCCCAGGCACCCTGGATGCCTTTTGTTTCTTTTTGTTGTCTGATTGCTGTGGTGGGGACTTCCAGTACTATGTTGAGTAAAAATGGTTAGAATGGACATTCTTGTCTTGGTCCTGACCATAGAGGAAAAGCTCTCAGTTTTTCCCCATTGAGGATAATCTTAGCTGTGGGGTTTTCATATATGGCCTTTATTATGTTGAGGTATGTTCCCTCTAAGTCTACTTTTTTGAGGGTTTTTATCATGAACAAATGTTGTATTTTGTCAAGTGCTTTTTCTGTGTCTATTGAAATAATTATGTGGTTCTTATCCTTTCTTTTATTAATGCAATGTATCATGTTGACTGATTTATGAATATTGAACCACTCTGGCAACCCAGGAATAATTCCCACTTAATAGTGGTGAATGTTTTTTTAATGTATTGTTGGATTCAGTGTGCTAGTATTTTGTTGAAAATTTTTGCATCTATGTTCCTCAAGGATATTGGCCTATAGTTCTCTTTTTTAGTGGTGTTTTTATGTGGTTTTGGTATGGGGGTAATGCTGAGCTCAGAGAATGAATTTGGAAGATTTCCTTCCTTTTCTATTTTTTGGAATAGTTTGAGAAGAATAGGTATTAACACAAGAACTTAGCTTTTTATTCATAGGGTGCCTGGCTGGCTCAGTTGGTAGAGCATGCTACTTTTGATCTTGGGGTTGTAGGTTCAAATCCCATGTTGTATGTAGAGATTACTTAAAAATAAAATATTTTTTTTAACGTTTATTTATTTTTGAGACAGAGAGAGACAGAGCATGAACAGGGGAGGGTCAGAGAGAGAGAGGGAGACACAGAATCTGAAACAGGCTCCAGGCTCTGAGCTGTCAGCACAGAGCCTGACGCGGGCCTTGAACTCACGAACCGCAAGATCATGACCTGAACCGAAGTCGGACGCTTAACCAACTGAGCCACCCAGGCGCCCCAAAAATAAAATATTTTTTAAAAAGCTTTTTGTTCTAAAAAAAATTAGGTGCTGTTGGAGAGTTCTGAGCAGAAATGTGACTGCTTTGACTTTTGTTGGCTGGGTAAATAATCACCTGTGGGCAGAGTAGGGCAAACACTTAGAATGCTATTGCAGTAATTCAGATGAGAAGTAGTGTGGCTTGGACCACAGTGGTCGTAGTAGGATATGAGAAATGGTCAAATCCTGGGTATATCTTAAAGGTAGAGCTAACAGTTTTTTCTGACTTACTAGATGCAGAGTGTGAGAGAAAGAGAGGAGTCAAACATGACTCCAAGGTTTTTGACCTGCAAAAATAAAAGAAAGGAGTTGCCTTTGAGGGAGGTAGAGAAGCCTGTGGGAGGAACAGGTTGGAGGGTATATATCAATAACTCAGTTTTGTTCATATTAAATTTGAGATACCAAATGGAGATAACAAAAAAAGAGAGTCTGGGGAGAAGTTGAAGCTGAGATGTAAAGGTAAGAGTCATCAGTATACTGATGGTATTTAAAGTCATGTGCCTGGATTAGATCACTCAGGGAATGTAGTAGATTCAAAAGTCCAAAGACTGAACCCTGAGGCACTCCAACAATTGGAGGTTGAAGAGATAAAAAGGAGTCAGTAGAAAAGACATAAAAGGAACAGCCAGAAAGTTAGGAGGAAAACTATGTAAAGGTTATATATCCCTGCAAGTAAAGTGAAGAAGTTTCTCAAGGAGGAGAGGGTGATTGTGTGTGTCAAATTCTACCGATAGATCAAGGAAGATGAGGCCCAATAGATGATCTTAGACTTGGCATCATGGAGATCATCAGAAACTTCTGGTAGAGCAGTTTCAATGGCATGATGGAGATGAAAAAATGTTTAGAATGGGCCTAAGAGAAATGGGCAGAGAGAAACTGGAGACAGCTGGAGAGTTACTGAAAAGAGAAGGAAAAAAATAGAACAATGTCTGGAGAAATTAAGCTAACAGAAAGTTGGTTTTACACACACAAGTAAACAGAAAGAAAGAAAGGGAACATATTTATATTCTAATGAAAAATGATCCTGTAGCAAGGGAAAAATCGATGATTCAGGAGAGAAAGGGGAGACTTGCTGGAGCAATCTCCTTGAATGGGCAAGGAAGGATGAAATCTAACACACAAGAGGAGTTTGCTTTTGCCAGAAGAGCTCATCAAAAGTGACGAGAGAAGGTAGTTCATGGGCCTCACAATGCAGGTAGGAGGATGTTGTGGTGGTGAAAGTTTGTGAAAGATCTCTTTTAATTGTTTCCAGTTATCTCTCAGCAAAAGAAAACAAGGTTGTTAGCTGAAAGTGAGGATGGTGGAAGAGGGTTGGAGTTCAATAAGAGAGGAAAAGGTATGAGGTAGTTACTAAGAGAATGAAACATGGAAGTATAGCACGAGTAATGTAGCATTAAGAACCCACTAGCGGTTACTGTCATTAATTTAAAGTGAAACCAATCAGCATGGGTTTTTTGCAGTCTTCTTGCGGAGGGTTGGGTACAAAGAGTGAGGTTAGAGCTGGATTTAACCAAAATTGTTGTTTTCTCAAGCAAGGGCAAAGAAGGAAGAAGAGCAAGGAAGATGAGGATACAAGATCTCTTTATCCCTAGAATTCTGTTATTTCTCAGTGACTGCCTTGGTGGAGTACTTCCATTCATTATGCTAGGCAATCTGTAGGCTCTTTCAAAGTGTAATGTCATGCTCTTTTGTTTTGGGAAATTCTCATGTATTATTTCTTTCATATTTATCTCCTCCACTTTCTCTGTTATCACTTTCTAAAATTCCTACTAGTTGGATGTTAGATCTCTAATTTTCTTATTTTTTCTCATGTATCTCCTTCTCTTCCTTGTTTTGTTATACCATCTGAGAAATTTTCTGACTATTAGCCTCTAACTCTTCTATTGAATTTTTCATTTTCACTCTTCTTTTTATTTTCTAAGAGCTTATTCTTGGCCACTAAATATTACTTTTTTTATAGCCTTCTACTTTTGCCTCATGTATACAAACAATACCCTCTCTTGATCTCTGAGGATATACATTATATGTGCTTAAATTTTTTTTCACTCTCTACACTTTCTCTGTTTTCTCTAAGTTCCTTGTTTATTTTGGCTTCCATTTTAAATGTTAAAAGTTTCCTTCAAGTTTCTGGTAATTCTTGATTGTTTGTATGCAAATATATATGTATAGGGAGGGCTCACTGATGAGTGGGCTCCTGTAAGGGAGATTTACCATGACTATTGAGTTAGAGGGCCTCCAATTACTTTTCATCTTCTCTTGGAGTTATCCATTTCCTCAGGATTCTTGCAGTACCCCATATAGGAGTATTTGTCCAGCCTCCAAAATTCTGGAAGCCAAGAAGAGAAATGGGAGCAGAGAGGTTTGCTAAATCTTATATCAGTTTAGTGCTTTATTCCTAACCTCAGCTGTTCCTGGTATTTATAGGTTCAGAACCTCTCTGATTCAAAATTTCTAGATAGGACTTCTGATACCCAGCTCGGCACATAAGGAGCTTGGAAATCTGTCCTAATAAGTAAAAAGCTGAACAGGCTGAAAAATCAACAACTCTTCTTTGATCCATGAGAGGGGAAGACACAGGGCGAATAGCTGCTCCCAAGAGAGACGGGTGAATACATGGAAGTCATGACTAGAGCAGAGACTTGTGGGTGGAACTGGCTGGGGGAACCAGTCAATTGATGAATTTCTGGAGGTTCAGTGTGGACAAGTATAAGAATTAAAAACTTGGATGTTTATATGAGGTTGAGAGTTAAAAACTTGGATGTTTATATGAGGTAGATAATTGAGGCTTGACCACTAAATATATATCCATATTAGATATACAAGAAATTAAAAATAATTCAACAGAATTCAACAGCAGCAGTTCTTAATTTTATCTCTTTGCATTCTCCAACCCTGCAGAAAATGGTTAGCAGATTGTAAATGCTGCTTCTGTTTTCTGAGAATGAAAGAGCATAGTATAATAGCAAAGCTTCATGACTTGACCAAGAACTATTTTTATGAGGATTTTCCAGATGCTTTCTTTTTTATTATTATTTAAATTTTTTTAGTGTTTATTTATTCTTTGAGAGAGAGAGACAGAGCATGCGTGGGAGAGGGGCAGAGAGAGGGGGAGACACAGACTTTGAAGCAGGCTCCAGGCTCTGAGCTGTCAACACAGAGCCCATCGTGGGGCTCGAACCCACAGACCGTGAGATCATGACCCTAGCCGAAGTCAGACGCTCAACCAACTGAGCCACCCAGGTTCCCCCCCGCCCCCATACTTTCATCAACTGAGTGTGTGAGGGGGAGATGCTAGTCTCTATTTGTATAATTTTACTAAATGTTTTCTCAAAAGGTCTTTGATTTTTTTTCCTTGTTTGGAAAAAAAGGTTATTTAGTGTTTTGAAACCACTTTTGACTGACCAGTTTTAATTAATGGTTTTGCAATTATGCCACCACTGTATCTTAAAGATTACAAAGATGAAATTGCAAAATTGAAAATATTCTAGTTACTTTTAGAAAGTTTCACTGTGGGAGCACCTGAGTGGCTCAGTTGGTTAAGCTTTCAACTATTGATTCTGGCTCAGGTTATGATTTCATGGTTTCCTGAGTTCAAGTCCCATGGTGTGTGCACTGATCATGCAGAACCTGTTTGAGATTCTCCCTCTCTCTCTTTCTCTCTCTGCTCCTTCCCCACTTGCACTCTGTCTCTCTCAAAATAAATAAATAAACTTCTAAAAAAAAGTTTCACTGTAGACATTACATGTTATTATCATTTAGATTCTTTGAGATACTACAATGATCTTCTTAACAGATTATAACTGATCATTATTTTAATATCTTATGCAAAGTTTTACCATCATTTAAATGTTAAAATGAGGACAGATTATGGAATGTGTCAAGCCACAGAATTGCAGTGTGGTCTACAAGAACTATGATTAATAGCCACAATATCTTTCTTTCAAAGTAAGATTGCCTTTTAATTTTTAAGAAAAATCCAGTTTTTGAATGTACACCAGTTTTGAAGAACACCCTATGGGTGATCCGAAATTATCATAGTCCTTTTCATATATTTATAAAATTCATACAAAATATATTTCATATGTTTAAAAAAAAGTCCTGCTTTAAACCTAATAACATCGTGATGCATTGTCCTTGGCCGCAGGAAGAAAGCAAACATGGTCATGGTTAAGGGTACTAAATTTTACCATCTGAAAGACCCAAGATCAATTCCTGTATCTGCCTTTTATCAGCCCCATGACCTTGGGAAAGTTGCATAATCTCTCTGCAGTTCACTGTCCTCATACCAATGTGGAGATAATATGTTCTTCATAGAGTGGATAGAATTATGTTGAGATAATGTGAATGAAGCATTTAGACCATGACTGATAGGTATCAGCCTGCATAATTTCTTCCTTTTTTAGCAACTGTAGTTTTGTTCCCTTTTAGGAACTGAAATTCTAAAACAAAAAAATGTGGTGTAACAACTTGTTTTTTATTCTTACTTGTTCTCTTCTTTATTTAAAAACCAATACTTCAGTTTTGTAAATGCACATTCTAGTCTATCATTACTAATATTTAACCAATAATGAGGTAAATTTCTTTGATATGCCTGTTGTTCTCATGCCAGTGCTTCTATGATGATAAACCATTTGGGGCCATTGTCGAATCCCATTGGGTGATGTGGAATGTAAACAAGTCACATAATATGAAATCATTACATCACTAGGTTCATCCAGAAGTCCAAGTAAATGTATTTTTAATTTCATTGATTAACCTAACTATGGTAACTAGAACAAATCGAAATTTATTTTTCTGACCTAAGAATTCTGGAGGTGAACAATTTTCAGTGGCTTAGCAAAGTTAGGGCAAATATCTCTGCAATTTTCTTGGTCTTTGAGCACAGACAAAATGACTGTGGGAGCTCTAGGAATTGTGTCCAGGAAGAAAGGGTATTGGCTGAAGAACACATGAGCCATCTCTGGTGCTTTCTTTATCCTTTTTTTTTTTTTTTTATTGTACTATAATTTATATGTAGGAAAATGAACTATCTTCAACATACCAATCCATGAGTGTTAACAAATCTATAAATCAACACATAGAGTATTTCTGTCACCCTCGGAAGTTCCCTTGTGCTTCTTTTCAGCCAGTTACCTCACCCACCCGAAGCCACTGTACTTCTGATTTCTATCAGTAAAGCTTAGTTTTGCCTTCTTGAATTTCATAAAAATGAAACCACACAATATATACACTTGTCTGTGTTTTTTCACTCAACATAAAACTTTTGAGATTCTCTTATGTTATATATATCAAGAAATTGGACTTTTTATTGCTGAGTAGTATTTCATTGCCTGTGCCTTTTTAGTCAGAATACCAAAAACTTTCTAAGATACTTGCCTAGTAAACGTCTACTTGCATCTCATGGGTCATACCTGGTTACGTGGCCAGTCCTTGTTGCAAGGGAGGCTAGGAAAGTATTTGTCTTTCTAGCTTCTATCATGGGAGGTTAGAAAAGAGGATCAAGTTAGGAATGGCTTTTGAGTAGCCAAACAACAACACCTGCTAAAATGAATTTCAAATTTTTAAATTTTATGATGAAACTTAGGTTTCATTCTTGTTTTTTAAATTTTATTTTTAGAAAGAGAGACAGAGACAGAGAGAGCACCAGTAAACACACAAGCAGGGAGAGGGGGAGAGGGAGAAAGAGAGAATCTCAAGCAGGCTCCACATTCAGCGAGGAGCCTGACACAGAGCTCGATCCCATGGCTGTGAGATCATGACCTGAGCTTAAATCAGGAGTCTGACACTCAACTGACTGAGCCACCCAGGCGCCGGGGTTTCATTCTTTTTATTAAAAAGTGCTGGTTATCTTGTTTCTCTTATTTGTATATTACTGTTTGAGAGGCACAAAAATTTCCAAGGTAAATATAAGCTTTAATTGGAAAGAAACCAGTGAAAAAAATTTTAATGAGAAATGAAGCTGTTTGCTTCACAATTAAGAAAATTTTCTTAAATTACAATATATAAATTGTTTAAAAGAGAAAAATAAAAAATAAAATTATGAAATGTGTAATTGGAATACTAAAGAATATTGTCCAAAACTGCACTGTCCAATATAATAGCCACTAGCTGCATTTGCCTATTTAATATAAAATAAAATAAAATAAAATAAAATAAAATAAAATAAAATAAAATAAAAATTTAGTTCATCAGTTTCACTGGCCTCTTTTGAAGTATGCAATAACTGCATGTGGCTAGTGGCTACCATGTTAATGCAGATATAGAATATCTGAAATATATAGAATATTTCTTCAGTCATTGTGGAAAGTTCTATATGACAACACTGCTCAAGAAAGAGGGACAAGATAACAAATAATAATTACTTGCCATCATTGGAATAGAATCTTAATTGATTTGGAGAAATATAAAAGAGTGGTGGGTAATTTTACTACAGAAAGATTTAGCTAATAGATTTGGAGAACTAATCAAAGAATGGTGGGTGGTTTTACCACAGAAAGATTTAGTTAATATTTAAGTGAATATTAGCGCCAGAGAGGGAGAAAGAGAGAAGTAAAATTTTTTTTTCAGTAAGTACTTATTGAGCACGCATCATGTGCCAGACTTTGGGAGTATAGCAATGAACAAAATAAACAAAATCACTGTTTGGGGGGCATTTCTGACATGAGATGGAAGACATAATAAACAAATGACACCAGGTAATGACAAGTGCTATGAAAAAAATGAAACCAGGCAAGGAATGAAGGAGGACATTTTTATAGAGTATTCAGGAAAGGCCTTCTCTGATACAATGATAATTGTGCAGAGACCTGAAGGGTATTAGAAAGTGAGCGGTCTGGCCACTGGCAGAAAGAGCATTCTAGGCAGTGGGAATATCAAGTCCGAAGACCCTGAGTCAGATAACACTTGGCTTTTTGAAAAAAGGCCAATGAGGCCAGTGTGGCTGGATCAGAGTAAGTAAGACAGAGAGGGTAGATGAACTCAGAGATGAAATCTGATATGCTTTATGAGGATTTGGGATTTTACTCTAAAAGATATGGAATGCAATTGAAGGATTTTGGGTGGAGGAATTGATATGGGACTTATATTTTATAAGGATCAGTCTGACTACCATGTAGAAAATATACTGTGAGGAGGCAAGGGGAGAAACAGAGAGGCCAGTTATGACCTGAGCAAAAGTCAAGGTGAGAGATCATGGTGGCTTGGACCAGGGAGGTACTTGTGGAAGTGAGGATAAGTGGCAGGGTTATGGATATATTTGAACACAATTTACATTAGACTGAATAAGAGTAATGAGAGAAAGAGAAGGGACAAGGGTGACTCCAACATTATTGGTCTGAGGAACCCCTAACGTAGAGTTACCATTTACTGGGAGAGGGTAGACTATTGGAACAGCAAGTTTGGACATATTTAAATGTATATTGCGTATTCAAGTAGAGTTATCAAGTAAGTGATTAGATATTTAAAGTTGGAGTTCAAGAGAGAGTCCAAGCTGGAATTATATGTAGGCAGCATAGAGGTGGTGTTTTAGGCAATGGCACTAGGTGAGATCACCAAAGTAGTGAGTGGAAATAGAGGAAAGATCTGAGGACTGACTTTGGGCACTGAAGCATTTAGAGGTCAGGAAAATAAGGAGGAAATAGATGTGAGCATTGGATTTGGCAACACGTTGGCCATTGGTGACCTTGACAAAAGCAGTTCGGGTAGAGTTGTGGGGATGAAAGCTTGCTCGCCAGTTCTAGCCCCAATGGCACGAAGGTCTTGGGAAGAAACAGCTTCCACTTAAGAAGACTGCAGGGAAAGCAGTATGGTAGGGGAGAGTAAGTTTCAGCCGATGAAAAAGCAAAGGAAAAGATCAGAGAAGAGGTTTCAGATATTTGAGATTTTGCTGACTATACTTGGTGAGTTCCAAAAGGCACATTGGAAAAGTTTGATTTGAGAGATGAAAGAGAAATAGTTGGAAAGGAAGCAAAAGATAGGGGTTGTATTACAGAATATGTGAAAGGTTCTACCAAGTTTTAGTTTAAAATAAGAAGAAGAGATCCCTCATTGGGAATGCTGGCCTTGGAGAGACAAGACAACCAGACTTTGCTCCAGGCTCCTTAGCCATGTTTGTCTGAAATGGCCTTTAGCACTGTACTTCCTCCACAAGAACTGTGATTAGCTGGCTGTGTTACTGCAGGACTGGTGTGGTGTGTGTGTGTTCTTCCTGTCCATTCACTGTGGGTTCCAGGAGAGGTTGGGGTGTGTTTGGGGTGTGTGTGTGTGTGTGTGTGTGTGTGTATTTTAGAGGGAGAGGCTAAGAACCTTTGGACACAGGAGTCACGCTCCCTCCAGTTACTGAACTGGTGGGCATTTCCTGAGAGAGGAGTTGTGTGTGAATTGTCTCTTGGGTCTCTAGGGCATTCGTGGTATTAGAGGAAGATGAGGGACCTAGAAACACCCAGCAAGTACCACTGTGGTTTGTCAGCTGCTAAACTGGAGAAGCATGTACCCTACAGAGCAAGCTATTGCCTCCAGTGTCTGCAGGACCCTCCTCTGCTGTGACAGCACTGCTGCCCCAGGGGCAGTGGTGTTTTTCAAAGGGACCTATTCTATTGTAGCCACTTTATGATCACAAGCCTTAGTGTGACTCAACACTTGTGGGCTTTCTATTCTGTCTATATCTATGTGCATAGTAACACCTAATCTGGCAGAGGTGGGCAGAATGTCTTCACAATGTCATATTGCTAGCAGATGTCACACTGGCCTCTGAGGAAACTGTACTGTCTTGTTTCTACATTAAGTACGTAGTCACGTGAATATACTGCCATGTCACTGTTAATATTACTAGTTTTATACTTGGAAAATGGTACTTGCCTCTTTTAAATCTTTTCTCTATTTAACCTCCTTTTCCCCATCTCAGTGCTCCCTTCCTAACTGAATAATGTCTTAAAAAGCAATTAAGTAATTAAATGTCTCTAATCTTTAAAAAAAAGTGGAGAATTAAAGCCATTAACTGCATGATTCAGTCATTTGCTGTGCTCAAGTGTTCTAGAGTATTGCATTAATTCTCTTGTTTAGGTTGTATCATGCAGATACAACTTCCATAAATTATCAAAGATAAAACATATGGAATTAAAGAAAGGGAATCAAAATTGCATATAGGCTTTGTGGATTTGTTGTTTCCACTACTTTCTCGTCTCTAGTTACTAGAGGCTCATACATGATTGATACAATAATTTGGATTAAAATATATGGAACAGAAATTATGACAACAAGTATTGAAAACCAATACATGTTTTTCATTAACAACAGGTAATTGGAAGAAAACCAATCATGGAAAGTACAGCAATGCCAATCATAGAATGTGTGATCTGTTTCCAATTTTATGTCTTCACACCTAAGCCTTTTTAATTTTTTAATTGACTCCCTTGGTCTGTCTAGGTAGGACTGAATTTCATTGATATACAAATCAATATTCCCTATTACATAAGAACGCAGAACTAATCAGATGTACATGCTGGAAATGAGGACAAATTCGGTGAAATCATTATTTATAGCAATAGATAAAGCACAACGTGCTTAAAAATACTTATTTTAGAGAGAGCACGTGTGCAGGGGCGTGGGTAAAAAGAGAGAGAGAGACAGAGTGAGAGAGAGAGAGAGAGAGAGAGAGAGAGAGAATCCTAAGCAGGTTCCATGCTCAGTGCAGAGCCCAACACAGGGCTTGATCCCACAACCCTGGATCAATCAAATTCAAGAGCCGGATGCTCAACTGACTGAACCACCCAGGTGCCCCTAAAAATATTTTTATATAAATGAGTTGTATATCCTGTATTAATAGGTTTCTTTAGAGTTATTCAGGTCATGAGTATCCTTATGAATAAAATGAAAATCAAATATTGATTGGCAATATGCTTAATCAAAGACTTTACAACCAATGCTAAATCATCATGCTAAATATACTGTTTTTATATATAAGGGTTGGAAAAATAAATAATGCCTTTTGAGTTATAAAATATATTCTATGAATACCATCTTTATTAGATTTTCACTGATTAGGACTCTTGTGTTTTGCCAACCTGGTGAGTTTGAAATAGTGTCTGAGTATAGTTGTAATTCACGTTTGTTTTATTATGAGCTAGATCCAGCATTTTTCCATATGTTAAAGAACTATTTACATTACTTTTTCTGTGAACTGTTAATATATTTGTCTGTTTTTCAAACATAGATTTAAAGACTACCTTCCTTTATTAGAATTATATCATATATACATTTTGCCAAATTTAAATTCTACAGCAAAATCTATACTTAAAATGGTAAAAAAGAAATGCTAATTTCATATCTGTGTTGGTAATGTATTTAGCATTGCTTATATAATAGAATCTGTCTCAGTCTGTTTGGGTTATGCTAATAGAATACCATAAACTAGGTGGTTTACAAATAAGAGAAATGTATTTCTTGCCCTTCTGGAGGCTTGAAGTCTGAGATCAGGGTACCAAGGTGGCTGCATTCTGGTGAGAACTCTCTTCTGTGTTGTAGACTGCCAACTTCTCATTATATGTTCACATGTCAGGAAACGAGGAGGGGACTCTCCAGAATCTCTTTTATAAGGGCACAAATCCTATTCATGAGGGCTCTGCTGTTGAGACCTAATCACCTATAAAAGGCCCTACCTTCAAATATCATAACAACACGGGTAAAATTTCTATATATGGATTTGGAGGGGGACACAAACATTCAGTATATAGCATCACTCACCTCAGACCACCTGCATCACTGACACAGTAGGTTGCCTATTAAATGTGCAGATTCCTAGGTCCCTTAGGTCTGAATCAGGCCTTCTGACCTAGAAATTTACATTGCTGATAAGCACTCAATGTAATTCATATGCATATTAAAGTTTGAGAACCCCTGTAGTAGTAGAAATCAGCAAATGTGGACGTCAAAAGAAAGCCAGTATAGCAATACTTCGACAAACTAGATTTTAAATCAAAGACTGTGACAAGAGATGAAGAAAGGCACTACTATATCATAATAAAGTGGACTATCCAACAAGAAGATCTAACAATTATAAATATCCCCAACATGAAAGCACCCAAATATATAAAACAATTAATAACAAACATAAAGTAACTCATTGATAGTAATACAATAATGGTAGAGGACTTTAACAGCCCACTTACATCAATGCACAGATCATCTAAGCAGAAAATCAACAAGGAAACAATGGTTTCGAATGACACACTAGGCAAGAAATCTGGACATTAACAAAATATCAACAAAAATTTTTAAGCTACTATAGAAATGTTTAAAGCTTGAGGTTAAAATCACTCTTGTAAAGGAAAATCAGCAAACTTTATAATTCTAAATCAATTATATCTGTAGACTTTGAAGTTCTATATTTTAAACCAGTAACTTAGGGTATTTTCTTTCAAAAATTAGTACTGTCATATCTGAGTTTATCAATATAGATGTCAGATTGAATTCCTTCTAATACATTAACTCTTTTAAATCTTTAGATAGTTTTTAGTACATGATTGCCAGAGAATTCCAACTGGTATTCTAGTCATTAGGTTAGAAAAAGGAGTTTGTGGGGCACCTGGCTGTCTCAGCTGGTGGAACTTGCAACTCTTGACTTCGGGGCTGTGAGTTAGAGCCCAGTGTTGGATGTATAGATTACTTAAAAATAAAACCTTTTAAAAAAAGAAAAAGAATTTTGTGATGATTTTTGGCTGATAACTTATTCCAAGAGACTCTCTAGTAAAGTTTTATAGACTACACACACACATGCACACACAGAGGAGTATATAAACACATTCAGAATTTTCTTCCATACCTTCACAGAGGTGAATTCTATTCCTGGTTTCTTCGATGAATGATGAGAGACTGGAAATTGATGTGAAAATACGTAGTGAAAATATATATTAATTCTGGAGATACAGAAAAAGTTCAAATATTTTATATTATTTTGCCTATAGTTTAAATAGAATACTGTTTAATAGATCTGTTTGTTAGGTTCCTTAAAAATGGAAAGAAAAGTTATACTCAGATCACCTTTGGCAATGGAATTTTAGTTTACTAAGGGTTTACTGAGATATAAGGTAGCCCAGGACAATATTCCTGAGTCAGTTACTCCAGGAACTTCCCAGACTGGAAAGTATGGCATGACAGGTCTCATGGAAAATTGGAATCATGCCTATATTCTCTTAGTTCATAAGGCATTTTTACTTTACAGAGGGAGAGAATGTGAGTAAGCCCATATACAACCATTCAAAATGGAGTGCCAAAATTGGTTAAAATTTTAATGCCACACCAACACAGGAGTTCAGCCTCCTTTGTGTCCAGTCTTTACAGAGGTTCAAACATTTGTACCCAGGATGAATAGGCTGGTTTCACTCAAATCTAACACAAGTCATAGCAACTCAGAGCAGTTTGCTTAAGGAGGACATCATAAGTATAGTGGGTATTCAGCATTTTACAGACACGGCTGAAACAGAAGAGACACTGAAATACTAATTGTTTAAAATTTCCTTTCATATCTAAACTAAATGTATCTTGACTCTAAAAACTACATGGACTTTGATACAACTCTTTTGGAAACTCATATAGTTTATATTTTTTGCTTGGCAGTATTAAAATCCTTGAAGATCTGGGGCGCCTGGGTGGCTCAGTCAGTTAAGCGTCCGACTTCGGCTCAGGTCACGATCTCGCGGTCCGTGAGTTCGAGCCCCGCGTCAGGCTCTGGGCTGATGGCTCAGAGCCTGGAGCCTGCTTCCGATTCTGTGTCTCCTTCTCTCTCTGCCCCTCCCCCGTTCATGCTCTGTCTCTCTCTGTCTCAAAAATAAATAAATGTTAAAAAAAATTTTAATAAAATCCTTGAAGATCTGAAAATACAATATAGTCTATTCAGTAATCAATTGCAATGTCTTGGATTACTGGTTTATAATTCCATTTTGATGATAGTAACACCTTAGGTTTCTCATCATGGGTTTATTAAGCCACTTTAAACAAGTACTAATTTCATAAGTCATGAATAATCTTTTGAAACTTAAAATATTAAGCAAAAATGTCTTAAGTTTTACTTAGTACATTCTGTAAGTGCGTACTGATTTTGTTTGGAGAAGCGGTTTAGCAAAATGGAATAACACTTAGATCAGGGATCTGGGACTAGGACGTGGTAGGACTTTTCCTACCTAACCATGGAATTTGGGCAAGTTATTTAATCTCTTAGGCCTTTGTTTCTTATTCTACAAAATGTGGAAGATAAATCACTATTCTTCTTCCTATATTCTTTATTATATATACTTCATTTCTATTAATAAGTAAAAATAACCATTTTTGGTTTTAGCATTTAATGTCTCCTTTTTTTTCAGTTTAACCTTAATTACAAAGGGCCCTAGTCACTTCTGCAAAATAAACTAAATTGTATGTCCTGTAAATATTTGTCTGACGAAGCTTGTTGTGACATTGTGTATGGATTTCTGGCATTGCAGGAAATGTGATTCAGCAATCAATGCATGGGGAGCCCCATGAGTACCTGTCCGACTAGAATGGGGAGTTGGTGAAAGAGGGGAGTTGGAGTTATGAGGCATAGTAAAACTGGGACAAGTTATGGAAGGCTCTGAATGATGGATTTAGGAGTTTGAAGTTCATCTTACATGCAATAGGGAGTCATCTTTTTAAAAAAAATTTTTTAATGTTTATTTATTTTTGAGAGAGAGAGACAGAGTGCAAGCAGGGGACGGGCAGAGAGAGAGGGAGACATAGAATCCGAAGCAGGCTCCAGGCTCTGAGCTGCCAGCACAGAGCCTGACACAGGGCTCGAACCCAGGAACTGTGAGATCATGAACTGAGTTGAAGTCAGATGCTCAGCCGACTGAGCTACTCAGGTGCCCCAGGGAGTCATCTTATAATGTAGTGAAAGTTGTATCTTAGAAAGGTAATCTGACAGTTATGGGGATTAGTACGTAATGGGGAGGAATGAAGCCGATATACCAGTTTAGAATCTTCCAAAGTTTTCAAAGTGTGAGATAATGAGGGTCTAATCTACCATGTTGACAGTGGGAAAGGAAAAGTTGAGAAGGAATTAAAATCTGGGAAAGAAGGCAAAACAGGGCATGTTCCTGATAGATATGATGGATGAGGTAGAGACTAATACAAGATGTCTCCAAAATTTTAATTCGAGGAAACTGGAAGAAGGTCATTAACTGAAATAGAGAAGTTGGAAACGTTGCTATTGGAGGGAAGATCTTGAGCTTTGTTTTAGGCAATGTGAAGGGCAAATGATGGTGAGAAATGTTTAGTGGCATTGGTAGCTGGTAATGTCTTCTAATTAGGGAAGAAGCAAAGTTGTGAAGATTGACAAAATGGTGAAACAGCAGCATAGATACTGTATTTGGTTTAGCAGAAAAATATAGATGAAAGTTTTGTCTGAATAATTTTTGACCAGGTTATAATAACAGTTTAATATCATACAATCTTGTATCTGCATAGAAGACCTGTCTCCTGAACTCCAGACTTAGAGACCCAATTGATGTCTTTGTGACATCAATTCTTGGATACCTAATATGTGTCTATAACTTATGTCCAAAACTGAACTCTTGGTCTCCTCCAAATTTGCTTTTCCCCATCTCACTTACTGGCAATTCCATCGTTTGATCAGGCCAAAAACATTGGAGTCAGCCTTGATTCCTCTCTGTCTCAAACTTCACATTCAACATACAACTCCTATGGCACTATTAGTTGCATGTTCAAGATATATCCAGATTGTTATTTACCATCACTACGACTGTCCAAACTCCCATTATCTCTTGTCTGGATTACTGCAATAGCATTCAAACTGATCCCCCATAGGCCATCCTTATAACAGCCATATGTACTTTAACAACATGTGCCAGATCATGTCACTCATCTCAGCATTCTCCAATGGCTCTCTGTCTAAGAGTAAAAGCCAAAGTCCTTCTAATGACCTTCAGAACTCTATAGGATCTGGCCTCCTGTTACTTCTCTGACATCATCTCCTACTGTTCTCTTGGATCACTCTACTCTAGCCACCCTTATTTCCTGCTTTTTCTTTAATATGACAGCCATGCTCTAGCTTCGGGGCCTTTAGACTTACTATATCCTCACTTATCCCCATGGCTCATTCTCTCATCTCTTTCAAATCTTTGCCCAAATACCTTCTCAGGGAATGGATGAATGAATGATGTGAATAGGTGCCATCAGGAGGCATCAGAGCACTAGTGCCACATGCCCTTCTAACAGAAGTCAACACATAATTACCTTTCAACATTTATTGAACACCTATTACATATAAAACAGATGTGTATGATTGGCCGGTGTTAGTGAAGGGAAACGTTGAACTAATCTTGTTGCTTTAGAAGGTTCTTGAACATATTTAGTTAGCACATACTGGAGCAAACAGCTGACTTCCGTAGTCACTGAGAGAGCAGTATCTATTAACAAGCAAATATCTTGTCAGATAACCTAGGGCTTCCACCTTCTAGGCAATCAGGATCTACAAACGTAATCCTTCAATCCAGGCAGTAATGAAATCACTGCA
Source organism: Panthera leo (assembly GCF_018350215.1). Classification (NCBI taxonomy): domain Eukaryota; kingdom Metazoa; phylum Chordata; class Mammalia; order Carnivora; family Felidae; genus Panthera; species Panthera leo. The sequence continues at coordinate 94,309,688 of NC_056680.1, forward strand.
CGATTATAACACCTGGTTCTAGTCCCAGGTTGACTCTTAGCTTTGATTGGTGACTAAATTACTTCTCTTATTGGCTCAGTTCTTTTATTCTTATGATAAAATATCTAATCTCATCCATTGCCCAATTCAGGTTAAGGCAACAGGTTAGTATACACTTAGGTGTTACAACTGGCACATATATGTATGCATTGTGGAGTTTGAGAATACAAAGTCTTTTTTAAATGTAAGAATTTCTAAATTAGAGCTATTTAAAACTAGTCTTCAGGTTGTGGTAGACTTTAAAACTTTAATCTTTCCACTTTTAATCCTATTTTCACTAGCACCACTTATGTGGTTGAACTCATAGCTTATTTTAGTTCACACCTGCTAGTATTTGAGTCCACCCTAGCTCAAAACAAAGGAGAAACATGATCAGCCTGAGTTGTCAACCTGAGACATTAACATGTGTAGCTCACCTCAGAAATGCCTTTGAGGGTAAGACAGGCAGTCACAGATATTGACTCACATATATTAACAACCCTTCCAAAACTTCCAGGTAAGCCGAGGGAGAATCAGCAACTTGTTCAAGGTCATTCAAGCTAGAAAGTGTATACTGGCTTTTGTTCCCAACCCAGGTTCCAAAGCCGAGGTTCCTTTCAGGACATCATTGCTAAGAGGGAGATCCAAAGAGGAGTGGAAGGAGAATAAGCTATGGTTGGATACTTCTAAATGTGGTGGAGGGAACAAAGAGATCATAAAATCTATTTGGGGCGGCGTGTGAGGTGGGCCTTGAAGGATAAACCGGAGATTGGGCAGGCCGGTGTGGGGAAGAGCGAGGCGCTTTCAGCTAACGAAGTAATGAGAGCTGCTGGCCGATCTCCCAGTTCTTCGACTGGAGGAGTCGCTCTAGGTCGAAAAAATAACGTCCGGTGGGTCTTTTCTTGTCCCCCTACCCCAGTCTTTTCCTTTGGAGCTTTTCAACGGTCACCAACTTCACCTTTAGGCATATATTATTTTTATAACTTGAAAAATCTCCATGTTTTAAAAAAGCGACCACTGAGTCCCTTGCACAGTGGGTGGAGATCCCGCCAGACCCAGGCACACCCCCTCTCTCCCAGCTCCTTAGCCCGGCAGCCACCAGGGGAGCGTTTGTCCCCGGGGAAGGGCGCTCACCCCTGCGGTGGTTTTTGTCTGTGGGAGCCGGAGTCCGAGCAAGGGTTCTGGCAAGGGCGGTCCGGGCCTTGGCTCGCCAATCTGGCGGGGGCGGGGCGGCACGTGGGGCGGTGCCGCGGGCGCACCTGCCCGGCGCGGCGGGGCTCCCGGCGGCTGCGCGGACCGACGTCTTCCCTCCTCTATTTCCCCCTGCCTCCCGCCTCCGGCCTCCCGCCTCCCGCCTCGCCGTGTGTTTACGTGGAGACGAAGATGGCGGCGACGGTGACGGCGTTGCCCGTGCGGCTGAGCACGGTCAGCCAGTGAGCTCGTAGACTGGTTCCACTTTGGGCGGAGGGAGCGCCAGGCCCGGCCCTACTCCCTGGGACCGCGGAGCTTGCGGTCCCACCTCTGTCGGAATCGACCTTTCCTTTTTACCCCCGACCTTCCCTGTGTTCCCCCAGCCTTGTCTGCAGAGGCCATGGAGGACGAAGAGAGACAGAAGAAACTGGAAGCCGGCAAAGCTAAGGTAAGAGAGCCGGAGGCTGCTGGGCCCGTGGTGGGAGGCGGTGGCTGGAAAGGGGGTGGGAGAGGGCCTGGGAAGCGGAGATCGCAGTCCCGGTTCGCTGCCCGGGAGGGAGGTGCCGCAGGATCTGAATTTTCCCCTTGCCTTCTTCTTTCCTTTTTCCAATTAAAAAAGCCTGGTATTACTACCTAGCAGAGGATACTTCCGTGATGATTGGGTAGTGTGTCTCCTTTCTTGTGAATGCCCAAATTAAGTCCCCTCCTTTACTGTATTGCTATAAGCTGGTATTTATTGCTTCTAAATCTCCAGCCTTTCAGTTTTAGGGAGTTCCCTGGGTAGTGCAGGCATTGTGCTTTTCAGGGTGGGGATTTAGAGCTTTTCTTTATTTGGTGGGGGATTTGTACGCTGATCATCAGCTTAGCTTTCTTTGGTGGCACGCTGGCACTCTTGGATATGTGATTGGCCTGTGACAGCTGCCTTAGCAGTGGCTTGAGTGTGCCACAAGTGCCAGCTGTGAAGTTCGCTTAGGGGTGTTTTTAGAAGCGGAGCTTTGTATATTTGTGTTTGGAGGTCTTTGTCATGGCATGCGCTTTTGTATTGTGTGGAATGTTAATGCAGTCTGTGAATGGAACTGCGGGAGACGAAAGGTTCCATATTATAAGCAACACCTATAGAATTCCTTCTTTAAATAATTGAATTGTTATCTATGTCTCTAGGAATCCCTATTTTATGTCTGTGTGAAAGAAAAAAACGTAAAACAAACAATACAAGACTATGCACAGGTACTATTTACTGGGCTTCGTGAAAAATTTAATATAGTCAAGATATAAATAAAATAGCATATTTCTTTTAAAAATTACATATTCGAGTATATCTTCTAGCTGGCTTCAAAGGCCCCCTTCCTCCTTATGACGACGTTACCTTTTATAGTTTATATTCTGTCTTATTAGAAATAATTGTCAGCAATCATACTTGGACCACAATTAAATTATAATATTAACTTTTTTCTGTCTTCCTCTCCTTTCCAACCTAAAAATAAAAGAAAGGGGATCTATGATTTCAGTAATCATTGAAGGGTCATACCATGGAGGGATGCCATAGTAGATGCTCAACACAAGTTTTTTAAATGAATATGCATATAAACCAGCTTCATATTTCTGAAATACATTTGGCTTTCCCATAAGTTTCTTCTAAGATCAAAGCTTAAGTGCTTTTATGTTACCAGGTAAATTATTATTTTAAAGTCTGTAAATGGAGGGAAGGGGGAATCATGACATCTTCAGAAGCCCAGATTTGCTTACATTTCTGCAACCTGAGGGTCTGAGCAAGCTCTGAATCCAAGAAGGTGGAGGTAAAATGTGTGCCTCCTTTGAAAGCATAGATATTCTAATTAGACATTTGGTTTGTTACTTCAGAATTTGGATTCCCTGCCCCCAGAAGCATCTTTCCTAAAGATATATATAAAGCAGTCTTACAAAACATTGTTTACTTTGGGCCATGCGTATAATAATGGATTTATTTAAATTGATGTGGCCCCACCCCAAAAAATTCTGGTTTATTTGTATGTGTGTTTTGTCCTTCAAAACTCTGCGTGTAGGTTAAAAATCTTTTTCTTTTAATAATCCCTTTTATTGTAGAGGATTATCGCCTCTAGAGTTGAGCCCAATTTTTCTAGTCAGAAATCTGTCAGATTTATAAGGCAGGATATGTTTGTTGGAACGTTAGCTGTATAATGTAGAAACACTGGAAACAACATTCATAAAGAATATTCGAATAAATTGTTTTTTCAGCCATATCATGTAAGTTTGGTGGAATATTATACAGCCATTAAGATTATGAAGACTGATAGAATATGGAAAATAGATTGAAAACAGCATCATCAAAACTAGCGTGTATACATTATTTTATTTGTAGAAACTTGTGTGCTTTTAGATTAGGACTTAAAAACTTTGTATTGTAAAGTCATTTAGCAAACCTACATTGAACTCCTGTTTTATACCAAGAGTTGGAAATTTAGAGGTGGTGACAGTCTCTGTTCTCAAGTTGCTCACAGTTTAGTGGGAGAGACAGACATTGAGTAAGAACAATGAAAGAGAAGAACAGGATTTTGGATGAATTTTTTCATTTGTAAAAGTGCGATAAATGTTGCTACCTTGTCTAAGACTACTTTACAAAAGAAGGTTCTTGATATTAATGCAGCCAGGCATGGTGCCTACTACATAGTAGGTTCTCAATAAATATTTGCCTAATGAATGAATGAGCAGAATAACCATGAGTTGTTCATAGTACTACTTTACTAGCAAGTTATAATTTAATAACAGTAATCCAGAATTCCCTTAATTGGAAATTGTTATAGCTGGCCTCAGAAATCACTTAAAATGATTATTCCCAAAACTTATTTAGAAACTTGGTTTTCTAAATGGCTTGTTTATTCATTGGACTTAAATATTGTATTTGATAATACAGTAGTTTTATGAATCACAATTTCTGCATTTTTTTCTTAGTGTTTGGTAAGCTAGTCATTGAAAAATTTCCTTTTTGTATCTAGACTTTATAAATGATTATTTTTATGACTTGAGTGCAGTATAGTATGCTTTATAAAATATTTTATAATAACCAAAATCTGCAATGGTAGAATAAATTCTGGTATATGTAGCCATTAAAATAATACTACGAAGACTTTGAGTTGGGAAAATGTCCACAAATAATGCCAGGTTAATAAAAATGTTACCATAAAAGATGTATGTACATATGTATATGTGAAGACACTTGAAAAAAATGCAGAGATATAAATGATGGTTCTCTCTTGTGTGGTGGCTTATTGGCAATTTTGTTTTCTTTACACTTAGTATTTTCCAAATTGTCCACAATATATTTCTTTTAGGATTAGTAAAACATGTTTAAATGCCATTTTTAAATACAGTAAAAGCTTATCAAATACAGTATAAGGAAGAACTTGTTATATTGTAGTATGGTTATTACAGAGAATAAAAAAATGCACAGAATAAACTAGGTTTCCAAAGGACCCTCAGTTTGGTGTAGTCCTGCAACCTTAGTTCTTGTTGCTTGTATTACATATTTGGGAGCCTATAGTAGACTTGCACAGACTCCCTTTCTGTTTTGTAGTTCTTTTTTCCTTGCTGTCTATTCTCATTGCCGTGGTCACAGTCATCTTGCCTTGCTCCATCTGATCTGCTTCTTCCCCTAATTTGCTAGTTTAGATTTGCTGTGACTAGACAACCCAGTAAGTGAGTGTGATAGAATGGTTTATAAAAATCAAAATCAATGGAGCCCAGTTAGTGGGCTTTATGACAGTTCAGTTTTTCTACTACCTGTTGGTTTTTTTGGTTGCTCTTGGGTCCTCAGCTACTTCCTCGGTATTAATGTAGCAAGAAGCCGGACCCATGGAGATGTGAGACATTACTGCATTATTAAGTAAATATTTTCACAGCTGGACCAACCCTGTTTACCGGCTGCTAACAGGGATGGCACTACATAGGCTGTCCTTGTGTTAAACTACTTTAAGTGACTTCATTTTTTTTCCAAGTGAAATTATTTACACTGTTATATAAAGAAAGTATTGTAATGTTAGTGAACAAAATTAGAGGATAGTTGTGTATTTAATATTATTAATGTTATTACTCCTGTAAATTCACATTGGGTATACTTGACATTCTATCATGTAGCAGAATACAGTAAAACCAAAGTTTTGCTATTCAGCATTGTATGTAATTGGCATTATTTGGTGAATAATTATTATTGCTTTTTTTTTAATGTTTATTTTTGAGAGAGAGAGAGACAGTGCAAGCGGGAGAGGGGCAGTGCAAGCGGGAGAGGGAGACACAGAATCTGAAGCAGGCTCCAGGCTCTGAGCTGTCAGCATGGAGCCTGACGCAGGGCTTGAACTCACGAACCATGAGATCATGACCTGAGTCAAAGTCTGACCCTTAATCGACTAAGCCACCCAGGCACCCTCATTTGGTGAATAATTATTAAAATTTTTGCCTCTTGCACTCAGTAGTAATTATGTGATTTTTGTTTAATGAGCATTTTGAAGAGTAGTGCCAATTGTATGCAAAAAAGGACAGTGCTCTGTGCAAGCTGTATATTAGGTTATTGACAGCTAGACTTTTCAGTTACTACTTCCACTCTGATAGACAAAGTTACTTATGGTGTAAAATTGTTCTCTGCATATTTCAGATACACTGCTCCACTACTAAGAAAGTTGCTCTTCATCCTTGTTTCTTTAAAATTTTCTTTTTTTCTTTCTTTCTTTCTTTCTTTCTTTCTTTCTCTCGAATTATCATTTACTGTAACAGTTGTTCATTGTGACTTAAAAACTAATTCATGACCTTCAGGCTTTGTTGAAAAACAAAATATCATTTTTAGGTTATGAGCCTTAAGAGGGATAATACGGAGAAAAGAATGAGTAGAATAAGCTTCTTAAAACGTATATTGAAGAAAGGTTTCTAAGGCAAATCCAAGAAATGTCAGGAATCAGATCAGATGAAACATCCAACGAAGAGAGATTTAACAAGCAGGTCCCTCGTGTCAGTGAAACTGAAAGCTGAATGAGAACATGGAAGAGAGGAAGTGAAAAAGATAGGATATATCCAAGTGATTAGAATACCACTTGCCCAATAGACAAGATTGGACAGAAATTATTTTTACTAAACAAAAACTTTTAATGCATAAAGGTTGTAGGAAGAGCTAAACGATGTCTGCAAAATAGCTCTTATAGGCCTACTGATTACTGAAATGTAAACAAATTTCTAGTATGGAACTAGAAAAAGTTCTCATGGTAAATTATTAAACGTTATATGATAAGGAACATTATATTTCTTTAAGACACCACTAAAATTGAAATTAGCCATTTCATTGGTTAGCATCTCTTTTAAAACTTTAATTTGGAAAAGCTTCAGAATTTTAAAAAGTTTATTTATAGAGGCTGTTTTGCATCTGGGGTCTATATGTGTGAGAATTTATAATACTGCTACTTGGCATACTAGAAAAGGCACTAGGACTTTAGAGACATTTATTTGCTTATTTGTTCAGCTGACATTTTTGAACGCCTACAGTTGCGACTATGGACTTTTACTTAGCAAGCATTATTTAAATTATCACAAATTGTGTACTTTATGATCTTTGAGAGTAATCCTGTTGCAGGACATGAATCTCAACAGGTGTTGTGAAGAATAAGTGAGATAGTGATTGAGAACTTTTTGAGTTCTCATGCTAGATACAAAGAAGCTGTGATTTTTTAAAATTGAGATGAAATTCACATAACAAAAATTAACCATCCTAAAACAATTCAGTGGTATTTAGTAAGTACACAGTTTGTAACCACCAATTCCATGTAGTTCCAAAACATTTTTATCATTCCAGAATAAAACCTTGTACCCATTAAGCTGAAACTCTCATTCCCTCCTTTTACCAGTCCTCAGCAACTACCAATCTGCTTTCTGTTTCTGTGTGTACCTATTCCAGATATTTCATATAAATGCACTCCTATAATGTTTGACCCTTACCGTCTGGCTTTTTTCACTTGGTATAATATTTTCAAGGTTCATCTGTGTCGTAGTATGCATCAGTATCTCAGTTCCCTTTTATGGCTGAATATTCCATTTTATGTAGCATTTACTACATGTTGTTTATTCATCCACTGATGGGCATTTGAGTTGTTGCCACCATTTGGCTATTACGAATAGCACTGTGATGAGCATTCATATATAAGCATTTGAGTACCTGTTTTCATTTCTCTTGAGTATATACCTAGGAATGGAATTACTGGATCATAAATTAATTCTGTGTTTTTTTAAGGAATTGCCAAAGTGGTTTTCCAAGTCAGCTGTACCATTTTACATACCCGCCAGCAGTGTATGAGGGTTCTAATTTCTCCATATACTCACCAACGTTTGTTTTCTGTTTTGTTTTTTTAAATGTTTATTCTGAGGGAGAGAGAACATGGGTGGGGGAGAGGCAGAGAAAGAGAATCCCACGCAGGCTCCCCCCTGTCAGCACAGAGCCTGATGTGAGGCTCAATCTCTGGAACTGTGATATCATTACCTGAAATGAGCTGAAATCGAGAGTCAGACACCTAACCAACTAAGCCAGCCAGGCCTCCCTGTTCTCTATTTAATTATAGCCATTCTAGTGGTGGGAGGTGGTATCTCATTTGTTTTGATTTGTGATTTTCTTCCTAGTGCTTGAGGATGTTGAGCATCTTTTCATGTACTTTTTGGCCATTTGTCTATCTTCTTTGGAGAAATGTCTATTCTAAAGCTTTGCTTATCTTTTAATTAAGTTGTTGCCAATTGTTATATAATATTATATTTGTATGCATTTTTTTCTGCATACAGAGAATGAGAATACATGTGCTTGGGCAGACAGTAGAGGGGCAGAGAGAGACATACATTTCAGTAGGATCATCTTCCATCTTTTGCTTGTTTGTTTATTTTGAGAGAGAAAGTATGAGTAGGGGAGGGACAGAGAGAGAAAGAGGGAGAATCCCAAGCAGGCTCCACACTGTCAGCTTGGAGCCCGATGTGGGGCTTGAACCCTTGAACCTTGAGATCATGACCTGAGCCAAAGTTGGATGCTTAATCAACTGGACACCTTGGTGTCCCCATCTTGCTTTTTTTTTTTTTTTTAAGCCCTTAAAAAATTTAAACTTAAAAAAGTTTTAAAGCAATTAAACTGTTGCTTGCTTTGAATAATAGGTTCTTGGTGAGTTGATTAGAGCGTGATGCTAAAGTTTGATTTCTGTGTGGGCCAGTGAGTCATTCCATTCCCCAGCCAGCTGTTTTACAAGTGCATGCAATTGGTCCAAGGGGCACCTGTTGGGTTTTTGGCTTGATCGTAAAAAATCCAATCCATTTTTACTGTGGGAACAAAATAACCCAATCTTGTTTAGTAACAAAAGGGTCTGTCATTTTCATATGTGAACACACTTGATCTGTACCAGTATTTCACTAATATATTTCCCTTTTACTATTAGTGTTTTTGTGGTAGTAGTCATCAAAATATACTTAGGGTACTTAATGTGATCTTGTATGCTGCATAGAGTTTAGGTTGATTTGCACATGGATTTGACTCTATTCATTGTTCCAGAAGTTTTTATATGTTATTTATTTGTTTTTTGCTTAGGTTATTTATTTAAGTCTATAGATTATTTTGTACCATGAGAAATTCCTTCATCCTTTTTGTTCATGAACAGTATAATGTTTGTTTTAAGTTGACATCAGGGTTATGATTGTTATTGTAGTATATACTGTTCACTTAGACTTTTATGTGGTCTGAATGTTTTTCTTTTTTCCCCCTTTGAAGAGATCATTTCTTAAAGCCCCAAAGTTACTATTTCGACTAGTAAAAACTACACTAAACTTTAGTATTTAAAATCCTAATCTGTAAAAATTTGAATTTGTAAATTGTATTGATTGAATATGTTCTCTGATTTACAGTTCTCTGAAAAACAGGGTATAAAATCTAGAATCATTTTCCTTCTCTTTTCCCCCCCTTTTTTGGATAGTGAACACACTACAAAATTCCTTGTTCACTAAGAATCATTTATTGTGGTCTTTGAGATTAAGCTATATGTATTCCTCAGGAGTCTCACTTTTATTCAAGTTGATATTGCCTTATTGTTTTCCCAGGGAAGAAGATATAGTTAGGGACCAATCATAAGTACAAATATTTGTTGTCCATATTTATCAAGAATCAAATTTAACATATGAAAGTATGTGAAGGAGATGCAGGGGATTGCGATGGACTTAGGGCAGTGGTCCCATTTAATTAACACACCATTTATGGTCTGTTGACTGTGCATATGTATGTTGATTTCGTAAGTCAAATAAATGAGTACATACTCTAAAGGACAAGGTATTAGAAAATGTGTAAAAACTGCAATATCTGCTGGAAGTTTACATATGAAATAATGGGTTTTGGCTAAAAATTATGGAAACTATTTTCTATTCATAGACAACTTAAGAATACTGGAAATATTTGTAGGTAAAAGATTTTACATTTTCCCAATTAATATTTAAATTTTAATTTGCATAAATTCCTTTTGTAATGAAAATATTTCTCTAAGCCTTTTTACTCAGTGACTTCCCTTTAATAAGAGCTCACTTTTCCACTTCAACCAATAGCACTTATAAAGTTTGAAAAGAAGAGAATAATTCAGGAGATATATATATATATATGTATGTGGGTTTTTTTAGTTGAGAAGAGCATGTATTAAACTTTTTTTTAAGTTTATTTTTTGAAAGAGACTGAGACAATGTGAGTGGGGGAGGGGCAGAGAGAGAATCTCAAGCAGACTCTGCACTGTCAGAGGCGGGGTGAACGTGTGAAACTGGGAGATCATGACCTGAGCTGAAACCAAGAGTCCAGCGCTTAACCGACTGAGCCACCCAGTCGCCCCAAGAAGAATATATAATTTTAAAATTCGAAGGATAAAAATCCAGTATAAGTCATTTTAATAGGCCTCAGGATTTTAATCTTAGGACAGAAGAGTCTATATAAAGTATTTTTTTCCTTTAGGATTTGAATTTAAACTTAAAAAAAATTTTTTTTAAGTTTATTTATTTTTTGAGAGAGAGAGCACGCAACCAGGGGAGGAGTAGAGAGAAAGGGAGAGAGAATCCCAGCAGGCTCCATGCAGTCAGCACAGAGCCTGACTTGGGGGCTTGGTCCCATGAACTGTGAGATCATGACCTCAGCTGAAATCAAGAGTTGGAGGCCCAACCAACTGAGCCACCCAGGCACCCCAGAATTTAAACTTTTTCGATGCTCTAGAGTTCTTTTGTATCTCATGTGCCATCATATTTATGAGGCCTAGTAGTTTATACCTATTCAGAAAGCATCAGTTGAAAACTAAGATCCTCTGAAGTATTCTGGGATTATTTTCCTATGTCCTGCAAACTCATAACCCAATCCTGTTTATTGTTTTTTATTTTTTATTCAAAATCTGTCTCATACTTAGCCTTTTCTTCCCATTCTAATACCATTCAATCAGTACCCAGTAAAACCAGGCCCACTTTACCTCACTTCCCTGGCACTCTCCTTTACCTTTCAGATCCAAATAGTCACCATATTCTGCTGGTTTTACCTTCTAAATATTTCTTGTGTTATCCCCACTTCTGTTCTTCATTATCTCTCACTTGGACAATGGGAAGGTTGACAGTGGAAGAAAGAATATAAATTCAGTAATAATAATAGCTACTAATTATTGAGCACTATCTCATGCTAGTAGACATTATGCTAAGGATTTTATATTTATTACCTCATTTAATACTTACAGCTGTTCTAAGAGCTGTGGATAATGTTTCTATTCCTATTTTACGGGTGGGAAAACTCAAGAGGTTAAGTCATTTGCACAAAGTCATAGTGGCAGAGCAAGGATTGAAACCCAGTCTGTCTGACCCAAGAAATTTTGTCCTTAACTTCAACCTTACATGTGCTTTTAAGTCTTTTTTTTGTTTTTAAGTTAGTTTATTTATTTTGAGAGAGAGAGAGCGCGCGCGCCAGCCATGCACCAGGGGGAGAGGAGCAGGAGGAGCAGCAGAGAGAAGGAGAGAGAATCCCAATCAGGTTCTGTGCAATCAGCACAGAGCCTGATGTGGGCTTGATCTCACAAACCTGTGAGATCATGACCTGAGCTGAAATCAGTAGATGGGTACTTAACCGACTGAGCCACCCAGGTGTCCTGGTAATTGTTTGTTGTGAAGGATAAGGAAGATCCTATCATCTGAATGTTTGTGTACCTCCCCAAATTCATATGTTGAGATCCTTACCCCCTTGTTGGTAGTATTAGGAGGCGGGGCCTTTGGGAAGTGATTAGGTCATGAGGGCAGAGAGAATAGGAGAGTTTGAGTGAAATGGGTGTCTGAGAGGGGCACCTGAGTGGCTCAGTCGGGTAAGCCTCTGACTTGAGCTCAGGTCATGATCTTGCTGTCTGTGAGTTTGAGTCCCGCAAGGAGCTCTGTGCTGACAGTTCACAGCCTGGAGCCTGCTTCAGATTCTGTGTCTTCCCCTCTCTCTGCCCCTCCCCCACTCACGCTCTCTCAAAAATGAATAAACATTACAAAAAGAAATAAAGAGATAGGAAATGTGGGCATGTTTGGAGGGAAAGAGCTATTTGAGTAAGATGAAGGTAAGTTTTGTTTTGGATATGTTGAGTTGGAGGTGCCTATTGGGCATCCTAGAGGAATGGTCCAGTGTAAAATTGAATGTGTCTGCAGCTTCAAGACAGAAGCCCATGCTAGAGATAAATATTTGGTTTGAAGATACTCGCTGGCACTCTGGGAATGAGGGGTTCACTCAGGAAGAAGACTAATGCAGACTGAGTTGAATCCTGTGGAAGCACCCATGTTTAAAAGGCAAGTGAAGAAGTATCTGCACAGGACACCGAGACACGAACTGTTCACAAAGCTAGGAGTTGATGATGTCTGTGAAATGGAGAAGACAGAGTTTTAAGTAAGGAGGAGTAACTAGTCAAAAATAAGCAATCAAGTGTAATGGAGACTTGAAAAGTGACCTTTAACTTTAGCAGCAATTGGTCAGAAAGGGAAATGTAGAATTCAGATTGGGAAATGAATGGGAATCAGGTGGTATATGCTAACTAACTTTTCAATATATTTACCGTGAAAAGCAGTATAATTGTAGTCGTTATGAGCTTGGACTAGACCAGACCATCTGGGATCAAATTATGGCTCTGCCATTTTTTAGCTTTGTGAATTTAGGCAAGTTACTTAACTTCTCTATGCCCCTGCTCCCATCTGGAAAGTGAGAATAAAGAATAGTACCAGCCTTGGGCTTCAGCTAATATATATAAAGCACTTAGAGTATTGTCAAATTATGAAAAGTGTTTGAGAAGTATTTTAGCTATCATCATCCTCTTCATGCTGGAGCATGGAGGGTCAAGCTATATAGCAGAAAATTAGATTCAAGACATAGGCGGGGACCAGCTAATGAGACACCATACGTGTTATTTAAAGTAGTGTGGTTTTATCCTAAAAGTAGCAAAAACTGTTAAAAGAATGTATAGGTAGTATGTTTAAGCTCTGAAGAGATTATTCCTTTCCAAAAACTATATCCCCTAGTCAGTTAGGTATGTTGCCACCAGGTGGCAGTTCTGTTATTGTGATACAGATGGAGCAGTAAAACCATTTTTTTAAAAAATATAAAATATTGACTTGATTAACATAGCTAAATGTAAATGCCCTAATTCTAGTAGGGTTTTTTTATTCTCAAAAACCTGAGGTGTTATGTAAGTGAAGGAGAGAAAGTAGAGGGTTATTTTAAAGGTAGATTTCAAAGGAAGGTAAATGAAGTACAGTTGGGCTTCATGGGAAACTGAAAAGGCATTTGGAACCAGTGCTCTTCTCTACATCATCTCTTATCTTTCACGGTATCTGATACTCCTTTTGCAAGTCAGCTTCCTTTGCCTGTACACTAGTTTACACGTGACCAAAAATTATAGGATGAGTCATCAAATCTTTCTATTTAATGAGGTTGTTTTTCACTATATACACTTTTAAAAAAAAGAAGGGGAGAGAAAATTAAGGAGTATAAGCATATTTCTTTATAGAATAAGTATCTAGCCTAGTGGTTCCCAAACTTTGCTGCACAACAGAAGCACCTGGGAAACTTCAAACAGTTTTGAATCCTAGGTCACATTCCATCCCCAAATTAGAATATCTAGGCTGGGAGCCAGGACTCACTATTTTTTAAAGATCCTCAATATGCAGTAAAGTTTCAGTTCCAGAAGCATCGCCACTTTGTGTGATCTGCAACACTGAGTGATTATACATCATGTCCTCTCTCATAAGTCAGTTACTTTCCTTGGTGTGCAACTGAGGACGTAGGAGAACTGGCTGTGTTGGATACAGAGAAAAATATTTCAGTCTGCAATATTACTAGTAGGTTTATCATGTAAATTGTACTTTATGGTTAATTTCAGGGATATTTATAGATTAATATGATTATCCTATCATACACTGATTTTAGAATCCTTCATGTAAGATGCATCTTCCCTCTGTTACCTTTCTGGACATCTTTCTTACCTCCTTGTTCCCTAATTCCAGAAGAATAGAATAGACCTCCCTCTTTTCTCCTCAAACTAGAGTGTGAGGAGAAGCAGGAGTGTCACAGATGGTAGGAGCTATGAGCACTGGCTAATTTCCTCAGAAGGAAATTCTGCATACTTTAAAAATACCTAAATTAATTATGTTTCACCTACAAAAAAATAAGTATAAAATGTATAGGTAAGATAAATTATTTAAAAAACTACTTTTATACTTACACATCACCCAGCTTAAGAAATATGTACATTCAAATACATTTGAAACTCTTCCCCCTCGTATAATCTAATCTCACCCCCGTCCCACCTCAGGTAACCACAATTCTGAATTTTATTGTTGCCTTGCTTTTCTCAGTCACTTATGTATACATAAACGATTTATTCATTCTGTTTTTTAAATTAATGGTATCACGTTGCAAGCAGTCTTTAGTGATTTGCTTTATGTTCAGTGTTAACACAGAGAGTGTTCTTTCCTACATATGATATTCTATTATAGGAATTTGCCTTAGTATCAGTGTGCATTTGGGTTGTTCCCAGTTTGTTTTTTTAACTACTGTTGCTGCTGTGTTAACTTTTGTCCATCTTCTGATGCCCAGCATGTGCCAAGGGCCCTGATGTGTGCAGAGATTGTGATCCCAAGATCTGTCAGTACTTGGGGAGTAGTGACTGTGTTGGGGAATGTGGCAGGAAGAGGAACTGAAACCAAAAGCAATATTTGTAATATTTGTGTTTATTACATATCTCATTACATCACAGAAATGATCTCTGACAGATGTCCTTCAGAGCTGTTGATGAACACTGGATACCATGAACCAACCAGATGTAGCAGTTCTTCTATTATTAAGTTGACTAGATTAGTTCTTCTTTTATTATCAAATTGATAATTCCTGCAAAAAGAAGATACATGTATCAGAATAGTAGCCTCTAACCTGTGGCTTATAAATGAAACCTCAAGTGATAAACTGGCATGTGTTTATGTTGCTGAGAGAAATAGTATATTACAGGTATACCTTGATTTAAGAATTCTCCTTTGTAAAAACTGTATACTGCTTTCATTTATTTTTAAAAGAGATTAAACTTCATAATAGAGAGAGACTAGATAAGATCAGGGCAAAGTGCCATTCTCTCACTGTTCATTGTTAATAACTGAGGTGATAGTGAGAAGAAGCAGAGGTAGATGGTGAGTGAACAGTGAAGGTGTAATGACCCGTCAGTGTTGTCAGTCGTGCTTATGAGGAGGTGTGGTAACAGTGTCTGGAGAGGCTGATGAAAGCGGCTAGGTCCCAGGACAGCTTATTCCTGGAGCTCTGCCTTCTTTCTGCTTTTTTGGGATGAGATTTGTGGTAGGTGTATAGTTGTATTATATCCTTTTAAAAACAAGTGATATTAGGGGTGCCTGGGTGGCTCTGTCTGTTAAGCATCGAACTCTTGGTTTCGGTTCAGGTGAGTTTGAGCCCCGCATCAGACTCTGTGCTGACAGTGTGGAGCCTGCTTGGGACTCTCCCTCTCCCTCTGCCCTTCCCCTGCTTGAGCAAGCTGTCTCTCTCAAAATAAATAAATAAACCCTAAAAAAAAAAAAAAGGTGGTATTAATTCGGTTAGTGGATATTCTTTACAGATCTGTGGGGGAGGGAGACAAAGATCTTTCAAAGAAGAAAACAATCACCCATAGTCTGAACCCACAAGTAATCACTCTTAGTTTGTTGATTCTTGGTTTCTTTGTATATTTTTAAACTTAACTTGTATCATACTCTTTATGCAATTCTGGCTTCTTTTCCCCTGACTTTATCTTGAGAGCATTTTCTCACATTAAAAATTTTTTGAAAACATTTTTGACAGTTACATAATTTACAGTGTATGATTATGCAATAATGTAACCATGGACCAGATATATAATCTTTTTTTAATAATTTTATTTATTTTAAATAATCTCTGCACCCAGTGTTCAGCTCAAACTCATGACCCCATGATCAAGAGTTGCATGCTCTTCTGACTGAGCCAGTTGGGCACCCCATCTGTTTATTTAATTTTTTTTTTTTTTTTTAATGTGTGAGAGAATGAGTGCAAGTGGGGGAGGGGCAGAGAGAGAGGGAGACAGAGGATCCAAAGCGGGCTCAACACAGGGCTCGAACTCAGCGTACTGTGAAACTATGACCTGAGCCAAAGTCAGATGCTCAACAGACTGAGCCACCCAGGTACCCCAACTCCATCTTTTTTTTTTTAAGGGAACTGTGCAGATATTCTGAAGTTCAGAGGAATAATGCCTAAAATTGTTGCTTAGTGTACCTCTTTTTTTTTTTAAGTTTATTTATTTATTTTGAGAGAGAGCATGCATGAGCTAGAGAGGGGGTAGGGGGAGAGAGAGTCCCAGGCAGGCTCCACACTGTCAGCACAGAGCCCAGTGTGGGGCTTAAACTCATAAACCATGAGATCGACCTGAGCAGAAATCAAGAGTCGGACACCTTACTGACTGAGCCACCCAGGTGCCCAGTGGTGCCTCTTTTTTAATCATTCTTTTTTGTTCAACAAATACTTATTGAGCACCTATGTGCAGGGGCATCTGGGTGGCTCAGTCGGTTAAGCAGCCGACTCTTGGTTTCAGCTCAGGTCATGATTTCACAGTTCATGAATTCAAACCCTGCTTTGGGCTCTGTGCTGATAGTGCAGTGCCTGTTTGGGATTCTCTCTCTCACCCTCTCTCTGCCCCTCCTGCTCACTTGCACGTTTTCTTGCTCTCTCTCTCTCAAAAAATAAGCTAAACAAACAAAAAGAACCTATGTGAAGGCACTCTTCTAGACTTACAGTATTATGTGGGCTTTGATTTTGATTAAAAATCCCTGCCTTCCTGGAGCTTATCATCTAGTTACCTGTTCAGAAATAAGTTGACCGCATAATCAGTAACATGAGCCTAAAACAGTATTTTGATAATTTTATGTACTTAGAAGAGATTTGTTCTAAACACTAAGGTCATTCTACTTTTTATTCCATATATATCATCTTTTTTCATTTGGGATCATTTAGTAATAGTTACTGTCTATTGTATTGTTTTTTCAGTGTTTTTTTAAGCTTTTATAATGTAAAATTTTAGTTTTTCCTCCTTTATAATTGAGAGTAGGAAGAGGAAAAATGATAGGGAACAACTGAAAAAATTCTTCAGTAGAGCCCTTAAAACTAGAAGAAACCTTAAAAGATCCTTCTAATCTACCTCTTCATTGTGCAGTTGAAGGTACTGAGTTCTGCTGAGGTCAAGTGGCTTGTCCAGCGTCACAAAGCTAGCTTATTAGAACCTCTTTAGATACAGTGGTCCAGTACTCTATTGTATGTAATCCATATACTTTTATGAAACTTTTTTTTTTGGTCATTAGGGAAATGCATTTTAAAGTGTATTTGTTTTTGAGAGAGACCGAGACAGCGTGAGCTGGGGAGGGTCGGAGAGAGAGAAAGAGAGAGAGAAAGAGAGAGAGAGAGAGAGAGAGAGAGAGAGAGAATATGAATCCCAAGCAGGCTCCACACCGTCAGCACAGAGCCCTCTGTGAGGCTCGAACTCACGAAACCGTGAGATCATGACCTGAGCCAAAACCAAGAGTCGGATGTTTAACCGACTGAGCCACCCAGGCACCCCTGAAACATGACTTTCATTCAACAAATGTTTGTGCCTACTATGTGCCATACAATGAAATGTGTTAAAATGTGCAAAATTAAGGTGATTCCTTAGACTGCAGAATCTGTTTTCTTCTCAGACATGGTGTTCCAAAACTAATAAAAAAATCTACATTGAATGAGATTATAGTATATGAATAAGACTAGGGACTTAAATATAAATTTCTGAGGTCTTTTCCATATCTGATATGTTGGGGGCTATTTGGCACTGTTATTTGGAAAATATGCTTCAGAGCATCCTTAAAATGTTGCTTTTGTCTTCTTTGCTTTTCAGTTGCCCTACATACAAATTGTCTTTGGGTCAACTGTTGTAATCTTCTTTTTGTTTCCATAGTTAGGCCCCTGGAGTTTTGTTGTAATAGTTTGTACAGCATTCTTGTGCAACATTCATTAAGGAATATTAAAAAGGTTTAAAGGCAGCACTGACAAGTACCAATAGTCACCGTAATTAGAATTAATTAGGATTTCTTAAATTTTCTACAGCAAAAATAGAAAATGGCTCAACTTACAGCTGTTTTTGGAAACTGGAGAGACTAGATAACATTCAAAAAATATTTTATAATGTTCTTTTTGGGTGTGTGTGTGTTGGTTTGGGTGTGTTTTTCTCCCAGTCTTGTCAAAAAAGTGTTTGTTGGTTTGGTGATTTCGTATATTCATGCCTTTAAATTTGGCATTCTGGGATTTAAAGTATAATGACAAACGAGGGAGGAAAAGGAACTCAGAATGCGTGGAATATAAATTGGCATCATGGAAAAACTACTGGATTTGGAGTCAGGTGTTCTTGTTCTCTTTTGCCACTTAACTGATTATGATCTTAGGCAAGTAATGCCTATTTGTCTTTAAATCTCAGCTTCCACATTCTTTTTTTCTAGTTGATATTCCCTGACCTCTCCCTACATCCGCGACCATATTAGGTCTTTCCATCGTAGGCTTTCTTTAGTACCTGTACTTTTTTTCAGAGTGCTTTTTATCTCTTGAAATGATATATTTCTGTGTTTATATATATTCTTCCTACCTCGATTAGAATTCATAGCAGTACTGTTTGTATCTATTTGATTCATTACTACCTGCTCCGCCTTTAGCACAGTGGTGGATACATGATAGGCAGTCAATAAATATTTTTTAAATAAATGAACTACTTAATACCTGTCATACGCTGAGTAATTTCGTTCACAGATATAAAATTCCACAACCACACCTCTTACAGAAAGCCTTCTTTGAGGAAATCAGGATATGAGAGGCTCCTGTACCATCTCTTTAAAGATGTATATATAGGAGTACTTTTGTTCATGAAATTTTACACAAACTTTTGTTTCTTACAACTCAGTGAAGTAATGGGCTGGCCTTGACTAAAAGATCATACTAGTAGGACTATGTATTTTGATTCATGTCTAGCACTGTGCCTAGCACATGATAAACACTCAATGAATACTCAATAAACAAATATTACAATTAGTAGTTTTTTTGAACTGCCATTATAAAAACTTGACATGTTTTTATACCACATTTTTTAAGTTTCTTGTTTTATTGAGAATGATTACTTATAAATATTGAACTTAAGGAATAAATTATCAGTCATTTTTGTTTACTCATTTATTCATGTTCTAATTAAAGTAAGATACTTGCTTGAGACCTGAATTCGTTTTGAAAGACAAGTGTATGTGGACATAATATCTTTCCAGTAAATCTTGCAACTATTTCTGTGCCTACATATGTTAACATTTTTATAATTGGCTTCCAAATGACAAACACAGATGGCTGTAGTCTGAAGTTTCAGCATGTTTTAGAATAAATGTTTTCCCAGTAATTTAAAGTGTATCATTTCAATATCAGATGATTAGCTAATTGAGTAGAGTTTCTGATTTTTGCTTATCTGCTAGCTTGCCACTTTACAGATTTAAAATAAAAATAGCTTAAATAGCTATAAGAAATTAGATTTATGGTATGATCTTATTCCCTCTCTCACATTTTTGTGAAACAGAACTCTTGCTGAAAAACAGTTGTGGGTTTTATTTATTTTTAAAACTCAAAGTATAATTAACATACAGTATTATATTAGTGTCAGGTGTACGATATAACAATTCAGCAATTTTATATATTTCTCTGCGCTCATCAGGATAAGTGTACTCTCAGTCACCTGTCTCCCTAGCCACCTCCCCTCTACAATTTCTTCTCTGTATTTAACAATCTGTCTCTTTTCTGTTTGTTATTATTTTTTAAATGTTTGTTTATTTTGAGAGAGAGAGTGTGTGCAGGGGGGAGGGGAAGAGAGAGGAAGAGTGAGACAAGCCCAAGCAGGCTCTGCGCTGTAAGTGCAGGGCCCAATGTGGGGCTTGAACTCATGAAATAAAGAACCTAAAATAAAGAGTTGGATGCTTAACCAGCTGAGCCTCCAGGTGCCCCTGTTTTGTTTTTTTTTTTAATTCCACATGAATGAAATTTTATGGTATTTGTCTTTCTCAATCTTACTTATTTCACTTAATATAGTGCCCAGGAGGTCCATCCACATTGTCTCAAATGGCACAACCTCATTTTTTATGGCTGTGTAATATTCCATTGTATATATGTGCCACATCTTTCTTATCCATTTGTCTATCAGTGGACTCTTAGGTTGCTTCCGTATCTTGGCTATTGTAAATAATTCTGCAATAAACATAGGGGTGTATATGTCTTTTCAAATTACTGTTTTTATTTCCTTTAGGTAAATATCCAGTAGTGGGAGTACTGGATCATATGGTAATTCTATTTTTAATTTTTTGAGGTACCTCCATTCTGTTTTCCACAGTGGCTGCATCAATATGCATTCTCAGCAGCAGTGCACAAAGGTTTTCATTTTCTCCACATCCTTGCCAACACTTGTTGTTTCTTGTGTTTTTGATTCTAGCCATTCTGACAGGAGTAAAGTGATATCTTATTGTTGTTTGATTTGCATTTTCCTGATTATTAGTGACGTTGAGTATATTTTCATGCATCTGTTAGCCATGTATATGTCTTCTTTGGAGAAATGTCTCTTCATATCCTCTGTTCATTTTTAGTCAGATTTTTTTTTGTTGTTGAGTTATATAAGTTCTTTATACATTTTTATGAAACAGAACTCTTGCTAAAAAGCTATTGTGGGCATTATTTTTGAGAATTTTGTCTTGTTTTGTTTTTTGCCTGATGGAGGAAGAGATGGAAAGAGGGATGATTTTGTGTTTTAATTCGTTTAATTGCTAATTTTATTTCTAAGACTATGGAACTTTTTTATATAGTAGAATTAGATATGCCTATTATGTCATCTTAATTGTCTGGTTCTGTGGATCAGTGCTTAAAATGATTGTTTAGTGTTGACTTTTTGTAAAAGATAAATTATCTTTTTTTTCACTCAACGTGTATTTTTTGAGTACTCTTCTAGACTTTGAATATATAGCTGTGAGGAGAACAAAAGTCCTTACCCTCATGCAGTTTACCTTCTGATTAATTGTTCTGAAAATATAGTATGACTTCATATTATCAGTAAAAGACCCAAAACAGTGTCTTGGTAATTTTATGTTCTTAGAAGTGAAGTGATTTGTTCTGAACACCATAATAGAACCATTCTACTTTTTAAACAAAAAAATTATTTATTTTAAGTAACCACTATCCCCCATGTGGGGCTCGAAATCTCAACCCTGAGATCTAGAGTCTTGTGCTCCTCCAGCTGTGCTAGCCAGGTACCCCAAGATCCATTTTACTTTTAATCCATATCTGTCCATTAATAACTTTTGCATTTGGGTTCATTTAGCCTTGGATACTGTTGTCTCAGAGGTGTTTCTTAAAAAATAAAATTTTTTATAATGCAGTTTTAGTTTTCTCCTTTGTACATAGAAATAAATATTAAATATAAGGGTGCCTGGGTGGCTCAGGTCATGATATCACAGTTTGTGGGTTCAAGCCCCACGTCGGGTTCTGCTGACAGCTCAGAGCCTGGAGCCTGCTTCGGATTCTGTGTCTCCCTCTTTCTCTGCCCCTCCCCTGCACGCACTCAAAAATAAAGAAACATTAAAAATTTTTAAATATTATAAATTATATATGTGTGTGTGTATATGTATATATATATATAAAACAAATGGGAATTTCAAACAAAATTCTTCATCTTTATATCTTCCTCTGGGTATTTTTTCTAACACAACATGGAATTTTTTTTTTTTTTTTTTAATTTTTTTTTCAACATTTTTTATTTATTTTTGGGACAGAGAGAGACAGAGCATGAACGGGGGAGGGGCAGAGAGAGAGGGAGACACAGAATCGGAAACAGGCTCCAGGCTCCGAGCCATCAGCCCAGAGCCTGACGCGGGGCTCGAACTCACGGACCGCGAGATCGTGACCTGGCTGAAGTCGGACGCTTAACCGACTGCGCCACCCAGGCGCCCCCACAACATGGAATTTTAAGAAGTTTCTGAAGTTGAACTTAAATATTAAAAATGTCATTATTAACATTTTTCTTAGTTTTGTGCTCTCCGCAGGATCTTTTTAAAATGTGCCTAGACTTTGATTCTATTTACAGATAATATATAATAGTGTTTCAGTTCGTTTATTTTTAATGGAGGATTTGCTATCCTCCAAAGTAGTTTAAATGCATTCCAGCAGCTTACTAATGTACAAATAGAGGCAACTGGTCTTGCATCTGTTCCTTAAGCAGGCATGAAGTAGGAAAACAGGCTAGTTGCTAAATAACTGGGGAAAAATTTTTTTTAATGTGATCTATTTTTACATTCTACAAAGTCAGTGATTGATATTTCCGATTTATGAATTAGACATATTTATTAAGTAATCACTTTTATATAGGTCATACTTTTCTTCATCAGCAACAGACAAAATAAATATAAAATACGCTGTATGTTATTCTTTGGGTTCTGGTATTTGTCACATATTTTGATAGTTAATATCAGCATCATTATTAAGATTGCTTTAATACCTCATATCATATGTGCTTGGTCTAAGTAGTTATATAATTAATATACTGATACTATATTTCTTCTTTTTAAGACACAAAGGGGTTTACACCTGTTCCTATGCTTTGTTTCTTTCCTCTCAATGATCAAATAGCTCAAATTAAATTTAATAATTGGTGGTTAGTTGTTGCTTCATATAAAATTTAGAAAATTTGTTGCATAAAAAAGCAAATTTTGAATAAGTATAAGGAAAAATACCTGTAATCTCCAACCAATCTTGAGAGATACCAAAGTTGTGGCTATATTCTTTCAGAATTTATGCCTATGTGTATAATGTTATTAAAATTCAAGCTAGTTAGAATTGTTGAAGGCTGTGTCTTTGTTGAAAAAGAGAAAAAGATGGACACCATTTTCATTTTATTAAGAAACAGTTCTATTGCATGTTATTTTATATATACTACTGTAATAAACATGTTATTTTTTCATGTTTTTTGTATCAACATCTTTATTATTATTGATGATTTACATTAATATTGCTTTAATTGAGTTAATCCAGTATTGCCCAAAGTATGTAATGCATACTTCTGATTTTAGGTGGTGACAAGATATTTTAGGTGGTATCCTGATTCAGTATTAAATAATAGTGAATAGTACTGTAAGAAAGTTAATACCTTTCTAGTTTTTTTTTCATCCCATCTGCTTACAATAAGCTAAAAGTCTATTTGCTCATATATCCTTAATATTCCTTTAACACTTGCCTGTTGCTCTATAACCTTCAGCAGTAATACCTAACTAAAATTTTAATGTAGTTTTATTTTTCATTACATTCATTTCTGTTTACTGTTTTATTTAAGGAAATCACAAGTAATACTAGCTTTTAATTTACACCAGGATAGAAAATCTCCTTTTAAAATAAATTTAGATAAGTATGCTAGTTAAAACATGTTAAGTTAATGATGAGTACAGATGGCAGTAGGACATTGCAGAAGTGCTGCTGATGATGTGCAGATGGTTAGGGGATAGGAAGCACTGTTGTTGGACATTTGAATTATTTCAAAATTTTTCCCATCGGATACAAGGCTGCAGTGATCATTTGTACAACTAAATCTTTTGCATGGACTAATTACATTTAGTATAAATTAGAAATCCCAGAAATTTCACAAAGCAAATGCATTTAGAACTCTTATCCAGAGATTGCACTCTGACCAAGCAGTGACTGAGAGTGCCTGTTTTCCCTTATTCTGCCTATCTCTGGGCTAATTTTTTTTCTTTAGACGTGACGTTTTCAGTTCTCAGTATTTGAATAGCATTATTCAGAAGTATCTTACTTCTTTGCAATTCAGTAGTTATATTAAGGATTCTAATAGCTGTCCTTTATTATTTCACTGATGATTTGATCTTGTAAAGAAAGTAACTCCACAGATACTTTTTCTTGATCACCACTATGAAAAAAGCAAGTATCTAATGATAATGACAACTTCTTTTTTTCTGTAGCTTGCCCAGTTTCGACAAAGGAAAGCTCAGTCTGATGGACAGAATCCTTCTAAGAAGCAGAAAAAAAAGAAGAAAACTTCAAGCAGTAAACAAGATGTGTCAGCATACCATGCTTTGAATCTTGAGCAGTCACGGAGTGATGAAATGTACATAAATAGTTCTCAGAGAGTAGGGACAGCTGTGACTCCTGAATCCACAATAATCAAACGTGACGAGATCTTTGTTGAAGTAAGTATTCATTTAAATTTTGAACATTAGAATTCTAAGTGGAAAGTTGTTGTAGTAACAGTACTCATTAGCACCCTGTGCAGTTTTTGTGTGCTTGATTCAACAAACATTTGTAATACAACTGTGATATATCAAGGATTCAGCACCACGGATGCAAAGGTAGATATGACCATCTCTGCCCTTTAGGAAAGTCAGTCTAGGGGGGAAGGTAGATGTAAGATAGGCTGTGTACTCTGATTACAGCTGTGGTAACAAAAATGCATATGGTACCCTAGAATACCATGATTTGGGAGAATGCTAAATCGGCTTTAGCTATCAGCAAAGAAGTAGGCAAGACAACCTCTGTGGTAAAGAAGCAGCATTCACAAAGACATGAAACTGTGTGTGATGTGATTTGGAAACTGTAGGAAGTTTAGTTTTAAAAGGATCACAGAATGATGGGGATGAGTGGTGGTAAAGATGTGGGGCAGGAGATTGCACCTGGCCCAGAGAAGGCCCTAAACAGAGGCTAGTTTTCTTCCTCTCATTAATGGTGTAATTTCCAGAATACGGCAAAGAGGGAGAATTTAAAAGTGGATTGGGATGGTGGGTGGGATGAGCCACCAACTAAGACCAGGAGTAAAGAAGGTTGGGATGCTTAGGAGAAAGAGTGGTGGAAAAGGCAGATAATAATTATAATTTGGATTGTGCCCTGTTATGTTTATGTGGAAACAGAAAGACTTAGATATTATTTAGGATTTGAGCTTTATTCAAGAGGTCAGGAATGTTAGAGATTTGCTGTTCATCCTAAGAATGAATCTTTTTGAGATTTTCCTACTTAGAACTTATTGAGCATCTTGGATATGTAGATTAGTGTTTTTCATCAAATTTGGGAAGTTTTCAGACATTGTATTTTCAAATATTCTTTCTGCTCCTTTCTGTCCCCTTCTTCTGGATCTCCTGTTATGCATGTTGGTATGTTTGATATTGTTGTACAGATCTGATGCTCTGTTCATTTTTCTTCATTCTTGTTTTTATCTTCAGACTGCCTAATTTCAGTTGAACTATATTAAAGTTTGTGGATTCTTTCTTCTTCTTCCTCAGATCTGTTAAGCCCCTCTAATGAATTTTTCATTTCAGTTATTTTACTTTTAATTAATTAATTTAAAAAAATTTTTTAAATGCTTATTTATAGTTGAGAGAGACAGAGGGCAAGTGGGGAAAGGACAGAGAGAGAGGGAGGCAGAATCTGAAGCAGGCTGCAGGCTCTGAGCTGTCAGCATAGGACCCAACACAGGGCTTGAACTCATGAACCATGAGATCTTGACCTGAGCCGAAATCGGACACTTAACCGACTAAGCCACTCAGTGCCCCCCTTTTTAATTTATTATTAAAAAAAATTTTTAAACCAATCTCTACACCCAGCATGGGACATGAACTCACAGCCCCAAGATCAAGAATCGTATGCTTCACCGATGGAGCAAGCCAGATTCTCCTCTTTGGCTCTAAGTTATTTCTCTTTAGTGATCTTCTCTATTTTGTAAGGCAGTATCCTTATAGTTTTCTTTAGTGTTTTAGACTTTATTTTATTCACTTAATTTTATTCACTTGACCATATTTAAAATGGCTAGGGACTGTTTCTAATGACTGCTGTTTTTCTTATGTATGGGCCATACTTTCCTTTTTCTTTATCTTGAAATAAACTCTGGTGTTGCTATAGTTTGCATATGTATTTGTTATTTTTTCTGCAAAACATATCAGTATCTGGGCTTTTCACTAGAGTTAGCATTTCCACTGCAAAGAACGTCTTGCTCACCATTTTATCCTCAGTACCACAGCTTTTAGTACACAGTATATACATTTAATCTATAGCTGGTTAAAGGGTATAAGTGCATGAACCATGAGGGCTTAGGTCATAAAAGTATTTTTTTTTTAACGTTTATTTATTTTTGAGATAGGGGGAGACAGCATGAACGGGAGAGGGTCAGAGAGAGAGGGAGACACAGAATCTGAAACAGGCTCCAGGCTCTGAGCTGTCAGCACAGAGCCTGATGCGGCGATCAAACTCACGGACCGCGAGATCATGACCTGAGCCGAAGTCAGGCGCTTAACTGACTGAGCCACCCAGGTGCCCCAGTCATAAAAGTATTTTTGATTTGGGGTGCCTGGGTGGCTCAGTCAGTTAAGCGTCCGACTGGCTCAGGTCATGATCTCACAGTCTGTGAGTTCAAGCCCTGAGTCAGGCTCTGTGCTCACAACTGGAGCCTACTTCGGATTCTGTGTCTCCCTTTCTCTGTCTCTGCCCCTCCCCCACGCATGCTCTGTCTCTGTCTCTCAAAAAAAATAAATAAACGGTAAATGTTTTTCTAAAAAAGGTATTTTTGATTTAAAAGAGGGTCACATAAGTTAGGAATCACCGAGACAGAATTTTAGAATAGGGTTAAGTTTATTTCTGTTCTTGGCATCAATTACTACATCAGAGAGTAGGTAGGCTTAGAACTTGGTATTGAGTGCTGAATAAAATTTCCTTAAAGTCTAGGTGAGAAAGGAGTCAATGATGGTTTATTTTTGTTGAATGACTATCTAGGTCTCTTTTCTCACTTGTAAAATGAGATTCTTAGATGAGTGGGTGAACAGTAAAAGCAGTAAAAATTTAAGTTTCCTCCTTGACTCTTTCTAGTACCTATAAGCTGAGGGAAGCTTGGAAAAGCCATTCACCTCATACCCAAATTCCAGGGATGTAAGGATGAAACAGGGATGTCTTAGAAAGTGTTTTATAAGCTTCAAAGGTGTTAATAACAACAAGACTGTTACATTTCTTCAAGTTGTTATTCCTTTTCTAGCATCAAGATTTGATGGTTTTTTTAACCTTTTTTTTTTTTTTAATTAATCTCTAGGTCCAACATGGGTCTCAAACTTATGACCCCAAGATCAAGAGTCATGTGCTCTACCAACTGAGCCAGGCACCCCAATGATTTTTCTTTTTGGAAAAATTGAACCCTTTTGACTAACATTTTAATAAATATCTTTTATTTAAAAGAGACGTAAGAATTTGAGGGATGATACCTTATTTGGTGCTTTTGTCTTACAAATGAATTACCTCTTGATACATTTATATTTAGAAAAATGCCTTGTGATAAATAGCATATGTGTTATATAGCCATTGTGATTCATAATCAGTGAAAATTTTACAGGTTTGGGGGCACCTGGCTGGCTTAGTCAGTAGAGCATGTGACTCTTGATCTTAGGGTTGGATGTAAGTTCAAGCCCCACCTTGGGTGTAGAGCTTACTTAAAAAATAAATGAATAAAATAAAATCCACATACTTTAAAAATTTTTTTAAAGGCTTGAATAATTTTTACTAGTTTTTTTAGTGATATTTTTATGTGAGTTTTCTATCATATGTTACTAATTGTAATGGGTTGATAGAGTACAGTGGGAGGGAAAAAAGACCTTAATCTAATCGATTTTTACTTTTGTTTTAGCCAGAAAGTGAAATTTCAACTACAGCAGATGATTATAGTTCAGAGGTAAGAAAAATTAATACTATGTATGATTGACTTTTTATATTGATTTTGAAACTTCTTGATTATTAATACTTTATTTCTTGCAACTCACATGCTTATGTATTTTTATAAATATAATGAAATATAGCATAACAAAATATAATGTAAATGACCTAGAAAACCTGAAGGTTTATGTTTTTCTCTATATATTTTTGCAGATTGTTAACTAAGGTCTTAAATCTGTTTGCATAGCTTGGACCTTAATTAAATAGAGGCCTTGAGTTTCTAGGAAAGTGATATTGAGATTCTAGGATACACGATTGTCATAAGGTATCCATATTCAACACCGTAAAATATTTCATTATTCAGACTATTTCACATTTTAAATAATGCTTTTTACAAATGCTTGAATTCTGTAGAATTATATGAATTCATTTATTGAAATTAATGTTGCAGCAGTGATTTTTAAAATAGGTGATAACATGTAATGTAGGCATTTGTCACATTAGGAAATATCTTCTTTATGTGTTGTTAATATATGTCATATGTTATCATTTTATTATTCTTTTAGGTATCATTGTCATTTCTTTGGTCCAGAATTTGAGAATATGGAAAATTATTCTTTACTTTAAATAGTTCGGCCACTCATTGTATTCCATAAGTTTTGGTATATTGTAGGTTTCTAATACAAGGGGGAAAAAAGACAACTTAATATTCTTAAATGAACAAATTACTGTTTTGAAGTGCTAATAGGAGTGAAAACTTTGATACTCCAAAAGTTTAATGTGCTTAAAAGCTGGGAATATACTTATTAGTAATCTGATCAGGAAAATAATTAACCAGGGTTAAAATTGGCACCTGGTTTACGCTATATAAAGTTGCCTATATGGGAAGTATCTCAGTTTAAAATCACAGCTTGCAATTCAGAAAATCTAGCCTTGAGAATTTAAATTTGAAACTTACATATGAAAACAACACTGTTTTTCCTTTTCTGTAATGCCTTATATTCTTTTAAAAAATTTTATTGAAAAAAATTTTTAAGGCTTATTTTTTAGAGAGAGAGAGAACACAAGCAGGAGAGAGGCAGAGAGAGAGGGAGACAGAATCTGAAGCAGGCTTTAGGCTCTGTGCTGTCAGTGCAGAGCCCGACATGGGGTTCAAAATCATGAACTGCAAGATCATGACCTGAGTCGAAGTCAGACACTTAACCAACTGAGCTACCCAGGCCCCCCTAAAAAAATTTATTTTTATTCATTATTTTAAAATTGAAGTATAGTTGATACAAAATATTATAATAGTCTCAAGTGTACAACATAGTAATTTGACATTTATACACCTTACAAAATACTCCCACAATAAGTGTAGTTACCACCTGTTATCATACAAAATTATTATTTTTTAAAGTTTATTTTGAGAGAGAGTGTGTACAAGAGCAGGGGAGGGGCAGAGAGAAAAGGAGAGAGAGAGAATCGGGCTCCAACTCAGGGCTTAAATTCACAAACTGTGAGATCATGACCTGAGCTGAAATCAAGAGTCAAACACTTAACTGACAGCCACCCAGGCGCCCTTACCATACAAGATTATTACAATATTATTAACTATACTCTTTATGCTGTACTTTACATCCTTGCAGCTTATTTATTTTATAATTTGAAGTTTATATCTCTTATTCCCCTTTACTTGTTTAGCCCATTGCCCTACTTTTCCTCCCCTCTGGTAACCACCAGTTTGTTTTTTCTCTGTATGTACAAGTCTGTTTCTGTTTTATATGTTCATTTGTTTTTTAATTCTACATATAGATGAAATTATATAGTATTTGTCTTTCTCTAACTTATTTCACTTATCCATGTTGTCACATATTTCATTCCTTTTTATGGCTGAGTAATCTTCCATTATACACAGACGTGCACACACACACACACACCCCCCACATCTTTATTCATTCGTTTGTTGATGGACACTTAGGTTGCTTCCATGTCTTGGCTATTATAGATAATGCTACAATAAACATAGGGGTGCAATATATATTTTTGAATTGGTGTTTTCCTTTTCTTTAGGTAAATACCTGGAAATGGAATTAATGCATCCCATGGTATTTCCATTTTTAATTTTTTGAGGGACTGCCATACTGTTTTCCATAATGGCTACACAAATTTACATTCTCACTGACAATGCACAAAAATTCCCTTTGTCCCATGTTTTCAGAAACACTTGTTATTTCATGTTTTTTGAAAATAGTGTTTCTGACAAGTGTGGGGTGATAGCTCATTGTGGTTTTAGTTTGCATTTTCCTGATGATTGGTGATGTTGAGCATCTTTTCCTGTTTGTTGGTCATCTATATGTATGTCTTCTTTGGAAGAATGTCTATTCAGGCCCTCTTGCTCATTTTTTAATTGGATTAGTGTGTGTGTGTGTGTGTGTGTGTGTGTGTGTGTGTGTTGAGTGTAATGAGTTCTTTTTATTAATTCCAGTATAATGAACATACAGTGTTATATTAGGTTCAGACATATAGTGATTCATCAATTTTCTGCAACACTCAGTGCTCATAATAATAAGTATACCCTTTAATCCCCATCACCTATTTCACCCATCTCCCTTCCATCTCTCCTCTAGTCTTCATCAGTTTGTTCTTTATAGTTGAGTCTGTTTGTTTCTTTTTTTTTTTCCTTTGCTCATTTCTTTTGCTTCTTAAATTCCACATATGAGTGAAATCATATGGTATTGTTTTTCTCTGACTTATTTCACTTGGCATTATACTCTCTGCTATGAGTTTTTTTAATATATTCTGGAAATTAACCTTTCAATAGATCTATCATTTACAAATATCTTCTCTCATTTAGTACATTTAGTAGGTTGCCTTTTAATTTTGTTGATGGTTCCCTTCATTGTGCAAAAAGTTTTAAGTTTGATGTAGTTTCAGTTGTTTGTTTTTACTTTTGTTGCCCTTGCCTGACAAGACAGATAGAAAATATATTCTAAGATTGATGTATAAGGGTTTACTCCCCATGTTTTCTTTTAGGACTTTTATGGTTTCAGGTCTTGAATCCATTTTGAGCTTATTTTTGTGTATGGTGTGAGAGAGTGGTTTCATTCTTTTGCATGCAGCTGTCCTGTGTTTTCAGCACCATTTATTGAAGAGAATATCTTTTTCCCATTGTGTATTTTTGCCTCCTTTGTCATAGATTAATTGACCATATAAACATGGGTTTATTTCTGGGCTCTCAGTTCTGTTCCATTGATCTATATATCCATTTTTGTGCCAGTATCATACTGTTTTGATTACTGTAGCTTTGTAGTATGGTTTGAAATCAGGGACTATGTGTCCTCCAGCTTTGTTCTTCTTTCTCAAGATTACTTTTCAGTTTTTTGGGGTCTTTTATGATTCCATACAAATTTTAGGATTATTCTGTGAAAATGCTATTATAGTTCAGATTGCTTTGGGTAGAATGGACATTTTTAACAGTACTAATTCTTTTGACCCATGAGCATGGTCTATCTTTCCCTTTATTTGTGTCCTCTTCAGTTTCTTTCATCAGTGCCCTAGGTATCAGAGTACAGGTCTTTCACCTCCTTGGTTAAATTTATTCCTAGATACTTTATTCTTTTTGATGCAGTTATAAATGGTATTTTTCTTAATTTCTCTGCTAGTTTGTTGATAGAGTATAGAAATCGATAGATTTCTGTATATTAATTTTATGTCCTGCAACTTTACTGAGTTCATTGATTAGTTCTGATAGTGTTTTAGTGGAATCTTTAGAGTTTTTTATATATAGTATCTTATCATCTGCAAATGGTGACTGGGCTGCAGCTGCTGTAGCTGTACTGGTGGACGGGGCTGGCCCCCGGCAAGGCTGGCCAAGAGGCTAGGCTGCAGCTGCAGGTATGCTGGCGGGTGGGGTAGTACGCAGTGTGACTGACTGGGAGGCTTGGTGGCCACTGTCTTGAGCCTGCAGGTGGGTGGGACTCCCTAGAGCAGGAGTCACTTTGGAAGGGCCCCTGCCAGGGCAGTTGAGTAGGTTGGGGTGGGTTCACAGGGGAACGCCAGGGCAGGGAGAGTGGTGCTAGGAAGAGAGAGTGTCAGAACCAGGGCCCAGCTGTGCTGAAGGAAGGCAAGAAAAATAGTGCGTGCCAGCACTTCCATTCCTGGAAAAACTTCCTGCAGATTCTTGCCCCTGGGGCACACACCCTAAAATTAATAATTTTTTTTCACATATAATCCAGCTGCTTTTCAAACTGCTGTCTTGTCCTGGGTCTCCGAGCAAGTGATGCTGTACACTGGCCTTTTAAGAGCAGAGTCTTGGTTTCTTATAGCCTTCTGGCTCCCCCAGTTAAGCCAATTTAAGGCCAGATGTTTATGGGGGCTCATATTTCCAGTGCATATACACAGTATGAGGGCTTCCCACTGTGGGGCTTGAACCCCTCACTCCTTGAGGAGGGCCTTCACACCTGTGAGATCTCTCTTGCTTGTGGGTCGCTGCACAGGAGGTTTAGTTTCTGATCGTGTCTCTGCTCCTCCTACCCTTTTCCATGTGGCTTTTTCTTTGTATCTTTAGCTGTGGAAAACCTGTTCTGCTAGTCTTCAGGTTGTTCTCTGACAATGAGTTGGGGTATATGTAGTTGCAGCCTTGGTGTGTTTGTGGGGAGAGGTGAGCTCAGGAACTTTCTACTTGGCTCTCTCTCTCTTTATAATGCCTTAGTAATTCTTCTTCTTCTTCTTCTTCTTCTTCTTCTTCTTCTTCTTCTTCTTCTTCTTCTTCTTCTTCTCCTCCTCCTCCTCCCTCCCTCCTCCCTCCTCCCTCCTCCCTCCTCCCTCCTCCCTCCTCCCTCCTCCCTCCTCCCTCCTCCCTCCTCCCTCCTCCCTCCTCCCTCCTCCCTCCTCCCTCCTCCCTCCTCCCTCCTCCTCCCTCCTCCCTCCTCCTCCCTCCTCCTCCTTCCTTCTTTCTTCTTCTTCTTCTTCTTCTTCTTCTTCCTTTTTATTCAGAGAGTGTGAGCAAATGAAAGGAGCACAAGCAGAGGCGGGGCATAGGGAAAAGGAGAGAAACTATCCCAGCCAGGCTTGACACTGTCAGCCCTGGCTTGATCCCACAAACTATGAGATCGGGAAGTCTAGAGGCGGTTGCTTAGCTGACTGAACCACCCAGGCACCCCTATTATAATGCCATAATTCTTATAGTGTCTTTCTTGATTAAAAGTTTCAGGTATTTTTGTTCTTGAACTGCCTTTGTCTTTGGGACACCCAAAGACTGCACAAAATGCATTTTTTTCTTTACACTAAGTTGAATTTTTTTTTTTTTTAATAAGCCAAATGGCTACAGGTCAGACCATCTCTTATATGCCTGTGAAATTTGATTAAATTTATATAGCCTTTTTCTCACTTTTGGGATAAGAGAGTAAACTTTAGTTTTTGTTAATATAGATTTGAAAGGTAAAAACATTAAGATTGTGGTTTGCAAGTTCTCTTTTTAAAAAACGATAATATTGGAAATTCTTGCTACAATAAGATATTTTTTGCCTAGATTTTTTAAATTATAAAACTGGTGGGTATTGTGAGGTCCAGAAAAATGTATTCAAACTATTTATCTGTGATACCTAATAAATATGTGTTTTGAATTAAGGTACAAGTAATATTTAAATGTAAATCCCGCAAATAAAAGTTAGAATATGTTCACAATGATTCAACAAGAAATATATTCTATGTGTATATGTGTATAACTTCTATATATTTGCATGTATAATTATATATATGTTTTATTGTATACATGAATGATTGTGTACATGAATAAATATATACCTATACATACATGTGAAATTTTTTTCCAAACAAAAATTTCAGGAAAGATACTTCTCTTTGCTATGTGACATATCCTTTGATACTTTCTCTTTTTAATGCTGGTCACAAAAACCAAATTGAATAATGACCTATAATTTGAAAAAATAGTTTCTTAGAAGATTACATTGAAAACAGGTATTTATGAAATAATTTTTGACAGATTGACCAGATTTCAATCATAACCCTTGTGATATTATATATTTTGGCCTGGATTCAGAATGGTTATGCTATGACAAAGTTACATATTCACTTTGTAGAAAACAGCAGAAAAATTGATTGTGAAGTATTTGGTAGTGTCCCATTAAGATTACTAACATGGAGGCTGGTTGAATCCATGACACTGGGCTAGTTGTGGAGGCTTTAGCCATTACTTTTGGTGATGTTAAAACTGGTGTGACTGGAGCTAGAATTACAGGGAACTTGTAAGCCATAGTCACACTTTCAGGAGGCAGAAGAATCATCAGTAAATGAAATTTGTAAATTAAGACGTAAATTGACCCTGTATTTCTTTTCATATTGGAAATTTTAAGGAATTATCTCTTAGTATCACATCCTCCCCACCAAAGGAAATTCCTTTCTAGGAAACACATAGATTACAACTTCATTACAAATGCCAGGTTTGCAGTGTTTAATAATCTTGACTACTCTTGTTTGCCCTTGAGTATTTTTAAAATTTCAAAATTACAGTTTTTAATTGTGGGCTACGTAATTATCTTGTGTGTTATTTAAATATCACTGTCATTTTTCTGGGTTGTGGGGAAGTAAGGTAACATAAAACAACAGGGGCTTTGGAAACTTGTGTTCAAATTTCACCTTCATCACCTCCGTGGTGTATCAACTGGGGCCCATCACTGAAACTCTGAAATGTAGTTTTTTTCATCTGTAAACAAAGATACCTACTTAACAGTGTAATTGTGAGGGTTATCTGATAATATTTAGTATGGTGTTTAGTATATAAAAGACAATCAAAAAAGGTTTTGGTTTTTTTTTTTTTTTTACTGTTCTTCAGTAGAAATGTGCTCTTCCCACTAAGCATATGAAATGATTAATGAGAATTCTTTTAACAAATTATTCTCAAAAGGAGTTCAGAGTATGATTACTAGTTTAGAAATTTTCTGCATATAAATATGGTGTGCATTTAATTTTCTTGACTTCTTTGGCCGGTATTCTTGTTGGGTTGACTGATGGATTCAGGCTTAGAAATAATTAGATAATATTTTCCTATGACCTACCTAATAAGATCGGTTTTGAGTAAATATATATGCAATTACATATACTAGAGAAATCAGACTGGATAAAAAAGTAGCCTTCTTACAAATTAATTTAAGTTATATGTAATCTGTTAAGTCCTTCATGAAGGGACATTTCATATCCAAAACGCCATATTAACATGAAATATTTTTATTGATACTCTTTGAGCAGGGTTATCTGGAGGAAGCTGTGAATATTGTAGGCAACCTAGACACAAGATAGGTAAATAAATGTGCTATGCTAAGTATGGAAAGATGAAATGATAGTAGAGCATACACTCTCATGGATTTCATGTGATTATTCAGTGCTTCTTAACCAAGTCGCTTATACAGTTCATGATAT
Organism: Panthera leo; assembly: GCF_018350215.1. Classification (NCBI taxonomy): domain Eukaryota; kingdom Metazoa; phylum Chordata; class Mammalia; order Carnivora; family Felidae; genus Panthera; species Panthera leo. Next base: position 94,344,627 of record NC_056680.1, read on the forward strand.
TTCTGAAATGGCAGGCTGGAGTTGGAGACATAGCCTTAAGCCATAAAGTTATATAAACTTAGCCTTCCAGCTTTGACTTGGGTATGGTGTTTTGTTTTGTTTTGTTTTGTTTTGTTTTAGTCTCACCTTATTTTTTTCTCTCTCTCTGCATCAGTTTTATTGAGGTATAATTGACAATTAAAAATTGTATATATATTAAGTTGTGCAATGTGTTTGATATTCAACTTGACTTTCAATAAATGATTTTAGCCTCATTAGTTACTTAGCTCCAGTTTCCCCTAGGCACATTGAACTCCTGTAATTCTCATACACTTTTAGGAACCATCAGATTCTTACTTTATTAAAACATTATTAATATTTTTGAATATGTGTAAGTATAAATTATTATAAGGATATTAATAGTCTGTCTTTAAATTAATGTCCAGTGAAAGGAAAAAGTTTTGGTGTGAAGGCCATTTTATGGTTATAAAAAAGATCGTCCTCTGAATCTTTCTGAATAGCAGTATTTTTATGAGGTGATACTTACCTCTACAGAACATTTTAAAATTTAAAATGTACCTGAATTGTACTTTCCCTAGTCTACATGTTATCCATGTAAATTGAGTAAATCTGTGAATTCAGAAAGAATATATTAGTGCAGCCTAAAGGTTTACATAACTTTGACAAATGCCACAGTAAAAAAAGGAGATTAAGGGAAGTTTAGGCTTTTCTTTAGCTGAAGGAGTTTGTCAATCTAATCTTCATGTTTCACGTTATTAATTTACTTTCATATTACAGTTTACCAAGTATGGTGTTAGAAGACTAATGTAAGAAGGGATGAATGCTCTATCCTTTAGGTATCAATAAAATATTATCCACATTAAAACAATAGAATAATTTAATATTAACTGTTAGTGATTCCAATATTCTGAGTATTTCTATTCTAACTTCAGAATATAGTTTATTTTAGTTTAGTGCTGGTGAATAATCTTTTACCTATTTACATGGTATTAAATTTTTAAAATTTATTAATACTGATTTTTATTTTATTATAAGAACATGTAATTAAGTTTTGAAAATGGTCTTGTATTTTAAGAAGCCAATACATACGAGTTTTTCAAATGTAGTTTTGCTTAAGTAAGATAAAAATTAAGCTGAACATTGGCTGTATAATGTATTGGATACAATTATTATAAATCAGTAACTTATTACAGAGTTATATCATCTCCACTTAAGGAGTATCCATTGCTTACTATTATATTTGAAGCTTTTCATAAAATCCATTTCATAACACTGTTACTATAAAGCAAACATTTTAGCAGATGCTTATTAAAATGCTTTGTTCCAGCATCAAGAAGAGCTAATTGAAATTTAGAAGGATTTAATTGGAAAGTTACTTCAAGTGACTTGATATTAATAATTTTAATAGATTTAGTACTCCTGTCTTCTGATAGTTTTTCACATACTGCAATATTGTGTTGCCATAAAGATGAGGTTTTTTTTTTTTTTTTACTTTAGTTTTAAGAAAAACCAAGGAATAAAAAACTCTGTTAAAGAACTCCTAAATAGTATCTTCACCTTTTTTTTTTTTTTTTTTTTTAAATTTTAAGTAGGCTCCACACCTAAAGTGGGGCAGGCTTGAACTCACAACCCCTAGGTCCAGAGTCCCCTACGTCAGGAGTCACATGCTCTACTGAGTGAGCCAGCTAGGTGCTGCAGTGCTTCCACTTTTTAAAGGGATGTGGTTCATACCCTAATTCTGGGATATCCTGTCCTATATACTTCAGCAGTAAAAATTTCATTATCTTGGATTGTATTAATGTAGAATTCTGTTCTATTAATTCTATTAATGTAGAATTGTGAGTAATTAAGATGTAAGCAGGAATAAAGTTCTTTTGTGCACTGTTGGGGGGGAAGGAGGAGATTGTTAAATAGATTAATTGACCTGAAATTAATCTCCCACCAGGTCAACCCAGGAGACGTACTCTGTCATCCTTCTTCCTCCCATCCCCAAATGTTTGTGGTAGAGGCAGTAATATGTTATGGAAAATCTCTACATCAGTTAGGGTTGGCATGGCTGTCATTTCCCCAGGGAAAAGTTGGGGGAGTGTTGTTTACCTCTTCATCTCATACCCTTTGACCTGATTACCAACCTTCAGTGAATTTGCACAAGCAAATGATTTTACTTTAAAATGAATAGAGCTTAATCAAAAAACAATTATTTAAATGATTATAAGGCAGCATTTTGTAGAAGAGGATTTTAGTAACTTGAGGTCTATAATTCCCCTTCTGAAGACAAAATATAAACTGCACTTAGAACTTTGATTCATGTAAACAAAAATGTATAGTACAATGTCTTCTGCATTGTAAGCCCTCAAGTGTTTTAGGAATCATTGGCATTTGAAATGATCATAATGTCTTTTATATATTTAAGTTTAATCGCTGTATCTCTTTTGCCAATGAGGCATTTTCCCTATCCATAAAATATGCACGAATACAGTTAGCAGAATTATAATTGTTAGCTTTAAATAAAGTTCTATCTAAAATCATAATATATCAGGAAATTGTTTTTGTACAGGTAAATGGTTGCAGTTTTGTGGTGAGAACAGGAAAGCCCACAAATTTATTAAGGGTACAGTATTTAAAACTACTTATGATACTAATGTTTTACACTATCAAAAACCATCTGGCTTACTAACAAAGCTGTTTCCTGCATGCATTTCTTTCTGTGTGTGATTTCTAAATGCTTTTAATGTTTAACAAAACAAAATTAGCTGTCTTTTGTTATAAAGCTCAGTTATAACCAAATTTGTAGATATTTTGTTTTTGCTTTTAAGGTATATAGCACATTAATAACAAAGTAGCCAGTCATTCCAGTAAATTCTCAGTTGATAAGTGATATTTTAAAGTGGACTTTACTATGGAATTCAATATTTGAATCCCTCTTCCTGAGGAATGTTGTTAGTATGAATTATTAAATATCTTGGATTGATTTAGGAAGAAGAATTTGGTGCTGATGATTCTTATTCTGAACATGGAGCACAGTATAGTCAGACCCACCTAGAGATGATGGAAAATGAATTGGCTGGCAAACAACATGAGATTGAAGAGCTGAACAGAGAACTAGAAGAAATGAGAGCCACCTACGGGACTGAAGGGTTACAGCAGGTATGCCTACTTTATGTGGCTTTGTTTTGTTACAAAAGCAAAAACAGGAAATTTGAATGCTAGCATATGTAAATAGTACATAACTTAAGTCATAGTAACTTATCTCATAATATTCTTATACATATCATAAACAACTTGCTTAACACTAAGATTCCGTGAATAGGGGTAATACAATCTGGAATCTTTTGTTTAACTTTATGAGATAGCTAGGCTGAAAGCACTTCAGTAGAATAGATGTTTTTGTAATCAGCCTGAGAGAAAATATGGTGCAAACCGCATCAGAATGTTATGACTTAAACTCATTAAAAATGTCAGCGAGTCCTTGTAAAGGGACCTCTTGTGGTTCAAATGACATCTGTTGTTTGTGGCAGTCAGTTATGAAACCAAGGTGAAAAAGACCATTGATGAAGACGACAGAATACATTTTAGTTTCATCCTCTCCAGGAACAAGTGAGAATCGAACATGTCTATGATGATGTTGCCTAGGAACAGATTGGGGCACCCCTGAATATAAAGGCACTTGTCCTTCTAGAAGTAGATAATCGATAAGTTAGACCTAGTGTATTTTGTTCATCAGGTAATTTTTTTTTAAGTTGTTTTGGAAGTAAAACCAATTTCTGCAAGGTAATTTTTTCAAATATGGATGAGATTGCTTACAAATTATAATCTTCCCGGGCACCTGGGTGGCCTGGTTGGTTGAGCATTCGACTTAGGCTCAGGTCATGATCTCATGGTCTGTGATTTCGACCCCTGCATCGGGCTCTGTGCTGACAGCTCAGAGCCTGGAGCCTGCTTCAGAATCTTTGTCTCCGTCTCTCTCTCTCTGCCCTTCCCTGCTTGTGCTCTGTCTCTGTCTCTCTAAAAAATAAATAAACATTAAAAAAAAATTTTTTTTTAATTACAGTCTGACAATGTGTTTTGTATATTTTTGAATAGTTGCCTGTACTAATAATCAGTTTTGTTCTAAAAATAAGTCGGTTAAGCGGCCGACCGGCTCAGGTCATGATCTCGCCGTCCGTGAGTTCGAGCCCCGCGTTGGGCTCTGTGCTGGCAGCTCAGAGCCTGGAGCCTGTTTCAGATTCTGTGTCTCCCTCTCTCTGACCCTCCCCGTTCATGCTCTGTCTCTCTCTGTCTCAAAAATAAATAAACGTTAAAAAAAAAAAATTCAAAATATATAAACTTCAAAGAAAGTAAGTCTGGCACTTAATACTTTCACTGATGTCTTTTAGTTACAAGAATTTGAAGCTGCCATTAAACAAAGAGATGGCATCATAACCCAGCTTACTGCTAATTTACAACAAGCAAGAAGAGAAAAGGATGAGACAATGAGAGAATTTTTAGAGTTGACAGAACAAAGTCAGAAATTACAGATTCAGTTCCAGCATGTAAGTATTAGTAATAGAACAAAATTTATTAGATTTTTGGTAGTGAAGTTTTTAAAAAATGCTCATGAGTTTTAAAACAAATTTAAACTTAAAATCACATCTGCTTATAATGTATCATGTTGGAAAAAATAACGAACACCTGTTATTATGTTAACCAAGAATTTAACTAGTTCTTTTGTGGTTTCTTTGCTGTTATTTTCTTTGTTCATCCTTGTCTGTATACTGAAAGCCTACAATATCTTTTAAGTCTGATGGTGGATTTTTGCAGAAATTAACATGTAGCCACATCCTACCTTTGCCAACCTTGGTATGATTTTATTTTATTTTCTAAAACGGTATCCAGACAGAATATATTCCATTTACCTTTAATCCGAGCCATAAGAATGTAATTGTATTAATCAAGGTTTCTGATGGCAAGTACAGAAAATAATTTGAGATAGGTTAAGCAAAAGGGAGAAATTTAAATACAGGCTTATATTACAGATTTCAAGGTGGAAATACAACCAGGCCTCTGAAAGGGATTGGAATCAGAAACTAGAAGGATATCAGGAATCCAGGAAGTACTGTCTTTCAGGCCCCTTTTCTTTCTGTAGGTCTGCCTTAGTCTTCCCTATTTTATTAGACTTTTTCTGCTTTGTCATGGGATAATCTTAACTGTTCAGCTTGTATGATGTGCCCATACTCATCTGATAAGCCATGACAGCATGTTTGCTTGGGTTTCAAGCCTATGAATCTAGCAGATATCCCAGAGAGCAATTGTGAGCTGAGTAATATCCCAAAAGATGTTTATTCCCTAGCGTAATCACTTCAGAATTTAACTTGGGGGTTTCTTTCTGTTTTTAAGTTACAGGCTAGTGAAACTCTGAGAAACAGCACTCATAGTAGCACAGCTGCAGATTTGTTGCAAGCCAAACAACAGATCCTCACTCATCAGCAACAGCTGGAAGAACAAGACCATTTATTAGAAGATTATCAAAAAAAGAAAGAAGACTTCAAGATGCAAATTAGTTTCTTACAAGAGAAAATTAGAACATATGAAATGGTATGTTTATTTTAAGGAAGTTAGCCAATGTACAGCAGCTTTATAATTGAAGTTTTTTATGCAAGTGTTTATATTTTTTGTTATGTACATGAATTACAAAATTTCATAATTAAGAAATGTTCTTTATATAAAACAACTTATTTCAAAAGCAATTGGGAGTCTTACAATAATAGTTTTTAAGATAATACTAATTACTGAGTTCCTTGGAAGTGATCAGCCTATGTTAAAGTGAGTTCTCAGGAGAATCTAAATTTATAAACATAATTAACATTCTTTTTTTCTTTTCATCTATAAGTGTTTCTACTCATTTTACCAGTGGTTATGAAATTCTGAAAATATTTCCAAGAAAAAATGAAATCTTATGGATTTTAATTAGAAAAAAATAGTGGATTCTCCTTTCATGATAGTTATGTTTTATAAAGTTGCTTGGAATACTTATTTAGCAAATAAGTGGTAATAGAGGAAAAGGGGGGAAATATATATAATTTACATATTTGTATTTGTTTTTATGTATGAACACACATATATATTATATATTATGTATAAATATATAAATATGTATGTGTGTATATGTATGTGTTTATACACACACACATATGTATTCTAGAGAGTATATTTATATATACATAGATACACAACATATCTCATAAGATTATAATCTTAAATCCGAAAAACCACTCATCTCTGTAGGTTATATTTTATTTGTTTTTCAAAAGAGAAAATGGGGTTCACCTATGTTAAATGACTTGACTGAGGGTACCCTACTGACACTTGTCAGACTTGTGATTCAAATCCGTACAGCTGGCCCAGAGCCATATTTCTTGTGTTTTACTGCACTGCCCCCTCTTGCCTCCATCCTCTTCACCATCCATGTTTTCCTAATAAGGTCTGCCTTCATAAAGGAAGTGACTCAGGGTAGGCTTTAGGAGGAGAGGATATTTGAGGCAGGTCTGGAATAATCTCTCTCTAATTATATTTCATTTTCTCAGCAATAGTTCTGTGTGGCACATAGTAGCTACTCAGTATTCATTTGGTAAATAAGCAAATACATTATGAATCTGAACTGATAGAGATAGGAAGGACATTTTAGAGGGTGGAGTGTACATAAAGACCCAGGACAAAAGATGTTAAAAATATATAGGTAGCAAAAAATAGTTTAACCAGAAATAGTCTTTGAAAGTCAGCCTTTGTAGGGGCTCCTGGGTGGATCAGTTGATTAAGTGTTCAACTATGGCTCAGGTCATGATCTCACAGCTTGTGAGTCTGAGCCCCACGTCGGGCTTTGGGCTGACAGCTCAGAGATTGGAGCCTGTTTCGGATTCTGTGTCTCCCTCTCTCTTTCTGCTCCATGCCCCCCACCCCCCCCCCCCACTTGCGCGCGCTCTCTCTCTCCCTCTCTCTCTCTCAAAAATAAAACATAAAAGAAATTTTTTTTTAAAGTGAGCCTTTATAAAGATATTTTTAACATGTATAATATGATGAAATGAAGCAATAAAAATAAACATTTCCTGGGGAGCCTGGGTGGGTCAGTCAGTTGAGTGTCCAACTTTGGCTCAGGTCATGATCTTATGGTTTGTGGGTTCCAGCCCCATGTCGGGCTCTGTGCTGACAACTCAGAGCCTGGAGCCTGCTTTGGATTCTCTGTCTCCCTCTCTCTCTGCCCCCTCCCCTGCTCACACTCTATCTTCTGTGTCTCTCAGAAATCATAAATAAATGTTAAAGAAATTAAAAAGAAAACAAAAGTGAGCCTTTTCAGGAGCGAAGAGTGGAGAGATACTCTAGGTCTCGTTATAAGAGCCTGGAAATTGGATTTTGTTGTATTTATTATATTCAGCAGGCAGTATTATTTGAAAGTATTTAAAACTCAAATAATTCATTATTTTATTTTTTTAATATTTATTTTGAGAGAGAGAGAAAGAGAGTACACAAGCAGGGGAGTGGCAGAGAGAGGGAGAGAGAAAATCCCACGCAGGCTCTGCATTGATTCCACACCTGAGCGGAAATCAAGAGTCAAATGCTTAACTGACTGAGCCACTTAGGTGCCCCAAATAATTCATTTTCATAGGGGGAAAGCCTTTGTTTATTTGAATGCTAGCAGAATTTTTCTTTTTTTTAAGTTCATTGATTTTGTGAGAGAGAGTGCACGTGCGCAAGTGGTGGAAGGGCAGAGAGAGGGAGGGAGAGAGGATCCTAAGCAGGTACCTCGCTGTCAGTGCAGAGCCCGATGCAGGAGGTTGATCACACAAACCATGAGATCATGACCTGAGCTGAAATCAAGAGTAAGATACTTAACCAAATGAGCCACCCAGGTGCCTCTGTTAGCAGAATGCTTTTATTACCAGTCTCTTCTTCGTCTTTTTTTTTAAATTTGTCTTAATTTATTTTTGAGAGAGAGAGAGACAGAGCATGGGCAGGGAAGGGGCAGAGAGAGAGAGGGGAGACACAGAATCTGAGGCAAGATCCAGACTCTGAGCTGTCAGCACAGAGCCTGACCTGAGGCTGGAACTCACAAGCCATGAGATCATGACCTGAGCCGAAGTCAGATGCTTACCAGTTGAGCCACCCAGGCACCCCAATTATTAGTCTCTTCTTTATTATGTATATATTTTTAAAATTTTCTCTCTCTCTCTCTCTCTCTCTCTCTCTCTCTTTTTTTTTTTTTTTTTTTTTAAACTTTGAATGACTCCCCCTGAGCAGTAGTTCCATCAGATCAGCTGAGGGACTAGAGCATTAGGGTGATGGTTGAAACTGTCATGGTGATTCCAGCCTCATTCTCTTTACTCATAATATTCTGAACTTCCCATGGTGCAGTGGTCACAAGCAAAAGTATATTATTCCCCACTCCCTCAAGTCTGTTTCTAAAAATAGAGGGATTGTATCTTCAACCACAGGGCTGTCTTTTCCAACACAAAATATATGGTTTAAAACCATATATTTTGAAATAAACAGTACTAAGAAAAATGAACCATGAATTTATTTAATAGTTGAATGAAGAATTATTGTTGCTTGCAGTTATATCACATGTTGGACAATTTTGAATTAAGTGACACTGTTTTATGAGGATTCCTCCTCCCCAATAGAAAAATCAGGAAATAGAAGTATTAACAGATGTTAATATTCCAAGTCTAAGTACTTATTTAACAGTTCAACTGAAGTTGACCTCCGTGAACTAATTTTATTTTCTTATAGGTTCCAAATGCCTTCTAGATACTTTCTAGTATACAAAGATATTACATTTTTATATAGCACAATGTGCATAAAATACATTAATACATTCATTTTCTTTTAGCTTCAAACATATTCTATGAGATAGAAGAAATGGTATTTATTTTACAGGTGAAAACACTGCAATTTAAGAGATTAAAGTGATTTAAATGTCATATTATAGTACAGAAGTCAGAAGGCTCAGCATTTGGTAATCACTTATGGTGACATTGGATGGAATATGTGATACCAAGAAAAAAGCTGATAGGATTTTGCTCAAGAGGCTTCACAGTATAGCTGTTGTTGCCTTAGTTAATTTATATAGTGCATATTGTGGCCTTTGACTTGTAGGCTCAGAAGTCTGGTTTTTATCCAGAGAGGGAGGCAAACCACAAGAGACTATTAACTATAGAGAATAAACTGAGGGGTTTTTGAGGGGATAGGCTAAATAGGTGATGGACATTAAGGAGGGCATTTGTTGTGACGAGCACTGGGTGTTATATATAAGTGATGAATCACTAAATTCTACTCCTGAAACCAGAAGTACACTGTATGTTAGCTAACTTGAATTTAAATAAAATCTTGGAAGAAAAAATAATTCTGATTTTTATCTTCTATCATCTGAGACTTGAGCTATCTCAGAGGTGAGCTCAGATTTTCCAAGTTCAAGAGGCTAAATGTTTAAATCTTGAAGATGAGATTATTAATTTACAGTGAGAAATGATTATCACCAGGACCTGCATGCTTCAGGTTCTTTGGATTTTACTTTCTTTCTCTGGGCAAATGAATTTGAAACGCCAAATAATAATAATAGAAAGTTGTTTAGTGAGCATGAGATTAAAGGATATTAGAGGAATCAAATGTTCCATAGCATTACGCTATGATAACCTGATGTATCCATCTCACAGAAGGAAAAGTCATGCCTGTGGACTGAAATTCTTAAATTCTGTTTGCTACAACCCCTTACATTGCTTTCTGTGTTAAGTATGGTTTTCCCAGAGTGATCAGAATTCGCAGTCTCACGGCACCTGGACTGTGGTGGAATGTGTACTGCCAACATTTCTGTCTCACGCCTTCCTTTTTCTAGGCTTTGACATTCTTTATTTAGATATATTAATAAATCCATTCAATGTGCCTTTAAGTCCTCTTGGCCTTAGGACTCCTGACTCATTTAGGTGATTTTACTTACCTACTTGTGTTTGTTCCATTCTATGGATTATACTTTCTTTGTAGTTGGGACCTCAGCCCTTAAATATTTAGGCAACTAAGTAACAGAGGCAAAACTTTGTTTCTAGGGCTTTTGCTTGACTCCTTTATGTGATAACATTCTTAAGGATGATTGTGATTATGAACATGCCTTGGCCTGTGTCCTAGGTTTAGGCTTATATACAGTTCCACGGTAGAGTCCCAAGTCAGACGTGGAAAAAAATGTCTGCCCCGCTTTCAAATTTCTATTCAAATCCAAAGTCTAGGACCAAGTTGATTTGCTCTAAATGGTGTAGTTGTTTTGCATGTCACTTGAGGTCAGCCACAGGAATGAAACTAAGACCCACAAGAACCTGTTTTTGTTGTTTTAGTCTTTTCATAGCATTTGCTCATCAGACACCTTTAAGTCACTAGAATACATAGAAGGAATCTTGATTTATGTTTAAGACTTTCTTCTGGAACTGTAAAGAGTACATAGTACTATACCTATAGAAAATACTAAGTTTATTAGTTAATAAGAAAGATGAAAATATAATGGTTTAGACATTTTAATCCTACTAATTTTGAAATTAATATTTTTCACCATAGCAGTGTAAGAAAAATTTCTTTCTTCAAGAAAACCAATGCTGCTGTAGTGTTTGCTCACAAATAGTGTTGGGTACACACGTCGTATCTCACTGACTTGGGAAAAATTGAAGGGCAAGCCTAGCAATTACTATTTATAGAATTATTGAGAAAAACAGACTTCTCTCAATATTTTGGTATTGAGATTAAGCAATGTAAGTTGCCAGGAACTAAAACTGACATTTTTATATTTTCATTTTTTCTTTCTAAAGGAACAAGATAAAAAAGTAGAAAGCTCAAATAAAGAAATACAGGAGAAAGATGCAATCATTGAAGAACTAAAAACAAAAATAATAGAAGAAGAAAAAAAAACTCTAGAGCTAATGGATAAAGTCACAGTTACTGATAAATTACTGGAAGAATTACAAGAACAGGTTGTAGGAAAGAACCAAGAGATTAAAAATATGAAATTAGAGCTGACTCATTCCAAGCAAAAAGAAAGACAGTGTTCTGAGGAAATAAAACAGTTAATGGGGACAGTTGAAGAACTTCAAAAGAAAAATCATAAAGATAGCCAATTTGAAACTGATATTCTGCAAAGAATGGAACAAGAAACACAAAGAAAGTTAGAACAGCTCCGGGCAGAGCTGGATGAAATGTATGGGCAGCAGATAGTACAGATGAAACAGGAGTTAATAAAACAACACATGTCACAGATAGATGAACTTAAAATACGGCATAAAGAAGAAATGGAGAATGCTTTAAGATCATATCCAGGTATTACTGTTAATGAAGATCAAATAAAAGTAATGAATATGGCAATAAATGAACTGAATATAAAATTGCAAGATAGTAATTCTCAAAAGGAAAAACTCAAGGAAGAACTAGGAGTAATTTCAGGAGAAAAGTCTACTCTACAGAGGCAGCTTGAAGACCTTTTTGAAGAATTGAGCTTTTCAAGGGAACAAATTCAGAGAGCTAGACAAACAATAGCTGAACAAGAAAGTAAACTCAATGAAGCACATAAGTCCCTTAGTACAGTGGAAGATTTGAAAGCTGAGATTGTTTCTGCATCTGAGTCCAGAAAAGAACTAGAATTAAAACATGAAGCAGAAGTTACAAATTACAAGATAAAACTGGAAATGTTAGAGAGAGAAAAGAATGCTGTATTAGACAGAATGGCTGAATCACAAGAAGCTGAATTAGAGAGGCTGAGGACACAGCTTCTGTTTAGTCATGAAGAAGAACTTTCCAAACTGAAAGAAGATTTAGAAATTGAACATCGAATAAATATTGAGAAACTTAAAGATAACTTAGGCATTCACTATAAACAGCAGATAGATGGCTTACAGAATGAAATGAGTCAAAAGATAGAAACCATGCAGTTTGAAAAAGATAGTTTGATAACTAAGCAGAATCAACTAATTTTGGAAATTTCAAAGCTAAAAGATTTACAGCAGTCCCTTGTGAATTCAAAATCAGAAGAAATGACTCTTCAAATCAATGAACTTCAAAAAGAAATTGAAATACTCAGGCAAGAAGAAAAGGAAAAGGGTACTCTTGAACAAGAAGTTCAAGAATTACAACTTAAAACTGAATTGTTGGAGAAACAAATGAAGGAAAAAGAGGATGACCTTCAAGAAAAATTCACACATCTTGAAGCAGAGAATAGCATTCTTAAAGATGAAAAGAAAGCCCTTGAAGACATGTTGAAAATGTGTACTCCTGTTAACCAAGAAGAAAGATTACTTTTCACAGACTCCATTAAGTCTAAATCCCAAGACTGTAACTGGCAAAAAGAAATAGAAGTACTTACAGAGGAAAATGAGGACCTCAAAAAACAATGTATTCAGCTAACTGAAGAGATTGAAAGGCAAAGGAACACTTTTTCATTTGCTGAAAAAAATTTTGAAGTTAACTATCAAGAGTTACAGGAGGACTATGCTTGCCTTCTCAAGGTGAAAACTGATTTAGAAGACAGCAAAAACAAACAAGAAGTAGAGTATAAAAGTAAGCTTAAAACACTTAGTGAAGAGCTTCATCATTTGCAAAGAATAAATCCAACTGTGGTAAAAATGAAAAGTTCAGTCTTTGATGATGACAAAACTTTTATAGGAGAACCCTTGGAAATTGGTGAGGTTGTTGAGAAAGATACAACAGAACTTATGGAAAAACTTGAGGTGACCAAGCGAGAAAAATTAGAACTGTCAGAGAAGCTGTCTGATCTTTCTGAACAATTAAAACAGAAACATGGTGAGATTAGTTTTCTGAGTGAAGAAGTTAAGTCTTTAAAGCAAGAGAAAGAGCAAGTTTTATTGAGATGTAGAGAGCTAGAAATCATCATTAATCATAATAGGAAAGAAAATGTAAATGCATGTGATGTTCCATTAGACTCTTTAAAAGATGGATTTGTGACAAGGACAAGCAAAGATTCTGGAGAGTCAGTTTCTAAAATAAATAAAGATTTTGGTGAAGAATCAAAAATAATGGAGGAAAATAAAATTCCTTTGGAAAATAGGACTGTTGGAAAAGAAGGCAAGCAAGAACAGTTGTTTTTGGGTCACTTGCCATTAGTGACAAGTGGATCATCACTTAGGACTACTGAACCAAGCAGAAATGATAAACTTCAGTGGGAACTTAGTGTACTTAAATCAGAGAAGGTATGTTTACTTATTTATATATGTTAAAGCACAGTGAAAATGTACATTTCACGCAAATAATGTTTTTATCTTCCTAAAACATAAATTTTACAAGAGAATGAAAGGGAGCCCTGTAATGTAATTCTCATTTGGGCCTCTCATCTATCATTGCCTTTATCTATTTTTAGTTAGCACAACTTTTGATCTAAGAGTTATGAATTTGAGCCCCACGAAGGGCGTAAAGATTACTGTCTTTTTCTTAAACATTGTTGCCTTTTTTTTTTTTTTCAGTTAATTTATGTTACATAGTCTGTTCATAAATAGCAATGGTTTCACATTTTCTTTGGAATGGCAAGAGTTTAACTTTGTAAAGAAGTTACTTTGTAATATTTTGTTGTAATATCAAAGCTTGGTTTCAGCATTTTGTTTCATATTAGTGTTTTAAAAGTTCCCCAATGGGGCACCTGGGTGGCTCAGTCAGTTGGGTGTCCGACTTCAGCCCAGGTCATGATCTCACAGTCTGTGAGTTCAAGCCCCGCATCGGGCTCTGTGCTCACAGCTCGGAGCCTGGAGCCTGCTTTGGATTCTGTATCTCTCTCTCTGCCCCTCCCCTGCTCATGCTCTGTCTCTCTCTGTCAAAAATAAGTAAACATTAAAAAAAAAAAAAAAGAAAGAAAAATTATAAAAGTTCCCCAACTAAAAATTAACTCTTAAACTTTAGTACTTTATATAGTATTTATTCAGTAGTTATAAAACCATCTTTCCCTGAAAGAAATCTCAACTTAAGTCCCAGAGTTTTCTCTGAGTACTGTGTAAAGCTGAAGGGGGTAAAAAGTATTCTACTTATAACTAAAGAATGCATATAATGAATAATAATAGATATATAATATCTGATGTTATATATAATAGTAATAGAAAATAATGCTGTATTAGACACAGTCTAATACAGTTAGGTTATAATATCTACTATTGTATATAATAGTAGATCTTATGTATTTATTAAATATAATAAAAATAGATATATAATAATAGATTACTCTTGACCAATATGCAGTTTGCGAGTTACTAGTATTAGAAATAACTGGAAAATTCCACTGGGTATTTTGTGTAATGCTGCTAAGTAAGGCTTTACTTTTCTTCACTTATGCAGCATATATTTATTGAATGTCTCACTAGGTATAGGGAGTATAGTAACAAGAGAAAGAAGATTCCTTCTCACAGCAGGAATATACTCTAGTGAGGGAGGCAGACAATAGACGAGGTAACAAGTGGAGTAGTTATAAGTGGTAATAAGTCCTATAAAGAAAATAAGGCATAATGTGATAGAGAATGATGGGTAGTGGTGGTGACAGCATTAAATACTGAAAGGTCTGTTCTAAGAATTGACCTTTGAACTGAGATCTGAATAATGAGGAGGAGCCTACCACATGCAAATTAGGGCAATTGTAAAGACCTGGGTGAGTTGGAGGAACCAAATGAAGGTGTGTTTAGTTGAGTTTGAAAGCAGGAGAGTGGAAGGAAAAATGTTTGAAGAAGAAAGAAGAGACTAGATCTTGGAGAGCCTTTCAGACTTTGTAAGAAGTTGAGACTATACACAGTAGGAAACCATTGGAAGGTTTTCTCTTTTTACTTCTAATAAATACAGATCTTATGATGGAGTTACATTACAATAAACCTATTGTAAATTGGAATATGTTAAGTTGAAAATGAAGTTAATGCACTTAACCTACTGGACATCATAGCTTAACCTAGTCTACCTTAAGCATGCTCAGAATACTTGTATTAGCTTACATACAGTTGGGCAAAATCATCTAACACAAAGCCTATTTTACAATAAAGTGTTGAATGTGTCATGTAACTTATTGAATACTATACTGAAAGTAAAAAACAGAATGGTTGTTGGGACACCTGGTGGCTCAGTCAGTTAAGTGTCTGACGTCGGCTCAGGTCATGGTCTCACAGTTTTTGTGAGTTCGAGTCCCGTGTTGGGCTCTGTGCTGACAGCTTGGAGCCTAGAGCCTGCTTTGGATTTTGTGCCTCCCTCTCTCTCTCTGTCCCTCCCCTGCTCGTGCTCTGTCTCTCTCTCTCAAAAATAAATACACATTAAAAAGGTTAAATTAAAAAAAAAAAAAGAACGGTTGTAAATGTATTGGCTGTTCATCCTTGTGATCATGTGGCTGACTAGGAGCTCTGGCTTGCTGCTACTGCCCAGCACAAAAGTGTGCCATACTGCGTATCACTGGCCTGGGGAAAGATCGAAATTCAAAATTTGAACTACAGCTTCCTATTGAATGTGTATCACTTTTACACCATTATAAAGTCAAAAAATCCTGGGTCATAAGTTGGGGACTGTCTGTATATTTGCATTTATGATCTTATATTAAATGTAAAGATATTTTATATTTTAATAACTTAAATAGAGTTTAAAAATTCAAACTGCATAACGGTTAATGCTTCGTTAATTATCTGCAGTGGTTTTCAAAAGCATAATGTGATTACAGTTCAATTACTCCTGCAAATGTCAGAGATCATTTAAATTTTTTAAAAAAGACTTAATTGGAGTGAATTTGAAGCTGTCAAATGGTCAGATTTTCTCAGTAAGAATTTTACTTTCTTTACTGAAGACATTTTCAGTGACATTCAGATACCCTCTCCTTGACATTAACTTACATAAACTAAAGAGAAGCAAACTGGTAAATTCCTTCCCAGTTGTCACTACCATGACAAACCCTCTTACTGGGAGAGGGGAGTAAAGGGGGGGGGGGCGGGGAAGGAGCTCACAGAAGAAATGGATAATTTTACACAACAGTAACATCTACAAGCAATCTACATATGCTTAGAAATAACGCTGACTCCCCCCAGAATACCATACTCTTGGATGAAATTAATTGGCCAATAAACATGAAAAGGTGCTTTCAACCTTGAGTCTCACAATAAAATGTGGTGAGGATATGGGGAGATGAGTACTCACATACGCTGTTAATGTCAATATAAATTGGTACAATTACAGGGGCGCCTGGGTGGCTCAGTCGGTTGAGCGCCGACTTCGGCTCAGGTCACGATCTTGCGGTCCGTGAGTTCGAGCCCCGCATCGGGCCCCTGTGCTGACAGCTCAGAGCCCGGAGCCTGTTTCAATTCTGTGTCTCCCTCTCTCTGACCCTCCCCATTCATGCTCTGTCTCTCTCTGTCTCAAAAATAAATAAACGTTAAAAAAAAAAAAAATTAAAAAAAAATAAAAATAAATTGGTACAATTACAGAAAACATAGTTTGGTAAAATTTAATACATTTAATGTACATTACCTATGACCCTGCAGAACCATTTCTAGGTGGTTGTCAGTGTGGTCCCTGACTAGCAGTATCAGCAGCACTTGAAAACAGGTTAAAATTAAAATTTTGGGGCCCCACACCAAACTTCCTAAACCCGAAGCTCAGGGAAAGGGCCCAGCAATCTGTTTTAACAAGCACTCCAGGTTATTCTGGTGCCTGCTAAAGTTTGAGAACCACTTTATGAGGGAAACACAAGTATATTTGTACAGGAGCATATCTAAGAATTTACTGCAGTATTTTTGAAATATCAAAAAATTAGAAATAATAGTTGGTCTCCAAGAAGGAAATTGACAAATCGTGGTGTATTCACAGATACTGTACCACAGTTAAAATAAATTAACCTGTATCTACATGGATAGATCTCAGTATATTGAATGAGAAGAATGATTTGCAAAATAAATACCATTTTGCACCATTTATGTAAATTCTCAAAAACATATATATTGTTTACATGTACTGAAAAGTGATAATATAAGAAATGGAGTGGACTTGTTGCAAATTTATGATAATAATTGCCTCTGGGAAAGGAGGAATGGGAATATAGTGGATTAAATTTTATTTATGTTTCCTTTCTAACCAAAAAAGTTTGTAGAAAGGAGAGAAATGAGGGGGAGGAAGACAAAATAATTGTATTTATTTGGGTTGTGAGTACATGTTTATTACATTATTCTTTTAATTTCTCTATATTTAAAATATTTTTATTTTTTAAATGCTTATTATTTTGAGAGAGAGTACAAAATGGGTGAGGAGCCAGAGAGAGGGAGAAAGAATCCGAAGCAGGTTCCATGCTCTCAGCACAGAGCCCGATGTGGGGCTCAGTCTCACAAACTGTGAGATCATGACCTGAGCTGAAATCAAGAGTCGGATGCTTAACCAACTGAGCCACCCAGACAACCCTAAAATATTTTTAAATGATGAAGCAGGCCATACTACTATACCATCTATCAAAGTTTACAATGAAGTTGCAGTAATGGCAATATTGTGCTACTTTCCTTGAAAAAGATAGGTAGATCAGTGCAACAGAATGAAGTGAGAAAAATTAGACCTCTCTCTTTTTTTTAATATATGAAATTTATTGTCAGATTGGTTTCCATACAACATCCAGTGCTCATCCCAAAAGGTGCCCTCCTCAATACCCATCACCCACCCTCCCTTCCCTCCCACCCCCCCATCAACCCTCAGTTTGTTCTCAGTTTTTAAGAGTCTCTTATGCTTTGTCTCTCTCCCAGTCTAATCTCTTTTTTTTTTCCTTCCCCTCCCCCATGGGTTTCTGTTAAGTTTCTCAGGATCCACATAAGAGTGAAAACATATGGTATCTGTCTTTCTCTGTATGGCTTATTTCACTTAGCATCACACTCTCCAGTTCCATCCACGTTGCTACAAAGGGCCATATTTCATTCTTTCTCATTGCCACGTTGTACTCCATTGTGTATATAAGCCACAATTTCTTTATCCATTCATCAGTTGATGGACATTTAGGCTCTTTCCACAATTTAGCTATTGTTGAGAGTGCTGCTATAAACATTGGGATACACATGCCCCTATGCATCAGTACTCCTGTATCCCTTGGGTAAATTCCTAGCGGTGCTACTGCTGGGTCATAGGGTAGGTCAATTTTTAATTTTTTGAGGAACCTCCACACTGTTTTCCAGAGTGGCTGCACCAGTTTGCATTCCCACCAACAGTGCAAGAGGGTTCCCGTTTCTCCACATCCTCTTCAGCATCTATATAGTCTCCTGATTTGTTCATTTTGGCCACTCTGACTGGCGTGAGGTGATATCTGAGTGTGGTTTTGATTTGTATTTCCCTGATGAGCGATGTTGAGCATCTTTTCATGTGCCTGTTGGCCATCTGGATGTCTTCTTTAGAGAAGTGTCTATTCATGTTTTCTGCCCATTTCTTCACTGGATTATTTGTTTTTCGGGTGTGGAGTTTGGTGAGCTCTTTATCGATTTTGGATACTAGCCCTTTGTCCAATATGTCATTTGCAAATGTCTTTTCCCATTCCGTTGGTTGCCTTTTAGTTTTGTTGATTGTTTCCTTTGCTGTGCAGAAGCTTTTTATCTTCATGAGGTCCCAATAGTTCATTTTTGCTTTTAATTCCCATGCCTTTGGGGATGTGTCAAGTAAGAAATTGCTATGGCTGAGGTAAATTAGACCTCTCTTATATAAAGTTTTAAACTGTAATTTCATGTATTTCCCCCTTGTAGTCAGTAAATGCAGAAGATAGAAGTTATTTTAAAAATGTAAGTTGTTTAAAAATATTCTAATGTGTACATACATTCACTTTAAGAATGATTTAAGGCTACAGATGGAAGCTCAGCGTATATGCCTCTCTCTGGTTTATTCAACTCATGTGGATCAGGTTCGTGAATATATGGAAAATGAAAAAGATAAAGCCCTTTGTAGTCTTAAGGAGGAACTTATTTCTGCCCAAGAGGAAAAGATAAAGGAACTTCAGGAAATACACCAGCAAGAGCTACAGAATATAAAAACACGAGAAACAGGTAAATGGCTTTCTAAAAAAATTATAAGTACTATGAAATAAGTAAATATCACTTAAAGCCCACCATTCCATGATTCTGTCCTCGTCTTAGAACCCATAGAGGAAGGTAACTGTATATCCAAGTCCTGGATTCATCTATTCATATAATCATTGCACATTTTTTTAAGTGCTTGGGAAATCTAAAATTACTGAATCATTTTCCCACAGAAGTTGTAATCAAGTGGGAAAGCAATATAAAATAAACTCTTAGAAAACAATAGATCAATTTCTATAATAGAAAAATGACTAGAAAGAATGGAAGAAAAAAGGAAAAAAGACTTCTACCTCCTGGGAGGAGGAGTGGAGTGAGGTTGCAGGCAGGAGTAGGGTTGTTGGAATTTTAGGGAAGGTTCCTGAGTCTTAAACATAGAGGTGTGAGAGATCGTAGCCATCTTGGAGAATTGAGAGTTCAAGTTACGTGAGAAAGTGGTGGGTTATAAAGCTGTTAAGATTGACAGGAGCTTGGTTAGAAAAGGCCTTATATACTCTGACTGAAGCATATTTAAGCTTTATGCTATTGGTGATAGGACCTGTAAGATTTTAAGTAGCGGGAGTAACAGTAAAATTTTTATTTTAAGGTAACACCATGAGGCAAAGTAAGGAAGGTGATTAGTTCTAGGAAGACCAGTTAAGCAACTTTGGAGGTAATTCTGCTAACAATAAGGGGCTGAATAAAATGTCATTGAGGATGGAAGAGAGAGTCAAAGAAGTAGGCTGTAGTCTGCAGTTGATATTAGGAGGAAAGGGGGAAGAATTGAGAGTGGTCCGTAAGTTTCTAGCTTGGGTAGCTAGATTGAAGGGGAGACTAGTCATGAGGAGTATGCAGAGCAGATCTATGGGAAGAATAATAAATCCAGTTTGGAACATATTGAGTTAAAAATACCTCTTGACTTAAAAAAAAAGAGTTATCTAGTAGGCAGTTAAAAATAGAAGTCTGAAATGCAAGAGGTTTAGGCTCAAGATTAAGATTTGGAAATCCAAAGATCATTTGAGGTCAGAGAAAAGAATGAGATGTCCTAGGAGACTGTACAGTAGGCACTGTGAGAAGCAACAACATATAAGGCATCTGAAGTACAAGACTAGTTGTAGTTAGCTTTTATCTCTAGTAATTGTTTAATCACTCTATTAAGTAGACTTCCTGTGTTCAAAACGTCTGTAGGTTTTCACCCTTGACAGATAACACTTTTGAGAATGAGGTGGTTCCTAAGTTTGTCTAGTTGCTCTGTTGAACAGAATAGAATTTAGGGAGTGGCTTAAATATCATTTTTCCACTTCAGGAGTTCTTTAGGTTTGAATGTAATAAGATTTTAAGCATGTATTATTTTTAATGGTATCCTCTAAAGGATAGAATCTGTCCAGTGGTTTTTCAACTATAAGTTAATTAATGGGTCCACTAATGGTTGATGCAGTTAGTGAGTAATGGCCAGCATTTTTTTTTTTTTTTTTTTTTTTAGTAAATAAAAGAATATAGAACAGAAAACATTAAAAGCATATAGTATATTAAAAAAAGTAAATAAAGATCTGTGAAATTCTTGTTTCAGTTTTCCGTGGATGTGTATAATAGGTTACAATATATGACATATTTCTTATATTGGGGAGTAGTAAAATTTGTAAATCACCACTTCATACCATTTTGTAGGATATAAACTGAGAATCTTAAAAATTATCTGAGACCATTAACATTGAGCAGTGGAAAATAAGTTTTAAAGAAGGAATTTAAAACTAATCTTATTGTAAGGGAAGCTTCCAGTTGACACAGGTTTAAAATGATAATAGTACTTAAGTAGATAAATGTTTAATACAGTATCTGTTCTATTAGGTGATGAAGTGAAGCCTTTACAAATGCTTATTGGAAAACTACGCAGGGCAGTGTCTGAAGAATGTTTTTATTTTACACAGGTAAGATATTAGTTAAAAAGTACTTTTAGGAATGAAATCTTGCCGTTTGCAACTACGTGGATGGAACTACAGGGTATTATGCTAAGCGATAGAGAAAGACAAACATCATATGACTTCACTCATATGAGGACTTTAAGAGACAAAACAGATAAGCATAAGGGAAAGGAAACAAAAATATAAAAACAGGGAGGGGGACAAAACATAAGAGACTCTTAAATAATGGAGAGCAAATGGAGGGTTACTGGAGGAGCTGTGGGAGGGGCGATGGGCTAACTGGGTAAGGAGCATTAAGGAATCTACTCCTGAAATCATTGTTGCACTGTATGCTAACTAATTTGGATGTAAATTTAAAAAAATTAAATTAAAAAAATGTAAAAAAAAATACTTTTAGACAGGAAATGCTATACTTCAGAACTGCACTTAGAAAATATTCCTGGGTTTTTAACTTTAAAATGAGCATTTAAATGTTTTCTGATAATCTTTTGAAACAAAAGAGATTGGAGTAAATTATCTCAGCAGTGGAACAGACAAAAGGTATACCTAATACAAAAAAACAGTGGACCAATAGAACCCAAAAAAAGTCTGTTTCCTGCCCCTGCCAACTTTGGTGGTTGAGTGCATCCATTGACTTACCTGGGGAGATTGCACAAGATCAATGAGATATGATTTCACACTTCAGATTGCCAAAGTCTAAAAACTCTAATTATGCCAAGTATGTTTGTGAACTTAGAGTGAGATAGAAGCTCTTACACACTCCTGGTGGAAATGTACTACCTTGAGAAGGAGATTGGCAGGGTGTATTTTTGAAGATATATACATCCTACAACCCAAGCATTTATTTGTGCACAATCAGATCTGTTCATTGCTAGAGTGTCTTTATTAAGTTAAAAATGGGAAACAACTCAGCTTTCCATGAACAATGGTAATAAATAAATTGTGTTATCTCGATGCACTGGAACTCCGTTTAGCAGTGTTTGATGTCTGTACTAATGTCAGTAAATCTCAAAAGTATAAAGTACGTATGCTCAAATAATTACCTCTGGATAGAGAGAAAGGTGCATAAAATGGATAAGCAGTACTTAAAATAGAGAGCTTCAAATCTATATGTAATTTTCAGTTTCTTTAAAAAATATGGAGATAATATGACAAAATTGACCATTTGTTAAAGGTAAGTAATAGATAAACTATTTTTCTGCATATTTGAAATAGTTCAGAATTTATAATCTTTGCTTTGGTTTGTCCCTAATCTCTATCCCGGGCTTTTATATTTATGAATTGGAGGAAGAGGGTGGTATTAGTTGGGACAGGTAGAGCTACCTTACTGATTTTGATTACCTATAAAATTGTTCAAAGAACAGTGTTGCAAAAACCTCAAAAACTAAAAAGCAACCACACCTAATGCATGTCTTCATTCAGCTACTCAGCAGTGTCCACTTCCACTTCTGAAGCGTTCAGGCATTGTCCTTTCATATCTATTGTTGATATTCAGTAAATGATGGAAAGAGAGCCCAAGTCGAATTAGTTAAGTTATAAGCTGACTTTATGTTTTTTTCCTTTTGTTATTGTCTTTACCTGATCCCTAATCTCAAGTTGAAATATGAATCACTTGTTCTGATAGAGGGGTCCTCTGGGGTTCTTCATGAAACCTGGTTTTGTCACTAATCAGGTTGCCATAGGCTAGTTTTTTCATCTTTTTAAGTCCATTTCTTCATTAGTAAATGGGGTGATCATTCAGGTTTCTGCCAACCCTAGTATGATAAAATTCCATTTTAGAAACTGCTGAAAATTTAATACACTCAGTTGTTAATTGACAGTATAGTTAACTTTTAAGTGAATCTCAAGAAATAGTAATAAACAATTTGGTTTTTTCCACTTGTTTCCAGTTGTGTGCAGGGCAAAGGTAAAACTTATTTTGAGGGCTTCTGAAATGATTATGGGTCATGTGTTGTTTTTAAATGATGGTAGAATTTTCTGTTGCTCAGGAGAAAAAAACTAATAATGTGTCACATATTTGTAATTTGTGCATATAAAGCATAGAATTCTACCTATGTGTTACAGAAAAGTACATGAATGTGATATACTTCATATATATTTTTTTTTAATTTAAATTTTAGTTAACATACAATGCAGTATTGGTTTCAGGAGTAGAATTCAGTGATTCATCACTTACAGCACCCAGTGCTCATCACAAGCGCCTTCAGAATTTATAGACTACTTTCCAGTCATAATTTTTTTTTTTTTGAGTAAGCTCTATGCCCAACATGGGGCTTGACTTCATGACCCCAAGATCAAGAGTCACATGCTCTGCCAACTGAGGCACCCCTAATCATCATCTTTTAACTTCTGTCCTTGTCTTCTGGTGTTTTTTCAAGGGTAGTTGGCATTACAGAGATAACATCAATCTAAGATACAAGCTAGAAAGTGGTAGATTGCAGTACAACCTATATTCATTATTAGAAGCAGAAAAAATAGTTTTGTGCAGTTAGGATTATCAGTATTTTTCCACTGTAGG
This sequence comes from Panthera leo, assembly GCF_018350215.1. Lineage (NCBI taxonomy): Eukaryota > Metazoa > Chordata > Mammalia > Carnivora > Felidae > Panthera > Panthera leo. The sequence continues at coordinate 94,368,098 of NC_056680.1, forward strand.
AAGTATTTTATGTCCTAGAGAGAGAGAGAAAGATTTAGATTTAACCATTTCTTTTGCAGACTGATTTGGTGTATGGGATAGTGTTTCCTTGCTGATTTTTCTGTGCCATTTTGACTTTTACATATAGGAAAATAACGTTTAATGATTTTTCAGAGGCAGAAAACAAAAATTTTTAATTTTGTAAAATACTAATTTTGTTAATAGACTTTTTGCAATGTCCTTGGTGAACATCATACTCCTGCTATAAAATGTGACATAAATATAGAAGAGAAAGAGAGTTCTGGTGTGCATACTTCTGAAAATCAAGAACAAGAATTGCAAGATTATAGATATGAAGTTCAAGGTAATAAAATCTTACAGTCTTTTTTCTTTTTTCTTAAATATTTATTTGTTTGTTTTGTGAGATAGAGTGCAAGCAGGGGAGGGGCAGAGAGAGAGGGAGAGAGAATCTTAAACAGGTTCCACACTCATTGTGGAGCCGACCCAGGGCTCGATCTCACAGCCATGAGATCATGACCTAAGCCAAAACCTAGAGTCGGACACTTAACCAACTGAGCCACTCAGGTGCCCCTTCCCACAATATTTTCTTAAGTCAGTTAATGTGATGAACTTTTACTTTTAATCATAATTCAGTCATTTAATATCTTTTGGGATTCATGAAATCTTATTTTTAATATACATTTTTATTTATGTTAATGCAATAATTGTGATATAAAGAGAATCAAAGATGTCCACAAGTTTGCTTGTGAAATGAAATTATTATAATTGTTTATTTATCATCTAGACTTTCAAGAAAATATGCAAACTCTTCTCACCAAAGTAACAGAAGAATACAACAAACTCTTGGTACTTCAAACACGATTAAGTAAGGTCTGTGAAATGGAAAATGTATTATGTTTTCATTTATTGTGTCACATGCTGTTTTGTAAGCTTCTTCATCAACTAAGCATTTCTAAAATAAGTGAACATGAAAAAGATGAAGGAAAAGTTACATATTCATAGTATCAATGAATTAACGGAATATCTGCAAGTTGAATACTATTTACCCCATTTGAGAGTTTTGGAAATCCTGATAAAGTAAGATATATATAAAATGTCAGATGGTAAACTTGGTGAAGCAGTTGTATTTAGTTTTCTATATAGCAGTTTTAAAGTAGCGGGTCTGTTTTAGAGAAAAATGGAATTAGTATAGTTGTTTAGAACATAGCTAATTAGTTTCACACAGTGTTAGATATGTCAAATTTCTTTCAAGTAGTTGTTTTAGAAATGTATGCAAGAGAATATAGATGGCATAGTGTAATTTATTAACTGTATCAGAAAAATAAATAGCATATATTGGCAAAGATAAGTGTTATGATCTTCATGTTGTAGAAAAAATCCAGAAGGATCTCTATGTCTGTTTATTTGGGGTACTTTTGATGTCATTCTACTTAACTGGGCAGATTTGAAAGATTTAACTGACACGCAGCGAAAGTTCTGCTTATGAGGGATGCTTTGCTAAGAAAATTAGATGCAGATGTGGTTTGGTAACACTGTGTAATCATGGTCTGACATCAACCGGACCTCAGGATCACTTGACAGTTCTTGTTCTTCTTTCTCTTCCCCTCCCTCTTTCTCGCCTTCTGTCTTCCTCTGTTTCTCTTTTCCCCTTTCCATCATTCCTTTTCTCTTTCTCTTCCTCTGCAAGTAAATAAACTATCCTGCCTTTTCTAAAACCTGTAAACCTACTCCACTGTCTTACAGATAACTATGTAGGAGGGCAGGTGGATAGATAAAAATCCTTATTTAACTCTACATTTCCCTACAATAATTACTTTTCTTTCTACTTCCCTTCATAGCCAAGATGTTGATCCCTATTCAAAATCATCATACCATTTTCTTACCAGTACTCTTAGCAGTTTGGATTTTTTTGTTTTTCTACTGCCCTTATCCTGCCTCCAGGGATCCTTCTTCTCTAGTCATACTTGGGTTTGGATCCTTCTTCTCTAGTCATACTTGGGTTTCTGAGGGCTGCTTAGAAAATTAGATGCAAATGTGGTTTGGTGACACTATGTCTTCATGGTCTGACATCAGCCAGACCCTCAGGATCACTTCACAGTTCTTTTATGTGGTACTTTACCTTCTCACAATCCCTTCAGTGGATGTTTCTCAGCTTTACAACTTTCCTCAAGTCATATATTCTACTTCTGGTCCCCCTTTGTATTTGGCCTTATCTCCTATTTCTCTACAAATATCAGAGCTATCAATTATAAATTATCTCAGCCTGCTACCTCTAGACCGTATGTATTTCTTTAAATCTCTTCTGTCTCAGAAGTTATTCCTTTCCATAACCAAGGTTATTTTATTTCCTGTGACTTTGTTAATATCCCTTTCTACCTCTTCCAAGATTGATAACATGTCCCTTCCCTCTCTTCTGTGATTTCAGCTCCTTTGCTTGTGTTTTTCTCTGTTTCTGTCCTTTCCCCTCGCACATTCCTTACGTCTCTCCTATTTAGAACATAACCGGTCCTCAATGCCACATCTTCCTTTGTGGTTCTCTTTCTCCTTCATGGTCACATTGTTTGAAAGAAAGAATAGACTATAGCGGGAACCTCCCCATCTGCTCCCCTCTCCTCCCCATTGTAAACAAGCTTCCAACTTGCACTTCACTAAGCTTTCTTTGATCAAAGTCAGTGGTGAATCCTTAACTGTCAGATTTCCTTTCTGTGTTCTTACCTTCCTTGTTTTCTTTTAAAAGTATGTTGCTTTTCTTCATGGCAATACACAGTTGAAACTATTAAATAGTGTAGGAGGGCTTATAGGAAGCAAGTAATCCACAGTGATGGATTTGTGAGTCAGTGAATGATGTGTCATTTTGCCTCTTTCTTTTTAGGGCACTGAGTAGGGAACAGTTTGGTTTGATGAGAGAAACACCTCCCTTCCCCAGTACCAGAATGTGGGAGGCTTACTTTGGAACACAGTTACCCACCCTAACTTCTTTAGTTCTCCCCAGAAAAAAAATTAAAAAGTGAAATTCACATGTTAACCCAGTAAGGTAGCTTTCACCACAAAGGCATCCAGAGGTTGGTTGAGATCAGTCTCAGCACTGCAATATATCACTGTCTAACCTGTTAGCTTCATCTTCTAACCCTCCTCCTCCTCATTTTAGCCATACTGAAATACTCCCAGAGTTTCCCAAATGTACCCTGATCTTTCACACCTTGGCCTTTATTGAATGCTGGTTTTTTTCTGCCTGACACTGCCATCAAACTCCAGTCTGCTTGGTGTGTTCTTCCAGTTGGTTCAGATGTTATTTCCTTTGTGTCCTCTTTACCTGTCTTCCTAGACTTAGGCATTTCTTCCTCCATTCTGTTGGCCTTTGGTTACTGCATTTACCTTTTTCTGTTAATTATAATAACAAGAAAAATAATAAATGCAAGTTTGTACCAAGAACTATGGCAACAGGGAAAAGGGGGGAGGTAATGATCTATTTAAAATAATTCCTAGATTCTAAACCCTTCAGAATCAGGGAGTCTTGTCTTTATTTTTATTTCTTCTTAGTGTGGTCCTTGGTTGGAGCACATGGTAGAGGTTTAATAAGTGCTGAATGAATTAAGTGAAGAGATATATTTGGAAAAGTAGGCTGGAAACTGAAGAATTTACCTGATGGTCTTTATTTTCTTAGGGAAATTAAGAGGCAAGGTCTTCTGTTGAAGTTGTACTAGGGGTTAGGCACGGGGTAGAGGACTTGATAAGAATAGTAACCAGTAAAGTAGCCTTCATGGGAAATAGTTTTATCCTGTGGCTCACCTGCTTTTTGTGGTATTATTTGTTCATCTAGCCGAGCAAGTCCAAACTCTTTCTCCTTGCTTTTAAGGTGCTTTGTAGTCTAAATCTATCTTATTTACATAGCCACCTTCCCCCATCCTTATCCAAATTAAACCCCTCTTTACAAGATAGTTTTCTTTACTAGTTATAGCATTAGGCTCTTCATTCACAAATGGCTCATACTCTTTTTTCAGTATAACCTTTCTGATCATTGCCCAAAATGACTGAGGCCTGAATCAAGTTTGACTTACTCTATAACTACTCACACACATCATTCTTTCTTCTCTGTTATTGTCCTTATAGTCAATTATAGTTTAGTGCTTCTCTAGTTACTTAATTTTATTTCCCCAACTAGTTGATACATTCTGTAAGGGCAGATACACATATTTTTTTTTTTTTTTACTGATTTTATCTTAGTCTCTCTTGTCACAGTGCTAGCCATGTAGTAGATGATTATTAAGTATTCTATGAATCACTAAATTAAGACACCTAAGCATCTGACAAATTGCTGCCTAATTGTAATAGTTAAGGAAATAACTTGAGGTTCATCTGTTTTCATTATTTTCCTTCCTTTTGTGTAAAGAACCATACCATTTGTCAATTACTTGGATGTACATAGGTTATATCCAGAGATTCATAAAGTTATATTACCAAGTATTGATAAGCATAAAATTTACAGTGTATGAGTTGAAATTCCGAAGACCAAGTCATATTACAAATACTGTATGAGTTATATACCAAAATTCTGTGCAGCTTCTGTTTTTGTATTAAAATGAACTTCTTTCTGGGTATGAAAGAACAGTACACTTCCTAATATAATTGCAGTGCTGTGAAGGGAATGTGAATCACTGTCAGAAGAAAGCGTGGAATAACGTAGAAGCAAAAATATTTATATCAGAGTATTAAAATTCTAAGTGATTTCAAACATTTTCAATGTAAAGCTGCTGTAATATAACTTTCAAAATGCTAGATCGTATATTTATGTCACTCCTTTTCTGTTCTTTTCAATAGATACATGGACAGGAGACAGATGATGTGAAGCTTGAGGTTGCAGAAGGAGGTCTACCAAAAGAGGAAACAGAGTTTTTATCAGCCTCTCAGATGACCAATTTGCATGACATTGGTAAATTTTGATTATATGCCACAGTGTAGTATTTTTATACCAAATATTTAATCATTTGATTTTTTTTTTTTTTAACTTTTGAGAGAGAGAGAGCACAAGTAGGGGAGGAGCAGGAGAGAGAGGTAGAGGATCTGAAGCAGGGGCTCTGCCTGCAATAGCCTTCAGTAGCAAGCCCAATGCCAGGCTCAAACTCATGGTCATGACCTGAGCCAAAGTCAGATGCTCAGGTGACTGAGCCACCCAGTGCCCTAGTCATTTGATTTTCTTACTTTACAATTTGAGATAACCTCGTGACCTTGGGCATTTCAGTATAATCTCTCTGGTCTCAGTTTTCTTATTCTTAAAGTGGAAGATTTGGACTATTGCTGTCTTTGATCCCTTCTCACTTCTTATTCTGTGATTCTAAATTGTTTCCAGTTTAAAGACATAAAGTTGGTAGATTTAGGGGTACTACAGACATGAAGATTAAAGAAATGATCTTGAATTGCACGATTCATTTTGTTTGTTTGTTTTCTTGAGTCAAATTGAGTTTAAATTGAAACTTGAGTTATTACTAGTAAAAAAAACATTATTTTTTTGAAGAAGAATGAATATCTCCACACACAAAAAAGTGATTGTGGTATTTCACTAAGAAATTTCTATTGAAGTGTTTATTTTCTTCTCTTCATATAACTTAGATGTCAGTCATAAAAGCAAGTTATCTGCTCTGCAAGATTCTGAAAAAATTAGGCGACTGGAAGGACAAGTTCAAGAATTAGAAAACTTCATCTCCTCTTTGCAGCAACAATTGAAAGAAACTGAAGAAAACTATGGGGCAGAGATCCATTGTTTGCAGGAAAGGCTTCAAGCTGTCAGTGAGTCTACAGTTCAGCCAAGGTATCTGTCTACTTATAATTTCATTCAACAGCATTTGTAGAGTAGTAATAGTCATAACATGATTGTTTTCCAGAAGAAATGTGACTTAAGGAAAATTGGATGAAAGAGATGGGGATGTAGCATTATCAAGGAATAAGAATAAGAGATAATTCTTTGAAATGTGTGAAATATTATAAACTGAAGACATTATAGGGATTTTACACCTTATTTTATAAAAATGCTGGTTGTTGTTAATTTGCTGAGAGAGTGTACATATATTTGTTATCATATGCCTGGTCTTTACTACCTTGATGTGGGACATACCCAAGAAATATAAGATAGGATCATTCTAGTCATGACTGGACTTTCTCCACTTTGTTGTCTAATATTCAGATTCACCATGTCCAGAACTCTGGATCTTCCCCTTGAAATTTGTTCCTTCAGCAGCCATCTCCATCTGAGGTTACTCTTCTTTTTCTCATACCTCACTTCCAGTCTATCAAAAAATCCTGTTATTTCTGCCTCCAAAATACATCTAAACTGGACCACTTCTCACTAGCCCCCTGCTGCCTACCATCATCATGTCTCACGTGGATTACTGCAACAACTGATCTCTCTCCTTCTACCGTAACTCTTCCCTAAAGTCTGTCCTCAGCACATTTCCACAACTAGATTTAAGACATGATCAGATCACATTAGTCCAGTGCTCTTCTGTCCTTACAGTGCCTTACTAGGTCCTACATGATGGTTCCCTGTTACCACTTTGACTTTATCTCCTGTTGACTCACCCACTGTTCACTATTCTCATGCCGCACATTCTCCTTGAGATCTCAGACCATCAGTATGCTCCTGCTTTAGAATGATCTTTCTCCAGATATTTACATGCCCAACACATTACCTCCTTTGGGTCTTTATGCAGATATAATGTTCTTATGATGTCTATTCTGATTACCCCCACTTAAATTAAAATTGTTTTTTAGAACTCTGTACGCTAATTTCCCGCGTCATTTCTTTCTATATTACTTAATATTATCTGTTATATATATATAAAGTATGTATGTATAAGATGAAAACCAAGTTTATATATATTTACCGGGGAGTTTGATTTTATTTGTTTTGTTTAGTGTCTTTCTTTTATGAAAGACTTCAAGCTTTGTAAGGGTGGGGATTTTTGCCCATTTGAGTCATTGATGTGTCCCAGACCGTGTAATTATTCCCTCTGCTAGTAGGTGCTCAGTAAATATTTGTTAAATGAATGAATGAACAGTTCATAATTTAGTTGGGGAGTGTGCTATAATATTTAGCTCTATGCAATGTTCAGAGATTTCATCTAACTTTGGCTGGCTCTGGTCTTCTAGAACTGTCTTCATAGGCATTTACTAATGGGACCTCAAGACAAAAAAACATTTCTTTTCCTTGAGACAAGATATTGAATGTCCACACTTTTGGGGAAGCAGTCTGTTTCTCCTTCTTTTATTCAGGGTCTGTTTGTAGGCTTTGGAATCATTTGCCCAGCCTGGCACAGCCTTCTAAAGCTCCCATTTCATTTGAGGTCATTAGCTCTTTAACTTGACCATGCATCAGAAACACTGGAGGCTTTTGAATACTTAAAATTAGATTACTGGATTATACATTTGGAGTGTCAGACTTAACAGCTTTGAGATAGACCATGGACATGTGTATTTGTAACAAAATAATTCTGACACAGAAAGTCCATGAATTGACATTTGGAAACCACCACTCTAGGTTTTCTGATATGAAAGAAAATAAGTAGATAGCAAGAACTCTCTAATAATCAGCTACAGTATTTCATATAGCCTTCCTTTAATTAGTGATGCTTTCTCTCTAAAGTGTGAAGAAAAGGGAGTCTTTTGGAAATGTAGACTTATTTGCTGTTACTACAGTTGGGCTTTTGTCAGCTCACCACCCTCTCTCAGAGTTTCTAGAATATTCAGTGGAAGTGTGTTGACAGTAATCTTTCAACTAAAACCATTAGTTTTCTCCCACTCCCCAAAACAGAGTTACTAAGGACCATGTTCACCCCTGCTAATAGTGATGAGTCAAAGTTATTTCTTGTAAATGTCATCGCATTTTTGGATACAACTATGATGCTTTTTGAATTAAAGTAGATTTGAACTTGTTTAAAAAAATAATTGAGTCGTTCATTTAACATGTATTTGGAGATGTTATATACTAGGAGCCTCTTAGGGATATAGTATAGGATTGGAATGACTAGAGTCAGATCTGCATTTGACACCTGATTTAACCTTTTACTGGCTATACAATTTTTGGCAGATTATTTTAACATGTCTTAGTAATATGAGGGACAATAAAACTACCATTAAGAGTAGTTAATTCTACTCTTACTAATGAACTACTAAGAGTAGTTCATTAAGAGGATTAAATGAAACAATGACTGGGATGGGCCTTAGCTAGATGCCATGGAGGGAGCTATAGATGTATTTAAGTGGCCTTTTCCCTCAAGTGACTTTAGTCTAATCATTGAAATAATACTTATTCACAAAATAATAGTTTTTAAGAAGTAGTGGTTAAGGAATATAACATGGTGATAACAACCAAAGTGCTGGAATTTAAACCCATGTCTGTGTGGCATCTTTTACTGCACATTTTTATGATAATTGCTTATTGGAGTGGTTCCAGAGGAAAAGGAAATGAAGGGGTGACCATGAGATATTGGGATAGAAGGAGGAATGTTGAGAACAAAGTGAAGGGGAAAAACAAAGATGACACTGTGTTGTATGAGCTAGAGAATATGGAGAATAATGATACATTAATATAAAATAGAGAAATTAGGCTGGTGGAGAGTTAGCTTAATATTAAGAGGGGAGCAGTGAGTTTGGTTTTAGCCAGACTATATTTTGAATTTGGGATGAACACTTTCAAATGCTATAAAGCCATAGAATGAAATTGTGGACTAAGTAGAATTTTTTTTATTAGAATTTGGGTCTTAATAGACCCAAAGTAATCAGGAGGGCTTCTCAGCTATGAAAAAAAGAATCAAAATATGGAGCCAAGGATCAGAATAGTGTGTGCAAGAAGCAGTAAGGAAACAGACAGAATTGTGAGACAGAAGAACCAGGAAAGGACAGAGAAGAAAGACAGGGGAGATGAGTTTTTACAATCATTTATCATGAACAAAGAACACAAATAGGCAGTTCACAGCTGAAGAAACTTATATGGCCAATGGAAGCTGAAGGATATGTAATCTCAAAAACAAAAACAGAAATGTTCTAACAAAGTTTTAAAACTTTGAGTTGCTGAAGTTTTGAATAAATACTTACATGGTAACTGTTGTGGAAGTAAAATTAATGTAACTTTTTGGAATGTGGCATTATATTAAATTTTTAAATATTTATAAGATATATCATACAGAAAGTCCATAGATGTTTTGAGGATTGATATTGTACCATTATTTGTAATAGTGAACATTTAGAAACAACCAAATGTTTATCAGTAGTGGGTTAGTTATATAAGTCAGGAAATGGGATGATGATAACTTCTATCTGGCCAGTTTGGGACAGAATGAAAGAAGAGGATAGGAGAAATAAAGGAGGAGTTGGGCAAAAGGGGAGTGGAATAAAGAAGGCAGTGTGTATGCACATTAAAAGTGAAGTGAGAAATTGTATTAGCTAAAACAAAATTATAATTTGCCCCTTTAATCTTTATCCCATGGTTGCTAAATATTAATCTCACTTTATTTTTATGACCCAAGTTAAGCATTTTAAGAAAAAAAAATTTTTTTTACAAAATAATGATTGTAAAACAATTCAGAATAAAGACGCGAATGCCAAAAGATACATGAATAGATTAAAAACAAAGAAAATGTAGAAGTGGTTGTATAAATTAAGAACCTTCTTTTTGCTGCCTCTGCTCCCCAGTTCCACTAGAGATAATCATTGTTACTTTTGATGTCTATTCATCCAGATTTTTTTCTGTTTGTGTGTATAAATAGTTTTTTAATAAAAATGAGCTTTTATGGGCTTTTACTCAGTAATAGCATAGATAACTTTTAGAAAATGTCTCTACCTGTAAATAGCTCCATGTCATATATTTGTAGTACACTTCTTAAAATGGCATAAAATTCAGTGGTGATGTGTTGAAGTTCTCTATCATTGAAGTGTGTTACTTTAATTTTAATTGGAAAAATCAGTCAAAAATACAGTTTGAGTTACAGTACTTATAACTCTATGCATGCTATAAATTTGGACTAACAGTAAAACTTGTACACAACTCTTAATTCGTTCACTCTCTTTTATTCATGTTTAGTTTCTCCAGTGATTCAATGGTAATTACTGAATCTGATGTCCAGAAAACAGTATACCCTGGAAGTTGTCTTAACCAGAACATTGATGGTACAATAGAGGTATTATATTTTTAAACTGTTGTGTGCACTGATACTGTTTCTCTGTCATTTTTATGTCCATAGTAAAACTGTTGTTAAGAAGTAAGCATAATAAATAAGAGGATAACACATTATGTAAAAGACCCAGAAGAATATATAAGCAAAAAAATTTAATGTATTTTCATAGCATAGGAATAACACAAAGTTAAAATTGAGAGTTTTTTCCCCCTAAATATGTTCTGGTTTAAAATTTGTCTTGTTTTGTATGACATGAGCTATGTAACAAATTAGTTTCAGTACCCTTGCCAACAACTTTTCGTCCCACGATGGGAAGTTGAGTCAGACTATCTCTAGAATAGTGTTTAGGGATCCCCAAAATTCAAGATGCCTTGGCTAGGACAATAGTTGAGGCTTTCTTGAGCACATGCCATATGATGTATAAAAGCCCCTCATCTTTTACAGTGTCGGCCAGCTAGCTAAATCACACTCTGTCTCTCCTCAACATTGTATATATTACCAATTTGTGGCCATTTTTCTGAAACTTATAACTACAAAACCCTGGTCTTCAGTCAGTGGATTTTTAATTCTTGACTCATATAGAAAACAAAAATCATTGCTTTCTCTTGTTTTGGAAACAGAGGAGAGATGTTGGCTACATATCTTGTTTGTACCATACTCCTCCTATATGGAGTATCTATTTGAATGCCATTCAGGTAATTGGTAAACAAATACTTTCATGCTGAAAATATGTTTACATTTTAAAAAACTGTTTATAGTTTTTTCTAGTTACAAAAATAGTTTGTATTTGTGGGGAAATGGATACTATTAATAAACATCAAGAAAAAAATAAAATTTGCTTATAATTTCATAAGCAAAGATAGCCACTGTTAGCATTACTTAAAATTAGATACATATCTTAATTATATTTAAGAAGTATCTTTAGTCTACTATAGAACTATGTTAGTAATTGTAAATATGTAAATATATTTCTGACTTTGCATCTTTAAATTCACAATACTAAGTAGGTTATTTAGAATTCTACACTAGAATTATTCACCAGAATTATCATTTTTAATTAAGAGCAGAACTGAAATTTACTTATTAAAACTCAGTTTTCTAAGAAACATTGATCTTTTGAGGATATTTGACCGTAGAAGTTTAAAAATAAGTGATGTATGGTTAGTATAAACAAGTCTGTTACATTTTGCTTTTTAATTTAGTTTTCTGATGAATTTGAAGTGAAAAAGGAAACAAATATGGTTACATTGCTGGAAAAACAGTACCAAGAACGACTAGAAGAAGAAGTAGCTAAGGTAAGTTTATAGTTTGTCAGATTATTTTGATTTATGTTCCTTTTGAACCTTCAGAAAACATAGATTTTATTGATAGTAATGACCTTTTTTTTTCAAGTTTTATTTATTTAATCTCTACACCCACCATGGGGCGCAAACTCATGACCCGAAGATCAAGAGTCTCGTGCTGCACCAACTGAGCCAGGCACCCCTGCACTTTTTGTTACAAGTTTTGTACATAGATTATCTTTAAATTGTCAGTTACTGGTATCAACCACAATTGCCTTTCAATGGAATATTCTGTGAACTTTTCCTTTAGAAAAATATTTTCTTCTTGATGTGGAATAGTAATCAGAAACTTCTCAGAATGCCAAAACAAGTCTTTATAAATTTGTTACCTGGGAGTAGTACCTTGTGATGGAGTTTGGCCTTCCTTTAAAGGTAGGGGATATGGTAGGAAATGAGAAAGAAGGTGGTTTGTCTTTTATATATTTTCTTTGCCTATCTCTTCCTTGAGAAGTGACTGTGATGTTTGTGACTGTAGATACTCTTAGCTGTGCTATGCCCAGAGCCATTCTTTTAAATTCTTGAATACCAAGCATATCACCTAATCTACCATTATGATTCCATTTCTTTTGTCTTTGTATTCCCTTTCAGAAGCATATATCTGGGGTGCCTAGGTGGCTCAGTCAGTTAAGTTGACTGACTCAATTTTGATCATGATCTCAATCATGATCTCATGGTTCATGGGTTCAAGCTCTGCATCAGGCTCTATGCTGACAGAGTGGAGCCTGCTTGTGATTCTCTTTTCTCTCTGCCCCTCTCCTTTTCTCTGTCTGTCTGTCTCCCATGCGTGTGCGCACACACTCCATTCTCAAATAAATAAACTTTAAAAATAAAAAAAAAATAATAAAATGGATATACCTGATTGGGTTCTTATATTGGAACCGTTGAATTCTGATTTTTTCTGCTTTTTAATAATATTTCAACTGTTTGAATATAACAATCCCAGTGGATATATGAATTTTAAAAGAGGAGAATTGATCGATTATACAGGAAATGCATAATGAGTTAGGTTAAACATAAATTGATCTTAGAAAAAAAACCTGAAGGAAGTGAGAGAGTCAATCATGAAGGTAACGGATTGAATATCTTTTGAGAAAGTGGAATGCAAGAGAAAAAGTCAAGAATTACACCAGTGGATGTTTCAAAGAGGTGGCCAAGAAGAATGGCAGGAGTGTGAAGGCCACTTGCCCAACTGCCAGCTCTGCTGAGTGAGAGGACGGTTTTAGTCCTGCCACCCCACAGTCAGGGGACCTATTTGGTGAAATATTATTTATCTTCTTAGCAAATGTGACTGGGTACAGGAGGAAGAAGAAATAAAGGAAAAGGGGCAAGGGCTGGGGGAAAATATTACTCTAGGTTATTTGACATAAGCAGCTGGAAGAATGGAGTTGCTATTAGGTGTCAGAAAAGACTGCAAGAGAGTAGTTTTTGGATAGGAAAGATAGACTTGAGATTTTAGCTTAAGAATTCAGATCCATTAGGGTGCTGGGTGGCTCAGTCAGTTGAGCGTCCAACTTTGGTTCAGGTCGTGATCTCGTGGTTTGTGAGTTTGAGCCCTGCATTGGGCTTGCTGCTGTCGGCATGGAGTCTGCTTCAGATTCTCTGGCCCCCTCTCTGCCCCTCCCCTGCTTGTACACTAAAAAAAAAAAAAAAAAAAAAAAAAAATCATTAAATGCAAACACTTACTAAATGTTTAAAAATAAATATTGAAGAAGTGGTTGGATATGCATATCTAGAGTTCAGAAAATAGGTTAAGACTAGACATGAAAATAGGGTGGTAAATAGGGCAACGTTTTTCAAACTGTGAGTTGCAACTCGTTTTTGAAGCATGAAATCCTGGTTTTGGACCAGGATTTTAAAATACTGGGAAAGTTCAATCATATAAATACACACAAAATGTATGTGTGCTTTGGGTCACAACATAAAATGTTTTTATTGTTGTGTGTGTGTTTACCATGGTTACAGTGAAAAAATTTGAAAAACAATTAATGTAGTAGTGTAGACAGAGCAGAGGTCTGGGGGCTGAGCCTGGATAACACCGATGTTTAGAGATCAGAGAAATGAGGAGGAATAAAGAAGATAGAGAAAGAGCAGTAAATTAAATATGGGAAAAACAGAAGTAAAAATATATCAAGAAGAGAATTTATTAAACTGTGTCAAATGTTTTTTTGTTTTTTTTTTATATACCTGTGAACAAATGTTTTTGATACATCACAAATGATTAGAACTGCAAATTAATTATTGGATTTTACAATGTGAAATCATTGTTGAGTTTCACAGGAACACATTTGATGGGGTGGTGCAGACAAACTGATTAGATTGGATTTGAGAGAGTGAAGGGGAAGAATAAAGAGATGAAGTTTAGAGTTTTACTTGAAAGAGGAACAGAGAAATACAGTGGTATCTCAAGGGTAATGTAGAGAGTCAAGCAGCAGATTTTTGTTGTTGGTAATTTGTTTCTGTTTAAGAAGAAAGGTGTCCTATTTCTTTGTTAATAATAATTATTGAGGAGAGAAGGAAAAAAATTCGCTAAGTCAGGAGAGAGAGAGACAGTTGTTGGAGCAGTGTCCCTGATTAGAGGAGAGGAGGTACAATGCCCTGGAGGGTTGCCATTAGATAGGAGCATGGCGATTTAATCCATGATAACAAGAAAGAAGGCAGAGAATATTTGGTTCATCAGGATGTTTTCAGATACGGTATTTGGAGCCTGTGGAAGTTCTCTTCTGATTGCTTCTGTTTTCTCACTAAAAAAGAAGCAAGGTCAGCACCTGAGAATGAGAAAGGAAGGGAAGACATTGAAGCTTTAAGGAGAGAGGGCTTTCTAGGAGAAGGAAAAGACCAGGGAAATTGAGTAGAATTGCCCAGTATCCTGAAGGACTCAATCAAGGGTAGTAGTTATGAATTTAAAATAACACTGTTCAGCTTGGTTGGATTTTTTTTCCTCCTCATCTAAGTTTAGCTTACACAGGCACAGAGTAGGCAGTTCCCTGTAATCACAGGTGGAATTTGGTTAGATGGTATAGTGAAATGGAAAGGAGAGAATAACAAGGTAGTTGAGTCCTTAGTTGAGTTTTTTAGTTTCCAGACCATACCATTCTTTTAATTATTTCTGTTACTCATTTCTGATCTAAAGAAAGTGATTCTTATTGTACAAATTTTTCAAAATTTCAGAATCTTCTTTTGTGACTTAACATATGGTCAGCTTTTTGTTGTTTGTCATTATCTTTACCGAGGTATAATTTACATACCATGAAATTCGCAGGTTCCAACTGCAAAATTTGGTGAGTTTTAACAGATGTATGAAACCAACGGCATAATCAAGATATAAGACATATCCATGACCCCTAAAGTTTCTTCATGTTCCTTTGTAGACAGTCTCCTTTTTATATTGCTTGATTCTGTTTGCTAATATTTTGTCCAGAATATTTATGTCTGTATTCATGAGGGGCGTCATCCATAGTTTTATTTTCTTGTAATGTCTTTGTTTGGCTATGGTATCAGGTCAATGCTGGCCTTGTAAAGTGTTAAAATATATTCTCACTTCTATTTTCTGGAAGAATTTATGTAGAATTGATACTATTTTATTCTTAAATATGGTATAGAATTTGTTAGTGAAACTAACGGGGCCTGGAGTTTTGTTGGAAGATTTTATTAAACTATGAATCTGATTTCTTTAGTAGATTTTGTTTTACTCAAGCAATCTGTTTCTTTAGAGTGAGCTTTGTTAGTTAATGTCACTCAGGGCATTGCTCCATTTCATCTATGCTGTTGAATTTACGTTGGTGAAGTTGTTTATAGTATTCCTTTATCACTTAATGTCTGCTTTCTCACTTTTTTCTTTGTCATTCTGTCTAGAAGTTAATTGTATTGATGTTTTCAAGGGTCCAGCTTTTGGGTTTTTTAAAAACTTTTTGTTTTATTTTCATTGATTGCTTTTCTTTATTTTCTACTTGTTTCTGCTTGCTTTGGGTTTAAGTTGCTTTCTTTTTCTGGTTTCCTAAAAGACCTTTCTTCTTTTCAAATATATTCATTTAATGCTATAAGTTTCCCTTTAAGCACTCCTTTAAGCTGCGTTCTACACATTTTCATTCAGTCTGAATATTTGATTTATTTTGTCACCTCCCCTTTGATTCATGGGTTACTTAGAAATGTGTTGTTTAGATTTTCACATTTAGGGGTTTTCAGATATCTTCCTGTTGTTAATTAATTCATTGTATAATTTTTAATTTCTTTGTGGTCAGGCATACTTTGTATGATTTCAGTTTATTTAAATTTATTGCCTTAAATATGTTCTGGTTGAATGCTGCATGCATACTTGAAAAGAATGAGTATTCTGCTGTTCAGACTTTAAGTTTTCCTCTCGTATTACTACCTTCAGCCTGAAAAATTTACTGTAGCATTTCTTTTTGAGCAAATCTGCTGGCAACAAATTTGACATACAACATATTGTATGTCATCTAATTTTGAATTACATATTGAATATTTTGAATACTGTGTAGATGCTGAGTCTTAGGATGTTCTGGAAAGTGTGAAAAAAAAATGCTTTTTAAATAGACAACCCATTTAGGTTCAGGCCACAAGTTCTTTCTCACCTTCCCCATACAGATTTCTTCTTCAAGTTTTGACTCCCTCTGCAATTTGCCTGCTTTTGTTTACTTCTCAGAGTTTTCTGGTAGTTGCTTTTGTATTTTGTTCAGTTTTCAATTGTAATCAATGGGGGAGAGAGGCTGTAGTGGGTTTAATTTATGCTAATCACAAGTCTCGGTCTTAGGTATTTTTATTTCACAATTTAGATAGAATTATTGCTTTATACCCATCAGTGTTAGGCTATCCACATATTTACAAAAAGAAATTTTAATGCTCTCATCCTTTCTGCATCTTATGCCTTCCTTCTAGCATCATTTTCTGCTTTTTGAGGGACATCCTTTAGAAGTTCTTTTATGGATCATCTATTTATTGGGAATAAACTCTGTTTTTATTTGTTTTTATTTCATGTTATTTTGCTTTCATTCCTGAAAGATGATTTTGTTGAACATTCAAATCTGGGTTGATGTTTTTTTTATGTCAGAACTTTAAAGATAACATTTCATTATTTTCTGACTCCTTCTTGTTTCTACTGAGAAAGTCCTTGTCATTTTAATTGTTGTTCCCCATAGGTAATACATCTTTTTTCTCTGGAAACTTTAAGAATTATTTGTTCTTGGTCTTCTCTTTATTTGTCCTTCCAAAATTCGTTGGTCTTGACTCTTAGGAGTAGTACCTTTTGTATTCTCACCTGTTACTTCATGAAATAGTTTATTTCTGTAGTCTCTAATACATGCTTCTAGAAGAATAATTAGATGTTGGTTGAATATTCTCGTTCTATCCTTCACTCTGCTTCTCTTTCATGTTTTTAATATTTTTAATCTTTTTGTCTTTGTTGCATTCTTAGTATTGAGAGACAAAGAGACAAGCAGGTCAGGTTCAAGACAGGAAATTAAAGTAAAAGCTAGTCTTGAGATCTTGACCACAAGTTAGAGAAGATTGAAGGTATGAGAATCTCTCCATATCACTTTCTGTAGGATTTCTTTTAGTTTAAAACCATTTTGAGTGGTAACTTGCTTTTTAAATTCCTGTTGGTATTTATAAATCTAATCCTTTTCATTTATTTCTTTAGGTCATTGTGTCAATGAGTATAGCATTTGCTCAACAAACTGAACTGTCTAGAATATCTGGGGAAAAAGAGGTTACTACATCATCAAAACAAGCACATGCTTTCTATCAGCAAGAACGTTATTTAAATAAAATGAAATCATCACAGGGTCAAGCTTTTGAAGAAATGGACATGAAATTTAAAGAAGAATTTAAACCACTTAGTAAGGAGTTAGGAGAAGATGGAAAGGACGTTCTGTTATCAAACGATGGTAATCTTGATGATACACTACAATCGAAGGACCATGAACTGACTATTTCAGAAGAAATGTTCTCCAAAGATAAAACATTTATAGTCAGAGAATCTGTAAGTATATTTCCTTGTATAAAAATCTGTGACTTCCTTCACTATAAAAATATTAGCAGTAATATTCCTTAATGGGGAAGGAAAGTATCAGATCCAATCTTGACTTAGGGATTTGCATTTTGAATGTGTTTTATTACTTGTAAAGTATATGAATAAATGATTTACTATTTTATTAAATAAAATAAGTCTGGCTCATAATATTTTTGTTTATGTTAGACATATATATATGCATGGTAAAATCTCATTGTAAATTATATGTACATTAATTTTGTTTCAGTCAGTTTAAGATTAATTATCCTACAATATGTCTGAATAAAAGGTTTGCTTCATTTAATGTGATGATAACATCACATGGAAGTAGCTTCCTGTTTAGGAAGATAATTTAAAGCATTGTACTCTGTAAATACTATTTCTCTTCTTCTATACTTACTCATTAATGGAGGATCTTTTCTGTGTCTGTACTACAACTGCCTGTGCCTTTAATGGAAAGAAAGAAATCCTACCTTTTTTTAATTATCTAAATTAAAATTTTTTATTAATGTTCAGGATAGGTT
This sequence comes from Panthera leo, assembly GCF_018350215.1. Taxonomy (NCBI): domain Eukaryota; kingdom Metazoa; phylum Chordata; class Mammalia; order Carnivora; family Felidae; genus Panthera; species Panthera leo. The sequence continues at coordinate 94,386,156 of NC_056680.1, forward strand.
ATATCGTGTTTAGAGGCATACTGAAATAAAATTGTCAACTTGTTTATGAAGTACAAAACTGAGATACTTGTGAAAACCTCTTTAATTTACCAGCAGCTGTTCAAGGCAGAGTGCTTCAGGAACTGAAGTACTTCTAGAAATTCATTAAGGAGTTGATTTCTAATGAGTATGAGAAAGTGGAACATAAAGCTTTTATTTCCAAATAAAAATTATTGAAATTTGTTTCTTATAGATTGTTATATATTCTTATATGTTATATTGTTGTCTGTAGTACTGTGGTGACCACTGCATAATATAAATTAGGTAAAATTTTTCATGTTTTATAAATTTAATTTTAAATTACAAGTATTCCATTTATATTATCTCCCCATCATAAATGTCAAGAGGGATAAGGGAGCTACAGCTTCATTAAGAGCAGAAGGCATTTTGAGGATTTTTAGTCTTTATTCTTCTCCCTTAGATTGCATTTAAACTAACTGACAAATAGCTATTTTGCGTTTGGAGAATAACATGTGTAATGGTAATAAACTTCACACTGATTTAGAATTATAATTAAGACAGATATCTTTTTTAAATTTATGTTTTAGTTAAATAATGGGAATAAAAATTAGGCACTTTAGTAGTGGAATTGCTTTTATATTAAAATACTGATGCTGACAGATTGCCACAAAATGTTTTATGATTGCCTTTTTTTTTCCTACCTTTTTAGATTCATGATGAAATTTTGGTATCAAGTATGGATGCTTCTAGACAACTAATGTTAAATGAAGAACAGTTGGAAGATATGAGGCAGGAACTTGTGCGACAATACCAAGAACATCAACAGGCGACAGAACTGTTACGGCAGGCACACATGCGCCAGATGGAGAGACAGCGAGAAGACCAGGAACAGCTACAAGAAGAGATTAAGAGACTGAATAGACAATTAGCCCAGGTATGAGACTTAGCATCTCTTTTCTCCCCGATTAAAATAGCAGTATTCTTTAGATAGCCTTTATTTAAAAAGTCAAAACTATTGCCAAGATCTGAATAAAAACAAGTGTTTAACATTAAGAACAGACTCCATCAGCACAACAGCCTTAGATCTTGTTAGGAACACCTGACTTAACCTTGGAGTGCATTGCGTCTGTGCCATTTTATTTATCTGCCTTTTTAGGCATTGGAAAAGTGGCTACAAGGCTGTTTGTATATTTGTTTTTAATCATTCCATTGATCATACACGCAAAAGCACTGTGATAGTATTCTGTGACAGAAATTCTTTGTGCTGAGGTGCAGTTGATACTCCGTTTTCCCATATTCATTTATAGTTTTGTGAGTCCACCAATTAGCATTTCCAAGGTTTACCTTTATCTTTAATCTATCTTTTTAATCATGAATGGAAATCTGAAGTAGTATGTTTCTGGGACTTTCTCCAGGGAAACATTTCTTCTTGATTTGACAAATGCAAATTTATATAACGTTCTTATCCCTTTTTCTGACTCCTTGGCATTTGGGAGCTGTATTCTTATCAATTGCTGTATATAGTATACTCACAAAATCATTACAGAAAAGCACAAAATATTTTTACAAAAGTTCCTATGAAAACAAATTTATTCCATTTATTTTGAAAACTTAAGAGATAAAAAATAGAGAAAACTTAAAACATGTTCTTTCCGATATAGAATAGGAAAATTGGCAGTTGAACATAAAACATCATTTGAAAAAAATTGATTTTGCTTTTCTTCATCGCATTTTGTGAATTTAAATTTCTGAATTTTCAATGCAAAATTGACATATGAATATATTATTAATTGAGCTTCACAAATTCCTGAATATTCTAGCCCTAATTAGTTTTTTATTTTAACTTTCAAATTTTGCATTGAACTTTATATACGCTTTTAACCCCTAATCATGGGATGTGACTCATATGTAGAAAGTGCCTTCTCTTGGTCCTTGGGTTAAAAGAAATCTGCTTATTATTTCTGCTTTTTTCTTCTATCGCAAACAATATTCTCTCATGACCTTTTTTCTTATTTAGAGATCCTCAATAGATAATGAAAACCTGGTTTCAGAGAGAGAAAGGGTGCTTTTAGAGGAGCTGGAAGCACTAAAGCAGCTGTCTCTAGCGGGAAGAGAGAAGCTGTGTTGTGAGCTGCGCAACAGCAGTACGCAAACACAGGTAGTATGGACTCGGGCCCACCTAGGGTCCAGGGGTCAACATGCAGTAGGATCTGTTTGTCTTTGTTGTCCGTGGGAAATATATTTTTTATGGGTGTGGAGCTTAACAGATTTGTGATTGTTTACATGCCAGGTAGGTGGAGTCAAGATGTTTCACGTTCCATTTAAGGTAATTTGAATCAGACATTGCTGTAGCAGCAGCTGTTGCTTCACCACGGAGCAGCCTAACAAACTGGATGTCACACTACAGCATGCGTTAGCCTGAACCCAGTGAAACTGTTTTCATCTGTGTATTAGGCTGCCTTAGCTTTTTTGATAATGCTAATCTCTTAATAAAATGTAGTTAAATATTATTTCAAAGATTATCTATTTTGCACACAGAGGTTTCTGTTTCACTTTATAGCACTTTAGAAGAATGACATGGTGTTTCCAAGATGACAGGTTTTCTTTCTCTTTTGTCCTCTCTACCTTTACACAACCTTAAACAGAACGGAAATGAAAACCAGGAGGAAGTTGAGGAACAGGCATTTAAAGAAAAGGAGTTAGACAGAAAACCTGAAGATGTGCTTCCTGATATTCTGACCAATGAAAGGTATACAGAATGTGTATTTTTTCAGTACAGAGGGAATTAAAATAGTTGTTTCAGTGTGATAAACTTTATTTGTCCTTGTTTTGATCTTGTACATTTGTTTTGTCCATTTTACTCTGTGTGTAAAGAATTACCAACCTTTGATAGGCAAATTTTTAAAAATATTTTTTATATAAAGTAATTTTTGATTCGATATTGGTCATGTACTTATCTCAGTAAATGGTAAGGCATTATTTGGTTACTGAACCTTTCTTGATTAATTTTATTCTGCTCATATGCCATTTTTTATCCTTAAAAACACAATTGTACATGTGTGTATTTCTTCACTGTATGGACGTACATTCAATATAAGCCACCTCCCTTGTTTGTGATGAGAAAAAAATTAAGTGTGATAGTCTACAGTTAGCTTCTTTCATTGATTTATTGCATATCAGATGAGAACTTTTAATCCATATCCCACTTTTGATAGATCCCACTTTTATATCATGAATAAATTAATGATGTTAACAAAACTTTCCCTGATTTGATTTTGTAGAGGTTAATATAAAAATGTAAAATATTAAGTAAGAATAGTTACCCCTGTGTTAAGAACTGTAGGCATAGTATTTTAAAATTTGTTCTGTTCAAATGAAAATAATTTCTTTAATTTTAAATTAAATTAATATCTACTAACTTAATTTCCTCCTTTTCCAATTTCTGTGACTGTCAACCCTCTGTGTCCTCCTAACCTCCTTCCTCAGCTTGCATGGAGGAATTTGGCCCCTAAGATTTTGGCTTCCCCATTGGATCATCAGTATGGAACACAGTCAGTATGGAACTCAAACAAGAAAGACAGTGTATGAAAATTAGAGTTACCATGGCAATATAAAATAAACAGTTTGTTTATTTTATATTCTTTATCTCTAATTGGTATATTTTTAAAACTATGCAGTATTTAATTTTTAGGAATTTTTGTAGTGAGTGCTAATAAATGAGTATTCATATTTTATTATCTCTCTTTACCATCATATTAATTTTAATCATTTCTCTGATTTAGAAATATTTTCAAGTTGTCCTAATCCTGATGTGTTTGGGGCTTGAACAAAACTTCAGAAAAAGTTAAATAAAACCCTTGACTTACTGCCTACTAACTAAATTACTTAGAGTTTTATTTTTAATATCCTCACCTCATGTAAGCAGAGAACTTGATATAGGTGCAAAAATAGAACTAGTCTCTTTCACTTGACAAATACTGAAGGAAAACTTGCCCGTTTATTACCTTGTCTAAAAATAGTTATGTCATGTGCCGGTGAAAACAGATATCCTTTAACCTGATTGTTGGTGATCTCCCACAGTGTGAAGCTGAGATAGAAAACAGTCTTAAAGCAGTGGACCTTTACCATGAAAGTCTCTTATTCTACCTATATGTATTAAATATAAAGTTTGCCACTGTAGTACTCTTAATGATTTAAGCTGTTAGGATAAGAGAATTGTTTAGTTATTCAGAAGATTAATCAGATAATTTTCTGAATTACCATTTATGGAAGTATATTTCTTGACATGAAAAGGTGTTTATGTTAAGCAAAAAAAGAAAAACCTTACAAAGACACTTTGTCCTGGATAACTCCATTTTTGTTTTTAAAATGTATATATTTATGAGGCAGAGGGGAAATCTAGAAAGAGAGGCATTAAAATGTTAACACTGATTTTTTTGCTGAGATATTTAAGTGGGTGGTAAGCAGTGTTTTCTAATTTTTTGAAAATGAGAGTGTTTGACATCTTTTAAAAAAGAGAGATCCACCATTGATTCCAATTGGTTGAAAATAGGTTCCTTCTACTGGCTGCAATGAATATGGTTTATGTAACTTGAGAAATTTCTGTCTCTGTAGCAGATGTAATAAATGATACTTCCTCTGGTGTTGGCAAATAGTGATATTGCACAATAGATCTTGTTAAAAACAGGTCTCTGCCTGTTTTTATAATTTAATTATCTAGATTATCACCAGTAGGTTGTAGAAATACATTTTTCTGGTGGAATTTTTAAATTACATTTTAAATTATATTGTTTGACACATAGAAAGATTAAATGTGAACTATGTATAAGAACAATAAATGGTACTATCAGCTTGCATATGCTTGGATACTAACACAATTTTTAAAACAACTTTTGCATCTCCTTAAAATTTTCTTCTAATTTGGAAACTCTACTACCTTAAAATGTCAGGTGTTTGATTACTTTAAGGTCAGTAAAGTACTGCACATTTGTAAAAAAGCACTTCATTTTAAGTGCTATGCATATTATTTTCATAGAGAATATCATGATATTTTATTATTCAGGTCAAATATTTTTTGGTACATTTTGTGTGGAACATAAGCACAGTGTTTGCTTCAAAAAGATTAAGCATTTTAATAAATGTTTCTTTCTCTATACAGGTTTGCACTGCAGAAAGCTAATAATAGACTTCTCAAGATCCTCTTAGAAGTTGTAAAGACAACAGCAGCTGTTGAAGAAACAATTGGTCGCCATGTTCTTGGTATTCTAGATAGATCTAGTAAGGTCCAGTCATCTGCCAGCTTTATTTGGAGGTCGGAAGGAGAGGCACCTATAAAGTCATGTATCCATGAGGAACACACAGGAGGTACTGGTTTTATATGCTGTTGAGACTGTCATCATTATCTCATAAATCTTTCTGAGAGCAAGGCAGTTTGCTATGTGTTGAAAACCCGGAAGAGAGAATGTTAAAGTTGTTTCCAACAAAAAGATATGCAGACACATATTTTGGAACCACTGTTTTCAGAACACCATTATTGTATAGCTTTTGCAAGTGTGTGTCTTGGAGTTGTTATTGTACATAGTCAGGAATACTGCTGTGCTACAGAAACCAGAGGCTATTTAATTTCTCCACCAATAAAAGAAAAATTCTACATCACTTCTCAGGACTTTTATCCATGAGATATCCAATATCCATGAGGTATTGGCAACATCCTGAAACCACCCTTTAAGATTAGAAATAAAGAGTTTTAGGAATCAAGCATCAGTTTCACATCTGTTGAGAATGGTTAAAAGAATGTCTTTGTAAGAAACCCAAGGCTTGAACTTATCTTTAGGCTGTCCTCTGCTAGCTCCTTTCTTCCTTTTGGAAAAGTAGTTTGAAGTGTGACAGAATATGTGTGGATCCAGAGGTTGGGTCCTGAAAGAATGTAGCTCTCTTCCTAATTCTGTCTTCTTCCAGCTATGTGAGTCAGAATTTCTTCTTGGAATTTCTTAGTTTCACACTTGCTGACATCCAGTCTCTCTTGTTTTTTAATTCCTTGTTGATAAGGGAATCAGGAAATCAAAGGGTGAGAAAATTTTTGTCAAATGGGAAAAGATAGGGTCTGGACTCTCAGATACTGTAGTACACTCCACACCCAAGCATGTCTCCCCAGTTAGAGGCAAACCTTCTAAGAGTGCTAATATTTTCAGTTTTTGAGAGCATTTTGTTGAAGTTTCATGTGGAGAAATGAAAAGAGATTATCCCACTTACAGAAAGTTTACCTGATTACAGTTTGCCCAGTAGCATGTTTCTAAGTGCAGAGAAAAGTTTGAAATTATAAGTAAAACTGCCTCAGTTGAGTACAAAGATGATTTTTTTTAACTTTTTTTATTTTTTTAATTTTTTTAAATTTACATCCAAATTAGTTAGCATATAGTGCAACAATGACTTCAGGAGTAGATTCCTTAGTGCCCCTTATCCATTTAGCCCATCCCCCCTCCCACAACCCCTCCAGCAACCCTCAGTTTGTTCTCCATATTTATGAGTCTCTTCTGTTTTGTCTGCCTCCCTGTTTTTATATTATTTTTGTTTCCCTTCCCTTATATTCATGTGTTTTGTCTCTTAAAATCCTCATATGAGTGAAGTCCTATGGTTTTTGTCTTTCTCTGACTAACTTCACTTAGCATAATACCACCCCAGTTCCATCCACGTAGTTGCAAATGGCAAGATTTCATTCTTTTTGATTGCCGAGTAATACTCCATTGTGTATATATACCACATCTTCTTTAACCATTCATCCATCGATGGACATTTGGGCTCTTTCCATACTTTGGCTATTGTGGATAGTGCTGCTATAGACATGGAGGTGCATGTGTCCCTTCGAAACAACACACCTGTATCCCTTGGATAAATGCCTAGTAGTGCAATTGCTGGGTCGTAGGGTAATTCTATTTTTAGTTTTTTGAGGAACCTCCATACTGTTTTCCAGAGTGGCTGCACCAGCTTGCATTCCCACCAGCAATGCAAAAGAGATCCTCTTTCTCTGCATCCTCGCCAACATCTGTTGTTGCCTTAGTTGTTAATGGTAGCCATTCTGACAGGTGTCAGAATCTCACTGTGGTTTTGATTTGTATTTCCCTGATGATGAGTGATGTTGAGCATTTTTTCATGTGTTGGTTGGCCATCTGGATGTCTTCTTTGGAGGAGTACAAAGATAATTTGAAAAACCTCTTTTCTTTTCTTAAGGTGTTTTTTGGTTTTTGGGTTTTTTGTTTTTTGTTTTTTGTTTTTTTTTTTGAGAGAGCATGTGCACAAGTGGGGGAGGGGCAGAGATGGCGGGGAGAGAGATAATCCCAAACAGGCTCCACGCTGTCAGCACAGAGCCCGGTATAGGGCTTACACTCATGAACTGTGAGATTGTGACCTGAGCTAAAATCAAGAGTTGGGCACTTAACTGACTGAGCCACCCAGGCATCCCTTAAAAACCTTTTAATAAGAGCTGAAGATCGCTTCTCGGCCTTTTGGCTAAGATCAAGTGTGGTATCTGTTCTTATCAGTTTAATAAGAGCTGAAATAATAACTGAATTTTTTGTTTTTGTTTTTTTTAGAGAGAGAGTGAGAGAGCGCGCAAGCAAGGGAGAGGCTCAGAGGCAAGGGCGGGAGAGAAAGAGAGAGAGAGAGAAAGAGAGAGAGAGAATCTTAAGCAGGCTCCCCACTCAGTGCAGAGCCTGACACGCGGCTCAGTCCCACAGCCCTTGGATCATAACCTGAGCCGAAATCAAGAGTCAGGTGCTCAACCAACTGAGTCACCCAGATGCCCTATAAATAATACTGAATTTTTAAACTTTCTGTCATACTCATTCTTTTCAAACTTTGTAGAAGCATTTTTTTCAAATTAATGTCACCCTTTTGTTAAGCTCTCAATCAGGGGTATTTTATTTCTACAAATGGATCTTGATGTATAGAAAAGAATTAGGTAACGCTTTCTTGATCTTATTGTAAAAGTGTTTATCAAACTAATTAGGATGACCATTAATATCACTGGGGGACACTTAAAGATCCATTTTGCATCTTGAAGAGACTATTGAATTAATAGAGTTTATAATTTAAAACTTTAAATTTTCTGATAAACTTTGAAGAATGTATTGGTTTTAAAAATTGACACTCATTTATAAGAATTTTTTCTGATGTTCCTTAATATTTTTCATGGAAGCATTATTGTAAAAACTAAAAGGAACTATTGAAATATTTCTTTTATGTCTTATTTAATATAACAGAAAGTTCAGTCTTAATCTGATTATGAAGCATCGTTTGCTTTTCAGTTTTTATGTATCATTTTTTTACTGTAGGTAGTAGCACTTGTGATTTATTTCCAGCTTTCAAGTCCAAACTTGTTTAGATTTTAAACATGTATAGACTTGTTAACTCTCTAAAAAAGTAATTAATTGATTTGCTCATGTTTGCTGCCACATAAGAGGGACCTAGTTTATGAAAGTGAAGGGAGATTTTGAGCCAGTATCAAATTATTTGAATTTGAGTGAATCTTAAAGTAGTTCATAAGAATGAGTTCCCCTAGCATGAGTTGAAAGAAAATTTCTTTGAGGCCAGCACTGTAATGGCACAGTGGTACAATGCATACCTCTCTCTTAGGTAGCCAAGCACTGAGTTTCATCTGCTGCATCTTCCTTTTGGAGTAGTGTGATGTGATAGAACGCTCAGTTAGTTATCTGGAGGCCCTGGATTCTCAGTTAGTTATCTGGAGGCAAATCTCTCCCAGGGCTTCAGTTCAATTCACTCATCTCTGAGGTATAGTATAAGAGGCAAAGTAGAGTCCGTGGTTTCCAATTAGGGCTCTAGAGATCTTCAGAAGGCCATTGGTTTAGGGAATGCCCTATCAGATCACCTTCCCTGCTTAACCTGAGAAGATACGGAATGAACATGGTATAAGTCCATAAAGTAAATGGCTAAAGGAAATGCTTTAACCATCATCTGCTGTGTTAACCGTTATCTGCAGAGAAATCAGTGGTTCACCAATTTGAAATCATGAGTTTTTTCACCAGGCTGGCAATTCTGAGGTTTCTATTGGCATTTTATGACATTGCCCTGTTAATATATGTTTTTTTCTGATTTTTTCCCCCTGAAAACTCTTACAAATGCAGCATAAACTTGCTGTCTTTCTCGTTCTTTTATTGCATTGGAATAAACAAACAAAAAAAAAAATTAGATTTTTTCATTGGAACATACTCACATTATTTTTATTTGTTTATATCTTCCACATGTTACTGTAAAATACAGTAAGCTAGTTGACATCTTCATTTTTAGAAAAGATACTTTAATCTGTATTTTTATTAGCATTTGAAAAAATTAACTTTCACTGACCTTTCATAAGCCATTTTGTTTTATGTGTCTTTTGTAGTTTGTTGCTTGAGATTTGTTCCCATGCAGTATACAATATCTTCAATTGTTTTCCTCACCATTGATTTTTAATATATATAAAATAATATATAAATAATTCATAATATAATAATATTCATAATATATTTTTTTCAAGTACACTGGTTCTTCTTAACTTTGCTCCCCACTCAAGATAAACCTTGACAGTCTTGATGAGGGATTAGACCAACCCGTACTTCTACCAGTTTCGGTTCCTGTTCCTACCACAGTTGCTCTCTGTCAGGACAGCAGTGACCTCCCAGCTATCTAATACTATCTTCTCAGTCCTTCTCCTATTTGAGTTTGTAGACAAATAACATTACTGACATCTCTACGTTTTTTGCAATGTTCTCTTCTTGTCTCCTTGTCTGTGACTTTTTTTACACACATTCTTTTGTAAGTTTATTTTACTATGGAGGCTCCAACTATGTTTTTCCTCCTTCTCTCCTGAAACAGGAAAGTAGTTGTTTATTGCTTATGAAGTAAATGTATCCACTTTCAAGATTTTGACTCTCACCTTAATATAAATGACTCCTAAGTCTCTGCAGACCCAAATTTCTAAAAGTTGACTCATCTTTTCCACATAGCCCATTCAGACTTACCATTTTTTATGCCTACTCTGTGTACGGTCTCCTGACTTTCAGAGTATTTCTCTTAATGACTTTTCTTTCACCTACAAATCAATCTACACTTGAACCCAGGATCATCTTTTACTACTTTTCTTTCTCCCTAGTTTTATGTATGCATTTAATCTTCTCTGGCTGTGCCCAGCCCCTCCCCCCATCTTTATCTCACATTTCAACACCTCTCATCTATTCTTCCACTCAGTCTCTTCTTATCCCTTCCACTGCATTCCTACAATTTGCTTCTTGATTTATAGATTTGATGTCTTCCTGTGCAAAAATCATTCACTGCCTCATTAATTTATAGCACAACTCCAAGGTTCCTATAAAAGTTCAGACCATTCACAACTTGGATCAAGCCTCCTTCCCAGCTACCTTCCTTCTGCTGTCTTCCCTACCTCATCCCAGCTTCTCTCCACACTTTGACTCCATAAAGCCTTGACTCCCCATCATATCAGACTATTCTCTTTCCTGTGATTTGTCAGATTCTCTGTGCTTACTAGAAAAGGTCACTGTAGAATGCATTTAATTCCTTAAAGATGCTATGTAACATGTATTTTTAGCTTTAAATACCACTTATAAAACTATTTCTTCCATAGTTTTTTCAAAAATATTTAGTTTCTGAACTACATTCATTTTGTTTAGTAACTTTGTAATATACATTGTACTGTACTTTATATGAATTCATTTTGAATTCCAAGATCATTTTGAACTCATGAATACTTGTAAAGTATTGATCCCTCTTATCAAGACATTCAATTTTGAATACGTGGAATAACATAAGTAAATATTAGTCTGGTTGCTGTCTGTTTTTAAATTTTGAGAGTAAAAATACAAAGGGAAAATTGTATTAGCTGTTACACTAAGAATTTGATAAACTATGTGATAGCGAACATTTAAAATCATTTCCTAGGTGGGGCACCTGAGTGGCTCAATTGGTTAAGTGGCCGACTTCAGCTCAGGTTATGATCTTGTGGTCCATGAGTTTGAGTCCCACATCAGGCTCTGTGCTGACCACTCAGAGCCTCAAGCCTGCTTTGGATTCTGTGTGTCTCCCTCTCTTTCTGCATCTCCCCCACTTGCACTCTGTCTCTCTTTCTCTCTCACAAATAAACATAAAAAAAATTTTTTTTTTAAATCATTTCCTAGAATCCAGTCTTGGATTCTTTAGCCAGTGACTTGTATAGAGGAGGTATTTAGTGAACGTTGAACTGTGCTGCATTCAGATCTTGCATCTGAAACTGTATCTAATACTGTTCATACATGAGAGTGAGAGAACTACACACACCAGCTGCCTCAGCAAGACATTTTAATAAATAGCTCTTATTCTCCTGGATGACTGTATCAAACTGAATATTCTAAGTACTTTGGAAATTAAAGTTTGCTGTTAATTTGTTAACTTTCTACAGTTACTGATAAGAAATACATACTACATGTAATAAAAGAATAGGAAATTCTTCTTTAGGACATTTTGTTGTTAGGTTGTATTGTGCTGCCACAGATGAGTATCGTGTTCCATGACAGCAATGAGTAACCTATGCTTTTATTTCAGTTTACAGAAAACACGTCCAGATTCTCTGCCCATGTCAACTCAGTTTGTCTGAATAAAAAATAAGAATAATGTGGATATATATGTCCATAGTTAAATGAGTACTGCTCATTAGCCTACTAATCTCTTTGTAGTATACCTCTTACAAAAGTTTCAAGCTGCAAAATGATCTTAGTCCCTTTTACTGTCTAGCCTGAACTGGTGATGCTTCCCAGTATTGTGCTCAGAAATCAGAGGATCTGTTCTAGACAAAATCAAGCCCTTCTTCTATCCCTCCATACACCTGAAATATTCCATTGCAGTATTTTTCTTTTCATGTCGTTTATGTATTTATTTTCTCATTAAATGGTCCTTGAGGGTAGGAACCAGATCTTGCCACCTGTAAGTCTCCATTACTTAGTAAATCCTACATGGTGGGTACTTAGTAAATACCTGTGGAAAGTTGTTTTAAAAACTTTTATGAAAGAAAAAAAAAATACTGAATAACCCAAGTATTAATTTCTAGAAAGCCCTCTTAGCATAGCATTCTTCTTCTCCTACCTGCTTTGTTATCAAATAATACTACATTCTGTATTTGCCTATTTATTATGTTGCAGTGTTGTTATTAAAAGACCTTTTTAAAAAAGACCTTATAGTTCAGTGATTTCAGGTTTTAATTTCATTTTATTTTATAACCTTTTTTTACTATAATTACTAAACATAATTGGTTTATGCCTTTAAAATACTGTTATTCCAGTTACAGATGAATCTATACCCTCTTATTCTGGAGGTGATGTGCCAAGAAATGACAGTAGTATATGGTCAAAAGTAACTGAAGAGGGGACAGATCTCTCAGAACAACTCATGAGGAGTGGTTTTGCTGGAACTGAAATAGACCCTGAAAATGAAGAACTTATGCTCAGTATTAGCGGTCGACTACAAGCAGCAGTTGAGAAACTCCTGGAAGCTATAAGTGAAACGAGTAGTCAGGTAACCTCTTTATGTTGCTAATATGTACTAAATTTGCAGTAGGTTTTCTTTTAAGCCAGTGAACATCTAAATGTTTTCTTTCTATTGTCTCACGTAAATTTAGTCAAGTTCTTAACAATTGGTTATCTTTGTAACAACAGGGATCTTTGATATCACCGGGTTTCTTTTCAGGTGGTAAGAGTTCATTTAATGTCCTGATGGACTTTTCAAGTTCAAAATTCAATGTTGTTTTAATTTTCAGATTTTCTAGACTCTTGAACATTACTTTTTTGATATCAAAAGAGATTTTTTTTTAATATATGAAATTTATTGTCAAATTGGTTTCCATACAACACCCAGTGCTCATCCCAAAAGATGCCCTCTTCAATGCCCATCACCTCCCCTCCCCTCCCTCCCACCCCCCCCATCAACCCTCAGTTTTTAAGAGTTTCTTATGCTTTGTCTCTCTCCCAGTCTAATCTCTTTTTTTTTCCTTCCCCTCCCCCATGGGTTTCTGTTAAGTTTCTCAGGATCCACATAAGAGTGAAAACATATGGTATCTGTCTTTCTCTGTATGGCTTATTTCACTTAGCATCACACTCTCCAGTTCCATCCACGTTGCTACAAAGGGCCATATTTCATTCTTTCTCATTGCCATGTAGTATTCCATTGTGTATATAAACCACAATTTCTTTATCCATTCATCAGTTGATGGACATTTAGGCTCTTTCCACAATTTGGCTATTGTTGAGAATGCTGCTATAAACATTGGGGTACAAGTGCCCCTATGCATCAGTACTCCTGTATCCCTTGGGTAAATTCCTAGCAGTGCTATTGCTGGGTCATAGGGTAGGTCTGTTTTTAATTTTCTTTTTTTTTTTTTTTTTTAATTTTTTTTTTTTTTAACGTTTTATTTTTGAAACAGAGAGAGACAGAGCATGAACAGGGGAGGGTCAGCGAGAGGGAGACACAGAATCTGAAACAGGCTCCAGGCTCTGAGCTGTCAGCACAGAGCCCGACGTGGGGCTCGAACTCACGGACCGCGAGATCATGACCTGAGCCAAAGTCGGCCGCTTAACCGACTGAGCCACCCAGGCGCCCCTGTTTTTAATTTTCAAAAGAGATTTTAACTTTACCCTTATTTGTAATATTCTGCAGTGTATGTTATTTATTTGAAGGTATAGTATCAGCAATCTCTTAAACTATATGCTCCAGTATGTCCTAACACACTAACTACTGTTGTCATGTGACAACAAATCATACCTGTAATCCTTCACATTTTTACTTCCTTTTCATGAACGTTAATAGATTACCTCATTTTACTGTCTCTTGGTAGGCAGTATCTCTTGGTAGTGAGGGACAGTTTCTATGTTGAAGCACAGTTTTTATAGAAATTTTAAAGGGACACAACCATTTATAAGTTAAAATGCAATTTTCTCTGTCTATAACATTTTTTACACTATGGTAATTATTTCTTAAGTTACTGAAGTTACGTAAAAGAAGCTGTAGAATCATAGCTATGGTGTTATTTGAATGAGTACTCCATTGTCATCAGTTAGAGCCAGTATTAACATTTTCATTGATATCTTTATTCAGAGTATCCTAGATCCATGTGTATTTCTAACAGAAGTTGAGAAGTTGAAAGACATGTCTTTCATGTCTTGTTATTTCTTTTTTTTTTTTAATCTTTTATTCATTTTTGAGAGAGACAGAGTATGAGTGGGGAATGGGCAGAGAGAGAGGGAGACACAGAATCCGAAGCAGGCTTCAGGCTCTGAGCTGTCAGCACAGAGCCCAACACGGGGCTTGAACCCATGGACAGCGAGATCATGACCTGAGCCGAAGTCGGACGCTTAACAGACTAAGCTACCCAGACGCCCCTATGTCTTGCTATTTCTAATGTCTGGCTTTTATTGAAGTTACTTTTTTTCCTCTAAGAAATTGCTCTGTTATGGAATGTCTCTGCAATAGCAGTGACTGTAGGATGTATCATATTTGGCAAATATTGTTATATATTTTGTGTTTTAATGCCAAATTCATTTAGGTTAAGTTAGTGATTGGGTCCTCTCCTTGTTACTGACCCTTGAAATCACTTGTTAACCACCTACTATTTGGTTACTTTCTCATTATCCATTTCTTTTTATCTTGGCAACTTGCTGTTGGCATTTAACAAAGAAGGCATTATCAAAACAACATATTTCCAGTGAAATATTTGCCTTCTGAATAGTCATCAGATAACCAGAGTTTTTCCCAGGTTCATTTTTCTTTGTAAGGAGGTAGTCTAAATTCTTTTCTGGGATAGAATATAGACTGTATCTTTAAGAGCAAATTACCAGGGATGCCTGGGTGGCTTAGCTGGTTAGGTGTTTGATTTGGTTTTGGCCCAGGTGATGATCTGACAGTTTGTTCAAGCCCCATGTCAGGCTCTGTGCTGACAGTGTGGAGCCTGCCTGGGATTCTCTCTCAGCCCCTCTCCTGCTCGCTCGCTCTCTCTCTCTCTCTCAAAAATAAATAAACTTAAAAAAAAAACAAAACCAGAAAACAAATTACCACTTGGAATGAGAATTCACCATTTGGCCAGAGGAATGTATCATAATATATCTACTGTTAATTTTCTGCGTTGTACCAGAAAGCAGTTTGATTGGCCAAACTAAGGTATTCATATTCAGTTAAGCAGGTCTCAGAAATATTTTCATAGATAAATTCTGAAGATATGTGTATGTATATATGTAACAGAAGAAATTGCTATCTTTGGGCAATTCTTGTTTTTCTGAAGCTTTCTTTCAGAGCAGGTACAAAATGATTAAAAGTCAGTTACTTACAGATTTCCTTGAGCATCACAAAGAACTGAAAGAAGTACAGTAGTTTTGAAAACTGAAATCTTTGTGTATTTACTAATACACAATAAAAAGGATAACTATACAAACAATAGTGGTCCTATCTTTCACTAAAACCACAGTGAGTTATTTTTCATTGCCAACATCCTAAGTGATGGTAAGAAAATGGCACCAATAAAAACCAGCTTCATTTGTGTTATTAATTTAAGACATTATACTCTTGGATCAGAGAATTTCAATGTTTATTGTATTTTTCTTCGGCCTTAGGTAGACTACTGAAGCTCAAACATTGAAATTCTGAGTGCTACATCATAATAAGGAATTCCATAGCTATTATAAGAAAATAATATTTTCTACTAAGATTTACTATTTTGTCTTTTCTAAATTATCATAAATATTGGATTGGCTTTCTTTTAGAATGCTTGCATATAAGCCACTTTAACAATATATGCTACTCTACTGAGTCAGCTGATCCAGTTCCGGCATTTTCAGCTGTTGCTTTTCACCACTTTTAAAGTTTGAATACATATGTGTCATAATTACCCCTTTTATTCTCTGCAGTCTCTGATAGTCTTGCCTCTTTTTTTTTTTTTTTTTTAATATTTCAGCTACATTAGTATTGAATTTCCGTGATTTGTACTCTTTCATGCTATGAAAAACCTGACAATACTTTCCCTTTCTTGACCACTGTTAAATACTTTTCACCTGGATCTTGAGCACTGTTAATACTGTCGCTGCCACTTGGTATCATTGTAAATTATGGACAGTCTAGTTAATGCAATACAGTTGACCTTCAAACAGTACAGGTTTGAACTGTGTAGCTCCATTTATATGGAGATGTTTTTCAGCATATGCGGCACAGTACTGTAAATATATTTTCTCTTCTTTATGATTTTTCTTAACTTTTTTTCCTAGATTACTTTATTGTAAGAGTACAGTATATAGTATATAACATATATACAAAATATGTGTTAATCATTTATGTCATCAATAAGGCTTCTGGTCAACAATAGGCTATTAGTAGAGTTTGCAGGGAGTCAGAAGTTATATGGAATTTGGGGGCATCTGGGTGGCTCAGTCGATTAAGTGGAGGACTTTGGCTCAGGTCATAATCTTGCGGTTCAGGAGTTCAAGCCCTGTGTCAGGCTCTGTGCTGACAGCTCAGAGCCTGGAGCCTGCTTCAGATTCTGTGTCTCCCTCTCTCTCTCTGCCCCTCCCCAGCTCACGCTCTTTCTCTCTCTTTCTCAGAAAAATAAACATTAAAAAAAAATTTATTTTAAGTTATCTGGATTTTTGTGCAGGGGATCCGTGGCCCAACCCCCGCATTGCTCCAGGGTCAATTATATAATAATTTGACAAACACCATGGAAAATGGTAAATAAATTAGAAGGGATTTGTGGTTGGACTTGTTCCTATAGGCTATTATAGAGAAACTTCCCCCATAATCCATGAATACTGCCAACAGAAAAGTGTGTGGGATCCAACTGAAATACTCGTATTCCCAGGCCAAGATCATACCTCATCACATCTGCTTATGTGATCAAGTTGTGAGGTACCGTAGGAGCCTGACCATGTCATTTTTCCAAATTATTCGCAATCTGTCAAATAACTGAAATAGCAATTTGTAAAATAAAAAATAAAATAAGATAGCAATTTATTATTAAGCTTTTATCATATTGTTTTAAATATCAATGAACAGGTCACAAAAATTTTGCCTAGAGCACTAAGTAGTTCTCAAACTGCAGTCTCTAAACCAGCAGCATCAGCATCATTGAGGACTTGCTGTAAATTTAAATTCTCAATCCCCGTCCCAGACCTACTGAATGATGAAGCCCAGCAACCTTTGTTTCAGCAGGTCCTTTAGGTGATTCTGATAATGCACTGAAGTTTGAGAACCACTGTTCTAGAGATGATTAGTATAATGTTCACATTATTCTAACTGAATTTTGAAGTGTTCTACTAATATCTATTATATAAAAGGTTAAAGTAATTGTTGACATTTGGTATAAAAATCAGGTGTTTCTTAGGTGATTTCTTTTAAATTTTTTTTTTTTTTCAACGTTTATTTATTTTTGGGACAGAGAGAGACAGAGCATGAACGGGGGAGGGACAGAGAAAGAGGGAGACACAGAATTGGAAACAGGCTCCAGGCTCTGAGCCATCAGCCCAGAGCCCGACGCGGGGCTCGAACTCACGGACCGTGAGATCGTGACCTGGCTGAAGTCGGACGCTCAACCGACTGCGCCACCCAGGCGCCCCGGTGATTTCTTTTAATCCAAATTCAATTCACCCACTACTCTTCCATGGATAGATGTTTAAAGCCATTGACTTCTTCAGAATATTGTCATTAATAACTAAAATGTTCTTGAACCTAATGAATCTTATTAATAGCTTGTCAGATTGAGATAAAATTATGTGTAATCACCTCTGTGAAATAACTTGTATTCCATTTTTGTTTTAATGTGTCATTGTTTGGTTATTCATAATAGTATAGTTCCCTTTTACCTTATTTTTTTTTTCACTTGTTACAAAAATTCTAAGGCAGAGTTGAGAGACGTTGCTATAGTATATTAGTGCTTGCAGTGACCAAGAAGTTCAGGTAAGTAGCTCTGTACAGTATACCCTGAGACCAGGAAAGAGAGTAGCATCTCATACTTTGGAGTAAGGTAGGCCCAGGTAGTTTTATTGGAAGACTTGATGCTTGAGATGAATCATTCATTCATCATATTTATTGAGTACCTACTATATAGCAATTGCTATTTTATATACCGGAAGTATAGCATTGAATAGAATAGACAAAATCCTTACTTTTGTAGAGCTTACAATTCAGTGGTGGCAACTAACAGTGTATAAACATACAGTATGTCAGGTGGTGATATCTGCTGGGAAGATACATAAAATAGGGGAAGGTAGAGCATGATGACGAAAGGGCACATTTTATATAGGAAAATGGAGGAAGACTTCTCTGATAAAGGAATAGTCAGGCATGTTTCATACGGGAGATTAGGAGACAGCCATATAGGTAAGTATGAGAAGAATGGCTTAGGCAAAGGAATAACAAGTGTGAAGGCCCTGAGGAGGTCATGTGCTTGTTCTTTGTGTGGCTGACAAAGAGGCCAGTGTGGCTAGAGCAAGGAGAGTGAGAAGAGTGGAAGATGGATGGGGTCAGAGTGATACTTGGGAACCAGATAACATGGAACTTGGAATTCAGTTCTTAATGAGATATGGAGTCATTATGTATAACTTTTTAACTTTTTATTTTGAAATAATTTTAGACTTAGAGAAAAGTTGCAAAAATAGTACAAATAGTGTTTCCATGTACCCTTCATTGACCTCCCCTAATATTAACATCTTGCATAACCATATTATAATTATCAAAGCTTAGAAAGTAAAACTGGTACAGTGCTATAAACTGAAATACAAACCATTTGGATTTTACCATTTTTTCCCACTACGTCCTTTTCCCATTCCAGGATCCCACATTGCATTTAGTTGTCATGTCTTCTTCAGCTCTCTTAGGCTATCTCTGACGGTTAGTACCTGAGTCCCTCTTTGTCTTTTATGACCTGGACACTTGATAAGGACTGGCTAGTTATTTTGTAGAATGTCCCTCAATTTGGATTTGTCCGACGTTTTCTCACAATTACCTGAATCTTAAGCATTTTTGACAAAAATATCACAAAAATGATGTGCCTTCTCAGTGTGTCATATCAGAGGGCACATGATGTCAATATGTCTTACTACTGTAATGTTAATCTTGATTTCTTGTGGTGTCACCTGGGTTTCACTGTACCATTACTATTCTTCCCTTTGTAATTAATAAATATCTTGGAGGAGGTACTTCGAGATTATGCAAATATCTTGTTTCTCCTTAAACTTTCATCCACTATTTTGAGCATTCATTGGTGGATCTTGCCTGTGCAATTATTACTGTGGTATTCTAATGGTGATTTTCTATCTTCCTCATTCCTTAATCTATTAGAATTATTACATTTATAATCAGGATCTATATGTATTCATGCCTGTTTATTTTTTTCAGTGGGTAATAATCCAATACTATAGTAGTTTATTTTGTTCCAGCTTTGGCATTGAGAACTCTTTCAGGTTGGCTCTTACACCTTTTCAAAGTACTTTTTTTTTTTTTTTTTTTTTTTTTTGAGCATTTGCACTATCAGAGGCTCCAGACCAATTTTGTGTTATTCCTGCCCCAGCCCTAGAATCCACCACTTCTCCAAGGAATTTAGGCTTCTTGTTAGAGAATGAGATTTACAAACCACGATCTGGATGTTATATGAGTTCACTTTTAACCAAGTGTATCATGACTTGTAGGTTCTCTTGTAGACCGTTTGAAAATATATGGGGTATATTAACCCTTGCATCTGTTTTTATTTCCATATCTTTATGTATATATAGTAAAAACCTAACTTCATATATTACCTCTTATTCTGATCCAGTACCACAACATTCATTCTACCCCTTCCCCTTCCCTTTGTAACTTTGTTCTCCATCAATGAGAGACTAGGCTCTCATTTAACTTATTTGTTCAGCCATATATACCCATAAAGTAATTTCACAATTGCAAGGCTATACCCCTGAGGAGAACATATTTACATATGTACAGTACTTTTTGTCTTTAGCCTTACATAGTCAAAAATACTGTTTTTCAAAGTATGTTAGGTTAACTCTTTTCTTCCTCACTTCTTAAGTAGTTTTGTTATTCACTTTTAATACAATTAGAATTATTTGTTACAGTTTTTATTCCATTTTGGGTTTCCCTATGTTCTGGTTAATTTTTTTTTAATTTACATATGGTAAATTTCACTCTTTGTATGGGTAATGCTTTCGATTGTGACAGATGCATAGAGTTTTATATCTACCACCACAAACATGATACAGAATCATTCCATCCCTCCAAATTCCCCAGTACTTCTCTTCTGTAGTCAGCCCTTCTACCTCCTGCTACTGGCAACCCCTGGTTGCTTTCCATGCGTATAGTTTTGCCTTTACCAGACTGGTGTAAATAAAATGATACATTATCATTGTATCATTGTACTTTTGGGCCTGGCTTCATTGTCTTAAAGTGCATGTATGATTCATCATCAATTCATCAATGTTGTTGCATGTATTAATAGTTTGTTCCTTTTTATAGCTGAGGAATATTATATTGTATGGATGTACCATATAATTTATTTAGAGGACATGCAGATTGTCTCTAGCTTTGGATGGATCATTAGAAATTTTTGAATAACTGATCTAACTTCTATTTTTCAAAAGGATCATTTTGACTGCATTGTCAAAAATAGACTGAGGGGATGGAGAAGTCTAAAGCAGAAGCATAGAAACCACTTAGAGAAGTCACTTCCCCAGATATACAAGTTAGGTGGTGGGATTAGAATTTGAACCCAGGCAGTCTGGCTGTGCTCTTAACTGCCAGTTCTTCTGCCCTTTGAAAATGAATGAGGTCAGTTACTGCTGACTGGTCATGTTACTCACAGACTAAAGAATGGATTTTGAAATTTGGGCATCATTGGTAGTCTTACAAGAGCACTTTGGTGGAGTAATGGAGATGAAAGTGTAATTCAAGAGAAAATGAGGGGAAAGAAGTGAAAGACTTAAAAGACAAGTAGAAACTAAGTAGGTAGGTCAGAAGAAAATTTGTGATGAATGGTATAGTGTAAACCAGCATGATATGTATGCAGACAGTGGATAGTATTGTGATATGAAACTTCGGGGATGGAAGATGGAAAACTGATAGACGGTAAAGGTAGAGAAATAGCCAGTAGTTACATGTCAGAGTCCTTCATAAGCTAACTTTATGTTGTAAAATGTGGACAGTCATTGAAATACTTTTGATGGGAATAGAATATCAGAGGCCCCTGGGTGGCCTAGTCAGTTAAGCAACTCTTGATTTCAGCTCAGGTCATGATCTCATGGTTCGTGGGTTCAAGCCCTGTGAAGGGATCTGCACTGACAGCACGGAGCCTGCTTGGAATTCTCTCTTTCCCTCCCTCTCTGCCCCTCCTGTGTACATGTCTCTCTAAATAAATAAACATTAAAAAAATAATAATGATTAAATTTGTGTCTTAGATTCCTTTAGGCAGCGGTTTGATAGGCAGATAGGCAAGAATATGGCGAGGAGAGATTCTGAATGTAGGAAGCAGAAGGCCCTTATAATATATTCCTAGTAAAAAGTGATAGAAGTAAAATTAAGGCAGGAGGAAGTGATTTTAAAACTTTTAGGAAATTGAATTTAGTAGCATTTGGTATGACTGAATGTAGGGGATAAGGAAGAGAAGAGGAAACCAAGCATAAATCCTTAATCAACCAAGTTGTTGTATTTCATTTGAAATGCATAGAAGAGGCATCAAGTAAAGATAATCACTTTTTGGGTGATTTGGGAGTTTGGGTAGAACTAGATTGAAGGTTGTTATTACTTAAAGACCTTGAAGCCATGGTTTTAGAGTGTATACAGAGCTATTTTTGTACTGGTAGAATGCTGACATTTAAAAGAGAATAAAAATTGGGGCGCCTAGGTGGCTCAGTTGGTTAAGCGTCTGACTTCAGCTCAGGTCATGATGCCACAGTTCATGAGTTTGGGCCCCACGTGGGACTGTGCTGACAGCTAGCTCAGAGCCTGGAGCCTGTCTTCAGAGTCTATGTCTCCCTCTCTCTTTATCCCTCCCCTGCTCGCTTGCTCTCTCTCTCTCTCTCTCTCTCTCTCTCTCTCAAAAAAAAAAAAAAAAAAACATAGAATAAAAATAGTTAAGTCTATGGGAGAGATCGAGAATGAGAAGTAATTTTTCCAAGAGAATAGTGTCATAAAAGCCAGATGAGAAGTGATTTTTCCAGAAGTTGTCACTTACTACAGAAAGTTATAGGTGGCTGATGATTTAGTGTCCATTGGATATTTCATTGTGTGTGTTAACAGTGACCTTGATGAGAATGGTTTCATGGAGTTGGTGGAGGAGTATTCAAAATTCAGAGTTGGAGAAATAGAGACAGCAATTTTGTGACTACTAGCTGTGAAGAAAACAGAATACTGGCTTGAAAAAGGGAAGGTGCTTTTTTTAAAGGTTGGAATGGTATACCTTGAGTAGAAGTGGAGAAGTTGAAGATTGCAGGTCACAAACAGATGGGCTTTCTTGAGCCAGGTCCTTGGAATAAGTGAGGATGGAATCCAGAAACAAGTGGAAAGTGTGGTGTGTGGATCAAAAAGACTTGCCTCCTTTCAGATTGGAGAAAGATTATTGCAGATTATTGTGGATTTATGTTTGGGATGGAGGAGGGGTTTCATTGAAGTCCCCGTAGCCTAAGTAAATATTGTCAGATATTCAAGATTCTTTTCTTTTTAACAGTGTGGATTTTTATGTTGTGTGATTTTAGTAGAAGATATGTGATTAAGCCTTGTATTTAGTTTTAAGGTTTAGTATGCTTTGGGTACCATAGATACATCCTGCTTCAACAAAAGAACTAGTGAGTTTGTTTACTAAGTATCAGGGTTTCTATCTGGGCTTATTTCATAACATCTATTAAAGGATTATTTTACTTTATTTGATTTGACAGGTGACTTGCCCTGTGGTATATACATGCAAATCCATATAATGTGATTATTGTGATGAATGTCATTAATGTGATGAATTGTATTTCTCTTTTGCCCAGATAGGCTACCGTAAAATTAGGCTTATATTCAATCTATTGCAGTTTCCTATTTGTTGGGAGAGTTTTCATTATAATACGAGGGAAAGTGCTTAAAGACTATGCACAGGCCCTTAGAAAGGTATCTCTTTAACATAATCTTTATTCAGTAGTCTCTTTGTGGTACTGCAGAAAAGTTATCTTTGAGAGTATGGTTTCAGATTCTTGTTTCTTGAATCAGGTAGAAAAGGAATTCAGTCTGTTCCATGGGAGTAGCCTTTTCAGCTTTTCCAGAATTCAGAGGTGCTACTGAGAGATTCCTTTAGGCCTTGGAAAAAATTAATGAGGAACTTCCTCCCACAGAATGATGGTTATTACAGGTAACTCTCATGAGTTTAGTATCACTTTTGAGAATAATGGAATTTAAGCGACATGTTTCTATATCTTCTCAAAAAAGAAGACTCTTTCTGAGGATAAAACAATAGTTTAAGATTTTGTTTTGTCAATGTTAAGGGTTTTTTTTTTTATTTTTATTTTTTAATGTTTATTTTTTGAGAGAGAGAGAGTACGAGTCGGGGAGGGATAGAGAAAGAGGGAGACACACAGAATCTGAAGCAGGCTTCAGGCTCTGAGCTGTCAGCACAAAGTCCGATGTGGGGCTCGAAATCACGAACCGCAAGATCATGACCTGAGCTGAAGTTGGACACTTAACCAGCTACCTGAGCCACCCAGATACCCCTGTCATTGTTAAGTTTTAAACATAATTGTAATCAAAGTGTTGAAATGCATTTTCCCATTAGGGTTTCCCCCAATGTGCTTATTATATTGGTCAGGGTTCTGTCAGAGTATTGTATCCAGGATTCAGCCCCTCTATTAAATAACTTACAGAAATAAGTGAACAAGTCAGTATCCAAAAGACAGCAACAAAAGTGTTTTACAATTTGAAAGAAATGTTTAAGGGCGGAAAAGGTTAAATATCTTAACATTGTATGATTCAAATAAAGCTGTTTAGTTAGGGAAACAAACGTAGCTCTATACAACAAGTTAATAGCCTTCAAATATGCCTGAAATCTTGATTATCTGGAACCTGGGAACAATGAGCTAGTCTAAATATTTAAAGGGCATCCTCCTAAAAATTGAAGTCATTTTGCTTTAACTGCTTTTGATCGTAAAAAGTTTTATGTGCTTTCTAAAATTAAAAAAAAAAAAATAGAATTTGAATTATTCCAATGCAGAGTAATCTGTCTGAACATCAGTTAATATACCATACGTTAATATACTGTTGTTAGGAGAGCTATTTTCCTCTATCTTAAATCAACTCTACTGCTGTTTTGAGTCATTTTTTTCCCTCCTTAATTTTACTGTTTTTTTTCTTTGTGGTTAGTTTCTTAACTTTGACCTATGTTCTGTTATAAGGGTCTACATCTTGATGTTTTTGTTTTACATGGATGGAAACAAGTTTTACGTGCTTTCAAAAATTGGAAAGATATAATTTGGACTATTTTAATTTAGGGTCACCTTTTTGAACATGAATTAATATAATATGCCATTAGTTAATATTCTGTTGTTATAAGGACTGTTGGCCTCATTCTAAATCATCTTATTAATCTGCTTTTTGAGTCTTTTTTTTCCTCCCTACTTTTTTTTTTTCTTTGTAGTTAGTTCTTACCTTGACCTGAATGTTTCTGTTTTTAAAGAGATACTTCTTGGGGCGCCTGGGTGGCTCAGTCGGTTAAATGTCCGACTTCAGCTCAGGTCATGATTTCACGGTCTGTGAGTTTGAGCCCCGCATCGGGCTCTGCGCTGACAGCTCAGAGCCTGGAGCCTGCTCCAATTCTGTGTCTCCCTCTCTCTCTGCCCTTACCCCACTCATGTTCTGTCTCTCTCCCTCTCTCAAAAATAAACATTAAAAAAAATTTTTTTAAACGATACTTCTTACTTTCAGAGTTTTGTTTTTGCTTCAAATACGAGAAATTGGACACCACATTATCAAAATAAACTAATTTCCAGAGGGAGCGAGGAAAGAGTATTTTGAGAACTATATGATATGCTAAGTAAGCATGGGTCCTAGCAACCAATTCATAAAGCTGAGCAGCTAGGATACGGATAACTTTGTATCTGCTGAAGATCAAAAAAGTCAAATTTGGCTAAACCAGTGTACTGTTAGGCCTCCATTTTGTGAAAATGTTAAGACATCTTCACAGACTAACTGGCAAACTAACAAAAAAAGCATGAACAAAATTTTGTCCTTGCCTAATCCAGAATTAAAAGAGGCAGCTGCACTGCCCCAGAACATCTGCCTGTAGATTCTGGGCTCTCTGTAGAAAATCTCATTTTCTCTCCCCTAATTATTAGCCTACTATGAAGGCTTTGAGTGTTAACTCCTTTAAGTTTATATTACCTGCTTGCTTTAGTAGGGTTTTTTCCATAGTAGATAAAAGGTTTTGGTTTTTTGGGTTTAGGCTATTTAGTTACTGGATAGAGAAAAGGCACCACAATGAAAGCTTTTTCATTTATTTGAAACAGCTCTCACTATTGAGGATCTTTTGATGTTAAAAAGTAAGTTCATCTTTTAAAACTCTGAGTGTTTAGTTTATTCAGTATCACTGACATTTATTATATGCAACTTGCCCTTTTGAGTTTTAGTCCGTGTTCATAGAGTATCTTAAGTGGTGTAATTACCGAGAGTTATATATAATGCAGCTTTTAAAAAGAGTGTTTTTTCCCCCTTAACATTCACTCTAAAAACAATTCAGTGTAGAAATAGGTTATAACTAAACTATCTATACTTAGTTCTAGTGACTGCTTGAAAGAATGAGTATTATTTTAAGGAAATATCAAAAGGAAGTACTAATTTAGTTTTCTAGAAATAATTATGATTATTTGATACACTTTAAGAACTACTTGGTAGTAGACTCAAACCTACTTGATTTCACATTTTCAAATTAAAACAATTTTTGAATAGGATGGAAAAATACTAGCTTATCTTAGAAACATCATAAACGTGTCTAAATACCCTTTTCAAAGCTCTGACGTGGAACTTGGATCCTGTTAGGCAGGCTTTTTTGTGGGCGTATTAATTCACACTCCACCTGCCAGTACCTATAGGTAAAGACATGAAACCACACCCTCTGTTCTGACCTTTTCCTCAGGGGACACTGACTAGAATCCTTTGGCTCAGCATGAGAGGCTATTTGAATAGCTCAGTTCCGAGGAGCTTTTACTTTTGAATTGAGTGAAGCAGCAAGAACAAGGGAAATAATGTTGCAGCTACACTTCTGAAGACTGCTACTATGGAGATTTAAAACTCAACCTTCCCTGCCAGGTTGTTTGGAAGGCTTATTTCCACAGATGTTTGATACTGAAAGCAGTTTTATTGCTCAGCTAATTAGATATTTATATTTTCATTCTTCTATTCTTCAAGGATTTAATTATTCTAGTTAAAAAGGTGTTTGCTTTTATTTTTGTTGTCTTTGTTTTTCTTTTGTTTTTGACGAAGACTCACGGAGATGTAGTTTTTAAAATAGATTTGTGGGGTTTTTCTTTTGTTGTTCAGTTGTATGAATTAATAAAATGTTTATTTGATAGTACTAAAAAAAATTTTCATACAACTATGGTGTCTCTTGATAAACTAAAAAGAACTTTTTAATGTAGTGGAAAACTGTTAAAGTGATTGAGGAAAATTGGCAGCTGCATCTTCTAGAATGGATTCTTACAGGACCTATTTGGCAACTGTCAAACTCAGTGGCTCATGGTTGGAAGAACAAGATGAAGACATTTATGAGGTTGAATCTCGTGTGCCTTTACCATATCCTTTTCCTCTGTGTGAACATTTGGATGAAAATAACTCAGTAATTATTAATACTTCTATTTTTCATTTTATTCATAAAAGAAATGGGCACATATTAAAACTTATTTCTAAAATTTCACTGCCTACCCCTCCTTATTCAGTAAGTATAAAAAACTTGGTTTCTTTTAGTTTTAGTTCATGCTTTCAGTTTTTTATACATCTAATTTAAAAACCTGTATAATGAGAAATGAACTTTAAATGTCCTTAAGTAGAATAGAATCTTGTTTTGTTATTGTTTCATATGTTACTACTCACTTATCCTAGATGTATTGAAGGGCTAAATTTGTTCTAAGAGCCCCATCTTGGCTATGTTTTTGATTCCAGAAAGCAGAGTGAGATAGTATTACAGTTCTCCCATGCCAGGCAAGCTGTTTAAAAAGATCCTGCTTCTCCTTAAGAATCTTGCTTTTATATGTTTATGGTGCCAATCCTGAGTAAAAATGGAGTGATTAAAAGGCAATAGGCGTTATGATTCTTAAAACAGCCAAGTGAGCCAGTTAGGAATTGTTTACAATATTATGGTGTATTGGCTATAGTTCCAGACAAGGAAAAAGAAAATCTGGATTCTAATTTTAATTTTCTTGTTAACTCATAAGAAACTGATTTTTAATATGCCTACTAATCCTGTGAGGAAATACTGTTTTCTACTTTTTATGTGACATGTATTTTATAAACATTGTTAAGGGTAAGTACTTAGCATAGTTAGTACTTCAGGTTTATTTAACGCATAAATATGTTGTGAATGATTCACCTCAAGTGATTCAATATAACTACAAGTTATTCAGCACTTTTTACGACTCTCATGGCTTTAATTGTAATGCACTAGCTAATATTTAACAAGACAGATGGTTTTCAGAAGTTTTGTTACCTCCCCTGAAACTTTTATGTTAAAGTGACAGTATATTTATTGATGCTTTATAATGTAATGCTTTTTAATATAATAAGTTTCTTATTTAGAAGTACTGAAATGAAATTTTTATGTATTTCATATTGTTAGGTATTAGGAATAAGTCATAACTTAACAGGATAGAAGAGGCTTTTTAAATTATATTTAGATGAACATTTGAAAGGGGAGTCTCTTATTCCAGTAAAGTACGAGTGCCATCTGCTATAATAAATGAAATTTGTTTGCTAGCTTTACTGTACTTGATTCTTTAATTTTTTTGTTTTGTTTTGCAAAACTAAAGTTATGTCTCGTGGTTCTATGCTAACTATTTAAATGCATTTAAAAGCTGCTTTAGATCTTGTTAAGAAGTAGACATAGAAGCAAAAACAATTTAATTTTCTTATGTAAATCAAGTATTTTTTTTTTATAAATGCTGAATGCTTCTTGTACAGTAAATTTGAAAAAGGAATAAGAAACTATCCTTTTTAGTCAGAGCTTTGAACTCTTTCAGAGTTTTCATGTATTTACCAGGCAACCACTTTATAATAAACAGAAAAAGTTACCTATCTACATATGTAGAAACAATTGGTATGTTTTAAAAATACAGGCTGTGACTGTAAATTCAAAAGAGTAATTATATATAAATTAGTTCATACTTTGTGATCATGTTCTTTATAGTAAAAAAATCAATGTTTATTAGTTATCTACATTTAAAAGAAAATACTCTTTTCCCAGTCAAAAGTAGAAATATATAGAGTTTTATCTTTGTTGAGGTAGCATTGACATGACAGATGTTTTAGGAAATATTTTGTGATTTGAAATGTATGCTCAACTATCCATTACAAGTCTTAAATGTGTATTCATATTATCTCCAAGTAGTAAGTTGTAAATAATATTTAACACATCCTATTAAATAAAACAAGAACAATCACATACTTGATATTTTGGAAATTGACTTAGAGTGACCGTAAAAGACTTTATTTAGTAACTCTAAAATGTGTTTGCTATGGTAAATACTACTCAGATGTGAAGAGCAGGTCTTTAAAAATAAAATATTTTTAAATATCATAATTTGATAATACATTATTGATATTTGCCTATAAATTAGAAACCACTGCATTTTTTAAACCATAAAACATGGTAATATCTTTCTACTTTATAATTTTACAAATTCTTATGACATTGTCAGCCTATTTTTAATATATATATATGTATATATGGTGATTGCTTTTTCAAAATTTTTAGTGTTATAGGACTAAATACTAGAAACATTTGAGCTCAGTTTTTAGTTTAACTAAAAATAAGAACTGATAAACAAGTGCTGGCAGTCAGAAGCTCAGAAAACAAAGGCAGAGATGGTGCTTTTCTGTAATTTCATGGAGCTGATAACAATGATCACTATTTTTTGAGAGCTTTGGCCTTGAGTCTGTACTTGACTGTCATCTTAAAAATTGTTTAAGAATGTAGTCATGCCAATAACAGCATTTAAAAAGAGGCTGTATTTATGAGTAATTATGGGTAATGCCTCTGTATTGTAAGATTTTGAAAATAAATTGAATATTCATATAAAGTCTTGTAGCTGTTTCACAGTTAAATAGAAATATAAAGCTTTTAGTTAAAATGTGGGTTATAATTTTTTTCATCTTGTTATGACAGTATGATTTTCTTAATTGATGCCATTATATGAATCATATATTCCTCACAATGTACAGCAGGAGTCCACAATCAATAAATGTTAAATATAAAAGAAATTAAGTTTTACATAGAGCCCAATCACATAAAATTCTTCCACAAATAAAAAAAGAGCCTATGCATTACTAACTTTATATCTTTCTTTATATTATAGAATATAGATGTAGTGATATAAGTTGGTTTATTTCCAAAAGAAGCATTTTTTTCATTTTGTTTTTAATGTTTATTTGTTTTTGAGAAGAGAGAGGCAGAGCGGAAGTGGGGGAGGGGCAGAGAGAGGAGACACAGAATCGGAAGCACGCTCCAGGCTCTGAGCTGTCAGCACAGAACCTGACATGGGGCTCAAACCTACGAACCATGAGATCATGACCTGAGCTAAAGTCGGACATTTAACCAACTGAGCCACCCAGGCACCCCCAAAAGAAGCATTGTTTTGTTTGTTTAATAAAACCAGAATACATCTCTTATGGAAAGTTATATGTAGGTAATCTACTTGTATACTGACTTTCCCCATTTAATGTTAGCATGCACTAGAAATATTACATGGTTACAGTTCAACAATTTATTTTTATTTAAAACCCTTTCTGGTTAAACTTTAGTGGGGTATTCCCAACACTTTGTCTTCCTTCATGTATGCTTTCCCTCCTCGTTTAGCTTGAACATGCGAAAGTTACACAGACAGAGTTGATGCGGGAGTCATTTCGACAGAAACAAGAAGTGACAGAGTCCCTTAAGTGCCAAGAAGAATTGCGAGAGCGCCTTCATGAGGAGTCCAGGGCTAGAGAACAGCTGGCTGTGGAGCTCAGTAAGGCTGAGGGTGAGCAACTTGCTATTGGCAACTGAGTGTGGAAAAATTTCAGGTTTAAAAGTAGAGATTTTGATGCAAGCCAAGTTTAGAAATCACAAGTGTATTCTAATGTAGGGTGAGCACTGAAACATAGTTGTAATTTGTCTTCAGACTTTCTCCAAGCAACTTTAAAAGCTATATAATTTTAATTATCAAAAAGTGTTTAATAGAATTCTAGAAAGCATTAAAATTTTTAGAAAATATAGAAATGGATGATGGTGATTTGTTACCAAAATTCCACCATCCTAAGACAAGTCTTGTACTTTAGCAATGAAAAGACTGAAGCCAAGAGATGTTAATAAATTATACAAGGTTGGGGCGCCAGGGTGGCTCAGCTGGTTAAGCATCTGACTCTTGATCTCAGCTCAGATCTTAATCGCAGGGTCGTGAGTTCAAGCCTCGTGTTGGGTGTGAAGCCTACCTAGATAGATAGATAGATAGATAGATAGATAGATAGATAGATAGATAGATAGATAGATCGATCGTTCAAGGTAACCATTAAATGGTGATGCTGGGCTTTAAGCCTCTGAAGCCTCATACTGCTTATATTCTGCCATACCATTGTGGGTGTTGGCCTTCTAGAATCACTTAAAACATCAACTTTCTCTAGTATATTTAAAATGTGACTTGGTTTACAAGCATCTGATTTATATTAAGCTTTCTTGTCTGTTTACATGTGTTTGATAAAGTGAGTTATCACGTACATGATGTGATACCTTAGCATAGCAAAGTAATAGTTCAAAGGAACATCATATTTAGGCACAAAGGTTAAACAAGAAAAAGCCTGCATTGAATGTACCATAACTGCTGCTGTCATCAGCAGATTCATTCAAGATATTTATAGAACGCCTAATGGTAAGATTTAAAATAAGTTTTAATCCTGTTCCCTGTTAATTTTATCTTATAGGTGTCATTGATGGCTATGCAGATGAAAAAACTCTTTATGAAAGGCAAATTCAAGAAAAAACTGATATAATAGATCGTCTTGAACAGGAATTGTTATGTGCAGGTAATAGATTGCAAGAATTGGAAGCAGAACAACAGCAGATCCAAGAAGAAAGAGAATTACTGTCCAGACAAAAAGAGGCTATGAAAGCTGAGGCAGGCCCAGTTGAACAGCGTATGTATTTTTAGACTTTGTGTATGAAACATTCCTTAAAAGTTCAAAGTGGCTCTTTTCTCCTTTCAATGCCATGATTCACATATTTCATGTGGGGGTTGAAGAATTACAAGAAAATCTACTTCATTGATAAAGGTTTTATTAGCCAACTATGTGGAGTTTGGTTTTTTTTTCCCATTTTCCTTTGGCAAATTTTAACAGGAAAAGATAATTCCTTAAACTTCTGCCTCAGGAGACAGCTGTGCATAATGTGGCAGGATATTTTTTAAGCTGTGTAAGATTCAGTTCTTTTGATAGCAGAAAGGCAGCAAAAATGTATACTTGGATTAAGTAAAAGAGCACTGATCCAGCATTAGTAGCAAGCAGGTGGGGGTGGATTTCAGCCTGCAAGAGAATAGATTGAAAAGGTCAGTGACTGTTACACTGACATCTAGTTTAATCTGTGTACGAGTTCAAATTTATAAATAACATTTAATCTTTGCTGAAATGAGAAATTGTGTGTAATAGTTTTTTTAGCAGTAGAAAACGTCAGTCATTATAACGGTGGAACTTCAAATCCTTTTTATCATATCCTCCCACTTTTATATTACACATGCAGTTGGAATTATAAATGTGTAGTTTTATTAGTTGAATTTTGCTAATCGAGAAATACAGCATGCATTTTTGTAATACGGTGCAGTTGTTTCTGGTTGCTCAAATTTGTTTAACACAGGTTTAGGGTTGGTCTTTTTAATGTGCAAAGTGTATGTATCGTACATGTAAAACATTCACGAAATACTGGTACATCAAAATGTTACAAATGATAATAATGAGTGGTTTCAACTTTTACTTCTAATTCTTTTGTGTTTACGTATTATTCTGTTTTAGGAAGTAGACATGTAAATTATATCTTTGTTCTGTGTGTGTGTGTTTTTTCTTTCTATTCTTATAGGACTAGTAGATGCTGCAGTCGATGCAGCACCGGGAGCAGGTGTGTTTATACAATTGCATGGCCAGTCTTTGGGTGGTAAACTTACAACTCCAAAAACGGGGTGACCCTTGGATTTTCAATCACATACCTCTACTTTTCCAACTAACATACCTCTAATTTTGCTGTTGTGTTTCATACTTACAGTTTTTTTCTTTAACAAAAAACTTTTCTTACAATAAAAATACATATTTATATTTGAAATTAACAACTGAGATTCGTAGTGATCATCATCTTATATCTGTTTTTCCACAGAGCTTAAGACAATTTCAGTTTCTTACATAAACAAAATGTATTAAATTCTCACCATATGACTTTTCAAAATGCTCTTTCTAAATCAGGAAATATATAAGATGATGGTATCAAGGATCAGTGAAATTTAGTAAAGAGACTTTCTGGTTCATTTAGTTTTATATTAACATCTAAATCACTATTGTTTTAAAAGGAATGCTATTTTCTATAGATTCCTAGTCCTGAGTACAGTATTGGCAGACTGGTTAGTGTAAGGACTCTCAGGTTATGTTCCTTTTTTTTTTTTCATTAGAGTATTGTTTTACTTTGCTATATACTTTATTGTTGTATTACTAATGTTAATAATAATAGCTAACACTCATATAGTGCTTACCATACTCTAGGCACTATTCTTTGTATATATTAACTCATTTGATCCACAATAGCTCGTAGAGATCAGTAGTATTACTATCCCCAGTTTACATATAAGGAAATTGGAGGACATCGTGTTAAGTATCACACAGGAGATAAGTGGCAGAGCTAGGATTTGAATCCACAGTCTCTGCTCCTAAGCACTACACCATACTGCCTCTCATAGTCAGTTTTCCCTTGATACATATATGGGTGAGCGTGCAAGACTAACTCAGGAATATGGATCTAATGAGGAGAAAGACTAACAGGAAATTGATTGTAGTTGTATTTTTTTTTCTATAACTCTTACTTGCCTTGGTTAAAAATTTACAGTCTTTGATCTTCATGTATATTGTGTATGCATATAAAGTGACTTTATTGGTTTGGAATGAATTGATTTTTGCCTGAGGTGAGTTATTTCTGTGCTTAAATTTAATTAGACTTTGTTCTTTTCCTTATGGTGAAAGTGGACTTTTTTTTTTTTTTTGGTCATTTGCTATGGCATTTTCACAAAATACTGTTTTTAGTGACAGAATGTTTCTTTTTGTTAATATGGTATAATCTTTTTGATACTAGCTTGCTTACTTCTATAGGAATATGTTGCTTTGATATTTTCATAGGAACATTTTCCTTTCTTACGTGTGTTTAAAGTAAAACTCAGATCTCTTATTTCATGAAGGTAAAATTTGAGCGTTGTTATGGGTGATTTCAATATTACTTTGATTTAACTTAGTATATTTTTATATTTGTAAACAGAATTACTACAGGAGACAGAAAAATTAATGAAGGAAAAACTAGAAGTACAGTGTCAAGCTGAAAAAGTACGTGACGACCTTCAAAAACAAGTGAAAGCTCTCGAAATAGATGTTGAGGAACAAGTCAGTAGGTTTATAGAGCTGGAACAAGAAAAGAATGCTGAGCTAATGGATTTAAGACAGCAAAACCAAGCACTGGAAAAGCAGTTAGAAAAAACAAGAAAATTTTTAGATGTAAGTATTCTCAACTTGAATATTGATTTTGTCACTGGAGTGCTTACTTGCTGGTAGTCTAGGTTGTGAATTTTAAATTATGAAGAAACTTGAATTCTAACATTTTCATCTACCTGTGTTTTTTACCAATTAACTGAAAACTACTATTCCAAATAAAAATTCTAATAATTTTTATTACATACCTATGACAATTAAAAGCAGTACAGGCAGATTATGAGTAAACCACCAGTTAGCCTTTCTAAATTCAGAGTTAACAAGCTTGTCCAAGACTTTGCTTTAACCAACTGCTAAAGCAGGGTGAGGATCCTGAGAGCTAACTGGCCAACACTGTTTCACCCACAAAAGATACACACAGAGTAACACTGTGCTCTTGGAACACTTGTTATGCTGTCATTACTGTCTTCCAAAATGATACTAAATCTTTAACCTCATATGGATTTTCTTCTTTGGGGTTTCACTTAAGGCCTGATATTCTTTTCATATATCAGGGAATCAGATTCTGACAGATTTTATAATTTTAGATACAAAACCTAGATTAGGATGAAAGAAATTGATTTACTAAACAGTTTGTTCTACTTACTATTTTTTTAATGACTAAATTAACAGTGGAATTCCTCCTTTGCTCCAAAAAAATAAATTCATTTTTGGGAGAATATTTTTATCTCATTCTGTATTTAACATTACTTGAATTATTAAAAATGTCATGCTTCAAATAATATTTAAATGCAGACATTCCTGTCAAAGATTCCAAATAGCCTATGTACCATACAACAGGTGTTCTTTTTTTTGAAACCTTTTGGTTTGGGGTATTCTGTGGCCGTCAGTTGTTTATCTTAAATAAAACTGTATGTATAACTAAAAGAAGTAGCAGTAATAATAGCTTCAGTATATATTGTTTCTTCAGTTACTGTTATTGTTATTAAACTTCAGGAGCAAGCCATTGATAGAGAACACGAAAGAGATGTATTCCAACAGGAAATACAGAAACTAGAACAGCAACTTAAGGTCATACCTCGATTCCAGCCTATCAATGAACATCAAACTAGAGAGGTAAGAAAGAACTTTACTGATACTGTCTATGCTACAGCATATTGTGTGTCATAAAAGATGTCTGTTGTGAAGAACTTAAAATTTTATTATATATAAATCTTCAAAATCAGAAAATTAAATATTACTTCAGCGTGAAAAGTTCTTGAAATTCTAAAAATTGTTCACATTGGTGTTCCTGGGTGGCTTAGTCAGTTGAGTGTCTGACTTCAACTCAGGTCGTGATCTCGCGGCTTGTGGGTTCAAGCCCCGCATTGGGCTCTGTGCTGACAGCTCAGAGCCTGGAGCCTGCTTCGGATTCTGTGTCTCATTCTCTCTCTGCCCCTTCCCACCTCCCAAAAATAAACAAACATTAAAAATTGTTTGCATTGAAATTTGGAGTCATTTCTACCTGCGTTTATCTTCTAGTTTTGCCCAATTAAATAAACTTATCTATTTCTTTCTCTATTCCTGTTCCTAACAAAACTGATCAAGAGTTGTCTATATTCAGACAATTTTATTTCCCCATCTTCCATTCTTTTCTCAGTCCAGTGCAGTGACGTTCTAACCCCTCTGTCTCAATGGGGTTTATATCCTCTCTTTTGTTGAAATTGTTCTTGTGGAAGTTACCATCCTCCTGGCCATGTCCACAAATCATCTCTGTCTTCATCATACACATCCTCAGAGGCTTTCATTGCAGCCTTCTTCCTGAAACACTTCCTTCTCTTGGCTTCTGTGACATACCTACTTCATTTTGTTTCTTTCCATAGTCTTTGTTTCTCAACCCAAAATAAATGATGGAAGACCCAAAGACTTAGACTTTGGCCCCCTTTTTCTTTCCTATTAATTTTCTCTTCCCAGGTAATTATGTGTAAATGACCATGTGTTTATATCTCCAGCCCTGACATCTTTTTTTTTTTTTTTTTTTTAATGTTTGCTTATTTTTGAGAGACAGAGAGGGACAGAGCACTAGTGGGGAAGGAGCAGAGAGAGAGGGAGACACAGAACCTGAAGCAGGCTCCAGGCTCTGAGCTGTCAGCACAGAGCCCGACGCAGGGCTAGAACTCACGAACTGTGAGATCATGACCTGAGCTGAAGTCAGCGCCCAACCGACTGAGCCACCCAGGTGCTCCCCTGACATCTCTTTTGAACTCTGGACTTGAATACTCAGATGCTTTACCATCTATCTCCATTTAGATGTCTCAAAATTAACATGTTTAAAAGAGAGCTCTTGATGCCTGACTAACCCCCATCAGAGAAAGACAAGAATAAAACATGTTCCTTCTTCTTTCAGTAAATATGATACTATCTTCACCTTTCTTATTGCTAAGACCTAGAGTTCATTCTTTATTCCACTTTTTTTTTCAACCCCTGCTTCCAGCCCCTTGGTGAGGCATATTGCACTACATCTTACATCTTCCTATTCTTTCCATTTCATTCATCTCCTTAAATCTTGGCTGTCACTGTAAGCCTGGATGGTTTTGGTAGCCTCCTTACCACTCTCCCTGTTTCTCCTTTTTCATCCCAATTATCCACTTCCTCATTTAGAAACATAGAACTCTATATTTGCCAAATAAATGCTACATGAATGAGGGAAGATTTATTGTATAAATTGCAAGGATGGCTTGTTACAGTTATATAGACATCGTGCTTGGGGTTACACCATCCTAATTTGAATCAATAGCTCTGTTATTTACCACCTGTGTGACAATGGCTAACTCATTAAAACTTTCTAAAACTCATCTAGTCATTTCTAAAACAGAGATGGTGGGGTGCCTGGGTGGCTCAGTCAGTGTGCTTCCAACTCTTGATTTCAGCTCAGCTCTGATTCCAGGGTCGTGGGATCAGGCCCTGCATTGGACTTTGTGCTGAGCATGAAGCCTGCTTGGGATTCTCTCCCTCTCGCTCCCTCCCTCCCTCCCTCCCTCTCCCACTCCCACTCCCACTCCCACTCCCACTCCCACTCCCTCCTTCCCTCCCTCTCTCTCTGTCTCTCTCCCCCCCTCCCTTCCCCCACCGCCCGTCTCCTGCTTGCACTCTCTCTCTCTCTCTCTCAAATTAAATATATATTATAATAGAACCCACCTCATAGGAATATTGGCCTGGTACATAGTGAACATGTTAAATTATTTTCAGAAATAGTAATAGTTAAATTTTATTTTAAAAAATCTTATAGGGGCCCCTGGGTGGCTCAGTCGGTTGAGTGTCCGACTCTTGGTTTTGGCTCAGGTCATAATATCATGACTTTGTGGGTTTGAGCCCCACATAGAGCTGGTGGTGGGGAGCCTGCTTAGGATTCCCTCTCCCTCTCTCTCTGCTTCTCCCCAACATGTGTTGTCTCTGTCTCTCTCAAAATAAATAAATTTAAAAAAAATTTTTTTTTAATAGTACAGTATGTAAGTATATTATTTGTTATATTTGAAAAGTGTGACCTGCCTCATTCATGAAACTTTAAGAAACTAACATGGATGTGTGTATTTGATTTTTCTCCTGGAACATTGTGATCCATTGGTTCTGTCCTTACCTTGCCAAATCTGATTCCCCAGATGCTGATTTTCTCAAGATCTAAATAATCTAACTCTTACAGTATATTGTACTATTTTGCTGCTTTGTGGTCTTTTTCCTTGACTGTACTCCAAATCTTAGCCCACCCATTATTGTTAAATTTTCTCCTCAGTGGCTTTATTATAGTCATCCTCGAACATGTAATTATAGGTAAGTTTGCATTTCTTTTAATGTTTTGGGGAATAAGTATCGTATTTAGATAATTTCCTTAAAGTATCTCACTGAAGTAAGGTAGAATTCCTTTTTTTCTTACCATCACACTAATTTTTTTAGCAAGCTTTCTCTCTTTACTTGATGAGAACTAATTTCATAAGCTATCTTATTATGCTTCCTGAATCCTTCGGTCTTAGAGCCATTCTCTTAAATGGACCTGCATTATCAGAATTACTTGGGGAAACTTTCAGTGTGCACAGATTCTTCTCACCACCCAGTATTCGCATGTCTGTTCTGGGCTGCTGGAATGTGTAGACTGAAAAAGCTTCTAAGTGACTGTATTAAAGCTCCCCCATTCCCTCCCATCTCTGCGTTGTTTAGAACCATATTATTATACATCTCAATTATAACCATTTGTGGAAAGAAAAATAGAATCCATTAAAGATTTCTTAAGATTATCTTATCTGACATAAGAATGTAAGTCAAGGGGCGCCTGGGTGGCTGAGTCGGTTAAGCACCCGACTTTTGATTTCAGCTCACATCATGAACTCACGGGGTTTGTGAGTTCAGTCCCCGCTTTGGGCTCTGCGCTGACAGAGTGGAGCCTGGTTGGGAGTGTCTCTCTCTTCCTCTCTCTCTGCCCCTTCCCCACTTGTGCATATGCTCACTCTCTTCTCTCAAATCGATGAATAGTGTAAGTCAGCACTCTGCAAACTTGTCATCTTTATTAAGTTTTAGTGTTATTGTACCATTAGAGCTTATACTTTAACATTATTCAAAATGTAATCTTTTCTCTCCTCCTAGCTGCAGGTCTTAGTCTTAAGAGAAAGTGTTTTTTGTAAAGGGTTGGTGGAGCAGTATTTCTTTTTTGTTAGTACTACTTTATCAACTCCGAGAATGTCACCATAGTTGGAGACAATAGTTGCTATCCTTATCAAAAATACTTAGCATGGCTTCTGAAAATACTTTTTGAAATGAGGACAGGTATGTTATTAGCTTGTTGAAATTTTTTTTAAATTACAGTTTTTGCTTGTTATATGTCTAGGTTGAACAGTTAACAAATCATCTGAAAGAAAAAACAGACAAGTGCAGTGAGCTTTTGCTCTCTAAAGAGCAGCTTCAGAGGGATGTACAAGAACGGAATGAAGAAATTGAGAAACTGGAGTTCCGAGTAAGGGAACTGGAGCAAGCCTTACTCGTTAGTACAGACACTTTCCAAAAGGTATGGCATTTTCTTCAGGCTAATTTTATGAAGTGTTTTAATATGGATTGCTCTTAGTTACCTGAACATCAGTCCCTTTAAATAAAAAATTACTAGTGACTTTTTGTTGATATTATTACAAAATATAAATATACCTTTATGTCTCCAGTGACATAACTATATGTGTTTCTTCTTATCTTCAAATGTTACTTGCATACCTTAGTCCTGAGAAAGGAAAATTAAGTAAACCAGAGGAATTAATGATCCTTTTCACAGTCAGTAGGTTGCGATTCTAAAATAATAGCCAAATGAAAAAGCTGTGGACACCAGTTGAGTCTATTGCTTTATCCCAGAATAAGAGTGAAATCTGTCCCCACTGTACTGCAGAAAACAAGAATGAATCAAAGAAGAGCAGGATAAGGAAGCTTGGGAAGGGGGCATATTAGGGGATAGTCTCCATTTTATGTGAGGAATGAATTTTAAGAGTGTCAAACATTCCTGTGTTCCTGCATTCAAAACTGAGGATCTGTAACTTTGATTATTCACTAATGTAGATTATCAGCTGCTAATGGCATTGCTATTTCTCCAGTTAAAATGGATAATTAGATTTAATGTCTGAAGTTTTGAGAAAATTTTTGCATATTTAAAGGTAGAGGACCAAAAGCAGTCTGGAGCTCTAGAAGCTAAAACAGAATTGTCGCTAGAAGTACAGTTGCAGGCTGAGCGAGATGCTATAGACCGAAAGGAAAAAGAGGTAAGAGGTATACTTTTAATGACAAAATGTGGCTTGAATTATTTTAAATAAGTCACCTTGAGAATGCCATTTGTACAGAATGGGGTTTATACTGTTTAGACCGTTTCTTAGCCCGTTACCTAAATTGATCTTGAAGACAAAAAGAGTTGAACAAATAAGCTGGTATGAGAAGTGTTCCACGTAGAGGGGACAGATGTAAAGGCCTTGACACAGAAGAAGTTTGAAGACAAAAAGAAGGTGTGAATGGAGTGCAGAGGAGACTGGAGAGAGAATTGTATTAGCACAAAAGGCAGGATCTCTCTTTTTACCTTCTTTACTGTGAGCTTTGAAGTTTTGCTACTTTGCTGTAGGGTTTGGGGGTGGGTTGTTTGTTTTTTTTAAGTTGTATTACCCTGGGAGGTTATAGCGCTGTTTTACAATGTATAAACATGTTCTTAAAAAATTAACAATAAGGTAGTTATAGGAAAGTTCTCCTATGTTTTCCTACTGCCTCCCTTTTCAAAAAAAAAAAAAAAAAAAAAACGAAAAAAGAAAAATCTACTTTTAATACTAATTTCCAATTTCAAGCTAATTTAAATGTATTTAAATTTTTGTCTATTAGTTTTTCTAAAATATACTGTACATTATTTAGCTGTATCATAGCATTATAAATATTTAAGATTTTTTTAAGTTACATTTTCATTTCTATATAATTTTTTCAGGATATTTAATAGATTTTAACAAATACTTATTGAATTTAAACAGTATAAATGTTAATAAGTGCTTTGGAAAATACAAGAATGAATTAGACATCAACTCAAACTCTAGCTCAGGCAACTTGTAGTTTTAGGGGCACCTGGGTGGCTCAGTTGGTTGAGCATCTGACTCTTGGTTTAAACTCAGGTCATGATCTCATGGTTTGTGAGTTTGAGCCCTATGTCAAGCTCTGCTCTGACAGCACAGAGCTTACTTGGGATTCTTTCTCTCTCCCCCTCTCTTCTGCCTCTCCCCTGCTTGCACACACTCTCTGTCTTTCTCAAAATAAATAAGTAAACATTAAAAAAATTTTTTTAAACAATAGGAATTTTTTTAAAAAAGAAAACTCGTATTTTAGAGAAGGAAAAAAATCCATATAAATGATGAAAAGAAATGATCATCTCCATGAGAAGGATTATTTTCTTGCTATCATATAATACTGACTGATGTTTATCTAAAAGGTTCTTGTTTATTTTGCTTTTTTGGTTTTTCCACAAAAAGCAGGGAACACTTGTTTATCTGTAACCACTTCTGTGTGTTTTGAAAAGAATTGGGGAGCTTGGCTGGTTCAGTTAGTGGAGTATGCAGTTCTTGATCTCAGGGTTATGAGTTCAAGCCCTATGTTGGGCATGGAGCCTACTTAAAATAAAAAGGAAGGAAGGAAGGAAGGAAAGAAAATAACATTTAAATATAAAGATTTACCTTACACTAATTAATCAAAAAAAATTGCTTTCTAAAAAGATAGACCTTCAAAACTGGACCCAAAAGCAGTGATAGTTGATTATGGGTAGATAATTAAGTTTACTATATTTTAATTATCTTTTGAGTGACGTTACTAACACCTTAATTTTTCACGTA
Organism: Panthera leo; assembly: GCF_018350215.1. NCBI lineage: Eukaryota > Metazoa > Chordata > Mammalia > Carnivora > Felidae > Panthera > Panthera leo. The sequence goes on from NC_056680.1 coordinate 94,427,447, forward strand.
ACATTACTGACACCTTAATTTTTTGAAGTGAGTATCCAATAGCAATCTACCTTTTACTGAGACTCATAGTTTATCAGAACTACAAAGAGACCTGTCAACCAGCTTCTGTCAGCCAACTCCCAGTTTTTATAGATGAGATAGAGCCAGACAAGTTGAGTTAGTGAAGGGTTAAAATGATAGCTCATCCTGGTGGACTAGTTTTTAATCACAGCAACAAGTACTCTGTCAGAACCCACTTGTCTGTAACTGAAGACTGAAAGAGAGGAACATAGAATTAAAACCTAAATCTTTTAATGAAAATCACTTCTTAAACACTCTCTCCTGTACTAGGCAAATATCTGATGGAGTATAAACATAAGATGTCTATATGTGTCATTATATTTTTAGATATTTTCCATTATTCTTATAGGCTTAATTTGTATAAAACTTTTTTTTTTCAGTTTATTGTATGTTTAGAAATGCAGAATGAATAGAGCAGAAACTGTAAAGATAGTTTAAGGATGATGAGAGAAGGCGAATAATGTGGGGAGAAATAGAAGGAAGAGTTTCTTTAAAAAAAAGATGCCTTCAGTAGGTTTTAACTGTCTATAAAGCTAATAAGATATAGCTTACAGATGGCAGTAATAAAAAGTAATGGTTAACTTTGTTGAGGTCTGTGCTAGAAAGTGGTATTTTAAATGCCTATGCCATTAATCCTTACACTCTCCCCCTCAGGGAGAGTGTAGCCTAGCACTAGATAGGCTCTAGTGTTATCTCCATTTTACAGATGAGTAAACTGAGTCTTTACGAGAGGTTAAGTAACTTGCTCATGGTCACACAGTAAGCAGTTGAGGAAGAATTCCTCCTGGATTTCTCTGATTCTGGAGTCCTGTGATATTGTACTGCCAAAGAATTGGGGAATAAACATTCCTTGTTAGTGAGAAGTATTAAAGACTGTCACTGAACATCTATTTCTTAACATGTGTTGACTACCACTCTCCCAATTGTAAAACCAGCACCAGATTTCAAAGAATCTACTGTCTAAGAAGTCGTATACACATTTGAAAGAGATCGAGAAGACTCGAAAAGAAAACACAAATAGTTGCAAATTTATTTGATCCAAACTACCTAGATAACATTTGGTAGCTAAATTAAACAAGATTAAAACAAATAACCACCATTCTATTTTTAAAGCTTAATAATATTCTTGTGGTTTTTGGTTGTAATAGACTCAGTAACAGGACAGCCTGGAAATGACACTGGCTGAATAGGAGGAATAGGAGGAAAGAATCATACAGTGTCCTCTTTGGGAATTGAAGTCTCTATTGTGGTGACTCAAGTTCACCTACTTCTAACAGAAATGTTAGTGCTTTAAACCAGTGCTTTTCAAACTTTAATGTGCATATGAATCCTCTGGGAATCTTGTTAAAATGAAGATTCTGAATCAGTAGGTCTGGGATGGGGTTTCGGAATCTGTTCATCTAACATGTTCCCAGGTGATGCCAATTCTGCTGCTCTAGGGACCACACTTTGAATGGCAAGACTTTAGATCAAATTTAGAATTTGACCATAAACTGATAGATCAAAAAGGAAAGTAAAACAAAACAAATGAACAAACAAAAAACCAAACATGGTCTAAATACAGAGAACAAACTGGTGGTTGACAGAGGGTGGGTTGGGGGAGATGGGTGACGAGGATTAAGAGGTAGCCCCCTAAAACAAATGGCATTTGAGGTGGAGCATCAGTTTTGAACTTCAGTGTCTATGTATATATTAAAGTAGTACTTTTTCATCAAAAGCAGTTGTGGAAGATAGGGATTGGTATAAGTACTATTACATTAGATAACTTTGAAGAAGATATAATCACCATAGTTTTCACCAGTCTAACCTGGTAATTATATATGCACAACTACTAAATGTATTTAAGGTGTGTCTTCTGAGTCTAATACCAGTGTACAGAAAATAATGTAAGTATAAGTTTTGGGCATTCGTTATTAGAAGCAGGATAAGTGATAGTTAAGAACGTAAGGCTCCACAGGTAAACTTCTCAGGTTCAAAAGCTGGAGCCTGTGACCTAAGGGCAAGGTACCTTGCTTTCAGTGACTCCCTTCCTCATCTCTGAAATGGGAGTAATTTGGATTATTAATTAAAGATTTCATAAGATTATTATTACAGACTTTAAAAAAATAATATATATAAAGCACCTTATGCAGCGCCTGGCAATAAAGTGTCTATAAATGATGGCTATTATTAGTGTCAGTACTATTTCTGTTAATGAACTATTAGGCTAAATGATTTTGAAGGGCTTTGCCTTGCTTAGTGCTAAGACATGATTCTGATTACATATCTGGGTGTAAGCAGCATATGGTTCCTTTCAAGTTCTAAGGCAATAAATGATACATAGGCTGCTCTCTGAGCCAGCTCCACTGAATAATGTTGCTCCTACATTTTAGGTTGCTTGTAATGCAGCAATTTGATCATCAGGTAAATACATACTTGGAAATCCATTCATTATTTATTAAGTACCTACAAAGTACTGTGCCAAATGACGATTCCTTAATCAAACCCAACTTTTAAAATGATATCTAGCACTTAAAACTTGTCATTAGTTTCAGTCTCTTTATAACCATTAAAGAGCAATTGCTTTACTGTTAATAGTAATTTATGCTCAGAAAAGAGCTAAATTTTTCTTGTCCTACACATAGGAACTCTCTAATTTTCTCCTAAAATGGTATTAATAACTCACTGTTTAAGTTTCTGTATTTCAGACGTAAGGATCTCACGGCCTTAGTGTCTACCTTTACTTTCTCCTACTTAAACAAGGCACATGGCAGCCAGACCTTTCATTCGGTTAAGTATTAATATGGGCTAACTTGAGCTAGTCTCACTTGGTAGCTAAAACAACTGACCAAATCCTGCAGCTTTTTGAACTTTTTGATAGCAATTAAATTTAACATGAAATAAGATTTAAAATGCAGGCCCTTTCCCTTCCTCCCATGACTCTCTTCTGCTATATCAGAGGGTATTTTAGGTAAGAAATGGCTCCTTGTATCTTTGCTATGAAGGGCTTTGGGTAGGATGATTTAAGGGTGGTGATCAGTTTGAAATACATAGAAACCACACAGTTACACCTGGCTTAGCGAAACCCCTTTATTCTCATCGCTCGTATCTCTTAAACACTTAATTATGTTTTATACAGCTACTGCAGCACTCTTTCTCTCTTGACAAATAAACATTTGTAAACAGGTTTTCAGGGGCACCTGGGTGGCTCAGTTGGTTAAGCAACCTACTTCAGCTCAGGTCATGATCTTGTGGTTTATGAGTTCGAGCCCTGCGTCGGGCTCTGTGCTGGCAGCTTGGAGCCTGGAGCCTGCTTCAGATTCTGTGTCTCTCTCTCTCTCTCTCTGCCCCTCTCCTGCTCATGCTCTCTCTCTGTCTCAAAAATAAATAAAACATTTAAAAAATTAAAAATAAACAGGTTTTCATTTTCTCTTTCCTTTCAATAATTTTGGTATCAAAGATTACAAACTTAGAAGAACAATTAGAGCAGTTTAGAGAAGAACTGGAAAATAAGAACGAAGAAGTTCAGCAACTACATATGCAATTAGAAATACAGAAAAAGGAATCTACTACCCGCCTCCAAGAACTTGAACAAGAAAACAAATTATTTAAGGTAATTAAGAAAAACTTTGCTTACAAATAATTCATAATTTTTGTCTTAGTATCAAACATTTGCTGGATCCAGCTGCTAAATAATACTTAAAAAAGGCTGCAAATGGATTTGCATGCAACTTATTTTCCACCCAACATAAACATTTGACTGCATCATGAGAGAAAAAATTTTTAGAACTGTTATCAAAATATTTTAAGAATTATTCACTTACAATTACTGTATGTTATCTGATTTTGTTTATTTGTACATTTTGGGTACTTTATCTTTTGTAAGATTCAATTGAAACAATATTCAGAAAATGGCATATAGTGATCTATCTAACTGGGATGGTTATTTTTGTTCCTAGGATGAAATGGAGAAACTGGGATTTGCCATGAAGGAATCTGATGCTATCTCTACTCAGGACCAACATGTGTTGCTTGGAAAATTGGCTCAAATAATGCAGGAAAAAGAAATAGAAATTGAGCAATTAAATGAGCAAATTACAAAACTTCAGCATCAACTTAAAATTACAACAGATAATAAGGTAAACAAATTGAAAATTACTACATGAAATTAAGCTACAATTGTAGGGGCAAATGGTTATTTTTCAGCTTCTCTTTGAATATAAACACTGAATAAACCTTAATTCTCTTTTACCCATTTACTTTATTAAGACACATTGGTTTCGGGTGTCTGGGGAGCTCAGTCAGTTAAGCATTCGACTTCAGCTCTTGTCTTGGTCTCACGGCTTGTGAGTTTGAGCCCCATGTCAGGCTCTGGGCTGACAGCTCGGAGCCTGGAGCCTGCTTCAGATTCTGTGTCTCTGGCTCTCTCTGCCCCTCTGCTCCTTGCACATTCGCTCTTTTTGTCAAAAATAAAAACACATAAAAATTTAAAAAAAAAAAGAAAGTGACTCCTTGGCTTCATAAGCTATGTGTATTTTTTTATCCTCTCCTAATATTGTCAAAGATTTTTGGTGTTTTCCAGAGAGTCTCTGGTGACTCAGATTTCATCATATCATTCTAACCAAATCTAATAAAAATTCTTCTATTTGATATGAATTAAATCTTCTGGAGACCATTTTTATTTTAATACTTCATTCTTTTCAAGTAGAATGCATTGATGTTAACTATTTTACTCACAGGAAATCAGCTACTAAAGTGTAAATCACTTTATATTTAATAGAACTTTCTGAGCAAAGTTCAAAATAAGGTCATTGATCTGATGAGGACTCTTGGTCTATATTAAAATTAATCTATTATGTCTGAGAAGTAAATTGTGTGAGATCAACACTTTCAGTTCCTGCCCTTAAAATAAAAAAAAAATTCCCAAAATATAAATAATGTATTTATTATGTCTGTTACCTGTTTTTCATTAACAGGTTATTGAAGAAAAAAATGAACTGATAAAGGATCTTGAAACCCAAATAGAATGTTTGATGAGTGACCAAGAACGTGTGAAGAAAAATAGAGAAGAAGAAATTGAGCAGCTCAACGAAGTGATTGAAAAACTTCAACAGGAATTGACATTAATTGAACAGAAGACATCAGTGGATGCTACTTCTTTTCCAGAAGAAGCAGACAGTTTAAAACATCAATTGGATATGGTAATAGCTGAAAAACTGGCTTTGGAACAGCAAGTAGAAACCACTAATGAAGAAATGGCCTTTACGAAAAATGTACTTGAAGAAACTAATTTAAAAATGAATCAGCTAACTCAAGAATTATGCAGCTTAAAGAGAGAACGTGAAAATATGGAAGAAATCCAAAGTGTACCAGAGAAAAGCATTAACATGGCCATAGATGATCTGAGCAAAACCAAACCTGAACTGGAAGTAGTCCTTTCTGAGAATGCTCTTAAACCCCTAGAAAATCAGACTGACTTCACATCTTTTGAAGAAAACAGCAAAGGTTCCATTAGCAGTTTGGAATCAAAGGTGCTACAACTTGAGGGCACTGTGAGTGCAAAGGACTTAGAACTCACCCAGTGTTATAAACAAATAAAGGACATGCAAGAGCAAGGCCAGTCTGAAACAGAGATGCTGAAAAGGAAGATTGTAAACCTACAGAATGTGCTTGAAGAAAAAGTTGCTGCTGCTCTTGTGAGTCAAGTCCAACTTGAAGCAGTTAAGGAATATGCAAAATTCTGTCAAGATAAACAACCAGTTTCATCAGAACTTGAAAGAACACATGCACAGAATTTAAATCAAGTTACAGATAATGAGATGGAGTCAAATGTATTAGCATTAACCTTGAGAATATCAGAATTAGAAAGCCAGGTGGTTGAAATGCAGACTAGTTTGATTTTAGAAAAAAAACAGGTAGAAATTGTAGAGAAAAATGCTTTGGAAAAAGAAAAGAGGCTACTAGAACTACAGAAGTTATTGGAGGAGGAGAAAAAACAGGGAGGTAAAGAAAGGAAAAGAAGCCCTGAAGGAAACTTTGAGGTTCTCAAGGTTAGTTTGTACTTAATTTTTTTCACTTAAATACCCTAAGAAATTCTCTTTTTTTTGTTCCATAAGCTTGATTGCTAATTTACTAAATTAAATATGGTGTTCTTTATATCTAGCAATTCATATATAAAGGGGTTTTATAAAAATACTACTTTTCTGTATACTCCCATTATTATCACTAAAATAATGGAAAAATCGATATTTTGTGGTCTTCAAATCATGTTATTTATTTCACTAGCATACTCATTAAGTAGAGCAGTCAGAAGAAGGTGAAAGATGTTTTAGAGATGATAAGTTTAGCAAATGTCCTTTGGAATTTGTGTGGGTTTTTTTCCTGTTCCATCTAATATGTGTATTTTGTGATCATTCATTTTAAGTAATGGAAAATAATAAAATATATTAATATTCCACTGAATTAACATATCAGTAAGAAGTCATTAGCTTTTGCAGACTTTTATAGCTGGTAATAGAGTCTTTCCTTTCTTAGGAATAATTTGTATTTCACTCTTGTAAGTCTGCTTATGTAACAATCTGAAATTGCATTTATTTCTTAGCATAGGACTGATATAGAAGGACTTTAATTTTCACAACCTCACTTTATATATTTATAATATTGAGTACTAAATATGCAGTCTTATATGAATACCAGGAGGTTAACTGATGTATCTAGATTCTATTAATATATAATTTGTTTTACAAAGGATGATAATTCTGGGGTGCCTACGTGGTTCAGTCAGTTAAGCATCTGACTCTTGATTTTGGCTCAGGTCATGATCTCACAGTTCATGAGATCAAGCCCCGTGTCAGGCTCTGTGCTGACAGTGCAGAACCTGGTTGGGATTCTCTGTCTCGCCCTGTTCCTTACTTGCATGTGCACACTCTCTCAAAATAAACAAATACACATTAAAAAACAAAAACAAAGGATGATAACTCTTTCCATTTACTAGGCTTTTTTCTCTTCCCCAGAACTATAACTGATTGTAGTCATTTTAAAATATTAATGTGACTTTCCTTGTATATAAAACGTGTAAGAAGTATCTTAGTAAGACTTGGCATTTTTTTGAGGAAAGTGATATAAATACGAAAGTTTTTGAATGGTAACAGTATTTCATTAATAATTTATAAATAGGGTACATACTAACATGAAGTACCTTTCATTCCTAGAAAATAACTTTTTTTCTTACTGTCTCAAGAACATAAAATGATGGTTCTAAAAAAGTTTTCCTATTTGTTGAAAGAGCATGAATCATTTATTTCTACACCGTTTTATTGGATAGGCAGTCATTCCTGAAAAAGCTTCATTAGAATGTATAGGTACCTTGAAATTGGCTGTATTTTTTTTGTAAATAACATGTTTCTAAATGTTTTCCACTATCATTCAGACAACTACTGAGCTAATTCATACCAGTGAAGAAAGTGGATTTTTTGGTCAACTTGAGGCTCTTAGAGCTGAATCATCAGCAACTAAAGAAGAACTTGCCAATTATAAAGAGAAAGCAGAAAAGCTTCAAGAAGAGCTTTTGGTAAAATAAGTAACATACTTTCTAATTCACTTACTTTTACATAATCTTAATTTCATTTCAAAGTATATTCTCTTCACTGTTAAAAACTGAGAACAAACTGAGGGTTGATGGGGGGTGGGAGGGAGGGCAGGGTGGGAGGGAGGGCAGGGTGGGTGATGGGTATTGAGGAGGGCACCTTTTGGGATGAGCACTGGGTGTTGTATGGAAACCAATTTGACAGTAAATTTCATATATTAAAAAAAAAAAAAAAATTAAAAAAAAACAAAAAAAAAAAAAACAAAGTATATTCTCTTCTATAAACCCAAACCAAATTTATAACTTAAAAGCTGGAAACAAATCTTTTATGGCTTTGGTTAAAAGTTATTACAAATTTCTTTACTACTATCTTCTTGCTTAATTTTCCTGGAATATTTTTTAGCAAGATGCTTTTACTCTCTAGTCTCTTAATGAACGAGTAGATAGACAGATGTTAAAGAGAATTCTTATCCCATGAAAACCAAAAAGATGAGGCTGATAAAATAATTTCATTTCTAAGGTCATCTATGATTTTACATATAATGCAAATATATATGGAATCTAGGAGTGTTTCTGAAAAATTTTTCCTATTATTCTAAGGAAAATGAATATCCTCTCTACCTTAAATTCTACATTTAATATTTTTAATTGAATGTTCTGTTCTGTTCATTATGTTTTAGATAAAAGAAACAAGTATGGCATCTCTCCAGAAAGATTTAAGCCAAGTCAGGAATCAGCTCATAGAAGCAGAAGAGAAATTATCCTACTTCTTAGAAAAAGAAGATAAAACTGAGTTACAGGAAAACAGAAAAGTCTGCATATTAGAGGCACTTCCTAATAAAGTGGGTAAAAGTTTGGCATCCCAGACAGAGGGGACTCTCAAGGTCAATAGCAGCAGTCAGACTCCACAAATTCTTGTCAGAAATGCAGGAATCCAAGTTGATTTACAGAGTGAATGTTCATCAGAAGAAGTCACTGAAATAATCAGTCAGTTTACTGAAAAAATTGAGCAGATGCAAGAATTACATGCTGCTGAAATTTTGGATATGGAATCCAGACATATTTCAGAAACTGAAACCTTAAAGAGGGAGCATTATGTTGCAGTTCAGTTACTGACGGAAGAATGTGGTACCTTGAAGGCAGTGATACAGTGTCTGAAATCGAAGGAGGTATTTGGTTTTCATAATACATGTTTTTTCAACATTCTGTGTGTGGTTCCCCCCCCCCCCGCCAAATTCTTTGTTTTTAAGAGAGAAAGAAATTTGGGGTAGCCTCTTCCTTGTGATAAGATTATAGATCTAAATCTTCTTTACCTCGTGTATTCCAATAATAATTTCCTACCAAGTTCCTCTGCAAATTTGGAATGTGATAATATCATTCCTTAATTCATGAATGTTTGCTATGGTAATATCCATTTAAAAAATTGAAGACTTTTATAAACCATGGATAGTTCCACTTAACTGTGAAAGATGTGACAGATTTAATTGAGTTTTTCATTTGTTTTTTGTTCTTTGACAGCATTACAAAAGAACAAAACTATTTATTGAGTTCCTATTTCTATTTTTATTAAGGCCAAAAATGTTATGTATTCTTTTGTTTTCTCTAATTAGGGATCCTCACTACCCGAATTAACACATTCTGATGCTTACCAAACTAGAGAAATATGTTCCAGTGGTAAGTTACATAAATTTCTGACATTTTTGTAGTACTTATTTAAAAAGTGTTTGTTTTGAGGCGCCTGGGTGGCTCAGTCAGTTTAGCGTACAACTTCAGCTCAGGTCATGATCTCACAGTTCATGAGTTCAAGCCCTGCGTCAGGCTCTATGCTGACAGCTCAGAGCCTGGAGCCTGCTTTGGATTCTGTATCTCCCTCTCACTCTGCCCTCCCATTCATACTCTGTCTCTCTCAAAAACAAACATTTAAAAAAGATTTTTTTTTAATAAAAAATAATTGTTTATTTTCAATAGTCAATTGTTGTTTTCTTTATTTTAGATTCTGGATCAGACTGGGGTCAAGGAATTTATCTTACACAAAGTCAGGGATTTGACACAGCATCAGAAGACAGAGGAGATGAAGGCGAAAGTTCAACAGATTCATTTCCAAAGAAAATAAAGGTACTGAAAGACAGCTGTCTTTTAGTGAAACTTAGCCAGTCTGATTTCTGTATTGAACATAGCAGCTTATTAGAACATAGTAAGTTTCTCTCTGAAGAGAGAATTGCATAGCTAGAAGGAATCTTGGGGATCTATATAGGTTTATTCCTATATTTTACAGATAATAAAGTATAATATATGTAATAATTATTTGCATAAAGAGATAAAGAGTTAAATTTTTTTTTTAATTCCTGTTACTTTTGAGTGCCGAAATTATTAAAGCAATCTCAAGGACTAGAATTTATCTCCTACATAATTCTTTTGGCTAAATTAGTGGCTGATCATTAAATCCAAGAAGAGTGCATTAGATAAATAGAAGGAACTTACAGATAAGAGCAACCCAAAAGACAGTGTCTTCTGGGATTGGCTTACTCCTCCATTAGAAGAAGGCAGTCAGTAATGGTAGCCTGGTATGTCCTTTCTGCAGTGACTCTTCTAAGTCAGGCTAACTTGATAAAGGTATCTTGCTTAAAATTTAGTTCTGTTTGTATGTCTGTTTTTGAACAAGTCGTCATAATTCTAGCCTTTGGGTTTTGATTTGTAGGGATTACTAAGAGCTGTCCATAATGAAGGCATGCAGGTGCTCTCCCTCACCGAGTCTCCCTACAGTGATGGAGAGGACCATCCTGTTCAGCAAGTTTCAGAATCTTGGCTAGAAGAAAGAAGAGCTTACCTCAGTACAGTCTCAGCTCTTAAGGACTTAATTACCAAAATACAAGTGCAAAGAGATGCCGAGGTACTCAATACTATGCATCTTAACAGTTTTATATGCCCTTTATTAATAGTAAGGCACTTTATAATTTAAATTATTGTCTTTTATGATGTATTTTCACATGAATTACTATGTATTATTTAAATGCCACAAGCCATACTCTTGAAAGTAAATCTATATACTTTTTGGCCTCTAACATTTAATTTGGTTAGTAGATACATACCATTTTTAGACTTTTTATAAGCCTACTTATTTGAAAATTAACTTTTGTTTTTATTCTTTGTTAGGTTTACAATGGTTCCCAGTCTCATGAGAGTTTCCCAGACTGGCGAGGTGAACTTCTGCTTGCTCTTCAGCAAGTTTTCTTAAAGGAGCGTGGTGTTTTACTAGCTGCTTTTCAGACTGAGCTGACAGCTCTAGGTACTAGAGATGCAGTTGGATTATTGAACTGTTTGGAACAGAGAATACAAGAACAGGTATCAAAATAAAACGTTGAAACAAAGAGTGCTTTTTAATAGTAGTAAGAAAATGAGTTATTGATTACTTTTGGAGAAGGTCTGAAAGTTAAAATTTTAATAGGAGCCACTAAGACTATTCGGAGAAAAATTATTACCTTAAATGTTTTATCTCATTTTAGAAATAAGACCGAAAATTAATGAGCTGCTCATCCAACTTAGGGAGTTAGAAAACAGCAACAGAATAAGCCCAAAGAAAGTAGAAGTAAGATATGGTCAGTTCTCATTGTCTGCAGTAGTTAGATTCTGTAAAGTTGTTGAGCGTCCTGAGCCATTGCTACTAGGGGAATACTGCAGGCACGTTCCTGTGAGCCCCTGGTTGTGACATTTGCCAAGACACCTTATTTATATGTATTGCTGATTCATTAACCTTGAATCCATGGCCCGTAGCACTATGTAACTCCTGCCTAAAAGCAGCTTATCACATGTATTCTCTGCATAAAATACCGCCTTCTTGTGCTTAGGAACACTAGATAGTCCTTCATCATTGTGCTTGGGGACCATTCTAAACAGCAAAATCACCATTAAAAAGCACAGAAATGCAAAAGAACACAGCACTGAATAGATGGCAGGAAGGACACTTGTTTGCAGTTTAAGAGATAAAAGAAAACATCAGAATTGTCACCTAGTGCACCTTCAGCTCAGAACATGCACAGCTGGCAGATTAAATGTTTTGCCACCCTTTGCATGTTTAAAAATGATTGTTAAAGCCATGCTAGTATTAATTCTGGGTTACAGATAAGTTTTAGTGAATAGGCAGATTTATGGATACATAATCCACAAATGAGGCTCAACTGTGATAAAGAAAAATGAAGTTAGTGAAATACATACACCGGTATAATAGAGAGGATAGAAACTTTAAAAGTTTGTTCTTTGAAAGGCTAATAAGATAGAAACTTTTTTTGGAGAATTGGTTAAGGAAAAAGGTAAAAGCACACTTTAATAAAAAGCACACTTTTATAAAAGGTAAAAGCACACTTTTATAAAATGTGATCATAACTAAAAATAACAGATATAAAATAATAGAATATTATGGATAATTTTACATCAATTCAAAACTGTGGGACAAATAGATTTTCTAGAAAAATAATCACTTCCCAGAATTCATTCAGGATGAAATAGAAAACCTGAAAATACCTATAGCTAGTAATAAATAAATAAATAAATAAATAAATAGATAGATAGATAGATAGATAGATAAAAAAAACTCTTAAAATACTTAGTGCCCAGGTCTTAAATTTTTAACTACATTCTCCATTAAAAGGAACTAGGACTTCTTGGAGAAATGGGTGATTCCAGGGCTGGAGCAGGGAAAGTACAAGATGAACCTAGAATATCTTGTTTTACTGACAAGGAGTTGCTCGAAGAATGGAGAGATGTCAAAAGATCACAGAAGCCAGCTTGAAGGAGTTCCCAATGTCCACATTCAGGACAATTAGAACATCAAACTAAGTAATGATAGCAACAGATTATAAACCAAAGATTAAAATAAGAATTCATGAATTCATACTGGTATACATAAATGAATAAAAATTCTTTCTTGTAGAATGCCAGCTAGTATGTACAAGAAATGATGAAGTTAATAAATTACCTTTTATTAAAAAGTAAGAACTCAAGTAATAATCGGCAATGGGTTCTAAAGCTAGTGTGAAAGTGTTTGATTAGAAAAGTATGTCTACATGGTCTCAGAGTTAATCCCCAAGAAATCTTTTTTAATTATAAAAAGAAAAGTAATAACTGTATAGTGGAGAGACCTTGCAGATACCACCTTAACCAAGTGATCAGAATTAATATCATCAGTAACAGAACAAACCAGATACTTGTGCTTCTTGATACAAAGTACACTACCTCACTTTTTTTTTTTCTTAATTTTTTTTTTTTTTTTACCATTTATTTATTTTTGAGACAGAGAGAGACAGAGCATGAACGGGGGAGGGGCAGAGAGAGACACAGAATCGGAAGCAGGCTCCAGGCTCCGAGCCATCAGCCCAGAGCCCGACGCGGGGCTCGAACTCATGGACCACGAGATCGTGACCTGAGCTGAAGTCGGACGCTCAACCGACTGAGCCACCCAGGCGCCCCACCTCACTTTTGTGCTGAACTAAAATCTACTCATAGAGATATATTAGACCAAAACAAATTGAGGCCACAATACATCTATTAGAATGGCCAAAATAAAAATTAGCGAAAGTACCAAGTGCTGGTGAGGATGCAGAGAAATTGCATCCCTCATACATTGCTAATAGGAACATAAAATGGGAGAGTCAACTGTGGAAAATGATTTAGCAGTTTCTTATAAAGTTAGATATACAATTACTGTATGACCTAGAAGTCACACTTGTGGTATTTATCAGATGGTAATGAAAACGAATGTCTCTGTAAAAATCTATACAAGAATATTTCTAACAGATTTATTTGTATACCCCAAAACTGGAAACAGCCCAATGTCCTTTGACAAGTAAATGGATGAACAAATTACAGCACATCCATATAATGAAATACTACTTAGCAATTAAAAAAGACCAAACTAAGGATACCCTAAACCTCCTATATGTTACATAATACTTGGATTGACAAAATTATAGTGATAGTGAACAGATCAGTGGTTATCAGGGGTTAGGGTTGGGGAGAGGATACACCTAGATATATACAGGGAGAGTGATAGAGCAAATGTGGTTTACATTTAGAGAATTTGGAAGAAGGCTATATGGGGATTCCTGTACAATATTTGGAGTTTTTCTGTAGGTCTGAAATTATATCAAAATATGAAATAAAAATAAATACCCAGAAGAATTATACCCAGCTCAAAAAAAAAAAAAAAAAAATTTTTTTTTTTTTTTTTTTTTTTTTTTACAGGTTTTATAGGTGAAGTCTAGCATACATTCAAGTAATAGCTAATTCCAGGCTTAAACATATGCTTCCCATTGTTGGATGACTGGGGCAATGCCCTGTCTTTTTGTTAAGAAGCAAATGTAACCCTATTGCGAAAATCAGACAAAGAATAATACAAGAAAGAAAACTTACAGGTCTGTTTATCCATGAACGTAGATGCAGAAATCCTAAACAAAATATTAAGCCAAATCCACCATTGTATATTTTTTAGAGACACAGTCACCTTATACTTATCCAGGAATGCAAAGGTAGCATACCATTAAAAATAACTCATGTGACTCATTAACAGTTAAAGAGAAAATAAAACTAGTGATCATTTCAAGAGATACAGCAAGTTAAATAAATAAAATGAAGAATTTTATACTTTAATTTTTTTTTTTTTTAACGTTTACTTATTTTTGAGACAGAGACAGAGCACGAATGGGGGAGGGGCAGAGCGAGAGGGAGACACAGAATCGGAAGCAGGCTCCAGGCTCCGAGCCATCAACCCAGAGCCTGACGCAGGGCTTGAACTCACGGACCGTGAGATCGTGACCTGAGCCGAAGTCGGACGCTTAACCAACCGAGCCACCCAGGTGCCCCAAGAATTTTATACTTTAAAACAAATAACAAGCTAAAAACAAAAAGAAATTTCTTGAACTACATAGGGTCTATTTAATAAACACCTACAACCACCATTATACCTATAGTTAAATGTTTAAAATACAGTTAAATGTATTTAACTATAGTTAAATGTTAAAAATACAGTTAACTTCATGGGCGCCTGGGTGGCTCAGTCGGTTAAGCATCCAACTTCGGCTCAGGTCATGATCTCACAGTTTGTGGGTTCAAGCCCTGCATCGGGCTCTGTGCTGACAGCTCAGAGCCTGGAACCTGCTTTGGATTCGGTGTCTCCCTCTCTCTCTCTTCCTCACCCATTAGTGCTCCGTCTCTCTTTCTCAAAAATAAATAAACATTAAAAAATTTTTCTTTAAATACTGTTAACTTCAGTAGCTTGTTCAACCTTGTCCTAAAGATTTAGCTAACAAAGCAAAGCAATAAAAAATAAGTAAGAATTAGGGATGAGAAGACCTATCATCCATACAAATGGATGTTTTCTATGTTCATCCATGTAGAAAACAAAAAAGGACCTATACACATGGTATTTTAGAATTGATAAGAAAGTTTGGTAATGTTGCTCGATATAAGATCAAGATGGAAAAATCTGATTTCTTGGGGCACCTAGGTGGCTCAGTTAGTTAAGCATCTAACTCTTGATTTCGGCTCAGGTCATGATCTCACTGTTCGTGAGAGTGAGCCCCACATTGGGCTCTGCACTGACAGTGCTGATCCTGCTTGGGATTCTCTCTCTCCCTCTTTTTCTGCCCCTCCCCTGTTCATGCGGTCTCTCTAAATATTTTTTTAAATATTTTAATAAGTTTTATTTTTAATCTGATTTCTTAACAACAAAATGTAACTTTAAAAATAATTGTTTCCATAGCCTTGTAAACAAATTTCTAAAAATATACAAACTACCAAAATTTACTCAGAAAAAAATAGAAAATGTGAATAGACCCATTACAAAGAGTTAAATTAGTAATTTTTAAATTTCTCACAAAGAAAAGCCTGTGATGGATCAGATGGCTTCACTGGTGAATTCTACCAAGCATTTTAAGAATTAATACCAATCCTTCCCAACCCATTCTGTGAGGCCAGTATTTCTCTGATTCTTAAACCAGGCAAAGGCATCATAAGAAAAGGAAACTGAAGACCAAATATCCAATGAGAATAAACCACCACTGGAAAAATGAACGAATGATACAAATATGTGCAAACAAAAAAGTATCTAATAAAGTATACGAAAAGAATTTCAAATGTACTGTATTATTCATACTATGAAATACTATTTAACGTTGAAAATGATTGTGAAATAGAGCTATATGTGTTATTCCAGATAGTTCAACATGAAAATCTCTTAATTTCATTAAGTGAAAATACCATATGATGTTATTTAGATAGTAGTACTGTAGAACAGTACTGTATACTATTTAGGGTGTGTATATATAACATAATATGCAGAGTGCATGAAAATAAGACTAGACTTCAAATTTGGTGATTTCTCAAGCAGGTGGTGCAGAGGAGGTGTTTGGGGAGTTATACATAGAGGGGCTTCAGCTATATAAGTGCTATTTCTTAGGCTGTGTACATGGGTGTTTATTATATTTGTGTTTTGTATGTTTAAAGAATTTCAAAATAAATGTAAAGACTAATTAAAAAGTAAATCCTAATGAGTAGGAAGTGAAAATTAGCATCTTACCAGAATTTTAGCATGTGTGTTTCATTTTTTTCAGAGTTCCTGGTTGTTAATTTTATTCTTCTTACAACTCTCTTCACTTGATTTTTTATTTTGCATTATTACAGAATGTTGAATATCAAGCAGCTATGGAATGCCTCCAGAAAGCAGATAGAAGGAGTTTGTTATCTGAAATTCAAGCACTGCATGCTCAACTGAATGGTCTGAAAATGACTCTGAAAAGAGAACAAGAAAGCGATCAACCAAGCCAAGGTATGCTGTTTGTCCGGCTCATGTGGTAACAACAAATAGGTGGAAATATTTCACTTTGTTTCCCCTCTTTGTATTCATTTAAAACACATTTCCTTTCAGTTACATTTTCTTCTCATTCTCATATAATGGAAATAATTTACAGTAATTACTCTGGGAATTAAAGGTTTGTCCAGTTGGTTTTTAAACAGATATATTTAAAATGGGGACACCTGGGTGGTTCTGTCAGTTAAGCATCCGACTTCAGCTCAGGTCATGATCTCACAGTTCCTGAGCTTGAGCCCCGCATCTACTCTGCCAGCTCAGTGCCTGCTTTGGATCCTCTGTCCCCTCTCTCTCTACCCCTCCCCTATTTGCACTTATGCTCTCTCTCTCAAAAATAAACATTTAAAAAATAAAATAAACAGGCATTGCTTTCATCAGGTTGTTTAGCCCATTAAGGTCATTATCTTTTTTTAGTTCTGAAGGTCTTTGTGAGGTGAACCACCTGAAAGGAAAATAAATTCACAATGAAAGTAATTATTTCTTTTTAAATCCTTTTCTTGTTGTAAACTTAATATACATATAGAAAAGTGCAAAATGCAAAAATATATAACAAATCTTTAAGTGAATGAATTGTGGAAACTTCACCTTTGTTAAGTACCTCTGAAGCTCTTTCCCAAACACACACACCTCTGTGGTAACCTAGACGTAACCATTATCCTGATTTTTCCTTAGTTTTACTACCTATTTGTATATTCCTAAGCCATGTAAGTTTAAAGTTTTCCTGCTTTTGAACTTTATTATTCTATATATATTTGTGCCTTACTTCCTTTACCTCTCTCTAATATTTTTCTGAACATCTGCATTCATCTCCAATTCATTTATTTTTGTTACTGTATAGAATTCTCACAATGTATATATCCATTCTGTGGTTGAACATTTGGATCGTTTCTATTTTTTTTAGATAATTACAACCAGTGCTGTTCTGCACATTGTTGGTAATACTATGTTTCTGATGCATACATACATAAGTTTTCTTGGTATATATACCCCAGGGATGGAATTGCTGAGTGATAGAATACATAATTTCACATTTATTTGGTAACGCCTAAGTATTTTCCAAAGTAGTCCTATATATTTATAGTTCTGAAACCTTAACCATTATTAGCACTGTGAGGACAGTGTTCATATGTGTTTCTATAAATTGCCAACTTTGGGACTGTAATCTTTTCACATTTGCTTTGTGGTAATCTCCTAAGTTAAAAATCCGTTCTCTCAACAAAGTATTTATAAACCAGATACAGGTTGGGAGATCGTAATGTAAGTATTAATAATCTTGCATTTAGAACTCTTGGAGTATAATATGCAGCAGAAGCAGTCCCAAATGCTAGAGATGCAAGTGGAGCTCAGCAGCATGAAGGACAGAGCAACAGACCTGCAGGAACAGCTGAGTTCGGAGAAGATGGTGGTGGCCGAACTGAAGAGTGAACTTGCACAAACTAAGTTGGAACTAGAAACAACGCTCAAGGCACAACATAAGCACCTAAAGGAGTTAGAGGCTTTCAGGTGTGTCAAACTTCCTTATTAATAAACCTGTATCGGTGAAGGAAT
Organism: Panthera leo; assembly: GCF_018350215.1. Taxonomy (NCBI): domain Eukaryota; kingdom Metazoa; phylum Chordata; class Mammalia; order Carnivora; family Felidae; genus Panthera; species Panthera leo. Next base: position 94,445,479 of record NC_056680.1, read on the forward strand.
TGGAGTAATTTTGTCAGAGACATTGTGCAGATCTTATAAAAGCGTAACATTATACATAATGTGTAAATAACATGAAATTTTGTTATTTGTAGGAAAAACTACAGTGGGAAGGAAAAACTCCAAATTTTTCTAAATGATAAATTCATGGTTAGGTTTTGGCATATTCGCTGCTGTGGGTTCCGTCTCTTTGAGACTTGTTGTATGAGATATACATTACCACCAAGTAATTTGAAATGGTGTTTATTATCTCAATAGAATTTGTGGTTCATTTAGCCAAAATATGCAAAATGTTTTAAAATATAATGCTTGTGAAAAGGATAAATTGTTGGTGTAAATACTGAGATGTTCTGCTTGCCAAGGACACATTACAAGGACATTTTTTATTTTGAACATTGGTGATTCTCGTGTTCAGTAAAAGACAAAGGAAAATTTTTATTAATGTTATTTTGTAAAAATGTTTACAGTGGTAAATAATAGTTCATAGCTACATTACTAGAAACAGTTAATGTGAAATAAACCACACTCAAAAATCTTTATTATGTGGCTTATATTTTCCTATTAGTTGGTTTATAATATGCCTCTGCTCATCAGTGGAAGCTCTCTCTTTTTTTCTCAATACAAACTTGGTTGAAGTAATTTTATGAAAGTTCATTTGTCTGATTTAGGTTGGAAGTTAAAGATAAAACAGATGAAGTACATTTGCTTAATGACACATTAGCAAGTGAACAGAAAAAATCCAGAGAGCTCCAGTGGGCTTTGGAGAAAGAGAAAGCCAAACTAGGACGCAATGAAGAGCGGGATAAAGAAGAACTTGAGGTATTGTTATCTTTGTCTTTAAATGTCTGTGGAAAATCCAAAACAACAGGAGAGAGAGAGAGAGAGTCTGGAGACCGTCTCTTTAAACTGTCAACCTTATACTCTTCATGAGGCACGATAAGTTTTTTGCTATATGTGGAATACTATTACAATGTTATTTGTATTAAACTGTACCATCAGGAAATGCTAATGGTGTGGTACATTTTTGTTTTGCTATGTCCAAGGGTGCATTACAGACACTTCTGCTACAGGGTGTGTTTTTGGAAATTTGAATTAGCGCATATGCAGTTGATAAATAGGGCAACCATTCGGGTTAATGCAGAATAATTTTGGTTCCTGTTTTGTCTAGGGAAGGGGAACAGTGACACTTCTCTGGAAGCAGAACCCCTCACTGCCATATTGTTTAAAAATTTAAAATGAGTCCCTTCACACTGATCTCTCTTCCAGCCCTTCACTGCTGGCAGCTCAGAGAAGGTCATGTTGCTACACACAGTGCCCACTTATGGTAGCCCCGCTGGCTCAGAGATCTTCCATCTATGCGTAGTACTCACCAGCTGTATGCTTAAAAACTGTGTAGCTGGCATTTCTGCTCTATTACTTTCTGTTTTCTTTTGTTGGGGTTTTTTTGATTGTCCATCTTGGTGGCCTCCACGCATAGTGAGGTCTCCACCTGGCAAGGACATGATATCCCCTTGGGTACAGATTACTATTTTAAAATTTTTTTTCTTGTTTATTTGTTTGTTTATTTAGAGAGGATTGCGTGAGTGAGCACAAGCAGGGGGTGGGGGGCAGAGAGAGAGGGAGAGAGGAAATCCCAAGCAGGCTCTGCACTGTCATCGCAGAGCCTGACATGGGGCTCAATCCCACAAAACATGAGATCATGACCTGAGTCGAAATCAAGACTCAGAGGCCCAACCGACTGAGCCACCCAGGTGCCCCTACTGTGTTTTTATCCTTACAAATTTGTGTAAGTTTTGAGTAGTTTGTCTATAACCCTGCTTTCCCCACAAACCCCATTATTTTTAGTATGTGACATTGGACAACATGAGGTTTTTCAGGAACTTGTGTCATGTTATATTGAAAATATTTGTATTTTTAAAGGTCATTATTTCTAGAAGAAATGTACTCTACTTCATATTCCTTAACTAGATATGATTAATGTTTGGAGGAAAAAGTATTATTTAGCTTATCTTTTGTTTATGTTCTTTGATGAAAATCATTTGGCTGTCCCAAATAATTATGCTCTAACCACTGAAAATTTGAGTTAATAAACTGGGTAATCAGTTCTGTTCCCAAATACTACCAACTTAGTACTAATAAAGGCACAATGGTATACTTATAAAGGATTTTTTAAAAAATATTAACATTCTTTATTCAACTTTGTTCTACAAGGATTTGAAATTTTCACTTGAGGGTCAGAAACAAAGGAATATTCAGCTAAATCTACTGTTGGAACAACAGAAACAACTACTAAACGAATCACAGGAGAAAATAGAATCACAAAGAGTGCTACATGATGCCCAGTTATCAGAAGAACGAGGTCGAAACTTAGAGCTGCAAGTACTTCTTGAATCCGAGAAGGTTCGAATACGGGAAATGAGCAACACCCTGGACAGGGAGCGGGAATTGCATGCTCAGCTGCAGAGCGGGGGCGATGGTGGGCAGCCTGGGCCCTCGCTGCCCTCTGAGGACCTCCTTAGAGAGCTACAGAAACAGCTGGAGGAGAAACACAGTCGCATTGTAGAATTGTTAAATGAGACTGAGAAATATAAACTGGATTCTCTGCAAACAAGACAGCAAATGGAAAAGGATAGGCAGGTTCACAGGAAGACGTTGCAGACAGAACAAGAGGCCAACACTGAGGGGCAGAAGAAGATGCATGAGCTCCAGTCCAAAGTGGAAGATCTTCAGCGCCAGCTGGAAGAGAAAAGGCAACAAGTTTATAAGTTAGACCTTGAAGGAAAGCGACTGCAGGGCATTATGCAGGAATTCCAGAAGCAAGAACTAGAACGAGAAGAGAAACGAGAAAGTAGAAGAATTCTCTATCAGAATCTCAATGAGGTAAGTTGATGCTCTTTTAAAGTAGTTCTTAAAAGAACACTACAGCCCTTTGAACGTGTAATTTTGATACTCGACTAATTTATTCATTCATTCATTTACTTTTAAATGTTTATTTTTGAGAGAGAGAGCGAGAGCAGGCGAGAGCAGGGGAGAGCAGGGGAGGGCTGGGGAGAGAGGGGGAAAGAGGATGAACCAGGCTTTGCGCCGAGAGTGGAGAGCCCAGTGCCAGGCTCAAACTGGCAAACCATGAGATCATAACCTGAGCCAAAGCTGGACACTCAATCAACTCAGCCACTCAGGTGTCTCGATATTGTACTGAATTATTTAAATAGTTATGAACAAATCATATGTAAAGGAAATCCATAGAAGTTTATTTGGAGTATGAACCATAATTGTGTTCCCTTAAGAAAGAATATGATTCATTGTTCATTTATAATTACTGCTTTTTCTTTTTCTGTTGAAAATTGCTAGCCAACCACGTGGAGTTTAACCAGTGATCGAACTAGAAATTGGGTTCTTCAACAGAAAATAGAAGGAGAGACGAAGGAATCAGGCTATCCTAAACTGATTGAAATGAATGAAGGAGGAGCTGGCTGTAATCATGAATTAGAAATGATCAGACAAAAGCTTCAACGTGTGGCTTCAAAGCTGCATCATCTGGCCCAGAAAGCCTCCAATAGGTTAGATTTTTTTTTTCTCCTGACTTTTGGAAATGACATTCTTAGACAAACTGGATAGAATCTGTCCCTCACTAAAAGCTAGCCAAGGGTGGGGAATTGAAATTTTTTTTAAGTTTATTTATTTTTGAGAGAGAAAGAGCATGAGTGTGGGAGGGGCAGAGAGACAGGGAGAGAGATACCAAGCAGGCTCTGCACTGTTAGTGTAGTGCCCAACATGGGGCTCAGACCCATGAACTGTGAGATCATGACCTGAGCCAAAATCAAGAGTCAGTGCTTAACAGATTGAGCCACACAGGCGCTCCAGGAATTGAAATTTTAGTTAATGCATACTTACATTAGGAGATGATAGTATTTTTTTTTTTTTAAGAGAAAACAAGCAGGGGAGAGGTACAGAGGGAGAGAATTTTTTTTTAAGTTTATTTTTATTTATTTTGAGGGAGCAGCAAGGGGCAGAGAGAGAGGGAGACAGAGTTGCAAGCAGGCTCCACGATGTCAGCATAGAATCCAACGTGGGGCTCAAACCTGCAAACTGTGAGATCACGACCTGAACCTAAATCAAGAGTCAGACACTCAAGTGAAGTGATACACTTCAACAAAACTCATATACCTGAAAACAAATATCTTAACACTGTAGAAAGAGAATACTTAATGTAAGGGAGAAGTGGTAGATGAAGCATAGCGTCACCTCATCTATAATGTTTGTGCTCAGTACTGCTAATTGAGAAAGGTATGTTTCAACTTTTTCTCTCTTAAAGACTACAGTTTGAAACAGCAGATGATGAAGATTTCATTTGGGTTCAGGAAAATATTGATGGAATTATTTTACAACTACAGAAGTTAACTGGCCAGCCAGGGCAAGAGGTAAGACTTTAAAAAACTCTTTATAAAAGATATCAAGAACAAAGATTTAATGGAGCTATATGAACCATTTAAAGCTGGCACCATATTTTCTAAAGAGTTTTAATTTTATCTTTTTGTTTATTTTAAATATTTAAAATAGTTTATTTAAAATATTTATTTATTTATTTTAAATATTAATAATAATATTTGCCTTTCCCAAATAGAAGATACTGAAAGTTTGAAGGGAAATTAACTTTCATTATCATTATTGAATAATTATGGTGACATTTTATTGTAGTATAACCAAGTTTCTTAAAAGAATAGTCTCATTTCTAGCTCTCCACTCATAACCACCCACAGAATGGTATCAGTGTCTTCAGAGTTGACTAATCTGAATCTTTTCATTCCCTGTCTTTGACTTCTTTGTAGCATTTGACACTTTTGACCTCTCCCATCTTAAAAACTCTTGTGTGTGTCAGTATTCTCTCATTTCTTCCATTTCTTTTCATCAGTCACCTTCATGAATTCTTTCTCTGTATCTTCATCCGTTTTTTTTCCTCTAATTGTGAAAGCTCATTCATTCCCACAGCCTGAGTTCTCAGTAGACTTATTTACTGAACAAATACTTATGTCAGGTACTTGTTATATGCCAGGTACCATCCTGGGTTCTGGGCTTCATCAAACAAATCTTATAAAATCTCGCCCTTAGGAACCTTATCTTCTATTGTAGTCTATACCTTTATCCTGTGGTCCAGGTTTATATTTTCCATTAGTTACTGGAACTCTTTCCATGGGGAAATGTACCCCCATAGAGATCCCTTAGGAACCTTATAGGCACATTCCAAATTGAGCATCATCTTTCTTCTTCCTGTCCCAAACCCTCATTTCTGGTCCTGATATCACCCAGTTTAGAAAGCTGAAGGTCACCATGGACCACCTTCCTTCACTCTCACTTGTGTGTCTAAGCAGTGACTAAGTCCTGTGTTTTTACCACCTAAATACCTATTCCATGTGTCCTTAGTCATTACCTTTTTCAGGCTTTCAGCATTTCTCACCTGAACTGTTGTGATGACTTCGTCATGTGTCTGCCTGACACCAGGATCTGTCTTCCTTAATTTACTGTACTTTGCATGCTGCTACCAAAGGAATTTTTGTAACACATAAATTTTGTGTCACACTCTTGTCTCAAAACCGTTTATGACTCTCCATTGACTACGTTTAGGTATATTATCCATAAGTAAAGGCAGCCTTCACTCTAGCCTTACCACGCAAATCGTAGCTCCCGAAAAGCAAGACACTCTCACACAAAACCTTTGTGCCTTTACACATACTATTCCTTCCGCTTAATATGCCCTTCCCTATCTTCTCTTCTGTCTATTAAATTCTTCCTTGTTATATAAGACTCAACTCAAACACCACTTCTTCATGAAATCTGTTGTTCTCAGTGCCTCTTCATATTTTTATGTGCATTGTGTATAAATATTTATGCTTACACAACCTTAATATCATTTTATTTTTCTAGCCTAGCTTAGTGTCCCCAGGTACTTCTTGTGGCTCATTGACTGAAAGATTACTGAGGCAAAATGCTGAGCTAACAGGACATATCAGCCAACTGACGGAAGAAAAGAATGATTTAAGAAACACAGTTATGAAGCTAGAAGAACAGATCAGATGGTATCGACAGACAGGAGCTGGCAGAGATTATGTACGTCTGTTTTTAGCATGGCCACATTAGGAGTGTTGCAAAGTTACAGTTTCTACTTTCTAGTTTCAATTTTTATCCCTAGCAGGGTACGAATATTAAGTATCTGATTCTTAGTAAGATCATTGAAAAATATTATAGAGTTGACAATAATGATAATAGATATTATTTATTGGGAGCCCTCTCTGTGCCAGATCCTGGGTTATATATGTTCAGAATCTCTCATCCACATTCAGCCTTACACATGTGAAAACTGAAGTCTGTAGTCAAACCAGGAACTGCTTCTCTCCAAAGCCACATACTTTGCTACCTATGGGCCAGCAGTGGACACACGTAAAGAAATGTTCAAATGTGAATTCTGACTTCTCATCAATTATTTATCGGTTATTATGTGTGTAACTCAAGTGAAAGATGCCATTAAATTATATATTACAGTCTAATAAACTACTCTGGCCATTTACTGAAATTTTTTCCATTTAAAAGCTACAAAATAAATTGCTAGCATCTGTAATATAAAAATAAGAATATAATATAAAGATAGGAAAGACTTGTGAGACAGCTGTATAGTCAAATACATAATCATACATCCACAAAGCTTCTGTAGGGACCCACTTCTCTATGTACGTGCCTGGTTATTTTTTTCCCCACTTCTCCAGTGTACTGTTTCAGGCCCAGGCTCTACATTTGAACGCATATGGCCCCATTTATTAAGTCTCTAGACTTTTTTATTTAAAACAATTTTTTAATGTTTATTTATTTTGAGAGTGAGGAAGAACAAGAGCGCAAGCAGGGGAGGGGCAGAGAGAGGGAGCAAGAGTGAAAGAATCCCAAGTAGGCTCCATGATGCTAGTGTAGAGTCCAGCACAGGACTCGAACTCACAAACTGTGAGATCATGACCTGAGCCTACATCAAAAGTGGGATCCTTACCCAACTAAGCCACTGAGGCGGCCCTCTAGACTTTTTTATTTTAAAGCTCTGCAAAATCTAAACACTTTCTTTGGGGCTAGGCTTTCACGGGGATTTTTAGTTTTAAAATTAATCTAAGCAAAGGATATTAGTGTATATTCTTTCATGTCAGTTGAGATTGGCTTTGAACCCTCCATATCTGAGATTGGAAAGCTGATATCTCCTAGGGTTACCTTTAATGTGTTTAATTTAGGTTTTTCTTCAGAGACTTATTCCTAAAAATCATGAAAGTATACTCTGGTTTCTGTAGTCTTCTAGGTTTTCGTTGAGTGGTAGTGCCAACATTGAAGCAATCATTGCTTCCGAAAAAGAAGTCTGGAACAGAGAAAAGTTGACTCTGCAAAAATCCTTGAAAAGAGCAGAAGCCGAAGTGTACAAACTGAAGGCTGAACTAAGAAATGAAGCTTTACTTCAGAATCTGAGCTCTGATTCTGAGCATGCCACTCTAAAGGTAAGAGATGTCTTGCATCTAAACATACACCAGAGCTGGTCCTCTGCTTTTGCCTTGTTTCATCTTTCACTAATCTTAACCGAACAGAATGAAGAAATTAGGTGACATTCAGGCTGTCCTTAGGTCTCACTATTCAGTCTGTGTCATGAATGCAGGTGTCTTGCTGGTCACAAAAACTTTGTGATGAGGCATGTCTCAATGGCAGCACCCTGAGCTCACGGTCCACTTCCCACCATGTCATCTCTAACAGACCAACAGAAAGTTCTCTTTTCCACTGCCAACAGAAGCTCTGCTTCCTTCAGTGTCAGAGCGTCATTCTCTGTGAGATCATAAGCCCTCTGAACAACCTCTGTCATGGCTATGATGAGTATTTTAGGAAAACTACTTGTAAAATGTTAATATAAAATCTGAAAGAAAAATGTTTGGAATATTTGTTTTAACTATGGAATGAACATAAATTTATGCCTCTTATAGGACAGAGACCATTAGCATTTGAAAGTTAAATATTTTAGCAACTATACTAGTAAAAGTAGCTACACAAGTAGACAAAAAAAAACTGAGATGATAAGGGAATGACCAAAACATTTGCAGTAAGTATGAATGGGGGCTAAAATCCAAAAACATAGATATAAGGTTTGTGTTCACATTCCACTGACTAAAAAGAGGCAGAAGTGTGAAATTTAAGGTTGATTATCCTTACTTTCAACTTTGCTGATAAAGTAGGAAACAGTAGTAGGGTATCTGCCATTCTACTACTTTTTTTTTTTTTAATAAAATCTAGGTTATCTTTTTCTAGAGAACAATTTGAATGGCTTCTTAATAATGTCTTTGTGTTCTTCCCTTTTTTAAACATAGAGAATTTACGGTAAATATCTGAGGGCAGAAAGTTTTCGGAAAGCTCTCATTTATCAGAAGAAATACCTGCTGCTGTTACTGGGTGGGTTCCAGGAGTGTGAAGATGCCACACTGGCTCTGCTCGCCCGGATGGGGGGGCAGCCAGCCTTCACAGACCTAGAGGTGATCACCCACCGTCCAAAGGGATTCACCAGGTTTCGGTCAGCTGTCAGAGTGTCCATGGCAATTTCAAGGTAAATGTTTGACAGAAAATGCATTTTAATAGACACTAAAAGGATTTAGATTTTTAATCTACTCTTCTCTCTGCCTGTTGTGCTCTGTATTCATACAGTATGAGACATTTGCCATACTTCTTTCTTTCATCCTTTTAGCAGGGATACTTTATGTTGTACTGTGGAGACCCTATGAAAAGAACTCCCAGGTGCAGGCAGCTGGTAACTCAGAGCTGGCACATCCAGTCTGGATTATTTTGTTCTGTTATGTTTGGTTTTTAACCCTGAATAAGCCCATGAAGCAGCTCAGATGTATAAATAAAAGGGACCATAAGACGGAAAATATGTTTTTGAAAACTTACTTAGGCTACCTGCATTCATTGTCTTCCTTGCTAAAATAATGCCCTCTTGGGTCTTAGCTACACAGAGCCCTGGCCTAACTCTGCATTCAAACCCAAGATTAGGCTTTAGGGCATTGGACTGTGCTAGTGCTTTTGTCATGCCTTTTCTAGGAGTTCTAAGCAGGCAACACTGGCACTCATTCTGTTTGTAGTTGAAATGGAGCCAGGACTCAAACTCCCTTGAGGACCTGGCTGCCTGCAGTCCTGTCACCCAGGTGCGATATACCCCAACACCTCGGTTTTTCCATGCTTCCCCTCCCTTTTATATACGTAGTAACCAGGCAGTCTCAAAAGCACTTCAGTTTTTAAAGTTCTTCCTGTCAGGTCACATCTGATATGTCTTCAAAGGGTTTTGTCCTTTTTCCTTTACCTTTCTTTGAAAAATGTGACAGAATTTTTTAACTGAAAGCTGTCTGAGATCACCTGGTCCAGAATACCATCTCACAGGCAAGGAAATAGCACTAGGATAATCAGCCAGGGCTCCCAGTTCTCATCCATGTTGGCTCTGCAAAAGGAACTCACGTTTTATCTTGTTAATGGCCTGAGGCCCTCCTTGCCTGTTCTTCTCCACGTTGTTGTCAGGTGATTCCAGTTTCTCCTTCCTCCTCTTTCATTCCTTTCATCATCTTGTACACCTTGTACAGGCTTAAGTGCTAGGAGATGCACTGATAAAGAAAAAATGCATAATCCTTGTCTGAATCCCTTAAGGCAGCTTACTTCCTAGGGAGGAAGACCAGTGTGCTCATAACTTGGAAGACACTAAATGACAGGTCACGAGAGTTTAGGTATTAATTTTACTGGAACGTTTGGGAAGGCTCTATGAAAGCCAGTTGCCATTGAAGGACGTCATCTAACTCCTTCTTTTTCTTGTCCTCTTACATGTTCATTGTATTTTCACCCTCCTAAAACTGGGCTTCAAAACTGATTGGAATTAAGAAATCACAATTGGTGTTCCAGAAAGTTCCTTGGGCCAGGGGTGGGGGAGGCAGCAGCTCACTACCACTGGTTGGCAGCAGTGCCACCACCACCACCCCTTCCTTTTAATGCCTCGTTGTTTTTCATCCCTGATCACATGGCCTCACTGCTTCTCCAGCTTTCCCAGCTCAGTTGCCCTGCTAGTGTAAAGGTCTTTTATTTTCTTTCCATCTCATTTGCTTTGTAGTCTCTCTAGTCTTTTCTCCTTTCATTATTTGTTGCCCTTTGTCCATCTACTTTTCTCTTTTCTGCTTTTGCTTTTCGTCTCTTTGAGTCCTTTGTACCTCTATAAAGTCAGAACAGAAGAGACCTCTGATGCCTCTTGGAAAGCCTGTTCTAGTTAATTTTGCCCCAGACTAGGGGACATTTGCATGATTTTAGATTAGGCAGTCATGTGATTGTGTTGAAATTTTTCTGTGTTCACATTCAAATGTATGACTTGAATTTTGTGGGAAATGTATATTTATAGTCCTTCTGTTATAGATGTGCTGTGAAACTTTTTCTTGGCATCTTTTTTAGAATGAAATTTTTGGTTCGACGTTGGCAACGAGTCACAAGTTCTGGTTCCATCAATATTAACAGGGATGGCTTTGGACTGAATCCAGGTGAAGTCAGAATAGGATTTCTTTTCTTATGTTTAGGATTCTTTTAAAATTACTGTACATGTAATATCTTCCAAAAAATGTGTTCTGGAACTTGTGTTGTCCAAAGACCCCTTATAAGCAACAGAGCTGGGGACCTTGCTGATTTTTCAAGAGTTAACAAGAGCTCATTTTTATGGAACACTAGCCCTGCTTTTTCCCAATCCTGTATATTTTCCCAATCCTGTGAGGTAAGTACAGTTACTATCATTCTCACTTTACACAAGAAAAACTGAGGCATATAAAGCATTTATTGTTGGCCCCAGAGCCAGCGCTGAACATTGGCAGTCTGGCTCTAGAGCCCACTCTCCTTACGGTTGCATTAAGGCTCTGATTCAAGAAAGGATTGCTTTTATTCAGCCATGTAGAAGTTACAGTTTGAAATTTTCACAGTACTCAGGTTTTGAGTTTACAGATAGGTTGTATGTAATGGTAACAGTTAAAATTCCTTCTCTCTCGACCTAAAAGTGGAAACAAACATTAGGACTTCAACATTTTAGGCATAAGGATGAGCTTAGAAACTGGGGAGGACCCAGAGTTTCAGACACAGAGCGTAACTATTCATACAGGTACATATTGGTATTAAACCACCTTTACACATTCTGCCAGTAGCTGAGCAGCAGAGAAAAATATTTGGTACCCTAAGCAAAGTGGTCTGAAATACGCATCCTTGTACATAAACAGCTGAAATCTGCACTATAATGAGCTTTCTGTTGTAAGTTAGCAAATCTTGATTTCATGTTTTTTCTAATAAATCAGTAGAATGGTGTGATGTAGTATTTTTTATCCACATCATCTTTTTCTCTAAACCACTCACACTCAGATACCCTTCATCTCACTTCTAGGTATTACTAAGAAGTCTTTTAAAAAGAAAATACTCCAGTTAAAAATAGTTTATTTTCTTTGACATATAGTTCCAGATTATCAGAAATACTTGAAGGAAAATAAAGCAATAGTTCGTTCTACTGTTTTTTCTCTTCTTTGGGAAGAATAACTAAAAATGACTATAAATAGGTAATGTTGTATAGTACGGTATAGTAGTCTTTTGAGCCCTTACCTGTTTTGTAGAAATTTTCCAAGGGCTTGATTTTTTCCCCCCCCTTAAAGTATGTAACATTTTGGATTACTTTAGGTGCTGAAAAGACTGACCCATTTTATCATTCTCCTGGGGGGCTGGAGCTATACGGAGAACCGAGACACACGGCATATCGCTCAAGATCAGAGCTGGACTATCCTAGGTCTCCTTTACATTTTCAAAATAGGTAAGTGTGTGACGAAGCTGCCGAGATTCGTTACATATACTAACACTTAACAGAGAAAGGAGGACACTGTTAGGGCTTTGACTCCTTTGCTTTGAAATAGCTGGTGTGTCTCAGTTGTATATGATTTACATAAGCTAAGGTCCAGAATCAAAAACGTTTGTTTAATATAACTTATTGTCAGATTGGCTTACATACAACATCCAGTGCTCATCCCAACAAGTGCCCTCCTCAATACCCATCACCCACAAAAAGTGTTTTTGGTTTTTTGTTTTGTTTTTTTTGTGGTTTTTTTTTACATTTATTTATTTGTGAGAGAGAGAGACAGCATGAGCAGGGGAGGGGCAGAGAGAGAGGGAGAGACAGAATCAGAAGCAGGGTCCAGGCTCCAAGCTGTCAGCACAGAACCCGATGTGGGGCTCGAACCCACGAACCGTGAGATCGTGACCTGAGTCGAAGTCGGACGCCTAACCGACTGAGCCACCCAGGCGCCCCCAGTTTTTGAATTTATACCTGGTTTCCAAGGGTATTGGAAACTGAACTAATCAAGTGTTATTTAGTATATGCTGTGGTTACACATTGGGAAAAGTATTAACTAAATCGACAGTCTCTGCAGATCGTGAAAAAAAAACTCTAAAGTCTCCACAACATACATTTGTACATACACAGCGCTCATTGAGGGCTTCTGCAACAGGCATTCTACTGGACACTTTCATGATGACTTAGTAGCTGCTTCAAGTTTATTGAAATTTTTTCGTCTTGTACATCACAAACTCAGAACCTTAGAGGATATAGATTAGGCCTAGCTTAGTGTCCCCAAGTACTTCTTGTGATTCATTGACTGAAAGGACTACTGAGCATAATGCTGAGCTGGCACAACCTATCAGCCAACTGAATGAAAAAAAGAATGATTTAAGAAACATAGTTATAAAGATGGAAGAACACATTAGATGGTATCAGCAGACGAGAGCTAACAGAACATGTCTGTTTTTAGCATGGCCACATATTGGAAATACTGTAGAGTTACAATTTCTGCTCCCTAGTTTCAATTTTTAACCCTAATAATGTACAGATATTAAGTATCTGATTCTTAGTCTCTTTGCCAGATCCTGGGCTGTATACTTTCAGAATCTCTAATCCATATTTAGCCTTGTACATGAAAAAACTGAAGTCTGTAGTCAAACCAAGAACTACTTCTCTCCAAAGCCAGATATTTTGCCACCTATGGACCAATAGCAGACACGTAAAGAAATGTTCAAATGTGAATTCTGACTGTTCTCGCCAGTTATCAGTTATTATGTTCATAACTCAAGTTGAAGATCTAGCTTTTGAGGGCAGGATGGTGGCAGGTTGTTAAGTTACTTGCATTATTTGTGGATAATTTGGATTCATGTTCATATTTTTAATCTCCTAGGTACCCGGGCCCTCCAGCTGATTTAAATCCTGGTTCCTTAGCATGTTCTCAGCTTCAGAATTACGACCCTGACAGAGCTTTGACAGATTATATCACTCGGCTAGAGGCACTGCAAAGACGACTTGGAACTGTACAGTCAGGTACTCTCAGCCTAACCGTGTATTACTGGCAGCCCCATTGTGCTGGACAGACCCAGAGCTCCCCTTTCTCTTTTTGAAACTCCTTGACCTTCTTCATCAGGATAATTGAATCCCAGAGCTTAGTTCATGAGGTACCAGGTTAGACTTAGGAATTCAACTCCAGAAATGATTTACCCACCCTAGTTTCACTCCCACAAAAAAAGATACCCTACTCACATTGATTAGATGAAATGTACAACAGGCACCAAGGTACAAAGGCCTGGGAGGCTTACAGAGTCTGCTGGAGAAGGTGTTCCTAATTACAGTGGACTCCTAAACAACCCAAGGCTGAACTGCACAGCTCCATTTATGTACCGTGCTGTAAATGTATTTTTCTTCCATATGATTCTTACAATTTTCTTAACATTCTCTTTCCTCTAGATTATTTTATTGTAAGAATACAACATATAAAAATATGTGTTAATTGCCTCTATGTCACCTGTAAGGCTTTCTCAGTCAGTAGTAAGCTATTAGTAGTTAAGTTTGGAGGAGTCAAAAGTTACACATGGATTTTCAACTGTGCAAGGGGTCAGTACCCCTAGCCCCCACATTGTTCAAGGGTCACCTATATGAGGTGAGGCATGCAAATTAGGGGTGGGGAAATGAGAGAAGGAAGCATGTATCTTAAGCATTTAATGCAGCTGTTGTCCCTACTAGGACCCAGTGCTTTTATTCATGATCCAAGAAACTCGTTCCATTCAAAAGACTTTATAAAAATGACTTTTTTTTTCCTCATCTCACGTTCATGTTCAAATGTGAATTTGAATTTTTTTTCTCTGCTTAAAAACACAAAAATTCATACTTAATAGAAATTGATTCCCTATTCATTATGGGAAAGTCTATTTTCCCTGTCTCCCTTCAATTCACTCCTGATTCAAGTGTTTCAATCATTTTAATGTGTTTTAAATTAATTTTAAATCAGCTTTTACATTTTGTTTTTATTTCTGTTAAAGACCCTTTTTTTCCTACTGTTCCCCCAAACTAGATAGGGTAGTAGTTTGTCTTCTCATACAAAAGATCACTTAACCCAAGCAACTTGTAGTCCTAGGAAGCTGTTAGAGTCATAGCTGGACTTTGTTTGGTAGGGTTTGCTGTGGTTTGTATCTTTCACAAGACTCAGATTTTGAAGACCAAAAGATTTTTCAAGAGGCAGGAGGTGTAGAATATAATATAGAACGTTCAACCTGCAGGGCACTTTAAAGAGAATCTTACCATTAGTCTTACCTTGCTACAGAGCAACAGTGACTTTTAAATATATGTTCAAAATCTCTTTTAAAAATCAGTTCAAGTATGGATGAGACTTTTTTAGAAAAATAAAAAGCAGTTATTTAAATGGCAGGTAATAGTAATCTTCTGCCCTTCATGAACTGGTTAGTCTGGTGTAGGTAACAATCCAATTTGAAATCACTACAGGCATACCTCGTTTTATTGTGCTTTGCTTTATTGCAATTTACAGATAAGCTTTTTTTTTGTTTTTTTTTGTTTTTTTTGTTTTTTGACAAATGAAGTTTTGTGGCAGCCCTGGGTTGAGCAAGTCTGGTGGTGCCATTTGTTCCAACACCATTTGCTCACTTTCATGTCTCGCATTTTGGTAATTGTTACAGTGTTTCATACTTTTTCTTTAGATTATGATCAGTGACTTTTGATGTTACTATTGTGATTGTCCTGGAAGCACCATAAACTGTGCCATACAAGACAGCAAATTTAATCGATAAATGGATGTGTTCTGAGTCCTCCACGGACCAGCCATTCCTCTGTCTCTTTTCCTGTCCTGGAGCCTCTTTCTTCCCTGAGACACAGCAATATTGAAATTAGGCCAGTCAATAACCCTGCAGTGGTGTTTCAGTAGTCATGTGAAAGGAAAAGTCACACATCTCACTTAAAATCAAAGGCTAGAAATGATTAAGCTTAGTGAGGGAGACATGTCGAAAGCCAAGATAGGCCAAAAGGTAGGCCTCTTGCACCAAAGAGCCCAGCTGTAAATGCAGAAGATAAGTTCTTCAAGGAAGATCTCATCCATATTCCGATTCCTCAAGGAAATTAAAAGTGCTTGCACCAGTGAACACGTGAATAAGAAAGCAAAACAGCCTTACTGCTGATGAGGAGAAAGTTTTAGTGGTCTGGGTAGAATATCAAACCAACCACAACATTTCCTTAGGCCAAAGCCTAATCCAGAGCAAGGCTTTAATTCTCAATTCTTTGAAGGCTGAGTGAGATGAGGAAGCTGCAGAAGAAAGTTTGAAGCTAGCAGAAGTTGGTTGACAAGTTTTAAGGAAAGAAGTCTCCACAGCATAAAAGTGCGAGGTAAAGCAACAAGTGCTAACATAGAAGCTCCAAGAGATCTAGCTAAGATAATTCATGAAGGTGGCTACACTAAACAGATGTTTAATGTAGACAAAACAGCCGTCTTTTGGAAGAAGATGCCATCTAGGGCTTTCACAGCTGGAGAGGAAGAGTCCGTGTCTAGCTTCAAAGGATGGGCTGACTTTCTTGTTAGGAGCTGATGCATCAAGTGAAGCCAATGCTCATTTACCATTTCAAAATTCCTAGGGCCCTCAAGAATTATGCTAAATCTGCTCTGCCTGTGTTACATCAGGATAGAACACTCTGCATCTCTTGACAACAGGATATCCTGAATATTTTAAGCTGTGTTGAGATCTGCTCAGGAAAAAAGATTCCTTTCAAAATACTACTGCTCATTGACCGTGCCACCTGCTCACCCACAAGCTCTGATGTACAACAGGATTAATGTTTACATGCCTGCTAACACAGCATCCATTCTGCAGCCCATGGATGAAGGAGTAATTTTGATTTTCAAGTCTTATTACTTAAGAAATATAATTTGTAAGGTTCTAGCTCCCATAGATAGTGATTCCCCTGACAGATCTGGGCAAAGTAAATCAAAACCCTTAAAAAAAGGATTCATCATTCTAGATGTAAGAACATCTGTGATTCATGGGAACAGGTCAAAATATCCACATGAACAGGAGTTTGGAGGAGGTTGATTTCAACCCTCTTCCATGACTCTGAGGGGTTCAAGACTTACAGTGTAGGAAGTAACTGCAGATGTGGTAAAAACTGCCAGGGAACTAGAGTTAGAAGTGGAGTCTAAGGATGTGACTGAATTCCTGCAATGTCATGATAAAACTTGAGTGAATGAGGGTTCCTTCTTATGGATGGGCAAAAAAAGGGGTCTCTTGAGATGGAATCTGTTTCTAGTGAAGATGCTGTGAAGACTGTTGAAATGACAACAAAGGATTTGAATATTACATAAAAGCTGATAAAGCAGCAGGGTTTGAGAGGATTGACTCCACTTTTTTCTTAATTAAAAAGAAAATTTTTTTAAATATTTATTTTTGAGAGAGACACAGAGAGAGACAGACAAAGTGTGAGCAGGGGAGGGGCAGAGAGGGAGACACAGAATTCGAAGCAGGCTCCAGGCTCTGAGGAGCCCGACGTGGGGCTCAAACTCCCGAAATGTGAGTTTGTGACCTGAGCCAAAGTCAGCCGCTCAACTGACTAAGCCACCCAGGGGCCCTTCTTAATTTTTTAAATGTTTATTTTTGAGAGGGACAGAGTGCAAGCGGGGGAGGGGCAGAGAGGGAGACACAATTCAAAGCAGGATCCAGGCTCTGAGCTGTCAGCACAGAGTCTGATGTGGCATTCAAACTCACAGACTGTGAGATCATGACCTGAGCTGAAGTCGGACACTTAACTAACTGAGCCACCCAGGTGCCCTGACTCCAGTTTTGAAAGAAGTTCTACACTGAGTAAAATGCTGTCAAACAGCATGACATGCTGGAGAAATTGTTCATGAAAGGAAGAGCCAATCCATACAGCAAATTTCATTTTTGTTTTATCTGAAGTAATTGCCACAGCCACCAGCCACCCTGATCAGTCAGCAGCCTTCAACATCAAGGCAAGACCCTCTACCAGCAAGGATTACAACTCCCTGAAAACACAGATGATGTTTAACATTTTTTAATAATATTTTAGACCTAATGCTATTGCTCACTTAATAGACTACGGTATAGTATAAACTTTTATTTGCCCAGAGAAACAAAAAAACTTGACTCTCTGTATTGCAATATTCACTTTATTACAGTGGTCTGAAACCAGACTTGCATCATCTCCAGAGAATGCCTGTACTAATTGGTCAGGTATAGATCGCAATTTAATTTGAAATAACTTATCTTGTTTTTCTCTCATAGGTTCAACCCAGTTTCATGCTGGCATGAGAAGATAATCCTTTGAAACATAAGTCAAAGTGATTTTAAACAAATTCCCTTTTGTAAATCACTCGTTCTTTTGTGCTTTTGTATTGTGGATATTCAGCGGGACCAACATGAACACAGCTTATGATTGTATACAAATCCCTTGCCAGCACATGAAAACAAACTGGAGTTTGTATATATTAGCATTGTGTATGTATTCATGCACAATAATCATTAAATTACATGTATATTTGTGGAATGCTAATTTAAATGATTAAATTATAAACCTTGTGTATTTATCGAATGGGTGAAAAGATTAAACTTTTGCGCATTATGATACTGCTGAATGTGTAGCTTGAGGTGTCCTGCACTTTTCTTATAAGGCTACTGAAGTTACATGTTTCTGCCCTAATATATTTGCTACTGGTGATGAAGACAGATAATATCACTTGTAGAGACCTATTTTTGTATAATGGTAGAAGTTTTGAATTTTATGGGGTATTTTGTCAAGTACTGAAATAAAAATGACTTCACCATTTTAACCACACTGTTTTTTGGAACCTCCTTGAGCCATAGTTTTTGGTGTATGTCTTAGACCACTCAGGCTGCTGTGACCAAATACCATGGACTAGATAACTTATAAACAAATTTATTTCTTGCAGTTCTGGAGGTTGGGAAGTCAGAAGTCAAGGTGCCAGCAGATTTGGTATCAGGTAACATAGACTGCCATCTCCCTGATCTGTCCTCACATGGCAGAAGGGACAAGGAAGCTCTCTGAGGTCTATTTTGTAAGGACACGAATCCCATTCATGAGACTTCTGCCCCCATGATCCTATCACCTTCCCAAATGCCCCACTTCCAAATACCATCACATTGGGGATTGGGTTTCAACAAGAATCTGGGCTGGAGTGGGGGGAAGCAAACATTCAGTCTTTGGCAGAGCAGATTATTTCATTATCTCAAATATGTATAAAATATGTATACTTTGAGATTCAGAAAGTTGTCCTAATCTTGGTATTGGTATTTTTCTCTCCCTCTTGAGGAAGTTTCTCTTGCACATTTCTATCAACTTCACTTCTGTAGTATTTTTTTAAAGCTATATTGATATTTTCATTATTAGCCTAGTATATCAATGTAGTATATACTAGTATAGTTTGTTGCTTAAATTCATAAAGGAAATACAGTTTGAAATTAGTACAAAGATGGAATTTTTTTCCCATCCCAAGTTCCTAGTTTCCTGAATTCTACTCACTGAAACACCACTTTACAATTAGTGAATAGACTACATTTTTTTCTCAGAGACCATTTCAAGAAATGAAAAACTCCTTCAGAAATAGTTTAACATGAGTGGGGAGGAAAATATTTTGGCCTTATCTAGTGAAAACAGACTATGTGGTTAAATTACAGGTATATAGTCAAGCACCCAGTTGTAATTCGAGTTGATTCTTGAACACAGGCTTCAACACAATGTGACCAATGATACTACCCCCAAAGACCCTACTTTATATTACCTTTATCTTAAAGCCAGAGTTCCAGACCTCCAAGTTAGTATTTTTAAAAAAAGTTATTAACCTACATTAAGTTTTAATAAACAGAATAACAGAAACATCCCTAATTCTAGAGGGGAAGAAGGAAACCACCTAGAGCCAAAGAGAACAAAAAGTATCCTTTAAGGACTTTATTTTGGGCTTTCACACACATGTGACTATGTGGAACCAGATACAAAGTAATTAGATCAAGATACATGTGCAGTCTTTAGTATTAAGTCACTGTTAAGTCTCAAAATTTCAAAGGACATTCAACTACAGCATAGCTCCATCTTTGCTGGGTATCATCATACCAAAACAACTGATGGGATTCTCTTTTATCCAAGGCTTTAAATGTGAGTTTCTTCCCTACCCACTCATCTTCACTCACACACACAAACATTACTGAGTAAATAAATAACCTAAGGTTTCTAAGAATCTCCCTAGGCATTTATACTTATAGATCATGATTTGAATACCCTGAACTTATTTGCCAAGAGCTATTTTTGTTGTTAAATTTAATATCTAGAAACTATGTTTAGAGTCTGTCAATTACCAAGATCCCCCTAATTCCTTATTAATGAACTTGATTTTCTTAAATAAAGCATCTACAGTAAATACCCATCATAAAACTATTAGGAAATACCTCAAATGCCATTAGATTTGATGTAACCTTTCAGTTAAGAAAATATAAAAACCATAAGTTAAGCTTTTTAAAATTACAAAGAATATACCACGAGTTGTTTCGTAAACTTCATTCACTTCAAATGCTTTTTGCAGTTTACAGTGATGTTCCACATATTAGTTCCTTGCAGCCTTTTTCATTTTGATCTTCGTTTGTATCGGATAACTGGGTTTTCAGGGGTGTGAATCATGGTTGTATAATTCACAGTGGGAAAATATCCATCAATGAGATCAAATTCATATAAACGAAGCATAGTGGACCAAATTGTCTTGATTTGAACATAAGCAAAATTCTCCCCAATACAACGATGACGCCCTATTAAAAAAAAGAAAGTCTTTGTAAGAATCAGTTGAAATTCTTTTCACCTGATTAAAAAAAAAATCCCAGATTTTCAACATTTGTTTTTAGGGGAAACAGCACGTGGATAATTATATAAGGACTCTTCCAATTAGTTTTTGAAATGTCACATCTATCCAAGTTTATATGTAAGGACTGAAATCTAGAATATTCTTAGCTTCTGTCCCAAGAGAGCCCTAGTTAAAAGTCAATATGAACCCTTCAAAACTTTCAATGCCAGGGCACTTTGCTGACTCAGTTGGTAAAGCAAGTGACTCTTGATTTCAGGGTTGTAAGTTTGAGCCCCACAGTGGATGTAGAGATTACTTAAAATGAAATCTTTAAAAAAAAACCCTCAAATCTTTAAAAATAAGAAAAAGGGATTTAATAATCCCCAAATAGCAACACCTATCAAGATCAAAATGTAAAATGTCGATACATGTAAAAACTGTTGATTCTAAAATGCATATGGACACAAATACTAATTTGAAGGGATACGTGCACCCCAATGTTTACAGCAGCAAATTATGGAAACAGTTCAAGTATCCATCAACTTTATCAATGGATAAAGATGTGGTGTATGTGTGTACATACACACACACACACACACACAATGGAATATCAGCTGTAAAAAATGAAATCTTCCCGTTTGCAATGGCATGGATAGAAGTTAGTATTATGCTATGTAAAATAAGTCAGAGACAAATACCATATGATTTCACATGTGGGATTTAAGAAAACAAACAAACAGGAAAAGAGAGGGGACAAACCAAGAAACAGACTCTTGGGGCACCTGGGTGGCTCAGTCAGTTAAGCATTCAACTTTGGGTCATGATCACACAGTTTTGAGTTTGAGCCCAGCACTGAGCTATCTACAGTCAGCACGGATCCTCTGTCCCTACACCCCCCACTCCCGGCCCCCTCTTCTCGTGTGCGCTCTCAAAAATAAATAAGCATTTGGGGCGCCTGGGTGGCTCAGTCGGTTGAGCGTCCGACTTCGGCTCAGGTCATGATCTCACAGCTTGTGGGTTCGAGCCCCGCGTCGGGCTCTGTGCTGACTGCTCAGAGCCTAGAGCCTGTTTCAGATTCTGTGTCTCCCTCTCTCTCTGACCCTACCCCGTTCATGCTCTGTCTCTGTCTCAAAAAGAAATAAACGTTAAAAAAAAAAAAAAAAAATTTTTTTTTAAAATAAGCATTTAAAGAAACAGACTCTTAACTGTAGAGAACAAACATGGTTACCAGAGGGGAGGTGGGTGGGTGGATGGGGGAAATCGATGATGGGGATTAAGGAGGGCACTTGTGATGAGCATCAAGTGATGTATGGAATTGCTGAATCTCTATTATACACCTGAAACTAATACTATACTGTATGTTAACTAACTAGATTCAAATAAAAACTTTTAAGAAAATGCATATGGAAATGCAAAGGAAGACCTAGGATACCAAAGCAGTCTTTGGGAAAAAAAAAAGAAAACCAAGTTAGAAGACTTAAAACTTCAAACCTGATTTCAATACTAAAGGTGCAACAACTGTGATGTTGATCTGTAATAAATAGGTATTTGTTTTTCCTCCCATTCTTGCCAGAGAGTTCCTCAAACATCTTGGAATTTAAGTGAAAAGAGCAATAAAAGAAGAGGACGTTTTATTCAAAACAGGTCCATTTCAACCACACTTGAGTTTGTTAATGAGGAGACTTTTGGAAATCCCCTCAGAGTGGGGCCTGGCTGCCAGGGAAACCAACCTAGTGATTAGAGAGTTAGAACTTTTAGCCCCACCCTCTGACCTCTAGGATGGAGAGGGACTGAAGGTTGAATTAATCACCAATGACTGATGATTTAATCAATCATGCCTACATAATGAACCCTTCACAAAATCCCTATCGTATGGAAGGATGGATAGGTAGTGTTCAGAAAGCTTTCCAGGTTGGTGACCATGTGGAGATGCCAGGAGTGTGGTGTGCCCAGAGGACATGGTAGTTCTGGGCCCCTTCCCCCATACCTTGTCTTAAGCATCTCTTCAATTAGCTGTTCCTGAGTTGCATCCTCCCTTTGTAAGAAACTGTTAATCCAGTAAGTAAACTTTTTTGAGTTCTGTGAGCCATTTTAAGAAACTGTGGAACTCCAAGATGGGGATCCAGAAAACCTCTGGTTTACAGCCGACTACTCAGAAAAACAGGCAGCAACCTGGACTTGCAGTTGGTATGGGACTAAGCCCTTAACCATTGGGGTCTGTGGTAACCCCAGGTGGATAGTGTCAGAACCGAGCTAAATTGTCAAACACCCAGTGGGTGTCCACAGAGAATTGGTGTGGGAAAACCACCACACATTTGGTGACCAGAAATGTCAATAAAGTGTTCTGAGAGTTGGAGTAGAAATTGGATTTTCCCTTTCACAGCAATTTGGTCCCGGATTGTAGGGCTCCACCTACAGGTCAGTGGAATACAGCCAAGAGCCAAGACATACTTTTAGGGTTATTTCATTATCAACAAAGGCACTAAATAAAGCAAGTCAATGAAGAAAAGAAAATATTTTCAACATAGTGCTGGAATAACTAGATACCTAACATTAAAAAAAACAAAAACCAAACCTCAATTCCTGTCTCACACTATACTCAAAAACTAATTCCAGATGGATCATAGATGTAAACATAAATACTAAAACCATCAATTTTTTAATTATTATTTTTGGTTTGGGGTAACCCTGATGTGACTTGAATAGAACCATCAAATTTTAATAGGGAAGAACAAGAGAATGTCTTCATGACTGGGGGCCAGGCAAAGGTTTTTAGACAGGACCAGAAAGCAGTAACAATTTTAAAAATCGATAAACTAGATTTAATTGAGGTTACTCATGTGTGAAAACTCAACATTAATAATTGAGTATTTCACTGTGAAACTTACCAAAATTAAATTTTTAAACTGTAAGTTATATACTCACTGAAAAATTCAGGGAGATGTACACTGATGTGTACAGTTTACTTTGAAATACACCTAAAAAGTAAATGGATAGATGGGCAGATATGTGATAAGTAAAATATGAATGGCAGAATCTAGATAATGGGTATACAAATGTTCACTAAAAAATTCTTCTGACTTTGAAATTTCTTACTAAAATGGTGGGGAAATTTTAATAATAGAAAATATAATTTGTGTATTTTTAAAAGTTTATATATAAAACCCAGAGAGACAAACTTCATAAAAGATGGTATCAGAAATATTTAAGCCAGAAAGAATAATGCCTTGCAATCTCTCCTGCCCATCAAAACCTCATAAAGTAGTAAACTCAACAACAAAGATGGCTTTTCAGGGAGCAGAAAAAGATAAAGCTAAATTACTAGAATTTAAGAAAAGCCTTTCTAAGCCTTAGTTTCCATTTCTGAAAAGTGAATAAAATAGTCCCTTCCTCAGTGTGACTGTGAAGATTAAACAGAGAAAAAAGCTAACATAAAATGCTTATCATTAGCACAGCACTAGTGTGGTCCATAAATGCACTTACTTCTAGGAGCCATATTTAAGAAGGGGGTTTACAAACCATTCCATATTCAAATACAACAACTAAGGAGAGGCTTGGCTTACAGGGAGACTGGTTAAGGGATTATTTTTATTTATTTATTTATTTTTGAGAGAGAAAGAGGAGGGGGGGGGCAGACAGAGGGAAAGAATCTAAAGCAGGCTCCACATCCTGCATGGAGCCTGATTGGGAGCTCTATCCCATGACTGTGAAATCATGACCTGAGCTGAAGTTGGATGCTTAACCACCGAAGTGTCCCTGCTTTAGAGAGAGAAGGAATCCCAAGCAGGCTCTGCGCGGTCAGCTTGGATCCTGATACAGGGCTCTGCCTCACAACTGTGAGATCATGACTTGCGCCAAAATCAAGGGTCAGACACTTAAGCCACTGAGCCACCCAGGCACCACCAAAAGATTATTTTTAATAGATGCAAACTAGAAGTGTCCTAACTATGAATTAACAGAAAAATGGGTAATTTCACAAAACGTAATATGAAAATGAGTAAGCTACATGCTATACGCACCAACCCAAAAAATTACAAAGTAAAGGAATGATTGAAGAAATTGGACATACTTAACACAATCATATGGGGTAGAACCGTGTCCCCCCCCAAATTCACAGCCACTCAGAGTTTTGAAAGTAACCTTATTTGGAAATCAGACTTTGCAGATATAATGAGTTAAGATGAAGTCAAACTTGGTTAGAGTAAGCCTGAAATCCAAGGCTGGTGTCTTTCAAAAGAAAGCAATGCAAAGACTCACAGACACCCGAAGGGCAGAGGCCATGTGAAATCAGAGGCAGTGACTGGAGTGATGTAGCTACAAGCCAAAGAATGCCAAAGACTGTAAGAGCCAGTGAAAGCTAGAAACAAGCAAGGAAAGACACTCCCCTAGAGCCTTCAGAGAGAGCAACGCCTTGCCAACGCCTTAATTTCAGACTTCCAGCTTCCAGAAATGGAGAATAAGTGTCCATTTTTTTTTTAAGTTTATTTTTTAGAGAGAGCATGAGCAGCGGAGGGGCAGACAGAATACCAAGCAGGCTCTGCACTGTCAGTGTGGAGCCTGATGTGGGGCTTGAACTCATGAACCTTGAGAGCATGATCTGAGTCGAAACCAAGAGTCAGATACTTAACCGATTGAGCCACCCAGGTGCCTCTAAATGTCTTTTAAGTCATCCAGTTTGTGGGAGGTATAGTAGCCCTAGGAAACTAACACAATGATGAAAGATTTGAAGGAACATTAGATCTACATTCAGATAGCTCAGAGATAGATAATACAGCTTCAGAGAACACAATTAGGACTGTAAATGGGATGTTGAAACAGATGGCAGTTTGTTCTTTTTTTTTAAAGTAAGCTCCACACCCAATGTGGGGTTTGAACTCCCAACCCTGAGACCGAGTCGCATGCTTTACTGACTGAGCCAGCCAGGTGCCCCCAGATTATAGCTCTAATACAAGTTTTTAAAAATGGGAGCTGTCTGGGGCACCTGGGTGGCTCAGTTAGTTGAGTGTCACGATCTCACGGACCGTGAGTTCGAGCCCCGCGTCAGGCTCTGGGCTGATGGCTCAGAGCCTGGAGCCTGCTTCCGGTTCTGTGTCTCCCTCTCTCTCTGCCCCTCCCCCGTTCATGCTCTCTGTCTCAAAAATAAATAAACGTTAAAAAAAAAAATTTTAAAAATGGGAGCTGTCTAAAAAACTAAGTGAGCTACCATAGAAGGTAACTGAGCCACCTGTTACCTAAATAAGTTCAAGTGGAAGCCAGGTAACTGAATAATCTATGACTTTTTCATAAGAGATTTTGTATACCATATTATTAAATATGTTTGTAAGGTAATAAGATCTGAAGTTCCTAAACGACTTTATACTTTTCTTTTACATATGGAATAAGTGTGACCAATGACAAAAAGGTCATGCCACTTAAAATCTCTGGAAAGACTGAAGAAGAAGTCCTAGAATACAGTTTAATCTGCACAGTGCCAGTGAAATGGGAAACTACTGCAGGAACAAGGGTCTGCCTGGATAATATAAGGGTATTAACTGAAAACGTACGTTTTCAAATGTATGTTTGCAAACCTATGCACAACCTGCCCAAATTGAAAGACCACTTTATCTTAAGGATACAGGCAGAGAACCAAAAAGTTAACTAACAATCCAGAAAATTTTCAATTTAAAAAAGACTGCTTTTACTCTTTTCTGAAACAAACACTAGTAAGCTGTAATATTTAATCTGAAATAACTGCCTGAATGGTGTGCTAATTCCAGTGGCTCTTTAAAATAACTCATAAAGAGCTTTAAATACTATTTTAAGGGAAAAGAGAGTGAACTATCAAAATTAACCCTGATAAAACTAAATTAGTTAAAAGGTAAAAGAGCATTGTGTAAAAATTCATAAAACTATTTCCTTTAGTGCAAATAAAGTACTTTTTCTAACTTGGCAAAGATTATACTCCTACAAATGTTTACAGGAATGTCCGTATGAGGAAAGGAAAAGGTATTTGTAAATAAAATTCACATGGGTTATTTTGACAAACATCAACACATTCTCAGAACAAAAATTCCAAATGTAAAATGGTATCTTACCAGCTCCAAATGGCACATAGGCAAACTTCTCTCCTGATGCTGGATTGTCCTGTAAGTAGCGATCAGGATTAAAGTCCAGGCGTTCTACCCATGAGTCTTTAAGTCTTTGATTGACAGTAGGAGAAACACACACCTGATGTCCTGGAGGAATGGTATAACCTGCCACAGTCTACAAATGAAAGCAACACATTTCCTTAGAAAATATAACAATATTTTACCAAATAACCAGACCACTGTGTAATAAAGCATTAACCCACATGAGCTATACTTATATTTAAAAACTAGCTAGATGACAGGCCAGCTGAAAATTATTTTAACTCAAGATGACTTCCAAGTGACCCAAAATGGGGCTGGAAATTAAAAAAAGCCATAAACGCCTCAGAGGTA
This sequence comes from Panthera leo, assembly GCF_018350215.1. Taxonomy (NCBI): domain Eukaryota; kingdom Metazoa; phylum Chordata; class Mammalia; order Carnivora; family Felidae; genus Panthera; species Panthera leo. The sequence continues at coordinate 94,472,165 of NC_056680.1, forward strand.
GCAGAGGGATTTCAAGGAACCTTCATAATCCAATTCATATTCTTCCATACTGTCAGAATTTTCTTCAACATGTTTTTTTTTTTTAAACCAAGAAAAAATATATTACCATTTTAAAAACCCTAATTGTTATGTAAAAATGCAGGGAACAGATTAGAATGTATATATTCTGCAATTATTTATATAAAAATATCTGTATAAATTGAATATATAATTATATATCAAGAGTTAGAATACATAAAATTGAAATTACACAGAAATGATTATTCTTTCTTAATTAGAAAAATTCTCTTTGCTATTATAATATTTCTTCTTTTTGATAAATACAAACTGGATGCACGAAAGGGGAAATCTAACCAAGAGACTTACCTGAGGGGTTTTGGCCATTCTCATCATAGTCATTATAGGAGGTCGAAGTCTTAATGTTTCTTTTATACAGCGATCAAGTACATTTAGATCCTTGAGCTAAAAAAGGAAATCATTTCCTGAGTTTTACAAATTTTAACTTACTTCAATAGTATGCAATATTATTTAAACTTCTGGGTTATTATAAGATAGTTTAACTTCTGGTAGAAGTACAGAAGTAACTAGTTCAGTAGCTGAGATTATCTTGTTCTATTACTAACCACAGTCAACAAGAGAAAGGAGGCAAGACACCCACAGGAGAGGTAATCACCCTGAAGAATGGCATAGTAAGGACCTGCAAAAATTTACTTATCTAAAAAGGTGAAAACACTAGCAAAAATCATCAATGTCAGCTTTTTCAAAACCTGTGATTAAATGTTTAGAGCGGCATTATTCATAATAGCCAAAAGATGGAAACAACCTAAATGTCCATCAACTGATGAATAGATAAACGTGGGATATCCATACAATGGAATATAACTTGGCAATAAAAAAGGCCAAAGTACTGATACATGCTACAACATGGATGAAACTTGGAAACATGCCAAGCGAAAGAAGCCAGTCCCATTTGTAGGAAATTGTAGAATAAGGCAAATCCATATAGACAAAAAGATTACTGGTTGCCAGAGGCAGGAGAAATGGAGCATGACTGCTAATGGGTACCAGCTTTCTTTTGGAAGTGATTTAAGTGTTCTAAAATTGTGATACCATCACAATTCTGACTATACCAAAAAAACACTACACTGTACACTCTAAATGGATTCTATGGTATGTAAGTTATGAATCAATTAAGCTATTGTTTTAAAAGTTATTGGGGCGCCTGGGTGGCTCAGTCGGTTAAGCGGCCGACTTCGGCTCAGATCATGATCTCGCGGTCCATGAGTTCTGTGCTGACTGCTCAGAGCCTAGAGCCTGTTTCAGATTCTGTGTCTCCCTCTCTCTGACCCTCCCCCGTTCATGCTCTCTGTCTCAAAAAAATAAACGTTAAAAAAAAATTTTTTTTTTAAAGTTATTAAATCAGGAATGAAAAAGGAGACATCACTGTTGACCTTACAGAAATAAAAAGGATTGTAAGAGAATACTATAACAATTTTAAGCCAACAAATTAGGTAACCTAGATGAAATGGACAAATTCCTAGAAAGACATAAACCAAAGACTCAGGATGAAACAGAACACATGATCTATAACAAATCATCAAACAACTTCCCACAAAGACAAGCAGACTGAGATGGCTTCACTGGTGAATTCTAACCAGACACATAAGAAAGAATTAATACCAATCCTTCATAAACTCTTCCAAAAAAATAAAAGAGGGAACACTTACAAACTTATTCTATTAGACCAGCATTACTCTGATATCAAAGACATCATGATAAAACTACACACCCAAAAATAAAACTACACATCAATATCCCTTATGAATAGATGCTAAATTACTCAACAAAATACTAGCAAACTGGATCCAACATTAAGACATTTCAGGGAGGGCTATGGGGAGTTTTCTAAAAATAAAGAAGCTAATTTAATTTACAGTAAATAGAAGATCTCAAATTGCCCCCTCTAAAAATTAGCCACTCATTAGATACTCAAAGTCATAAGGCAGCAATGAAATTAAAAATCCACAAACCTGATCGTAAGTTAAAGGAGGCAGATCTTCTCCGCAGACTGTCTTCTGTTCTAAATAGCATTTTTCTTGAAGTGTTTTGTCTCTGGCCAAAAAGAAGCCCATCCAGGCACTCGTAGTTGAAGATGTATGCTGCCCTGCCAAGAGCAGTCCAATAAGCATGCCTGCCACTTCATCATCTGTCAGAGGACGCCCATCCCTACAGAGTGAATCACAAACACAAATTTACCATTGTGGCAGACCCATTTCAGGCCTCAACATTTATTTTTTTTTTATTTTTATGTATTTATTCTGAGAGAGAGAGAGAAAGTGCAAGCGGGGGACAGAGGCAGAGAGGAGAGGGAGAGAGAATCTTAAGCAGGAGCAAGCTCCATGCCCAGCGCAGAGCCCAAGAGGGGGCTCTATCCCATCACTGTGAGATCATGATCACTGTTGAGATCATCCCATCACTGTGAGATCCCATCACTGTGAGATCTATCTCATCACTGTGAGATCATGAGCCAAAATCAAGAGAAGCTTAACCGAGTGAGACACCCAGGCACCCCTTGTCAACATTTAAATAAAGGGTCATGGTGAATACATTTTTCAGGTATAATAGTCTCTTGCATTTGCCCATCACAAGTGAGAATTTTTCCCCCTTTAGGGAAAAGAGAAAGACCAAAGACAAATAGGATTTTGATTACAAAATACTTCCCTGCAGTTTATCAGCAAACTTTTTCCCATGCACAGTCACTTGGGACTTCACTAAGGCATAGGTTCCCACTATTTTATGTCTCATCCATTGAAAAAGTCCAAGGGTCACAGCTACTAATTCTGTCAGCATCATTACTTTTTAATTGTAATTATTTAACTATGTTGTAATGTATAATTTCCTGCATTAGCCTGACACATGCTAAAAGAGCTCTTACTTGTAAGTAGAATCTAGTAAAGTTTGAAGAATGTCATCAAGTTTTTCTTCTGACTGTCTGCGTTTCTGGATTGCTTTATAGAAAATATTCTTGATCTCTCGATGAGCTCTGTCCCTGCGTCTGCAATTCAAAGATGAAAATGACTAAGAAGTACTTTCTGGCATCAGTTCATTTTGAAAATAACCTTATTTAACTAACTTGAATAACTCTATAATAATCGACAAAAAATCAGAACCAAGAGGAAAAAAAAAAAAAAGCCATAAAATTCTTATACTGTTAGAAATGTCCAGGGTCCTTAAAGGCAAGAAAGGTGTCTTTACAATATGTGACCCTGACTATTAACATACCACCACCTGCGTTCTAATGAAGGTCTAACATAAGACTTGTGATTATTCCTGTAGAATCCATTTCTGGTTTAACAGCAGAATAATCCTTTAAATTAATGGAATTCCAATTTTGACCAAATTAATTCTTGAAGAAGATAGTCATTCTGGTTTTTCTGTAGGATTCAGGATTTGAATAAACTTAAGATTTATTTAGGATTATATAAAATCTAGGATTTAGAACATGACTATAGCATATAGGATTTGATTCTTTTTATTTTCTGAGACCACATGTTTTGTAAGGGGCAAAAACACTAGTAGAGTCACAAAACAAACTTCAGCTCCCCAAATCTTACCTTTAAAGTAGGGCACTCACTGGGTAACAGGTACTCTAAGTGTTTTACATGAATTACCCACTTTGACCTCCTGTGAGGTAGATGCTATTATCCTCAATTCACAGGTAACTGCATGAACTCACTAGAGCCAGAAAGCAATGCAGGTGAAATTTAAAACCAGGCAATCTGACTACCTAGCCCCTTTGTAACCAAGCCTTCTAATAAAAATTGCTGCCCTGCTTTGTTTGTAAGACTGTCACTGAGGATCAACTGAGATAATGTGGGCAGAAGAAGTTTACCAAAATGAACACAGCAGTGCCAGGAAAAACATAAGGCCTGTTTAAGAAAAGCAATGGAATACTTTGGTTAAATCAGTTGGTTCAGGTAAGACCGAGAAAGACTGGGCTGAAGTGTGAAAGGTCTATTGTACCAAGCTCAGGAACTTCTGACTTCATCCAGGAGACAGAAGAGGTAAAAACAGACTTGATGCGCATTTCTGGAGAATCCATTACAGCCTATGCATGAAAGAATTCTGAAAACTGCAAAGCTCCTTATAAAGTATTACGAGTTCTAAAGAATTCCAGAGAAACCCTCCTGGTTTTCCTTTTTTCTTCCCCTCTTTATCCTGTAACTATATAGAAGTAGCAGAAGGAAAAGGGAGTACCAACTTAACTCCTCTCCATCTCTCACCTGAACAGCAGTGAATCAACAGGTACAGAGAGCCCACTGATACACAAGCTGTATGTCAAGTCCTATAAGCAGTATTTCTTTGTATCAGATGGTCCCTGCCCTTAAGGAAATCACAGTATAGTTGTAAGAAGAGAGAGAAAATTAAAGAAAGCCACTAATACTTCAAAAGAAAGATATTTCACAATATGCTATAAAAACAGTCAAATATTTTCAAATAAGTGCATAGAGGGGTGTATCACCTTCAGAGAGAGTTGAGAGACTTTCCTGACTACAAGGAATATGTGCGATAAGTAGGTTTTAAAATATTAGAACAGCTGGACAACAAATCACTTCTTTAATAAACTGAAACTTACCTTCAATGAGCTCACTATATACAGAAAACCTGTCTTGAATTCTTATAGAAGAATGGGGGCTTATAATCTCCCCTAATTTGTCTCTTTTATTTTTTATCTTTGTTAACGTAAAGTATACCGACACTACAGCAGTTCTACAGTGAAATAAGCATAGTTTTTTTTATCCATACCTGAAACTCGGCAAAGGGAGCCAACCTGGTAGCAGCCAGGCTGCATGGCTGAAACCTCCATCCAAATCTGCATACAGTTGTGCCACTTTCTCATTGAGTTGACTTCTGATTTCCTTTCCATGCAAACAATGGCTAGCTGTTAAAATTATGAGCTCAGAAAGAGCTTCAAACAAATCTAGAGGAAAAAAGATCATTCCCGTTCTATTACCAAATATTCTTTTGAAATGTTCTGTTTTCTTAGAGATATGAAAGTATTAAAAAGGAAAATTAAGAACAAAAACCAAAGATCCTTCCTGTTCATATCATCAAAAAAAGCCTACAGACAGACATGTGGACACAACAAAGAGAGGCAAGAAACTCATGATGGGAAGCACTCCCAAGTGGCCAAAACAGGGGCCACAAAGACATCTTTAAACCTCACTCATGACTCTTCAACTTGAAAAGATAAATTGAAGATAAAAACGAATATAGTTGCAGGAGTTCCAGGTCGCAGTGTAACAAAAGCAGCAAAAGGTTATTTAGTGCATCGGAGATGCTTCCCAAAGAACAGCAGTCCAAAGACCGAGGAATGGGTTATTTCCCAGGTCAAAAGCAGGAAAATCAGGACAACAATTTGAAGTCTTGACCGTATATGAAAGAAAACTGTAACTAATCACCAATTGGTATATCCCAAATTTTAGACCAATGTAGGCAAGCACATTTGATGACATTTAAACGTCCTAAAAATAACCCAGTTGCGCCTTGCTCTTTAATTCCACATGTACCAAATGAACTTCCAGTTATCACCTGGCTTTCCAATGAGATTTGCCAATGAAGTTAAGCAAATTCTGGTGTTCTCAGTGCTACAACTTTGTCTCACTTGTATTCATTAAGTTGGCATTCTAGTTTATACATCAGCTTGTTATATGGTTAGAAACAGATCACATCAACTTTAGGTGTATTAAAAATAAAATCAAGTTTCTGGACCTTTTATAGAAACTGAAGACCACGCCCAGAAAAAAACATGGGGACCTAAGAAGAGGTCTTGATGCTCTGTAGGCAGATGTTGCTTCCTGCTTTGGGCATGGCAATTTTCTCTGAAAGGAACACTTATTGTCCCATTTACAGAATGGATTCATACAAATATCCAAAGAATGTCAAATTATACTCAGTATACTCTGTACATAACGCAAGAGAGCATATAATACATTTGGTGGTAAAATAAACCTATGTACTTAAATTTACTTTTTTCATGAATTAAATCATTCTCATACAATATTAAATAAATAAGGTATTATATACAAAACTAAATCGCTTAGATTTTTACTTGCCCACTGGGGTGAAAAAAAAAAGTTATTTTATTGTCTTAAAATGACCTTGCAAAAAGTTTTACATTCAGTTTATTTTAATCTTTAAAAAACGATTTTTATATTATTTGTACAAATGAACTGAATAACCTGCATGTTAGTTAACCCATTTTAAAAGTTTTGCTAAATGAGTGGTAAAATCACTTCCTCTTGGGTCTTTTTAACTCTATGGTTATCAAAACATGTTCTTGCCATTAAATCTAAGGAGGTTTCACAAATGCTGTAGCTTGTTTTTTTATACATACCATATATTCTTATGTTTCTAGTCATAAAAAAGTAGAAATATTAGGATAAATGCAAAACCAAAACATTTGCTTACTTTTTAGTCCACTTTCTCCCCAACTTTGAAAGTATTCCTTTGTTTCTTTTTCAATTATAGAAACGTGCTGTCTAAAGTGGGCTATGTTAAGGCCACTTTTTAACATTTTCTTCTGCTCCAAAAACACCTTAAAAATATTAACAGTATAATACCAAGCATTAAAACACAATTTTGTTTTGTCACAAGATTCATTTAGGCTATTATAAGAACTCTGTAACACCCAAAGAAAACAATATTCTGAAAAAAGATTAAAAAACAATAAAAGGAATTTTTTTTATTTTTTTTTTAACGTTTATTTATTTTTGAGACAGAGACACAGCATGAACGGGGGAGGGGCAGAGAGAGAGGGAGACACAGAATCGGAAGCAAGCTCCAGGCTCTGAGCCATCAGCCCAGAGCCCAACGCGGGGCTCGAACTCGCGGACCGCGAGATCGTGACCTGAGCTGAAGTCGGACGCTTAACCCACTGAGCCACCCAGGCGCCCCAAAAGGATTTTTTTTTTAAACTACATCAGACATGGGAAACTTAGCGCGTTTACATGGATCTGAAGTAATGTGTGGAGAAACACCTGGTGCGTGGGCCTTAGACTAACAATAAATTAGGAACCCCACCTCTGCCTTCCTTCCTACATACACATTTTGCCACTCCTCACTCCAGGGCTTACCTTTCCTATCCTGTTATCTTCTGGTATTCCAAACCAACCCAGACACCAACAGCATCTCCCAAAGGTTCATTACACTTTGATATCATTTTTATCCTACTTCACATATTCTCCCATTCTATTCCCAAACAAGTATCATTCCTTTCACTATCTTCCAGAAGTTTAATTATGATTCAATATAGTCTGACTAAAATAAACTCACCCTAAGACAACCAATGGTTTTAAACCATTGGGACATTTCTATTTTAAGAATCTGATCAGCAGTATGAAAAAAATAGATATATTTGACCACAGGGATTTTCCAGGGCTCTTGCTTTTGGCCTTGAGGAGCCATTCATTTCCCCACAGCCCCCCACCCACCCCCATCCCCAGAAATAACATTTGATGTTGACTCCTAACTGCTGCACTGGGATACTAGGTAACGTGTGGTAGGATCTCAGCCAGAGCCCACACCAAGCAATTGAGCCAATGATCTCATTTGTGTTTTTTGTATCAACTTGCAACACTTTAATATTGGACTTTAGGAGGAGGAAAGAAACCAAACTTCTAAAGCGAACAATCTCTAGCTCAAAACAAGCTCTTATGCTAGAATTTCAGAGGAGTGGGATGGCAGGAGGACCTTCTGATTAAAAAATGGGATTTTCTTGTCACCCAATGGACTCAAATTCCAATGCACTGTTATCATTGGTTGTATTTCTCTGTGCAGGAAACCATTTAAAATTGCTTAGCCCGTGCCTGCAACTACAAAACAAATACCCATTCTTTGTCAGTTACCTAGGGGTTTTTGTCTTTTGAATGTCTCATTCTTCAGATTTCTGAACCAAGGAATGAATTGTTTCCACATTTTCCATGTACAATATTACACTACTACCTATAACATTATATTATAGCTATGTCTTTCTTGGCGAGAAGAGCATCACCTACTGGATTAGGGACATCATATGCAACTCCCTTCCCAAACACAGGTGTTGTCAGGCGACTGTAGACATCTTCTGCATTCAGGTCTTCATTTTTACTATTAAAAAGCAGTGCAGCAGCATCACTCCCCAGAAGGTAAGTAAATGTCTTGCCCACCATGGTAAAGCTAAATACAGGTCCATACTAAAGAAAGAAAAGCAGCCTTAGTGATGATGGTAAAAAATATGGAGCACTAAAGAAATACTAACCTCTTTATTTTTGAAAATTAAAACGTGCATAAGCCTTAATGCAGTTATTCACCCAGTCTTTGTGCAGATTTATAATTTTATTCATCCAGTTCCAAATGAAATATGAATAAATTTTTCATTTTTTTCAGTTTATACTGAAAATATTTACTATCCTTTACACAAACATAATTTTAATAATTATTCTTTCATTATTGGACAAATGGGTGATGTGTCAGTTTTTTCATTTCTTATGGATATTTCTGCAATGAGTATCTCTGAGAATATAGATTTTTTTTTTTCCCGTTGGTTAGAGAAAAGTTTATAGGAGTCACCAAAGGTTATGATCTTTACATTATTATACAAGTTATATAGTATTTGCTGTGTAAAGACATCGGAAGTTTATTTAGTTATCCGTTTTTACTACTATCTCACCAACACTAAATGATTTCATTTTTAATTCTTTGTTAATATGGTTGAGTGTTAAATGCTTTCCCTTGCAGTTTTCTGATTATTTTGAAGACAAGGCTCTGAGGATATAATTGTGAACAAAAATACTGTTCCAGACTCATGACGCTTAATCTACTGAAAAAGATACCACTTAAAATCAAATAATCACATCACCAAATGTAAAACTGCAAATGTGACAAGTACTACTGGAAGGTAAGTATCTCTGTGATAAAAGAACTGATACAAGGGAGACCAAAGAGAAGAAAGACCACCTGAGCTGAGGCTCCAAGGATGAGGAGGAATTAGCACGGTGGCCAGACATGCACAAAGGTCCTGAAGGAAAGAGTGGAGGAAAGGACAGAGGAGCATAGTCTGCAGAGCCTACACCAGAGTCTCAGAAGCCATATTCAGGAGTTTTTTCCTTACAGGCAATGAAAAGCCATAGAAGATGTTAAACTGCATACGAGAGACACACTGATGTATGCATATTTTAAAAAGAAAGGTCCCTCTGGCTGTTATAGGAAGAAGAGGGAGGGACAAGAACAGAAAGAATACCAGAGGACGAGTTAGAGCCTATTACAGGAAACTGATGATGAAAACTTGCCACATGGTTAATGGTGGGACAATGCCCATAGAAGCAAATGTATACTGAGTTATTCTGGAGAATCTGCAGATGGAAACGGATTAAGAGAGGGAGAGGGAAGTATCAAGAATGAATCATAGGCTTCAGTTCACTGTAAAACAGAACAATGGTGAGAAGAAAGAATAGGACAACCAGGATTGGAGAGAGAAAAACCAAGGGTGAGACTTTAGAAATATTGGATTTCTGATGCCTTTGAGACATCTCAGAAAAGAATCACGTGAGAGGTGAACATCCAGGTCTGGAGCTTATTAATTTGGGTGTCATCCACATATGGCTGGTAACTGAAGCGGCAGGTAGAGAGGAGATCACCTAGGGAAGAATAAAGGCCAAGGACCAAACCTCCATGAACCCCAACAGTAAATGGCCAGGCATGAGCCCACAAATGAGTTAGAGAAGGCACAGTCAGAGAAGCAGGGGGGAAAAATGAGAGAAGCCACATTTAAGGAGGAGGGAGTAGTTGTGGTTACCAGTGACAAATACAGCTGAGAGGTCAAGTTCATTGAATTAGGAAATGGAGCTCATTAATCAAGGGTGGTATGAAGAGTTAAGTAAACAGGAGATGTGGAAACAAAGTAAGTACAGAAAACTTGCTGAAGGGGGAAGGACATGAGAGGAGACTGAGTGGTCAACAGAAGCTCTGGTCCTTTTGACCTTTGAAAAATTTTTCAGAGAACATAGGAAAGATCCAGTTGAAGAAGTCACTATAGGAAGAAGAAAAACAGCATAATGTTCCTGAGACAAAAGATGGATTGAGACTTTAACTTCCAATAGGAAACAAAATAAAAACCAAGGTGACAGCACCTAGTAGGCTAGAGCCCAAGATTCTAGAGCCAGACTACCAGGGTTCACATCCAGGGTCCTCCACGTATTAGCTGTTGTGACCTTGCTCCTACAGACAGAGAATTTAACTTCTCTGTACTTCAGTTTCCCTCATCCATAAAATGGAAATAATGACAGTTCCTACTATTATCAAGATTATATATACATATATATATACATACAGATTATATCCATGATGTGTATGTCAGATATAAATATATTATAGAAGAGTATGTTGGCCGTAGTAAACATTACATGTGTTGTATTACTATTATTATTATTATTAAAAGCCTACAGAGTTGGAAATCAGACCATATATAAATCCTGGCTTCACCACTAACCAGCTGGGAGCCCAAGAGCAAATTATATAACCTGTTTCTCAGTGTTATCATGTATAAAATGGATATACCTGAAAGGAATTTGTGGAGCTTCAGTGAAATAATCTATCTAAAGCACTCAGTATTGGCACAAAGTAAGTGTTTTATAATTAGTGTAACAGGAAGAAAAGAGAATGTATGTTTCAAAGTGGGAGCATGAGAGAGTTCTCTTTGGATGGTTATACATCTCTCTTTAAAGAGGAGACGAAATCATCTGCTTTGATAGGAAGATTCAGAAGTTTAGAAAATGAAGGTCTGAACTGTCAGTGTGGCAAACACAAAGTATGCCAACCATACTTTGGCATGATACGACTGTTGAGCAGTGTTCAAAGCTCATTCAAGGTAGGGAATCATGAAATTAGGAAGGAACTTCCTAACTGGTGCAAGAAGAAAATGACTAATAGCCTCCCTCCAAGGTTGGGGTTTTACCATGTAAGTAAAATGAAAAGGAAACGTATGGTATTGGCTAAAGTGTAACTGAAATGGTGGACCATGGTGCCAGACTGGAAAAAGAAGGAAAGTAAAGAGGCTAATAATAGATCAGGAGAAAGTAAATGGGACAATGGACTAGAAGATCTAATGAGGTCAAAGAATGGTTACAATGGAAGGAGCTGTACAGGCAAGCTGGGAAAAGAAGTTATGGTCTCAGAATAAAGTGTCTAAATTTATACTGTGGAAATGAAACCATTAAGAGTGACAACCATTCAAAGTGGGCCTGTGGAATAAATGGTTGAATCAGCACAGGAAAGCTTGTTAGAAGGGCAAAGATCTGAGTGGCCATGGCATCACCTAAGTAGACAAAACTGAAGTCACAGAAGAGATTTAAAGCAGGTTAGAAAATCCCACAGATGACTAGTTAAGAAAAATAAGGGTCAATCAGTATCAGTTTTAACTGATCAGTAAGTACAAAATTTAGGCTAGTGGTTTTTAGGCCATAGCTGCCAGAACTACAGGTTCCCTCAGGTGATGTTTCAGAGATCACCCAGGACATGGAAGAGATTAAGAGGATCTCCAAGACCCTTCCAGCTCTAATTTAATGTTTCCTATACTGAGGAGCAGCTCTAATTTAATGTTTCCTATACTGAGGAGAAGCACAAGATCACAAATTTTTTTTAATGTTCTGCCATATAAAAGAAAGTTTGAAAAGCACTAATTTCTTTTCCTGTAATTATTTGGAAGACTTACCTTCTCATATGCATTTTCTAGGAATTCAATTGGACTTTTCCCAAATGCTATGGCATGTCCAAGGAATGGAATTGGAGAGAAAATGTATGGTGGACTTTTCTGCAAGAGAAAACAAAATGTGGACTCACATTTCATTCTAAAGGAGAAATCCAGTTTAGGTTCATGACCAAACAAATGAAATAAAAAATAAAGCATCAATAGTAACTTAAGAACAGCTAAACTACAAATATCTTAGGAGTGGCCATAGTAAACAGAAACTCAGAACATGATGTAAGATAAATAACTAGACAAACACAAAGGTATTGCAACTGCACATGCTGAACACTGTCCAGAATATTTATTTGTGGCTCTAGGCAACTTTGTTAGCCAACAGCAGTGGGGAGAAAAAAAAAAAAAACAGGAAAATCAAACAGCATCTTCACCACTACCACTCACAATTTTAGTCCCAGATTCTTGTCTAAAGAAGATATAGAAAAAGACAAACAGTAACTTGTACAGAAAGTGAAATGTTTAAGAAGCTACATTTATCAGTAAACAAAACACATCTCATCCATTGATTTTAAAGAGAGGGTAGATCAGTCCTAGCAGGTGCTTTAGCACTCACTCTAAAAGGCACTTTCATAAAACTTTTAGTTCGTACATTCCACTGTACAAAGGCAGTGGAATGTAAAACTGTAAAACTGTAAAAGGCAGTTTTAAAAGCTACTTGGTGTTGGCTGGTCAAGGATGCATTCATCAAATATATTAAGTATGAAGCTAATGGTCAATAAAGGCACTAAATTAAAGACACTGATACTTCATTGGCACAAGAAGTGACAATCCAGTCACTCTTACCCTACCAAACACTCCCCCCTTCAGACTGATATTAAGTCGCCATTAGGGGCAATATCACAGGCCGCAGGACATTGAACCCCACAAGGGCGCAGTCATCAAGACGACCGCCACAGGGACCGAAGCTGCCAGGGGCATCCCATCCCCAGTAGGGACTCCGCCAAAGTCTGTAACACTACTATGATCCTGGAGGTCCTGGCCAGCCGGAACCCCAGCACCAAGGCTAGCAAGGTCAAGGCAGTCTCGACCACCAGCAGCAGAGTTACGGCCACCTCCCAGCCCCCAGTGCGCCCGCTTCCACCGCCCAGCCAAGCATGGCCGTGGTCACCACTCCTGCTAGCCCTTTGGCCGCCTCTGTCGTCGCCTGGCTCGCCCTTCGGCCACAGCGGTCGCTGCGTCCCCCGCCCGGGTCCCCGGGGTGCACTTACCGCCCCGGGCGGCATGGGGGCCAGGTGGCCGACTGCAAGGCGGAACAGGTAGACTAGGCCAAGCGTGAAGGCGCAGGCGATTAGCAGCATGGATAGGAGGTTGCCGCCGGTCACCCTCTCCATCGCCTGCCCCAACACCGACCCGCCCGCCTGCAGTAATCCCAGCAGCAGCATCCTGGCCGCCACAGCATCCACTACAGTTCGCTGGAGACGCTGGAGGCCGAGGTCGCGGCCGCTCCTCCGAATCCACAGAGCGAGAGAAGCCGGCAGATGGGCGTCCGGACACGGCCCCGGCCCCCAGCTCTCCCACTAAACCGAGTCCCACCCCAACCCGTGGCTCCCACGCGCACCACCCTTGGCGTCACAGAACGAGGCGGGATCCGATGCTGGCCACGCCTCTCAAATAAGTCGGACTACCACCGCGGTCTCCTTACGCCAGGAAAAAGGACCTGAAAAAGCAAGTTGCACTTATGGTATGGGTGGTACAGAGAAAGAAAAGAACTTGAGTTTAGGAGGCGATTACCTCTGGGAACCTCAGACAACCTGAGCCTGCGTGCCGTGGGTGCGGGGCGCCACGATTCGGTGCGGGGAGGGGGCGGGCGGAGGGATCTCAGAGCGAGGTTTGCGACTAGACACCGGAGTCCGCAGCGCTCTCGATGATTGCACCGCGCGCTCGTGAGGTGATCTCAGCATACATCGCGTCAGCTGGGCGGGTGGCCTGGGCACCGCCCCTCGCCCGGGCTCGCGGGTCTGCTGCACCTGATCCTGCTTAGGGCCGGGGTGCGGAGGCCTCTGAGAGACCGCCCACGGAGTCAGGAAAAGGGGAATTTTGAAAGACTGCTTCTGCATACTGAAGGGTGGGACGATGAGGTCAGTCCCACCCCACCCCAGTTAAAACCAGTCTGACAGGTATTAATATACGGCATAAAGGTAACAAATCTTGGTTGTTGTCTGGATTATCCAGAAACAGGTTTCCGAAATAAATCTGTGTTATAGGCCGTCGCGACCTGTCTGAGGCAACATTCCCCAAGAACTCCACTTTTGCCTGTTGAACCGCCAGGGATTTAAAGCGGGAGTTCAGTCCTACAGCTACCGTCGTACTGCTCCACCCACTCCTGTGGTTTCAAATAAACATATATATAATGACTACCAAATTTAATTTTTTTCTATTATTCTCACGAGCTCCTGACCGTATTTAGGTATTTATTCAGTCAACATTAAGAGCTAGACACTGGGGGATACAGCAGCGAATGAGAAAACTGCAGGGCTTTCAGGGAAGGAGCAGAAATAGCTAATTGCCTGGTCAACACCTCTAGAGACCTCACATTCATCTCATTGTCAATAAATCCAAAACTGAATTTATTATCTCCTCCCACCCGGCTGTCAACCTACCCCTCCTGTAATGCATATGTAGGAAGGGCATCGCTATCTACCCCATTGCCCTCCTCCTTCATTCTTCATAGTTAATCAGTTGCTACATCCTATAATTCCACCACCTTGAAAGTTTCTCCACTCACCTTAGGTCTCCACTCCACTGACCTTAGGTCAGGCCTCATCATTGCTTGTCTCCATTGCAAAAGTACTCTGTGAGGTCTCTGCTTCCATGCTGGTCTTTAATGAGTCATCCCCCAGTGTTGCCATTTCTTGTATCTCTAAAGCTATGTTGTAATCATCTCTATAGGTTTCCTCTGTTAAAAGATAAACTTGAGAATAGGGATCATGCCTTAATTGTTTTTATATTCTGAGTTTATCCTAATACCTACCATAGCAGTTCTCAAACTGTGGTCCATGGCCCTCTGGGTATCCCCAAGACATGTTCAGAGTACCTGCAAAGTCAAAGCTCCTTATAATAATACTGTTATTTGCATTTTAACTGCTGGAATTTGCACTGATAGTAAAATCAATACTAAATAAAGCTTCTCCGGCCTTAGCACAAATCAAAGCAGGGGCACCAGACTGAGTCATTCATTATTCCTCACTGCCATGCACTTGCAATTAAAAAAAAAAAAAAAAATTATCTATTTCACTTAAGAATGTCCTTGATGAAATAGTGAACGTTAATTTTATTAAAGTTCAACCACTGAGGACATGTATTTAACTACTTCTTTCATGGAATAACATTTTTGCTTGAAAGAATGACTGCCGAGTGCCAGTCATTCAGATTTGGGTATTTGACAGACATTTTCTTGAAAATTAAATCAGCCTGTTTGTGCTTTTAAAGAAATTCATTGGCAATATTTGTTGTCAATGATAAAATATTAAATGTTTCAAATAAAAATTAAGAATTTTAGAAAACAATCTACTATTATCAACTTGACAACTTACTAATTCTTGAGACTTTTCTGCAGAGGAAAATTTAGTAACAAATGGATTTTGTATACGATGTGTCAACATTAGAATCTTTGCATAATTCATTAAACCAGTATTTTCAGATGCCCAGTGCATGATGTTACAAAATCATGCCTGGGTAAAACATTCATTCAAACTACAAGACGAACCAATAGATTTTCATGTAATATAAAAAGTTCATTGATATACTTTCAGATTCTAGACTGCAACTTTTAAGATACTACAACTTATAAAGAAAAATATAATTATCTGGAAAAGTTATTAAAATATTCCTGCCTTTTCCAACTACACATCTGTGTGAAGCCAGGTTTTCTTAATATACTTCAACCCAAACATTGCACAACAGATTGAATACAGGAGCGCACATGAGAATTCAAGTATCTTCCATTAAGCCTGGCATTAAAGAGATTTGCAAAAATCTGAAATAGTACCATGTTTCTATTTTTTTATTTGAAAACATAACTGTGTTCATTAAAATACACATGTTTATGTTAACGTGGGTTGTTATTTTTAATAAATTAGTATTTTTATTTCTTCCCTTTAATTTGCATTACTGTCAATACATATAGATGTAACCCACATTTTTTAAAAAAGTTCTTTAGGGCTCTTAATAATTTATAAGATTGTGAAAGAGCTCTGAGACCAAAAATAATGAAAACTGCTGACCTAAAATTGAGTTGTGGGGCTTCTATTTTTTTTTTTTTAAGTTTATTTTTGAAAGAGAGACAGAGTGCCAGCAGGGGAGGGGCAGCGAGAGAGGGAGACACAGAATTGGAAGCAGGCTCCAGGCTCTGAGCTGTCAGCACTAACCGTAAGATCTCACTAACCATGAGATCATGACCTGAGCAAAAATTGGACACTTAACTGACTGAGCCACCCAGGCGCTCCCGGGTTGTCAATTTTTGTTCTCTCTGGAACCACATCCTATGCCACCAGTATGATCTTCCTGTGAAATAGTTTTAAAGCAAGACCTTTTACTCATCAAAACTTCAAGGTAGTTCTCATTATTATATAACCATAGTTTTTGTTATTTTAATGTGAGTTTTCCAAAGTGATATTTCAGAAGTACATCATAAATTGAAAAGGGAGATTGTTGGGAGAGGGCCCAAGATGGCAGAACAGCATGGAAGTTTTTTGGGGGTCTCTCGTCCCTGAAATGTAGCCAAATCAACACTAAACCACATGCACACCTACAAAACTGATTTCAGGATTAACACAACAATCTCTACAATCTGAACCTCAAAACTCAGCAGGTACACAGAGTGAAGAGGTGAACTGGGGGAGAGAGAAGCCACAGAGGGCAGGGAGCTGTTTTTTGCTTGCAGAGAGAGGCCGGAGATGGGGGAGAGTACCAGAAAAGCACCTCTTGCAAAAAAACAGCTGGAAAGAAAGTGGAAAAGTGGAAACATCTCCAGGGACTGAACAAAAAAAGGAGAAAGGAGAGGGTTTAAATTCCATTAAGACTCTATAAACAGGGGAGCACAGAGTCTGAAACTCAGCAGCTCCATACCTGGCGATGCTCTGGTGGGAAGGGTGAATCCTCAGGAGCAGAGAGCGAGGTCCAAAGAGTGAAGAGTCCAAGGGCCACACGGGAAGAGGTGGTTCCCCTGCTGGAAGGACATTTGGTAGAGGCTGTGTGCTCCCCGCCCCTGGGGCAAAGACCCCAGTGGACCCAGGAGAACAGCCACATTCACTGGTGCTGGAACAAGCACTATAAGGGTGAAGCCAGGCTCCAGGTGTGTGTTGTGATTTTTCATAAATTCTGAAACGCTGCTGCTACAAGATCGCGCGAACTTTCTCTGGGGCAGGCTGGCACCCAGCCACAGACTCTGAGCATCGGCAGCAGTGTGGTCTCCGAATGTTCCTGGGTGCAGCCAGCACCTGGCCATTGCTCAGCGAGGCCCTCCCCCTGAGGGTCTGAGCAGGTCAAAGCTGCAGTCCCTCAGAAGTGAGGGGTTGGGAAACACAGCCAAATTGTAGCAGGATTCTTGCACAGAGAGTCGTAACAGAGGCTTTTCTTTCCAGGAAGCAATTTTATTCCTGACAGCTTTGAATAACACTGGACCAGATGGACTTAACAGATATATTCAGAACATTTCATCCTAAAGCAGCAGAATACACGTTCTTCTGCAGTGCACATGGAACATTCTCCAGAATAGATCACATACTGGGACACAAATCAGCCCTCAACAAGTACAAAAAAGATCAAGATCATACCGTGCATATTTTCAGACCACAACGCCATGAAACTCGAAGTCAACCACCAGAAAAAATTTGGAAAGATAACAAATACTTGGAGACTAAAGAACATCCTACTAAAGAACGAATGGGCTAACCAAGAAGTGAAAGAGGAAATTAAAAAGTACATGGAAGCCAATGATAATGATAACACTGCAGCACAAAACCTCTGGGATGAGCAAAGGCGGTCATAAGAGGGAAGTATATAGCAATCCAGGCCTTCCTAAAGAGGGAAGAAAGGTCTCAGATACACAACCTAACCTTACACCTCAAAGAGCTGGAAAAGAACAGCAAAATAAAACCCAAAACCAGCAGAAGACAGGAAATAATAAAGATTAGGACAGAAATCCATGCTATCAAACCCCAAAACAGTAGAACAGATCAATGAAACCAGAAACTGGTTCTTTGACAGAATTAACAAAATTGATAAACCTCTAGCCAGTTTGATCAAAAAGAAAAAGAAAAGGACCCAAATAAATAAAATCAAGAATGAAAGAAGAGAGATCACATCCAACACTGCAGAAATACAAACAATAATAAGAGAATATTATGAGCAACTATACACCAATAAAATGGGCAACCTGGAAGAAATGGACAAATTCCTAGAAACATAAACTACCAAAACTGAAACAAGAATAAATAGAAAATTTGAACACACCCATAACCAGTAAAGAAATCAAATTAGTAATCACAAATCTCCCAAAAAAAAAGGAGTCCAGGGCCAGATGGCTTTACAAGGGAATTCTATCAAACATTTAAAGAAGAGTTAACACCTATTCTCTTGAATCTGTTCCCAAAAATAGAAATGGGAAGAAAACTTCCAAACTCTTTCTATGAAGCCAGCATTACCTTCATTCCAAAACCAGAGACCCCACTAAAAAGGAGAACTACAGACCAATTTCCCTGATGAACATTGATGCAAAAATCCTCAACAAGATACTACCCAACCAGATCCAACAATATATTAAAAGAATTATTCACCACGACCAAGTGGGATTTATTCCTGAGATGCAGGACTGGTTCAATATCCACAAAACAATCAATAAATACATTACATCAATAAAATAAAAGACAAGAACCACATGATCCTCTCAATAGATACAGGAAAGCATTTGACAGAATACAGCATCCTATCTTGATAAAAGCCCTCAAGAAAGTAGGGCTAGAAGGATGATACCTCAAGATCATAAAAGCCATATATGAAAGACCCACTGCTAATATCATCCTCAATGGGGAAAAACTGAGAGCTTTCCCACTAAGGGCAGGAACAAGACAGGGATGTCCACTCTCACCACTGTTATTCAACATAGTATTGGAAGTCTTAGCCTCAGCAATCAGACAACACAAAATAAAAGCATCCAAATCAGCCAGGAGGAAGTCAAACTTTCACTCCTTGCAGGTGACATGACACTCTATATGGAAAACCCAAAAGACTGCTACAACCAAAACACCAAAAACACCAAAAACTGCTACAACTGATCCATGAATTCAGCAAATTTGCATGATATAAAATTAATGCACAGATATCAGATGCATCCCTATACACCAATAATGAAGCAACATAAAGAGAAACCGAGGAATTGATACCATTTACAATTGCACCAAAAACCATAAAATACCTAGGAATAAACATAACCAAAGAGGTGAAAAACCTATACACTGAAAATTATAGAAAGTTTATGAAAGAAATTGAAGAAGGCACAAAAAATGGAAAAATACTCCATACTCCTGGATTGGAAGAATAAACATTGCTAAAACATCGATACTACCCAAAGAAATCTACATATTCCATGCAATACCTATCAAAATAACACCAGCATTCTTCACAGAGCTAGAACAAACAAGCCTAAAATTTGTATGGAACCAGAAAAGACCCCAAGTAGCCAAAGCAATCTTGAAAAAGAAAACCGAAGCTGGAAGCATCACACTCCTGAACTTCAAGACTTATTACAAAGCTGTAATCATCAAGACAGTATGGTACTGGCACACAAACAGACACTCAGATCAATGGAACAGAATAAAGAACCTAGAAATGGACCCACAAGCATATGGCCAACTAATCTCTAACAAAGCAGGAAAGAATATCCAGTGGAATAAAGACAGCAAACGGTGCTGGGAAAACTGGACAGCGACATGCAGAAAAATGACCTGGACCACTTTCTTATACCATACACAAAAATAAACTTAAGATAGATGAAAGGAAGTCATCAAAATCATAGAGGAGAAAGCAGACAAAAACTCTTTGAATTTGGCCACAGCAACTTCTTACTCAACACGTCTGCGGAGGCGAGGAAAACGAAAGCAAAAATGAACAATTGGGACCTCATCAAAATAAAAAGCTTCTGAACAGCAAAGGAAACAATCAGCAAAACTAAAAGGCAACCGACAGAATGGGAGAAGATATTTGCAAATGACAGATCAGATAAAGGGTTAGTATCCAAAATCTATAAAGAACTTATCAAACTCAACACCTAAAAAACAAATAATCCAGAGAAGAGATGGGCAAAAGACATGAATAGACACTTCTCTAAAGAAGACATCCAGATGGCCAACCGACACATGAAAAATTGCTCAACATCACTCCTCATCAGAATTGAGAGGAGGAAATACAAATCAAAACCACAATGAGATACCAGCTCAACCTGTCAGAATAGCTAATCTTAACAACTCAGGCAACAACAGGTGTTGGCGAGGATGCAGAGAAAGAGGCTCTCTTTTGCACAGCTGGTGGGAATGCAAACTGGTGCAGCCACTCTGGAAAACAGTAAGGAGGTTCCTCAAAAAATTAAAAATAGAACTACCCTACAACCCAGCAATTGCACTACTAGGTATTTATCCAAGAGATACAGGTGTGCTGTTTCGAAGGGGCACATGTACCCCAATGTTTATAGTAGTGATATCGACATAGCCAAACTATGAAAGAGCCCAAATGTCCATCGATGGATGAATGGATAAAGAAGATGTGGTATATATATACAATGGAGTATTACTCAGCAGTCAAAAAGAATGAAATCTTGCAATTTGCAACTACATGGATGGAACTGGAGGGTATTATGCTAAGTGAAATTAGTGAGAGAAAGACAAATATCAAATGACTTCACTCATATGAGGACTTTTAAGACACAGAACAGATGTACACAAGGGAAGCGAAACAAACATAATATAAAAACAGGGAGGGGGACAAAACATAAGAGACTCTTATTTATTCTTGAGGGGGAGAGAGCCAGAGTGAGTGGGGGAAGGGCAGAGAAAGAGGGAGTCACAGAATCCAAAACAGGTTCCAGGCTCTGAGCTGTCAGCACAGAGCCTGATGCGGGGCTCAAATTCACAAGCTGAGATCATGACCTGAGCTGAAGTCAGACGCTTACCCGACTGAGCCATCCAGGCACCCCAAGAGACTCTTAAATATAGAGAACAGAGGGTTACTGGAGGGGTTGTGGGAGGGGGGATGAGCTAAGTGGATAAGGGGCATTAAGGAATCTACTCCTGAAATCATTGTTGCACTATATGCTAACCCACTTGGATGTAAATTAAAAAAATTTTTTTTAATTAAAAAAGGGGTACCTGGTAGACTCAGTTGGTTAAGTGTCCGACTCTTGGTTTTGGCTCAGATCATGATCTCGTGGTTTTGTGAGTTCAAGCCCTGCATCAGGCTGAGCTGGCAGCCCAGAGCCTGCTTGGGATTCTCTCTCTCCCTCTCTGCCCCTTCCCCACTCACGCTGCCTCTGTGTCTCTCAAAATAAATAAATAAACTTAAAAACTTTAAAAAAAATTTTTTTAAATGACCTAAACTGATTATCATACATTTATAAGCTTTATTTATCCCATGTAGTGTGGAGACTCATGTTTTTCACTACAGAAATATGGTTTGATAATGGTACCCTGGTATCCCAGGTTCTGCCGAAGGTGTTAAATGTGCAGAATCTGTATGTCTTTCATTTTTAAGATGTGAAAAACTCAGATGGCAAAAGTAATCTATTTTGAGGGTCTCAGATACAGATCATGGACTTGTAATTCCTTCTCTATGTGATTTGACAAAAAATTTCTCAGTTTATTTCCTAGTTTCAAGAAGAACCCTTCCTGTACACACAGGAATATTGTCTCAGATTCCAACTCCTCTCCCCAGGACCATATTACCAGAATGCATAACACCAGGCCTAATATCGTCTTAAGAAATACATAAATATAATAAAAGAAGTGGCTATTTTCTAAAGCACATAATTCAAAATATGAGGGTTTTTTTTTTTTTTTTTTTGGCTTAGACAACAGAATTTAATATTCTCACAGTTCTGGAGGTTGGAATTCCCAGATCAAGGTGCTAGCTGATTCAGTTCCTGACAAGAGCTCTTTCCCTGGCTTATAAACAGTCATCTTCTCGCTGTGTCCTCACATGGTGGAGAGAACTCTGATGTCTCTTCCTCTTCTTATATGGATGACACCACAGAAAACAAACAAAAAACAACAAACAAACAAACAAACAAAAAGGATGACGTCAGCCTTGGATTAGGGCCCCTCCATTATGACCTATTTTAACCTTTATCAGTTCCTTACAGGCCCTATCTTTGCATATAGTCACATAGGAGTTAAGGGCTTCAACATATGAATTTTGTCTTCATTACTGTACCTTTCTTATAAGTTTGAAATTGGGAAATATGAGTTTTCCAGCTTGGTTATTAATTTTTAGGACTGTTTTGGTTTTTCTGTGTCCCTCAAATTTTTATATGAATTTTAGGATCAGCTTATCAATTTCTTTAAAAAAAGCCAGCTATCCTTCTTTGATAGGGATTACATTGAATCTGTGGATCAGTTTGGGGAGTATTACCATCTTAACAACATGAAGTCTTATAATCCATGAACAGCTATGTCTTTCCATTATTTAAGTCTTCTTTAATTTCTTTGAATGATGTAAAGTGTTCTGTTCATCAGCCTTCCACTTCTCTTGTTAAATGCATTTTTAAGTATTTTATTTGTATGACATTATACATGGATACATGGTTTTATACATGGGATAATTTTTCTCTTTTTTTTCTTGTTCTTTTTCTTTCTTTCTTTTTTTTTGGGGGGGGGGGTGGGGAGAGAGAGAGAGAGAGAGAGAGAGAGAGCCCATGCATGCCAGTAGGGTAGGGGCAGAGGGAAGGAGAGAAAATCTTAAAGCAAGCTGCATGCCCAGCACAGAGCTGACACAAGGCTCAATCTCAGGACCAACCATGAGATCATGACCTGAGCCAAAATCAAGAGTCAGACACAACTGAGACACCCAGGCACCCCACATAGGATAATTTTCTTAATTGCATTTTAGATTGTTTCATTATAACTGTATAGAATTACAGTTGCTTTTTGTAAATTGATCTTGTATCCTGCTACCTTACTGAACTCATTTACTAGTTCTAATGGGTTTTCAGTAGTTCATTGGGATTTTCTTTTTTTTATTTTTTTTATTTTTTTTATTTTTTAATATATGAAATTTACTGTCAAATTGGTTTCCATACAACACCCAGTGCTCATCCCAAAAGGTGCCCTCCTCAATACCCATCACCCACCCTGCCCTCCCTCCCACCCCCCATCAACCCTCAGTTTGTTCTCAGTTTTTAACAGTCTCTTATGCTTTGGCTCTCTTCATTGGGATTTTCTATATACAAGATTATGTCATCTGCGTATATAATTTTATTTTTTCCTTCCAGTATGATTTCTTTCGTTTTTTTGTTTGTTTGTTTGTTTGTTTGTTTGTTTTGCCTAATTGTCATGGCTTGAATCTCCAGCACAATGTTGAATAGAAGTGGTAAGAACAGACACCCCTGATGATGCTGGCTGTGAGTTTTTTGGTAGATACTCTTTATCAGATTGAGTTAATTCCCTTCTATTATTAGTTTGTTGAGTGTTTTTATCTTGCAGGGGTATTGCATTTTTTTCAAATGCCTTTTCTATGTCTACTGAGCTGATCATGTGGTTTTTGTCCTTATTAATATATCATATTGCATTGATTTTCATTTGTTGAACCAACCTGGTCATGGTATATAATTATTTTTGTATGTTGCTGGATTTGATTTGCTTGTATTTTGATGAGGATCTTTGCATCTGTATTCATAAGGAATATTGACTGCCCTTTTCTTAGGATGTCTTTGTTTGGTTTTGGTATCAGGATAATATTGGCCTCATAGAGGCCATTTGGATCTAATAATTTAATTTGCTGTTTTTTGTTTTGATTATTGTAGGCTTTGTGTGCTGAGGATCAGCCTAAGGTTTAAACTTAATGTCTTTTCTGAGTCTTTCCCTGGGGGTTGCTCACTTTCTGATTTTCCTTGTATATGCAATTGTTTTTGAATGTCCTGGTCTTTAATGTCTGGCTCCCAAAAGAGGAAAAAGAAAAATGAAGGGAGAAGGGAAGGGCACTAGCCCTTTAAATCCCAGAGAAGTCACTTCAGCCTGAGGGGGAGGGTCTTGCAACATCTAGGAGAGGTGCAATAATGGTCACCTATTTATTGACTACACCTCTCTATTTAGAAGCAGCAGTCAGCCAGAAGAGCTCAGATATCTAATATTTGGAGGACAGGGTCCTTTTTTTGCCCATTCTGGCTCCTGCAGGTTGTGTGCAGGCTGCTCCTGGAAAATGTGCACAACTGCCTGTGAGGGGATTGGGATGGGGAATGGTAAATACACAGGCTATTTGATCTTATTTTAATTCCAGTATAATTAACATACAATATTATATTAGCTTAAGGTATACAATAGTTATTCAACAATTCTATAAATTAGTCACTGTTCATCAAGATAAGTGTACTTTTATTCCCCTTCATCTATTTCACCCATATATACCATATATATATATATATATATAGATATATAGATATATAGATATATAGATATGGTATATATGGTATCCATATCCTTGCCAATGCTGATTGTTTCTTGTGTTTGTTATTTTAGCCATCCTGACAGGTCTGAAGTGATATCTCATTGTGGTTTTGATTTGCATTTCCCTAATGATTAGCGATGTTGAGCATTGTTTCATGTGTTTGTTGGCCATGTGTATTCATGTTTTCTGCCCATTTTCTAATTGGATTGTTAGTTTTTTTGGTGTTGGGTTGCATCAGTTCTTTGTACATTTTGGATACTAATCTTTCATTGGATGTGTCATTTGCAAATATCTTCTCCCATTTAGTAGGTTGTCTTTTAGTTTTGTTGATATTTCATTGACTGTGCAGAAACTTTCTATTTTGATGTAGTCCCATTAGTTTATTTTTGCTTTTATTTCCCTTGCCTCAGGAGACACATCTGGAAAAATATTGTACTGGCCAATGTCGGAGACATTACTGCCTGTGCTCTCTTCTAGAATTTTTATGCTTTCAGATCTCACATTTAGGTCTTCAATCCATTTTTAGTTTATTTTTGTGGATAGTGTAAGAAAGTGGTCCAGTTTCATTCTTTTGCATCTAAATGTCCTGTTTTCCCAACACCACTTATTGAAGAGACATTCTTTTTCCCATTAGATATTTTTGCTTTCTTTGTCAAAGATTAATTGACCATATAATTGTGGGTTCATGTCTGGGTTCTCTATTCTGTTCCATTGATATGTGTGTCTATTTTTGTGCTACTAACATACTCTTTTGATTACTACAGCTTTGTAGTATATCTTGAAATCTGGGATTGTGATACCTCAAGTTTTGTTTTTCTTTTTCAAGATTGCTTAGGTATTCAGGGTCTTTTGTAGTTCCATACAAATTTTTGGATTGTTTGTTCTAGTTCTGTGAAAAAGATATTTTGATAGGGATTACGTTAAATCTGTAGATTGCTCTGGATAGTATGGACATTTTAACAGTATTTCTTTTTCCAATCCATGAGCATAGAATATCTTTCCATTTGTTTGTGTGATCTTCAATTTCTTTCATCAGTGTTTCATAGTTTTCAGAGTACAGGTCTTTCACCTCCCTAAATTTATTCCTAGTTATTATTTTTGATGTAACTGTAAATGAGATTGTTTTCTTGATTTTTCTTTTTGCTGTTTCATTATTAGTGTATAGAAATGCAACGAATTTCTGTATATTTTGTATCCAGCAATTTTATTGAATTCATTTATCAGTTCTGATTGTTTTTGGGGGCAGTCTTTAGGCTTTTCTATATGTAATATATCATCTGCAGATAGTGAAAGTTTTACTTCTTCCTTACCAATTTGAAGGCCTTTTATTTCTTTTTCTTGTCTGATTGCTATGGCTAGGACTTCCAAACTATGTTGAATAGAAGTGGTGAGAGTGGACATCCTTGTCTTGTTCCTGACCTTACAGGAAAATCTCTCAGTTTTTCACCATTGAGTGTGATGTTAGCTGTGGGTTTTTCATATATGCCTTTATTATGTTAAGTATGTTTTCTCTAAACCTACTTTATTATATATTTTTTATCATGAATAGGATGCTGCACTTTGTCAAATGCTTTTTTAGGATTCTCTAAACCTACTTTATTATATAGTTTTTATCATGAATAGGATGCTGCACTTTGTCAAATGCTCTTTCTGCATATATTGAAACCATCATATAATTTTTATTCTTTCTCTTATTGATGTGATGCCTCATATTGATTGATTTACAAATATTGAAACATCCTTGCATCCCAGGAATAAGTCCCAGTTGGTCACGGTGAATGATTTTTTAATGTGTTATTGGATTCAATTTGCTACTATTTTGTTGAAGATTTTTGCACTTATGTCCATCATAGATACTGGCTATAGTTCTGTTTTTTGTAGTGTCTTTATCTGGTTTTGGTATCAGGGTAATGCTGGCCTCAATACATAGGCAGTTTTAAAAGCTAACATATTATAAATTTGGTTTGTAACTCTATATTTTTCTATATATTTAAGACATTAATGCCTGAAAAGAATTATTAATTTATGTTTGGGGCACACATTGTATAATTTTGTGACATAACAACCAAAGGGACAGAGCTGTAAAGAAATAGAGTTTTGTATGTTATTGAAGTTAAGGTTGCATAAATTCAAATTAGTGTTACAACTTCGGCATGTTAAATGTAATCCCCATGGTAACCACAGAGAAAAAATAGCTATGAAATACACATGAAAGTAAATAAGAAGGGAATTTAAAGAGTTCACTGCAAAAAAAAAAAAAAAAAAAAAATCAGCCAAGCACAAAAGAAGACTGCAAGGCAGGTAATGAAGGTCAAAAATGTTATATGGCATATAGAAAACATACAGCACAAGGACAGAAGTTAAGTCCTCCATCAGTAATTACTTTAACTATAAATGAATAAGAGAGTCACAAAAACACAAAAACATATGATTCCACTTATATGAAGTACTTAGTGTAGTCAGAATCCTAGAGACAGAAAGAATGGTGGTCGTCGGGACTGGAGGGAAGGAGAAATGGGGAGTTATCGTTTAATTAGAGTTTCAGTTTTGTAAGACAAAAGTCATGGAGATGATGGTAATGATAATTGCATAACATTATAAATATATTTAACAGCATACTTAAAAATAACTAAGATAGTAAATTTTGTTGTGTATTTTACTGCAATAAAAATTTTGAGGGGTGCCTGGGTGGCTCAGTCAGTTGATTGTCCGACTTCAGCTCAGGTCATGATCTCGCACTCCATGAGTTCAAGCCCCGTGTCGGGCCCTGTGCTGACAGCTCAGAGCCTGGAGCCTGTTTCGGATTCTGTGTCTCCCTCTCTCTCTGCCCCTCTCCTGCTCACGCTCTCTCTCAATGTCAAAAATGAATAAATGTTAAAAAAATTTTTTTAAATAAATACAAAAAATTTTTGAAAAAAAAATGTTTAATGCAGCAATGGCTATGAAAGCCAAGTATTGGAAGCAACCTAAACGTCAACTGCCTAACATTTTTAGACCAAGACGATCCTTGAATAAGATGGGTTTGAACTGCGTGGGTGCACTTATATATAGATTTTTTTTGATAAATACAGTAATGAAAATGTATTTTCTATTCTTTATGATTTTCTTAATAACATTTTATTTTCTCCTAGTTTACTTTATTGTAAGAATACAATACATAGTACCTATAACATACAAAATATGTATTACTCAACTGTTTATGTTATTGGTAAGGCTCCTGCTCAACAGTAGGCTATTAGTAGTTAAGGTTTGGGGGAGTCAAAGTTATATAAAGGGACTCCTGGGTGGCTCAGTCATTCAAGTGTCCGACTTTGGCTCAGGTCATGATCTCACAGTTTGTGAGTTCGAGCCCCACGTCGGGCTCTGTGCTGACAGCACAGAGCCTGGAGCCTGCTTCGTATTCTGTGTCTCCCTCTCTCTCTGCCTCTCCCCCGTTTGTGCTCTGTCTCTCTGTCTCTCTCTCCCAAAAATATAAGCATTAAAAATATTTTTTAATTAAAAAAAGTTATATACAGATTTACAACTGCCTGGAGGGTCAGTGCTCCAACCTCGCATTGTTCAAGGGTCAACTGTACTTTATTACTATATTTCATAATGGAACATTAAACAACAGATAGAATGCTTACCAAAATATAATTATGAAGATCATATAGAAAAGTGGGAAAATATAAAATTTTAATATATATTAATAGTTGCTAATTACAAAAACATATGTGCTAGAAATTGTTTTTATTTTTTTGCATTTAATCCATTATATACACTAAATCTTCACCACAGCATGACACTTTAGGAATTTTTTTATCAGAAGAGAAAATCAAGAGGGGTGCCTGGGTGGCTTAGTCGGTTAAGCAGCCGACTTCGGCTCAGGTCATGGTCTCGCAGTTTGTGATTTCAAGCCTGCATCGGGCCCTATACTGACAGTTCAGAGCCTGGAGCCTGCGTTGGATTCTGTGTCTCCTTCTCTCTCTGCCCCTCCCCTGCTCATGATCGCTCTCTCTCTCTCTTTCAAAAGCAAATAAACATTAAAATTTTTTTTAAAAAAAAAGAGAAAATCAAGGGACAGATTAAATGACTTTCACAAGACCAAGGAGTTAATTAGGGATGCAAAATAGTTTGGTTCCAAAGTGCAGTATTTTACTGTACTGCTATTATGTAAAACAAACTATATGCATATGTTATAAACTCGAAGGTAAAAGATAACATGCAAACATTAAATTGGCTATGTTAAGAGAATAGGATCATGTGACTTAATTTTTACTCTTTAAAAAAAATTTCTTTTAATGTTTTTATTTATTTTTGAGAGAGCAAGAGAGAGACAGAGGATGAGTGGGGGAAGGGCAGAAAGAGGGAGACAGAATCTGAAAAAGGCTCCAGGTTCTGACCTGTCAACACAGAGCCCAATGCAGGGCTCGAACTCCAAGATCTTGACCTGAGCTGAAGTCAGATGCTTAACTGACTGAGTCACCCAGGTGTCCCCATTTTTACCCTTTTTGTAACATGTACTCATTGAGAAAAAAGTGGAAAATACAAATGAGCAAAAAGAAAATTAAAGTTAACTGTCATCTCAGTCCCCCTAGATTTAATCACTGTTACGTTGTTTCCTATTTAAAAACTTCTTTTACTGTTATTTCACCATGTTTTCTAATTAGAATAATAAAATAGATGCATACTACGCATGATAATAAGCCAAGGTAAACAGTGGAAAATTCAGTTATAGTTTCCTCAAGGAGCATAATAGACAGTCATAAAGATTAACAGGGCTTACAATGTTTAAATGTTAAACAGAACTCTATTAATAGCTGGTATTTATTAATCATCTATATGTGAAGCACTTTTCTTTTTTTTAATTTTATTTAATGCTTATTCATTTTTGAAAGAGAGAGACAGAGCACAAGCAGGGGTGGGGCAGACAGAGAGGGGGACACAGAATATGAGGCAGGCTCCAGGCTCTGAGCTGTAAGCACAAAGCCTGACACTGGTCTTGAACTCATGAACCGCGAGATCATGACCTGAGCCGAAGTTGGACACTCAACCGACTGAGCACCCCAACAACAGGCACCCCATTGAAGCACTTTTCTTTTGATGACTCTGGAGAAAGTTTCAGCCGCCTCTCAGTTTTTCTAATCCCTCCTTTAATTCTGCCAATAAGGAGGAATGCTAATATAAATGAAAAGGAAGGTAAGGGTATTTACTGAATCATAGAACCCTTACAAATTTCTCTTCCAAGACTTTGGCACGAGGACAGTCCTGCATCTGCTCTTGCTTAGGCTACTCCTATGGTTAGGGTAGGTTAACTGCTACAACAAAACACCCCAAAACCTCAGACTCTCAGTAAGTTTCTCACTTATGTAACAGTACAAAATAGCCATGCCTAGTTGAGGAGCTGTGTTACAAAACAGGACTTCCAGTTAGGGAATGGAATGTCTGTTTAGAAGCTAGGTCTGGAAACAGCTTAATCATTTCTGCCTGTTTCATTAGTGAGAATTCAATCACAGTAGACCCACATAACCACAGGGGATGTTTAGAAATGTAAACTCGTAGCATGCCAAGAAGGAAAAGAAAATGGGGTTTGTTGTAGAGGTAAGTGGTAACAGTAACTACATATGTCTTAGGCTGGCCTGGGAGGAGTGGATGGATTATGCTATGTTCTAGGTTTAGGATGAACAATTTCCTTTTGCTGGTATTCTTCAAATTTGTCTTTCTTCATCATCAGAATTGTGAAAATAAGGTTAGGGATAAAAGAAACTACTCACTTGTTTTGTTTATAATCCACTAAAATATATCAGTCCAAGATGTAGGCTCAGTACAAACCAAGCTAATTGGATTCCTTGTCTAGAATATCTAGATACAAAGAAATAAATCAACTTTTTTTTAATGAGCTACCAAAAGGTTGTCTCTGTGACATTCTTTGTCACAGAGAAGAGCCTGAGAAAATGAGGCTAAAACATAGACTCTGAGTCAAACGAAAAGCAAAGAATCCTGATACTGCTCAGTTTCTCATGTAGTCGTGAAATAAAAATAGAAGGCGCTCCTTCTCATTCTTTAGGGAAAAAAATATTTTAAAAAATATTAACTTTCTCTTTAAGAATGAAAGTTAGCTTCTTACCAGTAAAATTTGTTAGCTAGATAGAAAGCCAAAAGAAACACATTTTTGTTTAACAACTTACTTTTCACAAGATAAAAATTTTCTTTGTGAAAATAAAGTTACTAGTTTACTTTTCTGTTACACAAATGAAGACTTTAAAGATTTTATTGCTTCAAATGTTTGTGAAAAATTATTTACCTAATTTAAAAAGTCACAAAATAATAATTCTGAAAATTAGATAGTTTTACATTGTATCTGTTTGTGTAAATTATGCAACAGTAAGCCTCAGCTTTTTTTTTAATGCATTGAACTCTAGAAACTACAGTTTTAACTATTTTGTTCTCTTCCTACTACAAGTAAAAATTTAATAAAATGATTTTAAACAGTTTTTGCCCCTAGAACCCAAACACAATGCAATGCGTTTTGTTTCATTAAACTTTTCTTCCTCACAGTTAACTCAAAGTTAGTTTCACCTAGGTCTTCTCTGGCTTCAGTTACATGAGCAAGGTTTTTGTTTTTGTGGTTTTGTTTTGTTGTTGTTGTTGTTGTTTTTAGGTTAAGTAGATAAGGTTTCTGTCCTTTGCAATGGAAAGAATTTTGACAAAACAGCACTTGCTTGATCTCATTCTCCATTCATAGGGCCTTCCTCAAGTCATCAGAGGGTGACTGGGACAAAGCAGGATTCTAGATGTTGAGTCTCAGACAAGCAGCATCACCCAATTTCAAAATGACTGGCAGCCTTTTTCTTTAATCCCCACAATAATCCTGCAAAATATTGTTACCCCATATAGTATTCTTAATGCCCTCCTCAAATCTCCTAAATATGTCCTATTCATGTTATAGATAATGTTGTCCTAATGTATGTACCTGTAACTTTCCAACTTAACAGCTTTCTCTTGGCTAGCCTGGGTAGGCCAGAAGTGCTGTGGAATCCCTAGAAGTAGCCCCTCAGCCATGATGAAAGAGAGTTAAGAAATAAGTACCATTCTGTACTCATACAACCATTCTGTTTTTCACTTTCAGTATTCAATAAGTTACATGAGATATTTAACACTTTGTTATAAAATAGGCTTTGTGTTAGATGATTTTGCCCAACTATAGGCTAATGTAAGTATTCTGTGCACATTTAAGGTAGGCTAGGGTAAACTATGATGTTCAGTAGATTAGCTGTGTTAACTACTTCTTTTAAATTAAATTTTTAATTTTAATTCCAGTATTGTTAACATACAGTGTTATATTAGTTTCAGGTGTGAAGTATAGTGATTCAATAATTCTGTTCATTACTCAGTGCTCTTCATAATAAGTGTACTCTTTAATCCCCATCAGTTATTTTATTGATCCCTCACCCAACTCCCCTCTGGTAACCATCAGTCTGTTTCTTGGTGGGGATGGGGGGAGAAAAGAGTCTGTTTCTTGGTCTGTCTCTCTTTTCTCCTTTACTCATTTAGTTTCTTAAATTCCACATATGAGCAAAATTATAGGGTATTTGCCTTTCTCTGATTTATTTAGCTTAGCATTATGCTCTCTATCTCCATCCATGTTGTTGCAAATGATAAGATTTCATTCTTATTGGGGTGCCTGGGTGGCTCAGTCGGCTGAGCATCCAACTCTTGATGTCTCCTCAGGTCATAATCCCAGCGTCACGAGATCAAGGCCCACATTGGGCCCCACCCTGAGTGTGCAGCCTGCTTGAGATTCTCTCTCCCTCTTCCCATCTTCCCCACTCATGCTCTTTCTCTCTCTCTCCAAAGTAAAAAAAAAAAAAAAAAAAAAAAAAAATTAAGACTTTATTCTTTTTTATGGCTGAATAATATTTTATTGTGTATAGATACCACACCTTCCTTATCCATTCAACAAAACTAAAAGGCAGCCTACTGAATGGGAGAAGATATTTGCAAATGACATATCCAATAAAAAGTTAGTTGAAAATGTATAAAGAACCGATACAACTCAACATCCAAGTAAACAAATAAACCAGTAAAAAAATAGGTGGGAGACATGAACAGACATTTCTTGAAGGAAGACATACACATGGCCAGCAGACACATAAAATGATGCTCAACATCACTAACCATTGGGGAAATGCACATCAAAACTACAATGAGATATCACCTTATAACTGTCAGAATGACTAAATTAGAAACACAAGAAACAAGAGTTGGTGAAGATGTGGAGAAAAAGGAACTCTCTTGCACTGTTGGTAGGAATGAAAACTGGTGTAGCCACTGTGGAAAACAGTATGGAGGTTCCTCAAAAAATTAAAAAATAGAACTACCCCTTGATCCAGTAATCACACTACTGGGCATTTACCCAAAAAATTCAACAACACTAATTCAAAGGGATGCATGCACTCTTACATTTATTGCAGCATTATATACAATAGCTAAATTTGGAAGCAGCCCAAATGTCCATCAATAAATGAATGGGTAAAGAAGATGTGGTATAAACTGCTTTTTGGATTTACGTTATTTTAAATTCATATTGGATTTATCGGGATGGGACCCTATTAAAAATTGAGGAAGATCTGTAGAGGATTACTGATCTTGGCTCTGGTTTATATTTAACAGAGCTCTCCCCTTCCTAATGGAGAAACAGTAGGAATGGTACATGAATTTCAGTTTTTAAGCTAGCATCTAAAACAAAATTGCCCTGCTTTCTAACTCCAATGAAAGTTACTAATGACCTTATTACCTATAAATCCTGGGTTGTATAAAAGCATTACATAAAAAAGAATTTAAAAATTTTTTTTCTAATGTTTATTTATGAGAGAGAAGAGAGAGAGACAGAGTGCAAGTGGGAGAGGGGCAGAGAGAGAGAGAGAGACATAGAATCTGAAGCAGGCTCCAGGCCTGACGGCAGGGCTCAAACCCACAAACCATGAGATCATGACCTGAGCTAAAGTCCGGCACTTATCTGTCTGAGCCAACCAGGTGCCCCTATAACAAAGAATTTTTAAGTGGAATTATTTCTTTTTAAAAATCATTACCAAGGCATGTGGGTGGCTCAGTCAGTTAAGCGTCCAACTCTTGATTTTGGCTCAGATCATGATCTCACAATTTGTGGGATTGAGCCCCATGCTGGGCTCTTACTGACAGCACAGAGCCTGCTTGAGATTCTCTCTCTCCCTGTCTCTTTGCCCCTCCCCCGCTCTTTCTCAAAATAAACAAAATTTTTTTATTATTATCATAATTCCAGGGCAACATGACAAATACACAAACCAGTGTCTGTGATATTTTATTATCACAGTGATTAAAGTGAGAGCCATAAATTATCATTATCTCTTAGGAATGCATGAAAAGAGACATGACATGCAATTCTCTTTTATCCGGTTTCAATTATGTAAGTACATTATAAATTTTCAGTTTTTATTATGAGTACACTGTTCAGAATTTAATTGCACCTGTAAAAACTTTTAAAGCTGTTATTTTGTCCATAATTTCATATGCTCCTATCATCATTAGTGCCTGAGTTAGTTGGTCTGTTAAAGCAGCTGTAGTTAGTGACAGGTTGTTACTTTCTGTTCTCCACCTATTAAGTGCTTGGCGGACTCTCTCACTTAATGAAACAGTGCTGAAAATTTTAAAGATAATATTATTTTAATGACCAATTAAGAACATTGTTTTAAGTTACTTCAATATTACTCCCCTACATTTTCAAACCAATTTACCTGATTGAAGTGAGGATTAAATTAATTGATGAAGAACGTTTATATAAAATTTAGCACAGAGCTTGGCAAATAGTAAATGAACGTTAGCCCCATGCCAACCTTCATTTCCTGGTAGGAAATCAATTCAATTAACATTCAGTTCTAAGAGAGATTTACTCAAGATCTCAAAACAATAATTGTGGGTTATTTATTCTCAGGCAGTGTATTACTGCTATAGTACTACATGCTTAATAATTTAATCGCATGACACTCTCTTAGTTAAATGTATCTATTTTACCAGTGGAGAAACTGAAGCACCTGTAAGTTAAGGGACTTATACAAGGTCACAAAACTCGTTGCGATTTAAAGCCAAGAAGTTTGCCTTGAGAGCCCTTACTCTTAACTACTCTACTCACATGATTCGCAAATACATAGTAAACTAAAATCAGAGTCTTTTACAGCAAATTAGAATTCATGTTAATATGACTGTTTCAAAACCTTATAATATCAGTATGATATAAATCAACATGAGAATAAGCTTATACCACATATTGTCACTCATACATACCTCTTTGTAGGCATATCTGTTTCTGAGATTGCCAGGCTTAGTTTTTGACACAAAAAATTAAAATTTGTTTCAGTGATATTTTTGGCAACTATGTTGAAGATCTTCTCTAGGATTTTCTCTACATTTGAACATAAAAGAAAATATAAGCCATCTCTTTTGAAAAATATACTCTACTTCGGGTTAATATTAAATCTGGGTTCCTTATCCTGTGCTCCTATCAAATGTCCATGTCAAGTAAAATTGAAAAGAAGATGCAGACCTAATTTACAAACTGAAATTTGAATCATTTGTTCTATTTTTTCTAAAATCTGAATAACCTACAACATAAAATGGCCATTTAAAAGTATATTATAAGTAACCTCAAAGTGATTTTGAAACCCTTTCTTTAATCCTTTCACGGTTTGAAATGAATTTAACTCTTTCCTTTGATTCTGGCTTCTTAATGGGCTTCTTCATGTACCATAATGTACCACATCTACTACAGATATAGTGTGTATATGTATATTTTATATTCAAATGATTTATTTAATGAATGCTAGCTTAGATGTAAGTAGAGAGTTTTTAGGTTTTTTTTTTTTTTTTTAAGCTTCTAACTATCTTGGACTAGATTTATTTTGTTGACTAAGGTACTTTGGGAAGTTTCAAGAACTATCAATCTCCCACCCCTCTATAATCATCTCAATCCCTCAGGCTAGATTGTATGCTAATGCTATAAATGAAAATCCAATATCCTAAGCAAAATCATAAGGAAGAAACCCCATGTTCTTTTAATTGGGGAATAAATACATTTCTCATGACAATTTCCTCTCTACTGTCCCTGGGTGCCTGCAGTATGAAGGCCCCTTGAACATAGAAAGGAAAGGGGCACCTGAGTGGCTCAGGCAGGTAAGTGTCCAACTTGGGCTCAGGTCATGATCTCATGGTGGTTTGTGAGTTCAAGCCCCGTGTTGGGCTCTGTGCTGACAGCTCAGAGCCTGGAGCCTGCTTTAGATTCTGTGACTCCCTCTCTCTGCCCCTCACCTGCTCGCACTCTGTCTCTCTCTCTCTCTCTCTCTCTCTCTCTCTCAAATATAAACATTAATTTTTTTTAAAAGGAGACAAATGACTAGGGTTCTCTCATTTTTGCTGACTTTGATCTGTTGCCATTTCCCATTGCACTTTCCCCATTGAGGATAGAATGACATGAGTCCTCCCTCCTTGGGAACTTGAGTAACAGAATTTTAGCAGGGAAGTTCAATTGTGTAACTATACAGCCCTTCTCTAAAGTACTGTATTCCTAACAGGAGTACTTTATGGATCCTTGGAAACTTCTAAAATTTATTTTATAGAAATAGTTACCACAAAATATTCCTTTTTAATGAAAATAATTAGGAGAAACAACTTGCTTAGCAAGTTAGAAAAAACAGCTACTGTGACTTTTAATTTTATCTCTTAGGTTCCTTCCATCAGTGAGGCCCAAATCTTGCAAAAACTTCTGACTGGTAGTGATGCATATGGATGTATATTGTGGCTTAAAGATACTGTATATTTTTAGTGACCCTACCACTAGATTATGAGATTATGCTGATGCAAGCTTCTGATTACACAGACAGGGAACATAGTAGAATGATTTGGGTGGAGAGTTTTGTATATTCCCTTTCCCCAAATCTGGATCAGTACTTATTAAATTGATTTAATACTTCTTAACTACTGCGTTGAATTGGAGGACCAAAATCTGAATCCAGTCTAAGGACTGGCTATAAGAAACAAAGTCAGAGTCCTAGCAAAAAGCTTAGTTGTTGGGAATCTAGCCCCAAGGAAAAAATTGGACAGTGAAACTTCCATCCCAGAGGCTTGGAGAAACCAGTCTCCATCTGGTCCAGTGGAAAGACACTTAAAGAAAATGGACCTTCTGTGTGAAATAATCAGGGACAACCAAAGGAATGCTTAAGGACAAAGAATGAAGACTACCCACAGACTGCAGATAGGTGATCATAGTGGGCCAAAACCTGATTGGTTTCAATGGAAAGATGGAAGGACTTTCTTCAAGGCCAGATGAGAGTTTTAGAGCAACTATTTATGGTGATACAGATCAAAACCAGTGAATAAATTTTTGTGTGGAATATCTAAGTTTGGCCACAACCATAATGAAAAACCTGTTGAAGGGCATTGAGGCCAACAGGTGGAAAGCAGCCCAACCCTCCACTTGGGTTTGCCTGTTTTCAATGGTTTAGTTTGTGTGGACACAGATTAAATAATATGAATTATCAAAATAAACTCCTAACCTTCAGAAAAGGGAAGATAATGAATATTTTCATGCCTATGCCAGATTGAAAACCTCTAATGAAAGCAAACTATTTTCTAATTTATAGATTATACTAGAAAATGACATGTAAACTAGTCAATCACTCACTTATCACTTACTTATCACTTATCTGCCCTCTCTAGATAGTGTGCAATCGTATAGAGTTGTTTTCCTTTACAGATTTCCATTGGAGGTCTTAGCAAAGTGTTATCATCAAAATTTATCTCCTTCAGTGAAAAAAGGTTGTGTATACCCCTAGGCAGATATGTCAGATTATTTCCTAGTAGAAAAAAATTATAATTGAATTATACCTTTCTGTATAAAGAAAAATATGAAGATAAACAACTACTTATGGAGCATTTACTGTGTCTCACTGGCACAGTACCAGAGGACCCTCACAGTCCTGGCAGATGTAAATTCTTACTGAAGTCCACTTGCTAGGCATGAAAAGGAGGATGTATAGAAACTGAGCTGTGGTTCCATTCTCTCAGAGGATGGAAAAATAAGTTAAGACGCTGTCCTCTTATAGTACGGGAAAGGATTTTACAGAGTAAGTGTGATGGTAATTTTTTAAGGATAATTAGATTGTTTAGAATAATTTCAGATTTACAGCAAGTTGCAGAAATTGTAGAGAATTCTTGAATATAGATTCCTCATCCAGATTTAGTTTCCCCTAATGTCATCATCTCACATTATCATATTATATTTGTCAAAACTAGGAAACTAACATTGGCACATTACTATTAAACTTCAGACAGTTTTGGATTTCATTAGTTTTTCTATCGGTGTCCTTTTTCTGTTCCAAAATCCATGCCAGGATAACACATTGCATATAGTTATGTCTTCTTAGTCTCCTCTGGTCTGAGACAGTTTCTCAGTCTTTCCTTGTTTTTCATGATCTTGACAGTTTGAATAGTACCGACTAGGTATTTTGTAGAATATTCCTTAGTTTGAATTTACCTGATATATTTTCTCATGATAACACTTGGGTTATGGGGTTTTTTGGAAAGAATGCCACAGAAGTGAAGAACTCTCATCACATCACAGCAAAGGTACCTAATACCTGTATGACATCACTAGCGATGTTAAGCTTGATCCCACAGCTAAATTAGTGTCTTGCCAGGTTTCTCCAATATAATGTTTTCATTCTTTTCTTGTCCATACTCTATTTTTTTGGAACTGAGTTCCAAACTAAGCTAAGTCTAGTCCACCATCAAGGAGTGCGAATTAAACTCTAATTCCCTAAATATGTTTTCAACATCACCTTACTCAATATAAACTGAACATAAAAAGTAAAATTGTGGTAACTGACAAGGTAAGAATTTGTAATCATTTAGAGAGGAACTGGCCTAAAGTTTGCCTTTATTTATACATTTATAGTTATATTATTTATAGTCATAAATAAAGAAACCTGTTCCTTTTAATGAAGAATGGCATTCAGAAACCAAGATCTGGGGGCACCTGGGTAGCTCAGTTGGTTGAGCATCCAACTCTTGATTTTGGCTCAGATTGTGATTTCATGGTTGTGGGATAGCTGTGCACTGGGCATGGAGCCTGCTTGAGATTCTCTCTCCCTCTCACTCTGTCCCTCACTCCCTTGCTTGTGCATGCTCTCACTTTCTCTCTCTCAAAAAAAGAAAGAAACCAAGATCTGGAGATCTGGATACTAGTTTTGCTCATTGCTTTTGGGAATGGGTATGTGCAGATAGATGTACAAATACATACCTACATATGTATATGGGGTTTTATAAACATTGTAAGCCCATAATTATAAAATATAATGTTTATGCGTATGTATAATAAATATAAGTCACAACATATAGTATTTAGGGTTTGACTTTAATTTAGCATAATACATTAGAGATTTATTGGTGTCTATTGACATACCAATAGTTTGTTCCTTTTTATTAATGAGAAGTATTCCATTATATGGATGTGATAATTTATCCATCCACTAAATAAGTGATGTTTAGAATGATTCCACTTGTTGGCAATAATGAATAAAACCACTCTATATATTTGTACTCAGTTTTTTATTGAATCTAAATTTCATTTCACTTAAAAGTGTAGTTGGAGTGTGAATGATGGGTTGTATGGTAAATATACATATAACTTTATAAGAAATTATGAAACCGTTTTCTAGAGTGTGTACCCTTTTGCATTCCTACCATCAGTGTATCAGAGTTCCAGGTGTAGTACTTGGTACTGTCAGATTTTAATTTTAGTTATTCTAATACAAAGATCTCATTGTAGATTTAGTTCATATTTCTCTCATACTAATGATATCATTATATTTTCTTATGCTTATTTGCCATTCATATACATTCTTTGTAAAGTGTTCACAATTTATGCCAATTTTTCTTTTTTTTTCAAGTTATTATTTAAATTCCAGTTAGTTAACATACAGTATAATATTAATTTCAGGTGTGGAATTTAGTGGCTCATCACTACAAGTGCCCTCCTTAACCCATCACCCACTTAACCCATCCCTCACTCATCTCCCCTCTAGTAACCTTCAGTTTATTCTCTATAGTTAAGAGTCTGTTTCCTGGTTTACCTCTTTTCCCCGCTATGTTCATCTACTTTGTTTTTTAAATTCCACATATG
Organism: Panthera leo; assembly: GCF_018350215.1. Classification (NCBI taxonomy): domain Eukaryota; kingdom Metazoa; phylum Chordata; class Mammalia; order Carnivora; family Felidae; genus Panthera; species Panthera leo. Next base: position 94,511,803 of record NC_056680.1, read on the forward strand.
AGTGAAGTCACATGGGATTTGTCTTTCTTAGACTTATTTCACTTAGCATAATACTCTCTAGATCCATCCATGTTGTTGCAGATGGCAAGATTTCTTTCTTTTTTATGGCTGAGTAATATTCCATTGTATATATGTCCCATATATTCTTTATCCATTCATCAGTTGATGGAAATTTTGGTTCTTTCCGTAACTTGTATGCCAATTTTTATTGAGTTAACTGCTCAGTGTTGACTTTTGACAATTATTTTTTATATATTCAGCAAATATTTTCTTCCAGTCTGTGGCTTTTCTTTTCATTCTTTTAACAACACTTTTTGAAGAGCAGAGGTTTCTAATTTTGATGAAGTTCAATTTATTAATTTTTTAAGGATTGTGATTTTGGTGTTATATCTAAGAAATCTTTGCCAAGGTTACAAAGATTTTCTTCTATGTTTTTATCTAGCAGTTTTATAGGTTTAGCTTTTACATTTAGATCTGTGATTCATTTTGAGTTGATTTTCTTATATGGTATGTGGTGTGGATCAAAGTTTTATTATTGTTGCAGTTTATCTTGTTTTTTGGCTTCTGGTCATCTAGTTGCTCCAGCACCATTTGTTGAAAATACCATCTTCTCTGTTGAATTACATGTGCATATTTGTCAAAAATCAATTGACCATATATGCATGGGTCTATTTCTAGCCTATGTATTGTGTTCTACTGATCTATGTCTGTTATTTTGCCAAGACTACACTTTACTACCATAGCCTTTCATAAGGCTTAAAATCAGGTTTCAGGAGTCCTTCAACTTTGTTCCTTTTTCAAAATAATCCTAAAATTTGTATGAATTACAAAAGACCCCAAATAACCAAAGCAATCTTGAAAAATAAAAATACAGCTGGATGTATCACAATTCCAGACTGCAAGATATATTACAAAGCTGTAGTAATCAAAACAGTATGGTACTGACCCAAAAATAGATACATAGATCAACAGAATAGAATAAAAAACCCAGAAATGAACCCACAATTATATGGCCAATTAATTTTTGACAAAGCAGGAAAGAATATTAAATTGGCAAAAGAATGTCTCTTCTACAAATGGTGTTGGGAAAACTGGACAGCAACATGCAAAAGAATGAAACTGGACCACTTTCTTACACTATACACAAAAATAAATTTAAAATGGAATAAAGACCTAAATGTGAGACCTGAAACCATAAAAATCCTACAAGAGAACACAGGCAGTAACTTATTTGACATCAACTGTAGCAACTTCTTTCTAGATATGTCTCCTAAGGCCAAGGAAACAAAAACAAAAAGAAACTATTGGGACTTCATCAAAATAAAAAGCTTCTGCACAGTGAAGGAAACCATCAGCAAAACGAAAAGGCAACCTATGGAATGGGAGAAGATATTTGCAAATGACATATCTGATAGTTAATATTCAAAATATATAAAGAACCTAGGAAACTCAACACCCCAAAAATTAATAATCCATTTTAAAAATGGGCAGAAAACATGAATAGACATTTCTCCAAAGAAGACATACAGATGACAAACTGACACGTGAAAAGATGCTCAACATCACTGATCATCAGGAAAATGCAAATCAAAACTACAATGAGATATCCCCCCACACCTGTCAGAATGGCTAAAATCAACAACGCAAGAAACAACAGGTACTGGCAAAGATGTGGAGAAAGGGGAACCTTGTGCACTATTGGTGGGAATGCAAATTGCTGCAGCCACTCTGGAAAACAGCATGGAGGTTCCTCAAAAAGTTAAACATAGAACCTTATGATCCAGCAATTGCACTACTAGATATTTATCCAAAGAGTAAAAAAATATTAATTCAAAGGGATACATGCATCCCAATGCTTACAGAAGCATGATCAACAATAGCCAAATTATGGAAACAACCCAAATTTCCATCGACTGTTGAATAAAGAAGATGTGATACATGTAATACAATGGACTATTACTCAGCCATAAAAAGAATGAAATCTTGCCCTTTGCAATGACATGGATGGAGCTAGAGAGTATTACGGTAAGTTAAGTAAGTCAGTCGGAGAAACTGACTTCACTCATACGTGGAATTTAAGAAACAAAACAAAAGGGGAAAAAATAGAGAGAAAGGCAAACCAAGAAACAAATTCTTAAATATAGAGAACAAACTGATGGTTACCAGAAAGGAGGTAGGTAGGGGGGTGTGTTAAATACGTGATGGGGATTAAGGAGTGCACTTGTAATGAACACCAGGTAATGTACGGAAGTGTTAAATCACTATATTCTACACCTAAAACTAATATTACATTTTATGTTAACTAAGTGGAAAATAGTATGAGATTGGCATAGGTTCAACATATAGACAAATGGAATAGAATTCAGAGTCCAGAAATAAATCCATATATTATGGCCAATTAATTTTTTCTCTAATTTATTTATTTTTTATAATTTACATCCAAGTTCATTAGCACATGGTGCAACAATGATTTTAGGAGTAGATTCCTTAAGCCCCTTACCCATTTAGACCATCCCCCCTCCCACAACCCCTCCAGCAACCCTCTGTTCTTTATATTTAAGTCTCTTATGTTTTTTCCCTCTCCCTGTTTTTATATTATTTTTGCTCCCCTTCCCTTATGTTCATATGTTTTGTATCATAAAGTCCTCATATGAGTGAAGTCATATGATATTCATCTTTCTTTGACTGACTAATTTCGCTTAGCATATGCCCTCTAGTTCCATCCACGTAGTTGCAAATGGCAAGATTTCATTCTTTTTGATCGCCGTGTAATACTCCAGTGTGTGAGTGTGTGTGTGTGTGTGTGTGTGTGTGTGTGTGTGTGTGTGTGTTTATACCACATCTTCTTTGTCCATTCAACCATCGATGGATATTTGGGCTCTTTCCATACTTCGGTTATTGTTGATAGTGCTACTATAAACATTGGGGTGCATGTGTTCCTTTGAAACAGCATACCTGTATTCCTTGGGTAAATACCTAGTAGTGCAACTGCTGGGTCATATGGTAGCTATATTTTTAATTTTTTGAGGAACCTCCATACTGTTTTCCAGAGTTGGCCAATTAATTTTTAACAAGGGTACTCAGATCATGCAAAGGGGAAAAATAATCTTCAAAAAATGGTGCTAGAATAACTACAAATCCACATGCAAAAGAATCATAGTGGATCTCTTACCTCACACCAAATATAAAAATTAACTCAAAATGAATTAATAACTTAAAGAGATGTTTTTATTTTATTTTTGAGAGAGAGAGAAAGAGAGACAGAGCATGAGCAGGGGGGCAGGGTGGGTGCAGAGAGAGGGGGAGACACAGAATGTGAAGTGGGCTCCAGGCTCTGAGCTGTCAGCACAGAGCCCGACGCAGGGCTCGAACTCATGGAGTGTGAGATCATGACCTGAGCTGAAGTTGGACACTCAACCAACTAAGCCACCCAGGCGCCCCAAACATAGGGAAAAATCCTAGTGATCTTGGATTTTGCTAATAGATTTTTAGTTATGACACCAAAAACGTAAGTAACAAAAAGAAAGACTAGATGATTGGAGTTCATGAAAATTTAAAAATTTTATGTATCAAAGGACATTATCCAGAATGAAAAGACAGTCTATAGAAAGGAAGTAATTAATTGTAAAACATATCTGATAAGGATCTAGTATTCAGAATATATAAGGGGCTCTTTCAACTCAGCAACAAAATAACCCAATTAAAAACCAATTTAAAAATGGGCCACGGACTTGAATAGACATTTCTCCAAAAAGATATGCTTATGGCCAACAAGCACCTAAAAAATATGCTAAACATCATTAGTCATTAGGGAAATTTCAATCAAAACCATTTCACATTCATTAGCATAACTGTAATCCAAAACTTGTAAAACAACAGATATTGACAAGGATATGGGGAAACTGCACTTGTTGTACATTGCTGGTGTGACTGTAAAATGGTGCTACCTCTGTGGAAAACAATTTGACAGTTCCTCAAAAAATTATACAAAATTACCATATGACACAGGAATTCTATCTCTAGGAATATGCCCAAAGAATTGAAAACATACTGAAATAAACACATGTGTGAACATGTTCATAGCAGCATTATTCACAATAGCCACAAGATGAAAGCAGCCCAAATGTCCATCAGACGATGAATGGATCATCAAACTGTAGTATATACATACAGTGTAATACTATTCAGCCATAATAGGAACTACTCATACAAGCTACAACATGGATGAAACTTGAAAACATTAAGTGAAAGAAGTCAATCCAGAAAAGTCATATATTATGCAATTCCATTTGTATGACACATCCATAATATTAGGCATCTTCATAGAGGTGTCCGCACATTGATGGTAACAAGAGGGAGAGGAGAGGGGAGAACAGAGAGTAACTGTTTAATAATGAGTAAAAGCTTCCTTTGGGGTTGATGAAATGTTTGGAACCAGATGGAGTGGTACATTGTAGTACTTTGTTAATGTGCTAAATGACACCAAAAATGTTCACTCTAAAATTGTTAATTTTATGTTGTGTGAATTTCACCTAAATTATAATAAAAAATACACTTAGGCACAACATAGTCAAACTGCTGAAAACCAAAGATGAGAACATCTTGAAAGCAACTAAACAAGAATAGTTCAACAAGAAGACAGAAAAAGAGTTAACAGAGGAGAGAAACAGAAAACAAGTGGTGAAATGGCTGATCTAAATCCAACTATACCAATAATTACATTAAATGTTCATTGACTGAATCCTCCAGTTAAAGGCAGGGATTGCCAGAAAGGATGAAAATCAAGGCCCAACTACATTTTGTCTACAAGGGATGTACTTTATTTTTTAATACTTAGCTAATCAGTTATTATTTTACTTAGAGAGGAGCAGAGAGATGAGAGAGAATCCCAAGAAGGCTCCATGCTGTCAACGCAGAACCAGATATGGGGCTTCATCTCATGACTTGAGCCAGAATCAAGAGTCAGAGGCTTAACCAACTGAGCTATCCAGGTGCCTGAAAGGGATATACTTTAAGTATAAAGACACAGATATGTTGAAAGTAAATTGATAGTAAAGATATACCATGTGAACAGTAAGGTTAACAAAACTGGAGTGGCTATCTTAATATTAGATAAAATACCCTTCAAGATAAAGATTATTACTGGAGATAAAGAGGGACATTTGGGGACTTCAGATGATAAAAAATTTATTAGAATTGAAAGTCATAATAATCATGTATGTGCATTTTCTTATAACAGTTCTTCAAAATACATGAAAAAAGTTGACAATGAAAGCAACAAATACACAATTACACAACCATAGTTTTGGATTTTAACACTATTTTCTAAAGCGTAACAAGATAATATACCAGTAAAGACAGAAGATTCCAACAAAACTATCAACCATCTGGACTTAATATGATATTCATAAAACACTGTAGCTAACATTTCAGAGTATATTTTTTAAAGAGTGTATAGTGTGTGATTGCACTATTGATGGGAATGTAAACTGGTGCAGCCACTCTGGAGAACAGTATGGAGGCTCCTCAAAAAATTAAAAATAGAATTACCCTATGACCCAGCAATTGCACTAAGTAGGTATTTTCCCAAAGGATACAAAAATATAGATTTGAAGGGGTACATGTACCCCAGTTCTTATAGCAACATTATCAACAATAATCAACAATAGTCAATAAATGGATAAAGAAGAGGTGGTATATATATACAATGGAATATTACTAAGCCATCAAAAAGAACGAAATCCTGCCATTTACAATCATGTGTTTGGAGCTAGAATGTATTATGCTAAGCAAAATAAGGCAATCAGAGAAGGACAAATCCCATATGATTTCACTCATATATGGAGTTTAAGAAATGAAGCAGATGAACATATGGGAAGGGGGGGATGGAGAGGAGAGAGGAAAACAAACCACAAGAGACTCATAAAATAGAAAACAAACTGAGGGTTGATGGAAGGAGGTGGGTGAGAGATGAGCTAGATAGGTAATGGGTAGGAAGGAGGGCACTTGTTGTGATGAGCATTGGGTGTTGAATGTAATTGATGAATCACTGAATTCTACTCCTGAAACCAATATTACACTGTTTGTTGACTAAAATTTGTATTAAAAAAAAGGGTGTATGGTGTGTTTATCAAGGTAGCCTATATGCTGAGCCATAAAGCTAGTCCAAATAAATTTAAAAGGATTAAAATCAGTTTTTTATCTGACCACAAGAAAAGAATTGCTTTTCTGCTAAATGTTTATCAACAGCAGAATATGAATAGCACTGAGAGTGAATTGTCCACAGCCACCCAGAGTAACATGAGTGAATTTCACAAACATAATGTTGAGTGAAAGAATCCAGGTATAAAAGAGTATATACTTCATGACTTCATTTAAGGCCCACTATTGGAAATCATGATAGTGTTTACCCTTGGTTGAGAGAAAGGGGAAAACTGGCTGGAATGGCATAAGAAAGGGTTTCTGGGAATGTCTTGTCTCTTGATCGAGGTTCTGAAATATGGGTTTGTTCAGTGTGTGAAAGTTCATTGAGCTGTATACTTAAAATATGTACTTTTAAAAAATTGAATTATAATTGACATATAACATTTTAGTTGCAGATGTATAACATGATGATTCAACATTTGTATATTGTAAAATGGTCAACATAATAAGTCTAATTAACATCCATCACAACACATAGTTACAGGGTGCCTGGGAGACTCAGTCGGTTGAGTGTCCAACTTCTTCTCAGGTCTTGAGGTTCATGAGTTTGAGCCCCACATTGGGCTTGCTGCTGTAAATGCAGAACCTGCTTTGGATCATCAGTCCCCCGCCCCCCACCTCTCTCTCTGCCCTTCCCTCGCTTGCCCTCTCTCTCTCAAAAATAAATAAGCATTTAAAAAAACACATAGTTACAAATTCGCAATGAAAATTTTTAGGATCTATTCTTTTAACAACTTTTAAATATACCAAAAATATTAACTATAGTCACCATGCTGTACATTACATCTCAGGACTTACTTATTTTGTAACTGAAAGTTTGTACCTTTTGTTACCCTTTATCCATTTTGCCCAGCTCCACCTGTGGCAACCATCAATCTGTTCTCCTTATCTATGAGTTCAGTTTTTAGATTCCACATGTAAGTAAAATCATACAGTATTTGTCTTTGTCTGGCTTATTTCACTTAACAAAATGTCCTCCAGGTCCATCTATGTAGTTGCAAATGGCAAAATTTCCTTCTTTTTATGGTTGAATAATACTCCATTGTGTGTGTGTGTGTGTGTGTGTGTGTGTGTGTGTGTACATGCCACATTTTCTTCATCCATCCATCCATTGATGGACACTTAAGTAAATAACGCTGCAATGAACATGAGGTGCACATATCTTTTTGAGTTACTGTTTTCTTTTCCTTCAGATAAATACCCAGAAATAGAATTGCTGGATTATATGGTAGCTCTACTTTTAATTTTAATCTCTTGAGACAGTATGTACTCTTTTTGTTATGTATATTATACTTTAATAAAAATGTTTTTAAATACGGGCAGCAACAAAGTGAGAGAGAGAGGCTATAAAGGTAGGAGTCCTTTCAGAGGCTGTTACATTAGTACGTGTAAGCAATTGTGCTATTTAAAATATTTAACAACTGGGGTGCCTGGGTGGCTCAGTCGGTTGAGCATCCAACTCCGGCTCAGGTCATGATCTCATGGTTTACGAGTTCGAGCCCCGCGTTGGGCTCTGTGCTGACAGCTCAGAGCCTGGAGCCTGCTTCAGATTCTGTGTCTCCCTCTCTCTCTGCCCCACCCCCATTCATACTCTGTCTCTCTCCCTCAAAAATAAACATTAAAAGGTATATTTTAAAAGGTATATTTAAAAATTTAACAACTTATTTGGCACAAGCACTGACCCATCAGAACAGACGCCAGCTGTAAACAACAGATAGAACAGTACTAGCTTAACTAGCTGTCTTACAGGTAGGAGAAGATGCAAACCTGCAGGGTAGAATTATCAAGGCCTGTAGAGAGAACTGTAAGGCAAGATAACTGTCCTTCTCCACGAGGACAACCACAGGCAGTTTACATGCCAATCTACTTCCTTTCATTTGTTATTTTGGCTTCTTGGAGAGAGGCTCCAACATCTGTTTAAAACCTATATTGCATCAGTTTTTGTGCTTAGTAGTTAACCGTTTAATCCTCACAAATCAAAGAGTAGATATCATTTCCATTTACAGATTAGGAAACAGAAGGTTAACATTAAAAAAAATTTCCTGTTGAAAGATGGAGCTAGAATTCTAAGGTCTGTTCCACTCCAAAGCCCATGCTATGAGCCCATGCTATAAATCCCTTTCATTGGTATATTACCTCACATTTGTGAAACTATTTTCATAAGTTTTATCTAATTATATTCCCACAAGTCTGTGAACAAGCAGAAGTTATAGCTTTCCCATCTTGCTGATGGTTCATAAGGGTTATCTTCCTAAATTTGCTAGTTTGTGACAGAGACGATTATTTCACAAGAGTATATGAACATCTTTTGCTTGAATAATGCTTTCACAGTATGCTACTTGCTTTCAAAGTCTCATTCAGTCTGTAAACAAATCTATAGCATGGATATTCCGGTTAGCTTCATTTTATAAATAGAGGAAACAGAGTAAATGACAAGACTCGAACTCACCCCTTCTAAGTTCAAACTTGGCAATAAAAGCTGGTGACTTGTAGCATGCCAGTTGCTTAGCGACTGTCACTTAGCTCCAAACCTACTTCTTTGCATTTCTTGACAGTTTTTCTTTTACTGTCACCCTGGCAACACTCAAACTCCATCAGCAACACGAACTGAAGTTTGTACTTGTCCCAACCCTCACAGAACTAGCGCTAGCGCGCGCGCAGTCTCTCCCACGCACGCGCGCACTCTCTTCTTCCTCTCTCTCCCTCCCTCTCTCTCTCTCTCTCTCCCTCCCCTCCCCCCCCCCCCCCCCCCCCCCCCCCCGCCTCCACCAACCTGAAGTGGCCAGAAGCTGAAACTCCTGCAGCAAGCTAAAACTCCCTCACTGTGAGATCATGACCTCCGCAGGTGCCGCTCCTGCACTGTGAGATCATGACTTCCGCAGGTGCCACTACCCGCCAATCAGTACTGCAGCCGCCAATCAGTACTGACTGCAACGCAGGTCATGATCTCACAATTCAGGAGTTTTTTTTTTGGGGGGGGGGGGGCAAGAGAGAGACCCCTTCCTTCAAGCTTCTGAGTGTTCATAATTCTGTCTTTTCTACTTTATTCTCTTACCCATAGGGTGGTTATTGCTTCCTGCCATTGCTACTTTACCATGAACTTTGAATTCTCTTTCACTCTTTCACTTCTGTAGTTAACAACATGTATATATACTTAGTTATTAAGTTGTGATTTCTGTCTCCTGGTTGGATCCTGACATATATTTTTCTAATTCTCATGTGGACCAGCAGAGAACAGGCAACACTTGCAGAAAAGTCTTTGATCTTCCCATTCTGTCTTGATTCAGTACCAGAAAGCCTCCAGAGAATTATGCTTCTGATGCGTCGTTGTATTTTCCAGTGGGTCAGAGGGCTCTTGTCAGCCTCTGATTTTTTTGTGTTGTATTTTCCAGTGGGTCAGAGGGCTCTTGTCAGCCTCTGATTTTTTTGTGTACAAATAGTAGTTGAGTGGAGTGTATCCTGCCCTTGGACAAACTAGGTAACCTTAAAATATAGAAAAACTTGGCCGAAACACAAAGGTTGAGCAAAAAAATTCAGTTGCCAGACTTTTTACAACTCACTTCAAGTTGTTGCAAAATTAGTAAAATGACTGATATGTACCCGCACAGCCAGCTTACTGGGAGTTTGGGAGGTTCAGGAGAAAAATGTCAGTTCCGTTATATCTAAGTATTGATGCATTACTGTACCTTTTACTGTGTTACTAGGACAATTGACCAAAAAAGATGACGTTTGTTGTTTTATTCTGAAAATCCTCTAAATCTAAGAAGATGCAGGGCTCTGGTTGTAAACACTACTTGCAACTGAAAGATAAAATTTCATAAATACAGTGGTTCATGTGTTTAGCTGGTACAACCACTGGAGATCAATTTGCCCAAATCTGGTAAAGTTGAAGATGTGTATACCTTCTGATGCAGCAATTCTACTTATAGCTATATGCACTAAAGGAACTCAAGCAGAGGTACACAAGGAACATGTACAGGATGTTTATAGTAGCAAACACATTGGAAACAACCTAACTGTCTACCAACCAGGTAATGGATTGTTATTTAATCATATAATTGAATATCATGTAGGATTTAAAGTGAATGAAATAAGTCTATGTATATATTAATATGGATTAATTTTAGAAATATGACAAATGAAAAAAGCAAATTTTAGAGTAGTAAATCACTATCATATAGCATGATAAGATTTAGTAAAATTTAAAAACTCAAAATAGTACTACTTGTTTATGGTTATATATATGTATGAAAATATGGAAGGAAAAAAGATACGTACCAATTTCAGTATAGTGGTTACTTCTAGTTTGGGTAGAAGGACAAAAGAAATTTCAACTCCATTATTTTATTTGTTAACAATTAAAAAATATATCGAGTAAATATCACAAAAATGTTAACATTCTTTATATCTGGGAGTAGGTACCTAGGTATTTATTATTTTCTGTAAGTTTTTCATAATAAATTTTCTGAAAGCATTTCATAATAAAAATTATTTTTTTAAGTTTATTTATTTATTTTGAGAAAGAGAGTACGAGTGGGGAAGGGCAGAGAGAGAGGGAGTGAGAATCCCAAGCAGGCTTCATGCTGTCAGCCTGGAGCCCAACGTGGGGCTCAAATCCCATGAACCATGAGATCATGACATGAGCCAAAATCAAGAGTTGGACACTTAAGTCACTGAGCTACCCAAGCACCACCATAATAAAAATTATTAAGAAAAATACCAATCTGGTATTTATTGTGCTTTGGAAAATCGTTTCTGATACCTTTAGAGTGAGTGATTTACTTTTTTGTTGTTATTTAATGATTTACTTTGTAGAAGACTATAAGGTATCTGAGTATTGTAGTGTACAGGGGTAGGATTAGGGGAGCCAGAAAGGAAAATACAGAAAATGCTGACCTAAGGTTGTGTAGGTAAGTTTGTGTAGAGGGAGAGATGAGGTCAGGTTCAGAAAGGGAAGAAATACTGAATGACTGGGTATAGACAGAGAGGACAGAAAAGAAATGAGAATATGTTCAAGGTGCCCAGTTTGGTTATAACGTCTTTCAGGAAAGCAACAGGACCTTATGCTGTGCTCTTATTTTCTGTACCTTGGATGTGCATTTCCTTCCAATGAGCGCTTAATGCATTATGTTGACTGCTGTTCTGTCTTGTCAGCAAAGTTTGCAACCTAGACACGAATACTCTACTTACTGATTATGCTTATTGATTACGCTTTACACTCGCCACTGAAATTTAGTTGCTGGAGATCATGTAAACAGAAAAAATGATGGCAGATAACGTATTTGATTGTTGTATGCATTTAAACTAACCAGACTTCTCAATTCCCCTATATTTCTTGGAATCTCTCTGATTACATTATTTGAGATATCACTAAAATCCACAATATATTTTGTGGCATCCAAGTGCCTCCCCGGTCTGACCAATTCTACCCATTCAACCCTATGGCTTATTAACCCACTTTCCTCACTCTCCCAGAACTTGATGTCCCTTACTATCCCTTTCTTCCCTCCCTAAAGTCTTTACCAACTTTTCTGTACCACATTTTATCTCTTTATTTCTGTTCTCATCAGCAGTGCTTTTTAAAGTCCCTTGGTGTATTTTCCTAGGATTTTTAAATGACATAATATACATTTTATACTTTTTGTGTACACATTCCCAATCATGATATATTTTGAGTAAATGCTCAGTAAACCCCTTTAGAATGGACTCACACAGGTTGGCAGTATAGCCTCAAAAAAGCATTGCAAAATAACAGGAATTAAGATACCTTGATATGGTGAAGAAGAAATACATGTATTCAGAGAAAATATGGCCATCACAAATGGCTTTTGAAACAAAGGAAGTTCTACAAGTGAACAAAAGAATTTTGAATTGAGAAATAACCAAACAAGGTAAATACTGAATATTGTGCTCAGTGTTCTTCCATATATAAAGGAAGCATAAAAGACAGTCCCTAACTTAAAGGGGATTAAAATTTAGTTCAGGAAACAAAATACACACATATGAAACCATCAGAAAAGAGTATTAAATGATAGGTAAACCCGTGCCAAAATAAAGGGTACAATAACAGATATGTGGAAGTTTAGAGAATGTATATCAGTACAAATCAAAGAACTAAAGGAAATCTTCATGTAGCAGATAGGACTTGAATGTCCCCTTAAAAATGAATAGGATTGAGGGCACCTGGGTGGCTCAGTTGGTTAAGCATCTACCTTTTGGTTTCAGCTCACGTCATAATCTCACACCACGTGGGATAAATAAATCCTTTTTTTTTTTTAATTTTTTTTCAACGTTTTTTATTTATTTTTGGGACAGAGAGAGACAGAGCATGAACGGGGGAGGGGCAGAGAGAGAGGGAGACACAGAATCGGAAACAGGCTCCAGGCTCCGAGCCATCAGCCCAGAGCCTGACGCGGGGCTCGAACTCACGGACCGTCAGATCGTGACCTGGCTGAAGTCGGACGCTTAACCGACTGCGCCACCCAGGCGCCCCAATACATATTTTTTTAAAAAAAAAGAATGAGTAGGATTGAGTAGAAGTCACAGGACACTTAAGGCAAGACAAATACCATGCATAAAAATGGGCCAGAGAGAAGGTGAACAGTAAAGACAGGTGATAGGAAGCAGAGGAAGGTATGTTTGGAGAAAGAAGATGGAACTGGGCTATGGCAGGCCTTAAGAGTTGGCCCTAGGAGGTAGGAGTCAGGTCAAGACAGGTGGGTAGGTTCATAATTTGACTTTCCTTCAGGCAAATATTCTTTTTTGCTATTTGCTCAACATTTATTAGATGAAGTACCTAAGAACTGTGTGCTAGTAGATCCACTATGAAAGGAAGACTCCTGTTGGGCATCCTTCACTTAGCAAAATAAAAGCCCTCTGATGAACCTGAACTTATCTTCTTTAAAATGACTGTTTAGTGACCATCTGCTGTTATAAATTAATCCTTTAGGCACTTCACTTTCACCTCAAGTAGGTTATCAAAGTGATATTTCCAATTATATATATATATTTTGAAAAGAGTTCTTATAAATCATTTTTCCATCTGGTGATTTTTCTTTTTTAAAGGGTATCCAGCTTTATTTTACATGGTTGCCTACTCTTTCTTTCTTTCTTTTTCTCTCTCTTTTTTTTTAAAGGAAGCTCTATGCCCATTGTGGGACTGGAACTCACAGCCCAAGATCAAGAGTCGTATGCTCTATTGACTGAGCCAGCCAGGCACCCCATCTGGTGATCTTTGAAGTGATGTTGTAATAATGTTGCCCTTGGCAACCACACACCACAAGTAGGCTATAGGTATGCAGTCTGGATTCCTGAGAATAGTACTCTGTAATTTTCTCAGTAAGGAAATCTGATAGCTTTGACAAGTCCTGATGAAAGAGAAGACTGAATCAAAGAGAATACTCAGGAGGCTCCTGGAGTAGTCTAGACATGAAGTAAGTGATAACCATGGACCAGTTGGAGACAGTGACACTGGAAAATGAAGAAGTTGATCCAAGAGATTTTTCAGAGGAACAAATGAGATGATTTTGGTGTAAGTTTCAGTATAACTAGTGATGGAAAGGGAAGAAAGTTGATTTCATGATTTCTAGATTTAGTAGGTCTGAAGAAAGCAGCATTACAGACAGAAATGGAGTTGTGAAGAGAGTTACATTGGAAAGAGGAGTTTGATTTTGAAGTCATGTTGAGTTTGAGACAATAGAAGAACAGGGAATTTCCAGGGAAACTGAGAACTGTGGGATTAAAGTAGTAGTGGAGATCAGTTCCAGTTACGCAGATTTGAGGGTCATGTGCATGGTGTGGTGAGGTCTGGGATGAAGTTAATAAAAAAGAGGAGATTAAGGACACAACCTTGTAGATCTGCACAGTAAAATACAGGAGGAGAAAGTGAGAGGATTATAAATCAGACAAGGAATTAGTTGATGATTATAATGCGGAACCAAAAAGTGCCTGTTAGTGCAATAACAACTTTTGAAACACATGCATCGTTTTTCACTCCAGCTACTTAAGCAACTATTTCCTGGAGTAGCCTTTCTGGAAATGTATTATATAGCAGGTGTTAGGTTTAAAAGGGGTAAGTAAGTTTGGGAAATGTGAGTTAAATAGAGACAAACCAATTTCTTTAGTGCAGGACTCTACAGAGCTTTTAATACACTAACGTTCATTGTGATTCTTTAAGAGAAGAAACCAGTGCTTCTCAAAGCTATGTAATCACAGGAACCCCTCTCCCCCCTACCCCACCCCACCCACCTATTTTTAAGGAGCAGTTCACAGGACTAGTGTTTTTAAGGACAGACTTTGGGAAATCTTGCTCTAGATAATAGTCCAGCTCTATCAAAGCACTTTAATTTGACTGATGGTCAAATTAAACTTAGCCAGATAATAGCTGGGTACTTTTTGTTAGTTTACTAAGATCTTAATATAAATCAACATTGTTTGATTTTTTTAAGTATTTCCATAAAATTCATTCTTATGTTCAAGTAAAATGCTAAACTATAAGAACATTTATTCCATTTATCTAGCAGTTCTTTAGGAAAAGTTCCCTAAGGAAATAAAATATGAAGAAGGTTTTTTTTATGAAGAAGTTCATCATAGCCTTATATATGATGAAAAATTATAATATCTCTAAATACTTAATAACAGATGATTAGTTACATAAATCATGTATTGGCTCTAACAATTCATTACTGGGAAGATTTGTTATATTATGTGGAAATGCTTACATTAAGTGAAAATAGAAGAAACTAAAATTGAGTGTAGAAACTTTTTATAATTGCTTATATAAACCATATACATAAAAAAAAACACTAAAAGTAAGGTGTATCAACATATGACCAGTGACCCATAGTAATATTTACAATAGTATCCTTCTGGAATGATTTTTTTTTTTTACTTTTCTCAATTTTTCCAAATTTTCTGTAATGTGTTTATATTATAATCCATGGCTTTAAAACTCCTTTTTATAATTAAACTGAAATAAAAAGAAATCTATAAAATTGACAGCTTTAGTTACTTAGAATTTCATTTTAATGAAATATTTTTCTATGAATCTTTCATGTTGAGAAATATATTTTTAAGGCATGTTTGGGGTTTAAAAGAAAAAAGCCTATTTAAAACAAATAAAATATTCCAGCTAATTTTAAAACATACACACATACACTACAGTTTAGATTCTTATCCCCTCCAATGCCAACTTCTCTCCAAGGCCAAAAATATAAGTTTCTTGCCTTTCTTCCATTTATCTGATTTATATTCAGCTCTTCCAGTGATTGAAGTTGGCACAGCTCAATAGGAAAATATATAAATTGATCGCTTGAGATGTTTAATTTCTGGATTCTTTTTAGGTTACAGATATCTGAAGGGATATTCTGTATTTGGTTTGTTGAAAGATCAAATACTTGCAAATTTTCTAAGGTACATACTTCTATAGGAAAAGCTTCAAATTTATTACAGCATAAAATCAGAACACAGAGTGATACCATATTGGAAATAAATGGTGGAATTTTCCTTATTTGGTTTTTACCAAGATCTAGATATTCAAGATTAATAAGAGAACATAAATACTCAGAAAATATGAGGAGTTTATTTTTATTTAACTCTAAATGAAGCAATTGTTTAATGAAAGATATATCCACAGGTATTTCTGAAATATAATTTCCATTAAAATTCAAATAATAAAGAGAATCTAAGGCACACAAACCTACTGGAAAATACATTATTCTGTTATAACACAATTCAACTTGTTATTTTTCTACAATTTTTTACTTCAATGGGAACATCTGTGATTGCGTTTCCTGAAAATTCTAGACTGAACATACTATTAAGATGTGAGATATTTTCAGGTATTCTCGCTATATTATTTCTGTTTACATGGAGTTTTCTTAAATTTTTTAGCTTATGGATGTTCTTAGGAAGTTCTGTTAATTTGTTATTACTAAGACTAAGGCATTCCAACATTACACAGTGGGAAATTTTCTCTGATATTTCTTTTAATAAATTTTTATCAAGTATTAGAATTCTGACTTCCTTAAAATTCTCAGTTTTCTGTGAAATAACTTCCAGTTTATTATCAGTTGGATTTCTTTCATTTTGAGCAATTGAAAAATCTCCACAGCCAAAAAAGTAAGTTGATTATGATCCAGTAAAAGTTTTTCTAAATGTTTAAGCTCCCTAATTTCTTTTGGCAAACTGCTTATCAGGTTTCCAGTAAGGTTTAGTGAAATTAACTTTGGAAGGAAGCACAGAGCTTTAGGAAATATTGTTAACTGATTATATTCCAGATTGAGAACCGTCAAGTTTTTCAAACTAGACAGAATGTCTGGTATATGTCTTAAGTTATTTTTAGCCAAACTTAAAATTTCTAAGTTTCCAAGACTTTCTAACCCAGAAGGAAAATTCTCAATATAATTGTTATTAAAAAAGAGTTGCCTGATATTCCCAACCTGTGATATTTCTTTAGGTATATGTGATATTTGATTATGACTGACATTTAATATCCTTAAATTATGAAGTAACTGAATTTCAGATAGAAATGATGATAACCCATTTCCTTGCAAGGATAGAATTTCAAGTCCTAGCAGATCACCTGAGTCTGCCCCTTTAAAACTTTTGATTTAGGTCTCATCCAAATATAGATATTTTACATATTTGATTTTTAAGATGTCCTTAGGGAATTCTTGTAAACCCTTGGCCTTGAGGTTAACTGTAAAGTTATCTGATCCTAAGCCAATTCCTTTCTGATTTTCCTCAGAGAGTTGTGCACTGTTTTTTTCTAATGTTTCATGAGATAAGCCAGTGAAAGCCTGATTTTCAGCAACCATCTCAGTCATTGATAATGGTGGACTTTGTGAAGTAGCACTTTTTGACTGAAAGGTGTCATATAGAGTGATTGTTTCAGAAAATTGAAGAGTTTTCCTTTGTTCTTCATTTCTCTTAGATTTATTTTTGGGGGACAATGCTGATGTATCATCATATATACCTAATTTATTTATCATTTCTAAGATGTGTTTCACAAATCTGACTGGAAGGTTTCCCATCACAAACTTCTTCTAATGAATTTGATGTTTCTTTAATAAATTCAGGCTCTTCTGACCATGATCCAGATTCTTTCCTACGTTGACTAGTGATATCTTCTAGCTCTTCTGAAGTACCCTCCTTTTCAGACATCTTATTTGCTGGTATGTTTTATACCAAAACAAGACTGTAACTCAATTTTAATTTTAATGTTAAATTTCTCCTTTGAACCTACAAAACAAATGTGGATGTTAAAAGAAGACATATAATAAAGCTATCAAAATTACAAATTAATTTTAAAATAATTCGTATTCCATAATGAATAATTTAATAGATATAAAATAATACATTTATACCTAATAAGTTAATTTTACATATGATTGCTTGTTAAAAAAATAGTTTATTGATTACATGCATGTATCACATGATACTTTTGAAATCACATTAAAATTATAGAAAGGAAAGGCATCTGGGTTGTTCAGTCGAGCACCCAACTTTGGCTCAGGTCATGATCCCACAGTTTATGAGTTGGAGCCCGGCGTCAGGCTCTCCACTGTCAGCGCAGAGCCTCCTTCAAATCCTCTGACCCCCAATCTCTCTGCCCCTCCCCAGCTCCCACGCACCCTCCCCCTCTCAAAAATAAACATTTGGGGCACCTGTCTAGCTCAGTCAGTTAAGCTTCGACTTTGGCTCAGGTCATGACCTCGCAGTTGGTGGGTTCAAGCCCTGCATAGGGCTCTCTGCTGTCAGCGGAGAGCCTGTTTCAGATTCTCTGTCCCTCTCTCTCTCTCTCTCTCTGCCTCTCCCCCTCTCATGTTCTTTCTCAAAAATAAATAAACATTTTTAAAATTTTTTGATGAATTAACATTTAAAAATTTTTTAAAGGTTTCTCTTTCTAAAAAATTATAGAAAGGAATAAAAAAAGTCAAAGAAAATGAGAAAAGAGATGTGAAGGAATGAAAGAGTTTAGCAAATTTTTGGAAGATGGAACACCAGACCTCCCTGACATGCACAGAGTGCCATTTGCATTGTGGACATTATGGGTTTATATATGGTACTGAAGTGTCTTTTCCTAACAAATTCATTACATTATGATAACTTTCTAATAGGTGGAAGTAAAATATCTTAATAAAGAGATGCTTTCTGTAAGAATAACTAGAAGTAAAACAACTTTTTAAGAACTGAAGCTTGACTGCGAGTCTTTTGTGTGATTTCTGAAGTACCCGCACAGCTGGCAGGACCCCCTCAGAGGTCTGGATCCCAGCTTTGTAGGTCTGTCCTCTGGGTGTGGAGTTCTTAATAACCCAACCTCTTTCCCTGCTCCCTTCATCCTTTACCATCTTCCGTGTTACTGAAGTTCCCCCTTTACTTTTCTGGTCTCCAATATTTGTCTGCACGACTCCATATATTAAATCCTTTCTATTAAACTGGTATGGTGTCAACATTTCACAGACTCTCCAAGAGGATAGAAAAAGAGAGAACATTTTCCAGCTTGTTTTATGACACTCGCATTAACATTGACATCAACACATAGTACGGACAGTATGAAAAGTTACAGGCCAACTTTACTCAAGGCAAAAATTCTAAACATTGTAAAAGTTTTAAATATTATGAAAGCCAGCAATATGTTAAATGCTGTTTTTTTCTGCTCCCTTTTCTTGCCAAAAATGCATAAGCTCAGTCTAATCAGGAAAAAAAAATCATACAAATCCAAATTGAGGGACATTCTGCAAAAAAACTGATCAGTTATCTTCAAAAATATTGAGGACATAAAAGACAAAAAAGACTCAGAACTGCATAGACTGTCAGAGACTAAGGGGACTTGACAATTAAATGTAATATGGGATCCTGGGTTAGCTTATGATACAGAAAAAAGACCTTAATGAAAAACATAAATTTCAAATAAAGTCTGTAGTTTAGTTAGTAGTATTCTTGTTTTGATAATTGTACTATGATTATGAAAACTATTACTATTAGGAGAAGCTGGGTGAAGGGTAGAAAGGAATTCTCTTTACTATTGCAATTTTTCTGTAAATCTAAAATCATTTCAAAATAAAATAAAAACAAGACCTGAGCTAAAACATTCTAAAGTCTATTTTATCTGAGGTAGATGATAAGTTGTTCAGTTTTAAGACTGTGTTAGGCATGCTTGATAAAATTTGATAATTTTTTTTAAGTTTATTTATTTATTTTCAGAGAAAGAGTACAAGCAGGGGAGGGGCAGAGGGAGAGAGAAAATCCAAAGCAGGCTCTGCACTGCCAGTGCAGAGGCTGACGCGGGGCTTGAACCCACGAACTGCGAGATCATGACATGAGCAGAAACCGAGTTTGGGACGCTTAAATGACTGAGCCACCCGTGCACCCTGATAAATTTTTAAGACTTATTATCAACAGAATGAAAGTAGAGAGAATAGATACCAGACATGTAAAGAGAAAAACTTTAAGGAGAAACACAGGAGAAAAAGAGGAGAAAAGGAAAAGAGGAACAATAACAATATTCAGTCAGAATTTTTAAAAAGTACTAAAGGAGAGAAAAAGAAATTGGACAGAAAAATATTTAAAAGTAAGTAGAAACAAGTCCAAGTATATCATAATCAAAATAAATGTGAATGGACTAAATAACCAATTCAAAGTCAGATTAAAAACAAATGAACAAACAAAAAACCTAAGTGCTATTTATGAACCATGACTCTAAAGCATAAGATCATAAAAAGGTTGAAATTAAAAGGAGGAACCAATGTTATATATGGATTTGATTTATGACAAAGGTGGCACTAAGATCACTATAGAAAGTATGCCTTTTGATTCTGGGTCAACTGGGAATTCATATAGAAAGAAAAAGATATTTGACTCCTATCTTGCCATCCACAAAAATCAATTTTAGGTGGATTATAGATTTAAATGTGAAAAATAAAACAGTGAGATTTCAAGTATATGAAATTGGAAGATGTCTTCGTGACATTAGGATAGAGAATGAATTCTTCTTTAAAATATATTTTTAAGTTTATTTATTTTGAGAAAGAGAGTGCACAGAGGGGAGGGGCGGGGGGCGGGGGGAGAGAGAGAGAGAGACAATCCTAAACAGATTCCGCACTGCCAGCATGGAGCCCAATGTGGGGCCTGAACCCACGAACCTTGAGATCATGATCTGAGCCAAAACCAAGAGTCGGATGCTTAACCAACTGAGCCACCCAGGTGCCCCAAGGATAGAGAATGAATTCTTAAGTGGATGCAAAAAACATAGTTTTTAATAGTAACATATTAGAAATAACATAAATGTCCATTATAGGAGTCATATTAAATAAATTATTTTATATCATGCATAGAACTAATTTCAGTAGAGCCTTAACCACACCAGGCCAGACTGTGATTTAATCAATATATTTTTGGCTTTTGTTTAACTTAGTGCTAAAGATTATTAAAATTATCTGTGTCCAAATCATCTCCACTCAAAGTTTCTCAAAATGTATGACCTTTGGCTTTAACTTTAACCATGGCTGAGTCCAAGTATTTGGGTTTATAATTTTCTATTTCCACAATGTGTTTTGTAGTGTTTTAATTTTATGGTTTTTGCTTTTTGTGACTTGAAAAAGTCTTCTATATTTACTTCTGTATCATACGAGAACATGATCCCCTCAAATTCAAAGTTTGAATTTGTAAACTTGAGGAAAGTTTAACAGTTTATTTACAAAGGTATGGGTAGAGTGTAGGGAAATCACAGAGGAGAGTGTTGTATCCTAGAGCTAGTACAGTAAGCCCCACTGATACTCCTAAGCCTGAAGTGGAAGTGAGAGAGAACCCAGACAGTACACTGTGGACAAAGGCCACCTGACTGGAGCTTGGGCCCTGCTGAATGAACACAGCCTGCAGCAATGCTATAGCAAAGAGAGCCAGGGGAATAAATCCTCAATCTCATTCTCCTCCATTCTTAGCTTCTGCTGCAGCTCCCTGTTGGCTAAACTAATAGGGAAGCCAGAGAGCATGAGGGACCCTTGATGAAGTCCCTACAGTTTAGCTCTTTGGGGCACAAAGCAGAATCAGAGAATGGAGATTACAAAAATGGCCACAAGTTTTTCCAATGTCTGTACGTGTACCAAGAAGTAGAGTCTATTTCCTCATCTCTTAAATCTCACGTCGGCCATGTGACTGATTTTGGTCAATGGGGCATTAGCAACCAAGATACAGACAGAACTTTGAAAAGCACTCAGACACTGGGAGACTGACTGTCCTCTCACAGTTTTTGAGACCCCTACCATCTATGCTGTGTGAAGAAGTCTGGATAGCTTACTGGATGATGAGAGACAGTTGGCTACTGACTCCAGCCTTCAGCCAGCCAACATTCAGAAGTAGAGTGATCTAGGTGACAGACAGCTGACCACAAATGCATGAGTGAGCCCAGCCACCAATATCAGAAGAATTGTCTAACTGAGCCAACCCCAAATGGCTTACAGAATCGTGAGCTTAAAGTGTTTCCTATGCAGCAAAGACTAACAGATGATGTAAGTGGTAAATGGTATATATCCAGCACAATTTTTTAAAAAAATTATGCTTTGTCTCTCACAGTTAGTTCTTTAGTCCATTTGGAAATTATTTTGCATATGCTGTAAGGAAGGGATCTAATTTAATTTTTCTCATATGCCTAGCTGGTTTGCAATATATTCAATAGTAAATTCTTTCTTCACTGATTTCTAATGCTGCCTCAGTCACATGTGTAGAGCTGTTTCTGACTTTCAGTTCTATTCCTTTTATATATTTGTCTAAGTTTGCATCAAAGCACATGTTTTGATGATTATAACTTTATAATAAATCTTGGTACCTGGTAGAGATAGTCCTCTTCCCTTATCCTTTTTCTTCAAAAGTATGGTGGTTATTCTCAATCCTTTACATACCCAGATCAATGTCAGGGTCCAAGTTCCACAAAATATCTTGCTTGTATTTCAATAAGAATTGGATTAAATTTGTGAACTAATTTGGGAGAGAAGTGATACATTTATGATATTGATTCTTCCTATTTAATAACATGGTATATCTCTTTTGCTATTAGGAATGATATCTGATTTCTATGTCTTTTTTTAGTTTTTTAAATATTGGTATATAGGAACACTAATGGTTTTGTTTGTTGATCTTGTTTTCAGTAATATGACTGGGCTTTATACATCCTCCTAGATTTTTTTATAAAGGCAGTGTCATAAATATTGGCAGTATTTGTTTCTTTTTATCCAATTCTCTGACTCATATATTGTCTTAGTACATTTTTCAAGCCCTTCAGTAAGTACAATGTGGAATAGGGGGAATGATAGCAGCTATCTTTGTCTTATATTTTTAATCTGCTAATGTGGTATATTACATTAATAGATTTGCTTTATTGAACATCTGGCATTCTGAGGGTAAATCAAACTTGGTCATGATACATTACTTTTTAATTCACTTCTGAATTACATGTAACACTTACTCAGAGTTTTTATGCCTATATTATTAGCAATTTTGTTGATAATTTTACTTTTTTGTAATGTTCTTATCCAGTTTTGTTGTCAAGGTTAACCTCATAAAGTAAGCTAATTATCTATTTGTTGAAGCATTTTATGTTATAGGGATAATCTGTTCCCTAAAAGTTATGTAATTTTTTAAAAATTTTTAACGTTTTTTGTTTTATTTTTTGAGAGAGACAGAGCACAAGCAGGGAAGGGGCAGAGAGAGAGGGAGGCACAGAATCCCATGCTGGCTCCAGGCTCTGAGCTGTCAGCATAGAGCCCAATGCGGGGCTTGAACTCATGAATTGAGAGATAATGACCTGAGCCGAAGTTGGATGCTTAACCGACTGAGCCACAAAGGTAGCCCTGTAAAAAATTTTTTTTTGATCTCTTACTTATTATATGTGATGGTTACTGGTTTGTCCAAGTTTTCTTTTTCTTCTCAAGATGTGGTGAAGTAACTACCTTCTCCTGGCTTCATATTTCTATATAGAGGAAACTCTATCTGTGTAATGCCCTTGGCCTTGAACCTCATCTCCAGAATATCTCCTTTACAGAGAACACTTGAATAACTGATGACCTCAGCTCCTTCTGGGTTCCCTCCAGGTCTTTCTGCCTACAAGATATGTGTTCTAGTCAGCTGGCTTGCATAGAATAAAAAAGGGTTGAATACCTGTTAAGGGAGCCAAGATTGTCCATCTGTGTGATGACAAAGTAATTATGTCAAAATTGGGGGGGAACTGGGGCACCTGGGTGGCTCAGTTGGTTGAGCATCCAACTTCAGCTCAGGTCATGATCTCACAGTTCATGAGTTCAAGCCCACGTTGGGGTTTCTCTGATTCTGGAGAAATTAAGTCTCTGGGGTGTTAAGGGTCCATGGTTTATGGCTGTAGAGTTTTGACCTCGACATTTTGCAGCAACCCAGATTGTGCATTTGACTTTTGTGGGATGGCTTTTTCAGGTGGCTGTAGCCCTAGGGCTTTCTTTGTAAGTGTGGCATACATGGGATTGTGATCTTGATGGGTTACCACAGTTCACGGTAGTTTTTTCCCCAGATGTATGGTTGTGTTTCTGCAAAAGGGTTGTTTTTATTTTTTTAATTGTGGTAAAATATATGTAAAGTTTATCATTTTAATTATTTTAAAGTGTGTAGTTAGTAGCATTCGGTACATTCACATCGTTGTGTAACAAAAGAGCGTAAGATGAAACACTTAACTACACAAGCGCTGCTCTGGTCTTTGTGTTAGATACCTACAAATTAATGGTGAATGTTGCATCCAGTTTGGACTGGTAATAGAGGAGAAATAGAGTCAGAGATGAGATCGCTTATTCTATTGGCCCAAATTAGGTCAAATGCCCAATCTTGTATCAATGACTGTGGCCAGGAGTCAGAGTAATATTATTTTAGGTAGTATGGCTCACCCCCGTAGCCAGGGTTAGCATTTGCCTACCCCAAATATCATAGAGGAAATGTGTGTGTGTGTGTGTGTGTGTGTGTGTGTGTGTGTGTGTGTGTGCGTGCGCGCGCGTGCGCGCACATGCGCGCTCAGGGAGATAGAGCAGCCCAAACCCAAAGGAAGAACAGATGCTGAAGAAGCAACTATGATGTTCTCTATAAATGCTTCCTAGAGATAACCAGTGGTAATATCATACATACTACTACTGTTTTTTGTTTTTGGTTTTTTACAAAATTGAGACCTTACTATATAGCATCATTGTCTACTATGGTAGCAGTAGCTACACGTGGCTATTTCAATTTAAATTAAAGAAAATTATAATTTAGCTTCTCAGTCACACTAGCCACATTTCAAGTGTGTAACAGCCAAATGTGCCTAGTGACCACCTTACTGAGCAGTGCAGATATTGAACATTATCATCATCACAGGATATATACATTGTAGTTAACATACTGTGATTTGAAATAAAATATTTGAAAAGCATTATCTTTCATGCCTGCCAAATTCTGTTCTCGTCTGTGTTATCAATTGTATAACCATTAGCATGTAAATATTTTGAAGGCTGATCCACATAGCAAAATAACATTCTTAAAATCTATAGGAGAGAGTCTTTTTCCCCCCTCATTTTCACAAGCACTGAGAGACTCACTTAAAAGTAAATACGGGGGTGCCTGGGTGGCTCTGTGCCTGGTAAGCTTGCTACTCCTGATTTCTGCTGTAGTTCATGAACTTTTGGTTCCTGAGATTGAGCCATCTGTGTGCTGACAGCACTGGAGCCTGCTTGGGATTCTCTCTCTTCCTTTCTCTGGCCCCACACCTGCTTATGCACTCTCAAAATAAACAAACATTTCTTTAAAAAAGAGTAAATACTGCCAATCTAATAGGCAAAAACAGATCCCAACTCTGTTTTCATAAATACTGGCCAAGTTGGACAATTCTATGTAATTTGTTACCTATTTGAAAGACCTGGACACTAACCGCAGGACAATTTTATATCTTGCAGCATTAACAAATTGTTTCCTGGAGTGTGGAATAAAGGCCCCTCAACAGAGGCTAAAGCAATGTGAGACAGGACGCACACATGCCAGAGGTGGGTATCCCTGGGGCATGAAGAGAGAGGACATAAAGAGCTGTAGGTGTTGAGGGGAAATGGGAGAAGAAAACTTGGTTTTGGCTTTGAGGGTGGTGGCCTAAATAAGTCACAGCTCTTTGCTTCACCTGGAGCCTCTCAGCGGCTGCGACTCAAGTCGCAGACAGGGCAGGGATGCGGGCAGGGAAGCATCCAGCAACTCGGGCGATAGCGGAGACCTGCTGTCCCGCACTGACGCCACCCTGTGCCCCCAGCGTCTCGGATCCGCCGCGCCCCTGCGCGTTTCTGAGCTGGCCTGGGTCACACTACGACACCGGCGGGGAGGCCGGGGTCTCCATTCAGTTCTCCTGGAGGGACGCGCGCCAGCGGCCACGTTTAGGTTAGAGAACTCCAGGTGCTTCTACCGAGCATTGTTTTCCTAACTGTGAAGTGAACAGCAGGCTACAAAGGCAGGTGAAAATGGCACTTAGTGACGTGGAGGACCCAGTCTATCACTGTTCGCTCAAACCGCCTCACGGAATCTCTTTTGGTCTCAGCAACCCATCTGGCCATTCTTCCACCCCAGCTGGGGTCCCAAACCACGAACCAGGCTGAAGGTGCGCTGCCAGGGCTCAGGAATAACTGAGCTTGCTCATCTCGTGAGGTGACGACTGCACCACTGTTTAAAGGGATCGCCGACATCCCAAGGGTTTGGAGATTTGCAGGCGGGTCTGCCTTTGCAGTTCCAAAGAAGGGTACTGGGAAGAGAGTGTGGACACAGGACAGGGGGCTGCTGTTTGAGAAGGTTCCAGGACTGACTGTGACCTGCCTTCTCCTATCATCTAAACGAGAAAGGTTGAGGTTACAAGACTGATTTGGTTCTAGGCTAGTATAACCAAACCACGGCATTTATCAGAAAAAAATATAGGAAGTTTTTGTAGTCATAAATATGAGATGTAATTGAAAACCTGATATAAAATTTTTAGAAAAAAGAAATAGAAAACTTAAAAATGATCTTGTTTGGTTTACTAATACAAGTATTTAAAATATCAAGGTGGTGTTTAAAATTTTCTTAGAGTACTAAATTAACAGAAAATCTCCAACGCATATTATCCATAGACTCACGTCAAACGCTCTCCTTTCATTTGCAGAGGCCTTTGCAGAGTAGGGCACTCCACCTTGGTGAAGAGTCACCATTCTCCTGGTTATCAGGGTGGTTGACCTATCACTTTCCCCAGCCCTTTTCCATAGCTTGCAACAGTTCAAATTGTTTTAGTGTATGGATCTCCCAGGCCCTCTGTCACCGCCAAATTACAATTTGAAATTTGAAGTTGAAAAATGAATGCAATTAGCTTCTTAGAATTTATGGAAAGCATTGAGGTTCCCTTTTCTATAATTCTACATGTGTAGCCTTTTAGTATCCTGTTTTGTGGATTTAATTGGCAAGTTGTCATCTGCTTAAAGTTAAGAACTTTGTGACTAATTGGAAATACATATAATTTGCTTGTGTTCCAGAAGTCTATATTTTGTCTTTTTTAAAACTGAGATATAATTGACATATAACATTAGTTTCTGGTGTACAAAATAGTGATTTGATATTTGCATATGTTGCAAAATGATCACCACAGTAAGTCTAGTTAACATCCAACACCATACAGTTACAAAAACTTTTTTCCTATGAACTTTTAAGATCTACTCTTTTAGCAAATTTCAAATATACAGTAGTATTAACTATAATCACCATGATGTATATTCCCATGACTTAATTCATAACTGGAATTTTGTCCCTTTTGGACTTCTTTCACCCATTTCACCCACCCCTTACCCCCTGCCTCTGGCAACCACCAATCTGTTTTCCCTATGAGCTTGCCTTTGTTTTTGTTGTTTTAGATTCCACGTATAAGTGAGATCATATGGTATTTGTGTTTCTCCATCTGACTTACTTCACTTAGTATAATGCTCTCAAGGTCCATCCGTGTTGTTGGAAATGGCAATATTCATTTTTTATGGCTGAATAATATCCCATTGTATAAATATATAAGTATGGCACTTTTTAAAACCCATTCATTCACTGATGGACACTTAGGTTGTTGCTATGTCTTAGCTATTGTAAATAATACTACAGGGAACATGGGGGTACATGTACTTTTTTTTTTTGAGTTAGTGTTTCCATTTCCTTTGGATAAATACCCAGAAGTGCAATTGCCAGATCATATGGCAGTTCTGTTTGTAATTTTTTGAGGAAACTCCATACTGTTTTCCATAATGGCTGTACCAGTTTACATTTCCACCAGTAGTGCATAAGCATTCCCATTTCTCCACACCTTTGCCAACACTTTTTTTTTTTTTAATTTTTAATTCTATTTTAGAGAGCACAAGAGGGGGAGAGGGTCAGAGAGAGAGACGGACTCGTAAGCAGGATCCACGCTCAGTGTGGAACCCAATGCAGGGCTCGATCCCACAGCCCTGGGATCATGACCTGAGCTGAAATCAAGTCAGTTGCTCAACTGAGCCACCTAGCTGCCCCATTTTCTTTTTGATACTAGCCATTCTAACAGGTGTAAGGTGATATCTCATTGTGATTTTGATTTGCATTTCCCTGATGATGAGTGATGTTGAGTACTTTTTCACATGCCTGTTGGCCATCTGTATATCTTTGGGACAATGTCCATTCAGGGGCCCCTGGATGGTCAGTCGGTTAGGTGTCTGACTTCGGCTCAGGTCATGATCTCACGGTTCGTGGGTTGGAGCCCTGCATTGGGCTCTGCACTGACAGCTCAGAGTCTGGAGCCTGCTTCAGATTCTGTGTCTCCCTCTCTCTCTCTTTCAAAAATAAATAAATAAACTTTAAAAAAAAAATGTCTCTTCAGATCGTCTGCCCATTTTTAATTTTTTTTTTTTTTTTTTTTTTTTTTTTTTTGCTATTGAGTTGTATGAGTTCTTTACATACCTTAGGTATTAACCCCCTTATAGATATATAACTTGCAAATACTTTCTCCCATTTTATTGGTTGTCTTTTCATTTTGTTGATGGTTTCCTTTGCTGTGCAGTTTTTAATTTGATGTAGTCCCATATTTACTTATTTTTTGCTGCCTTTGCTTTTGGTGTCAAATCCAAAAACTCCTCACTAAGACTGATGGCAAGGAGCTTACCCCTCTATATTTTCTATTTAGTAGTTTTATGGTTTCGGGTCTTATATTCAAATCAATCCATTTTATGTTAATTTTCTGTGCATACTGTTAAGACAGTGGTCCACTTTCCCCAGCCCCATTTATTGAAGAGACTGTTCTTTTCCCATTGTATATGATTGACTCCTTTGTTGTAAATTAATTGGCCAAATATGTGTGGCTTTATTTCTGGGTTCTCTATTATATTCCACTGCTTTTATACTAATACTGTTGGAAATACATATGATTTGATGGTGTTCCAGAAGTCTGTATTTTTTGTTTTTTCAATCAAGGCATTAAAATCTGCTGCTTAGTATACTTACTTTCCTTACTCAGCATAAAGCAGAAGTGAAAAAAGCTTCTTAATTCTAATATGGCAATTTGTATTACCTTTGGTCTTTGGAATACAGGTAGTTTTCTTATCCTTTTTTTTTTGTTTCCTTTCTTTTAGGGAGTTTATGAAGTTTCTGACTTGTGATTTAAACTCCACATTAAAAAGCAAACTAGATTATCTTTACCTAGAACTGTCTCAAAGTTTATTCATAACTAGAAAACAAGTTTCAAAACATTTTGTCATGCTCTCATCATAGTGTTTATTTAATCCATCTTGGAATTGTAAATGTGAATGATATATTTTACCAATTTTTTCAATGACTGATTATGACTTAAGAAGGGAAACTTAATAACTTGATAGCAGTTAGTAAAGCCCTATTTTTAAACTGTTATGCAACATATGTGGTCCATATATTTTCAAATAGTAAATGATTTATCAAGTAAGCCAAAGTTCAGATAATATTAATTAAAATCCAACTTTTAACTATATACAGTTAATTACTTGTGAGTGAAATAGTTGAAATAAATTAAAAACCCATACTGGCTTTTCTTCCTCCTAGTGGTTGTGTGTACAAAACTATTCCAACATTAACCGGAAGCAAACAATTTAGAAAGGAAAAATAGCACACATTTGACTTAAGTGAAATTTTTTTATCCATTTTTCTGTCTGCAGACGACTTATCCTTTCATTCCCTCACTGGTATATATTCAATAAATACAAACACAAAGTATAATCAACATCTGTAAAATGTAACTGGGAAGGCGTGTTATTAAAACATCACATAGCACATTCCAAAAGTCAACAAATGATTTGCTAATTACTGGTGTGAGATTTATACTTGCGTTATTTGCTCATACAATTGAGTTGATGACATAATTTTATGATTTCTAACTAAAGCTTTTAGTATGCTCTGGCGGAGACTTCCTTTAAAAACAATTGCTTTGGATATGCATTATTTTTAACTCTACAATTTTCATTTTTACAGTCCTGTTGGAAAACTATTATTTTTTCCCCCGTTGAATTGGAGCACATACAGTCTACTCTCTAAGCAAGCAGGAGAAATTATACCAGTAAAGCACTGCAAATGAGAAAGTGAGGTCAGTGGGCCCATCCTTTGAGTGTCCTCAATGTGGGGTCAATTCAAAGGGGGTAAATATTTTCCAGACTGTTTTACCAAAAGATTAAACCAATTTTTAGTAGCAACCAGAAATATTCTTGTATGTTGTCTCAGTCCTGTGCCAACATTGGTTTTTATTAATGTAATTAGTTATTTCATAGAATTTAAATAATTTAACAAGATTTTGCATTTTTATTAGCGAAGTTTTATATTGCCCCATATTTTATTTATTTTTGAGAGAGAGAATGCAGGGGAGGGGCAGAAAGAGAGAGGAAGAGAGAGACTCCCAAGCATGTTCCACACTGCAAGTGCAGAGCCTGGTGCAGGGCTCAAACCCACGAACCGTGAGATCATGACCTGAGCCAAAATCAAGAGTCAGATGCTTAACCAACTGAGCTACCCAGGTAGGTGTTCCCCCCATAATTTAAAGTTGTCTGCATTTCTGAACATATAGTCTCTCTGTTAACCTCTGACTACTCCCTACTGGAATTTGAATACTGACATTTCTACTAAATTTTTATATATTTTTGGTAAATTTTCAACATTTACATAACAAGTTATGATCTTTTATTTTTTTCTTTTCAATTTTTTTTAAGTTTATTTATTTGGGGAGAGAGCACAAGTGGGTGAGGGACAGAGAGGAGAGACAATCCCAAGCAGGTTCCACTCCATCAACACACAGCCCATTGTGGAACTCGAACTCACAAACTGTGAGATCATGACCTGAGCCAAGATCAACAGTCAGACACTTAACTGACTGCACCACCCAGGCACCCATGATCTTTTCTCATATGTGCTTTTAAAATTTATGTGTAGTAAAATTTCCTATTTTGATGTACAATTTCATGAGATGTGACAAAGATATACTATTTGTCAATCACAGTCAAAATATAGAACAGTTTTTTTACTTCCCCAAATTCCCTGATGCTTCCCCTTTATAGTCCCACAACTCCTCACTCCCATTCTAATCCTCTGATGATTACTAATTGTTTTCTGACCTTATTACAGTTTTGCCTTTCCCAGAATATCATATAAATGGAATGTTACAATTTGTAACTTTTTGAGTCTGGCTTCTTTCAGTTAGTATTTGAAATTCATCCATATTGTTCATGAATTGTTTATTCTTTTTTGTTGCTGAGTAGTATTTGATATGGATGTATCTGAGTTTGTTTCACTCACCCATCAAAGGATATTTGGGTTGTTTCCAATTTGGGGCAGTTATCAATTGTTATATCTCATATGAATTGTGAAAAAAATTGAAAGTGTAACGTATATACATCTGATTACAGATTTTTGTGTGAATATAAGTTTTTGTTTCTTTGATAAATTTCTAGGAGTGGAATGACTTGGTTCTACAGTAGGTGTTTTTTAACTTGGAAACTACCAAACTCTTCCAAAATGGTTTCACCAGTTTGCATTCCTGTTAGCCAGGTAATGAGATTTGGTTGCTCTAAATTCCTTGATTCTTTTTCTTTCCTTTGTATTGTGTACATTTAAAAGGCATTTTATTCTATTAAAAAAATACTTTTAAACATTTATTCACTTTTTTGAGAGCCAGAGAGAAAGCGTGAGTGGGAAAGGGGCAGAGAGAGAGAGGGAGACACAGAATCTGAAGCAGACTCCAGGCTCTGAGCTGTCAGCACAGAGCCTGATGCGGGGCTCAAACTCACGAACCACGAGATCATGATCCGAGCTGAAGTCAGCCACTTAACCAACTAAGCCACCCAGGTGCCCCTAAAGGGCATTTTAGACATCTCTTATCTCTTATGATATCCATAAATGAATGTGCTCTGCCACTAAAATATACTAGTCTCTTTTTCTCTGTTGACATTTAGATTTAATATTTAATTTTTGGCCATATGAAATTTATTGAATACAAACTATGCAGGATGGTACCAAGCTATTTTTTTCGCATACTGATGTCCATTTGCCTAATGAGATGCTTTGGAGCTGCTCTACCTTTGCCCGTTTCTCAGTGGAACTCAATACATTTCGTCAAATGATCTCCATTCCTTATATTAGGCAGTATGATACCACTTTCCAGTTGCCCAGGACAGAAAGACGAGATTTATGACTCTTATCTCTTATTTCCCAAACCCAAAAGGTCACTGGGTTTTGTCAAAACATGAATCCACTTCTCCCCACTGTCTTATACTTTCTCACTCAGACCCCTTTTAGCCCTTCTGTACACTGGCCCAGGGTGATCTTGTAACACACCAACCTAAGTTAGTCAAGTCCCAAAGGCTCCAATGGCCCCTCATTAGCAGGGAACACAACATCCTTCAAGATATGGTCCCTTTTTTTTTTTTTTTTTAAACATCTTCATCTTCCTCTCCTTTATCTGACAAATGTCTGAATACAGAAGCCAGACTGCCAAATTTTGAATTCTGACTCTAGGATGGTTTTTGGCCTTAGACAAGTAACATAACCTCTCCATATACAATTGTCTTCAAAGTTATACAATATATGAAAGTGAAAATATTTACAACACTGTTAGTAAGTTTGACTCCTAAGCTTTTTAGAAGAAAACAAATATCTTGTTATGTTTTTATTATAATCTTACACCATGGTCCTGGTTCATTAATACCCTGAGGCAGACTGCCTAGATATGAATCTGAGCTCCACCGCTTAATATTCTCTTTGGCAAAAGCTACCTAAATTTCTGTTTCTTCATCTGTAAAATGGTAATAACAGTATCTGCTTCAGAGTGACTATTGTAAGGGTTACATTAATTAATATATCTAAAACAACTGCAAGGCACATAGTAGTAGGCACATTTTAAGTATTAGCTATTGTTATTATTTAACTAATGGGTATGTCCCTAATTTCCCATCCATGGTTGGTGCCCTTCCAGCAAATCCTGAATAACCAGTGCTTCCTTCTAACATAGAAATTGGTACAATGTATTGCAATCACCTTTCTCACACTCTAAGAAGTCTGAAATATATTTCATTTACCTCCAGCCCCCAGGCCTCTAAGAACTCCTAGCACTTACCCTTCTTTTGCTTTAGGGCCTTTTTGGTCTGCCTACCTCTGCATTCTGACCTTATGAATACAAACTTTAAATGAGAATCATACCATCACAAGTGGATTTTTGCTGAGAAAGTATTTTTTGCATGGACTCAAGCCACTTTAATTCCTCCATCAGTTTTCTACACAGCACAGCAAAAACAATTTATATTTTTTCCATTTTCATTTTACTAAAATTATTTTCATTGGAAGTATTTTTTACTGAATAAGTTATAAAGCAAGGAATTGATTCATCAGTTTTTTGCATATATCAAATTCTTCTAATTACAGTTTTTGCTATTGGGTTCCTCAGGATCAAATTTTATTTTTACATTTATTTTAAGTGTATTATTTATTTTGAGAGAGAGAGAGAGAGAGAGCAGGGAAGGGGCAGAGAGAGAGAGAGAGGAAGAGAGAGAATCCCAAGCAGGCTTGGCTCTGTCAGCATAAGCCTAATGCAGGGCTTGATCCTTCGACTGTGAGATCATGACCTGAGTTGAAACCAAGAGTCAGTTGCTTAACCAACTGAGTCACCCCGGCACCCTTCAAATTAAATTTTAAATTTTATTGAGGCAATTTATCCATTAAATTTGGTCAAGAACCATGGGCCCCTGGGTGGCTCAGTCGGTTGAGTGTCTGACTCTTGATTTCAGCTCAGGTCATAATCTCATGGTTCATGAGACTGAGCCCCACGTTAGGCTCCAAGATGACAGAGCATAGCCTGTTTGGGATTCTCTCTCTCTCTCCACCCTCTTTTCTATCTGCCCCTCCCCAACTTGTGCTCGCTTTCTCTTTCTCTCTCAAAAGAAATAAACTTTAAAAAAAAAAAACAAACCTGTGGCCAGTTTTACTTTTTTACATATTTCTATCAAGTCTAATTTTTGGGGGGGTCAGTTTTGGTAACTTTAAATCTTACAAGATGTAACGTTCTTTGCCAAGTTTTTTTCCTAATACATTTATCATGTGCAATGTTAACTGTTCTGGTTTTATTTCTACAATGGAAACTCATTTGTTGTGATTTGGATAAACAATTGTTTAAATTTACTTCTTAGCTAAAAATGAGAAAATTGTATCAATTCTCCAGGACCACTCTTGGGGTCAAAACATCTCATCCCATTTCCCTTCTCCCTCATATGTTTCTGTCACTCTCATCCCTCAGATGCGAGCTTAAGCACCACTTGCTCAGGGGTGCCTCTCCTGATCTCTAAGGCTAGATCAAGTTTCCCTCTTTATGCTT
Organism: Panthera leo; assembly: GCF_018350215.1. NCBI lineage: Eukaryota > Metazoa > Chordata > Mammalia > Carnivora > Felidae > Panthera > Panthera leo. The sequence continues at coordinate 94,545,878 of NC_056680.1, forward strand.
ACATAATACACTTATTTTTCTTTCATCACACTTACTAGATTTTATAAATATATATTTCCATGAGTATTTATTGTCTCCCTCATTAAAATTTGTTCCCTAAAGGCAGGGGCTTTGTTTTTCTTGGCAATGGATCCCTGGCATATAAAAGGCACTCAAATTTATTGAAAAATGATGAAAACGAAAAAGGTGTCTTTTATCCCCAGTGCACATATAATGCCTGGCCAATCCTAGGCACTCATTAAAACCTACTTGCATTTCTCCATTATTGGTTATTTCTGGTTTGTTATGGTCTGACAGACAATGATCAGTTTTTCCTCTCAAAACCTTATTTGAAAATTGACTTTTTTTTTTTTTAACGTTTATTTATTTATTTTGAGAGAGACAGAGCACAAGCAGAGGAGGGGCAGAAAGAGGAGAGAGAGAACCCCAAGCAGGCTTCACACTGCCAGCACAGAGCCTGATATGGGGCTTCATCCCATGAACCAAGAGATCACGACCTGAGCTGAAATTAAGAGTCAGACACTTAGCTGACTGAGTCACCCAGGTACCCCTGAAAATTGACTTTCTAATGCTATATATTTTTAAGCCTTTAATAGCCATGGTACGTTAATAGTCTTTCCTTCCCTTCTCTACAAGGCTGCATTACTGTGTAACTCCAGGAGGGCACACTGTATTCTATGGGGCAGGGAGTTGTTTGATGTAGTAGCATTGCATCCTCACCTCCCTCTGTGAAAGGAAAAGCATTCAGCTAACTCCTAGTTAAAGTTGGTTATAAGAGCAGTTCTAAACCCTAGCTGTATATCAAAATCACACTGGATACTTTACCAACAGAAATCCTTGAACCCCACCCTAGATTTATTGAGTCATAATGTATTGAAACTCCTCACGTGACTGCAGTGTCAGGATTAGGAAACACTGGGTTGGAGCACAGGATAAGTGTGGGAAAAGTGGTTACACATTAATTTGGATAGGAACATTAGTGACCATGTAATTAAGGGCCCTGCATTCAATACTGAGGACATGGAATTTAATTGTAATATAGTAAGGAACCATGAAAAGCTTTCAGAGGGTAATGAAATGATCAGATCCATAAGAAAGGTCAACTTGGCACCAGTGTGGCAGATAAGTGGGCAGAGTGTACAGACTCAGCCAGGGGAGGCAACGGAGGAAGTAACACCAAACCTAGGAACAGGTGGGAAGGACTTCAACTAAGGCGGATGCAGGGCAACTAGAGAGGAAGGAAACAGGAAAGGACTCATAAGAAATTTGACAAGATTTGATAAGTGGAATGTCGAGGGTAATAAAGGAGAGAGAAGTTGAAGACCACTCCAAGATTTCCAGGATAAGCAACTGGCTGCAATTTGATGGTGCCACTAACCAAACAGAATACAAGTGGAAGGATAGAATTGAGCAAGTAAACAAATTCGGTTTCCAGCTGTGATGAAATAGACGTTCTTTTTGTAGGCCATTTAGGTGGAGTTAGAACAGCAAGAAATTGGAAATTAAGATTCAGAGTTCAGAAGAGAATCTGAGGCTGAAATATTAGGTTTGGGAGTCAACAGTTGAGGCCACTGGAAGGTATGAAACTGAACAGAGCACTGTCTATGTAGAATCAAAAGTATTTAGCATAGAATTAGAGATAAAGCAGGCTTTCTCATTCAATTTACTTAATCATATATAATTTTAATAAGGCTCAGACAGAGCACCATTAGAAATAAACAGAAATTAATGTGAAGGTTAAATTCTGATATATAAAACGTATCTGCAATCTTTAGGACATCTTCAAATATGACTATTGTATCTCTGAACTTACCTGCAACATATCAGTCTAGGGGCGCCTGGGTGGCCCATCAGTTGAGTGTCTGACTTCAGCTCAGGTCATGATCTCATGGTTCGGTTCATATGTTCAAGCCCTGCATTGGGCCCTGTGCAGACATCTCAGAGCCTGGAGCCTGCTTCGAATTCTGTCTCTCTCTCTCTGCCCCTCCCCTGCTTGCACTTTGTCTCTCTCTCAAAAATGAACATTAAAAAATTTAAAAAAAAATTTAAGAACATATCCATCTACTGGCTCAGAAAGACCAGTTTCTAAGCTTATTAAATAGCATCATAATTCAGTGAGCTCCTCATCTATGATATCAGTACTCCCCTAAATGAAACAGATATTTGGTGATCTACTTTGATAAAGGCAATATAATTCATCAGGCTAAATCATAAAAATACAACATGTACATAATAAATGTAACTACTGATATCCAGAGACTGTCACTTACTCTGTGTGTCTACGTATGAGTACTTATGTGCCAGGCACTTTTGTGTAATTTACTTTAATAATCCAAATTCATTACTGCATCTGGAATCATTTCAACAGAAAAAAAACCCAAAACTTAAGACTCCTAGGTCCTGTTACTTCTAGAGAGTGAATGAACTTGTATATACTGAGTCCCAGCAATCTTTGTTTAAAGAAGCATCAGGTTAATTTTGATGCAGGGGATTCAAGAACTATACTTTGAGAAATACTAGCTTATACTAGTTACACATTTTAACTAAGAATTTTAAAAACATACTGAGAGATGTTCATAGATTACAGAAAAATGTTTGAAATAACAGTGTTACGTGGTTTAAATAGAAAATATATTTTCTTTATTCAAATATGTTGAGTTTCAGTATATTCTGAAATGACACACAAAGTTATACCAAAGCTATATTTTAATTTCATTACATCCCACTCCAAATTCTTTACCATTTACCAAAAATAACTTTTTATAAAGCTTACTATTTTGTCCATTATTATACAGATGATCAATCTACATATTTTTATGTGTTTCTCTCAAAAATTAGAATAGCTTATGAGGATATTATACAAAACTAATTGGTATATTACACACCAAACGTAAGTACAGATTCTGTACAATGTAGTAGTATACATTCATATATTACAAGAGACTAAGTGCCTTGTTAAAAGTGATAGTTTAAGAAATCTTTCATGGAAAAAATCTGCATTACAAAATGTGGTAGTTTAAGTATCAGCTGCTTTCCTCTCATGAATTTCTTTCGGTGGGCATTAACTGTCCATTTAGCTTCATTAATAGTTTTACCACAAGGCCAGCCTATAAAGTAAAATATATGTCAACAGTAAATGTGAAACATGTAAGGATGTGTAAATGACATACATGGCAGCGAGCAGTTCCCTATCTATCTGAAAAGAAACTTTCTTATTAGAGGAAGTTTATCAAGAATAGAGGGGGTACTAAGGCTTTGAAGGATGCAACTAGTGGCTCAGATAGAATACTTATCAAGAGGGAAGGATTACCTGACAGACACCTGGATAAAAGAGATAGGGAATACTAACTAGAATTAAAAGAAACGTCAGAAAACAGAGTTTCATTGTTATAAAACTAAATAAATTATTCAGATAAGTTTCTGGCTTATTTGCTTAGGAAAGGCCTGCCTTTTATCCTTGGTCTTAAATATCTTAATTTCACATAATATCAAAGGTTTTCCTTGAAGTAAAATGGATTGTCACTTAAAAAAAAGAATCTTTACTAATACAATAGTTCATTGTTAGAAGTCCAGAGCAACTGATAAGTACTTACCTGTTTTGTGTGTACTATAAAGCTCATTTTATTTTCCATACTATGGATCTGAAAACATGCATCAGCATCTCCCAATTGCCACATAAAACAACCATACTTAAGACTGATGAGTAAAGCCTGCAATATAATTAGAAATTGTTATATTGAAATGTATGTTAAAAACAACACCTATCTTCTCTTATTATCTACAATGATCTAGTCATGTCCAAACATAATGGTTTTGAATGTTACAATAAATTGTATTCAAAGTTCCCTCAATAACCTTACAGAGCCTCAAGTACAGAACCACACAGAATCTGGTAGACTCTTAGGAGACTGCCTTCAGCAATGGTATCTTTTGTATCACACTGACAAACATTTTAAAGATGCCCATTCTGTGGTATGTACACACACACACACACACACACACACACACACACACACACAAGAATAATATTCAGCCATCAGAAAGAAGAAAATAATGCCATTTTTAACAACATGGATAGACCTTGAGGGCATTATGTTAAGTGAAATAAGTCAGAAAAAGACTAAAGAGGATATCGCTTACATGTGGAGTCTAAAGAAGCTGAACTCGTAGAAACAGAGAGAAACAGAATGGTGGCTACCAGAGGCTGGGGGACAGCCAACATGAGATGTCGGCCATGAAGTACAAACTTTCAGGTATAAGATGAGTAATTTCTGGGGATCTAATGTACACCATGGTGACTATAGGTAATAATACTATATTATATAGTTCATGTTACTGAGAGAGTAGATCTTAAGTGTTCTCATCACAAAAAGAAAATGGCAATTATGTAACATGGTGGAGGTATTAGCTAATGCTATGGTATTAATCATTTTGCAATACATATCAAATCAACCCATTGTACACCTTAAACTTATACAATGTTATGTCAATTATGTCTCAGTAAAGTTGAGAAGATGCCTATTCTCTCAGTGACTTTCAAGAAAATTAAATGTACAAGTTTTTACTTTCCGCACGTTAAAAAAAAATCCCTTTCACTTTATTCAGTACCTTTTGAATATTCACATAGTACTTTCAGATCTGAAATTTATGTAATGAGGTAACAGGTTGACTTAAGCAATTCCATCTCACTGAAAATAAGTACGGTGATATATTTATGGTAAAAATAAGCATAATTTTAATAATTAATATAGCCTTCATAAATTCATCAAATTATTTAATGCCTGAAATTCTGTCTCTCTCTGCCCCCCACTCAAAATAAATAAATAAATTTTCAAAAAAAAAAAAAAACTATTAAAAAAAACCCTATTCCTACACTTTCCTAACAAAAAATTTAAATTTAAATAAGCATTCAATATACTTTTTTGATTATTTTAAAATGAATTTCTCCTAGCAACTTGCATTTTCTTGCCCTAAAAATATATTATTTATATAAACATATACAAAGAAAGTGTTTGTGCATCCTTTAAAATACACGTTTAAAAACATTTGCTTTCAGGGGCACTTGGGTGGCTCAGTTGGATAAGCGTCAGACTTGAGCTCAGGTTTGTGAGTTTGAACCCTGGCATCGGGTTTGATGCTGTCAGCGCAGAACCTGCTTTGATCTTCTGTCCCCATCTCTCTGCCCCTCCCTCCCTCCCTCCCTCCCTCTCTCTCTCTGCTCCTCCCCTGCTCACATTCTTTCTCTCAAAAATAAATAAAGCATAAAAAAATTGCTTTCTATGACTAGCAGTTCTTAAAATGTTGATAACATGTTTATTTTTATTTATTTTGAGAGAGAGAGAAAGTGCATGCACAAGCAGGGGAGGGGCAGAGAGAGAGAGAGAGAAAGAATCCCAAGCTGGTTGGGTGCTCAGCACAGAGCCTGGGGTGGGGCTTGATCTTACAACCATAAGATCATGACCTGAACTGAAACCCAGAGTAAGATGCTCAAATGACTGAGCCACCCCGGCCCCCTTATTACAGGTAATTAATGTTATGTGAAAAGGATGTGGTTTTAGGGCATTTTAAAAAATAATTTTCATACTTCTTGAAGTTTATTTATTAATTATGAGAGACAGAGAGACAGCAAGTGTGGGGTGGGGGGCAGAGAAAGGGAGAAGCATAATCCCAAGCAGGCTCTGTGCTGTCCGCGCAGAGCTTGACATGGGGCTTGGACTCACAAACCATGAGATCAGGACCTGAGCCAAATCAAGAATCTGGTGCTGGGATGCCTAGGTGGCTTGGTCGGTTGAGCATCCAACTTCAGCTCAGGTCATGATCTCGCAGTTCACAAGTCTGAGCTCCTCACGGGGCTCTGTGCTAACAGCTCAGAGCTTGGAACCTGCTTCAGATCCTGTGTCTCCCTCTTTCTCTGCCCTCCCCCCTCCCCCACCTTGCTCGCGCTCTCTCTCTAAAATAAACATTAACAAAAACTAAAAAAAAAAAAAAAAAAAAAAAGTCCAGTGCTTAACAGACTGAGCTACCCAGGCACACCAAGAACCTCACTTTAAAAATGCCCTAAACTGGGGCACTGGGTGGCTCAGTTGGTTAAGTGTCCGACTCCTGGTTTTGGCTAGGATCATGATCTCCCATGCGTGGGTTTGAGCTCCCGCCCCACATAGGGGTCTGTGCTGATAGTGCAGAGCCTGCTTGGGATTCTCTCTCTCCCCCCTCCCCTGCTTGTGTTCTCTCTTTCTCTCTCTCTCAAAATAAATAAATAAGCTTAAAAAAAAAGTGAGGTTCTTAAATGAAACAGTACAATTAATTTACATGAGTGTATATTATGTATAATGGGAAACTAAGAACATCTTCTTTAAAATTAGCCACCTGTATTTATATTGTAAAATATAACTTTATGGATATGATATGCTAAAATAGCTATTTACCAACATTTGAGTCAAGATATCGTAATACCTTACATTGTCTATTTTTTAGATCAGTTGCTTGAAATTTGTTTAATCAAGAAGCAAAAAATAGTCCATTAATATGGTCTCAAAACAGTTTAATATATAGAAAAAAATACATCTGTAGTATAAGTCCTCAATTATATGGGGGCTAAAATACTAACAAAAATACTGGGGTTGTACATTAAAAATAAAGGTTTTGTTGCTATGCACAAAGGAAGAGATTGAGAAACCCACAATAATGAAAGCAGCTCAATGGAACTGAAAAGTCAGAGTCCATATGGTAGCTTTGAGAGATACAGTGTACTCTATAAGGAAAAAGTAGTTCTCTTTACGAGATAAAACCTACAAAGGGTCAAGTTGTTTAGTGAGGGAAATCAAAAGGCACAAGAGAAAATGTCAGGAATAGTTGAGCGCAGAAAAGGGAAAACCACAGAAGTGACAAGTAGCAAATAGCCAGCCAGTGGACAGGAGAAACAGTGATGTTGATAACTGATCAGGAAGAATGACACTATGTGGATATCTAAATAACCAGTTTTATTTCAGAAGGGCATTCATTATGGCCAACATAAACTGACATCAGCAAAGGGTACCTATTGCTTGGGTGTGGCAATAGTACTATTATGGTTAAAGATATATCAACAAGCACAGTTAGTTATGAAACAGAAATACATTCACTATAGTAAAACAATGATTCACAACACAGTGTGTTATATATTCAATAGTGTCTACATTTTATGTAAGTATGCTCTCATGAGCATATGAAATTGGCTGAGTTATACTCCCTAATGGAAAACTCTCTTATTTCAAAGAGAAACAAGATATAGAAGGTAGAAGTAATTGATATAAAAAACACAGCTGTATTCTATGGGTTTTCATGAGAATTAATCTCTGAAGCTACTGTATCCCAAGCAGAGTTTTAATGTAAATGAAGGTATTTTTGCAAATGAAGTTGTTTATTCTAAACTTGTCAAATTCAACCCTAGCATATCTTGATGACTCTAACACAACTGAGGACAAGCTGCCTGCTCCCACCTTTGATGATTAGAAAATATAATCATCTTAAAGCTTTCATAGGTGCTGTAAATTTATCAGTGGTTTACAGAACACAAGGTAATGATCAGGTGGACAGAAAACATCATTACTCTTTGGTTTAATCACCCAAGGACAGCATTTTAATTTATATTTCTAGAAATCGAACATCTTATCCTAAAAAAGGCAGACTATTCACTAATAACATTGTTATCATCCTCTGCCTCCAATTGCTATCTCACTTACTCGATTCCTGGACCATAGTATTATTCATGTGAAATGTTATAATGCTGAACCATCATTTAGGAACTAAATAAAACATTTTATGGTTGCCTAAACCTGGAATGCTGCCAAGGCAAATATAAACTATAGCTTAGAGAAAAGGCTCAGCATCACACCCACAGCGTCACCATTCAGTTTGGTAAAGGATTTGTAAATGTTGTATAAAATGCTCTGAAATAGCAGAGGAGAAATTTATTGAAATGGTGAGGGGAGTTTCTCCTTTGATTTCCTTTAATAAACTTAGTACAAAAGAAATAGAAAACTGGTTACAAACTAATTAGAAGCAGGCTATTTTTTGTGAGTAAAGTAGCTTAAAAAGAAAATGATAATAAGCAAATGATCCAAAAGCAAGCTGACATCTGAGGCTTCAAAAAAAATCAAGTTCTAGATAAGCTACTGAATTCAGTCCCTATTCAGCCCTATGTCCGTACATATTCTCTACCTCCATTCACGGGCATATCTAACAGCATGGTAAAAATAGCTGTTGCCCATAAGGATGATCCTGAGTTATCATGAAGTGACTAAACTACTTTCAGAAGTTATGTGATTACAAAGTAAGGGTTATAAAAATGGTGAAAATAAAAATTAGGTTTATGATAAAATTTCCTAACCTAAAATGACTTTTCTAATTTTTTTTAAAATGTATGTTTATTTTTGAGAGAGAGAAAGAGAGAGACCAAGTGCAAGCAGGGGAGAAAGGGAGGCAGAGAGAGAGGGAGACACAGAATCCGAAGCAGGATCTGGGCTCCGAGCTCCCAGCTATCAGCTCAGAGCCCAATGTGGGGCTCAAATTCACGAACCGTGAGATCATGACTTGAGTTGAAGTCGGACGCTTACCCAACTGAACCACCCAGGTACCCCTAAAATACCTTTTCTAATGTATAAGCTTAGTTATTACTTTAACAGACCTGAAATGGTCTATTCTTAAACAAATCTGAATGAACAAAATAAACTTGATTTTTATTAGCTATTAAAGCTAGAAAGCTGTTCATCCAGATAAATGTGTTAAATATGCTAAAAATGATTCATAATTCCATATTTTATATATAACAACTTTGATTAGAAAAAGGAATATAATATAGTAACAAGCCTCTGATGGGAAAGGTCTGAATCCCTTCCATACTTCATCTTGCCTGTTCCCCAAAAGGCTCCTATAACTAATTCTGCTTTTCAAAGTGAATCCCTTGTGACAGGTATTACATTTTTCTTTTTTCTAATGTTTATTTATTTATTTTGAGAGACAAAGAGCATGTGCAAACACAGGGGAGGGGCAGAGAGAGAGGGAGACAGGAAATCCCAAGCAGGTTTCGTGCTGTCAGTACAGAGTCCAACACCAGCCCAATCTCACAAAACATGAGATCATGACCTGAGCCAAAATCAAGAGTCATATGCTTAACCGACTGAGCACCCCAATATATTTTTCTTTTTTTAACCTGTATTTTTTCATTTAAACTTAATTGATTTTTAAAATAGGTAATATAATCACAGTTAAAAAAATTTTAAGTTGCAAAATGGTACTTAGTAAAGTTTCCCTTCTACTCTTGTTTCCAGTTACCTGGTTGCCTTCTCTAAAGGCTTCATGAAACTTTTTATTCATACACAAGCAATATGTATTCATGTAAATATGGTCTTGACTTCCCCTCGTTTTTACACAAATAACAGCATATTACATATGGTCCACCAATGTACTTTTTCACTAAATATATCTTGGAAATCATTCTCTACATTCTTCATTCTTTTATATGGCTGCACAGTATTTCAATGTAGAAATGTACTATGATTAATACATTACATAATTATAGAATACAATTAATGTTAATAATTAACACTTTGTTGACAATCATTTACTTTTCATCCCTCTTCCTTTGCTATTATAAATAAAATTGCAATGAATACTTTTATATATGTCATTTCTAGATTTTTCAGGTATGCTGGTACAATTTTTTTAAGACATTGGTCAAAAACAGCTGTAAAGCTGAAAATCTACCTTAGTTTCCATGTTGAGAAGATGAAGTCCTTTTATATTCACTCCTACATACACAGGGATGACTTTATGATTGCTGGGGCTTGCCTTTGTAAATATCTGTCCTGTGAAAAAAGCTGCTCCATATGTAGGAATTTCCCAACAATTCTGTAAGAACATGCGCTGAAGGTGATGCATTTCTTTACTGACACCCTCACTTGTACTAAGATTCTAAAAACAAATAAGGTAAAATAAAAGAGATGTGAAAAGAGAACACACTTTTGATAATCCAAGTAGGTCAACTAAGCAGTTTCTAAAATCGTGGCTGCCCCCAGAGAAGAATAAAATTGTGTGAACTATCCCAAGAGCAGTTCTTAATACTTCAAAAAAGAAAGAAATATCAAAGTATAAAAATAGTGCTTGTCTATTCTATTAGGTTTTAAGTGTTTCATGGACAAGGATAGTGTATAATTTCATGGTGTGTGAGGTGTGTGTTTAATCTCTAGTTCTTACCACAGTATCCAGCATATAGAACATGGTGTGTGAGGTGTGTGTGTATGTGTGTGTGTGTGTGTGTGTGTGTTTAATCTCTATTCCTTACCACAGTATCCAGCATATAGAAGGTATTCAGTAAAAGATTCCACATTATTAAAAATAAAAATATGCTACTTTCAGTTTCATGTGAACTAGAAGATGAATTTTTAATTTCAGTACTACAAATTTAATGTAACTACATTTAAAACATATTACACGATTTAATTTACAAAATTTCAACTAGGGTATAAAATGTCTTTTTATTTCTGTTAAACAGCTTACCTTATATTCATGAAGTATTCGGTTTGTCCAGTGAGGTGCCTTACTTTTCAATTTGGTAATAGGTACAATGGATTTTAGGTTTTCTTCACTGTAAGCAAACAGGCCAACATGCTTTAAATAAATCATCTTTAGTAGTTAAAGTACATAACTCACTCAGAAACAAATTGCTTTAAATAACATGATTTTTTTTAAGTAACATGATTTTTGAGCTGAAAAATATATATTGTAAAATATTAGAGAACTCTAAAAATTTTAAGCAAAAGCCACAATCCTAACATTCTCATTTAAGAGAATGTTTCTTCTTTCAATAACCACAAAATACTTTTGAAAATTGAAAACTACAATAAACAAACTTCAGTGTTTAAAACCTCAGCGTTTTTTCTCAAAAACTGAAATCTGCCTTATGACATTTTCTACTACTTATCAAGTCAGGTTTTAATGAACTTATATTTAAACATATAATAAAGATAAGTTAAAGAAAAAATATAAGGTATATCAAGGGGTGCCCGTCAGTAGAGCATGTGACTCTTGATGTCAGAGTTGTGGGTTTGAGCCCCATGTTGGGTGTAGAGATTACTTAAAAAAATAAAATCTTTAAAAAAAAAAAAAAAGGTGTATCAAACAAGAGTCAAACGTAAGAAAAATAATTTTGGAGAGAATATAACTTTAAGAATGCTTTACCATTTTTTCCCTTCATTTCATGCCTCCTCATATCCTCTAGTTCCAAACCAAAGTATAAATATTTCTTAACAACATTTTTAAACTTTCTTGGTTAAATAGAATCTTGAACATAGCACAAGACCACATACTGTATTAAATACTTACTTTAGGAAACCTTGCTTGTGTTTCTTACTCTCATAATTTCCATAAACTATTTGCAACAGTAGACTTGCCAATGTTATCAGTTTAGTGTCAGGAGCTGTATAAAAGCCCTTTAATAAATTATATCTGGCTTCATCAAAGAGGATAAGAATAGCTAGTGGGTCTTCAATCTTAAAAGAAAAAGCAGAATTTGGTTATTGGGCTACAATTTCCTGTTAGAAATATACAACTTGTCACTGTCTAATATGGAAAAACAAACGCTACATATTTGTATATAAATGAGCTGTTATTTAGAGCAGGGGTTGACAAATTTTTCCTGTTAAGGGCCAGAGAGTAATATTTGAAGCTTTATGAGTCACATAGTCTCTCTGAGCACAAAAGCATCCATAGACAATACAGTAACAAACAGGTCTGTGATGGTGTTGTAATAACACTTTACATATGGGTACCAAAATTTGGTACCCATAAAATTTTCACATGACATGATATATTATCCTTTTGAATTTTTTCAAACTTTAATACCTTACCAAATATATAAAAATAAACAGCAGGTCAGATACAGCAATAGGCTATAGTTTGTTAACCTCTGATTTACAGTCTAATAAAAGATTATCATTAGTTTATGGATATGGATAATTTCTACCACAATTTTACCTAAATCAATTATATTCCTCAAACATTATTCTACATGTTTCATATGATATAGTAGTGAACCTCAAGGAAAATACAAGAAAGTGTATTAATTCCTAGAAGTGTACATGTAGTTTTAAAAAATTTTATTTTAAAACATTTTTTATTTCATTTGACTAAAACTACTTGGTACTTCCAAATAACACTAAAGGAGAGCAGAAGATTTTTCCCTAAGTTTCAAAAACGTCATGAAGTTTCACTTTATCAAGTAGGATTAACAAAGATTGAAAAAAGCTAGCCTATAGAATATACCTATGCTTAGAAATAGTCACCAATTTTAGAGTTTCTGAATGAATACTTAAAGGATTTCCAAATATAATTCAAAGTGATCTCAATTCCCTGTGGTAAAAGTTACTTTTGTCTTACTAACTAAAATAATATCCTATAATGCTCTATATAATATTAAAAACCTAAAAGAGAATTTCACGGGGAAAAAAGGTGGGAGGAGTGTTCTAGATTAAAAGTGACTAAAGAGATAACAACCAAATAGAAATTATGAACCTTGACTAGATCCTACATATGGGGGCTATAAAAAAAAGACTTTTAAACAATTGGGGAAAATCTGAATATGGATCACATATCAGACATTATTATGGAAATATTAATTTTTCTAGGCTGAAAATGGTTGAAAAAGGTTCATATGTCCTTTTTCTTAGGAGATACATGTAAAATATGTAGGGATTAAGTGCTATGATGTCTGCAACACACTTTTAAATGGTTCATAAAGAAAAAATAGAGAAGATGAAGGAAATAAAGCAAAATATTAGCCATTAGTGAATTTAATGAATTTTATTACCTTTTCAACTTTCCTATGGGCTTTAATTTCTCAAAATTAACAGTGAATTTAAAGAGTTTGAGTAGTTAAGCGTTATAATTCCTAACAGTGTATTTAGTGAGCATTAGTCAACAATTATTCTTTACTAATGAAATCAGGCCATTTTCATCCTAAAGGAATAATGCAACCAATAAATGTAATTCTTCCATTTTTCAGACAGTACAAATTGGAATTTCTTAATTACATAATGAAAGAACACAACTATCTTATCAGATGATCATTATATTCTGATTTGTCTTAAGGTACTTACTAAACTTTGCTTCTTTTTCACCTGAGTTCACTTTATATTCTTTATAATAATGCAATTAATTTATCATCCAAGTTTTATCGTTATTGCTCTTTTTCTCCACCAATCAACTTTTAAAATATTACTTAGGTGGAGAAGGAAGATAGACTGAGTATACTTAAATTACTTGCAGACTTTATGGACCTAATATTTTTTTTAACTGTGCTAAAATACACATAACAAAAAATATTTTAACCATTTTAAGTGTATAATTCAGTGACATTAATTACATTCACAATGTTGTACAAATATCACTATTTACACAACTTTTTCATCATTCAGAAACTGTTAACCACTAAGCAGTAACTCCACACTCTCTCTAACACCTGTAGTGACCACTAATTTACTTCATGAATTTTCTTATTCTAGATACTTAGTGTAAGTAGAATCATACAATATTTGTGCTCTTCTTGCATCTGGCTTGGCTTATTTCACTTAGCATAATGTTCTCAAGGTTTATCCATGTCATGGCATGTATCAGAACTTCATTTCTTTTTATGGCTGAATAATATTCCATTTTATGTGTATACCACGTTTTGTTTATCCATTCATCTCTTGATGGAAACTTAGTTTGTTTCCACCATTTCGGTTATTGTGACTAATGCTGCTTTGAACACTGGCATATAGATATGTTTAAGTTCCTATTTTTAAATCTTCAGGTATATATCAAAGAGTGGAACTACTGGATCATATGGTAATTGTGTTTAGTTTTTCTGAGAACCGCTATTGTTTTCCACAGCAGCTATTCCATTTTACATTCCTACCTGCAATGTATAAGGATGACAAATTCTTTGTAACTTTACCAAAATTCATTATTTTCTTTTTTTTAATTAAAATAGCCATCCTAGGAGGTGTGAAGAAGATTCTCATTGTGTTTTGATGTACATTTCCCTAATGACCATTGACGTTGAGCATCTTTTCACAAGTTTCTTAGTCATTTGTGTATCTTCACTGGAGAAATCAAGTCTTTTGCCCATTTTAACTGGGTCGTCTTTTTGTTGTTGAGTTGTAGCTCCCATTCTGTAAATAGTCTTTTCACTTTCTTGATAATATCCTTTTATGCACAAATGTTTTTAATTTTGAAGTCCAATTTATGTATACTTTCTTTTGTTGCTCACAGTTTTGGTGTCCTATTTAAAAATCCATTGCCAGGGGCACCTGAGTAGCTGTCAGTTGAGTGTCTAACCCTTGGTTTCGACTGAGGTCATGATCTCACAATTTTTGAGTTCAAGCCCCATGTCAGGCCCACACCATGGAGCTTGCTTGGGATTCTCTCTCCCTCTCTGTCACCCTCCCCCTGCACATTCTCTCTCACTCTCAAAATAAATGAGTAAGCTTAAAAAAAAAATCCATTGCCAAATCTAAGGTCATGAAGGTTTATCTGTTGGTTTGCTTCTAAGAGCTTTATGGTTTTTAGCTCTTACATTTAGGTTGTTGATCCAGTGAGTTAACTTTTATATATGGTGTGATTCAGGGTCCAATTTCATACTTTTGCACCATCTGTTGAAAAGACCACTCTTTTTTCATTGGCACCCTTGTCAAAAATCAGCTGACTATAGATTTTGGTTATAGATGTATTGGGTTTATTTCTGTACTCTCGTTTCTAATCCACTGGCCTATATAATTGTCCCTAATTACTGTGGCTTTTGTAGTAAGTTTTGAAATTGGAAGTGTGAATCCCTCGACTCTATTCTTTTTTCAAGGTTGCTTTAGCTATTCAAGGCCCTGTGTAATTACATATGAATTTAAGGATTGCCTTTTCCACTTCTACAAAAAGGCTTTTGGAATTTTTTTTTGGATAATGTGGTAAATCAGTACATGCTTGGCTAGTGTGGACATCTTAACAATATTAAATCTTCCTACCCTTAACACAGATGTCTTTCCAGTTACACAGATCTTTAGTTTTTTCAGTATGTTTTATAGTTCTGAGTGTACAAGTCTTGCACCTCTTTTGTTAAATTTATTCCTAGCATTTTCTTTAAGATGCTATTTTAATTAATTTCTTAATTTCCTTTTTTGGTTGTTCATTGATGTATGTAGAAACCACTGATTCTTGTGTGTTAAGCTTGTAACTTGCACATTGTTGAATCTATTTATTACCCCTAATAGCTTTTTTGTGGATCCTCTATATAGGATCATGTCATTTGCGAATAGTTTTATTTTTTTCCTTTCCAGTATGGATGCTTTTTATTTTTTTCCTTCCTTCCTTCCTTCCTTCCTTCCTTCCTTCCTTCCTTCCTTCATCTAATTGCTCTGGTTAGTGTTAAATAGCATTGGTGAAAGCTGCATCCTTGTCTTTTTCATGATCTTAGCTTTCAGCCTTTCATCGAGTATGTTAGCTGTAGGTTTTTCATAAATGCCATTTATCATGTTGAGGAAGTTCCCATCTATTCCTATTATAAGAGTTTTATCATGAAAGGGTATTGGATTTTGTCAACTATCTTTTCTGTGTCAATTGAGATGATAAATTATTTTTTTTTCTCTTTGTTCTACTTATGAAAATCTAACACATTTTTTAATGAATAATTAAGATCTTTGTTTTTGGTAAGTTTCATACACTCTTTATGTAACTGCCAGTATATTTCAGTGAGAGGATCAAGTCTATCTTTGGTTTGATAATATAAAAGGGACAATATGAATAGTTAGATACAAAACATTTATCAAGTTTGTACATGGCCACTGAACTTTTCATATAACTTTGCTTAACCTTGTCTGTTTAATATTCCCTTGGATAACAATCAGGAAATGCACTGTATATTTTTTCTTCACCAAAGTTATGAGACCTTGAAACTTTTTTTCTTCAATTTCAAAGCTACTCTTGTAGTTAACCTTCACACTTAGTTTAACTTGTGATATCTACCTTAAATTTATTTGTTGTCCATTCATCTTTCAGATAGCATTATCCCACATCCTCTAAAATTTACAGAAATTCAAATCCAAGTGTACTTGTATGGAACAGATCTTTTTATCAAATGTAAATTCTATTCTCATTTTTTACTATCTATATAATTTCTGCTTGATTTGAAAATAGCCACTTACTGACTTTTGAGAATAACTTTTTTATAGCCCCTTTGCCAATATAATCTTCTCCATTCAGAATATATTTTCTTTTCTCCTCCCACATCAACATATCTCTTTGCTCGTCTGAAGTTTACCACTGATTAGCACTTTATTAAATTTATCTTTGATACTGTACTTCCTAACTATACTAAAAACTTTTTTTTTTGTATAATCCATCTTCCATCTGGTTGCTAATTCTCTTTACAATAGATTCTCTATTTCTTTTGTTTCTACAACAATGAAGGTAGAAATAGGAAAACCAACCAGGGGCTTTGTAAGTAGACTAACTCAAACTCTACCACTTACCCCAGGGATGTAAGGATTGAACAGAAAAACAGAAAATCTCCTCGTCCTCATACAGGAAAAGCACAATTTTTATTTCTAGTGCCTACCACAGGAACTCAATAGATTCTGTGTATTTAAATGACTAAAATAAGATTTCCACACAAACCTTTTTTTCAACTTCCAAAGGAAGTCTCACATCTCTTCTTAGGAAAAGCTGTGGTGTTTCTCTTTGGGGATCCAAATTAGTTAATTCAGCAAGTATTTCTGGCCAGTCACGAACATGTTGCAATGGTTTATGATAAGGCTTGAGTTGAAGGCCTGAAAAACATCTTTCCTTTTATAAATGATAATGTAAAAATAAATTATATCAACACATGGAAAATTTGTATTAAATTATCTGTACTTAAGTGCTGAATACACACAAAGTAAAGGTCTAAATTCTAATCAACGCTGACTTTAACCAATAATATTACTACCCAATTTTAGGTGAAGAGCTTTTGTTTTTAAGAATGTAAGAATTATGGAGGTGCCCAGGTGGCTCAGTTGATTGGGCACCCAACTCTTGATTTCAGCTCAGGTCATGGTCTCATGGATCCTGGGATAGGCCCCACGCAAGGTTCTGTGCTAACAGGGCAGAGCCCACTTGGGATGGGATTCTCTGGTTCTCTCCTCTCTCCCTACCTCCTCCCCAGCCCCCTGACTCCTGCACACACACGCACTCACTCACTCTCAAAATAAATAAATAAACATTAAAAAAAAAAGAATTTAAGAATTATGAGGGGCGCCTAGGTGGCCCAGTTTGTAGAGAATATGACTCTTGATCTTAGGGTTTTAAGTTTGAGCCCCATGTCGGGTATAGAGATTACTTAGAAATAAAATTTTTTTTCTTTTTTAATTAGAGAGAGCATGCACGGGGCAAAGGGGAGAGAGGCAGAGGGAGAAGAGGAAGAATTTTAAGCAGGCCCCATGCTCAGCATGGAGCCCAACATGGGGCTTGATCCCACAATCCTGGGATCATGACATGAACTGACATCAAGAGTCAGACACTAAACCGACATAGCCACCCAGGCCATTTGACTTAGCCACCCAGGCGCCCCTTAAAAATAAAATCTTAAAAGGGTGCCTGAGTAATTCAGTCGGTTAAGCCTCCAACTCTTGCTTTCAGCTCAAGTCTTGATCTCAGGGTCATGAGTTCAAGCCTGGCATTGGGCTCTGTGCTGAGCAAGGAGCCTACTTATAAAGAAAGAAACAAACAAACAAAATCTGTAAAAAATTAAAGAATATAAGAATTATGATAATTCCTAAAACAAACAAAATGTATCAAATGTATATAAGATCTTTAATTCCATGATAGCCTATTTATGATACAATCAGTGGAATCTAGAGTTAAAAAAAAAGACAAATCATTAACCAATCACAATAACCTCAATTAATTCCTTTATATATTTGCAGTATTTGTTTGAAAGACAAATCTATAGTGACATCAGGATAATTTTAAATGAAAATATTTGATAGAGGGGCGCCTGGTGGCTCAGTCTTGGTTAAGCATCTGACTTCAGCTCAGGTCATGATCTCACGGTCTGTGAGTTTGAATCCCACGTTGGGCACTGGGATGACAGCTCAGAGCCTGGAGCCTGCTTCAGATTCTATGTCTCCCTCTCTCTCTGCTCCTTTCCCACTCATGCTCTGTCTCTCCCTGTGTCTCAAAAATGAATAAATGTTAAAAAAAAAATTTAAAAAAAAGATTTGATAGAAAACTAACACAAAAAATATTTGCATTATTTCAGGTGAAATGAGCACTGACAATAAAGGCAAGTTGGAGGAGCAATACATTTAATGGAATTCAAGTTAAATTCCATGGTTAAAGAAGAAGTTTTAAAATGATTAAAAATTGCTTTGAATGAAGCAAGGGATGCGGGGCCCAGAGGCTTACCTATTTCAACAGTTGGAATGCTAGTAATTTATATACAAGAGAAGATCACTGTATCATTTGAAAATGTGAAAGTCATTAAAAAACTGACGCTATACTTAAGTTTGCCAACCTACTCTCAAAAATAGTGAGGTTTACACAACAGAGTAACAACTTTCTTACTGAGGTTTTCTGAACAGATCCAAATAGTGAAATATTGCTGTGTTTCTTGAGAGAGACGCATTCCTTCCATTATCTGCTGCACTGTGGTATTATTTCCATGTTTCAGTTCAACAGAACGGTATGATCCATCCATTCTGTATATCCGAACTTTTTCATACTAGGACAAAAGACAATAATAAATTATGCAATCTGGTTAGAAATTATATATCCCAACCTAACAAAATGCTTCAGTTTCAACTTCATATGCTTTATTATAGATTTCTAAAATGGAAAATAACAGGAAACTACTTCAAGTGAGTATCTGTTGGCATTATTTAAAAAAGTTTTATTTCCATTATGTATATTTTCCACTTTTTTTTCCTCTGGATGATTCATGATCATGTAAGCTTGAGAGACTAAGGTGAATGATTCCTAAAAAATATTCAACTTTGGATTCTTCTAGGAAATGTTTTAAAGCTCTTCATGTACAAAGTAGGTATCCTATGGGGGATACAGACTTGGTTACTAAATCTGGTGTTAGTCAAGTATCTTATGAGTCTAGTGGGCTAAAGATTATATGGTAGAAATGTGTACTAGCAGTAATTTGTCCTAAGAGGAATCTGTGATGGAAGACCATACACATGAAAGTTATGGAACAACGGACCTTGAGCCATTTTCTTTCCTCCTCTTCAGAAAAATCTCAGAGAGTAATAATATTTTCAATACATTAAAAAAAAAAATTCCTGTCACCTATTTTGCCCTTCTCTCACCCTCCTCCCCTCTAGCAACCACCACTTTGTTCTCTATATTTAAGAGTCTGTTTTTTTGTTTTTGTTTTGTTGATTCCACATATATGTGAAGTCATACAGCATTTGTCTTTCTGTCTGACTTATTGCACTTAGTGTAATACCTTCTAGGTCCATCCATGTTGGTGCAAATGGTGAGATTTCATTCTTTTTTATGGTCAATATTCTATTGTATATATGTACTACATCTTGTTTATCCATTCATCTATTGATGTACACTTAGTTTGCTTCCATATCTTGGCTACTATAAATAATGTTGTGATAAACATAGGAGTACCTGTATCTTTTTATATTTGATTTTAGCCAAAAGGTCGAGAAGCAATTTCATGTATCTTTTTAATTTAGTGTTTTCATTTTCTTTGTGTAAATACTCAGTACTGGAATTACCAGATCATATGGTATCTCTATTTTTAATTTCTTAAGGAACCTCCATACTGTTTTCCACAGTGACTGCACCAATTTACATTCTAACACTGCACAAGGGTTCCACCATTTTCTCCAAATCCTCACCAACACTTCTTATTTCTTATCTTTTTGAAACTAGCCATTCTGATTGGTGTGAGGTAATAGCTAATTGTGGTTTCTCAATATATCCTCAATACATTTTTATTGTCACTGGAAGTAACTCAATATGTTCTCAACACATTTTACTATATTGGAAGCCCCCAAATAACTTCCAGGCCAGTTCATTTTAGATAAAAGTACCTAATTCCTCTTATCGTGTTCATTTAGAATATAAAAATTATGCCAGGAATAATAATGTGTTCTATATAATTAGAAAATAAATTGAGGGCACCTGGGTGGCTCAGTCGGTTAAGAGTCTGACTTCGGCTCAGGTCATGACCTTGTGGTTCATGAGTTCGAGCCCCACATCAGGCTCTGTGCTGACAGCTCAGAGCCTGGAGCCTGCTTCAGATTCTGTGTCTGCCTCTCTCTCTACCCTTCGCCTGCACACACACACTCTCTCTCTCAAAAATATATAAACATTAAAAAAATTAAAAAAAAATTGTAATAAAGTATAATAGAAGGGTGCCTGTACTGTTACCTACTTCCTTGACTTTGTCTTGTGCTCATGGAACAGTATTTTGACAAAATCTGTTGTGTGGTGAGTTTGTGTGTTTATATTCTTAAAGGCAGAGATCATATGTTTACTCTTTATCATTTGTCACTTTCAGCATTTCAAGATGTTAAATTCACAGAAATACTCCACAAATACTTATTACCTAACTGATGGAAAGGTCTGGAATGGCTCAGAGATTATATTTGTTGAGATCAAACTTTTACACTTATCTGTTGATATAAATCCTTTTATCTGGTTTGCAAGTTTTCACAGTTTTTAAATTAATCATAATTTTATCATAACTGTAACTATTAGGCAAACTGAGCTTTTCTAATTGTTAATTCTTCTCTATCTTAATGTTATTGCTAATTATTTCAGACATTATCAAGTATTGAGATTATACTGGAAATTAGGTTAATTTTAAGTGCTTGAAAGATTTATCATGCAATTTTATTTTGTTATTCAAGAATAAATGTCTTATTGTTAGGGATGATAACAAATTTAATACTTAAGAGATCTAACTATGAGGCTTTCTAAAAGCAAAGAAACCATCCATCCATTCCACTCTTGCCACAGATCCTCAAATTACTTATTAATTTAAACAGTTGGTGTGGCTCTATTTCTGAAAGTAATTCTTACTGGTTTGTTAATGGCTTCCTTCAACAGTTTTGCAGCTTCTTCCCAGTTATTTTGTTTGTTTTCTTCACAAATATTTAAGGGGGATCTTCCTTGTTGGTCCGTTATGTGCTAGAAATGTTGGAAAAAATAAAAATATAAAGAAAAAAGTATTACAGATCTATGGTATTGTAAGTGAAAATGTCACAGTTTCACAAAAAACAGACTTTTGTCAAGTATTAAATATTAACCACACTTAGGACATACAATACTTAAAATAAACATGAATTGATAAAGATGACTCAAAGCACTAATCAATGTGATTATTGTTTTTTTAAAAGTTCTGATTATAAGATCCAACAAAGGTTTTGTTTAAAGCGATTATTTTCCCCTTTAAAATACTTATTAACACAAATTCTGAAAAATGGGAAATTCTTTTTCTTTCTTATTTTTTTGAGGAAATACAACGTAACATAAAAAGAGGTTAAATTTTATGTATATGCAGGAGATTGATGGTGGTGATGATTGCACCACAATATGAATGTAATTAAAAAAAAGAGGTTAGAGTGGAAGAGAGCCAAAGCATAAGAGACTCTTAAAAACTGAGAACAAACTGAGGGTTGATGGGGGGTGGGAGGGAGGGGAGGGTGGGTGATGGGTATTGAGGAGGGCACCTTTTGGGATGAGCACTGGGTATTGTATGGAAACCAATTTGACAATAAATATCATATATTGAAAAAAGAAAAAAATAAAGAAAAAAATAATAAAATAAATAAATTAAAAAAAAAAATGAATGTAATTAATGCCACTGAACTATACATCTAAAAATGGCTATAATGGTAAATTTTATGTGGGGCATATTTTATCACAATAAAAACATGTATAAAATCAAAGCTTATACATAGATATTACGTATACTACATACTAAGTAAAATTTATTTTTTTCAGTTGGTTTCTCAAGTATACAATTGAACATTTTAGTGTCATTACTGGTTTTTCATTGCTTAGACATTTAAAAAAACCCTGGAAAATAACTTACTCTGTCAATTTCTGGATGGTTTAGGAGAATCTGTACTATTTCAGCATGTCCTCCTCCAGCAGCAAAATGAAGAGGAGAACTAAGCTGTCCATTTAAAAGGTTTGGATTGCACTTTCCTTTCTCTAACAATATGCGAGTGGCCTCAACTTTTCCATACCTGTAAAAAAAAAAAAAAAATGAAACTTACCCCCCAAAATAATCTGAAACACTAAAAAAATTTATTATTATCTTTAGTATTTATTTATTTATTTTGAGAGAAAGAGAGAGAGAATGTGCATGTGAGGAGGAGAGGGGCAGAGACAGGAGAGAGAGAATCCCAAGCAGGCTCCACACTGTCAGCACAGAGCTCAACACAGGGCTTGATCTGATCAACTGCAACATCATGACCTAGAGCTGAAAACAAGGGTTGGATGCTTAAACTACTGAGCCATCCAGATGCCCCCAAGATGTCTTAAAAAGTTAAATCTCAGATACTATCTCAAAGAAATTTAAGATCTTTTTTTAGTAAGATACTGACATAAATGTTTTTCAGTGTCTAAGCATTTCTTACGAATTCTTCTGGTTCAATTCAACTGTTTCTGTTTCTGATCAACTAGGAGGGACTATAACCTCAAATACAAGATGAGAAAGAACTACCACATGCAAGGTACAAAAATTATAAACTAAGGAAATAAAATTTTTAGTTAAAAATAGGTTCAGAATCAGAATGTAACTCATAAATAAACTTCATAATGCTTTTCACTTAGGTCTGATTGTGATTTGTAAAATAAGCCCAAAGATATAATTTGATATGTAGCTGTTGTATTAGGCAATGTGGGAGACATAAAGATGGAGAAGATACATGGTCTCTGCTTGGATAAAGGCTTACAGTGTAATCACAGAGGTAAAACAAAAACATTGGATAAGTTACATTATGCTGTAAAACTTAAGAAACAGCTTAGAATAACAACAAAATAAGCATTGTTTATTTCTCAAGTCAAAATGATATATAACTAACACTTTAAAAAAATGTCAGAAAAGGCAGGACTTCAGTCTAAGACTTCCTGAAATGTTTTGATAGAAGAATTAGAACTGGACTTTAAATAGGAAGGAACAGAAGAGATGCTGAAGAGAGGTAAAAATATTTTAGGTAGGGGGAAAAAGAGTAACTAAACAAAGACCCAGAGGAGTACAAAGCATGGTGGGTGTCTGGGTTGCTTAGTTGGTTAAGCACCCAGCTATTGATCTCAGCTCAGGTCTTGATCTCATGACCGTGAGTTCAAGCCCTGCAATGAGCTCTGCACTGGGTGTGAAGCCTACTTTAAAAACAAAAACAAAAACAAAAACAAAAGAGTACAAAGGCTTGTGTCAGACAGTTGAGTCCACAATTTGGTCAGAGCCAAAGACTTCTATAAGGCTACAATCTGAAGCAATATTGGAAAAGTATATTCATTGTAAATAAATGGGTGGGAGGGGGAAAGGGAAAGGAAATTTGGTACATTTGAGGGAAAATTACACATCTTTAAAAGTGATTTGATTTGCCGTCCACTTTCCTTTCTTCTCTTTTCACATATCCTTCTTACACCCTAAACCTGCCACTTGTATGCTACTCTTTTTTATTCATTTCACTTTTTGCTTATGTTCTTTGCTATTCTTGAGATGTCCTTTCCCTCCTCCTCATTTTGTTTAGGTTAAATTCTGTTATTTCTCAGAAACAGTTTAAAATCTTCCCCTTCTATAATCTCACTACCTGCAGCATTTCATTTTTCATTCTTTTGTGGGACTTATTTTATGTACTTTCCCCCTTATTATTCTGGAACAATGGGTAGAAAACCTTTTTCCTTCTAAATATATTTTTTGAGGAAATGCAATATAACACACAAAGAGGTAGCCTAGAAATTCCTGGAGGGTAGGTACCCTGGCTCTGCATTCTATAAACTGCCTTACGCACAAAAAATGAGTGAACTGTTCAGTAGGCATTTGAAAATGCATGCTTAGTACTCAGGAGGAAGGCAAAGGCTTGGCATATCTATCTGAGAAAAGGCAAATTCATCTAACTGAAAAGAATTACCATTAAGGCTGGGAGAATGGATGAAATCCTTCTGAGAGAGAATTTAGAGAAAAATTATCTTAGACCAATGAAATGCATCTTGAAAAACAATCTTTCAGGACAGGAAAAGACACGTCTAAGACAGCAATTCAAGAAGTAATACAAATAATTAATATAAACATACATTCTGTATGATGCTTTAAAGTTTTCAAGGTACTTTCATATATAATTACTTAATACAATCTTCAAAACAACTTATGAGGCAGGCAGAAGTATTTTTATTGCTCAGTTAAGAAAAATGAAACTTGAACCAGGTAAGTAGCTTTCTGAAGGTCCCATGGTTACTAGCCAGTGTTAGAATCCAGTTTTCTGAATCTTAGTATAGCAGTTTCCATACGATAACACACGCTTAGGTCACAGAATGGAAGCCAGTATTTCAAGAATACTAATAATGTAACAATAATAATTTGCATTTGTATTGACCTTCATTATAGCTCCATTATGCCCCTTCAACTCCAATTTGTTCTTAGAATGAAGGGGTGGTCAACAGTATTTAATGCTGGAGAGCAGGGAAAGAGATTAAAAACTCAGAAAAGTTTAAGAAGGTTCATGAAGAGTAAAAAAAGAGACAACAGTGAGTGTGACCCACTCACCTTTGAGATCTAGCTGTGAAAGGAAGGAAAGAAACGGGATAGTGGCCAGAAAAGGCAGCAGGGCCAAATTAATGTTCTTTTCAAGAGGGAGAGACCACACATGTTTGAAGGCAATAAAAAAGAAAATGCAGAAAAGGAGAGAGTGAATTTAATGGCAAACAAGGATTTTTACTTGCATACTGCATGACACAGGAGAGAGATGAGAACAAAAACTATACAGAAGGACATTTCTGATGGCTTCAATTTTCTTTGAAAATAGGGAGGTAAAACTACCTGATAAGAGGAGAGAAAGGAAGTAGTGGGAGTTTAAGTGCTTATGACTACAAAGGTTTAGAACAGCTCATAAGGGAGGACTAAATGGCTGACAGGATAAATGAGACCAAAAGGATAGACAGCTAAGCTACTGTGAAGATGGGGTAATTTGAAGGGAATAAAATACTCATAGTTCAAAAATACTCTCTAGCAATAACATGAAACCTAAAAATAGGATCAGAGAAAAAAGACATTGATTTGAGAAAGGTCATAGATTATGTGATGTCGGTGAAACATTTACTGAGTGGTTGGTAAGTTACCCATATGGGAAGAAAGGCAACTTAAACAGTTTTGGAAAATAGTACAGAATAGTTTTCAGGTAGATGGTCACCAATATGAGAATTTTAAAAGCTTGGAGTAATCTTAGGGGTGGTCCTTAAAGAGTGATCTGGGAACCCCTGAGATCCCTGAAATCTTTTCAAGGTATCCTCTAGGTCAAACATACGTTAATAATAATACTAAAATGCTACTGATCCTTTAAACTTTCACTTTCTCTTAAGTGTACAGTGGGATTTTCAGGAAGCCATGTGACATATAATACTGCAACAAATGTAGAACAATTCTACTCTTCTCATTAATTTTTTTTTTATTTTGAAAAATACAGCATATTTCATAAACATTTTTAAATGAATTAATAAATACTTAAAATATTTTTCAGGTTTAACTTCTAATATGATAAACAACACTAGATATAATTTACATAAACAAAAGCTCTTTGGGATTCTGTAACTTTTTTTTTAATAATTTTTTAAAAGTTTCTGTTTATTTATTTTGAAACAGAAACAGTGCGAGTGTGGAGGGGCAGAGAGAGGAAGAGAAAATCCCAACCAGGCTCTGCACTGCCAGCACAGAGCCCAAGTGGGGGTCCAACCCACAAACCACGAGATCATGACCTGAGCTAAAACCAATGAGCCAGCCAGGCATCCCGGGATCCTGTAACTTCTGAGAGTGAAAAGGGAGTCCTGCCACCAAAATGTTTGAGAACCATCAATCTAATAAAAACCCTCACTTTAAGATGAGAAAACAGACCAAGAGGGGTAAAACATCTTGTCTAAGCTTATAAAGTTAGGCCTCAAATCCAACTCTTAATGAGATAACCTAGTATTCCCATCCTCGATCTTTATACTAATTAGGAAATAAAAGTACATTTCCAAGCTAAAGTAATTTAAGTTCTTACTAAATGGTCAAATCTACCTTCATTCAAATTCACATTAATTAAATGATTCATCTGATGAAAGTATTGCAAGGTGGCCCATACTACTCCTGATATATTAAACATGATTATTATTTCTGACAGAAAATGTTATCTAAGGATAAAACTCTTTTCCTGTATACTGTATACTGTAGTAGTAAGATTTTCCAATTAAAAATACTATGGGTTAGGGGCGCCTGACTGGCTCAGTTGGTTAAGACTCTTGATTTTGGCTCAGGTCATGATCCCAGAGTCATGAGATTGAGCCCCATGTCGGGCTCCACACTGAGCATAGAGCCTGCTTGAGATTCCCTCCCTCCCTCCCTCCCTCTCTCTCTCAACCTCTGCCCCTTTCCCCAGCTGGCATGCACACACTCTCTCTCTCTCTAAAAAAAATAAATAAATAAACAAAATAAATAAACTACGGATTTATAAATTTGATTTAGAAATCAAAATCTTTAAATTTTTATAATATTTTAATAACAGCCAACATTTATTGAATACTTATTATGTGCAAGGTACCCTCAAAGCATTTATTTGCATTTTCTCCTTTAATCTTAAGAAATATATTAAGTTCATCTTGAGGATAAAGACACAGGTCCTTAGAGACATTAAGTAACTTCCCAAAGGTCATACTTTTAGGAAATAAGAATTATTACGACTAAAACCTAAGTACATTCCAAAGAACATTAAATACTATACCATACTTCTGTTTTTATGTAATAGATACTTAAAAATATTACCATTCTTTTATTAGAAAATAACCCATGCCACAAAAAAGGACAATATTAACCAAATATAAATTTGGGATTTCTCAACTAAAATTCTCTGCCTCCATCCTTCCCAATTCCATAGTGTACTTTCTTGTGATTTGAAGTATATTCTCTACCTCTTTTCGTTTAGTTCCATATAAGGCACGTGATTTCTTTTTGTACTGTTGCTGCTACCAATATTTATTAGTAATCTGAAGAAACAAACAGAAGTTCAGTTAAAAAATATTTAGGGTAGGGATGCCTGGGTGGCTCAGTCGGTTGAGCGTCTGACTTCTGATTTCTACTCAGGTCATGATCCTAGGGTATTGGGATTGAGCCCTACTTTGGGCTCCGTGCTGAGTGTGGAACCTGCTTAAGGTTTTCTGTCTCTCTCCCTTTGCCCCTCTCCCCAGCTCAAGCTCTCTAATAAAAAAATTAAAATATATACATGTGTGTATGTGTGTGTATATATATATATACATATACGTATATATGTATACAAATATACGTATATGTATCTATATATATATATTTAAGGTAACTCCAAATATGAATAGAAAATTCCCTGTAATGGGAAAACAATTAAGAACACACAGAATAAAGAAGCCTAGTTTTGAGGAAATAGAAAAAAAATTAAGAGCATATTTCTGGAATAAACTAGCATAGCTTTAGGGAAACAGCATATTTTTTAAGAGAGAAAAGATGTATATTAAAAGCAACTATATTTAGCTACTGGATCACAAATTTTGGAATCAGTGAAATCAAAATAAGTTTGAGCAATGATCGAATTAATGCCTTTACATATAGATAAATAAACAGACGTGGAGAGGTGAAATATCTTGTTAAATGTGGCTCAGATAAGACGTAGTGGACATTTGGGGCGCCTGGGTGGTTCAGCTAGTTAAGTGTCTGACTCCTGATTTTGGATCAGGTCATGATCTCACAGTTCATGAGTTCCAGCTCCACGTTGGGCTCTATACCAACAGCTCGGAGCCTACTTGGGATTCTCTCTCTCTCTCTCTCTCTCTCTCTACCCCTCTCAAAATAAAGAAATAAACCTTCAAAAAGAAAAAGTGGACATTTAACAGGCAGTGAATAATGTAGGCACTTCTTAAACTAGCCAAGGAAGTTCACTTTCAACAGTAACTCAAAAGCAGCTTACCCATAAGAAATAATGGTAAATCACTTCATTACATCCTTTTTAGAGAATAAACTATAGCTAACACTTAAATACTGTAATGAACACAAGTTCACAGTGAGTACAAAGAGTTAATAACCCCAATCTTGTGAGTTAATTCCGCTTTAAAAAAAATAAAGAATGGAAGGCTTTGATTCTAATGAAGGCTTTTGGGAGTTTCTTGATGCCACGGTTTTCCAAAGTACTATATGGATACTTATCTAATATGATCAACATCAAAACATAAGTAGTTACCTCATGTAAGTTTCATAGCAAGAGAAGAGTAAAACAAACATTTATCTAATACAAAACAATAGAAATTACAAGGGTGAATAAAGGACCTACTGCTATATAATGACACTTGCTAATGATTAGCTATTACACAGGATGACCTGGTAATGCATAAGAACACCAATGATACTTTTCTCATGGGGCAGACCTTGTAATTCTGAACAGTGGTATGTATATATAGTAATCAGATATCTAAATAGAAAGCTCATAAGGCAAAAGTGGTAGAGAAAAAGGAGCCGGAATGAGAATAGTCCTGAAAAGAAGCACTAATGTTTATAACTAAAGATTCATTCCTTCTAAGAAAAAAAAAAAAAAAAGTAATCCATTTACCAGCATGCATAATGAATGGGCGCCCAGTGGTCACTATCTAATTGGTTGACTGAAAATCTTTCATTGAGAAGACGGTTTAGTAATTCTGAATCTCCTTCACAGGCACTTCGATGGAGAGGAAAGTCATCTACCCACTGTCGTTCCCTAATTATTAAAAACAAACAAATTTTTTTTTTATAAAGCACTTTTGAAATTCAAACTGTTTCAAAACAAACATGATATATATATGAAAGCTTTGGTCACTTAGCAGCTGCAAACTATATCATCTATGCAATGATTACATTGCATACTAATTGCATATATCATTTTAAACAATATTTTAACATTAGAATGTAAGTTTTAAAAAAGCAATGTGGAGTAAAACCAAAACAGTACTTGTCTTCTGTGACACTGCTCATGCTTCTCTGCCATTTTTCTTGTTTGGGAATTTGGATTTTTGAGTAGTCTGGAGCTCCTAGACCAAAGTATGGATTTATTACCACTTTATCTACCTAAAATGGGAAAATAGAAAAAACAAAAACCCCTTAAGAGCTTCAGATACTTGGCTTTAATAGACATAAATACAACTAACTGTATATGTCATCTAACAGGTATATTTACCTTAGGAAAAAATTACATTTGACATAAAATGTCTTTTGAAATCAGAGCCAAAATTCATTCAACTCTTACCCGGTTCGTATATTGAAGATCTGATCCAAACAAAGGGTTGTAAATACAGGTATCCGCTTTCTCTAGGGCTAACATTTTACTCTTTATTTCTAGTGCACTGTAGCCCATATGTAATGAGTTTTCCATTTGACCTGATTCAGTAGCATATGCAGGGTTTATGACATTAGTTTTTATCCGCTCAAGAGGAGAAGGCCGGAATAAAGCTGGAATAAAGTGAGATTGTGCATGGCGTTCATCTAACCACCTGGCAAAATAAAAAAGAAGAGGTAGTAGAAGTATTTGTTCAAAAGTGAAGATGAAGAAAGTAGACCATCCAACTCTGATGTGTGATACATTCTTTTTTTTTTTTTAATTTATTTATTTTTGAGAGATAAAAACAGAGCATGAGCAGGGGAGGGACAGAGAGAAAGAGACACAGCATATGAAACAGGCTCCAGGCTCTGAACTGTCAGCACAGAGCCCAACGTGGGGCTTGAACCCACGAACCGTGAGATCATGACCTGAGCCAAAGTTCAGTAACTGACTGAACCACCCAGGTGCCCCTTTAAAAAAATTTTTTTTTGTATTTATTTTTGAGACAGAGAGAAAGCACAAGTTAGGGAGGGGCAGAGTGAGGAGACAGTATCTGAAACGGGCTCCACACTGACAGCAGAGAGCCCAATGTGGGGCTTGAAATCACAAACTGTGAGATCGTGGCCTGAGTCGAACTCAGATGCTTAGCTGAGCCACCCAGGTGCCCCCTATTGTGTGATACATTCTAATATCACATTCAGATTTTTATAATTTTTAACTAGTGTTAAGTACTTCATTTAGTATTAATAAAAGTTTTTGTTAATAGACACAGCAAACTATTTTTAAAGATGTTTATACCAGGGTACCTGGGTGATTCAGTTGGCTGAGCATCTGACTCTTGATTTCAGTTCAGGTCATGATCTCACAGTTCGTAGGTTCAGTCCCCACATGGGGCTCTGCACTGATAGCATGGAGCCTACTTGGGATTCTCCCTCTCTCTCTGCCCTTCCCCCACTCGTGCTCTGTCTCTCTCAAAATAATTAAATTTTAAAAAATGCATATACCATTATAATAAAACGCCTTTCAAAAAACATGAAGTACTTTTAAGATCTGAACCACTGAGATGTAGGTGACATTTGCTCTGTTGTTACAGAAAGACAAAGGCATGATAGGTTTAAACAACTTGTCTAACTTACTCTTGTCTACTCTCACTCAGAGTAACTCAATACTAAATCTGTCAGAACAACTCGAGGAGCCATTTGGCCCAGCATTAGGGAAAACAGAAAGAGAACTTCAGTCGATTGCGTATTTAACTGTTTAAAAAAACAACTTTTTTTTAATGTTTATTTTTGAGAGAGACACAGAACACGAGCAAGGGAGAGACAGAGAGAGGGAGACACGGAATCCAAAGCAGGCTCCAGGTTCCCAGCTGTCAGCACAGAGCCTGACACGGGGCTCGAACCCATGAACTGCGAAATTATGATTTGAGCTGAAGTCAGATACTTAACCAACTGAGCCACCCAGGCACTCCTAATTATTTTTAAAGACATAATTAGTTCTATTGAACTACTGCAGTGGAGGAAAGATGGAAATAAGAGATCTCGTATAAAAGTAGGAGGGAAAACAAAGGCAGTGGTTAACTCAACTTGAAAATTAAAACAAAAAAACAAACAAAAAAAACCCCAAATCTAGTTTTAAATCAAGGAATCTTAATCCTTCATCCAGGCAGTCTTTGTCATTTTTGGAAAAAAATTAGCCCATTGTAAGCAAACCAGGAAAATCCCGTCTTTGGAGCTTTTCATTTTTATATTTTACTTCAAAAACTTAACATTGTGTTACATACATATTATTTGCTTCTGTTCTAACAGAGCTAATTTCTACTATGAAGCTGTATTTGGCTTATTAAAAAATATTTTTAGTGGTATTTCTTACTTATCCAAGGCTATTAACATCCTTGCTGTAAGTGTAGCAAAGTGACTGCTGGATTCACTACAGACTCGCATAATATCTTGTAAGCAGTAAAAAATTGGGCATCCTGGAGTATATGTATATTTAGTATTATCTGAAAAAGAAAAATGAATAATGTCATCACATATAAGGTTTACAATAACATATTTTTCATTAAAAAAACAGTTAAGTGTAACATGAATTGTTTTAGATTTGGATTTAGAAGACCTTGATTAAACTGATGACCAGTTCTGTGACCTTATCCACTTGGAATTAGAAGACCTATATTCTTAGAGGATTGCAGAAGTTGTTTCCTTGTTTTCTTCCTTAACAATGTAGCAAAACTCTGATTAATAACATTTCCAACACCATTTAAAATACTGTACTTCTTAGTCTAAGTATGACTGGGAAAAAATATATATAATTGGAATGCCAGAGCTGGCTAATAAAATATGTGTAAGTACTATGTTAGCAGCAGGCTGATGGCATATCCCCACTGGGTCATTAATTTATCATCAGTATTATTACTGCCTTATAGGAGAGTAGTACTCTAAAGTTTCCAAAGTGATCTTCACACCTAATACCTTAATTAATTCTTCCAGCACAATGAACTTGGGTAGGAGCAGATACCCATCTTACAAACAGAGCTGAGGCTTAAAGAGGTGATTTGCCCAAGAGCACAAAATTAGTAGGCTACATGTTCTGCATTGAAATTTAGTAATTTTTCAATTATTCCAGGATGTCAAGGGCTCAAATTTTTACATTTGATCTAAAGTCTTTAAATAATACCGATACTGTTTGTTGGGCAGAATATTTTAGAACTGTTATTAACACCTTCTTATGCCAGATAGGTCCTGATGATAGTCTGTTAATTTTCCAAAATAATGAAATATCTATTTCTAGTCATATCCTTTGAAAAATCCCTTATAACCTGAAAACTTTTTATTTCAATTATGGCTTCCTTCCTCACTTCTGTATTCTATTTTTAAAACTAGAAACAAAAACATTACTGTTTAGTCCAGAAGGCTGAATATTACTTTGAAATCAAAACATCTTTTTTTAAGTTCTACTAATTTAAAAATACGTATTTTACAACAATATTAGAATAGTAACTATGAATATAAATTCCTAAATTCCTCAGGAGATTTTAACTTAGTGTCTAAAATATATAAAGATCCATAAGGTAAATCTTAGACTTTACCTTTGACAACTGATGGAACAATAAATAATGCTGCTTCTCTGCCAATTTTCTCTCCATCCAGAGGAAATTTCTTCATTAGGACCACTCGTTTTCCTAACCATTTGATTAAAAAAAAAAAAAAAAAAAAAAAAAGGTCTTTTAAATTTTATAAATTACCTTGAGAATTAGAAAAAAATACTTTAATTCCAATGTAGTTAACATCTAGTGTTGTAGTAGTTTCAGGTATATAATATAGGAATTCAACAGTATCATATATTACTTAATGCTCATCAGGATAAGTGCTCTTAATCCCCTTCGCCTATTTCACCCATACCCCCTAGCTACCTCCCCTCTGGTAACAACTAATTTGTTCTCTATACGTTAAGATTTTGTTTTTTTAGTTTATCCCATTTTTTATTTTTTGAGAACTAGAAAATTTTTTAAAAGGCAGCATTAAAAGGAGTTAAAATATAAAAACAGCCAATTTTATTATATGCCCTAATGAAAAATCTTAATCCTGCTAATAATGCAAATTATTCTGTGCACAATCAACCAGTAGATTCATGGTCCTGGTCTTGACTAAAAGAGAAGCTTCCTATGTATAGCAAAGAAAACTGTCCTGCTAAAGACTGACAGAGCAGCTGAATAGCAAGGCACCTTGCAGTCAAGAGCCATATACAGTACTTCCTCATTCAGCTGAGATACAGATGGGAAGAATTTTACTATGATCTCAGGTGGATAAGGAGGGTGGTATATGTAAGTTGCAAAGTCTTAAAGTTAACACTCAACCTCCACCCTCAATGTCAGTGTTTATTAAAATCTGATTGGGCTACAAACTACTACTGTATTCTGAATTGTAACCTCCATTCTTAGTGTTTTTCCAGATTTGGCCACAAGGGGGCTATAAATAATAACCTACAAATCGTGCCCTCTAAAACCTCTCATCTGGACACCTTTGCCATGATTTTTGTCAACTCTTCCAATTTACCCACTCCAAGATACAGAAACTTGTTCCTGACCCAAGTAGGAAGACTGACTGGATACCTTCTATGGACAGGTAGATAATCTAAGAGTTCAAGCAGCTTCATTTATTCACAAAATACTGGAGTCAATATATGTGATTATTATAGCCCCCAGTTATTTTACAAATTGGACATGTGGACAAAATATAAGTGTTACATAGAGGATAACATCTAATAAATTTCAGAGGCAATTTCTTTTGTCTAGCTTGAGGTCCTGTCCCACTTTATCTTTCCTATTTTGCTGCATCCCTAAACCCAGTTCTGATCCATTGTTTAATTGCGTACTTTGCAAATGATAGATGTAATGATATCTGTTGTGGGGAAAAAATAAAAGCACTGACTACAAGTTGGGAAATGAAGGTTCTAGTCCTAACTCCTCCACTAATGGGAGTATGACCTTAACGAGTACTATCCTATGTCTGCATTTCCATTTTACAGATGTGAAGATGACCATATACCAATTCACAGGACCAATTTAAGAACTTCATTAAAGGCCACCTGGGTGGCCCAGTCAGTTAGGCATCCAGCTTCAGCTCAGGTCATGATCTCTCCATTCCCGAATTTGAGCCCTGCATTGGGCTCTGTGCTGATAGCTCAGAGCCTGGAGCCTGTTTCAGATTCTGTGTCTCCCTCTCTGTCTCTGCCCTGACCTTGCTCATGCTCTGTCTCTTTCTCTCTCAAAAATAAATAAACATTAAAAAAAATTTTTTTAAGAATTTCATTAATAAGTAGGTGTGAAAGTGCTTTTATAAACGATATATAGCACTGCACAAAAAATTAAGGTATAACCACTGCTATTATAAAGTCTTTGTGATTTACATGTGATGCTTGTATAAGGAATCCTCTTACTCTACAAAAATATTTCATATATTTAGAAAACTCAATACAAAAAGTATAGTCAGGATGTGGTATGGCTTATTATAACTAATATAACTAGTTAGGTTAAAGTTCGCCATTTTAATTTCTCTTATTAAAAGCTCCTAGAGGCGCCTGGGTGGTTCAGTTGGTTAAGCGTCCAACTTCAGCTCAGGTCATGATTTCACAGCTTGTGGGTTCAAACCCCGCATCAGGCTCTGTGCTGACAGCTCAGAGCCTGGAATCTGCTTTGGATTCTGTCTCCCTCTCTCTCTGCCCCTCCCCTGCTCATGCTCTGTTTCTCTCTCTCCATTTCTCTCTCTCTCAAAAAATAAACATTAAAAAAATTTTTTACATCTCCTGGAAAATCTTCTAAAAGCACTACCCATTTCTCTGGGCCAGAGGACATCTTTGTTAACAATGACACCACTCCATCCCCCTTCTGGGTGAATGGACGGAGTGGCAGAGTATGGCTAATTCACATAACAAATTATGACTCCTCTGTCTTAGCTCAAATATGTGATCTGGATATATGTCTCAGGAATTTGATCTCAGGATCAATCCTGATAATTACAACAATTTGGCAACAGTAGAACAAGTCTAGATGAAAATTTATCAGAGAAGTTCAAGACTAAGGTAGAAAAGACTGACAAATTTGTGGCGTCCAAAAAGAGCCTTTTATGTGCCTTCATCACCAACAAGGATAGTCCCCTTTTTAGCCAAGATCAATTTCTAGATCATTTTATTAAAAAATCAATCTGATGATTAGGGAAAGGAGATCTCTTTAAGGGACTTAGAATATGTATCAGAGATCTATAAATTTATGCAGTAACTTATTATAACTGAGTTGTAAGGCCTTAGAGCCTCTACCCTTCAGGCCCTCTTAGGGAGATTACCTATTAGAAAGGTAAAATATGGGAGCACCTGGGTGGCTCAGTTGGTTGAGCGTCTAACTTTGGCTCATGTCACAATCTCATGGTTCACAAGTTCAAGCCCTCCGTCGGGCTCTGTGGAGACAGCTCAAAGCCTGGAGCCTGCTTCAAATTCTGTGTCTCCCTCTCTGCACCTCTCCCACTCATGCTCTGTCTCTGTCTCTCTCTCAAAAATAAACATTAAAAAAAAGGTAAAATATGGTGAATAATACTCTAAAAATTATGAATCAGAGGCTTACAGTTCAACTGTCTCTAGACAACAAATACCCAAAATAACTAATAACTGAAACCACAGGATTCAACCCTATCTCTGCAACATAAATAGTCTCTTTACTGAAAACAGATGAATTAGACAATTTCTAGACAGAGTAACAGAAAAAAAAAAAAACACTGCATAAGCTTTAAAAAAAAAAAAGGCACAGAGAGGTATGCCTTACCTCATCAACAACTGTTTTCAACAGCTGTTTGACTGAAATTGGCTTTAGCTTCTTAATAATAATGCCTGAATCTTGGACATAGTTTATAATTTTTGTAACTTTTTTTTTTAAACATTTATTCATTTTTGAGAGACAGACAGAAACAGAGCATGAGTGAAGAAGAGGCAGAGAGAGACACACACACAGAATCTGAAGCAGGCTCCAGGTTCTAACCTGTCAGCACAGAGCCCAACATGGGGTTCCAATTCACTAACCACGAGATCATGACCTGTGCTGAAGTTGGACACTTAACCGAATGAGCCACCCAGATACCCCATTGGTTAATTTTTAAACAGCTTCCTTATAAATAAAAATTGTAGTTCAAAGACACTTAAATTGAGAACTATGTTTCTCGTAAAAGTGATTTGAATTTTCTCTTAGTTTTCAAGACACCCCTTGGTTTCCTATCTCTACTGAACAAATCATTAACACTGCAACTTATTTAAATATTTTTCAACTTAAAAGAACATTACAGTCAAGTTATTTCTTGAAGGGCTTTGCTACACCTTAAAAAAAGTTTTCTGAGTCTTTTTCAAGCTTTTTTCTTTTTTTTTAATGGAAAGGAACATAAAAAGAAATTGATTTTTTTTTTTTTTTTAAAGATTTTATTTTTGGGCGCTTGGGTAGCTCAGTCAGTTAAGTGTCCAACTTCAGCTCAGGTCATGATCTCACAGTTCATGGGTTCAAGCCCCACATCAGGCTCTGTGCTGACAGCTCATAGCCTGGAGCCTGCTTCAAATTCAGTTGTCTACCTCTCTCTCTGCCCTTCCCCCGCTCCTACCCTGTGTCTCTGTCTCTCAAAAATAATAAACATTTTTTTAAAAAATAAAAAATTTATTTTTAAGTAATCTTTAAACCCAATGTGGGACTCGAATTTACAACCCTGAGATTAAGAGTCACACACTCTAAAACTGAGCTATCCAGGCTACCCAAAGAAATTGATCTTAATATATTTTTAAAAATATCTTTCTCCACAACCAGTTGAAGGAAACTGTATTAAAAAAAAAAAAAAAACAAAGAAAGAAAAGGAAAAGAAAAAGTTTCCTACCTCTGATACCCTGGTTTGCAGGAGAAATTGGTTTGGTAGTTTCTACTACATAATCCAATATGCCTTGTGTTACTTCACTGTTGCCTTGAAGTTTAGTTTCCAATAAAACTTTCTTTCTCTTTTTTTTCTGTCCTTCAATGGGAACTTCATGCAACAAAATCTTAGATGAGAAAAATATTAAAATTTAAAATAAAATTTACTTGCCCTAGATTATAATAAGCCAACAGTCTTTCTTAACCCTAGCTTCATATTAGAATATCCTGGGAAGCTTTTAAAACAATAGCAATTCCTAGCTTCATCCCAGACCTATTAAATCAGCATGTGTGGGGAGTGGGGCCCTGGTAGTGAAAGTTTTAAAGTTCCCCAGGTGATTCAACAGTACATTCAGGATTGAGAACTGGTAAGCCAGAGCATTACTGAAGCAGCAACCTCCTGAGAACCTCTGCAATATCCTTTAATAGGTTTCAGATAACTAACCTTAAGAAAGCAATTTAAGCTAGAGAAATTAGCTGGAGTTAGAAGTATTTTATGATGCCTAGAATCTGTCACATAGAAGAGATAATTCTGTTTTAGGTTTTGTTGTTGTTGGGTTTTTTTTGGCCTCAATCACGTTTATTAGTATATGTAATACAATTCCGGACTACAGAGAAGTAACTTAATTGCCTAAAACTTTAACTAAAGTTAAAAAGATATTTTAAAATGAACTGTTAAAAAAGAGTTCTTTGGGGAAATAACCAAGAACAATATTTACATTGGAACTTGGAATAAGCTGACTTTTGCAATGTTTTTTTTAATTTTTTAGAGTCATTTCATAAATTGTACTTTTTAAAAATTAAATCTATACATTATAAAGAAAACACAAATGACTGCCTTTAATATCTAATAATTTACACCTATCAATTAAAAAATGGTCACAAGGCATGCAACAGATAAGCAGACAGTGAGGAGCAGAGATTTTAGAAGCATCAGTTCTACTTTTCCAAGATCTAGGTTGTCAACCAAAATTCAGAGGATATGAGGAGACTATATATGTAAATGAAAATAACCAAAAATGACATTCAATGGTAGCAAATCAAATGTAAGTAAATTGTTCTCACTTCATAGGACTTAGCTCTGTATTCCCGAGAATTGAGACTGGCAGTATTCTTTGGACGAATAACAGCAACATATGCATCTTCTATGTTTTCTGGATTTCCCATTGCTTTATAAAACAAACAAACAGAAATCCTCTGAAATACTAAAAAACACATAATCAACATAATCAGTTTGAAAAACAATTTCAAAAATAACGTGTTTATTTTTCTATCTTAGAATATAATATATATACTACCTAAAAGGCAAACCAGAGATGATGATCTTACCACTGAACTATTCAAAATCTTAGCTTATAATTTTAAGATTTTCTCATGTTCCTTTTTTCCTTTTCTGTGAAAAAATTTAATGGAGATAATAATTTTGTATGTCTAAACTGTGTAAGAATCTGCCTTTTGGACCTAAAAAAAAAAAAAAAAAGATTATAAAATGTCTTATAAATACTAAGCAAATAATGACCTGAGATAATAATTCAGAATTCTACACACTTATTTTCTATAAATTACACCAGATTACACCAGTAAATGTCATATTGTTAAAAGCTTGGAAGCTGGAAATAGGCAGCTGCCATTGACATTCTCTCCAAAATCTTTAGAAAGAACTTCGATATTTGACATTTGGATTAGCTAAAATATACCTTACAAATTTTCTTTGGAGATGCCTATTGCAGAATCAAAAACACTTGGTCAGTTGATAAAATCTTTCTGATGATGATTTAAGAATCTTTTCCACTTCCATTATCAATTCCCTAGATAACTCCAACTTTTTCTTCCAAATATGTATTTTACACATGCACATGCACATGCTTGTGTGCACACACACACCTTTTCCCCAGACTAATTTAAGTATCCACTGGTGAATTTCCAAAAAGTATTTGAATTTCAAGCACTTTCTTGGTTGTTTAAAAAAAAAAAAAAAGACACTGTGTTGTGAATACATTGTATAACATATGTAGCATAATTACACAAACCTTTTTTTCTGTTAAGCACCTAAAAGAGAAATCAAGTAATCCTTAATCTTCTAGACACAATATAAAATAATCAATTCCTGTGCTGATAAACTTCCATTAAAAAAATGGGGAGGGGTACACCTGGGTGGCTCAGTCGGTTAAGCATCTGACTTTGGCTCAGGTCATGATCTCACAGTTCGTTGGTTCAAGCCCCACGTTGGGCTCTATGCTGACAGCTCAGAGCCTGAAGCCTGTTTCGGATTCTGTGTCTCCCTCTCTCTCTGCCCCTCCCTCATGCGTACTCTATGTCTCTTTCTCTCTCTCTCTCCCTCAAAAATAAATAAACATTTTTAAAAATCTAGGAAAATGCTTTATTAATACTCATAATTTCTCTGGAATATATAGTACTACACAGTCCACTCACCTTTTAAAACATAAACAAATGTGATGTAATAGAAAAAAGGCACAACCATGAGGGTTACGGTATTTTGTTTTTATATCATTTAATGTTAACATATCCTCCAAAGATTCTAAAAATTGATTTTCAAGAAATATTCATACTTGAATATTTTAAATACACACATTTTCAGTGACATGAAAAAAGAAAACAAAGGCTTAATTAAGTTAGGAAAAGAACAAAAGTTGTTAACATATCAAGGCAAAACTGCTAAGGCAGAAACACATGCAGAGGGACTGGAAAAGAATAACTTGAGCTAAAAAATAATAGAGAAAGGTATAACTACAGTTAGTAATATGTTTAGACTGAGTTTTAGATAAAAGTTCAAGTGACTAAGTATAGGAAATAGGTGACATTTTGTTATGGCTCGTTCTATTCTGAAAAATGCTTAGGTATAACTGATAATGTTCCAAGCGATAAGGTCTTACAAATATATAGAAGTGGTTCTCAACTAAGGGTGGTACCCTACCTGGGATCATTTGAAAGCATGTAGGGGCATTTCTGGTTTTCACTTTGGAAAAGGGGAGGTGTACAAATGCCATTTAGTCCCCATGGGCAGGCTTGTTACATTTCTTTGCTATTCCAGAAAGTTCTGTTTAACAAAACATCAAAAATACTTTTTTTTTCCCCAAAGGAATGATTTTCTTTTAGGTTTATTTATGGGAGAGTGAGACGGGGGGGGGGGGGGGGGAGGGAGACAGAGGTTTATTTATGAGAGAGAGAGAGAACAAGCTGGAGAGGGGCAGAGAGAGAAAGGGGACAGAGGATCCAAAGCACAAAGCCTGCTTGGGATTCTGTCTCTCCCTCTCTCTGCCTCTCCCCGACTCTCTCTCTCAAAAGAAATAAACTTAAAAAAAAAACATTTGCTATATTGAGTACAGATGAACAAACTAGAGCCTTTTACGCCGGAGAAGAAGAGAAGATTCAGTATGTGAATATGGGTATTGCAAATTTAGTAAGCAGAAGTCAAAGTTGACAAGATGACTTACCAGTTTACAAAGTACACGCTAGTAGAAATTACCAGCAGTGGAAACAAAAGCAAAAATGAACTGCTGGGACCTCATCAACATAAAAAGCTTCTGCAGAGTGAAGGAAACAATCAGCAAAACTAAAAGGCAACCGACAGAATGGGAGAAGATATTTGCAAATGACATATCAGATAAAGGGTTGGTATCCAAAATCTATAAAGAACTTACCAAACTCAACACCCAAAAAACAAATAATCCAGTGAAGAAATGGGCAAAAGACATGAACTTTTCCAAAGAAGACATCCAGATGGCCAAATGACACATGAAAAAATGCTCAACATCACTCATCATCAGGGAAATACAAATCAAAACCACAACGAGATACCACCTGACACCTGTCAGAATGGCTAACATTAACAACTCAGGCTAACAACAGATGTTGGTGAGGATGCGGAGAAAGAGGATCTCTTTTGCATTGCTGGTAAGAATGCAAACTGGTGCAGCCACTCTGGAAAACAGTATAGAGGTTCCTCAAAAAATTAAAAATAGAACTACCCTACAAACCAGCAATAGTACTACTAGGTATTTATCCAAGGGATACAGGTATGCTCTTTCAAAGGGGCACATGCACCCCAATGTTTATAGCAACACTATCAACAACAGCCAAAGTATGGAAAGAGCCCAAATGTCCATCAATGGATGAATGGATAAAAAAGATGTGGTATATAGATACAATGGGGTATTACTCAGTAATCAAAAAGAATGAAATCTTGCCATCTGCAACTATGTGGATGGAACTGGAGGGTACTATGCTAAGTGAAATTAGTCAGAGAAAGACAAAAATCATATGACTTCACTCATATGCGAACTTTAAGAGACAAAACAGATGAACATAAGGTAAGGGAAGCAAAAATAATATAAAAACAGGGAGGGAGACAAAACATAAGAGACTTCAAAATATGAACAAACAGAGGGTTACTGGAGGAGTTATGGGAGGGGGGGATGGGCTAAATGCGTAAGGGGCATTAAGGAATCTACTCCTGAAATCATTGTTGCACTATATGCTAACTAACTTGGATGTAAATTTAAAAAGAAAATTAAATTAAAAGAAGTAATAAAACATTTCACTTATAAAAAAAAGGAAATTACCAGCAGTGATCAGAAAGTATATCTTCATAAGTAAAAACCAAAAATTGGGATGTTACGTTATGTCTCTGTAAAATGTTCCTGAGACAGAAAATGATCCCCTTTCTTCATCCTTAAACAATGTTTCTCAATCTTTTGTTTAACTCCCGTCAACTTGAAATAACCAAACCAAGCCAAACCCACAAAATGTTTCTATTCACATAGTTGAAAATCACTGAGAAAGCATATTTTTTATCCCCACCAGCCAAAGTGATTTTATCAAGTTGTCCTTAGGTTTTGTTGCTTTCATTTTCTCAATATAACGCTTAATATGTTTTTAAAATAATGTGAATAACACTTACAATGCTTACTATGTACTAGACATTATGTTAAATGCTTTACATACATTAATTCATTGTTCCCCCCTAAACCTGATGAAATAGGTATTATTACTGTTATCCCCATGTTACAGGAAAAAAGCTGAGGTAGAGTAGCTAAGTTATTTGACCCTTCCCTATTCTCTTGGAACAATTCACTATTTTATAGCATTATAACGTTAAAGAGAAGAGATGGCAACTAAATTATCAGTAAGAATTCCTCCATAGGGATTTATTGACCATAGAAATCTCATCCTTTTGCTAAAAAGAGAGGAATTATTAATAAAGTAGAACAGAAAATAGCCATTGGTGCTACTTCTAAGTAAGCTTGCTTTCTCCTTGTCCCTCCCACCAATTCTAATCATCACTTATCAAGGTCAACAAGTGTCACTGATAATTTTCAAAGACTTTCTTTCTGTTAAGTGGCATTCCGTTCTGTAACTTAAGATATTTAATAATCTTCAAATTGCTTTTGAAGGCAATTACACTAAATATGGCTAATACAGAAGGAACTAAGTAATACTGACATTGGGAACCAAATGAAATCCTACAGTGAACACCAATGTTACTTAAGGTTATTTGGGGGAGCATAATTTCATACATAGTGTACTAAATATGCTGTGTATCAGCTGCCACTATAGTTCTGCAACCCAATATTTAGGTGAACCAACTAACAGTAAAGCATGGTGTGAGGGCTGGAGAAGATCATGGAATGAATCGTTTTACTTTTTTGAAAACATATTTGAATTTTTGTCATTTCTCCCAAATAAGATGAGGCCACCAAGGCAGTTAAGAGACTATAGATTCAAAGAGAAAGAAACATTTGCAAACAAATTGTGAAGGCGCACAAGTTCTCTAAGCGAGTCAGAAGGGAATGGGAGTGAGATCCTGAGTTAGGCCAGCTAGA
Organism: Panthera leo; assembly: GCF_018350215.1. Lineage (NCBI taxonomy): Eukaryota > Metazoa > Chordata > Mammalia > Carnivora > Felidae > Panthera > Panthera leo. Next base: position 94,588,735 of record NC_056680.1, read on the forward strand.
TCAATGATTTCTTTTGAAGATAAATACACCATAAATAAAAAGCAGAGAAAGCCCAAAGCCTCAAAAGATAGAAGTGTTAAGAGGTTAGATGAGCTGGAATGACAAGTTGTGAATCGCCTCCCCGAAATGACAAAAACAAAAACAAAATCTCCAACATTCTGCCAGATTTTTCCTCCGCCACCACCCAACGTCCACTACCGGGAAAGGACGTGCACGTCTCTTTGCTCAAAGAGCTGCCACCCCAGAAGTGGCTCTGGCCTCTTTGTTACTACTTTTAAGAAATAAATTCCTTGCCTGGAGAAACTAGATGTGGAGGTAGTTCAGCCTCCCACCTCTGTTTTCCCTCGCGGGAATCTGGTTCTCGCTCCTCCTCGTCTCACCCGTGCGGGCGGCCGAGCACTTCCAGGACCTCTACATTCAACTCACTGGGTGGGACAGTCACCTGCGGGGCGGGGTGCTGTCACCGCTTTCTCATTCCTCCTTCCTTCTCTTTCCCAGCAGCCAGGCCTAACTTCCTGTGACAGGAAAACCCTCCGTAGCCACCAGAAGCCTCCTGGAGTGTTCGGCCGCTCTTCCCAAAATGCGCCTCAAGCGCTCGAGTCTCTGGACTCGGAGAAACTCTTGCCGCCTAGTTCTTTATTGGCCTTCCCTCTACTCGGACCTCAGCACCATATCACACTCTCCCGAAAGTAAGGGTTTCCAGGTCTTCAAAAGCCTTTGATTTCCATATCGCCGCTACCGGGGCGAGGAAATCACTTCCGGGTTTATGCGCCTCGCAGCGTCGCGGTTGGCGACGGAAAAGCTTCCGGGTCGACGGGTTAGCTGCTGCCGTTCCTGCTGCTTCCCGCTGGGGCTGCGGGCTGTCTGGTGCTGGTGGTGCCGGCGGCTCGAGGACGGGGGTGGCAGCGGCCGGCACGCTAGCTGCTGAGCCGGAGGCGGGGGTGGGGAGGAGGGCGGCCCAGGCTGCGTGCGCGCGTGCAAGGCTGGAGCATGAGCCGGACTTGACCGCGAGGCGGAGGCAAAAGCCACCGCCCCCTCTTCCCTTCTCTTGAGTGAGGCGGCGAGGCGGCCAGAGAGGGATGGGGGGCGCCCGCCCAGTCTGAGCCTCGTCGCGGGTGCCTCCGTCTCACGCAGCGTTCCTCGCGGGCCTCTAGTGCGCACCCTCGGCCCCAGCAGCCTCTGCCCGGCGCACTCCGGCCGGCGAGGAGGGGGCACCCGCCTGGGTGGGTGGGGCGGGAGGGTACCTGAGGTCACCTGCTCGGCGCGAGAGGCTGAGGCGGCCACGGCTTTGGCAGAACTGCAGAGCTTCGGGGTCCACCTGACCCTTATCCTCAGCCCGGGAAGTAACCGTAAGTCTCAGCTTCACCATACGAATGTGTTTGAGATTATCTCAATCCTTTTTGGGCTCTGAGTTCGGCGCTGCCTAGTCCACGCCCTCCCGGGTCTCTTACAAATGTGTCTCCTTCCTCTTGTGGAGGATTGTACCTCCGCCTGTCCCCATCCTTGAATAGGCAACAGCCTCTGTTGGTCCCATGGGGCTTTTCTCCCAGTGAATTTGCAAGTCTCCGTGGCACGTCCCATCCTCGTCCAGATGCAGTTCCTTGTCCCTCTGTCCTCAAAGATCTGTGTTCTCCCCCTTTTTCTATCTGTATCCCAGACCTCGCAGCCTCCCCCGCCCATCCTTTCAGACGTGGAAAGCCACGGGTTGGGCAAATCTCGTGAGCTAGAGGGTCTTGAGTGGATGGGTGAAAGTGCTCTGTAGGGTTGTGATGGGTGGGGATAGGTGCAGATAGCTCTATTGGACCTTTATTTTTGCAGCGTCTGCCACCAAAACAAAAGGATGGGTCTCTCCTGGACCTTCATTCCTCACCGTAACTGTGTATAGGCTCTTTTCTGTGCATTACTGTTTGAGTCGCAGGAGATTGGAACTACAGCTGTAATTAAGCATCTCCTAAGGAGGTTTTAAGAATTAGTCTCAAAAGCTCTATTCACACGGAATTTGCATATTAAACAATCTTGTATTGGAATGAAGACCCTTTCCAGAAGAGCTTTGCTAGTAGATCTAAGAAATGAACGTAAAAACAAAAGTCTGATGTTTCAAATATGTTTTTTCATGTCTTTAAGTAATTTTTAGTGTTTTGGATTTACATTTAGTTCTGAATTTATGAAGTATGTGTTTGTGTTTGTTGAAATAAATTTTGTATTGGAAAGTTTTGCATTGTCAGTGATTAAAAAAAGTGATTTTTAAAGATCATGTCAGATTGTATTGGTAAGATATTATTTTAAGTCCTTAATTCCAGAGAGACCCATTTTTACTGATTTGGATCAGCCACCTACAGATATTACACATTTTGGCCCCTATGACCTTACTGCTTCTTAGTGTAAAAAATAAACGAAATGTTTATTTCCAGATTTCCGGCTAAGCATTTTTTCTTTTCAAAATTTAGTTTGCTTTCTAAACTGCCACTGCAGAACTTTCCAGAAATTAGATGAAAAAATAATTGTAATATTGTCAGTGGCCTTCATGCTTTTGACAGTTTACAGGGCACTGCAGGAAGCAAATAATAATTTAAGAATAATTTTTCTCTGCATATTGCAGGTTCCTTGTTACCATTCTGTAAACTGTTCTGTGATGTAAACTGGTAGCTTTGTCATTTTTTTTTCCTGAAGACATAGTCATTTTGTTAGGAAAGGTAGATGTGTTTAATGATGATTTTTATTGTCGTTTTCAAAACCTTCTTCCAGCAATTGATTTTGGATTATTATTTGATTTGTAACTTCACATTGTTCACAGATTTTAGTTTGAAGTAGGCTCAGGAGATGTAGCTCCAGCTGTCTGTCTAGAAGTGTACTTTACTGGCTTGTTTCAGAATCAAGCACTGAGTGTATTATTAAAGACGTGATTTGCTTTGCATAAAATTGATCAGTTTCCAAATAAAAGTGAGGTGATGGGCCATAACTTAGAAAAGCCTTTTTTTAAAAAAAAAGTCTATTGATTCCTATTATCTTTGGAAATAGAGTGGGGAAGATAGGACTGTATTTTTGTATTATACTTTTCTCTTTGCCAGCTGCACTGAGAATTTAGAGTTTTCAGTATGAAAATGTTGCAAAACCTTGCAGATTGTGCCATCAGGATGAGCTCTAACAGGTGGCTGCTGAGACAAGGGAGAAAAGTTCGTTAGCTACTCTTTTGTATTCCGGTAGCACTGGTCACTTTTGACAATTGATTTTCAAGATGAATTTGTGAAAGTGAAATATGTATATTTACAATGTACTTGTAAGTAAAAGTTCCGAGGTAATTTTTCTGTATAAATAGATGGAAAAACTTGAATTAAGCTTATCTGATTCTCCTTGAATGGAATTTAGAAAATATTTCTCAGTGCCGTGGGTGCTTTTTCACTCTTTGAGGATGGATACAACAGTTATTTAGATGAAATTTAAAAATACTTTTCTTTTTTTATTTATTTTTATTAAAAAAAATTTTTTAATGTTTACTATTTTTGTGAGGGAGACAGAGACAGAGACAGAGAGCAAGCAGGGAAGGGGCAGAGAGAGAGGGAGACACAGAATTGGAAGCAGGCTCCAGGCTCTGAGCTCGCGGCATAGAGCCCAATGCGGGCTCGAACTCACAGACGGTGAGTTCATGACCTGAGCTGTAGTCGGCTGCCCAACTGACTAAGCAAACTGGGCGCCCCTAAAAATATTTTTCTATAATATTAGACTTCATATGTGACACATTTGCCAAAACAGACTTGAGAGTGACTCTGTTATTATTTAAAAGGCCAGTCAGAGGAGTTTCTATGCATGGTTCTAAAAATGTTTCTGTATTTTCTTTACTTTCTCAAAGTGACTTGCTTAGGGAATAGTAATTCTTGGACTGTAAGCTTATTTTTCAGACAATCTCAGGCTACCTCTTTTTTTCTTTTACAGATAACTTCCTTTCATATTCACTTCATGTCAGTAAACCTTTATTGAATGCCTACTATGTGTGCCAGGCACTGTTAGATTCTGGGACTACAAGTTTAAGTAAGAATTCCTTTCCTTATCGAATTTGTCAGTCTAGATTCTATCCATATGCCTTTATAGACATCTCTAATAGGTTTTGAAGTCACTTCACCATATTTCAGGGTTGTTTCACATCATTTCTATGAGAATAAACACATTTAATGCCATTTACTGAGTGCTTGACTCACACTAGCCACCATGCTAAATGCTTTATATACATAATTTCATTCAATTCGTATAATAGTCATAAGAAGTGTTTTATCTCCATTTAAAAACCATACAGATTCTGATTTATAGTAATACTGAATGTTGTTTTACTTGTAATATGCTAGATTCCTCTATCAGGAAAAGAAGTTGTAATATAGATATAGCAATTTTTAATTCTCTAATGCTTTGAATAGAAAAATTCTCATTTCATAAGGTATTAATATCTTTTATTTTCTAAAGCAGATGAGTTATGTACTATAAATATAATTTTCAGTAGTTATTGAAACCTTCGAAAAGATAATTTGGAAGTTCATTATGGTTAATCGTATTACAGATCTTCAGGTACATAACTTCTTTTTTCTTCTAGTTTAGCAATGGGATCAACAGCTTATAAAATGTACCAAAAAAATTCTCCAGGAAAGATAGGATGTTGAGCTATATGAAATCTATTCAGCTTTTTAAGTTTTGAGTTTAACTTGGACAACTGTCTGATGTCTTGAAGGTTTGAATACATTTCAGTGAAAATGTATTCCTTCAGGTTTAAAAATCTTTAAATATATATGGTTTATCCTAATGATTTAATATAGTTCTATCTAATCATTTTCCAAAGTCTCACTTTTTTTTTTAATGTTTATTTATTTATTTATTTTGAGAAATGAGAAATGGGCCAGAGAGAGAGGGAGAAAGAGAATACCAAGCAAGTTCTGCATGGTCAGTGCAGAGCCCAACACGGGACACGGGGCTCAGTCTCTTGAATTGTGAGACCGTGTGACTTGAGCTGAAATCAAGAATCTGATGCTTAACCTACTGAGCCACCAAGACTCTCCTAACATTAAAAAAAAGGGGTTTTTTTTAATGTTTTTATTTTTGTGAGAGAAAGAAAGAGAGCGTGCACACAAGCAGGGAGGGGCAGAGAAAGAGAGAGATGTAGAGGATCTGAAGCAGCTTCTGTGCTGGCAGCACAGAGCCTGATGCAGGGCTCAAACTCATCAACCATGAGATCATGACCTGAGCTGAAGTCAGATGCTTAATCAGCTGAGCCACCCACACGTCCCACCCTCACATTTTTTTTTTAAAGATGATCTTCCACTGTCCATTGTTTTCTCCAAAAACCTCACTTCTGTTCTAAACATTTTATTCTGTTTTTGTTTGTATGTTTGGTTTGGTTTGTTTTTACCATAAACTCCCAGCAGTTTGCCATTCTTTAAGTTAAGGCCTTTGCTACTGGTTACACATTCTTCTGTTTTTAGGACTATAGAGCAGATAATCCTCCTTCAAGTTCCTAAGAAAGATAATCCTTGCTGTTTTCCTGTTCTCAGACATATTTTCACTTGACATAGACAGTTTTTCCCTTTCTGTGTAGCAGAATTCTTGTTACTCAGGTCACTGTTTTCTGATTAGAACAATGTTGAGAATTCCTGTTCTGGTATATAATAGTGACTAAATTATAAATGCATTAGGTGTTAGGACCATAAAGATGAGTAAGTCAAGATTCCTTTCTTCATTGAACTGTAAAATGCCTGTTGAAAATCCACGAAGAGAGGAAACTTCATTTAAAAACTCAATGATGCTCTTTTCCAAATAAGCCTAAAAACATTGTCCTCCTTCTTAACCTATCCCCTCAGAGTATTATAAAGGAAAGTATGTAAATAAACATATTAGGCCAGGGTTTTTATTCTGTTTTCTGGCCTCTGGCAGAAAAAAGTGATTTACAGAAAAGGTAACTTTCTCTGACTTGCAGAAAGATGCCAGAAGATAGCAAAGAACTCCTATATTCCCTTCCCTCACATTTCACCATTGTTAATATTTTACTGCATTTCTTTTATTGCCGGTCCTCTGTTTCCATACATAATGCGACATACGTGTGTATATATGTGTGTAAAAATATATATATATATTTATCCTGTATTAGTCTTTTTCTAAACATTTTGGAGCAAGCAGCAGATATGCTGTCCCAGCACCTGTAAACACTATAGTGTCTATTTTTCAAAAACAAGTTACTCTGTTATATAACCAACATATAACGCTCTAAATCAGAAAATAAGCATTGGTACAACACTACCATCTAGTGCAAAGAACCAATTTATATTTCATTGACAATCCGAGCAATATCTCATTCTTTTCTGGTCCAGGATTCTGTTCAGGAATACATTTTACATTTAGTTGTCATGTTTCTTCAGACTTCTTCAGCCTCATTTTTCCCTGTCTTTCCTGTCCTTGACAGTTTTAGGAAGCACAGGCCCTACATTCTGTATGTCCCTCAGCCTAGGTTCGTGTAATATTTCCTCATGACTCCAATCAGTTCATGCATTCCTGGCCAGGAATACCACAGAAATAGGTCTGTCCCCTTCTTAGTGCATTGCATCCAGAGGCATATGATGTCAAACCTTGCCACTGTTGGTGATTAAAACCTTGATCATATTGAAATCCTTTTGCATTTGATCAGTATTTGTGGAGAGGTATTCCAAAATTATGCCAGCATCTTGTTTCTCATCAGACATCTGTACTACTAGCCTTAATGTGGGTATCAGTGAAGGCTCTCACCTTAATTAACCACTTACATGATGATTGCCAAATGATATTCCTCTATTTCTATTATTCCTTCTACTTGTATTAGTTGGTATTTTTTTGTAAGGTGGAACGTTCCTTTCTCCCCCATTTGTGTATTAAATCAGTAAGGACTCATGGATTTCAATTTTATTTAATTTGTTGTGATTTGTTACTATTATTACTTACTTTGCTGTTTAAATTGTTCCTGACTTAACCCATGGGAGCCCCTTCAAGCTGGCTTATTTGCCTATTTATCATTCTCCCATCTCATTCATTCTGCATTTCTGGCAGAACATGCTGTTCCTTGTTCATTCTGTACTTTGCCTGGTCTAGCCCTGGAATCAGCCATATCTCCAAGGAGCCCTGTTTGGTCTTTGTCATTGTTGTTTGTTTTTGTAAAAGATGGTATTTAAAAACAAAGATTTAGGGGCTTAGGGGCATGTGGGTGGCTCAGTCGGTTAAGTGTCCGACTTCAGCTCAGGTCATGATCTCACAGTCCGTGAGTTCGAGCCCCGTTTCAGGCTCTGTGCTGACAGCTCAGAGCCTGGAGCCTGCTTTGAATTCTGTGTCTCCTTCTCTCTCTGCCCCTCCCCTGTTCATACTCTGTCTCTCTCTGTCTCAAAAATAAATAAAAACATTAAAGAAAATTAAAAAAGATTTAGGGGCTTAGTGTGCTCTTGCTTTCTGGGGTATCATTACTTATAGGGACTAGGAAATGTGTGACTACGCAAGTATGGTTTGCATACATGCACACATATGTAATACATACATATATATCCATAATTTTTTCTGTATCTAGGTGTATATTTTATAAAACCATAAGTTCGTCCCTGTACTTCCAATTCCAGTCTAATACTCCAGGATTTTTTCTCACCTTCTTTCTTTCCATATTTATAAATGCCTTCTCTTTTCTGGGGATGAGGCCAGCACAAAGCAGGTCCCCTGATAATAACAAGTTCTTGTGAAATATTTTCTCTGTTCTTTGAAAGTAATAATGTTCATTTTGTCTTCTTTGTCATAATAAATGTATGTACAGAATAAGGCACCAGAATCTTTTTCTTTAACCTACTAGGCAGCTATGGTTTTTTCCCCCCAAAATTATTTATAGACAGGGAAATAAACATGATTATATTATCAAATTGGAAACTAATGATTTTGAGAACATTGGACTTTATCATTAAGTTCAATAAATATTAATTAAAGGTGTTTTATATGTCACTAACTATGATAAACAGTGCATATAAAACTCAGTACAGTGTGACCCTTGTCCCCAAAAAGTTTACAGATAATTGGAGAAGCAGAATAAACATTTCTAGTATTAGTAGATACTAGATAGTAGATAGTAGATACATTTCTAGTGCATATTCAGTATTAGATGGTAAGTTGGGTGTATTATCAAGTTAGGGAGGCAGGACATCTAACTATGTTAAGAGTTGAGGAACTGTGGCTTTTGAGACCTGAATGACTGGTAGACGTTAGCCTATTAAAGAGGAGCATGTTAGGGTCATGGGAAGAACATTCCAGGAGCTTCAGTAATTCAGAAGTGGGCCTGAGTTATAAGAGATAGGGTAGGATGAGATAAATTCTGGTTTGGGCAGAGACTTTCCCTTAATTTCTTAAAGGCTATGAGCCTTGGGAAAGTTTTAAAATGGAATTGGACAAAATCAGATGTGTCTTTTGATAAAGGTAAGCTAGTTGTAGTTGAGGGGGAGGGTGCTTTAGGGAGTGGAATCTGGAAGCAAGGGCACTTATTAGGAGTTTTATCTGATATATTAAAATCTATTCCATATTAGGGCTATCTGGCTGGCTCCGTCAGTAGAACATGTAACTCTCAGCGTCGTGAGTTTGAGCCCCATGCTGGGCAGGGAGCTTACTATAAAAAATAATAATAAAATCTATTCCATATTAGTTAAATATCTGTTGAACACCTATGTGGATATGATGTGAGTGATACAGAGATATATAAAATGTACTTCCTGTTCTCAAGATGTTTATATTTTAAAATAACTAAAAACTTAAATATATCAACAATGTAAGGCAGAATGCTAATATTATGGCTTCTGTCCTTTAAAATGAGGGCAACTAAGGACTAGAAATAAAACGTGAACCCAGTAGATCTTCGTGGCTCCAAAGCTCATATTCTTTCCACGTGGAAGGCTGTGCTACCTTCCACAACACTTAATTCCCCTTAACTTATTTATCAGAATGTTGCTTGTAAGTTACCGCAGAACCCTTGTGAAATAAGATTAGAGTACAATTAAAATGGTTTTCAGCTTGGGGCACCTGGGTGGCCCAGTTGGTTAAGTGTCCATCTATTGATTTCAGCTCAGGTCATGATCTCATGGTTTGTGAGTTACAGCCCTGCCGTCAGGCTCCTCAATGGCAGTGCAGAGCCTGTTTAGGATTCTCTCTCTCCCTCTATCTGCCCTTCCCCAGTCATGCACTCTCTGTGTATCTCAAAATAAATAAATAAAACTTTAAACAAATTTTTTTTAAATTTTATTTAAATTTTATTTTTTTAAATCTACATCCAAATTAGCGTATAGTGCAACAATGATTTCAGGAGTAGATTCCTTAGTGCCCCTTACCCATTTAGCCCATCCCCCCTTCCACAACCCCTCCAGTAACCCTCTGTTTGTTCTCCATATTAAGAGTCTCTTATGTTTTGTCCCCCTTCTTGTTTTTATATTATTTTTGTTTCTCTTCCCTTATGTTCATCTGTTTTGTCTCTTAAACAAAATTTTTAAAATAAATTTAAAAAATGGTTTTCAACTTGGGGCACAGAGTATCAAAGGAGCTACACTCTAGTTTTCTCCAGGCAGTCTCTGTGTTGAATGGGGTATAACCAGGAAGGTAAGTGTTGGTCAGAAAAATTGCCACATTATCTGAATGAAATAGTTGCTGTAAACAGTCTTGAGATTCATTTCTGGGAAATTTAGTATTGAACTGATAGGACAGTGGAGGACAAGATTCTGGTGCGTGCAGCATGCCACCTCACTAGATAGCTGCAGAGTGTTCCTATTAATGTTAAGGGTCTTTTTCTCCAGTTAGTATATAGAGCACAAAATGAGAAAAAGACATCACTATTGCAAGGAAATAAAGCAGTGATGGGTTTCTTTGTTTCAAGTTTATTTATTTATTTTGAGAGAGAGAGCAATGTGCGCAAGCGGGGAGGGGCAAAGAGGGAAGGGGAGTAGAAAAATCCCAAGCAGGCCCTTGCTGTCGCTGTTAGCATGGAGCCCGGTTCAGGGCTGGAATTCACAAACCTTGAGATCATGACCTGAGCCAAAACCCAAGAGTTGGATGCTTAATCAGCTTAATCAGCCAGGTGCCCCTTCAATGATGGTTTTTGATGATGTATTTATTTGTATTTCCAGAAAACAGTTGGAAAAGTAAAGATTATCTTGTATTTCTTTCAGTCTTTCTAATGCCTTTATTTAAATCTGTTAGAAGAGCTATTTTGACTCAGTCCAGGTAGAGATGACTGGAGACGATAATTTTATCCTTTGGTGTCTGTCCACCTCTGTTAGGATGTACTTGCCATGTAATGTCTGTAGGCCCCAATTTTCTTACTTGTAAGTTGATACACTTGGATAAATACAGTTGATACTTGAATAACATGGATCTGAACACAGGCCCACTTATATGTGGATTTTTTGGGATAAATACAGTAAAGTTCTATAAATGTGTTATGATTTTCTTAATAGCATTCTCTTTTCTCTAGCTTACTGTATGGCAAGAATACAGTATATAATACACATAACGTATGAAATATGTGTTAATCAGGGTGCCTGGGTGGCTCAGTCTGTTAAGCATTGGACTTCAGCTCAGGTCATGATCTCACGGTTCATGAGTTCAAGCCTCGCTTTTGAGCTCTCTGCTGTCAGCGCAGAGCCTGTTTCAGATCCTGTGTCTCCCCCCCCCCCCCCCCCCCGTCTCTCTTTGCCCCTCCCCTGCTCTCTCTCAAAAAAAAATAAACATTTAAAAAATATATTATTTTTAAAAATATGTGTTAATCAACTTTATATTGAGGCTTTCAGTCAACAGAAGGTTATTAGTAGTTATGTTTTGGGGGAGTCAAAAGTTATATGTGGATTTTTGACTGTAGGGTCAGCACCCCAACTTCCATGTTGCTTAAGGGCCAACTGTAATCTTAGAGTATTTCTTGCTCTGAAATGTGACTTGACATGACATCTACAGAATTACTTTAAAAGTTAGTGTATGATATTCTGATTGAAAAAAATTACCTTTTCTATAGAGTAAGGAGGACTAGGAAGGAAAGATAGAAGTTGTACTGAGAACTTGGTATCCTAGGATGAAGAAAAACAAATTCAGAGGGAGGTGTTACTTCTGATTTTTTGACTATTCACAATCTTTGAATGTGGCTTAAATGCCAGATTCATGCAGTGAAAGTGCAAAGTAGTAAGATTCTTATGCTCAAGGATTATAGCCTAGCAGCCTTTTCAATTGATATTCATTGAGAGAATTGATCCCTAGTGTTCTGAGCTAGAAGTTCACAAAGTTTAAAATGTTTTGGAATCACTGGGAGGGCTTGTTAATGCACAGATCGCTGGCCCCACCCCCAAAGGTTCTGATTCAGTCAATTTGGGGTGGAACCTGAGAGTTTTCACTTCCAGTAATGTCTCAGGTGCTGCTGATGTTCCTGGCAACTATTGTATGAAATTAATTTATGCCTCTCTTAGGCCCTTAAAATAGTACTAGTTGTATAGAAGCAGTGGAAGAATTTTAAAAACTGTTCCTCAAGTCATTTTTCTGTGTCCAGAGCTCTTTATTTTTTTAATGTTTATTTATTTTTGAGAAAGAAAGAGAGAGCAGGGAGGGGCAGGGAGAGAGGAAGACACAGACTCCCGAGCAGGCACAAAGCCCAACATGGGGCTCGAACTCAATGAACCATGAACATGACCTGAGTCAAAATCAGGAGTCGGATGCTTAACCAACAAAGCCACACAGGCGCCCTGTCTCCAAAGTTCTTTAGATGAGGAACTCTGATGGGAGAGATAAAATGAAGGAAATTTACTATAATTCCAAATCTTATCTTATAAGAGAAGGTAAACACATAGCTGTATGGACATAAGATTAATAGGTGCAGGAAGGATCGGAGTGGGAAAAAACAGGTTTCAAGTCCATTTACTTAGGAACTTCTCTTATCCACCTGCTATTTAGAATATGATTTAAAGAGACCTCTCTTCATTTGGAATTTTGTGCCCTTAAACCTAGGTCACATCAACTACATGTCAAGGACCAGTTTTAAATAGAGTATGTACCATAATGTCAGTGTGCCAATGCATAACCTAAAAGTCATATAGCCTAAAGGTCTGAATGATTCCTTTCACTACCTTGCTTTTTCATATCCTTTACTCCTTGATGTTGTTTGATTTCTGGCTTCTATTTTTGAATCATTTTTAACATGTATATACTAAATAACTTATAAGTCATTAGTTTCTATTAGATTGGCAGGAGAAAAATCTCAGTATTTTAAAGTTGGGAAAATATGTATAGAAAATGTCAGTGGGTTTATATTTAATATTAAATTAGTTACACAAATAGTATACAATCTATACATTGTTAACTTCCAAACTGTATCTTTAGCCCAGACTTCTCTCCTGAGGTTCACGTTGGTATATCCTCTTGCCTACCTGACGTCTTGTAGGCCTCTCAAATGTAGTATGCTCAATTTTAAGCAGATTCCCCACCTTCCCACTCACATTTTCACCTCCTGCAATCATCCCTTCTCAGTAATAGTAATTCCAGCCTTCTAGGTGTTCAGGCCAAGAACTGTGGAGTCATTCTTATCTTCCTCTTCTCCCTCACTCCTACTTCCCATCTGTCAGCAAATTCCATCCTTACCTTCAGAGTACATCCAAAATCTGATCAAATATTCACACCACCTCCACTGCTACCTCCCAGGTCCAAGCTACCATCAACTTTTACTTGGATTACTGCAGCTACTTCCTAAGTAGTCTCCCTGCTTCTAGCATTGCTGCCTCTCCCCTTAGTCTTGTAGATAGCCAGCCGGGGTGATCCTGTTAAATCTAAGTCAAGTCTTTCATTCCTCTCCTAAAAATCCTCTAGTGGTTTTTCTTTTCTTTTTTCTTTTTACCTAGCAATTTACGATGACCCTTTAAGACCCTCAAAAGTCTGTCTGCCCCATTACTTTTCTTGACTTCATATCCTACTCCTTTCTTCCTCAGTGTACATACACTACAATAATACTGGCCTCTTTTCTGTTCCTTGAATGTATTGAGCATGCTCCTTTCACTGCCTATTTCCTCTGCCTGGAATATTATAATTGGAATTAATAAAATATTACCTTTTTTACTCAAATGTTACATTCCCTAATCGTCCTTTGAATAATTACAGCATCCCAAAACCCCATCCCCTTCTTGGCTTTGTTGTTGTTGTTGTTGTTATTGTTGTTGTTGTTGCTGTTGTTAAAATAACATCTTACACGAATATGTTGTAAACTCCATGGGGACAGGGATTTTAGTTTATTTTGTTTTGTTGTATTTCCCTACTTGTCTGGCAAATGGTAGGTGCTCAGTAAATATATGTGGCATGAATTATGATTTTATCTGCCTGAGGAGTATGCCTTTCCTTTGAAAAATGCACCTGATAATCATGTGCTTCTAGCATAGACTACCGATCATTGACTTCCAATACTTATTATTCAGCTTGTCCCATTTCTAAAAATGACATATCCTATGCTTCTCTTGTTCAATTTGAAATTACTGTTTGTTTTTTATTGCAACATACAATTTGCATAAATTGTAGTTCCTAAATTCATGTATTATCTTGGGAAATAATTAAGTATTCTTTAATCCTTTGTAAAGTATATGAATTATTCATTGTTCTTGGATATGGTGTTTCTTAACAGTCATAGTGGTATTTTGGTATGCATCTTGCTTTTACATGACTATCATGATTTACAACTGTATACCATAGCTTCTTTCGTATTATTTAAGAAAGGTCAATACCTGTTCCCTTGTAAATCTGGATTGAGAGTACTTGGTCCTTTTTTGATTTTTGAGAGAGTTTTGTAGGTCTTAATGTTGTTTGTGTAGCCAGTGCTTAATAACTATTGGATCAGTTAGGTTCCACAGACATACTTCGTTCTCTTACTCATTTTCTCGTGGCTCAAAAAGACTTGAATTTTATGTACCTGCTATGGAGGTCATACATGTTAGATTTTTCATTTCAGGTATTGTGCCTTTTTATCAGGTCATGTTTTGAATCATGTCCTCTAACTTTTCAGTCTGAAAGGGTCATTGAAGCACTTATGTTCATTCAGTTTTCCATTTTTTCAGGATGCAGGAAAGCATGGCTCAAATCTCAATTCTTCATGTCTTTTTTAGGTGTTAAATTCTTTTAGGTGTTAAAGACTGTTATATTCTTATGTCCTTCATTATTTCATTAAGATATGTGGAATATAAAATGAATTAGAAAACATTAAGTCAAATACATAGGACTCAGTTTCTTATTTTCTGATGTTGGAGAGTTTCCAGTCTCAGACTGGGGCTGTGATTTGGACAGCAGGAACAAACATGAGGAAGCCCTTAGCCTTAATTATATTTCATTGCTATGGCAATAGAATGTGATAGAATCTTAATGCTAAGATTCACTATCAGTAGTAAAAATATATAAAGTATAAATGAATTCTTTCAGATGCAAACCAATACTTGAATGTTAACATGTAGTCGCTGGAGCTTTGCTAAAAACAGAGATATTGCTACTTGGCTTAAGACATTCTTCGGGGGGAAAAAAAGCATAGGTTCAAAGATACACATAAGTTTACTTATTATAGTGGATACATTAGAACCTGCTTAATGTAAAGTTATAGAGAAGAGACTAATGATAAAACCTAAATATAAAAGAAAAAAATTGCAACTTCATTATACAGCACAATCCAGTTCTTCACTTAAAAGAAGGCTCTCTCACTGGGTGTTGTATGGAAACCAATTTGACAATAAATTTCATATATTAAAAAAAAAAAAAAGAAGGCTCTCTCTATATAAAAGACATGCCAATGTGTTAATAGTCATTATTATAGGGTTTGAGGATTATAGTGATCTTTTTATTTTATTCTTTATATTTTTCTATATACATTCCAATTTTATACTCTGTATAACCTTATTAAGTGTTCTTATTTTATTTTATTTTTAAACATGACTTTTAGAGAGCATGTGAGCAGCAGGGGAGGGAGAAAGAGAGAGAATCTCAAGCAGGCTACGTGTTCAACATGAAGCGCTGCGTGGAGCTTGATACCATGACCCTGGGATCATGACCTGAGCCGAATTCAAGAATCAAATGCTTAAACACTGAGCTACCCAGGCACCCTTTTTATTAAGTATTTTTAAAAGAAGGAAAAAGGTTTTTGGAACTAGATACAGCTATGTGATTCTAGGCAAGTTACTAATAACAGTGACGATGACTACATTATATTGATTACCTACTATTTGGCAAATATTGAATGTATTTTATATATTTCGTTACCCTATTTTATAATTGCCCAGCAACAGAGGCTTAATTATTTACTTTTACATATTAGGAAAAAGTCTCAAAACTTTTAAGTGGCTTGTACGCTAGTAAATGTTACAGCCAGGATTAATACTGCAGTTTGCAGAATTTTCTGTATATACCATAAGGCCATTCCAAAATAATTTAACTCCCAAAGTTTGTGTTTCTTTACTGTAAAATGTCGGTGGTGGAATTGTTGTGCATATTAAATGGCACAAGGAACATAAAGCATAGGACAAGTTTTTTTCCCATGAGATTTTTTTTTTTAGATTTATTTTTAATGTTTTTTATTTATTTTTGAGAAAGAATGTACAAGCAGGTGGGGGCAGAGAGGGAGTGACAGAATCAGAAGCAGGCCTCTACACTTGCAGCAGCAAGCTCAATGTGGGCCTTGAACTCATGAACCATGAGATCATGACCTGAGCCAAAGTCAGTGCTCAACCAACTGAGCCATCCAGGTGCCCCTTCATGAGATCTTGTTATAGTTACAGCCTTCTGGCTTTTTTTTTTTTTTTTTTTCAGTCTAATTCTGCACATATATATATATATATATATATATATATATATATATATATATGTATTTTTAACGTTTATTCTTGAGACAGAGAGCATGAACAGGGGAGGGGCAGAGAGAGGGAGACACAGAATCCGAAACAGCCTCCACACAGAGGCTGGGCTCGAACTCACGAACTGTGAGATCGTGACCTGAGCCGAAGTCGGACACCCAACCAACTGAGCCACCCAGGAGCCCCAGATTCTGCACATGTATTATTCAAACTGTTGTTGAATATTTCCATTGACAACATTATCTGAAATTTACTATAATAGTAAACCTGTAAATTGCATTTCTTTAAAGAACAAAATCAGTTGATTGGCATTTCGCTTTTTGTAGTTTTTATGTTTATATAGTGCATTTTTGCAGTCATTTTTGGAAGTTTCATTTTCATGAGAATCAATGATACTTTGTTAAAAGGAGCAAAGCTTATGTTTCTCAGCTTCCTTAAAAGATGTTTTAAGAAACTTAGTATTTTGTTAAATTTGCAAGGGCTTCTATTCCTCCCCTAAGCTCTGAACTAGTTGAGAGGTCAAAACAGTAAGCATATCCAGTTTTTTTTTTCCTCTCCAGATATGCAAAAATCCCTGAGGTAGATAAGGGTCAAGAATATTACACCATTTGGGCTCCTTGCAAATGGAGGAAATCATTAGGAATGGGGGAAAGTGTTACTGTCAACATCTTTTTCAAGTTTCATACTTTTGTTTAGAAGTTAGTGTAAAAGGCTGCTGAAACACCTAAGTATGGTGAATTGAGTCCAGCTGATGATAACTATTATAGGCAATATAATGTGTAGGTAGGTAGGTAGGTAGGTAAATATACATTGCTTACTTTGATGTTCAGAGTACACTGTTGCTTATGGGTACATGAAACACCACCTTCCAGAAAGTCCAGGACAACTATGATATCAATTATTACATTTGGGCTGTATATTTTTCTATTCAAGTGTCTTAATTTTGGATTTGGAAAATATGGACACTCTTCTCTATGGGAAATGGAAAGAAATAGGAAACTATATTTAACTATAAGTTTACATTTTGACTGGTTAAAAAACATTCCATTAGACAGTGATCATGTAGACTTTTTGGTATACTTGAACTATTAGTTTTCTATTACATGATTAACCACCATTTATTTTTCTGTTCTCCTACTGATAAATAACAAGATTATTCCAGTTTTAAAAAACCAACTTCAAAGTGATTGTTCTTTTTCTTTTTTTAATGTGTATTTATTTTTGAGGGGGGGGGATAGAGGATCCAAAGTGGGCTGTGCACTGACAGAAGCGGGCCCAGTGTGGGGCTCAAACCCATGAACTGGAAACCATGACCTGAGCCAAAGTCGGACACTCAACCGACTGAGTCACCTAGGTGCCCCTCAAAGTAGTTTTTCTGAGAGAGAGGAAGGGAAAGAATTGTGGCAGAAGGAAAATCTAATTATATGTTATATCTTTGAAAAATAAAGAGATTTGAAACAATTACAGAGGAAAAGACAGTGACATTCTGGACATGAAGTAAATTAACATTAACAATGTCTTAAGATATCTTTGTTTACCCTGCAGTTATGAAGATGCCCCTCCATATTTTCTTTTGAAAGCATTATTATGGGATGCCTGGGTGGCTCAGTCAGTTGAGCGTCCTACTCTTGATTTTAGCTCAGGTCATGATCCCAGGGTAATGGGATCGAGTCCTGCGTTGGGCTCTGCGCTGGGCATGGAGCCTGCTTAAGATTCTCTCTCTCTCTCTCTCTCTCTCTCTCTCTCTCTCTCTCTCCCCCTGTCTCTCTCTCTCTCTCTTCCTCTCTCTCTTTCTCTCTTCCTCCCTCCCTTCCTCTCTCCCTTCCCCCCTCCCCCCCGCCCCTTTTTCCCCTGAGCATGCTTGTGCGCATGCTCTCTCTCTCTCTAAGAGAAGAAAGAAAAAGCATTATTGGTTTTACCTTCCCCAGTTTAGATCTGCAATTCATATGGAATTTTACTTTTGTGTGGAGCTGTAGGTAGGGTTCAAGATTCTTTTTTTTCCATGTGGATACAGATGACCAAGCATTTGTTGAGAAGAACATTCTTTAAAGAAGGAAATTTTTTAATGATGGAAAATCATAGAACATGTTTGCTTGTTGAAAGGTGATCTAGGCCTAGATCATTTTCTATATTCTAGGGAACTGATGGCATAAGAATGGGATAAGGTAAATGAAAGGACATAGTTTCTGAAGAGGAAAGAAACATTTTTGCGAAGGAAGGGATCCATAGCATATTTGTCTTTGCTTTGAAAGGGATGCACTTTCATTCTAAGAAGAGAAAAATGAATGCAAATGCAGGTTGGTTTATAAGCTTGGCTATGAGAAGACAATGGAATTCTCTGTGTGGTCTGCTCTGTTCATGAAATAAGGGTGGGTCTTGAGAAGGTAGGTATAGGAGGGAAGGGCTGTGGAGGATTGAGGAGAAATGATAAAGTGTGAATGCCCAGTTCATTCATGTTCTTTCTTTCTCATACCTTCAGATTCTCTGAGAGAGAATTTGATTGGTTAAGTTAGTCACTATCCAGTATAGAGCCCCTTTTTTGGGGTAAAACCCTGGAATTAAACCTTGTAATAGGTGACTAACTTGCCTAAAAGGTTCATTTTGGATCAGATGTCCATCCTTAGTCTAAGTAGCTATGGGCCAGTGGTAATGCAGGGAACACATGATATAAAACATGGCAACTTACACATGTCTGTCTTTTGTTTAAAAGGAAACACTTCTTTCTTGGTTCCTCCAACAAAAGTTGTAGAATTAAGTCAGTGGTCCAGTTTGGATGACATGAACCAATCGCTGTGGTTAGGTGAATAGAAAACCGATTAGCCAAATTTGTGCCTTAACCCCTACCCCCTGGTGGAGCCAGCCCCATCAAAACCATTTCTTGACTGTGATGGAAGGGGGTTTCTTCAGAAAAATTGGATTGCTTTTACCAGAAAAGGAAGGAGCAGCTGTTAAGGAGATAAAAATATATTGGAATATAATGGAGAAAAGCATTCCTTGACCCTTTATCTTCAAAGGAGTATGATAGTCTCTTTTATAAAATCAGTGAATTAAAAACTGAAGCAATTATGTTTTAAAAGGTTTTAATCTTATTTTACAATTTGTCTTTACTGTTAGTGTCTTTTGACTTAAAAACAAAACAAAACCAAAAAACAAGGGACTATAGGTATTTCCTTTCAGCTTGCATTTCTTCTTTCTCTACCAGTTTGCAGTAAGGTATTTGGGAGAGGGTATTACTCCAAAGTATAAATTATTCATCACAAGAAGATAACTTTTGCAGACCTGGCAATGGACCACACAGTGTTTGCCAGACTTTTCTTAAAATGTTTGACTTTAAACACAAAGAACATTGGAAATGGTTATCTTTCATCTTAAAATTGAAATACAATACCATTGCCTGTAAGATAGCTTCACTTTCTTCTGAAATCTCTTTCAGAATAGCATGTTTTTCAGATTGAATCAGTAGGATAGCATTGAAGGACAGGAAAATAATAAAATGTCCCCAGATTCTAAACTAGTTTTCTTAGGTTGAGGGCTATAGCTGTTTAGCAATAGAAGAGTTTGGCTTTCATCAGGTAAATCTGTGATCCTGGAATGATTTTTCATATAAAAAAGGGAAGTAGAACCAGATAGAAAAACAAATGTTTTTGTATTGTGATTTACTCCTTAAGTAAGAGAAAGAAAGTAGAGCTAACCACATAGAAAAGTTCTTTAGTTATTTTGTGTTTTGCTCGACACATAGTGATTGCTCAGTAACAGCATCTGAATTTGTGAAGAATGGCTGAATATGTGATTTTTTTTTTGAAAATTCTTTTCCTATCAAGATTTTATTTGGTGGGATCCTGTAGTCCTAGTATGGACAAGAATATTTCTAACTTTACATAAACCTAAGGCAACTAGATTCATCGGTACTTCCAAGGAGTTAGCCAGCACCGCCCAAAATATATTGGTTAATCAGCATCGTATTCTCTTCCTTTCCCACAACTGAAAACATTCCACTGTCTTTCTTGTCTAACTACAATTTCCACTCTTAACTGTGAATAGTGAGCTAAAAAGACATTTGAGGAACATGTGTACCATGATAGAGGCTGAAACAAACAAAAAGAGAGAAGTCCATATGACTTTTCCATAATTTGAAGAACAGAAGAAATCTTTTACATTTAATTTTAAATTTTATAGTAATACTGACTTTTTTGGGTGTACAGTTCTAACGTTATATAGATTGGTGTGACCACCATCATAATCAGGATGCAGAACAGTTCTGTCACCCCCAAAAAACTCCTTTGTCCTGTCCCTTTATAGTCTTTCACCCATAGCCCCTGGCTGTTACTGATCTGTTGCCCATAACTATAGTTTGGTCTTTTCGAGAGTGTTGTATAAATGGAATCATACTGTACGTAATCCTTTTAGCCTGGCTTCTTAAACTCAGCAGAATGCCTTTGAGAGTCATCCACTTTGGCATTTTGTTTGTTGGATAGGTGATTTGTTAATATTTTTTCCCATTCTGCAGTTTGTCTTTTCAGTCTCTTAACAGCTGTCTTTGCATATCAAAGGTTTTTAATTTTAATAAAGTCTTAATTTATCTTTTTATTTTCTTTTTAGGTTAAGCTTTTGGTATCATGTTAAGAACTCTACTTAATACAGGGTGCCTGGGTGGCTCGGTTGAGTGTCCAACTTCAGCTCAGGTCATGATCTCACAGTTTGAGCCCCACATCAGGCTTTGCGCTGAAAGCGTGGAGCCTGCTTCAAATTCTCTGTCTCCCTCTCTTTCTGCCCCACTCCTACTCATATGCATGCTCTCTTTCAAAAATGAGTAAACATTTAAAAATTGTTTAAATAAGAACTGTACATAATCTCAGGTCATGAAGACTTTCTCCTATGTTTTCTTCTTAAAGTTTTATAGTTTTACATTTAGATCTATGAGCTGTTTTTAGATAATTTTGTGTAAGCTGTTCTTACTCTTTAGGTTATGGTTCTGTTCTTTTTTTTTTTTTTTTTTTTTGCATGTGGATATCTAGTTGTTTGAACAACATTATTTAAATAAAAACCTCTTTTCTCTATCGAACTGCTTTTGCACCCTTGTCAAAAATGATTTGACCATATTTGTATGGGTGTATCTCTGGACTCTTGTTTTCTGTTTCACGAATCTTTAGTTTGTTTGTTTTTAATGTTTATTTATTTTTGAGAGAGAGAGCCTGCATGTGCATGCACAAGTGGAGGAGGGGCAGAGAGAGAGAGAGGGAGACAGAATCTGAAGCAGGCTCCAGGTGCTGAGCTGTCATCGCAGAGCCCCATGTTTTTTTATGTTGTTTTTTTATGTTTATTTATTTTGAGAGAGAGTGAGAGTATGATGTACATGTGAGCAGGGGGAGGGGCAGAGAGGAGAGAGGGAATCCCAAGCAGGCTCTGTTCTGTCAGCACAGAGCACAACATAGAAAGAAAAGCAATCCCTAGATGTAGGTACACTTTTGGAGTTTTTTTGTTTGTTTTTTTAAACATGTATTCATTTTTGAGAGAGCAGAAGAGGGAGGGAGGTACAGAAGCTGAAGCAGGTTCCAGGCTCTGAGCTGTCAGCACAGAGCCTGATGTGGGACTCGAACCCACAAACTGTGAGATCATGACCTGAGCTGAAGTCGGACACTCAACTGACTGAGCCACCCAGGTGCCCCTGGAGGTTTTTTTTTTTTTTAATGTTTGTTTATTTTGAGAGAGAGAAAGCAAATGCACGCACGCATGTGGGGGAGGAGCAAAGAGAGAGGGAGAAAGAGAGAGAATCCCAAGCAGGTTCCACCCTGCCAGCACAGAGCCCGATGTGGGGCTCAATCTCACAGTTTGTGAGATCATGACCTGAGCCAGAATTGAGAGTCAGACACTTAACCCATTGAGCCATCCAGGCGCCCCTGTTCCATGAGTCTTTGTATATATATCTCTGCCAGTAGCACACTGTCTTAATTATTTTAGTGTTAGGGTAAGTTTTGAATTAGTATTTTTTCCTACAGCTTTATTCTTCTTTTAAGAACTGTTTTTAATTATTCTAGTTCCTTTGCCCTTCCATATAAATTTTAGGATTAGCTTGTTTATATTTATAAAAAGTCCTACTGTGATTTTGATTGTAATTTCATTAACTCTGTAGGTCAGTTTATGGAGAATTGATATCTCTAACTCTGTCAAGTCTACAAAACTTTTTAAAAAGATTACTGTCTTCATAGAGATTAGATATTATTACCTCAATGACCCCATATAGAATACTATAGGAAAAGGAACAACCAAATGACAAGAAAGAACTATGGAGTTTAAAACATGATACAGCTGGAAGTTAATTCCATAGGATAGCTGGAAAATAAAGTTAAGGAAATTTCCCTGAAAGTAGAACAAAAAGGCAGAGGTAAAGAAGAAGAGAAAGATTAAAAAATTAGACAATATAGCTAGGAAATCCATTATCCAAATAATAGTTGTTCCAGAAAGGGAGAATACAAATGGAGAGGCAGAGATGATCAAAGAATTTGCCCTAGAACTGAATTAAGGAGATAGAGCTCTGTTTTGGAAAAGTGAATTTAAAAAAGAACCACACAACTTTATAGAAACAGAAAATAGAACGGTGGAAACTGGGAAGAGTTATCATTTAATGGGAACAGACTTTCAGTTTGAAGTGAAAAACTTATGGAGATTCGTGTTGGTGATGGTTACACACCAATGTGAATGTACTTAATGCCACTGAACAGTATACCTACAAATAGTTAAAATGGTAAATTTTATGTTAAGGTCAAAAAGAACAAGAGAGGAAATAATAGTGGAAGAAACGCTTCAAAAAAGTTTTGAAAGCCTGACAGCAGTTGCACAAAAGACAACTGATTTATTTAGCAAAACTAAACTGATGAATCAGAGGTCAAATCAACAATTGTGAAAGAAAAAAAGGCAGGAATTGGAGGCACAGGTTTCTCTAAATGAAGAAGGGGCATGGCTAAAAACAGCAGAGATTTAAAAATCTTGATGAGGAGTAAAAGATCAGCCAGATCCTCTATCCATTCTGTGCAGCTGAGCTATTGCTCCATTTCTGTGCTGGAAGAAGACGGGAGATAATACCATCTGCACAAAGTTTGACAGAAGCACAAGGACAGACAGCAGAGAGTGATGCACCATTCTGGAAATGACTTTAGGTGGAAATATACATACTATGTAGTGAGACCTACCCCAGCTGCTTCTTTCCTCCATTTAGCCTGAGGGAATAGGTGTAAACATTCTGCAGCTGGTCTGCCCAGCCAGTTTCATGCTACAGTGCAACCTGCTTGTTGCCAAGCTTTGTTATTATAAATAATGACAAAATAAGCATTAGTGTACAGGTCTCTTTGTGTACCTGTCAGGGGTTTTCTGATCTGTTCTATATTTAGTCTTTCAATCTATGAACAAGGTTTATCTCTCCATATTTTTAGGTCTTTAATCCCAACAATACTTGTTTAAGCACAGAAGTCTTTCACTTCTTGTGTTAAATTTATTTTTAAATATATTTTTGATGCTAAATAGAAATTAAATTTAAAATTCTTATTTTCCAATTGCATGCTGCTACATTTGGCTTTGTTTATTTTTTTTTTCAAATTTAATATTGGTGATTTTTATTGTGTGAAGTAAATTCCTAAGATTGTATCAAGGGAAAAATGTGACTATCATATTTACCAAATAACTACCTCAATTTGGTACATTTCTCTTCTTTTTCTCCCTCTACCCATGGCATTTATTTATTTATTTATTTATTTATGAATAAATTTGACACGTTAACATTATATATGTTTAAGAGTTTAAGATGTACAACATGTTATTTTGATACATGTATATGCTGTAATGTGATTGCCAATATGGCGATATTTATCACCTTACATGATTACAATATAATCATTATTGTCTATATTCTTTATACTGTGCCTTAGATCTCTGTGTCTTATTTATTCCTCATTACAGGTTTATACCCTTAAACACCATTACTCTTATCTCTCACCCTCGTAACCACTGTTTTACTCTCTGGTTTTTTGTTTTTGTTTTTGTTTTTTAAGACAGTGCACGAGCAGGGAAGAGGGGCAGAGGGAGAGAGAGAATCTTTTTTAAAATTATTTTTTTTAGTGTTTATTTGTTTTTGAGACAGAGACAGAGCATGAGCTGGGAGGAAGAGAGAGAGAGGGAGACACAGAATCTGAAGCAGGCTCCTGGCTCTGAGCTGTCAGCACAGAGCCCGACGCGGGGCTCGAACTCCCAGACTGGGAGATCATGACCTGAGCTGAAGTCGGTCGCTCAACCGACTGAGCCACACAGGTGCCCCACGCGAGAGAGAATCTTAAGTAGGCTTCATGCTCAGCATGAGTCGTTTCCATATCTTGACATTGTGAATAATGCTGTGGTAAAAATGGAAGTACATATACCTAGTAAAAATCCTGTTTTCATTTCCTTTAAATGCATACTCACAAGTAGAATTGCTGGATTGTATAGTTCCATGGATCTATTTTTAATTTTTTGAATAACCTCCATGTTGTTTTCCATACTGGCTGGACTAATTTACATTCCCACTAGCTGTGTATAAGGGTTCCCTTTTCACCACATCCTTGCCAGCACCAGTTGTCTTTTGTCTTCTTGGTTGATGGTAGCCATTCTTAACAGGTGTGAGATGATATCTCATTGTGGTTTTGATTTGTATCTCCCTGATGATTAGTGATATTTGAGCATCTTTCAAGTGTCTGTTGGCCATTTTGATGTCCTCTTTGGAGAAGTGTCTATTTAGTTCCTCTGCCCATATTTTTAATTGGATTGTTTAGCTTTTTGTTATTGAGTTGACTGAGTTCTTTGTGTATTCTAGATATTAACCGCTTATCCAATCTATAGGTTGCAAAAATGTTCTCCCATTCTGTAGGTTGTCTTTTCGTTTTGGTAATTGCATCTGTTTTTGTGCAGAAACTTTGAGTTTGACATAGTTCTATTGGCTAATTTCTCCTTTGGTTGTTTCTGCCTTCAGCATTATAACAAAAAATTATTGCCAAGACCAATACCAGTGAGCTTTTTTCCTACATTTTTTTCTAGGAGTTTTATGGTCTCAGGTCTTATGTTTTAAGTCATTGATCCATTTCAAATTAATTTTTCTGAATGGTGTGAGATAGGGGTCCAATTTCATTATTCTGCATGTTTCTCCAGTTTTCCCTGCACTATTTGTTGAAGAGCCTGTCCTTTCTCCATTCCCATTGAGTATTCCTTGATTCCTTGTTAAATATTAATTAACCGTATATGTCAGGGTTTAATTCTGGGCTCTTTATTTTGTTCTTTTGGTCAGTGTGTCTATTTTTGTGCCGGTACCATACTGTGGTTATTACTGTGGCTTTGTAGTGTAGTTTGAAATCTGGAAGTCCTTGATACCTGTGCTTCTAAGATGTTCAGCGTTTAGGGGGAGCCTCGGTGGCTTGGTCATTTAAGCCACTGATTCTTGGTTTCAGCTCAGGTCATGATCTCATGGTTCGTGAGTTCAAGTCCCATGTCGGTCTCTGCAGCTGGCAGCATGTAGCCTGCTTGGGGTTCTCTCTCTCTTCCTCTGTGTCCCTCTCCTGCTCATGCTGTCTGTGTCTCTCTCAAAATAAATAAATAAACTTAAAAAAGATGTTCAGAGTTTAGGCTGAACCTCTAAATGGTTAAATTTAATTAATCATAAAGGTCTATCTTAGAAAGCCAGGTGGCTTCTCTTTAAGTTTTTGTATTTAAGTTTCTTTTTTTATCTAGCCAAAGGCGTCAATTAAGACACAGCACAAATCTGATAAGTTGAAAGTGACCTAAATGCCTTTTAGGGCTGAAGCAGTGTCCTCAAGAGTCAGCATACACACAAAGAAGTATAGTTCTAAAGGCCATATGTAATACCCCTGGAAACAAACAATTCACAATTGTTAGGAAACCCCCAGCAGGACATATATTAGGCAGTACAGGTAACAGGGCCCCTAATGTGACCACCTACTGTGCGGTGTTCCACCCTAAGTTTCCCCATCCAGTCCCAAATAATTCAGTCCATTATTTGGCCTCAGGACTGCCTGAAGGCAGACAGTTCCAAACAGATTTGCTTGACCATGATTTGCTTGATAAGTATGGGCCACATCTAGAGATGTTCTGCATGGAGAGTACAAGAAGTAGGACACACTTTGTTGTCTTGTAGTCAGGACTGTCAGGTGTGATCATAGCTCAGCAGTCAGTATGAACTTGGAATGCTCATAGCCTCTTGGAAAGGCAGCCTCCTTCAGGAAGAAAAGAACATCTCCAAGAATAGTTCTTTGTTTCTGGGAGAAACAAAGATCATTATTAATACTCTTTCACATGCCTCCCCAATTGCCAGATTTTTTATTTGGTCTATGTTGTTACAAAATCATTGTGTCTCATTTAACAATCTTAACTTTACATTTTTTCAATCATTCCCTGTTCTTACCCAGACCTTTTATCCACAAGGATTGACTACAAGAAGGACAAAAGCATTTTCATAGAAAAGCATTTTTATGTAATTTGACCAGAAAGACATTATGTTAAGGAATTGGTCAGGATTAAATACTGATAATTCAAAATTTTTCAAAATCAGTTAACATAACTTCTCTCTTTTGTCCTGGTTAATTATCTAGTGAGCAGCCTAGAAAAGATCAATTCCTTTTTAGGGACAGCTGTATTAAATAATTAGAGTGCCTCACTGAGGCATATCTACCAGGAGAAAGGTGATGGAATTAGAGTAAGGCTATTAGTCCATTGTTGTAAATTGTAACTAATCTGGAAACCTGAACACAAGTCAACAGGAGTGGGCCATCCCCGGGAGGAAGTCCAGAATCCATTCTGCCAGTACTGAGTGGTGGGGTCACACTCCTTATGATGTGCCCTCTTCCAACTTGGACCTTTTGGTAAGAATCACAAGTTAGGAATGCAATTGGCCTCTGCATCAGAAATATAGAGCCTATTAGTAGCCTAATTTTAGATGGTCCCATCAGAGAATAAGACATTTATTGTGGGCATGTGGATGTGACCCAGACAATCCAGCTAGCATCCATTGATGTTTTCATAGTTTAGGGCCCCACAGGGAGTGTCCTAAATATACAACGCTTCCAGAGTCTGAATTCTGTTCATTGAGCCTCTGCTTACTTTCAGTTCAGTGGAGCTTGTGCTGAGACTAAAACAGCCAGTATCAGACAGCTGCAGGTTTTAGCTTAGAGTCAGGATCAAGCAACTAGGCCCCGTGAATTCAGAATTCCAAAAAACCTAGTCTTTTGCAAAGCTGAGACTCTACAAGGCCCAACAACTGTGTTCCAAATCCAAGTAATAAGCTAAAGCTTTCTTATTAGCCTTTGTGTCTTATCCATCATAGAGTCCAAATTGACCCACTCAAAAATATATACATTGGGCTGAAAAATCATCAGCCTCTAAGGATCAGAAATTTCATTTCACACAAGCTCATTATCAAGTAAAAACTGCTTATTTTTTCCAATATATGAAATTTATTGTCAAATTGGTTTCCATACAACACCCAGTGCTCATCCCAAAAGGTGCCCTCCTCAATACCCATCCCCCACCCTCCCCTCCCTCCCACCCCCCATCAACCCTCAGTTTGTTCTCAGTTTTTAAGAGTCTCTTATGCTTTGGCTGTCTCCCACTCTAACCTCTTTTTTTTTTTTTTCCTTCCCCTCCCCCATGTGTTTCTGTTAAGTTTCTCAGGATCCACATAAGAGTGAAAACATATGGTATCTGTCTTTCTCTGTATGGCTTATTTCACTTAGCATCACACTCTCCAGTTCCATCCACGTTGCTACAAAAGGCCATATTTCATTCTTTCTCATTGCCACGTAGTATTCCATTGTGTATATAAACCACAATTTCTTTATCCATTCATCAGTTGATGGACATTTAGGGTCTTTCCATAATTTGGCTATTGTTGAGAGTGCCGCTATAAACATTGGGGTACAAGTGCCCCTATGCATCAGCACTCCTGTATCCCTTGGGTAAATTCCTAGCAGTGCTATTGCTGGGTCATAGGGTAGGTGTATTTTTAATTTTCTGAGGAACCTCCACACTGCTTTCCAGAGCAGCTGCACCAATTTGCATTCCCACCAACAGTGCAAGAGGGTTCCCGTTTCTCCACATCCTCTCCAGCATCTCTAGTCTCCTGATTTGTTCATTTTGGCCACTCTGACTGGCGTGAGGTGATATCTGAGTGTGGTTTTGATTTGTATTTCCCTGATAAGGAGCGACGTTGAACATCTTTTCATGTGCCTGTTGGCCATCCGGATGTCTTCTTTAGAGAAGTGTCTATTCATGTTTTCTGCCCATTTCTTCACGGGGTTATTTGTAAAAACTGCTTATTAAAACTCCAGAAGTGGGGGCACCTGGGTGGCTCAGTCAGTTGAGCATCTAGCTCTTGGTTTTTGGCTCAGGTCATGATCCCAGGGTCATGGGATCAAGCTCTGCATCAGTCTCTGCACTAAGTGTGGAGCCTGCTTAAGATTCTCTCTCTCCCTCTGCCTTTCTCCCCCACTAGCACTCTCTCTATATATATATAATAAAAAAATAAAAATATATATTAAAAAAAAAACCAAACCTCCAGGGGTGCCTAGGTGGCTCAGTCTGTTAAGCCAGTCGGTTAAGACTCTTGGTTACAGCTCAGTTCATGATCTCACAGTTTGTGAGTTTGAGCCCTGTGTTGGGCTCTGCACTGACAGCAGAGAGCCTGCTTGGGATTCTCTGTCTCCCTCTATTAAAAAAAAAAAGCCGAAATGTAAAAAAAAAAAAAAGAGAGAGAGAGATCACCTGGGATATACTCTTCTTCCTCCCTTTCCATGTCCCCACCCCCCACCCCCTGCACTCTTTAGCCAGTATAGCCAGAAGCACCAAGAGGATCTGTGAGCCAGCTTTCATGGGGATGGGTCTATCATTTTCAAATTTTCTAGGCAACCTTCATCTCTTATACTGCTCAATAGTCAGAGATGCCAAAGTTGCTGAAATTAAGCTATTTACCGACAGCACTATAGCATTAGAGACCAAAATGTTAAATTTTCAGCACCAAATGAAATTCTGAATTCAAAGTATGAAAAGTAGTTGTGAAGGGCAAGTTAGAGTATAATACATTAACATTTTGAGTAGTTGGAAAGTCAAATATATGAAAGCTGAATATTGCCTAAGAAAAATTGCAGCTATCTAAAAAATACAGGGGCGCCTGGGTGGCTCAGTCGGTTAAGCGTCCGACTTCGGCTCAGGTCACGATCTCGCGGTATGTGAGTTTGAGCCCCGTGTCGGGCTCTGTGCTGACTGCTCAGAGCCTGGAGCCTGTTTCAGCTTCTGTGTCTCCCTCTCTCTGACCCTCCCCCGTTCATGCTCTCTCTCTGTCTCAAAAATAAATAAACGTTAAAAAAAATTTTTTTAAATAAATAAATAAAAAATAAAAAAATAAAAAATACAGAGAACAAACTGAGGGTTGATGGGGGGGGGAGCAGGGGAGAGGAGAAAATGACTGATGGGCATTGAGGACGGCACTTGTTGGGATGAACACTGGGTGTTGTATGTGAGCAATGAATCACAGGAATCTACCCCCAAAACCAAGAGCACACTGTATGTTAACCAACTTGACAATAAATTATATTCAAAAGAAAAGAAAGAAAAATAAGTAAATATTTGTGTGGTGAGTTCTGAAGTCTGTGATCATTCCAAATACTTATGTTTTAGTAGGAAACAGAAAAGTAAGAGTGGTGTTTTATATAGTGGTTGTATCCCAAGTTTGGACAGTTTTCTACTTGTGGACCTCATGATAGCTATTTTCAGTGTTCATTTGCTGGTTTGGCTAAAAGAGACAGCTGCTGCCCTTTGCAGCTGTTTTTATTTCTTCTTTTCTAACTGCAGCATCCTTTTCTACACTGAAAGCTGTGTAAATATAAAAGATAGCCAAGAACAGCCAGAATATGTTGGATTATCTCCTTTACCTTGGTTGCTGAGAAACCTCAGGCAGCCAAACTGCCACAGAGTTTTTTTAGTACTATCATGATAATGCTTTTGTGTTTGTGTAGTTGTATTTTGAATACTATCATATTAAGATACTGTTATAACAGCAAAGTAATTTTTAAATCAGGAATGCCTATGACTGAGAAGTTGCATTCTTTGTTAAAAGATTTTTCTGAGCTCAGGTCATTTTCATAAAGTTTTCCTGTAAACTGGAGATATTCGTGAACTTCTGGGAAGCCACCAAAGGTAAAGCCACATTTGACTTTAACTTAATATGCAATTAGGCAAGCTAAACCCAAAGCTCTTAAACCAGACTTCATTTCTGGCAACATTTTAAGACTAAGACCTCTTGCTTCCTGCCAAAGGTGGGTATTTTTGTGTGTATATGTGTTTGCACTTACTTCCAGTGTGGGATTCTGTCTCCTTGCTTTGTATTCAATTCTATATCCATTTTACTTGGAATTTTAAGTGCAGTTACATAGGAGAGACCTTTATGAATATTGGCAGTGACCTAGAAATAAAGTGAAAATGGTGTTAACCTTGGTTCAGAAGACAGTGGAAAAAAGTATGTTTTTTAACTTGCCAACAGCCAGACACCTGATAAATGATAAAGTCTAGACTACCAGTTATATATCATTCCTGATATAGAACATAGAGTTGGTGACATTTTTCTTAAGGTTTCACTGTCTTTTAAAAAGAATGAGTATTGAGTTCTTTAAAGGCAACAACTGAATCTTTACCAGTTGCTTTACAGATCCTGAAAGAGGAAGGGAGATAAAATTTATTGAGTAACTAGTTTCTGGTAGGCACCATATTACATACTTTACCTAGATAATCATGACAGTCCTGCAAGATAGGTGGCCTTAACCTTATTTTACAGATGAGGAAATTAAGGTACAGAGAGGTTAAGGAATTTGTGCTAGAACTAGGAAATAGTAAATATGGGATTCCAACCCAAATTGTTCTATGCTATACTCCTTCCATCAAATCAGGAGTTGACAAACTATAATCCATGGGCCCAACCTCCCTGCCTATTTTTGTAAGTGAAGTTTTATTGGAACACAACCACACCCATTCTGTTACATATTGCCTGTGGCTTTCAAGCTACAGCAGTGGAATTGACTAGTTGCAACAGAGATCAGTATGATTCACAGAGCCTAAAATATCTATTTGGCCTTTTATAGAAGAAGTTTGCTGTGGGTAGAAATATTAAGGGAACCAACTTTTGAACAGTATGAAGGAGAAACTACCTGATGAAGACTGCCGGTAAACGTTAGGAAGCGTTCTTAGTTGTGATTCTATGTTAACATCCAATTTGATAAACATTTGTGCCAGGCACACATAGGTCCTTAGCAATAAGGAGAAGGCAGACACATGGTCGAGGCCTTTGAAGCCCATAGTTGATTGAAGAGGACAAGCAAGTAAGTAGACTGCAATGATGATCACTATGATGGAAGCATATGGAGTGGACACTAATTCCATGAGAGATGAAGGAAGCTCCACAGAAGAGGTCATATTTGAGTTGGACTTCAAAGATGTAAGAGACATTGACAGTTGTAAAAGATGAGGTGTTTGGCAATTGTGAAGGGAATCTGTACCTTCCAGCAAACAGGCCAGTGAGAACTAAGGCATAGAAGAAGCTTACATGTGTGTCTCAGAGAAGGATAAATAGTCCACTATAGCCAAGGTATAGAATTTCTGGAAAGGAGTTTGGTTAGAATTGAAGCTATTAAAGCAAGTTAGTATTAAACTTTATGAGGACTAATATTCCAGGCTAAGGAAATATTGTGTGTGTATTGTGTTTCACACAGCATACAATAATGATTCCTAAATTAAGGGATATTTATCTTTGTACATGTGTGTGTTATATTTGGAGCTGGTTTTTAAAGATCCACCTAAGGCAAAGCAGTTATCAAAAACTGGAGCCAAAAGGGACACCTAGCTGGCTAATTCGGTGGAGTATGTGTCTCTTAGTCTCAGTAATGAATTTGAGCCTCAAGTTGAGCATAGAAATTCTTTTTAAAAAGTTGGAGCCAAAAGGACAGTTTAGATCTAAGGCTCAGGCTTGAACTTCTGAGATGTTCTCCAATTCCACAAGCCCATGAGTTAATCATAGCATACCAGAATTGGAAAGAGACTTTAGGCACCACATATACATACATACATACATACACTTCAGTTATCCATTCAACGAATGTCTGATATATACTCTTGGGACTGGGATATGGTAGTAAAGCAAACAAAGGCTGCCTTCATGGAACTTGCTTTAGTGGAGAAGACACAAAACAAGTTAAATCACTAGTTATATGATTTCATATGTATTCTGAAGAAAAGATAAGCAGGGATGAAGTGTTAAAAAGTATCCAGGGAAGGCTTCTCTGAGGAAGATCATTCCAAACTGGGAGAAGAGCAGGTGAGAAGGTGTCAAGAGCATATATGTAGAAAAACTAGAAGGCAGACAGTGCGACTAGAGCAACACCATAAGGGGAAAAGCAGGAGATAAGGTAAGAGAGGGGATAGCTAAGGCCAGAACATACAAGGGCCCTATGATCCATTTGGTCAGTGAGAAAATGAGGCTGACTGATAGCCAGGGGCGCATAGCCAGTTAATAGCAAGGCCAGGATTGGTACCATCCTGATTCACCCTCCCTTTTTTTCCCTGCTTGTTAAGGTCGTTGGAAAGATCACCTAAGCTTGGTATGTATACACGTCAAGCATTCTGTAGAGAAGCTCTTCCTTCCTCAAAGGCCCTTCCTGAATGCCTTCTTCCTTTTTTCTAATTATCTAATAGCTAACACTTCCTGGGAGAGTTTCTGTGTGCCAGGTACTGTGCTAATAAGTGCTTTTTAAAAGTACTTATTATTGCATGTGAATGTACAATTATCTCTAAATAAAAGGTTAAGAAAACGAAAAGGAAAGTTTGCTGACACCTGCACCACCCCATACATTGCTTAGAGGTGAATTTGAACTGAGTGTACATTCAGTAATATACATTTCAATCTTACTGAAACATTAGACTGAGACAAGAACAATAAAGTAGTTTCCCCATAATCTAATGAGGAAGACAGATAAATTGTTGGCTGTCCTTTCTATATCTATGATTCTATGTATTATAATTCATTAAAAATCGATACTTGTAAACATTTAAGTTTTCTTGTGATGGCAAGCCTAAATTGCTTTCCTTATTTTTTGTTTTATTTTTGGTGAATATGAGTTAACATTTCAGTAGTATATTTATGAATTTAAGCTGTACCTTCAGTCGTGTTAATGATTGCACTCAAATACAGTTTTTTTTGTAATAAAGTATAATATAGCTTAAATTTTTTGAATCTGTGATAGTAATAGAATTAAGATCAAGGGATATATGTTGGGGGGTGAAGGGTGCATAGACACCAGCTGCTACAGTATGTAACCTTACAGGAGGTTTTAAGATTCCTCAGTAGAGTCTCACTGGCTTGACATCATATAACTGAAGGTGTTTTTTATTGCCCTTTGGTCGATCAGATTCAGACTTTTTATCTCAAGTCATTTTCATAAGGAACTATGCCAGTTTCATTTTACTGCAGTACTTTCTATTGTTGTTACTAGTTGCTAAAATCTGCATGGGACTTTTAAAAAAAAAACAGCAGTTCTCTAATCTTTGACATCCCACTTCTTAAAAGAATACAAGGTGGGGGAAAAGTGAACCTTAAGTCATGTTAATTTTTAATCATGTTTTCTTGGCATTATCTTTTGGGGCAACTTGTATCTCACTAAATGCCCATGGTTTTCTAAAATCTGTATGAAGTATGAAAGAGTACCAAATACATTTCATACAAGATTTCAGTGATCATCTTATGGTCAATTTCCGGATACACTTTTCAGATTGTCTAATGTGGAAGGCAGTTAGTTACTTACAAGCCATTAAAGCTTTTATGGGTAAGTCTTGGGAATATATGCTGATAGCATTTAAATGTAGCCCTTTCTATTTCTGTGATTTTGTGAGTTTAATTGGTAAAAATTCAATACTACAAATTTTCTTCATACAGGAAAATAAAAGGTATTTATTGTATCGGTGTACATTATAGTCTTTAGGGGAATAGAAGATATGTTTTATCAGTTATTATAAGCTGTGGAAT
This sequence comes from Panthera leo, assembly GCF_018350215.1. Lineage (NCBI taxonomy): Eukaryota > Metazoa > Chordata > Mammalia > Carnivora > Felidae > Panthera > Panthera leo. The sequence continues at coordinate 94,622,689 of NC_056680.1, forward strand.
GTTATGTATATTATTACATTTAATATTTACAAGGGCCCTCAGAAATAAGTATTACTTTCTTCATGAGAAAATGGATGTTGTCATTAAGAGACTTGCCAGGATTCTAGGTCTACCTAGCTTAAAAGCTCTTTCCAGGGGCACATGGGTGGCTCAGTCAGTTGGGCATCCGGGTTTGGCTCAGGTCATGATCTCATGGTTCGTGAGTCTGAGCCCTGCATCAGGCTTGCAGCTCTCAGAGCAGAGCCTGCTTCGGTCTTCTGTCTCCCTCTTTTTGTCCCTCCCCTGCTCACATGCTCTCAAAAATAAATAAAACATTAAAAAATTTTTTTAAAAACAGCTCTTTCAACTCATTACACCCCATATCATTAATTAATCTGTCAGAGCAAACAGTATATACATAACACCAAATTACACTGGCCAAGTTTAAAGTCAAAATAATTATATAAATATCATAATAATCATATCATTTCAGAAATAGGAAATATCATTAAGAACTGTGATGATCTGAAATTAAGTTGAAAGCTGAAGCCAAAGTTAGGACAGGAATCTAAGGGTCCAGTCCTACCTAGCTATTCAGCCTTACCTCTACTTAGTCCTCTATGCAAATCCCAACTCATTTAAAAACACTTTTATGGTACAGTCTTAGTTATGCATTTCCTAAGAATTTGACTATAATCTGTCATCATAAGCCATTGAATATTTTATAGAAAGTAAATCCAAAAGACTACCACTACCCCCTCACCTGCACACTTCTGTGAACACATCCTAAACCCTTTGTCACTGAAGCTAACTCTACACCTTAGGCTCTAGAAGAGGGCAAGATATGACTTTTTCCTTATTCCACTCTAAAGGAAATGTTTTAACATCATGGAATCTTTAGGTATATGGTCAGACCTGACTACTAGGGTTTGTACCTTTTGTTACAAGAAGCAGGAATGTAGATGGATTCAGGCAGCTAGTCTTAACCTTTCCCCCTGTCTTTCTTTGTCTCTTCTCACCATCAGAGAAACCTAGGCTAGAAGGGCCAGTGGACTTTGTGACTTACACATGGCACAGCTAAATACTCTGGGTTAAGAGACTGTATAGGGGTTAGAAGTTTGGTACCAAAATTAGTAATAAATAGCATTGATTTTTCTTGGAGTGTCCATTCTACTCATTTCCCAGTGGGGAACAGTTCTTCAAAGATTTGGGAATTTAAGACATTGTTCCCATTTTATTCCTTTTGTTATTCTATCAGATAACAACGCAGACTGCTCCTTTTCTATACTCTTTAGGTTTCTTTCAGGAGATACTATTCAAAATATATCTACAATGCAAATATTTTTCATCACCTCAATTTGTACCATCCTGATCTATAAAACTGTCGTCTGTTGACTGGGTTACCCTAGTATCCTCCAGATAGTCTCCCTGTTTCTGTCTGTGCCTTCCTATGGTCTTTTCTCAACACAGAAGCTAGAAATTATTTTTCCACCTTTTTATTTTGAAGGAATTTTAGACATACAGAAAAGTTGCAAAAATAGGACAGAGAAGACAGAGAAGACCTACCCTTCACTCAGCTTGCCCTAATGTAAACATCATACATAACTATAGTACAGTTATCAAAACTAAGAAATTAACATGGGTACAACATTAACTAAACAATATGCTTTATTTGAATTTCATCAGTTTTCTATTAATGACTTTTTTTCTGTTCTAGAATTTAATCTAGGATTCCACATGACATTAGTTCTCACATTGCCTTAGTTTCCCCTAATCTGTGAGCAGTTGTAGTCTTTTCTTGTCTTTAATGGCTTTGACACTTTTTTGAAGAGTACTGGCCAGTTATTTTGTAGAATGTCACTCAATTTGTGTTTATGTAATGTTTTTGTATATTTAGATTGATGTTATGCATTTTTTCACAAGAATATTACAGAAGTAATGTGCTTTTTTTTTTTTAGCGTATTAATTCAGGGAACATGTTACTGGTGGTGTTACTGGTGTCAATATGTTACTGGTGGTATTAACTTAATCCCTTGGGTTAAAGTGATATTTCCCATATTTCTTCATTGTAAAATTGCCATTTTTCACTTTGTGATTATTAAATATCTGAGGGGAGATACTTTAACTCTATACAGATAATCCTATTTTTCCTCAAACTTTTGCTGACTAATTAAAAAATCAGTCTAGGGGCACCTGGGTGGCTCAGTCGGTTGTGCATCTGACTTCAGCTCAGGTCATGATCTCTCGGCCTGTGAGTTTGAGCCCCGCGTTGGGCTCTGTGCCAACAACTCAGAGCCTGGAACCTGCTTCAGATTCTGTGTCTCCCTCTCTCTCTGCCCCTCCCCTGCTCATGCTCTGTCTCTCTCTGTCTCAAAAATAAAAACATAAAAAAAAAAAAATCAGTCTAGCCAGTGTAATAAAGCAAGAAAAAGAAAAGGCATGTAGATTTTAAAGGAAGAAATAAAATTGCTTCTTTTCATAGAAGACATGAGCTTGCTTTAACAATCCCAAAATATCTACCAAAAAACTCCTAGAATAAGTGAATTTAACAAACTTCTAGATTGCAAGGTCTAATATATGAATTCAGTTGTATTACTGTATACTGGAAATGAACAATGAGAACTTAAAATTTTTTGTAGTACCATTTATAATGGCACCCCCAAAAATAAATACTTAGGTATAAATCTAACAGGGTATGTATACCATTTGTATGATGAAACTTATAAATCACTCACTGAAAAATCAAAGTAGACATAAATAAATTGACAGAAATACCATGTGCATGGCTTGGGCCACTCAATATCGTTAAGATGTCAGTTCTCCCAGTAATCAAGACAAGGTAGTATTGCTGAAAGAATAGACACACAGAAAAATGGAACAGAATAGAGTCCAGAATTGGATGCATACAAATATAGTCAATTGCTTTTTAATTTTTTTTAATGTTTATTTATTTTTGAGAGAGAGAGAGAGAGAGCCCGCACGTGCATGAATGGGGGAGGGGCAGATAGAGGGAAACACAGAATCTGAAGCAGGCTGCAGGTTCCGAGCTGTCAGCACAGAGCCCAACACGGAGCTCAAACCCACAAACCGTGAGATTATGACCTGAGCCGAAGTTAGACACTTAACCAACTGAGCCACCCAGGTGCCCCTAGTTAATTGTTTTTTTTTAATTGAGGTATTATTGATATACAATTTTAAGTTAGTTTCAGGTGTACTACATAATGAATAAGTAATTGTATGTATTGTGAAATGATCACCACGGTAAGTCTAGTTAACATCCATCAGCACACATATAAAATTTCTTGTGATGAGAACTTTTTAGGTCTACTCTCATATCAAGTTTCAGTACAGTATGGTTAACTTAGTGACCATGCGGTACATTACATCCCCATGACTTACTTATTTTAAAACTGGAAGTTTGTGCCTTTTGACTCCCTGTCTATGTCTGTGAGCTTGCTGTTTTTGTTTGGTTGGTTGATTTTTAAGATTTCAAATATAAATAAGATCATAACACTGTCTTTCTCTGTGTGACTTGTTAAACTTACCAGAATGTCCTCAAGGTCCAACCGTTTGTCACAAATGGCAAGATTTCATTTTTTAAGTGACTGAATAATATTCCATTATGTATATATATATATATATTTTTTTTTTTTTTCTTTATGTATTTATCCATTGAAGGACATTTAGTTTGTCTCCATATTTTGGCTATTGTAAGTAGTGCTGCATGGGGGTGTGTGTATCTTTTCAGGTTAGTGTTTTTGTTTTCTTTGGATAAACACCCAGAATTATTGAATCCATATGGTAGTTCTGTTTTTAATTTTTTGAGAAGCCACCACAGTGATTTCCATAGTGGCTGCATCAATTTACATTCCTACCAACAGTGTACAAGGGCTCCCTTTTCTTCACATCCTTGCCAACATTTATTATTCCCTGTATTTTTGATAATAGCCATTCTAACAGATACGAGTTGATGTCTCTATGGCTTTTACTTGCACTTCCCTGATGATTAATGGTGTTGACCATCTTATATACCTGTTGGCCATATATCTATAGGTCCTCTTTGGAAAAATGTCTATCCAGATCCTCTGTCCAAATTTGATTGGATGTTTTTGTTATTAAGTTAACTGAATTCTTCATGTGTTTTGATATTAGCCCCTTTACCAGATAAATGATTTGCAAATATTTTCTTCCGTTATGTAGGTTGCCTTTTCATTTTGTTGATGGTTTCCTTTGCTGTGCAGAAGCTATTTAGTTTGATATGGTCCCACTTGTTTATTTTTGCTTTTGTTGCCTTTCCTTTTGGTATCAGTGCCAAAAAGTCATAAAGAGTGATGTCAAGGAGCTTACCACCTGTTTTCTTCTAGGAGTTTTATGGTTTTCAGTTTTACATTCACGTCTTTAATCCATTTTGAGTTAACTTTTATATAGAGTGTAAGATAGTGTTCCAATTTCATTATTTTGCATGT